>NC_089582.1:70058850-71435212 GCF_019320115.1 Miscanthus floridulus | reverse complement strand
ACCATAATAAGGCAAAGAGTGGTTGGCGATTGTGCGATATTTACTGAAGTGCGTGAATCAAGATTAGATTTGATTGGATTTGATAACAAATCAAGTTTTGGCTTGGAGAATGAGTTACGGTAATCGGGTGGAGGCAAGCGTTATCTGGAGTAAATTTCGGAGCATTAATGGTTTTATACTCCGAAATTGGGGGGCATGTGTTGACACCGTTTTTTGCACGTATCAAAATAGTCGGAGTGGGCTAATCGGCAAGGGGAAAGTTATTGAATACTTGGATAGCCGATGAAAGCCAGCTTGTAAAAGATGGTTGCCGATAGCTGGTGATGGTCGATGGAAAGGTTGATTTGGACTCGGGCGTTGCCGATGAGGTTGGAGGTGTTGTTGTCGATGCCGATGAAGGGAGGCTTGAAGACTACTGCCGATGAAACAGGGAGTATGCCGATGAAGGAAGACTTGAAGACTACTGCCGATGAAATAGGGAGTATGCCGATGGGAAGGAGAACGGTGAAATTTCCATCGTAATTGAGGCGGACAGGGAAATAGATAGAAGTTGATTTCCTTTTCTATATTAGTTAGAGTATGATTCATGTAAGAGTCACGTGTTTCCTTAGATATGGGATTGGTATCCTAGTTGTGTTTGGTTGTGTCTCTTTAGATCAGGGTATAAATATGGAGTAAGGGGCAATGTAATAGATATATCAATCAATATCAAAACCAATTTTTACTCCTATTTGCATCTACTTACTTTTCGGCGACTTCGTCAATTTGCATATTTTTCCCTTTTTACGAGTTCTCATTGATTCGGCGAGTTGCATTGCTTCAGTGCGACCTTCGACGATTCTCGAGTTCCGCGTGAGTACCTCTTGGCCGTGACTTCCGGGCGTATCGCTGTTGTCAGGACCAAAGTGCTCGTATCTTCATCCTTGTCGATTAACAGGTCAAATCGACTGGCACGCTTTGGATATCGATTCGGGTATTAGCCCTTTGTGTTTGCAGATCCACTTTTTGCATCAACACACGGTTTGCGTCAAACGTACCATTGGATCAGAAATCATTTTGGACGCACCTGATGGAACTCCTAGGTGATGTGGGTCATGTGGAATCTCACTTCATTCCGTTTGGAGACAATGGTAGTTTTGGTGCAAGATAGGTGCATGGTTTGCGCTAGATGTACCATAGGCTTACAAATCATTTTGGACGCAACCAATGGAACTCCTAGGTGACGTGGGTCATGTGGAATATAGCTTCTTTCCGTTTAGAGACAGTGTTGGTGTCGGTGAGGTGACGTGGGTCATGTGGAATCTCACTTCATTCCGTTTGGAGACAGCGTTAGTGTCGGTGCAAGATAGGTGCATGGTTTGCGCTAGATGTACCATAGGCTTACAAATCGGTTTGGACGCAACCGATGGAACTCCTAGGTGACTTGGGTCATGTGGAATATCACTTCTTTCCGTTTGGAGACAGTGTTGGTGCCGGTTAGGTGACGTGGGTCATGTAGAATCTCACATCATTCCGTTTGGAGATCGTGTTAGTGTCGGTGCAAGATGAGTGCATGGTTTGCGCTAGATGTACCATAGGCTTACAAATCATTTTGGACGCAATCGATGGAACTCCTAGGTGACATGGGTCATGTGGAATATCGCTTCTTTCTGTTTTGGAGACAGTGTTGGTGTCGGTTAGGTGACGTGGGTCATGTGGAATCTCACTTCATTCCATTTGGAGATAGTGTTAGTGTCGGTGCAAGATGGGTGCATGGTTTGCGCTAGATGTACTATGGCTTACAAATCATTTTGGACGCAACAGATGGAACTCCTAGGTGACGTGGGTCATGTGGAATCTCGCTTCTTTCCGTTTGGAGACAGTGTTGGTGTCGGTTAGGTGACGTGGGTCATGTGGAATCTCACTTCATTCCATTTGGAAACAGTGTTAGTGTCGGTGCAAGATGGGTGCATGGTTTGCGCTAGATGTACCATAGGCTTACAAATCATTTTGGACGCACCTGATGGAACTCCTAGGTGATGTGGGTCATGTGGAATCTCGCTTCTTTTCCATTTGGAGACTGTGTTGGTGTCGGTGCAAGATAGGTGCATGGTTTGCGCTAGACGTACCATAGGCTTATAAATCGTTTTGCACGCGCTCGATGGTACCACTAGGTGACGAGTCTCAAGTGGAAGCTCGTTTCGGACTTTCGGATATAGTGCTAATATCAACGCAGGATAGGTGCACGATTTGAGTGGAATGTACCATTGGCTCAGAAATCATTTTGGACACACCCGTTGGAACTCCTAGGTGCTGTGGGTCATGTGGAATCTCACTTCTTTCCGTTTGGACACAATGTTAATGTCAATGCAAGATAGGTACATGGGTTGCACTAGACGTACCATAGGCTCAACTGGAAGCTCGTTTCGGCCTTTTGGACATGGTGCTAATCTTGACGCAAGAAAGGTGCATGGTTTGCGTCAAACGTACCATTGGATCAGAAATCATTTTAGACGCACCCGATGGAACTTCTAGGTGACGTGGGTCATGTGGAATCTCACTTCATTCCGTTTGGAGACAGTGTTAGTGTTGGTGCATGGTTTGCGCTAGATGTACCATAGGCTTACAAATCGGTTTGGACGCAACCGATGGAACTCCTAGGAGACGTGGGTCTTGTGGAATATCACTTCTTTCCGTTTGGAGACAGTGTTGGTGTCGGTGAGGTGACATGGGTCATGTGGAATCTCAATTCATTCCGTTTGGAGACAGCGTTAGTGTCGTTGCAATGTAGGTGCATGGTTTGCGCTAGATGTACCATAGGCTTACAAATCGGTTTGGACGCAACCGATGGAACTCCTAGGTGACTTGGGTCATGTGGAATATCACTTCTTTCCGTTTGGAGACAGTGTTGGTGTCGGTTAGTTTACGTGGGTCATGTGGAATCTCACTTCATTTCATTTGGAGATAGTGTTAGTGTCGGTGCAAGATGGGTGCATGGTTTGCGCTAGATGTACTATGGCTTACAAATCATTTTGGACGCAACAGATGGAACTCCTAGGTGACGTGGGTCATGTGGAATCTCGCTTCTTTCCATTTGGAGATAGTGTTGGTGTCGGTTAGGTGACGTGGGTCATGTGGAATCTCACTTCATTCCATTTGGAAACAGTGTTAGTGTCGGTGCAAGATGGGTGCATGGTTTGTGCTAGATGTACCATAGGCTTATAAATCATTTTGGACGCACCTGATGGAACTCCTAGGTGATGTGGGTCATGTGGAATCTCGCTTCTTTCCATTTGGAGACTGTGTTGGTGTCGGTGCAAGATAGGTGCATGGTTTGCGCTAGACGTACCATAGGCTTATAAATCGTTTTGCACGCGCTCGATGGTACCACTAGGTGACGAGTCTCAAGTGGAAGCTCGTTTCGGACTTTCGGATATAGTGCTAATATCGACGCAAGATAGGTGCACGATTTGAGTGGAATGTACCATTGGCTCAGAAATCATTTTGGACACACCCGTTGGAACTCCTAGGTGCTGTGGGTCATGTGGAATCTCACTTCTTTCCGTTTGGACACAATGTTAATGTCAGTGCAAGATAGGTACATGGGTTGCACTAGACGTACCATAGGCTCAACTGGAAGCTCGTTTCGGCCTTTTGGACATGGTGCTAATCTTGACACAAGAAAGGTGTATGGTTTGCGTCAAACGTACCATTGGATCAGAAATCATTTTAGACGCACCCGATGGAACTTCTAGGTGACGTGGGTCATGTGGAATCTCACTTCATTCCGTTTGGAGACAGTGTTAGTGTTGGTGCAAGATAGGTGCATGGTTTGCGCTAGATGTACCATAGGCTTACAAATTGGTTTGGACGCAACCGATGGAACTCCTAGGTGACGTGGGTCATGTGGAATATCGCTTCTTTCCGTTTGGAGACAGTGTTGGTGTCGGTTAGGTGACGTGGGTCGTGTGGAATCTCACTTCATTCTGTTTGGAGACAGTGTTAGTGCCGGTGCAAGATGGGTGCATGGTTTGCGCTAGATGTACCATTGGCTTACGAATCATTTTGGACGCAACCGATGGAACTCCTAGGTGATGTGGGTCAAGTGGAATATCGCTTCTTTCTATTTGGAGACAGTGTTGGTGTCGGTTAGGTGACGTGGGTCATGTGGAATCTCACTTTGTTCCGTTTGGAGATAGTGTTAGTGCCGGTGCAAGATGGGTGCATGGTTTGCGCTAGATGTACCATAGGCTTACAAATCATTTTGGACGCAACCGATGGAACTCCTAGGTGACGTGGGTCATGTGGAATATCGCTTCTTTCTATTTGGAGACAGTGTTAGTGTCGGTTAGGTGATGTGGGTCATGTGGAATCTCACTTCATTCCATTTGGAAACAGTGTTAGTGTCGGTGCAAGATGGGTGCATGGTTTGCGCTAGATGTACCATAGGCTTACAAATCATTTTGCACGTAACCGATGGAACTCCTAGGTGACGTGGGTCATGTGGAATCTCACTTCTTTCCATTTGGAGACAGTGTTGGTGTCGGTTAGGTGACGTGGGTCATGTGGAATCTCACTTCTTTCCATTTGGAGACTGTGTTGGTGTCGGTGCAAGATAGGTGCATGGTTTGCGCTAGACATACCATAGGCTTATCAATCGTTTTGCACGCGCTCAATGGTACCACTAGGTGATGAGGCTCAAGTGGAAGCTCGTTTCGGACTTTCGGATATAGTGCTAATCTCGACACAAGATAGGTGCACGGTTTGAGTGGAATGTATCATTGGCTCAGAAATCATTTTGGACGCACCCGTTGGAACTCCTAGGTGCTGTGGGTCTTGTGGAATCTCACTTCTTTCCGTTTGGAGACAATGTTAATGTCAGTGCAAGATAGGTACATGGGTTGCACTAGATGTACCATAGGCTCAACTGGAAGCTCGTTTCGGCCTTTCGGACATGGTGCTAATCTTGACGCAAGAAAGGTGCACGGTTTGCGTCAAATGTACCATTGGATCAGAAATCATTTTTGACGCACCCGATGGAACTCCTAGGTGACGTGGGTCATGTGGAATCTCACTTCATTCCGTTTGGAGACAGTGTTAGTGTTGGTGCAAGATAGGTGCGTGGTTTGCGCTAGATGTACCATAGGCTTACAAATCGGTTTGGACGCAACCGATGGAACTCCTAGGTGATGTGGGTCATGTGGAATATCGCTTCTTTCCATTTGGAGACAGTGTTGGTGTCGGTTAGGTGACGTGGGTCATGTGGAATCTCACTACATTCCGTTTGGAAACAGTGTTAGTGTCGGTGCAAGTTGGGTGCATGGTTTGCGCTAGATGTGCCATAGGCTTACAAATCATTTTGGATGCACCCGATGGAACACCTAGGTGACGTGGGTCATGTGGAATCTCGCTTCTTTCCATTTGGAGACTGTGTTGGTATCGATGCAAGATAGGTGTGGTTTGTGCTAGACGTACCATAGGCTTATAAATCGTTTTGCACGCGCTCGATGGTACCACTAGGTAATGAGGCTCAAGTGGAAGCTCGTTTCGGACTTTCGGATATAGTGCTAATCTCGACGCAAGATAGGTGCACGTTTGCGTGGAATGTACCATTGGCTCAGAAATCGTTTTGGACGCACCCGTTGGAACTCCTAGGTGCTGTGGGTCATGTGGAATCTCACTTCTTTCCGTTTGGACACAATGTTAATGTCAGTGCAAGATAGGTACATGGGTTGCACTAGACGTACCATAGGCTCAACTGGAAGCTCGTTTCGGCCTTTTGGACATGGTGCTAATCTTGACGCAAGAAAGATGCATGGTTTGCGTCAAACGTACCATTGGATCAGAAATCATTTTGGACGCACCTGATGGAACTCCTAGGTGATGTGGGTCATGTGGAATCTCACTTCATTCCGTTTGGAGACAATGGTAGTTTTCGTGCAAGATAGGTGCATGGTTTGCGCTAGATGTACCATAGGCTTACAAATCATTTTGGACGCAACCAATGGAACTCCTAGGTGACGTGGGTCATGTGGAATATAGCTTCTTTCCGTTTAGAGACAGTGTTGGTGTCGGTGAGGTGACGTGGGTCATGTGGAATCTCACTTCTTTCTGTTTGGAGACAGCGTTAGTGTCGGTGCAAGATAGGTGCATGGTTTGCGCTAGATGTACCATAGGCTTACAAATCGGTTTGGACGCAACCGATGGAACTCCTAGGTGACTTGGGTCATGTGGAATATCACTTCTTTCCGTGTGGAGACAGTGTTGGTGCCGGTTAGGTGACGTGGGTCATGTAGAATCTCACTTCATTCCATTTGGAGATAGTGTTAGTGTCGGTGCAAGATGAGTGCATGGTTTGCGCTAGATGTACCATAGGCTTACAAATCATTTTGGACGCAATCGATGGAACTCCTAGGTGACATGGGTCATGTGGAATATCGCTTCTTTCTGTTTGGAGACAGTGTTGGTGTCGGTTAGGTGACGTGGGTCATGTGGAATCTCACTTCATTCCATTTGGAGATAGTGTTAGTGTCGGTGCAAGATGGGTGCATGGTTTGCGCTAGATGTACTATGGCTTACAAATCATTTTGGACGCAACAGATGGAACTCCTAGGTGACGTGGGTCATGTGGAATCTCGCTTCTTTCCGTTTGGAGACAGTGTTGGTGTCGGTTAGGTGACGTGGGTCATGTGGAATCTCACTTCATTCCATTTGGAAACAGTGTTAGTGTCGGTGCAAGATGGGTGCATGGTTTGCGCTAGATGTACCATAGGCTTACAAATCATTTTGGACGCACCTGATGGAACTCCTAGGTGATGTGGGTCATGTGGAATCTCGCTTCTTTCCATTTGGAGACTGTGTTGGTGTCGGTGCAAGATAGGTGCATGGTTTGCGCTAGACGTACCATAGGCTTATAAATCGTTTTGCACGCGCTCGATGGTACCACTAGGTGACGAGTCTCAAGTGGAAGCTCGTTTCGGACTTTCGGATATAGTGCTAATATCAACGCAGGATAGGTGCACGATTTGAGTGGAATGTACCATTGGCTCAGAAATCATTTTGGACACACCCGTTGGAACTCCTAGGTGCTGTGGGTCATGTGGAATCTCACTTCTTTCCGTTTGGACACAATGTTAATGTCAGTGCAAGATAGGTACATGGGTTGCACTAGACGTACCATAGGCTCAACTGGAAGCTCGTTTCGGCCTTTTGGACATGGTGCTAATCTTGACGCAAGAAAGGTGCATGGTTTGCGTCAAACGTACCATTGGATCAGAAATCATTTTAGACGCACCCGATGGAACTTCTAGGTGACGTGGGTCATGTGGAATCTCACTTCATTCCGTTTGGAGACAGTGTTAGTGTTGGTGCATGGTTTGCGCTAGATGTACCATAGGCTTACAAATCGGTTTGGACCCAACCGATGGAACTCCTAGGAGACGTGGGTCATGTGGAATATCACTTCTTTCCGTTTGGAGACAGTGTTGGTGTCGGTGAGGTGACGTGGGTCATGTGGAATCTCAATTCATTCCGTTTGGAGACAGCGTTAGTGTCGGTGCAAGATAGGTGCATGGTTTGCGCTAGATGTACCATAGGCTTACAAATCGGTTTGGAAGCAACCGATGGAACTCCTAGGTGACTTGGGTCATGTGGAATATCACTTCTTTCTGTTTGGAGACAGTGTTGGTGTCGGTTAGGTGACGTGGGTCATGTGGAATCTCACTTCATTTCATTTGGAGATAGTGTTAGTGTCGGTGCAAGATGGGTGCATGGTTTGCGCTAGATGTACTATGGCTTACAAATCATTTTGGACGCAACAGATGGAACTCCTAGGTGACGTGGGTCATGTGGAATCTCGCTTCTTTCCATTTGGAGATAGTGTTGGTGTCGGTTAGGTGACGTGGGTCATGAGGAATCTCACTTCATTCCATTTGGAAACAGTGTTAGTGTCGGTGCAAGATGGGTGCATGGTTTGCGCTAGATGTACCATAGGCTTATAAATCATTTTGGACGCACCTGATGGAACTCCTAGGTGATGTGGGTCATGTGGAATCTCGCTTCTTTCCATTTGGAGACTGTGTTGGTGTCGGTGCAAGATAGGTGCATGGTTTGCGCTAGACGTACCATAGGCTTATAAATCGTTTTGCACGCGCTCGATGGTACCACTAGGTGACGAGTCTCAAGTGGAAGCTCGTTTCGGACTTTCGGATATAGTGCTAATATCGACGCAAGATAGGTGCACGATTTGAGTGGAATGTACCATTGGCTCAGAAATCATTTTGGACACACCCGTTGGAACTCCTAGGTGCTGTGGGTCATGTGGAATCTCACTTCTTTCCGTTTGGACACAATGTTAATGTCAGTGCAAGATAGGTACATGGGTTGCACTAGACGTACCATAGGCTCAACTGGAAGCTCGTTTCGGCCTTTTGGACATGGTGCTAATCTTGACGCAAGAAAGGTGTATGGTTTGCGTCAAACGTACCATTGGATCAGAAATCATTTTAGACGCACCCGATGGAACTTCTAGGTGACGTGGGTCATGTGGAATCTCACTTCATTCCGTTTGGAGACAGTGTTAGTGTTGGTGCAAGATAGGTGCATGGTTTGCGCTAGATGTACCATAGGCTTACAAATTGGTTTGGACGCAACCGATGGAACTCCTAGGTGACGTGGGTCATGTGGAATATCGCTTCTTTCCGTTTGGAGACAGTGTTGGTGTCGGTTAGGTGACGTGGGTCGTGTGGAATCTCACTTCATTCTGTTTGGAGACAGTGTTAGTGCCGGTGCAAGATGGGTGCATGGTTTGCGCTAGATGTACCATTGGCTTACGAATCATTTTGGACGCAACCGATGGAACTCCTAGGTGATGTGGGTCATGTGGAATATCGCTTCTTTCTGTTTGGAGATAGTGTTGGTGTCGGTTAGGTGACGTGGGTCATGTGGAATCTCACTTTGTTCCGTTTGGAGACAGTGTTAGTGCCGGTGCAAGATGGGTGCATGGTTTGCGCTAGATGTACCATAGGCTTACAAATCATTTTGGACGCAATCGATGGAACTCCTAGGTGACGTGGGTCATGTGGAATATCGCTTCTTTCTATTTGGAGACAGTGTTAGTGTCGGTTAGGTGATGTGGGTCATGTGGAATCTCACTTCATTCCATTTGGAAACAGTGTTAGTGTCGGTGCAAGATGGGTGCATGGTTTGCGCTAGATGTACCATAGGCTTACAAATCATTTTGCACGTAACCGATGGAACTCCTAGGTGATGTGGGTCATGTGGAATCTCACTTCTTTCCATTTGGAGATAGTGTTGGTGTCGGTTAGGTGACGTGGGTCATGTGGAATCTCACTTCTTTCCATTTGGAGACTGTGTTGGTGTCGGTGCAAGATAGGTGCATGGTTTGCGCTAGACGTACCATAGGCTTATCAATCGTTTTGCACGCGCTCAATGGTACCACTAGGTGACGAGGCTCAAGTGGAAGCTCGTTTCGGACTTTCAGATATAGTGCTAATCTCGACACAAGATAGGTGCACGGTTTGAGTGGAATGTATCATTGGCTCAGAAATCATTTTGGACGCACCCGTTGGAACTCCTAGGTGCTGTGGGTCTTGTGGAATCTCACTTCTTTCCGTTTGGAGACAATGTTAATGTCAGTGCAAGATAGGTACATGGGTTGCACTAGATGTACCATAGGCTCAACTGGAAGCTCGTTTCGGCCTTTCGGACATGGTGCTAATCTTGACGCAAGAAAGGTGCACGGTTTGCGTCAAATGTACCATTGGATCGGAAATCATTTTTGACGCACCCGATGGAACTCCTAGGTGACGTGGGTCATGTGGAATCTCACTTCATTCCGTTTGGAGACAGTGTTAGTGTTGGTGCAAGATAGGTGCGTGGTTTGCGCTAGATGTACCATAGGCTTACAAATCGGTTTGGACGCAACCGATGGAACTCCTAGGTGATGTGGGTCATGTGGAATATCGCTTCTTTCCATTTGGAGACAGTGTTGGTGTCGGTTAGGTGACGTGGGTCATGTGGAATCTCACTTCATTCCGTTTGGAAACAGTGTTAGTGTCGGTGCAAGTTGGGTGCATGGTTTGCGCTAGATGTGCCATAGGCTTACAAATCATTTTGGATGCACCCGATGGAACACCTAGGTGACGTGGGTCATGTGGAATCTCGCTTCTTTCCATTTGGAGACTGTGTTGGTATTGGTGCAAGATAGGTGTGGTTTGTGCTAGACGTACCATAGGCTTATAAATCGTTTTGCACGCGCTCGATGGTACCACTAGGTAATGAGGCTCAAGTGGAAGCTCGTTTCGGACTTTTGGATATAGTGCTAATCTCGACGCAAGATAGGTGCACGGTTTGCGTGGAATGTACCATTGGCACAGAAATCATTTTGGACGCACCCGTTGGAACTCCTAGGTGCTGTGGGTCATGTGGAATCTCACTTATTTCCGTTTGGACACAATGTTAATGTCAGTGCAAGATAGGTACATGGGTTGCACTAGACGTACCATAGGCTCAACTGGAAGCTCGTTTCGGCCTTTTGGACATGGTGCTAATCTTGACGCAAGAAAGGTGCATGGTTTGCATCAAACGTACCATTGGATCAGAAATCATTTTGGACGCACCTGATGGAACTCCTAGGTGATGTGGGTCATGTGGAATCTCACTTCATTCCGTTTGGAGACAATGGTAGTTTTGGTGCAAGATAGGTGCATGGTTTGCGCTAGATGTACCATAGGCTTACAAATCATTTTGGACGCAACCAATGGAACTCCTAGGTGACGTGGGTCATGTGGAATATAGCTTCTTTCTGTTTAGAGACAGTGTTGGTGTCGGTGAGGTGACGTGGGTCATGTGGAATCTCACTTCATTCCGTTTGGAGACAGCGTTAGTGTCGGTGCAAGATAGGTGCATGGTTTGCGCTAGATGTACCATAGGCTTACAAATCGGTTTGGACACAACCGATGGAACTCCTAGGTGACTTGGGTCATGTGGAATATCACTTCTTTCCATTTGGAGACAGTGTTCGTGCCGGTTAGGTGACGTGGGTCATGTGGAATCTCACTTCATTCTGTTTGGAGATAGTGTTAGTGTCGGTGCAAGATGAGCGCATGGTTTGCGCTAGATGTACCATAGGCTTACAAATCATTTTGGACGCAATCGATGGAACTCCTAGGTGACATGGGTCATGTGGAATATCGCTTCTTTCTGTTTGGAGACAGTGTTGGTGTCGGTTAGGTGACGTGGGTCATGTGGAATCTCACTTCATTCCATTTGGAGATAGTGTTAGTGTCGGTGCAAGATGGGTGCATGGTTTGCGCTAGATGTACTATGGCTTACAAATCATTTTGGATGCAACAGATGGAACTCCTAGGTGACGTGGGTCATGTGGAATCTCGCTTCTTTCCGTTTGGAGACAGTGTTGGTGTCGGTTAGGTGACGTGGGTCATGTGGAATCTCACTTCATTCCATTTGGAAACAGTGTTAGTGTCGGTGCAAGATGGGTGCATGGTTTGCTCTAGATGTACCATAGGCTCACAAATCATTTTGGACGCACCTGATGGAACTCCTAGGTGATGTGGGTCACGTGGAATCTCGCTTCTTTCCATTTGGAGACTATGTTGGTGTCGGTGCAAGTGCGCTAGACGTACCATAGGCTTATAAATCATTTTGCACGCGCTCGATGGTACCACTAGGTGACGAGGCTCAAGTGGAAGCTCAATTCGGACTTTCGGATATAGTGCTAATATCGACGCAAGATAGGTGCACGATTTGAGTGGAATGTACCATTGGCTCAGAAATCATTTTGGACACACCCGTTGGAACTCCTAGGTGCTGTGGGTCATGTGGAATCTCACTTCTTTCCGTTTGGACACAATGTTAATGTTAGTGCAAGATAGGTACATGGGTTGCACTAGATGTACCATAGGCTCAACTGGAAGCTCATTTCGGCCTTTTGGATATGGTGCTAATCTTGACGCAAGAAAGGTGCATGGTTTGCGTCAAACGTACCATTGGATCAGAAATCATTTTAGACGCACCCGATGGAACTTCTAGGTGACGTGGGTCATGTGGAATCTCACTTCATTCTGTTTGGAGACAGTGTTAGTGTTGGTGCAAGATAGGTGCATGGTTTGCGCTAGATGTACCATAGGCTTACAAATCGGTTTGGACACAACCGATGGAACTCCTAGGTGACGTGGGTCATGTGGAATAACGCTTCTTTCCGTTTGGAGACAGTGCTGGTGTCGGTGAGGTGACGTGGCTCATGTGGAATCTCAATTCATTCCGTTTGGAGATAGCGTTAGTGTCGGTGCAAGATAGGTGCATGGTTTGCGCTAGATGTACCATAGGCTTACAAATCGGTTTGGACGCAACCGATGGAACTCCTAGGTGACTTGGGTCATGTGGAATATCACTTCTTTCTGTTTGGAGACAGTGTTGGTGCCGGTTAGGTGACGCGGGTCATGTGGAATCTCACTTCATTCCGTTTGGAGATAGTGTTAGTGTCGGTGCAAGATGAGTGCATGGTTTGCGCTAGATGTACCATAGGCTTACAAATCATTTTGGACGCAATCGATGGAACTCCTAGGTGACATGGGTCATGTGGAATATCGCTTCTTTCTGTTTGGAGACAGTGTTGGTGTCGGTTAGGTGACGTGGGTCATGTGGAATCTCACTTCATTCCATTTGGAGATGGTGTTAGTGTCGGTGCAAGATGGGTGCATGGTTTGCGCTAGATGTACTATGGCTTACAAATCATTTTGGACGCAACAGATGGAACTCCTAGGTGACGTGGGTCATGTGGAATCTCGCTTCTTTCCGTTTGGATATAGTGTTGGTGTCGGTTAGGTGACGTGGGTCATGTGGAATCTCACTTCATTCCATTTGGAAACAGTGTTAGTGTCGGTGCAAGATGGGTGCATGGTTTGCGCTAGATGTACCATAGGCTTATAAATCATTTTGGACGCACCTGATGGAACTCCTAGGTGATGTGGGTCATGTGGAATCTCGCTTCTTTCCATTTGGAGACTGTGTTGGTGTCGGTGCAAGATAGGTGCATGGTTTGCGCTAGACATACCATAGGCTTATGAATCGTTTTGCACGCGCTCGATGGTACCACTAGGTGACGAGTCTCAAGTGGAAGCTCGTTTCGGACTTTCGGATATAGTGCTAATATCGACGCAAGATAGGTGCACGATTTGAGTGGAATGTACCATTGGCTCAGAAATCATTTTGGACACATCCGTTGGAACTCCTAGGTGCTGTGGGTCATGTGGAATCTCACTTCTTTCCGTTTGGACACAATGTTAATGTCAGTGCAAGATAGGTACATGGGTTGCACTAGACGTACCATAGGCTCAACTGGAAGCTCGTTTCGGCCTTTTGGACATGGTGCTAATCTTGACGCAAGAAAGGTGTATAGTTTGCATCAAACGTACCATTGGATCAGAAATCATTTTAGACGCACCCGATGGAACTTCTAGGTGACGTGGGTCATGTGGAATCTCACTTCATTTCGTTTGGAGACAGTGTTAGTGTTGGTGCAAGATAGGTGCATGGTTTGCGCTAGATGTACCATAGGCTTACAAATTGGTTTGGACGCAACCGATGGAACTCCTAGGTGACGTGGGTCATGTGGAATATCGCTTCTTTCCGTTTGGAGACAGTGTTGGTGTCGGTTTGGTGACGTGGGTCGTGTGGAATCTCACTTCATTCTGTTTGGAGACAGCGTTAGTGTCGGTGCAAGATAGGTGCATGGTTTGCGCTAGATGTACCATAGGCTTACAAATCGGTTTGGACACAACCGATGGAACTCCTAGGTGACTTGGGTCATGTGGAATATCACTTCTTTCCATTTGGAGACAGTGTTGGTGCCGGTTAGGTGACGTGGGTCATGTGGAATCTCACTTTGTTCCGTTTGGAGATAGTGTTAGTGTCGGTGCAAGATGAGCGCATGGTTTGCGCTAGATGTACCATAGGCTTACAAATCATTTTGGACGCAATCGATGGAACTCCTAGGTGACATGGGTCATGTGGAATATCGCTTCTTTCTGTTTGGAGACAGTGTTGGTGTCGGTTAGGTGACGTGGGTCATGTGGAATCTCACTTCATTCCATTTGGAGATAGTGTTAGTGTCGGTGCAAGATGGGTGCATGGTTTGCGCTAGATGTACTATGGCTTACAAATCATTTTGGATGCAACAGATGGAACTCCTAGGTGACGTGGGTCATGTGGAATCTCGCTTCTTTCCGTTTGGAGACAGTGTTGGTGTCGGTTAGGTGACGTGGGTCATGTGGAATCTCACTTCATTCCATTTGGAAACAGTGTTAGTGTCGGTGCAAGATGGGTGCATGGTTTGCTCTAGATGTACCATAGGCTCACAAATCATTTTGGACGCACCTGATGGAACTCCTAGGTGATGTGGGTCACGTGGAATCTCGCTTATTTCCATTTGGAGACTATGTTGGTGTCGGTGCAAGTGCGCTAGACGTACCATAGGCTTATAAATCATTTTGCACGCGCTCGATGGTACCACTAGGTGACGAGGCTCAAGTGGAAGCTCAATTCGGACTTTCGGATATAGTGCTAATATCGACGCAAGATAGGTGCACGATTTGAGTGGAATGTACCATTGGCTCAGAAATCATTTTGGACACACCCGTTGGAACTCCTAGGTGCTGTGGGTCATGTGGAATCTCACTTCTTTCCGTTTGGACACAATGTTAATGTTAGTGCAAGATAGGTACATGGGTTGCACTAGATGTACCATAGGCTCAACTGGAAGCTCATTTCGGCCTTTTGGATATGGTGCTAATCTTGACGCAAGAAAGGTGCATGGTTTGCGTCAAACGTACCATTGGATCAGAAATCATTTTAGACGCACCCGATGGAACTTCTAGGTGACGTGGGTCATGTGGAATCTCACTTCATTCTGTTTGGAGACAGTGTTAGTGTTGGTGCAAGATAGGTGCATGGTTTGCGCTAGATGTACCATAGGCTTACAAATCGGTTTGGACACAACCGATGGAACTCCTAGGTGACGTGGGTCATGTGGAATAACGCTTCTTTCCGTTTGGAGACAGTGCTGGTGTCGGTGAGGTGACGTGGCTCATGTGGAATCTCAATTCATTCCGTTTGGAGATAGCGTTAGTGTCGGTGCAAGATAGGTGCATGGTTTGCGCTAGATGTACCATAGGCTTACAAATCGGTTTGGACGCAACCGATGGAACTCCTAGGTGACTTGGGTCATGTGGAATATCACTTCTTTCTGTTTGGAGACAGTGTTGGTGCCGGTTAGGTGACGCGGGTCATGTGGAATCTCACTTCATTCCGTTTGGAGATAGTGTTAGTGTCGGTGCAAGATGAGTGCATGGTTTGCGCTAGATGTACCATAGGCTTACAAATCATTTTGGACGCAATCGATGGAACTCCTAGGTGACATGGGTCATGTGGAATATCGCTTCTTTCTGTTTGGAGACAGTGTTGGTGTCGGTTAGGTGACGTGGGTCATGTGGAATCTCACTTCATTCCATTTGGAGATGGTGTTAGTGTCGGTGCAAGATGGGTGCATGGTTTGCGCTAGATGTACTATGGCTTACAAATCATTTTGGACGCAACAGATGGAACTCCTAGGTGACGTGGGTCATGTGGAATCTCGCTTCTTTCCGTTTGGATATAGTGTTGGTGTCGGTTAGGTGACGTGGGTCATGTGGAATCTCACTTCATTCCATTTGGAAACAGTGTTAGTGTCGGTGCAAGATGGGTGCATGGTTTGCGCTAGATGTACCATAGGCTTATAAATCATTTTGGACGCACCTGATGGAACTCCTAGGTGATGTGGGTCATGTGGAATCTCGCTTCTTTCCATTTGGAGACTGTGTTGGTGTCGGTGCAAGATAGGTGCATGGTTTGCGCTAGACATACCATAGGCTTATGAATCGTTTTGCACGCGCTCGATGGTACCACTAGGTGACGAGTCTCAAGTGGAAGCTCGTTTCGGACTTTCGGATATAGTGCTAATATCGACGCAAGATAGGTGCACGATTTGAGTGGAATGTACCATTGGCTCAGAAATCATTTTGGACACATCCGTTGGAACTCCTAGGTGCTGTGGGTCATGTGGAATCTCACTTCTTTCCGTTTGGACACAATGTTAATGTCAGTGCAAGATAGGTACATGGGTTGCACTAGACGTACCATAGGCTCAACTGGAAGCTCATTTCGGCCTTTTGGACATGGTGCTAATCTTGACGCAAGAAAGGTGTATAGTTTGCATCAAACGTACCATTGGATCAGAAATCATTTTAGACGCACCCGATGGAACTTCTAGGTGACGTGGGTCATGTGGAATCTCACTTCATTTCGTTTGGAGACAGTGTTAGTGTTGGTGCAAGATAGGTGCATGGTTTGCGCTAGATGTACCATAGGCTTACAAATTGGTTTGGACGCAACCGATGGAACTCCTAGGTGACGTGGGTCATGTGGAATATCGCTTCTTTCCGTTTGGAGACAGTGTTGGTGTCGGTTTGGTGACGTGGGTCGTGTGGAATCTCACTTCATTCTGTTTGGAGACAGTGTTAGTGCCGGTGCAAGATGGGTGCATGGTTTGCGCTAGATGTACCATTGGCTTACGAATCATTTTGGACGCAACCGATGGAACTCCTAGGTGACGTGGGTCATGTGGAATATCGCTTCTTTCTGTTTGGAGACAGTGTTGGTGTCGGTTAGGTGACGTGGGTCATGTGGAATCTCACTTTGTTCCGTTTGGAGACAGTGTTAGTGCCGGTGCAAGATGGGTGCAAGGTTTGCGCTAGATGTACCATAGGCTTACAAATCATTTTGGACGCAACCGATGGAACTCCTAGGTGACGTGGGTCATGTAGAATATCGCTTCTTTCTATTTGGAGACAGTGTTAGTGTCGGTTAGGTGATGTGGGTCATGTGGAATCTCACTTCATTCCATTTGGAGACAGTGTTAGTGTCGGTGCAAGATGGGTGCATGGTTTGCGCTAGATGTACCATAGGCTTACAAATCATTTTGCACGTAACCGATGGAACTCCTAGGTGACGTGGGTCATGTGGAATCTTGCTTCTTTCCGTTTGGAGACAGTGTTGGTGTCGGTTAGGTGACGTGGGTCATGTGGAATCTCACTTCTTTCCATTTGGAGACTGTGTTGGTGTCGGTGCAAGATAGGTGCATGGTTTGCGCTAGACGTACCATAGGCTTATCAATCATTTTGCACGCGCTCAATGGTACCACTAGATGACGAGGCTCAAGTGGAAGCTCGTTTCGGACTTTCGGATATAGTGCTAATCTCGACACAAGATAGGTGCACGATTTGAGTGGAATGTACCATTGGCTCAGAAATCATTTTGGACGCACCCGTTGGAACTCCTAGGTGCTGTGGGTCATGTGGAATCTCACTTCTTTCTGTTTGGAGACAATGTTAATGTCAGTGCAAGATAGGTACATGCGTTGCACTAGATGTACCATAGGCTCAACTGGAAGCTCGTTTCGGCCTTTCAGACATGGTGCTAATCTTGACGCAAGAAAGGTGCACGATTTGCGTCAAATGTACCATTGGATCGGAAATCATTTTAGACGCACCCGATGGAACTCCTAGGTGACGTGGGTCATGTGGAATCTCACATCATTCCGTTTGGAGACAGTGTTAGTGTTGGTGCAAGATAGGTGCATGGTTTGCGCTAGATGTACCATAGGCTTACAAATCGGTTTGGACACAACCGATGGAACTCCTAGGTGATGTGGGTCATGTGGAATATCGCTTCTTTCCATTTGGAGACAGTGTTGGTGTCGGTTAGGTGACGTGGGTCATGTGGAATCTCACTTCATTCCGTTTGGAGACAGTGTTAGTGTCGGTGCTAGTTGGGTGCATGGTTTGCGCTAGATGTACCATAGGCTTACAAATCATTTTGGATGCACCCGATGGAACACCTAGGTGACGTGGGTCATGTGGAATCTCGCTTCTTTCCATTTGGAGACTGTGTTGGTATCGGTGCAAGATAGGTGTGGTTTGTGCTAGACGTACCATAGGCTTATAAATCATTTTGCACGCGCTCGATGGTACCACTAGGTAATGAGGCTCAAGTGGAAGCTCGTTTTGGACTTTCGGATATAGTGCTAATCTCGACGCAAGATAGGTGCACGGTTTGCGTGGAATGTACCATTGGCTCAGAAATCATTTTGGACGCACCCGTTGGAACTCCTAGGTGCTGTGGGTCATGTGGAATCTCACTTCTTGCCATTTGGAGACATTGTTAACGTCGGTGCAAGATAGGTACATGGGTTGCACTGGACGTACCATAGGCTCAACTGGAAGCTCGTTTTGGCCTTTCGGACACGGTGCTAATCTTGACGCAAGAAAGGTGCACGGTTTGCGTCAAACGTACCATTGGATCGGAAATCATTTTAGATGCACCCGATGGAACTCCTAGGTGACGTGGGTCATGTGGAATCTCACTTCATTCTGTTTGGAGACAGTGTTAGTGTTGGTGCAAGATAGGTGCATGGTTTGCGCTAGATGTACTATGGCTTACAAATCAATTTGGACGCAACCGATGGAACTCCTAGGTGACATGGGTCATGTGAAATCTCGCTTCTTTCCGTTTGGAGATAGTGTTGGCGTCGGTTAGGTGACGTGGGGCATGTGGAATCTCACTTCATTCCATTTCGAAACAGTGTTAGTGTCGGTGCAAGATGGGTGCATGGTTTGCGCTTGATGTACCATAGGCTTACAAATCATTTTGGACGCACTTGATGGAACTCCTAGGTGACGTGGGTCATGTGGAATCTCGCTTCTTTCCATTTGGAGACTGTGTTGGTGTCGGTGCAAGATAGGTGCATGGTTTGCGCTAGACGTACCATAGGCTTATAAACTGTTTTGCACGCGCTCGATGGTACCACTAGGTGACGAGGCTCAAGTGGAAGCTCATTTCGGACTTTCAGATATAGTGCTAATATCGACGCAAGATAGGTGCACGATTTGAGTGGAATGTACCATTGGCTCAGAAATCATTTTGGACACACCCGTTGGAACTCCTAGGTGCTGTGGGTCATGTGGAATCTCACTTCTTTCCGTTTGGACACAATGTTAATGTCAGGGCAAGATAGGTACATGGGTTGCACTAGACGTACCATTGGCTCAACTGGAAGCTCGTTTCGGCCTTTCGGACATGGTGCTAATCTTGACGCAAGAAAGGTGCACGGTTTGCGTCAAACGTACCATTGAATCGGAAATCATTTTAGACGCACCCGATGGAACTCCTAGGTGACGTGGGTCATGTGGAATCTCACTTCATTCTGTTTGGAGACAGTGTTAGTGTTGGTGCAAGATAGGTGCATGGTTTGCGCTAGATGTACCATAGGCTTACAAATCGATTTGGACGCAATCGATGGAACTCCTAGGTGATGTGGGTCTTGTCGAATATCACTTCTTTCCGTTTGGAGACAGTGTTGGTGTCGGTTAGGTGACGTGGGTCATGTGGAATCTCACTTCATTCCGTTTGGAGACAGTGTTAGTGTCGGTGCAAGATGGGTGCATGGTTTGCGCTAGATGTACTATGGCTTACAAATCATTTTGGACGCAACAGATGGAACTCCTAGGTGACGTGGGTCATGTGGAATCTCGCTTCTTTCCGTTTGGAGACAGTGTTGGTGTCGGTTAGGTGACGTGGGTCATGTGGAATCTCACTTCATTCCATTTGGAAACAATGTTAGTGTCGGTGCAAGATGGGTGCATGGTTTGCGCTAGATGTACCATAGGCTTACAAATCATTTTGGACGCACCTGATGGAACTCCTAGGTGATGTGGGTCATGTGGAATCTCGCTTCTTTCCAATTGGAGACTGTGTTGGTGTCGGTGCAAGATAGGTGCATGGTTTGCGCTAGATGTACCATAGGCTTATAAATCGTTTTGCACGCGCTCGATGGTACCACTAGGTGACGAGGCTCAAGTGGAAGCTCGTTTCGGACTTTCAGATATAGTGCTAATCTCGACGCAAGATAGGTGCACGGTTTGCGTGGAATGTACCATTGGCTCAGAAATCGTTTTGGACGCACCCGTTGGAACTCCTAGGTGCTGTGGGTCATGTGGAATCTCACTTCTTGCCGTTTGGAGACATTGTTAATGTCGGTGCAAGATAGGTACATGGGTTGCACTAGACGTACCATAGGCTCAACTGGAAGCTCGTTTCGACCTTTCGGACATGGTGCTAATCTTGACGCAAGAAAGGTGCACGGTTTGCGTCAAACATACCATTGGATCGGAAATCATTTTAGACGCACCCGATGGAACTCCTAGGTGACGTGGGTCATGTGGAATCTCACTTCATTCTGTTTGGAGACAGTGTTAGTGTTGGTGCAAGATAGGTGCATGGTTTGCGCTAGATGTACCATAGGCTTACAAATCGGTTTGGACACAACCGATGGAACTCCTAGGTGACGTGGGTCATGTGGAATATCGCTTCTTTCCGTTTGGAGACAGTGCTGGTGTCGGTGAGGTGACGTGGGTCATGTGGAATCTCAATTCATTCCGTTTGGAGATAGCGTTAGTGTCGGTGCAAGATAGGTGCATGGTTTGCGCTAGATGTACCATAGGCTTACAAATCGGTTTGGACGCAACCGATGGAACTCCTAGGTGACTTGGGTCATGTGGAATATCACTTCTTTCTGTTTGGAGACAGTGTTGGTGCCGGTTAGGTGACGCGGGTCATGTGGAATCTCACTTCATTCCGTTTGGAGATAGTGTTAGTGTCGGTGCAAGATGAGTGCATGGTTTGCGCTAGATGTACCATAGGCTTACAAATCATTTTGGACGCAATCGATGGAACTCCTAGGTGACATGGGTCATGTGGAATATCGCTTCTTTCTGTTTGGAGACAGTGTTGGTGTCGGTTAGGTGACGTGGGTCATGTGGAATCTCACTTCATTCCATTTGGAGATGGTGTTAGTTTCGGTGCAAGATGGGTGCATGGTTTGCGCTAGATGTACTATGGCTTACAAATCATTTTGGACGCAACAGATGGAACTCCTAGGTGACGTGGGTCATGTGGAATCTCGCTTCTTTCCGTTTGGATATAGTGTTGGTGTCGGTTAGGTGACATGGGTCATGTGGAATCTCACTTCATTCCATTTGGAAACAGTGTTAGTGTCGGTGCAAGATGGGTGCATGGTTTGCGCTAGATGTACCATAGGCTTATAAATCATTTTGGACGCACCTGATGGAACTCCTAGGTGATGTGGGTCATGTGGAATCTCGCTTCTTTCCATTTGGAGACTGTGTTGGTGTCGGTGCAAGATAGGTGCATGGTTTGCGCTAGACATACCATAGGCTTATGAATCGTTTTGCACGCGCTCGATGGTACCACTAGGTGACGAGTCTCAAGTGGAAGCTCGTTTCGGACTTTCGGATATAGTGCTAATATCGACGCAAGATAGGTGCACGATTTGAGTGGAATGTACCATTGGCTCAGAAATCATTTTGGACACATCCGTTGGAACTCCTAGGTGCTGTGGGTCATGTGGAATCTCACTTCTTTCCGTTTGGACACAATGTTAATGTCAGTGCAAGATAGGTACATGGGTTGCACTAGACGTACCATAGGCTCAACTGGAAGCTCATTTCGGCCTTTTGGACATGGTGCTAATCTTGACGCAAGAAAGGTGTATAGTTTGCATCAAACGTACCATTGGATCAGAAATCATTTTAGACGCACCCGATGGAACTTCTAGGTGACGTGGGTCATGTGGAATCTCACTTCATTTCGTTTGGAGACAGTGTTAGTGTTGGTGCAAGATAGGTGCATGGTTTGCGCTAGATGTACCATAGGCTTACAAATTGGTTTGGACGCAACCGATGGAACTCCTAGGTGACGTGGGTCATGTCGAATATCGCTTCTTTCTGTTTGGAGACAGTGTTGGTGTCGGTTAGGTGACGTGGGTCGTGTGGAATCTCACTTCATTCCGTTTGGAGACAGTGTTAGTGTCGGTGCAAGATGGGTGCATGGTTTGCGCTAGATGTACCATTGGCTTACAAATCATTTTGGACGTAACCGATGGAACTCCTAGGTGACGTGGGTCATGAGGAATATCGCTTCTTTTCGTTTGGAGATAGTGTTGGAGTTGGTTAGGTGACGTGGGTTATGTGGAATCTCACTTCATTCCGTTTGGAGATAGTGTTTGTGTCGGTGCAAGATGGGTGCATGGTTTGCGCTAGATGTACCATAGGCTTACAAATCATTTTGGATGCAACCGATGGAACTCCTAGGTGATGTGGGTCATGTGGAATCTCACTTCTTTCCGTTTGGAGACAATGTTAATGTCGGTGCAAGATAGGTACATGGGTTGCACTAGACGTACCATAGGCTCAACAGGAAGCTCATTTCGGCCTTTCGAACATGGTCCTAATCTTGACGCAAGAAAGGTGCACGGTTTACATCAAACGTACCATTGAATCAGAAATCATTTTAGATGCACCCGATGGAACTCCTTGGTGATGTCGGTCATGTGGAATCTAACTTCATTCCATTTGGAGACAGTGTTAGTGCTGGTGCAAGATAGGTGCGTGGTTTGCGCTAGATGTACCATAGGCATACAAATCGGTTTGGACGCAACCGATGGAACTCCTAGGTGATGTGGGTCATGTGGAATATCGCTTCTTTCTATTTGGAGACAGTGTTGGTGTCGGTTAGGTGACGTCATTGTTCGCCTAAACAGTCGTTTAGCCCGTTTAAACACCGTGTAAACGCTACACGGTGGTGCGCCGTTTCTGTTTAATCACCCATTTACCCCGTTTAATTGGCCGTTTAGCCCGTTTAATGGAACGTTTTGCCCGAATAATGGCTAAACGGTAGGTGACCGACTGTTTACCGTTTAGCGTTTAGGAAAACACTGGGTGACGTGGGTCATGTGGAATCTCACTTCATTTTGTTTGGAAACAGTGTTAGTGTCGGTGCAAGATGGGTGCATGGTTTGCGCTAGATATACCATAGGCTTACAAATCGTTTTGGACGCAACCGATGGAACTCCTAGGTGACGTGGGTCATGTGGAATATTGCTTCTTTCTATTTGGAGACAGTGTTGGTGTCGATTAGGTGACGTGGGTCATGTGGAATGTCACTTCATTCCATTTGGAGACAGTGTTAGTGTCGGTGCAAGATGGGTGCATGGTTTGCGCTAGATGTACAAATCATTTTGGACGCACCCGATGGAACTCCTAGGTGACGTGGGTCATGTGAATCTCACTTCTTTCAATTTGGAGACTGTGTTGGTGTCGGTGCAAGACAGGTGCATGGTTTGCGCTAGACGTACCATAGGCTTATAAATCGTTTTGCACGCGCTCGATGGTACCACTAGGTGACGAGGATCAAGTGGAAGCTCATTTCGGACATTCAGATATAGTGCTAATGTCGACGCAAGATAGGTGCATGGTTTGAGTGGAATGTACCATTGGCTCAGAAATCATTTTGGACGCACCCGTTGGAACTCCTAGGTGCTGTGGGTCATGTGGAATCTCACTTCTTTCCGTTTGGAGACAATGTTAATGTCAGTTCAAGATAGGTACATGGGTTGCACTACTCGTATCATAGGCTCAACTGGAAGCTCGTTTTGGCCTTTCAGACATGGTGCTAATCTTGACGCATGAAAGGTGCACGGTTTGCGTCAAACGTACCATTGGATCGGAAATCATTTTAGACGCACCCGATGGAACTCCTAGGTGACGTGGGTCATGTGGAATCTCACTTCATTCCGTTTGGAGACAGTGTTAGTGTTGGTGCAAGATAGGTGCATGGTTTGCGCTAGATGTACCATAGGCTTACAAATTGGTTTGGACGCAACCGATGGAACTCCTAGGTGACGTGGGTCATGTGGAATATCGTTTCTTTCCTTTTGGAGACAGTGTTGGTGACGGTTTGGTGACGTGGGTAATGTGGAATCTCACTTCATTCGGTTTGGAGACAGTGTTAGTGTCGGTGCAAGATGGGTGCATGGTTTGCGCTGGATGTACCATTGGCTTACAAATCATTTTGGACGCAACCGATGGAACTCCTAGGTGACGTGGGTCATGAGGAATATCGCTTCTTTCCGTTTGGAGACAGTGTTGGAGTCGATTAGGTGACGTGGGTCATGTGGAATCTCACTTCATTCCATTTGGAGATAGTGTTTGTGTCTGTGCAAGATGGGTGCATGGTTTGCGCTAGATGTACCATAGGCTTACAAATCGTTTTGGATGCAACCGATGGAACTCCTAGGTGACGTGGGTCATGTGGAATCTCACTTCTTTCCGTTTGGAGACAATGTTAATGTCGGTGCAAGATAGGTACATGGGTTGCAGTAGACGTACCATAGGCTCAACTGGAAGCTCGTTTCGGCCTTTCGGACATGGTGCTAATCTTGACGCAAGAAAGGTGCACGGTTTGCGTCAAACGTACCATTGGATCGGAAATCATTTTAGACGCACCCGATGGAACTCCTAGGTGATGTGGGTCATGTGAAATCTAACTTCATTCCGTTTGGAGACAGTGTTAGTGTTGGTGCAAGATAGGTGCGTGGTTTGCGCTAGATGTACCATAGGCTTACAAATCGTTTTGGACGCACCCGATGGAACTCCTAGGTGACGTGGGTCATGTGGAATCTCGCTTCTTTCCATTTGGAGACTATGCTGGTGTCGATGCAAGATAGGTGTATGGTTTGCGCTAGACGTACCATAGGCTCAGGTGGAAGCTCATTTTGGACTTTCGGATATAGTGCTAATCTCGACGCAAGATAGGTGCATGGTTTGCGTGGAATGTACAATTGGCTCAGAAATCGTTTTGGATGCACCCATTGGAACTCCTAGGTGCTGTGGGTCATGTGGAATCTCACTTCTTTCCGTTTGGAGACAATGTTAATGTCGGTGCAAGATAGGTACATGTGTTGCACTAGACGTACCAAAGGCTCAACTGGAAGCTTGTTTCGTCCTTTTGGACGTGGTGCTAATCTTGACGCAAGAAAGGTGCACGGTTTGCGTCAAACGTACCATTGGATCAGAAATCAGTTTAGACGCACCCGATGGAACTCCTAGGTGACGTGGGTCATGTGGAATCTCACTTCATTCCGTTTGGAGACAGTGTTAGTGCCGGTGCAAGATGGGTGCATGGTTTGCGCTGGATGTACCATTGGCTTACAAATCATTTTGGATGCAACCGATGGAACTCCTAGGTGACGTGGGTCATGAGGAATATCGCTTCTTTCCGTTTGGAGACAGTGTTGGAGTCAGTTAGGTGACGTGGGTCATGTGGAATCTCACTTCATTCCGTTTGGAGATAGTGTTTGTGTCTGTGCAAGATGGGTGCATGGTTTGCACTAGATGTACCATAGGCTTACAAATCGTTTTGGATGCAACCGATGGAACTCCTAGGTGACGTGGGTCATGTGGAATCTCACTTCTTTCCGTTTGGAGACGATGTTAATGTCAGTGCAAGATAGGTACATGGGTTGCACTAGACGTACCATAGGCTCAACTAGAAGCTCGTTTCGGCCTTTTGGACATGGTGCTAATCTTGACACAAGAAAGGAGCATGGTTTGCGTCAAACGTACCATTGGATCAGAAATCATTTTAGACGCACCCGATGGAACTCCTAGGTGATGTGGGACATGTGGAATCTAACTTCATTCCGTTTGGAGACAGTGTTAGTGTTGGTGCAAGTTAGGTGCGTGGTTTGCGCTAGATGTGCCATAGGCATACAAATCGGTTTGGACGCAACCGATGGAACTCCTAGGTGATGTGGGTCATGTGGAATATCGCTTCTTTCTGTTTGGAGATAGTGTTGGTGTCGGTTAGGTGACGTGGGTCATGTGGAATCTCACTTCATTCTGTTTGGAGACAGTGTTAGTGTCAGTGCAAGATGGATGCATGGTTTGCTCTAGATGTACCATAGGCTTACAAATCATTTTGGACGCACCCGATGGAACTCATAGGTGACGTGGGTCATGTGCAATCTCGCTTCTTTCCATTTGGAGACAGTGTTGGTGTCGGTTAGGTGACGTGGGTCATGTGGAATCTCACTTCATTCCATTTGAAATAGTGTTAGTGTCGGTGCAAGATGGGTGCATGGTTTGCGCTAGATGTACCATAGGCTTACAAATCGTTTTGGACGCACCCGATGGAACTCCTAGGTGACGTGGGTCATGTGGAATCTCGCTTCTTTCCATTTGGAGACTGTGTTGGTGTCGATGCAAGATAGGTGCATGGTTTGCGCTAGACGTACCATAGGCTCAAGTGGAAGCTCGTTTCGGACTTTCGGATATAGTGCTAATTTCGACGCAAGATAGGTGCATGGTTTGCGTGGAATGTACCATTGGCTCAGAAATCATTTTGGATGCACCCGTTGGAACTCCTAGGTGCTGTGGGTCATGTGGAATCTCACTTCTTTCCATTTGGAGACAATGTTAATGTCGGTGCAAGATAGGTACATGGGTTGCACTAGACGTACCAAAGGCTCAACTGGAAGCTCGTTTTGGCCTTTTGGACATGGTGCTAATCTTGACGCAAGAAAGGTGCACGGTTTGCGTCAAACGTACCATTGGATCAGAAATCATTTTAGATGCACCTGAAGGAACTCCTAGGTGACGTGGGTCATGTGGAATCTCACTTCATTCCATTTGGAGACAGTGTTAGTGTTGGTGCAAGATAGGTGCATGGTTTTGCGCTAGATGTACCATAGGCTTACAAATCAGTTTGGACACAACCGATGGAACTCCTAGGTGACGTGGGTCATGTGGAATATTGCTTCTTTCTGTTTGGAGACAGTGTTGGTGTCGGTTAGGTGACGTGGGTCATGTGGAATGTCACTTCATTCCATTTGGAGACAGTGTTAGTGTCGGTACAAGATGGGTGCATGGTTTGCGCTAGATGTACCATAGGCTTACAAATCATTTTGGACGCAACCAATGGAACTCCTAGGTGATGTGGGTCATGTGGAATCTCGCTTCTTTCCGTTTGGAGACAGTGTTGGTGTTGGTTAGGTGACGTGGGTCATGTGGAATCTCACTTCATTCCGTTTGGAGACAGTGTTAGTGTCGGTGCAAGATGGGTGCATGGTTTGCGCTAGATGTACCATAGGCTTACAAATCGTTTTGGACGCACCAGATGGAACTCCTAGGTGACGTGGGTCATGTGGAATCTCACTTCCTTCCATTTGGAGACTGTGTTGGTGTCGGTGCAAGATAGGTGCATGGTTTGCGCTAGACGTACCATAGGCTTATAAATCGTTTTGCACGCGCTCGATGGTACAACTAGGTGACGAGGCTCAAGTGGAAGCTCGTTTCGAACATTCGGATATAGTGCTAATCTCGACGCAAGATAGGTGCACGGTTTGAGTGGAATGTACCATTGGCTCAGAAATCGTTTTGGACGCACCCGTTGGAACTCCTAGGTGCTGTGGGTCATGTGGAATCTCACTTCTTTCCGTTTGGGGACAATGTTAATGTCAGTTCAAGATAGGTACATGGGTTGCACTAGACGTATCATAGGCTCAACTGGAAGCTCGTTTCGACCTTTCGGACATGGTGCTAATCTTGACGCAAGAAAGGTGCACGGTTTGCGTCAAACGTACCATTGGATCGGAAATCAATTTAGACGCACCCGATGGAACTCCTAGGTCACGTGGGTCATGTGGAATCTCACTTTATTCCGTTTGGAGACAGTGTTAGTGTTGGTGCAAGATAGGTGCATGGTTTGCGCTAGATGTACCATAGGCTTACAAATCGGTTTGGACGCAACCGATGGAACTCCTAGGTGACGTGGGTCATGTGGAATATCGTTTCTTTCCATTTGGAGACAGTGTTGGTGTCGTTTAGGTGACGTGTATCATGTGGAATCTCACTTCATTCCGTTTGGAGACAGTGTTAGTGTCGGTGCAAGATGGGTGCATGGTTTGCGCTGGATGTACCATTGGCTTACAAATCATTTTGGATGCAACCGATGGAACTCCTAGGTGATTTGATTCATGTGGAATCTCACTTCTTTCTGTTTGGAGATAATATTAATGTCGGTGCAAGATAGGTACATGGGTTGCACTAGACGTTGATGAGGACATCAACACCGATCATACATCCACGCCGTCCACGCCGACACCTGCTGGTCCTATTACCCGTGCTCGTGCTCGAACACTTAATCATCAAGTGAGTTCCTTCTTGAGCTCTTGTCCATCCTGTTTAGATCTTGGAGACACGTGCACTCTTGTTTTGATTAGGAATCAAGGAGAAGACCGAAAGGGAAAAGGACTCGCGTAGGCTGGATTCGGACTGCAGCACACCTCCAACTTGCGACGGTCGCCACGGTTACATACGGAGTCAGATTGGGGTGATTCTGGACTTGTTGGAAAGCTAATAAAGTCTACTTTCATATGGATCTGACCTCATACTCATACCTGCTCAGAAACGGCGTCAACAGTCCAAAAATCACCGAGAGGTCTATTCTGTCCAGGGTGCTGCGCCACCTTAAGTTAGCCCAATGGGCTTGTATCGTTTAGAGTCCAGTAGGGACGCGTCCTAGGGTTGGAGCACGACCCAAACTCTCTTGTGGTTGTCCTCCACACGTCATATACCCCTTAGCCGCCACTAGGAACACTTGGGTTTTGTTTAGATCAAGTTTAGCCTTTGCTACTTGCTAGTAGGCGCGCGTGCTGATCCAGCCGCCCGTCTCCTTGTCTTCGGAACCCCACTCATAATAAGATTCAGTTTGAGGCTTTCAATTTCATCTTGCAAATTCAGTGCTTGTTTCCTTGTTCTTGCTAGTTCTTCGATTGCTTGCAGGATGGGAGCCCTAGTGGCTGGTTGTCGCGCTCCACAAGATCGTGACGGCCTTTGGAGGTGGTGTATCGGTTGCTAAGGCGCGGTCTTGGAAGGATGTAGTCGGGCCGTGAACGTCATCTCCATCCACCAAATCGAGTGATCTCACGCCTCTCATCGAAAGATCGTCCATAAACCCTAGCGGGTCCATATCAATTGGTAATCAGAGCAAGGTTTATCGGTGAGAGACTTGTAATTCTTCGCTGTTTTTATTTTTCCTACAGTCCAAAAAAAGCCAAAAAATAGTAGATTAGTTTCCTACAATCCTATAGACCTTTGGGCCGTGGCTAGTGCTACCTAGTTAGGGCTTGTTGAGTCGTCGGTTGCATCGGTTGTGTCAAGTTGCTGGTCTTAGTTTTAGTCCTTTAGAGTTTCGAGTTCTTGTCACGTTCTATCACAACACGCGCTATCATATAGTCTCTCTGTTGGCCGAATCCAAGTAGGGTTTGAAGTTTGAATCGGACAAGGAATCGGCTGTTCCTCTCTGTTGGCCGAATCCAAGTAGGTTTTCAAGTTTGAGTCAGATCAAGGAATCGGGTATTCCTCGCTGTTGGCCAAGTCCGAGTAGAATTGGAAGTTCCAATCGGACGAGGAATCAGTTCACCCTGTGCTACAAATATCAAACAAACCACGCAGCAAGTATTCATATCTAAACGAGTGGCTTACTCTAGAGAGAGAGAGAGAGAGAGAGAGAAAATCTTTTTTTTATCGGAATACCCCTGCCCTTTCGGAAAAAGTGTGTGTGCTGAGTTACTCTTTGGGAGTGTTCTTGTTCATATAATCAGTTTTGAGTGCCCCCTGAAAAAAAATATTCAAAAAAAAAGAAAAAAAAAGAGAAAGAAGCAAAAGAAAAGAAGAGAAAGGGGCTGATCTTAGAGATTTTTCGTTCACTTCGGGTGGTGTGTTGTGCTCTCCTTTGTGTCCAGGCTCGCGTCTCTAGCACGGTCTAGACTAGGACCAGCACAGTACCGTCGGTTGAACGATTATTCAGCTTGCTTTTTGTAACTAACGTGGTGCTAGTTCGTTCCTTGTTTCAGCCCACCTATAGCTCCACATATTCTACAGCTTGACAGGTCTCGTGCTGCGGCACCGATACACTTCATCCATTGCTGTAGACTTGTTGGTAGATGACCCCTCCTGTCGAGCAAGGTAAGAACTGGTAAGAACTTGTGTAATAGGTGGAGAGTGAGCGACTTGCTGTAGCTACATCCTAGTAGTTGTAGGGCTTTTATTTCTTCACTTGTGTTCTTGTTGTCTTTGTCTTTGAACCATGCCAGGGACCGACGAAGATAACCAAATTCCACATTCGCCTCGCACAAAGGGCATCATACAACATTTTGAAAGGAAAGTGAAGTTGCACACGGAGGGACTTGATAATGACTTGCAGGTGACAAATGACAAACTTGGGCAGTTGGAGGCTACGCAGATTGCCGCAAACAACAAGCTTGCAGGTTTGGAGCAGTCTATTGCTAGTGTGGACAAAAGCCTTGCAGCTCTGCTGAGGCGTTTTGATGACCTCCACAACAATGATAAAGACCAGCATAAAGAAGAAAAGAAGGAGGAAGATCAAGAGGATGGTAGTTATGATGAAGAATACACAGGTGATACTGAACATGATGATCGAGACACTCGTGATCGACGTCGCCTACGTCACAACCGTAGAGGTATGGGTGGCCGCCGCCGACGCGAGGTACACAATAATGATGATGCTTTCAGTAAGATTAAATTTAAAATACCTCCTTTTGATGGTAAATATGACCCTGATGCATACATTACTTGGGAGATTGCTGTTGATCAAAAGTTTGCATGCCATGAATTTCCTAAGAACACACGTGTTAGGGCTGCTACTAGTAAGTTCACAGATTTTGCTTCTGTTTGGTGGATCGAATATGGCAAGAAAAATCCTAATAACATACCTAAAACTTGGGATGCGCTGAAACGAGCCATGAGAGCTAGATTTGTTCCATCTTACTATGCCCGTGATATGATAAATAAGTTGCAGCAATTGAGACAAGGTTCTAAAAGTGTAGAAGAATACTATCAGGAATTACAAACGGGTATGTTGCGTTGTAAATTAGAGGAGGATGAGGAACCTGCTATGGCTAGATTTTTAGGTGGGTTAAATCGGGAAATTCAGGATATCCTCGCTTACAAAGAATACAATAACGTAACCAAACTGTTTCATCTTGCTTGTAAAGCTGAACGGGAAGTGCAGGGACAACGTGCTAGCGCAAGGACTAATGTTTCTGCAGGGAAAGCTAGTTCATGGCAGCCGCGCACGTCTACAACTCCGTCTACACGTACTCCTACACCATCATCTAGTGACAAGACTCGAGCTGCCCCCACCAATTCAGTAGCGAAGACAGCGCAAAAGCCGGCTGCGAGTACTTCATCCGTGGCATCGACAGGTAGAACAAGCAACATACAATGTCATCGGTGCAAGGGATATGGCCATATGATGCGTGACTGCCCAAACAAGCGTGTTATGATTGTCAAAGATGATGGTGAGTGTTCATCTGCTAGTGATTTTGATGAAGATACACTTGCATTGCTTGCGGCTGACTATGCAGGTAGTGAGGAACACATAGAAGAACACATTAATGCAAGTGACGCGGAGCACTATGAGAGCTTGATTGTACAGCGAGTGCTTAGTGCACAAATGGAGAAGGCGGAGCAAAATCAGCGACACACTTTATTCCAAACAAAGTGTGTCATCAAGGAGCATTCGTGCCGCATGATCATTGATGGAGGTAGCTGCAACAACTTGGCAAGTAGCAACATGGTACAGAAGCTCGCCCTCACCACCAAACCACACCCCCATCCCTACTACATCCAATGGCTGAACAACAGTGGTAAGGCAAAGGTAACGAGACTGGTGCGAATCGATTTTGCCATCGGATCATACAAAGATATTGTTGAATGTGATGTTGTGCCTATGCAAGCTTGCAATATTCTGCTAGGTAGACCATGGCAATTTGATAGAGATTCGATGCATCATGGTAGATCAAATCAATATTCGTTTCTATACCATGATCAAAAAATTGTGTTGCATCCTATGTCTCCTGAAGCTATTATGCAATCTGATGTTACTAAGGCTGCAAAAGCAAAGAGCGAGAGTGACAAATCTGTTGTTGATGACAAAGATGAGATAAAATTGAAAGGACGTTGTATGCTTGCTACAAAATCTGATATTAATGAGTTCAATGCATCCACCTCTATTGCTTATGCTTTGGTATGCAAGGATGCTTTGATTTCATTTGAGGATATGCAACGTTCTTTGCCCCCTGCTGTTGCTAACATTTTGCAGGAGTATTCTGATGTGTTCCCCATTGAGATACCAGCGGAGCTGCCACCAATACGAGGGATTGAGCACCAAATTGATCTTATCTCTGGAGCATCTTTGCCAAACCGTGCGCCATACAGGACCAATCCGGAGGAAACAAAGGAAATTCAGCGACAAGTGCAAGAACTACTAGACAAAGGTTATGTGCGTGAGTCTCTTAGTCCTTGTGCTGTTCCAGTGATTTTAGTGCCTAAGAAAGATGGAACATGGCGCATGTGTGTTGATTGTAGGGCTATTAATAATATCACCATTCGATATCGACACCCTATTCCACGATTAGATGATATGCTTGATGAATTGAGTGGTGCTGTTGTGTTTTCAAAGATTGATTTGCGTAGTGGGTACCACCAGATTCGTATGAACTTGGGAGATGAATGGAAAACTGCTTTCAAAACCAAGTTCGGTCTATATGAGTGGTTAGTCATGCCTTTTGGGTTAACTAATGCACCTAGTACTTTCATGAGATTAATGAACGAGGTTTTGCGTGCTTTCATTGGGAAATTTGTTGTCGTCTACTTTGATGATATACTGATTTATAGCAAATCCATGGATGAACACCTTGATCACTTACGTGCTATTTTCAATGCTCTACATGATGCACGTTTGTTTGGTAACCTTGAGAAGTGCACTTTCTGCACCGATCGAGTATCGTTTCTTGGCTATGTTGTCACTCCACAGGGAATTGAGGTTGATAAAGCCAAGGTGGAAGCTATACAAGGATGGCCTGTACCCACGACGGTCACACAAGTGCGGAGTTTCCTAGGACTTGCTGGTTTCTATCGCCGTTTTGTGAAGGACTTCAGCACCATTGCTGCACCATTGAATGAGCTTACAAAGAAGGGAGTGCCCTTTTCTTGGGGCAAAGCACAAGAGCACGCCTTCCATGTGCTGAAAGATAAGTTAACACATGCACCTCTACTCCAACTCCCTGATTTTAATAAGACTTTCGAGCTTGAATGTGATGCGAGTGGAATTGGATTGGGTGGTGTTTTGTTACAAGAAGGAAAACCTGTTGCATACTTTAGTGAGAAATTGAGCGGGCCTATTCTTAATTATTCTACATATGATAAGGAATTATATGCTCTAGTGCGGACATTAGAAACATGGCAGCATTATTTGTGGCCCAAAGAATTTGTTATACATTCTGATCATGAATCTTTGAAGCATATTCGTAGTCAAAGAAAACTGAATCGTAGACATGCAAAATGGGTTGAATTTATTGAATCTTTTCCTTATGTTATCAAACACAAGAAAGGGAAGGATAATATCATTGCAGATGCATTGTCTAGGAGATATACTTTGCTGAATCAACTTGATTACAAGATCTTTGGGTTAGAAACAATTAAAGACCGATATGCTCATGATGCTGATTTCAAAGAAGTGCTGCTGCATTGTAAAGATGGGAAAACGTGGAACAAATTCATCCTCAATGATGGGTTTGTGTTTAGAGCTAACAAGCTATGCATTCCAGCTAGCTCCGTTCGCTTGTTGTTGCTGCAGGAAGCGCATGGAGGTGGCTTGATGGGGCATTTTGGAGCGAAGAAGACGGAGGACATTCTTGCTGGTCATTTCTTTTGGCCAAAGATGCAACGAGACGTGGAGAGATTTGTTGCTCGCTGCACAACATGTCAAAAGGCTAAGTCCCGGTTGAATCCACACGGTTTGTATATGCCTCTTCCTGTTCCTAGTGCTCCTTGGGAGGATATTTCTATGGATTTTGTGTTGGGATTGCCACGGACTAGGAAAGGGCGAGATAGTGTTTTTGTGGTTGTGGATCGATTCTCTAAAATGGCACATTTCATACCATGTCATAAAACTGATGATGCTACAAATATTGCTGATTTGTTCTTTCGAGAAGTTGTTCGCTTGCATGGTGTGCCAAATACAATTGTTTCTGATCGTGATGCTAAATTTCTTAGCCATTTTTGGAGAACTTTATGGGCCAAATTGGGGACTAAGCTTTTATTTTCCACCACTTGTCACCCCCAAACTGATGGTCAAACTGAAGTTGTGAATAGAACTTTGTCTACTATGTTAAGGACTGTTTTAAAGAAGAATATTAAGATGTGGGAAGATTGTTTGCCTCATATTGAGTTTGCTTATAATCGTTCGCTGCATTCTACTACGAAGATGTGTCCCTTTGAGATTGTTTATGGCTTGTTACCACATGCTCCTATTGATTTAATGCCATTGCCAAGTTCTGAAAAGTTGAATTTTGATGCTAAGCAACGTGCTGAATTGATGCTAAAACTACATGAAACCACTAAAGAAAACATAGAGCGCATGAATGCTAAGTACAAATTTGCTGGAGATAAAGGTAGAAGGGAATTGATTCTTGAACCTGGAGATTTGGTTTGGTTGCATTTGCGAAAGGATAGGTTTCCTGAATTAAGAAAATCTAAATTGATGCCTAGAGCGGATGGTCCTTTTAAAGTGATGCAACGAATAAATGAGAATGCATATAAGCTTGATCTTCCTGCAGATTTTGGGGTTAGTCCCACATTTAACATTGTAGATTTGAAGCCTTATTTGGGTGAGGAAGATGAGCTTGAGTCGAGGACGACTCAAATTCAAGAAAGGGAGGATGATGAGGACATCAACACCGATCATACATCCACGCCGACACCTGCTGGTCCTATTACCCGTGCTCGTGCTCAAACACTTAATCATCAAGTGAGTTCCTTCTTGAGCTCTTGTCCATCCTGTTTAGATCTTGGAGACACGTGCACTCTTGTTTTGATTAGGAATCAAGGAGAAGACCGAAAGGGAAAAGGACTCGCGTAGGCTGGATTTGGACTGCAGCACACCTCCAACTTGCGACGGTCGCCACAGTTACATACGGAGTCGGATTGGGGTGATTCTGGACTTGTTGGAAAGCTAATAAAGTCTACTTTCATACGGATCTGACCTCATACTCATACCTGCTCATAAACGGCGTCAACTGTCCAAAAATCACCGAGAGGTCTATTCTGTCCAGGGTGCTGCGCCACCTTAAGTTAGCCCAATGGGCTTGTATCGTTTAGAGTCCAGTAGGGACACGTCCTAGGGTTGGAGCACGACCCAAACTCTCTTGTGGTCGTCTTCCACACGTCATATACCCCTTAGCCGCCACCAGGAACACTTGGGTTTTGTTTAGATCAAGTTTAGCCTTTGCTACTTGCTTGTAGGCGCACGTGCTGATCCAGCCGCCCGTCTCCTTGTCTTCGGAACCCCACTCATAATAAGATTCAGTTTGAGGCTTTCAATTTCATCTTGCAAATTCAGTGCTTGTTTCCTTGTTCTTGCTAGTTCTTCGATTGCTTGCAGGACGGGAGCCCTAGTGGCTGGTTGTCACGCTCCACAAGATCGTGACGGCCTTTGGAGGTGGTGTATCGGTTGCTAAGGCACGGTCTTGGAAGGTTGTAGTCGGGCCGTGAACGTCATCTCCATCCACCAAATCGAGTGATCTCACGCCTCTCATCGAAAGATCGTCCATAAACCCTAGCGGGTTCATATCAGACGTACCATAGGCTCAACTGGAAGCTCGTTTCGGCCTTTCGGACATGGTGCTAATCTTGACGCAAGAAAGGTGCACAGTTTGCGTCAAACGTACCATTGGATCAGAAATCATTTTAGACGCACCCGATGGAACTCCTAGGTGATGTGGGTCATGTGGAATCTAACTTCATTCCGTTTGGAGACAGTGTTAGTGTTGGTGCAAGATAGGTGCGTGGTTTGCGCTAGATGTACCATAGGCATACAAATCAGTTTGGATGCAACCGATGGAACTCCTAGGTGACGTGGGTCATGTGGAATCTCGCTTCTTTCCGTTTGGAGACAGTGTTGGTGTCGGTTAGGTGACATGGGTCATGTGGAATCTCACTTCATTCCATTTGGAAACAGTGTTAGTGTCGGTGCAAGATGGGTGCATGGTTTGCGCTAGATGTACCATAGGCTTACAAATCGTTTTGGACGCACCCGATGGAACTCCTAGGTGACGTGGGTCATGTGGAATCTCGCTTCTTTCCATTTGGAGACTGTGTTGGTGTCGGTGCAAGATAGGTGCATGGTTTGCGCTAGACGTACCATAGGCTCAAGTGGAAGCTCGTTTTGGACTTTCGGATATAGTGCTAATCTCGACGCAAGATAGGTGCATGGTTTGCGTGGAATGTACCATTGGCTCAGAAATCGTTTTGGATGCACCCGTTGGAACTCCTAGGTGCTGTGGGTCATGTGGAATCTCACTTCTTTCCGTTTGGAGACAATGTTAATGTCGGTGCAAGATAGGTACATGGGTTGCACTAGACGTACCAAAGGCTCAACTGGAAGCTCGTTTTGGCCTTTTGGACATGGTGCTAATCTTGATGCAAGAAAGGTGCACGGTTTGCGTCAAACGTACCATTGGATCAGAAATCATTTTAGACGCACCCGATGGAACTCCTAGGTGACGTGGATCATGTGGAATCTCACTTCATTCCGTTTGGAGACAGTGTTAGTGTTGGTGCAGGATAGGTGCATGGTTTGCGCTAGATGTACCATAGGCTTACAAATCGGTTTGGACGCAACCGATGGAACTCCTAGGTGACGTGGGTCATGTGGAATATCGCTTCTTTCCGTTTGGAGATAGTGTTCGTGTCGGTTAGGTGACGTGGGTCATGTGGAATTTCACTTCATTCCGTTTGGAGATAGTGTTAGTGTCGGTGCAAGATGGGTGCATGGTTTGCGCTAGATGTACCACTGGCTTACAAATCATTTTGGACGCAACCGATGGAACTCCTAGGTGACATCGGTCATGTGGAATATTGCTTCTTTCCGTTTGGAGACAGTGTTGGTGTCGGTTAGGTGACGTGGGTCATGTGGAATCTCACTTCGTTCTGTTTGGAAACAGTCTTAGTGTCGGTGCAAGATGAATGCATAGTTTGCGTTAGATGTACCATAGGCTTACAAATCATTTTGGACGCAACTGATGGAACTCCTAGGTGACGTGGGTCAAGTGGAATATTGCTTCTTTCTATTTGGAGACAGTGTTGGTGTCGGTTAGGTGATGTGGGTCATGTGGAATGTCACTTCATTCCATTTGGAGACAGTGTTAGTGTCGGTGCAAGATGGGTGCATAGTTTGCGCTAGATGTACCATAGGCTTACAAATCATTTTGGACGCAACCGATGGAACTCCTAGGTGACGTGGGTCATGTGGAATCTCGCTTATTTCCGTTTGGAGACAGTGTTGGTGTTGGCTAGGTGACGTGGGTCATGTGGAATCTCACTTTATTCCATTTGGAGACAGTGTTAGTGTCGGTGCAAGATGGGTGCATGGTTTGCGCTAGATGTACCATAGGCTTACAAATCGTTTTGGACGCACCCGATGGAACTCCTAGGTGACGTGGGTCATGTGGAAGCTCACTTCTTTCCATTTGGATACTGTGTTGGTGTCGGTGCAAGATAGGTGCATGGTTTGCGCTAGACGTACCATAGGCTTATAAATCGTTTTGCACGCGCTCGATGGTACCACTAGGTGACGAGGCTCAAGTGGAAGCTCGTTTCGGACTTTCGGATATAGTGCTAATCTCAACGCAAGATAGGTGCACGGTTTGCGTGGAACGTACCATTGGCTCAGAAATCGTTTTGGACGCACCCGTTGGAACTCCTAGGTGATGTGGGTCATGTGGAATCTCACTTCTTTCCGTTTGGAGACAGTGTTAATGTCGGTGAGAGATAGGTACATGGTTTGCACTAGACATACCATAGGCTCAACTGGAAGCTCGTTTCGGCCTTTCGGACATGGTGCTAATCTTGTCGCAAGAAAGGTGCACGGTTTGCGTCAAATGTACCATTGGATTGGAAATCATTTTAGACGCACCCGATGGAACTCCTAGGTGACGTGGGTCATGTGGAATCTCACTTCATTCCGTTTGGAGACCGTGTTAGTGTTGGTGCAAGATAGGTGCATGGTTTGCGCTAGATGTACCATAGGCTTACAAATCGGTTTGGACGCAACCGATGGAACTCCTAGGTGACATGGGTCATGTGGAATATCATTTCTTTCCGTTTGGAGACAGTGTTGGAGTCGGTTAGGTGACGTGGGTCATGAGGAATATCGCTTCTTTCTATTTGGAGACAGTGTTGGAGTCAGTTAGGTGACGTGGGTCATGTGGAATCTCACTTCATTCCGTTTGGAGATAGTGTTTGTGTCGGTGCAAGATGGGTGCATGGTTTGCGCTAGATGTACCATAGGCTTACAAATCGTTTTGGATGCAACCGATTGAACTCCTAGGTGACTTGGGTCATGTGGAATCTCACTTCTTTCCGTTTGGAGACAATGTTAATGTCGGTGCAAGATAGGTACATGGGTTGCACTAGGCGTACCATAGGCTCAACTGGAAGCTCGTTTTGGCCTTTCGGACATGGTGCTAATCTTGACGCAAGAAAGGTGCACGGTTTGCGTCAAACGTACCATTGGATCGGAAATCATTTTAGATGCACCCGATGGAACTCCTAGGTGATGTGGGTCATGTGGAATCTAACTTCATTCCGTTTGGAGATAGTGTTAGTGTTGGTGCAAGATAGGTGCGTGGTTTGCGCTAGATGTACCATAGGCATACAAATCGGTTTGGACGCAACCAATGGAACTCCTAGGTGACGTGGGTCATGTGGAATCTCGCTTCTTTCCATTTGGAGACAGTGTTGGTGTCGGTTAGGTGACGTGGGTCATGTGGAATCTCACTTCATTCCATTTGGAAACAGTGTTAGTGTCGGTGCAAGATGGGTGCATGGTTTGCGCTAGATGTACCGTAGGCTTACAAATCGTTTTGGACGCACCTGATGGAACTCCTAGGTGACGTGGGTCATGTGGAATCTCGCTTCTTTCCATTTGGAGACTGTGTTGGTGTCGGTGCAAGATAGGTGCATGGTTTGCGCTAGACGTACCATAGGCTCAACTGGAAGCTCGTTTTGGCCTTTCGGACATGGTGCTAATCTTGACGCAAGAAAGGTGCACGGTTTGCGTCAAACGTACCATTGGATCGGAAATCATTTTAGACGCACCCGATGGAACTCCTAGGTGATGTTTGTCATGTGGAATCTAACTTCATTCCGTTTGGAGACAGTGTTAGTGTTGATGCAAGATAGGTGCGTGGTTTGCGCTAGATGTACCATAGGCATACAAATCGGTTTGGACGCAACCGATGGAACTCCTAGGTGATGTGGGTCATGTGGAATATCGCTTTTTTCTGTTTGGAGACAGTGTTGGTGTTGGTTAGGTGATGAGGACATCAACACCGACGACGCATCCGCGCCGACACCAGTACCTAACGCTGGTCCTCTTACTCGTGCTCGTGCTCATAAAATTAATCATCAAGTGAGTTGCCTCTTGAGCTCCTGTCCATCTTGTTTAGATCTTGGAAATGCGTGCACTCTTATTTTGATTAGGAACCAAGGAGAAGACCGAAAGGGAGAAGGATTCGCGATGGCTGGATTCGGACTGCAGAAAGGCACCAACTTGTGACCATCACCACGGTTGTATACGGAGTCGGATTCGGGCGCTTTAGGACTTGTTGGAAAGCTTATCAAGTCTATTTTCATATGGAACCAGTTCCACGTCCATATCTCTTCGGCAGCATCGGCAATTATTCAATTACCGTCGAGAGGTCTTTATGTCCAGGGTGCTGCGTCACCTTATTTTAGTCCGATGGGCTGTGTATCGTCTTAGGGTCCATTAGGGACGTGTCTTAGGGTTGGAGTACGACCCAAACACCTTGTTGGTCGTCCACCCCATGTTATATACCCTTTGGCCGCCACCAAGACACTAGGGGTTTTGTTTAGATCAAGTTTAGCCTTTGCTACTTGCTTGTAGGCACGCGTGCTGATCCAGCCGCCTGTCTCCTTGTCTTTGAAACCCCACTCATAATAAGATTTAGTTTGAGGTTTTCAATTTCATCTTGCAAATTTAGTGCTTGTTTCCTTGTTCTTGCTAGTTCTTCGATTGCTTGCAGCACGGGAGCCCTAGTGGCTGGTTATCGCGCTCCACAAGATCATGACGGCCTTTGGAGGTGGTGTATCGGTTGCTAAGGCATAGTCTTGGAAGGTAGTAGTCGGGCCATGAACGTCATCTCCATCCACCAAATCGAGTTATCTCACGCCTCTCATCGAAAGATCGTCCATAAACCCTAGCGGGATCTTATCATTAGGTGACGTGGGTCATGTGGAATCTCACTTCATTCTGTTTGGAGACAGTGTTAGTGTCGGTGCAAGATGGATGCATGGTTTGCTCTAGATGTACCATAGGCTTACAAATCATTTTGGACGCACCCGATGGAACTCCTAGGTGACGTGGGTCATGTGGAATCTCGCTTCTTTCCGTTTGGAGACAGTGTTGGTGTCGGTTAGGTGACGTGGGTCATGTGGAATCTCACTTCATTCCATTTGGAAACAGTGTTAGTGTCGGTGCAAGATGGGTGCATGGTTTGCGCTAGATGTTCCATAGGCTTACAAATCGTTTTGGACGCACCCGATGGAACTCCTAGGTGACGTGGGTCATGTGGAATCTCGCTTCTTTCCATTTGGAGACTGTGTTGGTGTCGGTGCAAGATAGGTGCATGGTTTGCGCTAGACGTACCATAGGCTCAAGTGGAAGCTCGTTTCGGACTTTCGGATATAGTGCTAATCTCGACGCAAGATAGGTGCATGGTTTGCGTGGAATGTACCATTGGCTCAGAAATCATTTTAGACGCACCCGTTGGAACTCCTAGGTGCTGTGGGTCATGTGGAATCTCACTTCTTTCCGTTTAGAGACAATGTTAATGTCAGTGCAAGGTAGGTACATGGGTTGCACTAGACGTACCAAAGGCTCAACTGGAAGCTCGTTTCGGCCTTTTGGACATGGTGCTAATCTTGACGCAAGAAAGGTGCACGGTTTGCGTCAAACGTACCATTGGATCGGAAATCATTTTAGACGCACCCGATGGAACTCCTAGGTGACGTGGGTCATGTGGAATCTCACTTCATTCCGTTTGGAGACAGTGTTAGTGTTGGTGCAAGATAGGTGCATGGTTTGCGCTAGATGTACCATAGGCTTACAAATCGGTTTGGACGCAACCAATGGAACACCTGGGTGACATGGGTCATGTGGAATATCGCTTCTTTCCGTTTGGAGATAGTGTTGGTGTCGGTTAGGTGACGTGGGTCATGTGAAATCTCACTTCATTCTGTTTGGAGACAGTGTTAGTGTCGGAGCAAGATGGGTGCATGGTTTGCGCTAGATGTACCACTGGCTTACAAATCATTTTGGACACAACCGATGGAACTCCTAGGTGACGTGGGTCATGTGGAATATCGCTTCTTTCCGTTTGGAGACAGTGTTGGTGTCGGTTAGGTGACGTGGGTCATGTGGAATCTCACTTCATTCCATTTGGAGACAGTGTTAGTGTCGGTGCAAGATGGGTGCATGGTTTGCGCTAGATGTACCATAGGCTTACAAATCATTTTAGACGGAACCGATGGAACTCCTAGGTGACGTGGGTCATGTGAAATCTCGCTTCTTTCTGTTTGGAGACAGTGTTGGTGTCGGTTAGGTGACATGGGTCATGTGGAATCTCACTTCATTCTGTTTGGAGACAGTGTTAGTGTTGGTGCAAGATGGATGCATGGTTTGCTCTAGATGTACCATAGGCTTACAAATCATTTTGGATGCACCCAATGGAACTCCTAGGTGACGTGGGCCATGTGGAATCTCGCTTCTTTCCGTTTGGAGACAGTGTTGGTGTCGGTTAGGTGACGTGGGTCATGTGGAATCTCACTTCATTCTATTTGGAAATAGTGTTAGTGTTGGTGCAAGATGGGTGCATGGTTTGCGCTAGATGTACCATAGGCTTACAAATCGTTTTGGACGCACCCGATGGAACTCCTAGGTGACGTGGGTCATGTGGAATCTCGCTTCTTTCCATTTGGAGACTGTGTTGGTGTCGGTGCAAGATAGGTGCATGGTTTGCGCTAGACGTACCATAGGCTCAAGTGGAAGCTCGTTTCGGACATTCAGATATAGTGCTAATCTCGACGCAAGATAGGTGCATGGTTTGCGTGGAATGTACCATTGGCTCAGAAATCGTTTTAGACGCACCCGTTGGAACTCTTAGGTGCTGTGGGTCATGTGGAATCTCACTTCTTTCCGTTTGGAGACAATGTTAATGTTGGTGCAAGGTAGGTACATGGGTTGCACTAGACGTACCAAAGGCTCAACTGGAAGCTCGTTTCAGCCTTTTGGACATGGTGCTAATCTTGACGCAAGAAAGGTGCACGGTTTGCGTCAAACATACCATTGGATCGGAAATCATTTTAGACGCACCCGATGGAACTCCTAGGTGACGTGGGTCATGTGGAATCTCACTTCATTCCGTTCGGAGACAGTGTTAGTTTTGGTGCAAGATAGGTGCATGGTTTGCGCTAGATGTACCATAGGCTTACAAATCGGTTTGGACGCAACCGATGGAACACCTAGGTGACGTGGGTCATGTGGAATATCGCTTCTTTCCGTTTGGAGACAGTGTTGGAGTCGGTTAGGTGACGTGGGTCATGTGTAATCTCACTTCATTCTGTTTGGAGACAGTGTTAGTGTCGGTGCAAGATGGGTGCGTGGTTTGCGCTAGATGTACCACTGGCTTACAAATCATTTTGAATGCAACTGATGGAACTCCTAGGTGACGTGGGTCATGTGGAATATCGCTTCTTTCCGTTTGGAGACAATGTTGGTGTCGGTTAGGTGATGTGGGTCATGTGGAATCTCACTTCGTTCCATTTGGAGACAGTGTTAGTGTCGGTGCAAGATGGGTGCATGGTTTGCGCTAGATGTACCATAGGCTTACAAATCGTTTTGGATGCAACCGATGGAACTCCTAGGTGACGTGGGTCATGTGGAATATCGCTTCTTTCCGTTTGGAGACAGTGTTGGTGTCGGTTAGGTGACGTGGGTCATGTGGAATCTCACTTCATTCCATTTGGAGACAGTGTTAGTGTCGGTGCAAGATGTGTGCATGGTTTGCGCTAGATGTACCATAGGCTTACAAATCGTTTTGGACGCACCCGATGGAACTCCTAGGTGACATGGGTCATGTGGAATCTCACTTCTTTCCATTTGGAGACTGAGTTGGTGTCGGTGCAAGATAGGTGCATGGTTTGCGCTAGACGTGCCATAGGCCTATAAATCTTTTTGCACACGCTCGATGGTACCACTAGGTGACGAGGCTCAAGTGGAAGCTCATTTCGGACTTTCGGATATAGTGCTAATCTCAACGCAAGATAGGTGCACGGTTTGCGTGGAACGTACCATTGGCTCAGAAATCATTTTGGACGCACCCGTTGGAACTTCTAGGTGATGTGGGTCATGTGGAATCTCACTTCTTTTCGTTTGGAGACAGTGTTAATGTCGGTGAGAGATAGGTACATGGTTTGCACTAGACATACCATAGGCTCAACTGGAAGCTCGTTTCGGCCTTTCGGACATGGTGCTAATCTTGTCGCAAGAAAGTTGACGGTTTGCGTCAAATGTACCATTGGATCGGAAATCATTTTAGACGCACCCGATGGAACTCCTAGGTGACGTGGGTCATGTGGAATCTCACTTCATTCCGTTTGGAGACAGTGTTAGTGTTGGTGCAAGATAGGTGCATGGTTTGCGCTAGATGTACCATAGGCTTACAAAACGGTTTGGACGCAACCGATGGAACTCCTAGGTGACATGGGTCATGTGGAATATTGCTTCTTTCCATTTGGAGACAGTGTCAGTTAGGTGACGTGGGTCATGTGGAATCTCACTTCATTCCATTTGGAGACAGTGTTAGTGTCGGTGCAAGATGGGTGCATGGTTTGCGCTAGATGTACCATTGGCTTACAAATCATTTTGGACACAACCGATGGAACTCCTAGGTGACGTGGGTCATGTGGAATATCGCTTCTTTCTGCTTGGAGACAGTGTTGGTGTCGGTTAGGTGACGTGGGTCATATGGAATCTCACTTCGTTCCGTTTGGAGACAGTGTTAGTGCCGGTGCAAGATGGGTGCATGGTTTGCGCTAGATGTACCATAGGCTTACAAATCGTTTTGGACGCAACCAATGGAACTCCTCAGTGACGTGGGTCATGTGGAATATCACTTCTTTCCATTTGGAGACAGTGTTAGTGTCGGTTAGGTGACATTGGTCATGTGGAATCTCACTTCATTCTGTTTGGAAATAGTGTTATTGTCGGTGCAAGATGAGTGCATGGTTTGCGCTAGATGTACCATAGGCTTACAAATCATTTTGGACGCAACCGATGGAACTCCTAGGTGACCTGGGTCATGTGGAATATTGCTTCTTTCTATTTGGAGACAGTGTTGGTGTCGGTTAGGTGATGTGGGTCATGTGGAATGTCACTTCATTCCATTTGGAGACAGTGTTAGTGTCGGTGCAAGATGGGTGCATGGTTTGCGCTAGATGTACCATAGGCTTACAAATCATTTTGGACGCAACCGATGGAACTCCTAGGTGACGTGGGTCATGTGGAATCTCGCTTGTTTCCATTTGGAGACAGTGTTGGTGTTGGTTAGGTGACATGGGTCATGTGGAATCTCACTTCATTCCATTTGGAGACAGTGTTAGTGTTGGTGCAAGATGGGTACATGGTTTGCGCTAGATGTACCATAGGCTTACAAATCATTTTGGACGCACCCGATGGAACTCCTAGGTGACGTGGGTCATGTAGAATATCACTTCTTTCCATTTGGAGACTGTGTTGGTGTCGGAGCAAGATAGGTGCATGGTTTGCGCTAGACGTACCATAGGCTTATAAATCGTTTTGCACGCGCCCGATGGTACCACTAGGTGATGAGGCTCAAGTGGAAGCTCGTTTCGTACTTTCGGATATAGTGCTAATCTCGACGCAAGATAGTTGCACGTTTTGAGTGGAATGTACCATTGGCTCAGAAATCATTTTGGACGCACCCGTTGGAACCCCTAGGTGTTGTGGGTCATGTGGAATCTCACTTCTTTCCATTTGGAGACAATGTTAATGTCAGTTCAAGATAGGTACATGGGTTGCACTAGACGTACCATAGGCTCAACTAGAAGCTCGTTTCGGCCTTTCGGACATGGTGCTAATCTTGACGCAAGAAAGGTGCACGGTTTGCGTCAAACATACCATTGGATTGCAAATCATTTTAGACGCACCCAATGGAACTCCTAGGTGACGTGGGTCATGTGGAATCTCACTTCATTCCATTTGGAGATAGTGTTAGTGTTGGTGCAAGATAGGTGCATGGTTTGCGCTAGATGTACCATAGGCTTACAAATCGGTTTGGACGCAACCGATGGAACTCCTAGGTGACGTGGGTCATGTGGAATATCGCTTCTTTCCGTTTGGAGACAGTGTTGGTGTCGGTTAGGTGACGTGGGTCGTGTGGAATTTCACTTCATTCTGTTTGAAGACAGTGTTAGTGTCGGTGCAAGATGGGTGCATGGTTTGCGCTAGATGTACCATAGGCTTACAAATCATTTTGGACGCAACCGATGGAACTCCTAGGTGATGTGGGTCATGTGGAATCTCGCTTGTTTCCATTTGGAGACAGTGTTGGTGTCGGTTAGGTGACATGGGTCATGTGGAATCTCACTTCATTCCATTTGGAGACAGTGTTAGTGTCGGTGCAAGATGGGTGCATGGTTTGCGCTAGATGTACCATAGGCTTACAAATCATTTTGGACGCACCCGATGGAACTCCTAGGTGACGTGGGTCATGTAGAATCTCACTTCTTTCCATTTGGAGACTGTGTTGGTGTCGGAGCAAGATAGGTGCATGGTTTGCGCTAGACGTACCATAGGCTTATAAATCGTTTTGCACGCGCTCGATGGTACCACTAGGTGACGAGGCTCAAGTGGAAGCTCGTTTCGTACTTTCGGATATAGTGCTAATCTCGACACAAGATAGTTGCACGGTTTGAGTGGAATGTACCATTGGCTCAGAAATCATTTTGGACGCACCCGTTGGAACCCCTAGGTGCTGTGGGTCAATTGGAATCTCACTTCTTTCCGTTTGGAGACAATGTTAATGTCAGTTCAAGATAGGTACATGGGTTGCACTAGACGTACCATAGGCTCAACTAGAAGCTCGTTTCGGCCTTTCGGACATGGTGCTAATCTTGACGCAAGAAAGGTGCACGGTTTGCGTCAAACATACCATTGGATTGCAAATCATTTTAGACGCACCCGATGGAACTCCTAGGTGACGTGGGTCATATGGAATCTCACTTCATTCCATTTGGAGATAGTGTTAGTGTTGGTGCAAGATAGGTGCATGGTTTGCGCTAGATGTACCATAGGCTTACAAATCGGTTTGGACGCAACCGATGGAACTCCTAGGTGACGTGGGTCATGTGGAATATCGCTTCTTTCCGTTTGGAGACAGTGTTGGTGTCAGTTAGGTGACGTGGGTCATGTGGAATCTCACTTCATTCCGTTTGGAGATAGTGTTTGTGTCGGTGCAAGATGGGTGCATGGTTTGCGCTAGATGTACCATAGGCTTACAAATCATTTTGGATGCAACCGATGGAACTCCTAGGTGACGTGGGTCATGTGGAATCTCACTTCTTTCCGTTTGGAGACAATGTTAATGTCAGTGCAAGATAGGTACATGGGTTGCACTAGACGTACCATAGGCTCAACTGGAAGCTCGTTTCGGCCTTTCGGACATGGTCCTAATCTTGACGCAAGAAAGGTGCACGGTTTGCGTCAAACGTACCATTGGATCGGAAATCATTTTAGATGCACCTGATGGAACTCCTAGGTGATGTCGGTCATATGGAATCTAACTTCATTCTATTTGGAGACAGTGTTAGTGTTGGTGCAAGATAGGTGCGTGGTTTGCGCTAGATGTACCATAGGCATACAAATCGGTTTGGATGCAACCGATGGAACTCCTAGGTGATGTGGGTCATGTGGAATATCGCTTCTTTCTGTTTGGAGATAGTGTTGGTGTCGGTTAGGGGACGTGGGTCATGTGGAATCTCACTTCATTCTGTTTGGAGACAGTGTTAGTGTCGGTGCAAGATGGGTGCATGGTTGCGCTAGATATACCATAGGCTTACAAATCATTTTGGACGCAACCGATGGAACTCCTTGGTGACGTGGGTCATGTGGAATATTGCTTCTTTCTATTTGGAGACAGTGTTGGTGTCGGTTAGGTGACGTGGGTCATGTGGAATGTCACTTCATTTCATTTGGAGACAGTGTTAGTGTCGGTGCAAGATGGGTGCATGGTTTGCGCTAGATGTACCATAGGCTTACAAATCATTTTGGACGCAACCGATGGAACTCCTAGGTGACGTGGGTCATGTGGAATCTCGCTTCTTTCTATTTGGAGACAGTGTTGGTGTCGGTTAGGTGATGTGGATCAAGTGGAATCTCACTTCATTCCATTTGGAGACAGTGTTAGTGTCGGTGCAAGATGGGTGCATGGTTTGCGCAAGATGTACCATAGGCTTACAAATCGTTTTGGACGCACCCGATGGAACTCCTTGGTGACGTGGGTCATGTGGAATCTCACTTCTTTCCATTTGGAGACTGTGTTGGTGTCGGTGCAAGATAGGTGCATGGTTTGCGCTAGACGTACCATAGGCTAATAAATCGTTTTGCACGCGCTCGATGGTACCACTAGGTGACGAGGCTCAAGTGGAAGCTCCTTTTGGACATTCGGATATAGTGCTAATCTCGATGCAAGATAGGTGCACGGTTTGAGTGGAATGTACCATTGGCTCAGAAATCGTTTTGGACACACCCGTTGGAACTCCTAGGTGCTGTGGGTCATGTGGAATCTCACTTCTTTCCGTTTGGAGACAATGTTAATGTCAGTTCAAGATAGGTACGTGGGTTGCACTAGATGTACCATAGGCTCAAATGGAAGCTCGTTTCGGCCTTTCAGACATGGTGCTAATCTTGACGCAAGAAAGGTGTACGGTTTGCGTCAAACGGACCATTGGATCGGAAATCATTTTAGACGCACCCGATGGAAATCCTAGGTGACGTGGGTCATGTGGAATCTCACTTCATTCCGTTTGGAGACAGTGTTAGTGTTGGTGTAAGATAGGTGCATGGTTTGCGCTAGATGTACCATAGGCTTACAAATCGGTTTGGACGTAACCGATGGAACTCCTAGGTGACGTGGGTCATGTGGAATATCACGTCTTTCCGTTTGGAGACAGTGTTGGTGTCGGTTAGGTGATGTGGGTCATGTGGAATCTCATTTCATTCCGTTTGGAGATAGTGTTAGTGTCGGTGCAAGATGGGTGCATGGTTTGCACTAGATGTACCATTGGCTTACAAATCATTTTGGACGCAACCGATGGAACTCCTAGGTGATGTGGGTCATGTGAAATATTACTTCTTTATGTTTGGAGACAGTGTTGGTGTCGGTTAGGTGACGTGGGTCATGTGGAATCTCACTTCATTCCGTTTGGAGACTGTGTTGGTGTCGGTGCAAGATAGGTGCATGGTTTGCGCTAGACGTACCATAGGCTAATAAATCATTTTGCACGCGCTCGATGGTACCACTAGGTGACGAGCCTCAAGTGGAAGCCCATTTTGGACTTTCGGATATAGTGCTAATCTCGACGCAAGATAGGTGCACGGTTTGCATGGAACGTACCATTGGCTCAGAAATTGTTTTGGACGCACCCGTTGGAACTCCTAGGTGATGTGGGTCATGTGGAATCTCACTTCTTTCCGTTTGGAGACAATGTTAATGTCGGTGAGAGATAGGTACATGGTTTGCACTAGACATACCATAGGCTCAACTAGAAGCTCGTTTTGGCCTGTCGGACATGGTGCTAATCTTGACGCAAGAAAGGTGCACGGTTTGCGTCAAACGTACCATTGGATCAGAAATCATTTTGGACGCACCTGATGGAACTCCTAGGTGACGTGGGTCATGTGGAATCTCACTTCATTCCGTTTGGAGACAATGTTAGTGTCGGTGCAAGATGAGTGCATGGTTTGCGCTAGATGTACCATAGGCTTACAAATCGTTTTGGACGCAACCGATGGAACTCCTAGGTGACGTGGGTCATGTGGAATCTCGCTTCTTTCCATTTGGAGACTGTGTCGGTGTCGGTGCAAGATAGGTGCATAGTTTGCGCTAGACGTACCATACGCTCAAGTGGAAGCTCGTATCGGACTTTTCGGATATAGTGCTAATCTCGACACAAGATAGGTGCTTGGTTTGCGTGGAATGTACCATTGGCTCAGAAATCATTTTGGACGCACCCGTTGGAACACCTAGGTGCCGTGGGTCATGTGGAATCTCACTTCTTTCCATTTGGAGACAATGTTAATGTCGGTGCAAGATAGGTACATGGGTTGCACTAGACGTACCATAGGCTCAACTGGAAGCTTGTTTCGGCCTTTCGGACATGGTGCTAATCTTGACGCAAGAATGGTGCACGGTTTGCGTCAAACGTACCATTGGATCAGAAATCATTTTAGACGCACCTGATGGAACTCCTAGGTGATGTGGGTCATGTGGAATCTCACTTCATTCCATTTGGAGACAGTGTTTGTGTTGGTGCAAGATAGGTGCATGGTTTGCGCTAGATGTACCATAGGCTTACAAATCGGTTTGGACGCAACCGATGGAACTCCTAGGTGACGTGGGTCATGTGGAATATCGCTTATTTCCGTTTGGAGACAGTGTTGGTGTCGGTTAGGTGACGTGGGTCATGTGGAATCTCACTTCATTCTGTTTGGAGACAGTGTGAGGGTCGGTGCAAGATGAGTGCATGGTTTGCGCTAGATGTACCATAGGCTTACAAATCATTTTGGACGCAACCGATGGAACTTTTAGGTGACGTGGGTCATGTGGAATATCGCTTCTTTCCATTTGGAGACAGTGTTGGTGTCGGTTAGGTGACGTGGTTCATGTGGAATCTCACTTCATTATGTTTGGAGACAGTGTTAGGGTCGGTGCAAGATGAGTGCATGGTTTGCGCTAGATGTACCATAGGCTTACAAATCATTTTGGACGCAACCGATGGAACTTTTAGGTGACGTGGGTCATGTGGAATATCGCTTCTTTCCATTTGGAGACAGTGTTGGTGTCGGTTAGGTGACGTGGTTCATGTGGAATCTCACTTCATTCCGTTTGGAGACAGTGTTAGTGTCGGTGCAAGATGGGTGCATGGTTTGCACTAGATGTACCATAGGCTTACAAATCGTTTTGGACGCAACCGATGCAACTCCTAGGTGACGTGGGTCATGTGGAATATCACTTCTTTCCATTTGGAGATAGTGTTGGTGTCGGTTAGGTGACATGGGTCATGTGGAATCTCACTTCATTCCGTTCGGAGATAGTGTTAGGGTCGGTGCAAGATGAGTGCATGGTTTGCGCTAGATGTACCATAGGCTTACAAATCATTTTGGACACAACCGATGGAACTCCTTGGTGACATGGGTCATGTGGAATATCGCTTCTTTCTATTTGGAGACGGTGTTGGTGTCGGTTAGGTGACGTGGGTCATGTGGAATCTCACTTCATTCCATTTGGAGACAGTGTTAGTGTCGGTGCAAGATGGGTGCATGGTTTGCGCTAGATGTACCATAGGATTACAAATCATTTTGGACGCAACCGATGGAACTCCTAGGTGACGTGGGTCATGTGGAATCTCGCTTCTTTCCATTTGGAGACAGTGTTGGTGTCGGTTAGGTGACGTGGGTCATGTGGAATCTCACTTCATTCCATTTGGAGACAGTGTTAGTGTCGGTGCAAGATGGGTGCATGGTTTGTGCTAGATGTACCATAGGCTTACAAATCATTTTGGACGCACCCGATGGAACTCCAAGGTGACGTGGGTCATGTGGAATCTCACTTCTTTCCATTTGGAGACTATGTTGGTGTTGGTGCAAGATAGGTGCATGGTTTGCGTAGACATACCATAGGCTTATAAAATATGGTTCCACTAGTTGACGAGGCTCAAGTGGAAGCTCATTTCAGACTTTTGAATATAGTGCTAATCTCGACGCAAGATAGGTCCACGGTTTGCGTGGAACATACCATTGGCTCAGAAATAATTTTGGACGCACCCGATGGAACTCCTGGGTGATCTGGGTCATGTGGAATCTCGCTTCTTTCCGTTTGGAGACAGTGTTGGTGCCGGTGCAAGATAGGTGCATGGTTTGCGCTAGATGTACCATAGGCTTACAAATCGGTTTGGACGTAACCGATGGAACTCCTAGGTGACGTGGGTCATGTGGAATATCGCGTCTTTCCATTTGGAGACAGTGTTGGTGTCGGTTAGGTGACGTGGGTCATGTGGAATCTCATTTCATTCCGTTTGGAGATAGTGTTAGTGTCGGTGCAAGATGGGAGCATGGTTTGCACTAGATGTACCATTGGCTTACAAATCATTTTGGACGCAACCGATGGAACTCCTAGGTGACGTGGGTCATGTGGAATATCGCTTCTTTATGTTTGGAGACAGTGTTGGTGTCAGTTAGGTGACGTGAGTCATGTGGAATCTCACTTCATTCCGTTTGGAGACTGTGTTGGTGTCGGTGCAAGATAGGTGCATGGTTTGCGCTAGACGTACCATAGATTTATAAATCGTTTTGCACGCGCTCGATGGTACCACTAGGTGACGAGGCTCAAGTGGAAGCTCATTTCAGACATTCGGATATAGTGCTAATCTCGATGCAAGATAGGTGCACGGTTTGAGTGGAATGTACCATTGGCTCAGAAATCGTTTTGGACACACCCGTTGGAACTCCTAGGTGCTATGGGTCATGTGGAATCTCACTTCTTTCCGTTTGGAGACAATGTTAATGTCAGTTCAAGATAGGTACATGGTTTGCACTAGACGTACCATAGGCTCAACTAGAAGCTCGTTTCGGCCTTTCAGACATGGTGCTAATCTTGATGCAAGAAAGGTGCACGGTTTGCGTCAAACGGACCATTGGATCGGAAATCATTTTAGACGCACCCGATGGAACTCCTAGGTGATGTGGGTCATGTGGAATCTCACTTCATTCCATTTGGAGACAGTGTTAGTGTTGATGTAAGATAGGTGCATGGTTTGCGCTAGATGTACCATAGGCTTACAAATCGGTTTGGACGCAACCGATGGAACTCCTAGGTGACGTGGGTCATGTGAAATATCGCGTCTTTCTGTTTGGAGACAGTGTTGGTGTCGGTTAGGTGACGTGGGTCATGTGGAATCTCATTTCATTCCGTTTGGAGATAGTGTTAGTGTCGGTGCAAGATGGGTGCATGGTTTACGCTAGATGTACCATTGGCTTACAAATCATTTTGGACGCAACCGATGGAACTCCTAGGTGACGTGGGTCATGTGGAATATTACTTCTTTATGTTTGGAGACAGTGTTGGTGTCGGTTAGGTGACGTGGGTCATGTGGAATCTCACTTCATTCCGTTTGGAGACTGTGTTGGTGTCGGTGCAAGATAGGTGCATGGTTTGCGCTAGACGTACCATAGGCTTATAAATCATTTTGCACACGCTCGATGGTACCACTAGGTGACGAGCCTCAAGTGGAAGCCCATTTTGGACTTTCGGATATAGTGCTAATCTCGACGCAATATAGGTGCACGGTTTGCATGGAACGTACCATTGGCTCAGAAATTGTTTTGGACGCACCCGTTGGAACTCCTAGGTGATGTGGGTCATGTGGAATCTCACTTCTTTCCATTTGGAGACAGTGTTAATGTCGGTGAGAGATAGGTACATGGGTTGCACTAGACGTACCATAGGCTCAACTGGAAGCTTGTTTCGGCCTTTCGGACATGGTGCTAATCTTGACGCAAGAAAGGTGCACGGTTTGCGTCAAACGTACCATTGGATCGGAAATCATTTTAGACGCACCCGATGGAACTCCTAGGTGACGTGGGTCATGTGGAATCTCACTTCATTCCATTTGGAGACAGTGTTTGTGTTGGTGCAAGATAGGTGCATGGTTTGTGCTAGATGTACCATAGGCTTACAAATCGGTTTGGACGCAACCGATGGAACTCCTAGGTGACGTGGGTCATGTGGAATATCGCTTATTTCCGTTTGGAGACAGTGTTGGTGTCGGTTAGGTGACGTGGGTCATGTGGAATCTCACTTCATTCCGTTTGGAGACAGTGTTAGGGTCGGTGCAAGATGAGTGCATGGTTTGCGCTAGATGTACCATAGGCTTACAAATCATTTTGGACGCAACCGATGGAACTTTTAGGTGACGTGGGTCATGTGGAATATCGCTTCTTTCCATTTGGAGACAGTGTTGGTGTCGGTTAGGTGACGTGGTTCATGTGGAATCTCACTTCATTCCGTTTGGAGACAGTGTTAGTGTCGGTGCAAGATGGGTGCATGGTTTGCACTAGATGTACCATAGGCTTACAAATCATTTTGGACGCAACCGATGGAACTCCTAGGTGACGTGGGTCATGTGGAATATCACTTCTTTCCATTTGGAGATAGTGTTGGTGTCGGTTAGGTGACGTGGGTCATGTGGAATCTCACTTCATTCCATTCAGAGATAGTGTTAGGGTCGGTGCAAGATGAGTGCATGGTTTGCCCAAGATGTACCATAGGCTTACAAATCATTTTGGACGCAACCGATGGAACTTTTAGGTGACGTGGGTCATGTGGAATATCGCTTCTTTCCATTTGGAGACTGTGTTGGTGTCGGTTAGGTGATGTGTTTCATGTGGAATCTCACTTCATTCCGTTTGGAGACAGTGTTAGTGTCGGTGCAAGATGGGTGCATGGTTTGCACTAGATGTACCATAGGCTTACAAATCGTTTTGGACGCAACCGATGGAACTCCTAGGTGACGTGGGTCTTGTGGAATATCACTTCTTTCCGTTTGGAGATAGTGTTGGTGTCGGTTAGGTGACGTGGGTCATGTGGAATCTCACTTCATTCCGTTAGAAGATAGTGTTAGGGTCGGTGCAAGATGAGTGCATGGTTTGCGCTAGATGTACCATAGGCTTACAAATCATTTTGGACGCAACCGATGGAACTCCTAGGTGACATGGGTCATGTGGAATATCGCTTCTTTCTATTTGGAGACGATGTTTGTGTCGGTTAGGTGACGCGGGTCATGTGGAATCTCACTTCATTCCATTTGGAGACAGTGTTAGTGTCGGTGCAAGATGGGTGCATGGTTTGCGCTAGATGTACCATAGGCTTACAAATCATTTTGGACGCAACCGATGGAACTCCTAGGTGACGTGGGTCATGTGGAATCTCGCTTCTTTCCATTTGGAGACAGTGTTGGTGTCGGTTAGGTGACGTGGGTCATGTGGAATCTCACTTCATTCCATTTGGAGACAGTGTTAGTGTCGGTGCAAGATGGGTGCATGGTTTGTGCTAGATGTACCATAGGCTTACAAATCGTTTTGGACGCACCCGATGGAACTCCTAGGTGACGTGGGTCATGTGGAATCTCACTTCTTTCCATTTGGAGACTATGTTGGTGTCGGTGCAAGATAGGTGCATGGTTTCCGTAGACGTACCATAGGCTTATAAAATTGTTTTGCATGCGCTCAATGGTTCCACTAGTTGACGAGGCTCAAGTGGAAGCTCATTTCAGACTTTCGAATATAGTGCTAATCTCGACGCAAGATAGGTCCACGGTTTGCGTGGAACATACCATTGGCTCAGAAATTGTTTTGGACGCACCCGATGGAACTCCTGGGTGATGTGGGTCATGTGGAATCTCGCTTCTTTCCGTTTGGAGACAGTGTTGGTGCTGGTGCAAGATAGGTGCATGGTTTGCGCTAGACGTACCATAGGCTTATAAATCGTTTTGCCTGCGCTCGATGGTACCACTAGGTGACAAGGCTCAAGTGGAAGCTCGTTTCGGACTTTCGGATATAGTGCTAATCTCGACGCAAGATAGGTGCACGATTTGCGTGGAATGTACCATTGGCTCAGAAATCATTTTGGACGCATCCGTTGGAACTCCTAGGTGTTGTGGGTCATGTGGAATCTCACTTCTTTCTGTTTGGAGACATTGTTAATGTCGGTGCATGATAGGTACATGGGTTGCACTAGACGCACCATAGGCTCAACTAGAAGCTCGTTTTAGCCTTTCGGACATGGTGCTAATCTTGACGCAAGAAAGGTGCACGGTTTGCGTCAAACGTACCATTGGATCAGAAATCATTTTAGACACACCCGATGGAACTCCTAGGTGACGTGGATCTTGTGGAATCTCACTTCATTCCGTTTGGAGACAGTGTTAGTGTTGGTGCAAGATAGGTGCATGGTTTGCGCTAGATGTACCATAGGCTTACAAATTGTTTTGTCGCAACCGATGGAACTCCTAGGTGACGTGGGTCATGTGGAATATCGCTTCTTTCTGTTAAGAGACAGTGTTGGTGTCGGTTAGGTGACATGGGTCATGTGGAATCTCACTTCATTCCGTTTGGAGACAGTGTTAGGGTCGGTGCAAGATGAGTGCATGGTTTGCGCTATATGTACCATAGGCTTACAAATCGTTTTGGTCGCACCCGATGGAACTCCTAGGTGACGTGGGTCATGTGGAATCTTGCTTCTTTCCATTTGGAGACTGTGTTGGTGTCGGTGCAAGATAGGTGCATGGTTTGCGCTAGATGTACCATAGGCTCAAGTGGAAGCTCATTTCGGACTTTTCGGATATAGTGCTAATCTCGACACAAGATAGGTGCTTGGTTTGTGTGGAATGTACCATTGGCTCAGAAATCGTTTTGTACGCACCCGTTGGAACTCCTAGGTGCTGTGGGTCATGTGAAATCTCACTTGTTTCCGTTTGGAGACACTGTTAATGTCGGTGCAAGATAGGTACATGGGTTGCACTAGACGTACCATAGGCTCAACTGGAAGCTTGTTTTGGCCTTTCGGACATGGTGCTAATCTTGACGCAAGAAAGGTGCATGGTTTGCGTGAAATGTACCATTGGATCGGAAATCATTTTAGACGCACCCGATGGAACTCCTAGGTGACGTGGGTCATGTGGAATCTCACTTCATTCCGTTTGGAGATAGTGTTAGTGTTGGTGCAAGATAGGTGCATGGTTTGCGCTAGATGTACCATAGGCTTACAAATTGGTTTGGACGCAACCAATAGAACTCCTAGGTGACGTGGGTCATGTGGAATATTGCTTCTTTCCGTTTGGAGACAGTGTTGGTGTCGGTTAGGTGACGTGGGTCATGTGGAATCTCACTTCATTCCGTTTGGAGATAGTGTTAGGGTCGATGCAAGATGAGTGCATGGTTTGCACTAGATGTACCATAGGCTTACAAATCATTTTGGACGCAACCGATGGAACTTTTAGGTGACGTGGGTCATGTGGAATATCGCTTCTTTCCGTTTGGAGACAGTGTTGGTGTCGGTTAGGTGACGTGGGTCATGTGGAATCTCACTTCGTTCTGTTTGGGGATAGTGTTAGTGTCGGTGCAAGATGGGTGCATGGTTTGCGCTAGATGTACCATAGGCTTACAAATCGCTTTGGACGCAACCGATGGAACTCCTAGGTGATGTGGGTCTTGTGGAATATCACTTCTTTCTATTTGGAGACAGTGTTGGTGTCGGTTAGGTGACGTGGGTCATGTGGAATCTCACTTCATTCCATTCGGAGACAGTGTTAGGGTCGGTGCAAGATGAGTGCATGGTTTGCTCTAGATGTACCATAGGCATACAAATCATTTTGGACGCAACTGATGGAACTCCTAGGTGACGTGGGTCATGTGGAATATCGCTTATTTCTATTTGGAGACAGTGTTGGTGTCGGTTAGGTGACATGGGTCATGTTGAATCTCACTTCATTCCATTTGGAGACAGTGTTAGTGTCGGTGCAAGATGGGTGCATGGTTTGCGCTAGATGTACCATTGGCTTACAAATCATTTTGGACGCAACCGATGGAACTCCTAGGTGACGTGGGTCATGTGGAATCTCGCTTCTTTCTGTTTGGAGACATTGTTGGTGTCGGCTAGGTGACGTGGGTCATGTGGAATCTCACTTCATTCCATTTGGAGACAGTGTTAGTGTCGGTGCAAGATGGGTGCATGGTTTGCGCTAGATGTACCATAGGCTTACAAATCGTTTTGGACGCACCCAATGGAACTCCTAGGTGACGTGGGTCATGTGGAATCTCGCTTCTTTCTATTTGGAGACAGTGTTGGTGCCGGTGCAAGATAGGTGCATGGTTTGCGCTAGACGTACCATAGGCTTATAAATCGTTTTGCACGCGCTCGATGGTACCACTAGGTGACGAGTCTCAAGTGGAAGCTCATTTTGGAATTTCGGATATAGTGCTAATCTCGACGCAAGATAGGTGCACGGTTTGCGTGGAATGTACCATTGGCTCAGAAATCGTTTTGGACGCATCCATTGGAACTCCTAGGTGTTGTGGGTCATGTGGAATCTCACTTCTTTTCGTGTGGAGACATTGTTAATGTCGGTGCAAGATAGGTACATAGGTTGCACTAGACGTACCATAGGCTCAACTAGCAGCTCGTTTCAACCTTTCGGACATGGTGCTAATCTTGACGCAAGAAAGGTGCACGGTTTGCGTCAAACGTACCATTGGATCGGAAATCATTTTAGACGCACCCGATGGAACTCCTAGGTGACGTGGGTCATGTGGAATCTCACTTCATTCCGTTTGGGGATAGTGTTAGTGTCGGTGCAAGATGAGTGCATGGTTTGCGCTAGATGTACCATAGGCTTACAAATCATTTTGGACGCAACCGATGGAACTCCTAGGTGACATGGGTCATGTGGAATATCGCTTCTTTCTATTTGGAGACGATGTTTGTGTCGGTTAGGTGACGCGGGTCATGTGGAATCTCACTTCATTCCATTTGGAGACAGTGTTAGTGTCGGTGCAAGATGGGTGCATGGTTTGCGCTAGATGTACCATAGGCTTACAAATCATTTTGGACGCAACCGATGGAACTCCTAGGTGACGTGGGTCATGTGGAATCTCGCTTCTTTCCATTTGGAGACAGTGTTGGTGTCGGTTAGGTGACGTGGGTCATGTGGAATCTCACTTCATTCCATTTGGAGACAGTGTTAGTGTCGGTGCAAGATGGGTGCATGGTTTGTGCTAGATGTACCATAGGCTTACAAATCGTTTTGGACGCACCCGATGGAACTCCTAGGTGACGTGGGTCATGTGGAATCTCACTTCTTTCCATTTGGAGACTATGTTGGTGTCGGTGCAAGATAGGTGCATGGTTTCCGTAGACGTACCATAGGCTTATAAAATTGTTTTGCATGCGCTCAATGGTTCCACTAGTTGACGAGGCTCAAGTGGAAGCTCATTTCAGACTTTCGAATATAGTGCTAATCTCGACGCAAGATAGGTCCACGGTTTGCGTGGAACATACCATTGGCTCAGAAATTGTTTTGGACGCACCCGATGGAACTCCTGGGTGATGTGGGTCATGTGGAATCTCGCTTCTTTCCGTTTGGAGACAGTGTTGGTGCCGGTGCAAGATAGGTGCATGGTTTGCGCTAGACGTACCATAGGCTTATAAATCGTTTTGCCTGCGCTCGATGGTACCACTAGGTGACAAGGCTCAAGTGGAAGCTCGTTTCGAACTTTCGGATATAGTGCTAATCTCGACGCAAGATAGGTGCACGATTTGCGTGGAATGTACCATTGGCTCAGAAATCATTTTGGACGCATCCGTTGGAACTCCTAGGTGTTGTGGGTCATGTGGAATCTCACTTCTTTCTGTTTGGAGACATTGTTAATGTCGGTGCAAGATAGGTACATGGGTTGCACTAGACGCACCATAGGCTCAACTAGAAGCTCGTTTTAGCCTTTCGGACATGGTGCTAATCTTGACGCAAGAAAGGTGCACGGTTTGCGTCAAACGTACCATTGGATCAGAAATCATTTTAGACACACCCGATGGAACTCCTAGGTGACGTGGATCTTGTGGAATCTCACTTCATTCCGTTTGGAGACAGTGTTAGTGTTGGTGCAAGATAGGTGCATGGTTTGCGCTAGATGTACCATAGGCTTACAAATTGTTTTGGACGCAACCGATGGAACTCCTAGGTGACGTGGGTCATGTGGAATATCGCTTCTTTCTGTTAAGAGACAGTGTTGGTGTCGGTTAGGTGACATGGGTCATGTGGAATCTCACTTCATTCCGTTTGGAGACAGTGTTAGGGTCGGTGCAAGATGAGTGCATGGTTTGCGCTAGATGTACCATAGGCTTACAAATCGTTTTGGTCGCACCCGATGGAACTCCTAGGTGACGTGGGTCATGTGGAATCTTGCTTCTTTCCATTTGGAGACTGTGTTGGTGTCGGTGCAAGATAGGTGCATGGTTTGCGCTAGATGTACCATAGGCTCAAGTGGAAGCTCATTTCGGACTTTTCGGATATAGTGCTAATCTCGACACAAGATAGGTGCTTGGTTTGTGTGGAATGTACCATTGGCTCAGAAATCGTTTTGTACGCACCCGTTGGAACTCCTAGGTGCTGTGGGTCATGTGAAATCTCACTTTCCGTTTGGAGACACTGTTAATGTCGGTGCAAGATAGGTACATGGGTTGCACTAGACGTACCATAGGCTCAACTGGAAGCTTGTTTTGGCCTTTCGGACATGGTGCTAATCTTGACGCAAGAAAGGTGCATGGTTTGCGTGAAACGTACCATTGGATCGGAAATCATTTTAGACGCACCCGATGGAACTCCTAGGTGACGTGGGTCATGTGGAATCTCACTTCATTCCGTTTGGAGATAGTGTTAGTGTTGGTGCAAGATAGGTGCATGGTTTGCGCTAGATGTACCATAGGCTTACAAATTGGTTTGGACGCAACCAATAGAACTCCTAGGTGACGTGGGTCATGTGGAATATTGCTTCTTTCCGTTTGGAGACAGTGTTGGTGTCGGTTAGGTGACGTGGGTCATGTGGAATCTCACTTCATTCCGTTTGGAGATAGTGTTAGGGTCGATGCAAGATGAGTGCATGGTTTGCACTAGATGTACCATAGGCTTACAAATCATTTTGGACGCAACCGATGGAACTTTTAGGTGACGTGGGTCATGTGGAATATCGCTTCTTTCCGTTTGGAGACAGTGTTGGTGTCGGTTAGGTGACGTGGGTCATGTGGAATCTCACTTCATTCCGTTCGGAGACAGTGTTAGGGTCGGTGCAAGATGAGTGCATGGTTTGCGCTAGATGTACCATAGGCTTACAAATCATTTTGGACGCAACCGATGGAACTCCTAGGTGACGTGGGTCATGTGGAATATCGCTTATTTCTATTTGGAGATAGTGTTGGTGTCAGTTAGGTGACATGGGTCATGTGGAATCTCACTTCATTCCATTTAGAGACAGTGTTAGTGTCGGTGCAAGATGGGTGCATGGTTTGCGCTAGATGTACCATAGGCTTACAAATCGCTTTGGACGCAACCGATGGAACTCCTAGGTGATGTGGGTCTTGTGGAATATCACTTCTTTCTATTTGGAGACAGTGTTGGTGTCGGTTAGGTGACGTGGGTCATGTGGAATCTCACTTCATTCCATTCGGAGACAGTGTTAGGGTCGGTGCAAGATGAGTGCATGGTTTGCTCTAGATGTACCATAGGCATACAAATCATTTTGGACGCAACTGATGGAACTCCTAGGTGACGTGGGTCATGTGGAATATCGCTTATTTCTATTTGGAGACAGTGTTGGTGTCGGTTAGGTGACATGGGTCATGTTGAATCTCACTTCATTCCATTTGGAGACAGTGTTAGTGTCGGTGCAAGATGGGTGCATGGTTTGCGCTAGATGTACCATTGGCTTACAAATCATTTTGGACGCAACCGATGGAACTCCTAGGTGACGTGGGTCATGTGGAATCTCGCTTCTTTCTGTTTGGAGACATTGTTGGTGTCGGCTAGGTGACGTGGGTCATGTGGAATCTCACTTCATTCCATTTGGAGACAGTGTTAGTGTCGGTGCAAGATGGGTGCATGGTTTGCGCTAGATGTACCATAGGCTTACAAATCGTTTTGGACGCACCCAATGGAACTCCTAGGTGACGTGGGTCATGTGGAATCTCGCTTCTTTCTATTTGGAGACAGTGTTGGTGCCGGTGCAAGATAGGTGCATGGTTTGCGCTAGACGTACCATAGGCTTATAAATCGTTTTGCACGCGCTCGATGGTACCACTAGGTGACGAGTCTCAAGTGGAAGCTCATTTTGGAATTTCGGATATAGTGCTAATCTCGACGCAAGATAGGTGCACGGTTTGCGTGGAATGTACCATTGGCTCAGAAATCGTTTTGGACGCATCCATTGGAACTCCTAGGTGTTGTGGGTCATGTGGAATCTCACTTCTTTTCGTGTGGAGACATTGTTAATGTCGGTGCAAGATAGGTACATAGGTTGCACTAGACGTACCATAGGCTCAACTAGCAGCTCGTTTCAACCTTTCGGACATGGTGCTAATCTTGACGCAAGAAAGGTGCACGGTTTGCGTCAAACGTACCATTGGATCGGAAATCATTTTAGACGCACCCGATGGAACTCCTAGGTGACGTGGGTCATGTGGAATCTCACTTCATTCCGTTTGGGGATAGTGTTAGTGTCGGTGCAAGATGGGTGCATGGTTTGCGCTAGATGTACCATAGGCTTACAAATCGCTTTGGACGCAACCGATGGAACTCCTAGGTGATGTGGGTCTTGTGGAATATCACTTCTTTCTATTTGGAGACAGTGTTGGTGTCGGTTAGGTGACGTGGGTCATGTGGAATCTCACTTCATTCCATTCGGAGACAGTGTTAGGGTCGGTGCAAGATGAGTGCATGGTTTGCTCTAGATGTACCATAGGCATACAAATCATTTTGGACGCAACTGATGGAACTCCTAGGTGACGTGGGTCATGTGGAATATCGCTTATTTCTATTTGGAGACAGTGTTGGTGTCGGTTAGGTGACATGGGTCATGTTGAATCTCACTTCATTCCATTTGGAGACAGTGTTAGTGTCGGTGCAAGATGGGTGCATGGTTTGCGCTAGATGTACCATTGGCTTACAAATCATTTTGGACGCAACCGATGGAACTCCTAGGTGACGTGGGTCATGTGGAATCTCGCTTCTTTCTGTTTGGAGACATTGTTGGTGTCGGCTAGGTGACGTGGGTCATGTGGAATCTCACTTCATTCCATTTGGAGACAGTGTTAGTGTCGGTGCAAGATGGGTGCATGGTTTGCGCTAGATGTACCATAGGCTTACAAATCGTTTTGGACGCACCCAATGGAACTCCTAGGTGACGTGGGTCATGTGGAATCTCGCTTCTTTCTATTTGGAGACAGTGTTGGTGCCGGTGCAAGATAGGTGCATGGTTTGCGCTAGACGTACCATAGGCTTATAAATCGTTTTGCACGCGCTCGATGGTACCACTAGGTGACGAGTCTCAAGTGGAAGCTCATTTTGGAATTTCGGATATAGTGCTAATCTCGACGCAAGATAGGTGCACGGTTTGCGTGGAATGTACCATTGGCTCAGAAATCGTTTTGGACGCATCCATTGGAACTCCTAGGTGTTGTGGGTCATGTGGAATCTCACTTCTTTTCGTGTGGAGACATTGTTAATGTCGGTGCAAGATAGGTACATAGGTTGCACTAGACGTACCATAGGCTCAACTAGCAGCTCGTTTCAACCTTTCGGACATGGTGCTAATCTTGACGCAAGAAAGGTGCACGGTTTGCGTCAAACGTACCATTGGATCGGAAATCATTTTAGACGCACCCGATGGAACTCCTAGGTGACGTGGGTCATGTGGAATCTCACTTCATTCCGTTTGGGGATAGTGTTAGTGTCGGTGCAAGATGGGTGCATGGTTTGCGCTAGATGTACCATAGGCTTACAAATCGCTTTGGACGCAACCGATGGAACTCCTAGGTGATGTGGGTCTTGTGGAATATCACTTCTTTCTATTTGGAGACAGTGTTGGTGTCGGTTAGGTGACGTGGGTCATGTGGAATCTCACTTCATTCCATTCGGAGACAGTGTTAGGGTCGGTGCAAGATGAGTGCATGGTTTGCTCTAGATGTACCATAGGCATACAAATCATTTTGGACGCAACTGATGGAACTCCTAGGTGACGTGGGTCATGTGGAATATCGCTTATTTCTATTTGGAGACAGTGTTGGTGTCGGTTAGGTGACATGGGTCATGTTGAATCTCACTTCATTCCATTTGGAGACAGTGTTAGTGTCGGTGCAAGATGGGTGCATGGTTTGCGCTAGATGTACCATTGGCTTACAAATCATTTTGGACGCAACCGATGGAACTCCTAGGTGACGTGGGTCATGTGGAATCTCGCTTCTTTCTGTTTGGAGACATTGTTGGTGTCGGCTAGGTGACGTGGGTCATGTGGAATCTCACTTCATTCCATTTGGAGACAGTGTTAGTGTCGGTGCAAGATGGGTGCATGGTTTGCGCTAGATGTACCATAGGCTTACAAATCGTTTTGGACGCACCCAATGGAACTCCTAGGTGACGTGGGTCATGTGGAATCTCGCTTCTTTCTATTTGGAGACAGTGTTGGTGCCGGTGCAAGATAGGTGCATGGTTTGCGCTAGACGTACCATAGGCTTATAAATCGTTTTGCACGCGCTCGATGGTACCACTAGGTGACGAGTCTCAAGTGGAAGCTCATTTTGGAATTTCGGATATAGTGCTAATCTCGACGCAAGATAGGTGCACGGTTTGCGTGGAATGTACCATTGGCTCAGAAATCGTTTTGGACGCATCCATTGGAACTCCTAGGTGTTGTGGGTCATGTGGAATCTCACTTCTTTTCGTGTGGAGACATTGTTAATGTCGGTGCAAGATAGGTACATAGGTTGCACTAGACGTACCATAGGCTCAACTAGCAGCTCGTTTCAACCTTTCGGACATGGTGCTAATCTTGACGCAAGAAAGGTGCACGGTTTGCGTCAAACGTACCATTGGATCGGAAATCATTTTAGACGCACCCGATGGAACTCCTAGGTGACGTGGGTCATGTGGAATCTCACTTCATTCCGTTTGGGGATAGTGTTAGTGTCGGTGCAAGATGGGTGCATGGTTTGCGCTAGATGTACCATAGGCTTACAAATCGCTTTGGACGCAACCGATGGAACTCCTAGGTGATGTGGGTCTTGTGGAATATCACTTCTTTCTATTTGGAGACAGTGTTGGTGTCGGTTAGGTGACGTGGGTCATGTGGAATCTCACTTCATTCCATTCGGAGACAGTGTTAGGGTCGGTGCAAGATGAGTGCATGGTTTGCTCTAGATGTACCATAGGCATACAAATCATTTTGGACGCAACTGATGGAACTCCTAGGTGACGTGGGTCATGTGGAATATCGCTTATTTCTATTTGGAGACAGTGTTGGTGTCGGTTAGGTGACATGGGTCATGTTGAATCTCACTTCATTCCATTTGGAGACAGTGTTAGTGTCGGTGCAAGATGGGTGCATGGTTTGCGCTAGATGTACCATTGGCTTACAAATCATTTTGGACGCAACCGATGGAACTCCTAGGTGACGTGGGTCATGTGGAATCTCGCTTCTTTCTGTTTGGAGACATTGTTGGTGTCGGCTAGGTGACGTGGGTCATGTGGAATCTCACTTCATTCCATTTGGAGACAGTGTTAGTGTCGGTGCAAGATGGGTGCATGGTTTGCGCTAGATGTACCATAGGCTTACAAATCGTTTTGGACGCACCCAATGGAACTCCTAGGTGACGTGGGTCATGTGGAATCTCGCTTCTTTCTATTTGGAGACAGTGTTGGTGCCGGTGCAAGATAGGTGCATGGTTTGCGCTAGACGTACCATAGGCTTATAAATCGTTTTGCACGCGCTCGATGGTACCACTAGGTGACGAGTCTCAAGTGGAAGCTCATTTTGGAATTTCGGATATAGTGCTAATCTCGACGCAAGATAGGTGCACGGTTTGCGTGGAATGTACCATTGGCTCAGAAATCGTTTTGGACGCATCCATTGGAACTCCTAGGTGTTGTGGGTCATGTGGAATCTCACTTCTTTTCGTGTGGAGACATTGTTAATGTCGGTGCAAGATAGGTACATAGGTTGCACTAGACGTACCATAGGCTCAACTAGCAGCTCGTTTCAACCTTTCGGACATGGTGCTAATCTTGACGCAAGAAAGGTGCACGGTTTGCGTCAAACGTACCATTGGATCGGAAATCATTTTAGACGCACCCGATGGAACTCCTAGGTGACGTGGGTCATGTGGAATCTCACTTCATTCCGTTTGGAGACAGTGTTAGTGTTGGTGCAAGATAGCTGCATGGTTTGCGCTAGATGTACCATAGGCTTATAAATCGTTTTGCACGCGCTTGATGGCACCACTAGGTGACGAGGCTCAAGTGGAAGCTCATTTCAGACTTTCAGATATAGTGCTAATCTTGACGCAAGATAGGTGCACGGTTTGCGTGGAACGTACCATTGGCTTAGAAATCATTTTGGACGCACCCGTTGGAACTCCTAGGTGATGTGGGTCATGTGGAATCTCACTTCTTTCTGTTTGGAGACAGTGTTAATGTCGGTGAGAGATAGGTACATGGTTTGCACTAGACGTACCATAGGCTCAACTGGAAGCTCATTTTGGCCTTTCGGACATGGTGCTAATCTTGACGCAAGAAAGGTGCACGGTTTGCGTCAAACGTACCACTGGATCAGAAATCATTTTGGACGCACCTGATGGAACTCCTAGGTGACGTGGGTCATGTGGAATTTCACTTCATTCCGTTTGGAGACAATGTTAGTGTTGGTGCAAGATAGGTGCATGGTTTGCGCTAGATGTACCATAGGCTTACAAATCATTTTGGACGCAACCGATGGAACTCCTAGGTGACGTGGATCATGTGGAATATCGCTTCTTTCCGTTAAGAGACAGTGTTGGTGTCGGTTAGGTGACGTGGGTCATGTGGAATCTCACTTCATTCCATTTGGAGACAGTGTTAGGGTCGGTGCAAGATGAGTGCATGGTTTGCGCTAGATGTACCATAGGCTTACAAATCGTTTTGGACGCACCCGATGTAACTCCTAGGTGATGTGGGTCATGTGGAATCTCGCTTCTTTCCATTTGGAGACTGTGTTGGTGTCGGTGCAAGATAGGTGCATGGTTTGCGCTAGACGTACCATAGGCTCAAGTGGAAGCTCATTTCGGATTTTTCGGATGTAGTGCTAATCTCGACACAAGATAGGTGCTTAGTTTGCGTGGAATGTACCATTGGCTCAGAAATCATTTTGGACGCACCCGTTGGAACTCCTAGGTGCTGTGGGTCATGTGAAATCTCATTTCTTTCCGTTTGGAGACAATGTTAATGTCAGTGCAAGATAGGTTCATCGGTTGCACTAGACGTACCATAGGCTCAACTAGAAGCTTGTTTCGGCCTTTCAGACATGGTGCTAATCTTGATGCAAGAAAGGTGCATGGTTTACGTCAAACGCACCATTGGATCGGAAATCATTTTAGACGCACCCGATGGAACTCCTAGGTGACGTGGGTCATGTGGAATCTCACTTCATTCCATTTGGAGACAGTGTTAGTGTTGGTGCAAGATAGGTACATGGTTTGCGCTAGATGTACCATAGGCTTACAAATCGGTTTGGACGCAACCGATGGAACTCCTAGGTGACGTGGGTCATGTGGAATATCGCTTCTTTCCGTTTGGAGACAGTGTTGGTGTCAGTTAGGTGACGTGGGTCATGTGGAATCTCACTTCATTCCATTTGGAGATAGTGTTAGGGTCAGTGCAAGATGAGTGCATGGTTTGCGCTAGATGTACCATAGGCTTACAAATCATTTTGGATGCAACTGATGGAACTTTTAGGTGACGTGGATCATGTGGAATATTGCTTCTTTCCATTTGGAGACAGTGTTGGTGTCGGTTAGGTGACGTGGGTCATGTGGAATCTCACTTCGTTCCATTTAGAGACAGTGTTAGTGTCGGTGCAAGATGGGTGCATGGTTTGCGCTAGATGTACCATAGACTTACAAATCGTTTTGGACGCAACCGATGGAACTCTCAGGTGACGTGGGTCATGTGGAATCTTGCTTCTTTCCATTTGGAGACTGTGTTGGTGTCGGTGCAAGATAGGTGCATGGTTTGCGCTAGATGTACCATAGGCTCAAGTGGAAGCTCATTTTGGACTTTTCGGATATAGTGCTAATCTCGACACAAGATAGGTGCTTGGTTTGTGTGGAATGTACCATTGGCTCAGAAATCGTTTTGGACGCACCCGTTGGAACTCCTAGGTGCTGTGGGTCATGTGAAATCTCACTTCTTTCCGTTTGGAGACACTGTTAATGTCGGTGCAAGATAGGTACATGGGTTGCACTAGACGTACCATAGGCTCAACTGGAAGCTTGTTTTGGCCTTTCGGACATGGTGCTAATCTTGACGCAAGAAAGGTGCATGGTTTGCGTGAAACGTACCATTGGATCGGAAATCATTTTAGACGCACCCGATGGAACTCCTAGGTGACGTGGGTCATGTGGAATCTCACTTCATTCCGTTTGGAGATAGTGTTAGTGTTGGTGCAAGATAGGTGCATGGTTTGCGCTAGATGTACCATAGGCTTACAAATTGGTTTGGACGCAACCAATAGAACTCCTAGGTGACGTGGGTCATGTGGAATATTGCTTCTTTCCGTTTGGAGACAGTGTTGGTGTCGGTTAGGTGACGTGGGTCATGTGGAATCTCACTTCATTCCGTTTGGAGATAGTGTTAGGGTCGATGCAAGATGAGTGCATGGTTTGCACTAGATGTACCATAGGCTTACAAATCATTTTGGACGCAACCGATGGAACTTTTAGGTGACGTGGGTCATGTGGAATATCGCTTCTTTCTGTTTGGAGACAGTGTTGGTGTCGGTTAGGTGACGTGGGTCATGTGGAATCTCACTTCGTTCTGTTTGGGGATAGTGTTAGTGTCGGTGCAAGATGGGTGCATGGTTTGCGCTAGATGTACCATAGGCTTACAAATCGCTTTGGACGCAACCGATGGAACTCCTAGGTGATGTGGGTCTTGTGGAATATCACTTCTTTCTATTTGGAGACAGTGTTGGTGTCGGTTAGGTGACGTGGGTCATGTGGAATCTCACTTCATTCCATTCGGAGACAGTGTTAGGGTCGGTGCAAGATGAGTGCATGGTTTGCTCTAGATGTACCATAGGCATACAAATCATTTTGGACGCAACTGATGGAACTCCTAGGTGACGTGGGTCATGTGGAATATCGCTTATTTCTATTTGGAGACAGTGTTGGTGTCGGTTAGGTGACATGGGTCATGTTGAATCTCACTTCATTCCATTTGGAGACAGTGTTAGTGTCGGTGCAAGATGGGTGCATGGTTTGCGCTAGATGTACCATTGGCTTACAAATCATTTTGGACGCAACCGATGGAACTCCTAGGTGACGTGGGTCATGTGGAATCTCGCTTCTTTCTGTTTGGAGACATTGTTGGTGTCGGCTAGGTGACGTGGGTCATGTGGAATCTCACTTCATTCCATTTGGAGACAGTGTTAGTGTCGGTGCAAGATGGGTGCATGGTTTGCGCTAGATGTACCATAGGCTTACAAATCGTTTTGGACGCACCCAATGGAACTCCTAGGTGACGTGGGTCATGTGGAATCTCGCTTCTTTCTATTTGGAGACAGTGTTGGTGCCGGTGCAAGATAGGTGCATGGTTTGCGCTAGACGTACCATAGGCTTATAAATCGTTTTGCACGCGCTCGATGGTACCACTAGGTGACGAGTCTCAAGTGGAAGCTCATTTTGGAATTTCGGATATAGTGCTAATCTCGACGCAAGATAGGTGCACGGTTTGCGTGGAATGTACCATTGGCTCAGAAATCGTTTTGGACGCATCCATTGGAACTCCTAGGTGTTGTGGGTCATGTGGAATCTCACTTCTTTTCGTGTGGAGACATTGTTAATGTCGGTGCAAGATAGGTACATAGGTTGCACTAGACGTACCATAGGCTCAACTAGCAGCTCGTTTCAACCTTTCGGACATGGTGCTAATCTTGACGCAAGAAAGGTGCACGGTTTGCGTCAAACGTACCATTGGATCGGAAATCATTTTAGACGCACCCGATGGAACTCCTAGGTGACGTGGGTCATGTGGAATCTCACTTCATTCCGTTTGGAGACAGTGTTAGTGTTGGTGCAAGATAGCTGCATGGTTTGCGCTAGATGTACCATAGGCTTATAAATCGTTTTGCACGCGCTTGATGGCACCACTAGGTGACGAGGCTCAAGTGGAAGCTCATTTCAGACTTTCAGATATAGTGCTAATCTCGACGCAAGATAGGTGCACGGTTTGCGTGGAACGTACCATTGGCTCAGAAATCATTTTGGACGCACCTGTTGGAACTCCTAGGTGATGTGGGTCATGTGGAATCTCACTTCTTTCTGTTTGGAGACAGTGTTAATGTCGGTGAGAGATAGGTACATGGTTTGCACTAGACGTACCATAGGCTCAACTGGAAGCTCATTTTGGCCTTTCGGACATGGTGCTAATCTTGACGCAAGAAAGGTGCACGGTTTGCGTCAAACGTACCACTGGATCAGAAATCATTTTGGACGCACCTGATGGAACTCCTAGGTGACGTGGGTCATGTGGAATTTCACTTCATTCCGTTTGGAGACAATGTTAGTGTTGGTGCAAGATAGGTGCATGGTTTGCGCTAGATGTACCATAGGCTTACAAATCATTTTGGACGCAACCGATGGAACTCCTAGGTGACGTGGATCATGTGGAATATCGCTTCTTTCCGTTAAGAGACAGTGTTGGTGTCGGTTAGGTGACGTGGGTCATGTGGAATCTCACTTCATTCCATTTGGAGACAGTGTTAGGGTCGGTGCAAGATGAGTGCATGGTTTGCGCTAGATGTACCATAGGCTTACAAATCGTTTTGGATGCACCCGATGTAACTCCTAGGTGATGTGGGTCATGTGGAATCTCGCTTCTTTCCATTTGGAGACTGTGTTGGTGTCGGTGCAAGATAGGTGCATGGTTTGCGCTAGACGTACCATAGGCTCAAGTGGAAGCTCGTTTCGGATTTTTCGGATGTAGTGCTAATCTCGACACAAGATAGGTGCTTAGTTTGTGTGGAATGTACCATTGGCTCAGAAATCATTTTGGACGCACCCGTTGGAACTCCTAGGTGCTGTGGGTCATGTGAAATCTCATTTCTTTCCGTTTGGAGACAATGTTAATGTCAGTGCAAGATAGGTTCATCGGTTGCACTAGACGTACCATAGGCTCAACTAGAAGCTTGTTTCGGCCTTTCAGACATGGTGCTAATCTTGATGCAAGAAAGGTGCATGGTTTACGTCAAACGCACCATTGGATCGGAAATCATTTTAGACGCACCCGATGGAACTCCTAGGTGACGTGGGTCATGTGGAATCTCACTTCATTCCGTTTGGAGACAGTGTTAGTGTTGGTGCAAGATAGGTACATGGTTTGCGCTAGATGTACCATAGGCTTACAAATCGGTTTGGACGCAACCGATGGAACTCCTAGGTGACGTGGGTCATGTGGAATATCGCTTCTTTCCGTTTGGAGACAGTGTTGGTGTCAGTTAGGTGACGTGGGTCATGTGGAATCTCACTTCATTCCATTTGGAGATAGTGTTAGGGTCAGTGCAAGATGAGTGCATGGTTTGCGCTAGATGTACCATAGGCTTACAAATCATTTTGGATGCAACTGATGGAACTTTTAGGTGACGTGGATCATGTGGAATATCGCTTCTTTCCATTTGGAGACAGTGTTGGTGTCGGTTAGGTGACGTGGGTCATGTGGAATCTCACTTCGTTCCATTTAGAGATAGTGTTAGTGTCGGTGCAAGATGGGTGCATGGTTTGCGCTAGATGTACCATAGACTTACAAATCGTTTTGGACGCAACCGATGGAACTCTCAGGTGACATGGGTCATGTGGAATATCACTTCTTTCCGTTTGGAGATAGTGTTGGTGTCGGTTAGGTGACGTGGGTCATGTGGAATCTCACTTCATTCCGTTCGGAGACAGTGTTAGGGTCGGTGCAAGATGAGTGCATGGTTTGCGCTAGATGTACCATAGGCTTACAAATCATTTTTGACGCAACCGATGGAACTCCTAGGTGATGTGGGTCATGTGGAATATCGCTTATTTCTATTTGGAGATAGTGTTGGTGTCAGTTAGGTGACATGGGTCATGTGGAATCTCACTTCATTCCATTTAGAGACAGTGTTAGTGTCGGTGCAAGATGGGTGCATGGTTTGCGCTAGATGTACCATAGGCTTACAAATCATTTTGGACGCAACCGATGGAACTCCTAGGTGACGTGGGTCATGTGGAATCTCACTTCTTTCCATTTGGAGACTATGTTGGTGTCGGTGCAAGATAGGTGCATGGTTTGCGCTAGACGTACCATAGGCTTATAAATCGTTTTGCACGCGCTCAATGGTTCCACTAGTTGACGAGGCTCAAGTGGAAGCTCATTTCAGACTTTCGGATATAGTGCTAATCTCGATGCAAGATAGGTGCATGGTTTGCATGGAACATACCATTGGCTCAGAAATCATTTTGGACGCACCCGATGGAACTCCTAGGTGACGTGGGTCATGTGGAATCTCGCTTCTTTCTATTTGGAGACAGTGTTGGTGCCGGTGCAAGATAGGTGCATGGTTTGCGCTAGACGTACCATAGGCTTATAAATCGTTTTGCACGCGCTCGATGGTACCACTAGGTGACGCGGCTCAAGTGGAAGCTCGTTTTGGACTTTCGGATATAGTGCTAATCTCGACGCAAGATAGGTGCACGGTTTGCGTGGAATGTACCATTGGCTCAGAAATCGTTTTGGACGCATGCGTTGGAACTCCTAGGTGCTGTGGGTCTTGTGGAATCTCACTTCTTTCCGCTTGGAGACATTGTTAATGTCAGTGCAATATAGGTACATGGGTTGCACTAGACGTACCATAGGCTCAACTAGAAGCTCGTTTCAGCCTTTCGGACATGGTGCTAATCTTGACGCAAGAAAGGTGCACGGTTTGCGTCAAACGTACCATTGGATCAGAAATCATTTTAGACGCACCCGATGGAACTCCTAGGTGACGTGGGTCATGTGGAATCTCACTTCATTCCGTTTGGAGACAGTGTTAGTGTTGGTGCAAGATAGGTGCATGGTTTGCGCTAGATGTACCATAGGCTTATAAATCATTTTGCACGCGCTTGATGGCACCACTAGGTGACGAGGCTCAAGTGGAAGCTCATTTTGGACTTTCAGATATAGTGCTAATCTCGACGCAAGATAGGTGCACGGTTTGCGTGGAACGTACCATTGGCTCAGAAATCATTTTGGACGCACCCATTGGAACTCCTAGGTGATGTGGGTCATGTGGAATCTCACTTCTTTCTGTTTGGAGACAGTGTTAATGTCGGTGAGAGATAGGTACATGGTTTGCACTAGACGTACCATAGGCTCAACTGGAAGCTCATTTTGGCCTTTCGGACATGGTGCTAATCTTGACGCAAGAAAGGTGCACGGTTTGCGTCAAACGTACCATTGGATCAGAAATCATTTTGGACGCACCTGATGGAACTCCTAGGTGACGTGGGTCATGTGGAATTTCACTTCATTCCGTTTGGAGACAAAGTTAGTGTTGGTGCAAGATAGGTGCATGGTTTGCGCTAGATGTACCATAGGCTTACAAATCATTTTGGACGCAACCGATGGAACTCCTAGGTGACGTGGATCATGTGGAATATCGCTTCTTTCCGTTAAGAGACAGTGTTGGGGTCGGTTAGGTGACGTGGGTCATGTGGAATCTCACTTCATTCCATCTGGAGACAGTGTTAGGGTCGGTGCAAGATGAGTGCATGGTTTGCGCTAGATGTACCATAGGCTTACAAATCGTTTTGGACGCACCCGATGGAACTCCTAGGTGACGTGGGTCATGTGGAATCTCGCTTCTTTCCATTTGGAGACTGTGTTGGCGTCGGTGCAAGATAGGTGCATGGTTTGCGCTAGACGTACCATAGGCTCAAGTGGAAGCTCATTTTGGACTTTTCGGATATAGTGCTAATCTCGACACAAGATAGGTGCTTAGTTTGCGTGGAATGTACCATTGGCTCAGAAATCGTTTTGGACGCACCCGTTGGAACTCCTAGGTGCTGTGGGTCATGTGAAATCTCATTTCTTTCCGTTTGGAGACAATGTTAATGTCAGTGCAAGATAGGTTCATCGGTTGCACTAGACATACCATAGGCTCAACTAGAAGCTTGTTTCGGCCTTTCAGACATGGTGCTAATCTTGATGCAAGAAAGGTGCATGGTTTACGTCAAACGTACCATTGGATCGGAAATCATTTTAGACGCACCCGATGGAACTCCTAGGTGACGTGGGTCATGTGGAATCTCACTTCATTCCGTTTGGAGACAGTGTTAGTGTTGGTACAAGATAGGTACATGGTTTGCGCTAGATGTACCATAGGCTTACAAATCGGTTTGGACGCAACCGATGGAACTCCTAGGTGATGTGGGTCATGTGGAATATCGCTTCTTTCCATTTGGAGACTGTGTTGGTGTCAGTTAGGTGACATGGGTCATGTGGAATCTCACTTCATTCCATTTGGAGATAGTGTTAGGGTCGGTGCAAGATGAGTGCATGGTTTGCGCTAGATGTACCATAGGCTTACAAATCATTTTGGATGCAACTGATGGAACTTTTAGGTGACGTGGGTCATGTGGAATATCGCTTCTTTCCATTTGGAGACAGTGTTGGTGTCGGTTAGGTGACGTGGGTCATGTGGAATCTCACTTCGTTCCATTTAGAGACAGTGTTAGTGTCGGTGCAAGATGGGTGCATGGTTTGCGCTAGATGTACCATAGGCTTACAAATCGTTTTGGACGCAACCGATGGAACTCCCAGGTGACATGGGTCATGTGGAATATCACTTCTTTCCGTTTGGAGATAGTGTTGGTGTCGGTTAGGTGACGTGGGTCATGTGGAATCTCACTTCATTCCGTTCGGAGACAGTGTTAGGGTCGGTGCAAGATGAGTGCATGGTTTGCGCTAGATGTACCATAGGCTTACAAATCATTTTGGACGCAACCGATGGAACTCCTAGGTGACGTGGGTCATGTGGAATATCGCTTATTTCTATTTGGAGATAGTGTTGGTGTCAGTTAGGTGACATGGGTCATGTGGAATCTCACTTCATTCCATTTAGAGACAGTGTTAGTGTCGGTGCAAGATGGGTGCATGGTTTGCGCTAGATGTACCATAGGCTTACAAATCATTTTGGACGCAACCGATGGAACTCCTAGGTGACGTGCGTCATGTGGAATCTCGCTTCTTTCCGTTTGGAGACAGTGTTGGTGTCGATTAGGTGACGTGGGTCATGTGGAATCTCACTTCATTCCATTTGGAGACAGTGTTAGTGTCGGTGCAAGATGGGTGCATGGTTTGCGCTAGATGTACCATAGGCTTACAAATCATTTTGGACGCACCCGATGGAACTCCTAGGTGACGTGGGTCATGTGGAATCTCACTTCTTTCCATTTGGAGACTATGTTGGTGTCGGTGCAAGATAGGTGCATGGTTTGCGCTAGACGTACCATAGGCTTATAAATCGTTTTGCACGCGCTCAATGGTTCCACTAGTTGACGAGGCTCAAGTGGAAGCTCATTTCAGACTTTCGGATATAGTGCTAATCTCGATGCAAGATAGGTGCATGGTTTGCGTGGAACATACCATTGGCTCAAAAATCGTTTTGGACGCACCCGATGGAACTCCTAGGTGACGTGGGTCATGTGGAATCTCGCTTCTTTCTATTTGGAGAAAGTGTTGGTGCCGGTGCAAGATAGGTGCATGGTTTGCGCTAGACGTACCATAGGCTTATAAATCGTTTTGCACGCGCTCGATGGTACCACTAGGTGACGCGGCTCAAGTGGAAGCTCGTTTTGGACTTTCGGATATAGTGCTAATCTCGACGCAAGATAGGTGCACGGTTTGCGTGGAATGTACCATTGGCTCAGAAATCGTTTTGGACGCATGCCTTGGAACTCCTAGGTGTTGTGGGTCTTGTGGAATCTCACTTCTTTCCATTTGGAGACATTGTTAATGTCAGTGCAATATAGGTACATGGGTTGCACTAGACGTACCATAGGCTCAACTAGAAGCTCGTTTCAGCCTTTCGGACATGGTGCTAATCTTGACGCAAGAAAGGTGCACGGTTTGCGTCAAACGTACCATTGGATCGGAAATCATTTTAGACGCACCCGATGGAACTCCTAGGTGACGTGGGTCATGTGGAATCTCATTTCATTCTGTTTGGAGACAGTGTTAGTGTTGGTGCAAGATAGGTGCATGGTTTGCGCTAGATGTACCATAGGCTTATAAATCGTTTTGCACGCGCTTGATGGTACCACTAGGTGACGAGGCTCAAGTGGAAGCTCATTTCGGACTTTCGGATATAGTGCTAGAATTCCTCCACCGAAACAGTGGCACCATCTCCACGTCCTGCCATATTAGTAGAGGGGAAAAATAGGACAATATATATGTGGAATCACTCCCTCACCACTTGCTGAACAAGTTCTTTCTCTTCCTAGAAATTGCAAGAACCGGGGCTGCAATCTGTAGTGGAAGAGTGATTGTACCAGAGACTATGGTGCAACAGCTCACGGTGCTTTTTAGTGGAGCTTGGTGGGGATAAAATGTACAAGTAGTGTGCTGAAATGTAGTGATGCAAAACCAAATAATAATCCAAAAGAGAAATAACACAAGTCTAAGTTGCTAAATAGAAAGAAAAAGATGCAAAAGAAAGGAACAATATGGAAGAAGTGGAAACAACTCGCACCAACCAAAGTGCTTCTCAAGCCCCTTTTGGCGTGCTGATCACAAGTCTCTTTTGTTTCTTCTTTTTTTATATATATATACTCTCGCTTTTTTTCTTTTTTCTTTTTTTTTGATATCTTTTGAGACAAACGCAGCACAACTTTCAACTAAGGGGGCGCAGCAAAGACAACATAGAGGGGTGGCACATCCCAAAGAACAAGAAAACTCAGGTGGAAAGGGTGGGAATTTGTGGCGGTTAAAAAGCAATCAAGGGTGGGACGGGTGGGTTTTTTTTAATATATATATTTAGCTTATCAAGGATGAAAGTTAGAACGATGTGGAAAAGAAAAATTTCAGCAACTAGACAAGTCTCAAAGGATTGAAAACTCGATAATGCAAACTACAAATCAAGCACAAATGAGAGGCTGTAGGTTTTCTATTTGTCTATGTGTGGACTGTAGGTATATAAAAATACAATCCTACCAAAATAAGAATGATCCTAACGAGTAAACGGAGGCTCTGGTACTAGATGATGGGCACACGTCTATGGATCATGTGTGACAAGTAGTTGTGTCCTGATCTTCTCGAAGGATCCGTGAACTTGATAACTTGTCACTGCGTGACCTGGTGAAGAGGCAATGCACCGCGAGGCTGCCCATGCGACGAACTACCGAGCCAATCACCCTTCCACGTACCAATGAAATAGCCCACGCAATCATGCCGTATAGAGGTGAAGGCACAAACTGGGTGAACCGTAGTTCGGCGTTCTACAACTCCCTCAGGAATCGAAAGAACAAGTTTGCAAGCCTCGCAAGACTCACGCTGGAACAAGAACTCAAAGAGTTTGTATTTCTGAATTTGCAATCTCCAAGTTACTATTCACGTCACCCATTACAGGGATATATAATACTAGTTGAGTTTCAATTTGGAAGAAATAAATGAGAACATGTAGTGGAAAGTTGTAAGACTACTTTTATTAATAGCCAGGCCTAGTGGGATGCATGGATGGTTGGCATTCTTCTGCATGCATGCTGGAACGTGTGTGGATAGCAACCCGGTTGCTGGCTGCATGCATTCCTAACTTCTGAAATATTTGCTTGCGCTCCAACGACTGTTATTCATGGTAGTTGAATGTTCTTTTCTCTCTCTCTTGCACGTCCAGGTTCCTTGCTTATATTTGGCGGGCAGAATCCATCATCATCCCATGCTTGTTCGTGCACTCCATCATTCCTAAGAATATTGAAACAAGTACTCAAAAGCATAGGTCCATTCAACATAATCTGATTATTAAGCATAAGGTTAGCGTTCACCTGAGAATGAATTTCCTTCTCCAATTGTTTTGCTCTACTCCTTCTAATCGGACCAGCTATATCAAATGTAGTGTCATTTGGAGATGAGTGAATACTAGGAATGTCCTCATTACTTGCTCTATTCGCTTTTGGGAGTATATTACGTCTTCCATGTATCTCAACTAAAAATATGTTTGAAGGCACCCGAAGAAGAGGTTAATTTGCAAGATATCGACATCAATAAGGATTTGAGCTATAGAGAATATCCAACTGCTATCCTTGACTTTTCAAAAAGGAAGACTAGAACAAAAACCATCAAGATTATGAAAGTGCAATGGAGTCACCATTCAACCGAAGAAACCACTTGGGAGGTTGAGGACAAGATAAGGATGGAGTATCCTCACCTATTTGAGCCAAGTATTAGTTTTGGATGAGTTTCAGTTTGGGGATGAATCTTAAGTCCTTAGTGTCGCTAGAAGGGGATTAAAAACCTATTTTTCTTGAATGTTCTCCCTTGATTGCATAAATCCTACTTTTGGAGAATCTTAGGATGCGATTCTTCTAAGAGGGGGAGATTTGTCATGACCTGATACTGACACCCTTGTGAGCATCAGCATCATGAGCATCTTTGCATTTGAAATCAATTAGTTAGAAATTGAATGCTGCATTCAAACTGCTCAATGTTGAATTGATGGAGAATCTGCCAACACTACTGGAATATCCACCAGTTTGCTAGCACGCTGTCAGTCAGTAATCCGACACCACCGGAGAGTCCGCCATCACAACGGGTTGTCCGATAGGATCGTCCCATGCAGAAATGTGAGGTGTCACTTTGTGAATCAATGGGTCCCACACTTCACCACAGTTGTCCATCTCATGGAAGCACCAAGGCAGAGAGTCCACCAGCTCACTCACTCACTCTCACACTCCCACTCTCTCTCTAGTTCATCTCTCTACTCTCTCCCACACTCAAGCAAAGAAGAGGAGGAGGAAAGGATGAGAAAGGAGAAGGGATTAGAGCTTGGAAGCAGCAGGAGATGGTCATGGAGATCACCTAGAGGCCATCGTCCATAAGAGGTAGGGGTTAGAAGGGGAGAAGCCCTCTCGCCCTTGCCATAAGGAGCTAGGAGGAGAAGGAGGCAATAAGAAGGTTTCGAGTCACCAAGGAGGAGATTTAGCTGCTCCATCATCTTGGAGAGCATGGTACCTTGTGTTTGCAGCCCTTGGTAAGGATCTAACCAAGCCAAACCTAGGATTGTGTCTTTAGGAGCCAAAACCTAGGAAATATCGATTCGTGGTCTAGAGTTGGTTTGCACCCAATGTGGTTAGAACTAATCAGCGAGATTTGTTCTATAGAACCCTAGTAGTCTACCTTGAAGATGGTTTACACATGCAAGCACCATGGGTGAAGATTTGGATCTTGAGTTGCTATGAAGTGTTCATTGTCAGTATCGATAGAGGGTCCGACATCACCAGCGGAGTGTCCGTTAGTACCGAATGTCTCACTGCTCACCTGCACAGAACACGTCTAAAACCCACCAAAGTGTCCGTCACTACACTAGAGCGTCCGATGAGTTATACACCCAAGATAGCGTAGTGTCAAGACAACTTAGACTATAGTTTTGGGTACAGCAGAGTGTCTATCAATATTCCAGAGTGTCCGCTGAATTATAGACTAGAAACCCGAGACCAACCAGTTCCCACGAATGACCTATCACTCACACAGAGTATTCGATGGAGCCTGAACACTTAGTTAGCCCACAGCACCCTACAGACCTGATCTGATGGATGGTCCGCCACAGTTGATGGAACCTTTTGATAGGATCACCATTTACACAGAGAGATTCCCGAGAGCATAGACTTTGTACTGGAGGGTCTGATCCTAGTTCGAAGGGTCCGATGGACCCAGAGAGCCAATATCCCACTAAGTCCCAGTAACCACCTAACTGTTCGACATCCACGTTGGACTATCTGATAGTTACTAGTCAGCAAACCCCTAGTGTCTAACTACACACTTACTCATGTGTTACTAAAGCATAAACAACTAAGAATCATTGCATAGCATGAGCATGTACTTTATGTAGTTCACTCATCAAGCATCATGCATGTATAGGCGACCTGATTCTTGAAGAACCTATTAAGGAGGAGCCTCAGGAGGAAGAAGTCGTCGAGCCTAGCAATGACATTCAAGGCAGGCCCTATAACATCCTAGTGTTAAGCATGCATTGGGCACTTGCATTCATGAGCATGAGCATCACTTGAGCATCCATGAGCATAAGCATATGAAGTGTTATCTCAATCTCCTTACTTTTGTTACATGCGATGATAGCTATATGCATGTATGTGCTTGCCATTGTGTGTGACCAATGCATGAAATGCTTGTGGGTCTATAGAAACACCTTAACATGTTTAGGATGGTACATGGAACAAGTTTGGTATTCATGACATGGACCAAAACAGCCCCCAAGTCATAGTTATTCTAGAAACTCCAATTTTCAAGTTACTAGTTTGATGAAAGTTGAACTATGATTTAGAGTGCTTGCATGGTAGTGCACCATTAAGCAAAGTTCTAGTACTTGACTAGAGTAACAACTTTCATTTTTGGGCCAAGACCTAATTCAATGCATAGCATGCTCAAAAACAGCTCACAAGTAGCAAGAAAATATTGTTTTGGGATTTAGAAATTTTCTAAGTCTTGGAATGACTTTTAGTTTCATCCTACTCCTCTTTAACGCATTGCAGTTTGAAAACCATGGTGATCTAGACCAAACCCAAAGAAGAAAAGTTGGAGTTTACATGTAGCTCTACAACTTTTGTTAATGAAGTTTCTACAAAGAACGAATGGATTAGGAGATAGAGGTGGAGGAAGTCGTGTTGTCAGTCGGTTCATCAGAGTCTAATGGCCGTGAATGCGCACGGCGTCAGTGGTCGACCATGCTAGGCCATGGCCGCCACATGGTGGTCATACGCCGGTGATGGCCAGGTCGGTCGAGCCAGCGCACAAACAAGAGGGTCATGCCCCTGCTGCTCGCTTTCACTCGCCTTGCTTCGCTCTCTCTCCCTCTCGTCGTGGCGAAGCCAAGCACCGTGAGCTTCGCCGAGCTCGTTTGCATCCCTCACTGCTCCATTTCCAAATTGCCTGAGCCAATAGCTCTACCTTGCTCCACTCTACCACCTCAACCCAGTAGAGTCGTCGTTCGAGCCCAAGGTAAAGGCCTACAGCCGTTTCCGCCACTGCGACATCACCAGAGTGCCATCGCTCTCTCGGCTCGCTGTGGCTAGGCCGCTCCACTACATCTCCTGCCTTCCTATCTTCTGGTCCATAGTTGCCTTAGGTCATTGCTGCTCAGGCCAGAGCTATGGTAGATGCTATCGTACCGTCACACAGGAACTCACCGCCACTCCCGCCGTGCCCACCATGGCCGTGATCTTGAGCTCACCGTGGCCAGTAGCCCCTAGATCTTGTCATCCCCCGCTCGAAGATGTTTGTGCATGGCCATGAACCCTAGCTCCTACCACAAAGATGGAGACCCACTTCTCGCTGCTAGTTAGCCAAAACGAAGAGCCCCGTCATGTGCGCTAGGCGCCGTCGTGCCACCATGCATGCGGTCAGGCTCCCCCACTACTCCACCGTGGCCAGATCTTGCTATAGAACTGTGCTAGGTCACCATAGAGGTAGGGTCATTCTTGTTGAAACCTACCATGGCCGGAGACGGCCGGCACGCCACCACACGACCACTGCCATCTGCCATGCTCGCCGGTGATCTTGCTCCGGTGAGCCACCGACCCAACCTGGGGTACCCCTAGGTACGGCTTGACAAGATGAACATGATGGTACCCGGGTTTCACTGGAGACCTCGCCGGCGACAAGCTTTCATCGATCAGCGCTGTCCTCTGCTCTTGTGTCACTGACGGGTGGGACCTATTGACCTATGGGCCCCTGCTGTCAGTCACAATGGGTGCATTGGACCGGGTGCACCTAGCAGCTGAACTTGATTTGAAATTCGATTTTCTTTATTTATTATTCCTGGTGCAAGCGGTAGAGTCTCACTGCCTATGACCGTAAGGTCTCGGATTCAAGTCACAGTCTCCCCGCATTGCATAGGTAAGGGTAAGGGTTGCCACTGACACCCTTCCCCAGACCCTGCACAAAGCGGGAGCTCTCTGCATTGGGTACGCCCTTTATTATTCTAGATTTTGTAGCAAATTTCAAAAATTCATATCTAGAGCTAGGAGTGTTCAAATTGAGTGATCTAAATTTTGTTGGATTCTTTGTAAAAGTGTACTATTTGTTAAAAATATGAAACCTACTGTTTGGGATATTTTTTTGGGGGAATTAAATTGAGCAAGATAAGTGCTTTTAAATTTGTTTCAATCTTGTAAAATGCATACTTGAGCTAGGGAAGTTTCAAAATTGTGATTCCAATTTTACTGGTCTTGTGTTGACATGCTCTAGCTAGGAAAAATGCTAAACCTACCGTAGGTATAATTGGAATATGGTCTTCCTATTTAACCTTGATTAATTGCTAGTTTCTAGTGAAAATAAATTGGGTAAAAATACATAACTTATGATCATGCAAATTTTCACACAGTGTTATGGTGCTATGATGAAAGTAACAAAATATGAAATCTGTTATTTGACACTTTTCACTAGGCTAAACTATTTTTTTGCTAAAATAAGTTATGCAACTTGTCATTTTTGTACAGATGGATATACTTATCCAAATAGCATGAAATTTGTACAGTAGACTTTTGGGGTCATATATAGGCTATTGTCATTTTCTCCGAATTTACTGTACAATTTTGATATATGTTCCTTATTTCACCTTAGTGTCCAAATAAATTAATAAAGGCATTTAAATAATTTATTTGGGCTTGACCATTATGTTTTCTAAAGTGTATATGATGTCTATGAACTATTGGTACCATTGGTTGCGCCTAAATTTAATTGCTTGTATGCAGTGAAATATTAATTGCTCTATAATTCAATTATAGTGACTGTTTTGGATAGTTTCCGTTGTTTAGTAAATTGCATGGGTAAAATGATGTTTGGTGTGAATCTTGTCAATAACAAAGTTGTATAAAACTTACTTATCTTGCTTGTGTCAAATTTGCATGGCAATAGGCTAAAGGGTTTGAGAATTATAGCTGTTGGAAGTTGGTCTCCAGAAATACTTATTCTCTAGAATTTCTGGATAGATCTGGGAAATTGCTTTATTTGACCTTGATAGCTGTCGAATAATCTTGAGATGACTATAAGAAAGTTGTAAGTAGTTTTATAAGCTTTCCATAAAGTCCAAGATCATAGTATTTGGTTGAGTAGAACTCCAGATATGTCCAAAATAAGTAGCTAATGTTTACAGTCCCGGAAATGACTAAGTCAAATTATAATTGTTTGTCTTATGTGATGCTTGTGTAGATGCTTAGGCTAATTGAGATTAGTTGTTAGTTGTAGGTTCTAAGCCTCTTACTGATGATGAACAACTTTACCTTAGGTTACTAGAACTTAGTGAGTGTATATTTCTTATACTATAGAAGAGATATGCATCTACTCAGTAAATATCAACTAGATGAAAGTTATACATCTACTTGGTCAACGAATGTTAAACTTATCATACATCTTGTGGATAACCATGCTCATGCATATACACTTTATCATGTCATCACATCTCTTATGCATTCACAATACTTATTTGTGCATATGCATGCAATAGGTTCCCCGGAAGGAGTGACGCTACTCAAGTTCGAACCTGAGCGTCAGGAGGAGGAGCAGGTAGCCCAGGAGCAGGAAGTTCAGGTGGAAGGAGGAGTCAACGTGGAAGATCTTCCTGAGTGTCCTGACTACCAACCTTCCTCATTTCTGAAAGGCAAGCCCTGGAGCATTCTAAGCCTGCTATGTTTTCTAAATATCAACTTGAGTCCTTTTATGTTGATGCATTAAGTACTAGGGGTTGATTGGAACCACTTGCTATATATACTTTCCTTGTTCAGACAAATATATCTTGAATCCTTTATAGATCCAAGATCGAATATATTCTTAGCCATGCTTAGTTTGATAGAAGTCGGGTGATTTCCTATCACCTACAAGATATAGGTAGATATCTAATCATGGTTGGCTATAATTACTATCGTGGAAATAACCATGTGTTTATGAATAAAAGGAGATCAGGCGGGATTGTGATAGAGAAGCAACAAGGTATGGAGGTCTTGGTGCCTATTTAGCCCCGTTTGTGTTGGTTAAGGACCGATTCGCTGTACGTCCTCATGTCATGTTGAACGCATGCCTAGACTTAGTTGGCCGGATAAGTCGTTTTGACCACAAAGCTGAGTAGCTCAACTCAGGCTAGGACCTAGTAAGTGAAAGTGCGCACACTAGAGGAAGTAAGGATGTGTGGGGAGATAGTGGCATGAGTCTAAGGGTAGGCTAGGCCTGAACTTCCTAGCAAACTGGTAGTATCCCTGAGGGTGCGAAGCTGATCGAACCCATGACTGTACCGGAGTTGTACCAAAGGTGACCCGACGTGACCCCAACGGGGGAATTATGGGTTTGTGTTAGGAATAACTCCCCAGCTGGTTGGAATTGATTCAAGTTGCTGTCTCTCCTAGATAGTGAGAACTTGACTAAGCAGTGGCAACATAGAATTAATTGATGGAACTTGATGGTTATGATGATGCTCAAATGAATACACCAGATATGGTTACTAATGCTTGTTAGCTTAATCAAGTGATTGCTCTAGTACAGGTGCTAATCTAGAGATGCTTAATTGAATAGGTAGTCAATTTGATGCTAAAGATATTAAATCTCCAAGTTATGTTACTTAAGCTTTTATGCAAAATGTTTTCAAGCTAACTCCACCGATAAAGCCTTGCATACTCCTTTGTGTCATATTATTTCCGGTTTACGACGGGTAAGTCTAGCTGAGTACATTCTCGTACTCAGGGTTTATTCCCTCTTGTTGCAGATGATATGATGTATCATGGGTACTGTAAGAACTGCCTTCATCCTACCGTGGATGACTAAACCATGGGGCATGGTACTCCTAAGTTATCATCTCTGTTATGCTTTTGCTAGAAATGGCCGTGCTACTGGCATGTATTTGAACTAAGTGTGATGTTGATGTCAAACTACTTTGCTTCCGCTATTTGAACTTGGTTTGTAATAACTATGTGAACTCCGATGTATGTGAGATAGTTGTGGACCATTTGTGAACTATGATGTAACATGTGACATGTTATGTTGAATCATGTATGATCTTGGTTTGTATGTTGGTTGGTTTGAGATCCTTCGTGATTTCATCGGACTATCGGGTTTATATGGGCTCAAGTATGATAGTTTGATCGCTTTGGTGACTGCTATTATACTTGTGCTCTTATAAATTGGATGGTTCTATTATAGGCCCCTATGCATCCCTATGCTTTACAAATGCATAATGAACTATGTTTACCTACTGCATTGCTATCTTACTATATGACTAGTGAACCAGGAAGGAATTACCTATGTCAAGCCTTATCCATATATTGCCACACCAATCAACCATACATGTCTTGTTTAACAACCATGCTTAGTATGATTAGATCTTAGAAGTCGAGCTAATGATGAGTTTCTCATTACTCGCGTGATGGTAGGTTGATAATCCACTAAGCAACACCATAGGAAGGGATCGACACTTGTTCCACTTGGTTATAGTATAAGCTTTGGTCGGCAAGGGGTATGGTCATGGCAAGATGGGGATTCTTGGATGACATAGCTTGCTTACTAGTTAACGACCGTGTATCCGTGATAGTGAGTATGAACATAAAACTATACAGACCACTTGTAGCCAATGGGGGAGACAAGCTAAGTAGCTGATTGTGACCGTCTTATTCATGAAACTGACAAGGGGGGTGGCGTCGGTTGGGAATGTCTAGGACATTGACCGGGCATCCAGTTGAACCTTTCGTCGAACATCATGGCCGAGTTGGGGAAAGGTTAAGGCATTAAGATATCCCTTCTATAACGATGGGTCTTATGGGCGATATCCCTTGTTTTGAGTGGGGTTAACTTGTACCCCTCTGCATAGTATAAAAATTGAGAGCAATAAGTTCTACTTCTAGATACGGACTAGAGATGGGATTGGAAATTAGGACTCATGGAAGATTGAGTTCCCGCTTGTTAATGCTTAACTTGATTACCTATGTATGCTTAATAACAGCTACGTCATAGAGCACCTTTACTTTATAGTATAAATGCTTTTATGCAAAGTTCCGCATTCCTTGCTACTACCCAAATGTATAATCCTCATTTACTATATTGGTTAAGTCCTATGGAGTACACTCGAGTACTCACCCTGTGTGATCTTAAGTTTTGCAGGTACCATAGCCCCTGTGCATGGATTCTTCTATGCTCCCGACCCCTCGCCGGATCAGGAGGGGTGAAGGATCTTGTGTTCCATACATACATAGATGTGGCACACCCATGTATCCGTTATCATGAACTATGTTATGTTGAAATACTTCCGCTAGACTTCAATGTAGACTGTAATGTGTGATCGTGTGATGAACTAAGTGTGTGAACCAAGTCTTGTAAACTTTAATGCTTTGAACTTGTAATGTGATCTAAGCACTGTTGTGATGTATTCTCTCTCTCGAACTGATCCTGAAGAGGAGTTGCCACGTGCGCTCCTGGGGGCCTCATTGTTGGTTTGCTTAAATTGAGAGGTCAAGTGGTCGACACTCAATTTAGGTGGATTAACGCGGTGGTCACCCACAGCTCGAGGTATCGGAGCACAGTTTGAGACGATCGAGAATCATTACAGTTTTGCCTAGATTGGGGATCGTAAGCAACTAAAACTTTGCTTCACTAAACAAGAAAAGTTTTGGAATAAAACCTAACTTGAGCGCTAAGGTTGCCACTTATTATGGTTACTTAATTATTTTCTATCTTAGAGCTAATCCTACCCTTTTCTACAAGGGTTGAGTTTTACAAATCAATTGTTCTAACTTCCCATATTCTATAATCGCTAGATGGATATTTCTAGTCATGTCAATTGAGACTCCATTCATGATGCAAGCTACTCGCTCGGTCTTAATTTAAACATAAGCATTTTCATGGTATTCTCATGAGCCTGTCAGCAGAGATGAGAAGCACAAGGAAAAACCTATTCTCTCTCAAATGATGAAATCTTCATTCGACTTCTATCGAGGTCTAAGCATTACTAAGCATTAGAGGTATCGATCTATTCATACTAGCAGGGTATAACTAAGGATACCTAATTATCAAGGTAATTATGCAGCAACAGTATTAGACTAACTCCTAATTACTTAATGCACATCTCACAAGACTTAAAGTGTAATAAAGATTTGTAAATACTAGAGAAGGGTTTATGCTCCTGGGGCTTGCCCGTGTTGCAGAGATGGTTAGATTCCATAGAGAATCACGGGAGTTAGACTTGGCACCAACACCTCTAGGGGATGGACTTCTCCAAAACTTGATCAACACTGAATCTTCTCACTCTCGTATGCACTACACATAATAAATGATGCTTGCTTAATATGATGGACTATATACCATGATGCACAAGTGCATAACAGAAGTTAAACAAAGTTAAGAAGGCTGAGTGCAACATTCCTTCACCAAGGAACTAGGGTTATCATTATAAAATCATTTTCATTTATCTAACTAACAAGTTTCATAGTTGTTGTCATGAAAGGAATCAAACTTAGCATGGACCAGCAAGAGACTAACATTCTTCTTAACCCCTAACTATTATAAAGAACTTATAAATCTAAGTATTTAATTAAGTCATTCTAATTATTATATAAGCAAGTTGATTATGAGCCTATCATGGAAATAATAAAAATGCTAAGGAACAGCAGGGGTTTGTGTGTTCCAAGGTCTTCAAACAATGATCAAAATACACCCAAGTCATCTAAGCATTTTCCTAATTTATTTTAGTGTTTATTAATTAAGGAAAACACAATTAAACATACTTAAATTAATTAACCAAGTTACATTTATCAAAACAGTACCAAACTTTTTGTGAAGGTAGGTCTAAGCAGGTAAAGCATACACAAAAAGTTTCATGATTAAAGGATAAATATTTTTATCTACAAAAATCATGCAAGGTCCATTGTATAATTAAAAAAGGTAATTTTTAAGCATACAAAAACTATTGAAAATGACCAACTAATATTTTTCCATCGTAGAGAATCTCATAACAAAGCTACACAATAAATTTCATATTTTTATCATGCTCCAATATTTAGTTATGAATTTTACAAAAATCTACATGTAAAAGCATTTTCTAAAAAGAATAAATCATTTTCTGCGCCAAAATTCTTTTCTCACCCACCTCATCCCTACCCACCGCCACTAATGCGCAGGGCTAGGGTCCACCCCAACCCTGACTGCCCTTGACCGAGCACAGACCGGTGGGTAGGCAGCGAGCCAGCCAGCGATAGGAGTGGCACCTACGAGTTCCCCATCACCCCGCGCACCTATCTACGGTACCAGTTGAATGAGTTAGGCTCCGCGGTGAGCTCAACGCCAGCCATGGTGGCCATGGCGGCATGGCAAGATATGCGCCGGCCACTAGCAGTTGGTAGAGGTAAAATGGAGGTGCCCTACACAACCACGAGCTCAACACAACTTCATTTGGCTACTTGGTCGAGGCGGGGGCATGGCGGATAAGCCTAGCGATGGTGAGAGCGATCATGGCGGCGTGAATCAATGACGAGGATGGCATTCCAGCAGCTCTGGTGTATGTCTGATAGAGAGGCATATGAGCATCATGAGGTCATAAGCAAACTTAAACAACAAACAAGGGAGCGAGAGCCGCATCGGAGAGGGCTGGCCACATGGAGCGGTCCATGGCGATCATGGTGGCACGGACCATGACTAGAACAACGTGCATGGTGGATTGCAGTGGTGAGAAGCGAGGTGAGTGGGTTTAGGTGACACGTAAGGATCTTATAGGACTGGGTACACGAGCAATCGAGCTAGGAGTGAGCGAGGATGATGGTTGGCCATTGAGCTCTCGTTGTCCGGCAACGATGGAAGATGGGAAAGAGATGGAGCAGCAGCCGGCTTGGCCATAAGATGGTGCAGGCGGTGTTTCTGGGCGCACCAGCAGCTACTCAGCCTTGCCACCATGAAGCAGTTATGTGCTAGGCGCACACAAAGCGGCAAGCAAGGGCGGTGGCCACCGGTAGCAAAGCAGCTACATGGCAGCCTTTGCTGACCTACTGTTCACGTCTAACAGACCCTTTCTCACTCTCATTTTCTCAAAATTTTACATAGAAACATGATGACCAGCTTTAAGCAAAGTTTCTCATTGATCAACGATCTCCAACTTTACATAAAGGATCAAAAACTAAAGCTCATTGGATTGAAAGATTTTTTATTCTAAAAACAGACACTTAGAAATACAAAACTGAATTCAATTTAGATCTTTAGAAACAGTTTTAGTCAGGCAGTTTTTGACAATTTAATTAGGAGCAATCATTAATCAAACATCCTAACTAAATACACATTACCAAAGCTTAAACATGCTACCAACCAAAGGAACCAAAGTTGCCCAAATTTTATTTATGAAAATTCATGTAATAATCCTCCTAAAATAGAACTTAATTCCTATTTTAGGAACTTAGCTGAAAAATAGTTGTGATGAAAATAGTTTCGAATTCAATTTTTGAAGCTCAAATTTAACATTTCTAACTTGAAAACTCAAACAAACCTTTATACCATATTAAAGAACACATTTTATACTACAAATTTTATATTAACAAAGTTTTAATTATTTAGGTAAATTCTCATATATAAATTCACAAATTTTCTTAAACACTAATATTGACATCACTTGGTGCAACATATGAAACATTACATATGCAACATATGAATGCTATACTTGAAACATAAACGGCATTTTTTATTCGATGCTTGATGATTATGCTGAATGATGCCCATGATCAAGTTTTAATTACTTTTTAACATCTGGGATGTTACATCGGGGACCAATGGTTTGACGGCCGACGATTTACGGGGCATCTCTTGATGAGGCACAGCTGAACTCCACGTCGATTGGGGAGGATATCGGGTCTCACTCGAATTACCCATCGACCCCGATGAGGCGCACTGCTCCGACCATATGGTTACGGTGGACATGCCTCTCCCCATGTGGGGCGAAACCAAACCCGCCTATAACAGGGCATCACGACCTCTCGAGGTCAGTAGGGACGCTAGGGAAAAATAGGAGTCGAGTCTCGATGACCCCATAAAAGGGTCAAGGCCAAGCTAGGACCAAAACACCTCCTGGCATCTCCAGGTCTAACGACCTAAGGCTAGCTTTGGAGACTCACAAACCGTTAGAGGTCCATGACCTCTTCAAGAGAAACCAACGAAGCAGACAACCTGGATAACATAGCAGTATCTTCCATATGAAGCAATGCAGAGCCCAAAACGTGATCAAGGCTTGGTCACGTGGAAAAAGCAAAAGGTACCTATGAGCCACCACATGGTCGCATAAAACCTCGTGACTACGCAAAATGGGGTCAGGGAGACAGCTCCTCGCACCATTAGGCCAAAGTGCCCCTCCGACGACCCTAGACAAAGGCATGACCCTGACCTCGAGGCTTGGGGGCTCATTGCTACTATGGAGGCCCAAAAACTTAGAGAAACTTCTCCCGGCTCAGCACCTTTGAAGATAGGGGCAGACATACGACCTGTAAGGTGCCAAAACTAGGTATCACCTCGAAGGTGACACCGTGAAAACGCCTGGAGGTGAACGCCGCGAGCGCAAGGTGCAACAAGGAGCCCCTCGCAAACCTTGTTGTCACACCTCCTGACCGAAGCATGTAGGAGAGGTCAAGGTTGGTAGTCTCAGAGACCACCACCATCATGGTCTAGAAAACAGGAGGAAAATGACAACCAAAGTTTCTAAAAAAGCTGATCATGGCCACTAGGACTAGTGTTTCAGTGACCCCAAACCTAAAAGGTCTAGGAGCTACTAAAACCAATGAGCCCAAAAAATGGCCCGAGCACCTCCCCAGTCCTTTCCTGCTCATAAGACTCCTTCTATCACAAGTTATCGGAAGGAGCAGCACTAGCCTCTGTCCACCGCCAAAGATCCCAGCGGATCACATACCTAGAACCTCACGGTTCCCTTTAGCTCTCTCCCTCCCTTCTTTTTCGAAACTTGGCCTCTCAAAGGAAAGCTAAAAAGCAATACCTAGACATGGCTGAAGGTGCTTCAAATGGTAGAAGGGACCCTATTTATAAGCTTAGGGGTGGACTAAACAGCCAGAGATCCCCACACCACGTGGCAAAACACACAGGAGGTCACAGCCAATGTCAGATTCTTGTGTAAGGTCAGGGAAATCGAGACCCTCCCAAAGGCAGGGCCGATACAGCATCGATGAGACCACTCGGCCCTACCTGGGTCATGAACCCCAATACGCAGCACACTGAACTAATAGGCTTAGTAGTCACGTACCACGCTGTCAGGACGTCCTGACGAGGCAGAACGTAATGGCCACCTACCACATTAAACGCACCAGCCCGCAAGGGATCAAGCGATGAAGCTCAAACAAGGAACAACTATGAACCCACACTTGACATGCACACATCTCAGTCCTTTCACTATCCCTTTATGATCTCAAAAATGCTCAGGAGCGACTGTTAGGGCTACGAACCCTAGGTGTCTCAAGGCACTAATTAGTTAGCAGGCCGAGCGGCCCATGATACATCAGCTAGCAAAGTCCTAAACAACTAAGGCCCAGCTGAGCCAAGTGAACTAGGCCAGATGCTAAGGCCAGGGCTAGCCAGGCCCCCTCCCTTCTACCTTAGCCCATAAGAGACTCACGACCTCTCCATCGTCCTGACCCCTTGGAGCAATGGGGAGATGTCAAGCCCAACCAAGCATGCTTGCTCTAATAAGAGTAGACACGTCGCACTAACCTCATAAGGACCGAGGGGACATCAGTCACCTCAGTCTAGTCAGACGCCATCCCTGTGCCACGCAGCATAGATAAGACAACACCCCATGGCGGTGACCACCGTCCAAATACGGTCACCCACCGTCCAAATACGGTCTAATAAGATGCATGTACGATTCTACCAATGGGATCCACGACAGAGGCCTTGACTTAGAGGCCATCCAAACCAGCAGGAGCCACCACCCCAAAGCTCAAGATCATGGCCACCAGCTCCACAAGCTAACCAAGAGATCGACAACCTAGGGGTGGCTACCAACTCCTATATGACGCCCCCGGGAAAATAGGAGGCAATGACGAAGGCCACGGTGGAGACCACATCGCGTAGGACGCCTAACAAACCACCACCATTCCAATAGTGCCACCACAGTTGGCACAGTGGCACCACGCCACACCTTACCATGACGTGGGCACAAGACCATGATGACAACCATGCCCAAACATGCACCACAAGATGATGTAGCTTGCAAGCCAAGTTAGATAGGCCCTCCCTCAGGCTCATGACCCCTCGGTCGGGAGAACCTCCTTCTTTGTACATGCACTGGCACCGAACTCTATATAAGGGCCACCAAGGCATCCTCATCTTCATCTTCAACACATTCACACTATAGTAGGACTCCTAAGGCTTCCCTTCAGGTAGTCCATCTCCTAGCCCTAGCCCTCCTACCTCTTCCACCATTCTTGCACCCCCATTGTAAGAACTTCAGAGCATTCAAGCGAGGAACACGCACTCGATTATCACTGAGACTAGACATAGGGCTCTGACCTAAACTAGTATAAATCCTTGTGTCTTTTGGATGATACCATCGTCTTTCTAGAGCAGCGTGGCAATCGTATAAGTTTACTAGTCTAGTTTACAAAACATCGACAGTTATAAATCTCCAAAAAGTGTTAGAGATGAGCACTCGCATCTTCATGTGCCTTTCATCAAAATTGGCTGGCTTGCACCATGTTGATGAGAGCTAGCTTGAGCTCAAAAGCATTGTCTCCAGTGTCAATCACCAGTCCAGTACGGATATTGGCCGTAGTTAGAGTAGAGAATTCAAGGAGAGTCTTGTCAGCCATGGCCTCAAAAACTGGTGTTAAGCTGTGCCTTGGCTGGTTGTCTTCCACTTCTGAAGCTACAACTTTAGCTTTGGTCCTCCTAATTAATGCTTCTAGATCTTCAACGAAGTTTTTTAGAAGGTCAAAACCAGTCATACATTACCTCGCATAAGATATGAATGTAGACAAAACAAGGGTAAGCCTACTTAAGTAGAGGTGAATGGTTTTCCGATCACATCTATAAGTAAAAGTTTATCAATATCCTTTTGATTGCCTAGCTACCTTCCCCGGCAATGGCGCTAGAAATGTTTGTTGGTATTTCTTAGCATCACTAATAATAATGACACTAAGAAATACTTATGGTAATTTATTGTGACTTAGAAAGAATATATATTTGAGGAATTCTACAAGCGCACAGATATACCATTGTAGCACTTCACCTAGGAGTATTTTAGGTATCGTTATTTATATTTTTCTCTCTGGGAAGGATTGGCAAAGGAAATATTGATAACTTATACTTATGATGGATGAATAAACCAACCAACCTTCTACTCTAAATAGGAGTAAATCGAGAGATAGGATAGTATATATATATATATATGTGATAAATGTAACACTCAGAGTACTTCATAAGATAGTAATAGCAAGACTAAGTAGATACAAGAGAGAATAATTCCTAAGTCATTCTAGTTACAAGTCAAAGCATACGTTGATGTGCATATATACTTAGCAATCGTGACAAAAGATTCACATCATATCTATGCATAAGGGACATTACTAAGGAAGATCAAGAATAAAGCCTGACTTCCCTCGCAACCGGGTCCTACATGACCTACAAACAGGAGGTGGACTACAAAGGACTCAACAAGGCTATCACCCTTGCGTTCTACCACTCGATCCAGAATGTAGGGTGCATCCATAGGTAAACTTCGTATAAGCACCACGCTTACACAATGTCGACCACTTAACCCATTTGCATAATGAGCTAAGTGCTTTGCGATCCTATATGCATAAACATAATGATAACTCTAGCTATACCAAGCATATAATCAAAGTAAACAATGAACATGATAACTAAGAACATGAATAATATACAGAACAATGTCATAGCAAATGTAGCAAATATATGAATAATGAAGGATACAATAGGCTTTACCAAGCCAAGCTCTTGACAAGATCGGGAATCCAAGCAGAAAGCTTGACTCTCTCTAGATCTAACTTAGCTAGCTATGTCTAAGAATATTTGTGTAGGGAGCTCTAAGCTTGTAGTCTATGATGATTTCTGATGCAGGAGGATGCCCTGAAGGAGGAGGTATGGGGGCCCTTTTATAGGTGGCACCAGGAGTCTTATGGGCCCATGAATCCATGGCAACGCCAAATCTGAGTCCTCATTATCAACCGACATTGAGCAATGGTATAGATTGAACCTAGGAGGCGATGGGGAACTGACGTACAAAGCGGAGGTTGATAGGCAGGGCCCATTGGCCGACTAGCCTAGAGGTTGGGCCAGCCGACCCCACCCAGCGTCCTCTCAGGTTGTCGATGGTGAAAAAGGTGATGGGTCGATCCCCACCGCCGACACGTAAGCAAGCCGAGAGAAACCACATGGAGCAGATCCCAAGCTCTCCCCAGACTTAGGAGGACACTAAACCGAATGGTCATGACCTAGGGCATGCCAGTTAATTTGACCCTACAATTGACAAGGAGACAAGATTGATCAATAATTTAAGGTGGAACATACCGGTGTTTGTCCAGACAGCTCTAAATGTGTGGCTAAGTAGCCGATGAAATAAGGCTATCGACTAGAGAGTCGATATCCAAGATGTTCATGATGCATGATAAGTAAGAACAAGTATATCGGCAATTATCATGGACTCAATTGTAGAGATCTAACTAGCCGATAATCATGAAAACATGCACAAGATATAAAAAGATAGGCGTGAGAGCATTCATATTAATTGAGAAACATATTAGCTTTTAACCAAGGCAAAAACAAGTAAAAGCATAGGAATAGCCAATATATATTCTCAACGGATAGGCTATCCGCTAAAACAACCGATTCCAGTGAAGGAAGACTCGCAACATGCAAACACTCAACTATTAAACGTCGATAAATCAATATTCCTATCGAATCTAAACTATTATCTCTAATAGTGGGGTTCGAGCCAGACCGATGCATCCATGATAAAGATAACAGATTAAACCTTCAAAGAATATGAATCTTTACGTGTCTAATGGAATCATGAAAACATGGTACGATCACGAAAGCACAAGCGATCGGATAAATAGCCGATGCGGACAGAGCATGCAGCCAGAGACTATGTTTGACCATAAGCAAGACTTACTACCTGATGATTCCCAATATATAGTGCTAATAGTGGGGGTCGATCGGATCGATGGCAGCCATAATAGCAATTCTAGGTCAGATTTCATCAACTAGCAAGCTTACCTAGGGTTAAACACGCCTTGACCACATGCTATCTTCGATCAAGATTAGATCAAAATGGCTAAGCTAACTGAATCCATCATCACAGCAAGGTATAAACAAGGTAAAGCAACTAGACGATGATTTAAAGAGATGTAAAGCCGATTCGTTTCAATCTTAATCAGGCAAGGGGTGAATAACCTATTTAAAAATCTACAAGAGCACTAGAGCAATTGATTAGTATGACAAATGGCGAAATGCAATTTTGCTCTAGCTCTACAAGGGTTGCAAGTCACCTATCCAATAATTCTAGTTGCTATAATCACTAGGCACACACAAGAGCTAAGTCACTACTCACTAAAAGCTCTCAATAAGTCTACACTAAAGAGCTCCACTAGATGAAACTAAGCTACCAAGCAAGCTCTCAAAACTAGTTATACTAAAGATCTTGCTACAACTAGTTTGCAAGAAAGTAATGGAGTGAGTAGGGTGATTATACCGCTTCATTGAGGAATGAACCAATCACAATATGTAGACAATCCAATCACCGGGAGAAATCCAATCACACAAGGGACACAAGATTTTTCTCTCGAGGTTCACGTGCTTGCCGGCACGCTAGTCCCCATTGTGTCAACCAACACTTGGTGGTTCAGTGGCTAAGAGGTGTTGCATGAACCTCGTCCAACAAATGGACACTGCAAGAACCTACCCACAAGTGAGGTAACTCAATAACATGAGCAAATTACTAGAGCTACCTTGCGGCTCTCCACCGGGGAAGGTGCAAGACCCTTCACAATCACTGGAGCTAGACACGAACAATCACCAATGTGACAGAACCACCTAATTTATACAAGATTAAGTACGGTTGTCCCCACTAACACGTTGACACACCTATACTTTCACTCATATAAACCCGGTAGTCCGCCGAGTGTCCCGAAAGACCTCGGTAAATCAACATCACAACCAAGATCGCATGATTAAGCAAATACACATCACATACATAGGGTTGCAGTGGAAATAATATTACAATTGGGTTCACAAATAATAGTACAAGTTTGGGCTTCAAAACCATTTAGTGAAAACAACATAGCTTTCAAATGAATACGTTAATATAAGTTCCAAATATAGGGCTAGCATAAGTGACAGCATCCGACAAAAGCATATAGGTGAGAAGTAAGTATAGAATCACCGAGCCCACTGGTGGTTAGCCACCATCATCAACAGGTCGAGAACATCACCTGCAACAAGGTGGGATAAACCCTGAGTACTCGAATGTACTCAGCCAGACTTACCCGTCTTAAACCAAAATAAAGCGACACCAAGGATTATGCAAGGCTTTCTTGAGTGGGCTAGCTGACTCGTTTGTGAAAAGCATAAGCTATCATGAAGAAACCATTTTAAGTACTTTGCATCATCTTTATTATGACCTATCCATCTAGGTAAGCACCTATACTATAGCAATCACTTGATTACCCAATAACATCCAGTTACCAACTTAGATTTTGCATATCCCATATCATCCAGATAACCATCATTGTTCCATCATAATTACTATGATGTCGTAACTCAAGTCAAGTGCTCACTATCCAGGAGCGATGGTGATTCGAATCGATTCCTAACCAGCTGGTGATTTATTCCTTACACAAACCTCACTCACCCGCTAAAGTGAGGTATCGGTCACCGAGTCAACTATCCAAGAATCTCAAGTTTGCCAGGAACCACATGTACCTAGGGGCCAACCGACTGCCCTTTGGTCTTATCATTGCACCCCCGTGTCCTACCACACCTGCTCCGGTACAGTGCGTTGCGGGCAATCTACTCGGCCCGAATAATCTCCTAGCTTCGCGGTCGAAAGGTGCTTTATTCGGCCAGCTAAATGTAAGGCATGCGTTCAACATGACTCGAGGGCCAATAATGGTCGGTCCTTAATCGACACAGACAGAAACTAACAGCACCCCAGAACCCTATCTGGTTGCCTCCAACTTTTTCGTCCGGTCTCCAATTATCCATCACACATGGTTACTTCTAGGATATCATTCTTTCTATAGCTAAATTCTTCCAGTAACCACCTATAATGTAGGTGACCGGATATCATCGATCGCTACCAATCTAAGCAAGGCTAAGCAGTTATTCGATCCTGACCTAACAGGGTAAAAGGTAATAAGGTAGGCAAGGATAGTAATAAATGCATCAACGGTTTCAGTCAACTCCTACAACTTAATGCAACAATATATAAACTCATATATAGGAATAATTGCTTTAATAAAGTAGGAGACTTAGAATGCTCCGGGGCTTGCCTGGGATCCGACACAAGTCAGTTTAGTTAGCTTGCACTGTCCTAGTGACGTCTCAGGTCCTAGCACTCACTTAGTCCTTCCATCTTCGGGATAGATCCTCCATACACCGTCTTTGGGTTCGGCTCCAACATCATGTTCTTCACGTGGTTCATCTAGCGCACCTAGATGGGATGCAAGATGCATGTGTATGAATGTGATGAATGGTAACACAAGATGCATCACATAAGCATTCAAGACAAACTAGTTATTCACGGCAATCATAGAGTCAAGGCTGCAATAGCAGCAGATAATTTTACTCATAACAGGAGTTGTACTAATCCAAAAGACATGCAACAAGACAATCTGGAAAGCTTATGGAATTTTCTACAATTCATCTTTAATCATCTTAGCATGATTCTTAAGTTAACTAAGTCAAATATACCCATTTACAGAAACTGGTCCACAATTGACAGAAAGCAGCCATTTCTGAAACCCAACTTTAAACAGGCATAACTCACAAACCACAAGGACAAATACCACCAAATTTTAATAGAAGCTAGATACATGAATTATCTACAACTTTGTTATTCTCATATTAAGATGATTTTACAGTTAGAAAGGTCAACTAATCCAATAATTGCATCTCTGTCCAAAACATAGACATAAACTGACATGCCAATTTAAACAGCTATAAATGGAGTTATACATGTACTACAAATGTGATTCTAGACTTTTTAGAAATCTTAGAAAATTCTAAACAACTTTGTTGTAAACACCTAAAGCTAATTATACAATTAAGAAGGCCCCACAGTAAGAACAAGGAAACCCTCTCTGGTTTTGGGCAGAAACAGCCACAGAGATTTAAGCAAGTACAACTCAAGATCTACTTAGCCAAAAATCATGATATTTAACTTTTTGGAAAGCTTAAGAAAATTACCACAACTTATGTATTTTCACCAAGTCATGATTATAACTTAACTGAGCCAATTAATTCAAACATGCAGAACTATTCAGAGTAGAAGCAAAGCAATATAGGGCATTTGTTATTTTTATAACTCTTAAACTATAAATCCTAAACTCCTGAAATTTTTACCAGACAACAACAATAACCTTAGTAGCACTCCACAAACATTTCACATTTATTTGAGCATAAAAACTGCAGTTATGAAAAACACAAGATAGGGCAAGTAACAGGAACCTAGCTGCATAGATCAATTTTTACAGCAAAATATTTAAACTAAAACATGTCACATTATAGATCTACTGCATAGACAATTTCACAAGGATTCCAAAAAGTCCTCATTTTCGATTTTACGATTTTTGTATGAATTACTATGAATTTTCAAAGTGGAGCATTCAAATCTGTAAAAATCAGGGAAAGGAAATCTTGCATCGAGGTCCCTGGAATTTACACAAATTAAACTCGACAAATATATCCTTACTGCACTATTCATCAGAGTCACTAGTTCTTCACATAACCCCTGCCTTTTCCCCTATTGCCGCGCGAGGGTCCTTCTTCCTCCATCAGACAACAACGGAGCAGCAGCCAGCTGAGGAGACGGAGGGCTCGGCCAGCGAGGGCAGCGGCTGGCGGAGGCAAGGAGGGGATGTGCTGGGGCTTAGCCATGGCTAGCCGTGGCCACACCTGGCCTTGGCCGGCCAAGCAGCAGGCAGCAGTAGCGCATCATCTGAGCAGTGCCAGGACAGCACTGCCGGCAGCGGCGAGGGGCGCATGGCGGCAACGAGCGCGCGATGGGGCTCGGCTATGACTAGGGCTTGGAGAGGCGGCCATGGAGCTATAGGAATGCTCGGTGGTGGCGCTGGAGGGGCTGCAGGAGAGGGAGCAGTGGCGGCAAGGAAGTTTGGCGACGGCGGCCATGGCAGCTTTGCTCTGGTGCGGCCAGAGCGAGAAGGGACGGGTGAGGGATGGGGCAGCTCTGGCACTCGGTTATGGAGGAGTAGGGCATTCAGCAGCGCGTGGCATGAGGTAGGACGCGCGTCGGCCATGGTGGGACGCGCTTTGGTGCATGGCATCCATGAAGACAAACTATCGAGCACGTGGCGCACGCTAGAGTTGACATGGTGGGGAGCCGATTTGGGCTACTTCCGGGCCGAATCAGACAGTGAGCCAAAAATGAAGTTTGCTCAACTCTAATTACTCTCCAACTTTTATTAAGGCTGCATGGTCATTAGAGCTCTTCAACAGTGGGTAATTAAGCCACAAACTGCTAGTGTCAGCATATTGACAGCGACAAGCAAACATTCAAATTGATGGTGAAAATGAGGTCAAACTGGTGCCATCTTTTTACATGCTCTTCTCCATGAACTTAGCTCCAACTTCCATTTTGGGGTCAAGTCAAGTTGCTTAACGAAATTTGGAGAACGCGAGACGTCAATGCCGATGTCGATGAATTTCTAGACTTAGAATATTTCTAAGTGCTGAAATCAGCAGCAAATTCGATCTTGTGACCTCGATTTGACTTACTTCCAAGATGATCTAGCTCTTTGTCCAAAAACAAAGTTTGTTCTACATGATATGGACTACAACTTTTATTTAATGTCCAACCTCAAAACTGGTATAGATCTTGCTGCTCTACTTTGACCAAAGTAGGATCACGATGAAGCTTAAATTATCCTTTTTGATCCATTGGAGCATTTTCTTGGCATTTGCCCAACATGAACCTTTCATGACTTTTGTTGTAGAGTTCATCTAGAGTCATTTGGGCATGGTTGCAAGATTGGGTTGATGATAAAGAATTCCATTCACTTTATAAAATAATTCAAGCAAGGACATAACTTGTCATTTCATGTGACTTCTTGATTCCAAACTTCACGAAACTTTTCCATGGATCAATATAGATGGGTATTGATGTGAGACACATGATGATATTCCAATAACACTAGCCAAGCATATATCTTGAAAAGGGCCTATATGTAAAGCAAGGGTGCAATGTGACAGAACCGCCCAATTTATACAAGATCAAGTACGGTTGTCCCCGCTTATACACGTTGACACGCGCATACTCTCACTTATATAAACCCGGTAGTCCACCGAGTGTCACGCAGGACCTCAGTAAATCAACATCACAACCAAGATCGAGTGATTTAGCAAATACACATCACATACGCAGAGTTTCAGCGGAAATAATATTACAAATAGATTCATAAATAATAATACAAGTTTGGATTTCAAAACCGATTAGTGAAAAACATTGCTTTCGAAGGATTTCATTAATATGAGTTCCAAATACATTGCTAGCATAAGTGACATCCTCAGACAAAAGCATGTAGATGAGAAGTGAATATAGAGTCACCGAGCCCACCGGTGGTTAGCCACCATCTTCAATAGGCCGAAACCTCACCTACAACATGGTGGGATAAACCCTGAGTACTCAAATGTACTCAGCTAGACTTACCCATCATAACTAGAAATAAAATTGACTCCAAGGAGTATGCAAGGCTTTATAAGTGGAGGTAGCTTGACAACATTTTGCATAAAAAGTGATTAACTCAATTATATAATTATAATTCTGTCATCAAGTTAATTAGAACTATCTATCTCTAGATTAGCAACTATCCTGTGCCAAACATGTGGTATATCTTTTTAGAGCATACAATAGTAACCATAGCAGATATAGTAATTCCATGTTTATCCGAACCATCACATTCCATAATCCAATTACTACGATGGGACTAGCCAAGTTTCTCACTATCCGGGAGAGACGGCGATTCAAATCGGTTTCAACCAGCTGGAATTTATATTCCTAACACAAACCCAGGCAGATCAGATCAACGGTCACCTTCAGTCACCTTTGGTACAACTCAGTACACATTTCGCGAGTCGTACTTGCGCACATCTGGGACACACAGATGCCAGGACGTTCAGACCTAGCCTGCCCTTGGGCTCAGTCTGATCGTCCCCCGGAAGGAGCGCACAACAGACAGTCCCGGCCTGAGTTGAATTACTCCTCGGCTTCGCGGTCGGAACGAGTTATCCGGCCGCTAAGTGAGAGGCATCCGTTCACATCTTGTCAGAAGCGCCAACAACGTACGGTCCTTAATCGACACCCGACGAATCACATGATCAACCTCACATAGACTTCCGCCCGGCACCTCGATTTAACTTTTACCAACCCCATGTTCTTTTCCACGATAGCAAATATAGCCACCGTGCTCTGGTTCCACCTATATCTCTCAGGTGACAGGATATTCACTCCGACTTCTACCACTCCTCTACTACCGGTCTAAGCATGGCTAAGCATGTATTCGATCCGGGACCTATACCGGTTAAGGTGTAATATCTGGACAAGGAATTTATTGCATCAAGTGGTTCCATTCAACTCTTATAACTAATGCATCAATCATAAGTACTTAAGTAATCATTTGTAAAATACTGAGAGACTTAAAATGCTCCGGGGCTTGCCTGGGATCCGACACAAGTCAGTTCAGTTAGCTTGCACCGACTTGGTGACATCTCTGGCCCTAGCACTTGCTTAGTCCTTCCATCTTCGGGATAGACCCACCAAACACCGTCTTTGGGTTTGACTCCAACATCATATCCTTCCGTGATGCATCTAGCGTACCTAGATGAGGTGCAAGATGCAAGTGTAAATGACATGGAAGTGCAATAGGCAATGCATCGCATGCAGTAAGTAAGACAAGCACAAGGTTACATTAACATGCACAACAGCACTTCGCATTGCTTACTATAAATATCGCACAACTTATCATGCACGATAGCAAAGAAGACAACAACACCAAGCATGACACAAGTTTCCCAAGATCTCAGGTACTCTAACTCAACCCTCATCAAAGGTATGAGCCACACTTAGCAATATACAAGCAAACAACTATATTTGGAATCTGTCAATTTCTGGACAGGCAAACAGCAGCTACAAGATTTAGCTATAACTGGAGTTACACAAATCCAAATGACTTGCAAGAAGACATTCTGGAAAGCTTATGAAATTTTTGACAATTCATATTTAATCATCTTAGCATGATTCTCAAGTTAACTAAGTCAAATATACCTATTTACAGAAACTAGTCTAAACAAGACAGAGAGTAATCAATTCTGTAACCCAACTTTAAACAGGCATAACTCACAAACTACTTGGCCAAATAACACTAAATTTTAACAGCAGATAGATACATGAATTAATATACAACTTCCTATTATCATCTAGGTGTGATTCAAATCCTAACTAGATCAAACACTAGCATCTTTCAGATCTGCTCCGAATACAATCAAAACTTGACCGAAGACTTAAAAGTCATGTAACTCCTAAACTATCAGGCCTATGGTCTTACAATTTGAACACAAGCAAGATTATGAAATTTCTACAACTTTTGTATTCACTACAACCATAGCAAACATCATTTACACACAAAAATAATTGCACAAGCAAAACTGCAAATCCAGCCCAACAGCAGTGGTATAGAAAACGGATAGAAACTTCAGAGAAGCATAACTGGAGTTCTAGACCTCCCACAAACATGAACCATAACTTTTTGAAAAATTAGGAAGTTACCTACAACTTTCTTATTCTCATACTAAGATGATTCTACAGTTAGAAGGGTCAATTAATCCAATAATTGCATCTCTGTCCAAAACATAGACAGAAACTGACATGCCACTTTAAACAGGCTATAAATGGAGTTATACGTGTCCACAAAATGTGGTTCTAGACATTTTAGAAATATTATCAAATTCTAAACAACTTTGTTGTAAACACCTAAAGCTAATTCTACTAGTAAGAAAGCCCCACAGTAAGAACAAGGAAACCCTGGGTTTAGGCAGAAACAGCCACAGAGATTTAAGCAAGTATAACTCAAGATCTACTTAGCCAAAAATCATGATATTTAACTTTTTGGAAAGCTTAAGAAAAGTACTACAACTCATGTATTTTCATCAAGTCATGATTCATAACTTAACTGAGCCAATTAATTCAAACATGCAGAACTATTAGAGTAGGAGCAAAGCATTACAGGGCATTTGTTATTTTTATAACTCTTAAAATATAAATCCTAAACTCATGAAATTTTTACCAGACAAAACAATCATCTTAGTAGCACTCCACAAAATTTCACAATTATTTGAGCACAACAACTGCAGTTATAAAAAAAACAAATAAGACTAGCATTCAAACCCTAACTGCACAAATCCATTTTTACAGCTACAACTTTAAACTAAAACCTGACATATTATAGATCTAGTGCATAGAGAATTTCACAAGGATTCCAAAAAGTCCTCATTTGCTAATTTACGAATTTCCTATGATTTACTATGAAGTTTCAAAGTTTTACCCGATTTACAACAAATAAGTCCTCGGAAGCACTATTCACTTGAGTCAATGACATTGCAGCTAGGCCCCTGACTTACGTCGAATTCTAGTAAACAGTCCCTGACGGGATTAGGAAGCAGAGGAGGCACTGTGGCTCGTCGGTGACGGTCGTAGGGGGCTCTTCGGCGATGGTGGAGCGGCGGCGGAGCACCGGGAAACCCGTGCTGGCGCTTGGCGACGTCGGGCCTCACTCGTGCCAGGTCTCGGCCCGGCCAGCAGCGGACCACAGCCTCCTGGCCATGTGCGCCAGCGGCGGCCACGGCGACCTTGCTGGTGGCAGAGTTGCCGGCTGCACCGGCAGCCCTGGGAGACGGCGCTACGGCCGTGAGGCAGAGGGGATGAGGCGGAGATGGTGGCTGCAGCTGGAGGAAGGAGGAGGAGAGGGAGAGAAACATCAGCAGCAGCGGCGTCTTGCCCACTCGGCCATGGCGCGCAGCAGAGGGAGAGGGAGAATGGAGAGGGAGTGAGTGGAGAGGACAGGGGAAACTCGGTTCTGCACTTAAGCACGGCAAGAAGGCGAGCCGGCGAACGGCACGGGCACTGGAGGCCACGCGGCAACGAAGCACTGCAGGCGGTCGGCCATGAACATTACTGTTCATCAAATTCAAAATTTCAATTCCACTGCGAAAATACAAGCTGAAATCCCATTTTCCTCCCATCATCTCCTAAACCGATCGATTATTTGCTCCACCGATTATACCGTTGTGTAGGGCTACAAGAGTACTCTAACTTTCCTTAAAGGAGTTTTCCCAAATTCGAAATGGTTTGCAAACTAAAATTCGCCAAATATGGGTACATTGAAACTGAAAACGGGAGTTCGTCATTTACACTTAGCCAAATTTCAGGGTTCCAAAAACAGCGGTTCATTGAATCTTGTGAGCCTCTGTTTGACTAGGTTATGGACCCAAACTAGTTCTTGAGCATCAAACAAATTTGGTTCTATTCGACTTAAACTTCAACTTTATTTAAGGTGTAACTCCATGCAAGCACTATAAGCAATTGGTCAACGTCGGTCAAAGTAGCATCGCGGTTAAAGCTTAAATCCAAGTTTTAGACCGATGGAGGTATGTTTCTTGTCCTCCCGCTCAACACGAACCCTTCATGACTTTTGTTGTAGATTTCAATTTGAGTCGTTTGGGCAAGGTAAGCAAGGTTTGGTTGACGATCTATAATTCCATTCACTTAATAAAGCAATCCAAGAAAGATTATACTTATATTTCATGTAACGTTTTGATTCCAACTTCACGAAACTTTTCCAATCATCCATGTGGGTGGAAATTGATGTGAGGCACATGAAAGAAGTAGATCCAACATTACTAAGCATACTTTTTGGAAAGGGCAACATGTAAGCAATGGTGCATGGTCCAATGTTATTAAGTGGTACGCATCATTTTGTAGATTTGATCTTGAAACTTTCATCACCACTTAACATGTCATGTTTGAGTTAAACCCATTGCTTAACTGGTGGCAAACACCTGGGCGTTACAGCCCTCCCCCCTTAAAGGAATCTCGTCCCGAGATTCGATGCGAAAAAAAAACTTTAAGGGAAGAAACATGTCCTTCATTTTCCAATATCAGTGATCGCCTTAGGCTACTTAACTTTGGAGTATCAGAGAGGCTAGTTGGGTCAAGACACTTTTTGATACTTGCTCTTCGTCGTAAGCTGCTGTCTGAAGAATTTTCTTCATTGGCGTCAGAAAGCATTTTATATTGGAGGAATCCAAGATAGCACGGTCCTGTACTTCATCCTCGATGTACGAAGATTGATACAGCGTAGACTAAATACTTGTAACATCTACTTCCTAGTGGATATAGCACGGACCATATGGACTTTGCACTAGATCATAATCTCCTGAAGGATACTCGTTGCAATGGTTCCATGTGTGCAGTTCTCTTTCTCTGATAACAATATTGTATGGTCTGAGTCTGCTCGTGTGAGTGGTAAACGTAATAGCTGACTCTGTCGGCTCAACGTTCTCAATGATCATTCTTTAGGGAGCCTTTGGATCCAAGTTGCAACAGTGATCTGGGTTGAATCTGATGCAACCTCTTGGGTGAAACACATATAAGGTACCAAAGGCATGTCAGCATTGGAGAACCATTGACGTAGAAGGATGTTAGAGAGGCTTGGAGGACAACACAAGTTGCAAGTAATCACAAAACTAGGGACTAGTTCACTACCAAGCAGGTTGAGTACAATTTGCCTTCGTGGTGCAGTTGCACATCAAGTTGGGTTGACTTGTATCGTAGCAAAACTAGCCTTCTTAAACTATATTTGACGTCGAGGCTTCCATTCTTAGGCCAATCAATATCTCAAAAACCATAATCCAAAAATCTATGGTTTGACACCTTTTCAATTACTTTCGAATTGCAAGGGCACCATTTGACTTCTAGAACACCTTGACTGCTCACGCATTGTTGATCTAAGAGGGCAAAAGCAAGGCACATAGGGGTGCAATTAGTGTTCTCAAGGGTATGGAGGGTTGTCTAACATCAATACACCTATAAGTTGTAATTTCTTGGCATGAATTACAAACACAACCTTCTAATGCAAAGGATGATCGTAGTCACAGCGAAATTGCAGATTCTGTACCCTTTTGTTTTCTATTCATATCTCACAAACTACTGCTCCAATATGCACAAATTTTGGTGGGCATGTAGATCCATGGGTCTTCTAACTACTCACCAAAATTCAACTCAACCGGACACCGTTTGACATCCAAACAATTCATCTACCAAAACTGCTGTGTTCGGAAATGCAACAAACCAAGCCGACAAGATATCTCTCTAATCCGATGTTTTACTCAACCAATACTCAAACTAACTTAAGACATTGAAGGGTCCTAAGCAAGGAATGAGATCACCAAGTTTGGAGTAAATCCAACTTCGTTTGAGTCACTAATCGCCGGCTTGAAGATAACCGGTTTAGTGCCACAAAATCTAGACAGATTTCGTGTTCTTTCTTTTCTTTGCTTTACACATTGAGGTGTGTGTTTTGCACTCTAAAATCTTTCTCATAGCAGCAACAACCTTTCTCTAGCTGAAGATGGAGGCTAGAGTTTTCCTCACATGCTTCTCTGGTAACACTTCAACCATCGTTCATGACACCAACTTAATTATGCACCAGCATTGGACTTGTGGGCTATTTTCACAGGACGGAAGGCATTACTCCACATGGAGGGCATCCCTATATAGATAAGGAACCGTTTCTGAATATTCTCTGGCACCTCGTCCAATAGAGCCTTGAACAAATCCGTTTGTGGTACCTAGGGGCACAATGATGCTGATCGAAACTAGGGATATGCTTTCTCTAGTTCTTTACTTAGCTGATACAACATCTTGCACTATATACGTGATTGTCCAAGATGGAATTGACTTGATAGCACATTTGGAGAAGAAGTAGCACTTGTATTGCAGGGCTAGGTTTGCTGTTTCCTTGATCAACATCGTTCTGTGAGATCTGGTCTTCATAGTTACCAACTAGTCGTTACCTAACTGAAGACTAACTTTCCCACTGGTAACTAATCAGTTGTCCCTCAACACTAAAAAGGTTCCAAATCTTCACTCCTAATAATAAAAATTGTGGTCGAAGCATACAGATGGTCGCCATTGAAGTCAGCAGAAAGGGGTCACACCAAGAAGGTCGGTTCGTCTACGTGATCCTTATGCACCTAAAGATTGAGAACTTGGATAGGAACTCATATATACCAGGTGACCTATTACAGCACATAATATCTTGGTCCCTTTATCACCCGACTAATAACTTGTTCAACCTTAAGTGTGGTGCACCTTTCTGATCCAATGAAAAGGACATAAGTTGCTCACTAGATGACCGACGTCATTATGGGACACCAAGTAGAGTCGCTTGTCTACCACCTCTTGCAGTCTGTTTATGTTTTCCTTGTTAGTGACCTGTTCTTCCACAGGTTATACCCATTGGACGACTTCAAAAGGAGTCACATTGACATTTGATTCAACGTACAAATCTTCTACCCATGTACGGAGAGATAACCAAGAAGAGGCTCACTGTGAAAATAACATATCGGTTATAGTTCTGTAATGGATCACACTAGAACCCTTGATTACCAGCGCGTGCCGTGTAGTAGCATAGCCTGTGTAGTGTGCCCGCGCACAGGGGCTCTCGGTTTCGTTCGCGGCACCGTAGATTGCTAATTGTGGCACCTAACTGAACATACAGCCCACCACAGAAATCTCAAATGGCACAAATTGGGTTGCATAAGAGTCAAGCACTATGGCAGAGGAAGGGATAGCAAACAAGGTAGTCACAAGGTTGGGAGTCAATAAGCAGGGGAATCCAAAGATTAAAACACAGCACGAGAGAGCATAGCCTAATTGCCGAAGGCAACTAAGCAGGAGACTCTTGCTGAATTTTCCATATATGCCTTGTGTCCACCAAGTGATTACCAGATAATGATTACCCTGAGATTTGGTCTTGTCGAGCAGCAACATGAGATCAAGACTGATAAATATTTAGAGACTTGAAAGAGTTGGGGACAAAACAAACGAGATTCGAGGGACAGAGGACAAGGCACTGACTAAGGATTAGTTGATAAAGCAATGACAAGGATCTATGAGGATAAGGTTCCAAGCCAGGGTAGATAGCGATTAGCATTGCACCAGATCATCTGTAGGAGAAGGAGCAATGAGGCTCGACAAGGATTTAGAGCAAGATCCTCTCGCACAGGAGCGGGACAACAATGACACATGCAAGCGTTCAAGGAACTAAACTTGGGCCTAAGGTCAGCAAGGGCATGGATAAAGATCTTCGTAGCACAACGTTCAAAAGGCTAGCAACCACGTGTACAGGCTCAGGATCCTAAGAAGAACTTATTGAAGACGACAACCATGATATTATCAAACTTGGACGCTGTCTAGGATAGCGCTCTTCAACACTCGTATGCTTACCGAGGACAAAATAGGGACAACTACAGCACTACCTAAATAACGAGCATCCACACCTACATCATGGTCTTAAGCAAGCATTTCGAAATACTCAATCTAATTAGCTTAAGCGACTATTACTAAGCACAAAGCTCACACCTAACAAGTAGTCACCTACAACAACACCCCTACACATATCATGCAAAACATGGTGGTAAAGTATTGTTATCTTTTATTTCCTTTTTACTGAGTAGGTGGATATCTCTACAAAACAAGTTTTACTTACATTTAGCAATTTAGTTGTCAAAGGGGTAAACCTTTTGCTAACTATTAACTTGTCATCTATTTCCTTTAGAAACAAACATATAAGGTGAAGCTAATCACACACTATCTTCAAGCATAGTTATTCAAGCGACATGGTACAAGGCATTTTATCTATCTTCACATAGGGAAGATAGTAACATCACATTGATCACAAGTTACTTAGTATTAGATCAAGGTGAGGGAAGCATATTTATGCACAAGCACAATCATGATGCATGCTCGTCCTATTTGTCCTCACAAAATTGCTAGCCTAAGGCGGCAATCACGTTCTATGTCGGTGGCATAACACGTACTCTCTCTATATATAGCTAGTCGTCAGCTACATTCAATCTACGCATTCGTGGTTAGCATACCTGCAGGCAAACTCATTGCAGCCCATCCCCACAAGAGATAAATAAGCACACAATGAAAGCGGTAAACTAAGATACTCTCCATATACACATCCCCAGATGTATATACTTTGATATCCATAGCTACCCGATAAATATACCCGCAATTAAGTACCTTCATATATACATGTGTGTAACATGTAAATATTCCAGTAACCATAGCAAACTCTTCCCTAGACCGATAGTTGGACGGTCATGCTCTCACAACTCACACTTACCTGGGCGTAGAGGCAATTGATCCATACATTACCATTCAAGTGAACGGCATCCATACAATAGCACGCCGTATGGACGACGAAAGTAAAATTTGCAAGAAGTAAACCCCCACAGTTAGTACTTAGATAGCCACCTAATAGTCCTTAACTGGGTATAAAGGAGGATGTCGCTAGCATAGTTTTGCGAATAAGTTTTGACAAATTTGCCTGTAGCTAAAGTTTTAGTTAAAATAGGCTTTTTAAAACCAAAACTTGGCTTTTAAAACTATGTACATGACAAGTATTATGCTTAATCTCGCTCTGATACCAGCTGTGACAGAACCGCCTAATTTATACAAGATCAAGTACGGCTGTCCCCGCTTATACATGTTGACACGCGCATACTCTCACTTATATAAACCCGGTAGTCCACCGAGTGTCACGCAGGACCTCGGTAAATCAACATCACAACCAAGATCGCGTGATTTAGCAAATACACATCACATACGCAGAGTTTTAGCGGAAATAATATTACAAATAGATTCATAAATAATAATACAAGTTTGGATTTCAAAACCGATTAGTGAAACAACATTGCTTTCAAAGGATTTCATTAATATGAGTTCCAAATACATTGCTAGCATAAGTGACATCCTCAGACAAAAGCATGTAGATGAGAAGTGAATATAGAGTCACCGAGCCCACCGGTGGTTAGCCACCATCTTCAACAGGCCGAAACCTCACCTGCAACATGGTGGGATAAACCCTGAGTACTCGAATGTACTCAACTAGACTTACCCGTCATAACCAGAAATAAAATTGACTCCAAGGAGTATGCAAGGCTTTATAAGTGGAGGTAGCTTGACAATATTTTGCATAAAAAGCGATTAACTCAATTATACAATTATAATTCTGTCATCAAGTTAATTAGAACTATCCATCTCTAGATTAGCAACTATCCTATGCCAAACATGTGGTATATCTTTTTAGAGCATACAATAGTAACCATAGCAGATATAGTAATTCCATGTTTATCCGAACCATCACATTCCATAATCCAATTACTACGATGTTGGGACTAGCCAAGTTTCTCACTATCCGGGAGAGACGGTGATTCGAATCGGTTTCAACCAGCTAGGAATTTATTCCTAACACAAACCCAGGCAGACCAGATCAACGGTCACCTTAGGTCACCTTGGGTACAACTCAGGTACACATTTCGCGGGTCCGTACCGTGCCGCACAATCTGGGACACCAGATGCCAGGACGTTCAGACCTAGCCTGCCCTTGGGCTCAGTCTGATCGTCCCCCGGAAGGAGCGCACAACAGAATGGGTCCCGGCCTGAGTTGAATTACTCGGCTTCGCGGTCGGAACGAGTTATCCGGCCAGCTAAGTGAGAGGCATGCATTCAATCTTGTCAGAAGCGCCAACAACGGTACGGTCCTTAATCGACACAGACGGAATCACATGAGTCAACCTACACATAGACTCCGCCCGACCTCGATTTAATTTTACCCCATGGTTCTTTTCCACGATAGCAAATATAGCCAACCGTGCTCCGGTATCCACCTATATCTCGCAGGTGACAGGATATCACCCGACTTCTACCGGTCTAAGCATGGCTAAGCATATATTCGATCCTGGACCTATACCAGTTAAAGGTGTAATATCTGGACAAGGAATTTATATGCATCAAGTGGTTCCATTCAACTCTTAAAATCATAAGTACTTAAGTAATCATTTGTAAAATACTGAGAGACTTAAAATACTCTGGGGCTTGCCTGGGATCCAACACAAGTCAGTTCAGTTAGCTTGCACCGACTTGGTGACATCTCTGGCCCTAGCACTTGCTTAGTCCTTCCATCTTCGGGATAGACCCACCAAACACCGTCTTCGGGTTTGACTCCAACATCATATCCTTTCCGTGATGCATCTAGCGTACCTAGATGAGGTGCAAGATGCAAGTGTATGAATACATGGAAGTGCAATAGGCAATGCATCGCATGCAGTAAGTAAGACAAGCACAAGGTTACATTAACATGCACAAGCACTTCGCATTGCTTACTATAAATATCGCACAACTTATCATGCCACGATAGCAAAGAAGACAACAACACCAAGCATGACACAAGTTTCCCAAGATCTCAGGTACTCTAACTCAACCCTCATCAAAGGTATGAGCCACACTTAGCAATATACAAGCAAACAACTATATTTGGAATCTGTCAATTTCTGGACAGGCAAACAGCAGCTACAAGATTTAGCTATAACTGGAGTTACACAAATCCAAATGACTTGCAAGAAGACATTCTGGAAATCTTATGAAATTTTCGACAATTCATATTTAATCATCTTAGCATGATTCTCAAGTTAACTAAGTCAAATATACCTATTTACAGAAACTGGTCTAAACAAGACAGAGAGTAATCAATTCTGTAACCCAACTTTAAATAGGCATAACTCACAAACTACTTGGCCAAATAACACTAAATTTTAACAGCAGATAGATACATGAATTATATACAACTTCCTTATTATCATCTAGGTGTGATTCAAATCCTAACTAGATCAAACACTAGCATCTTTCAGATCTGCTCCGAATACAATCAAAACTTGACCGAAGACTTAAAGTCATGTAACTCCTAAACTATCAGGCCTATGGTCTTACAATTTGAACACAAGCAAGATTATGAAATTTTCTACAACTTTTGTATTCACTACAACCATAGCAAACATCATTTACACCACGAAAATAATTGCACAAGCAAAACTGCAAATCCAGCCCAACAGCAGTGGTATAGAAAACGGATAGAAACTTCAGAGAAGCATAACTGGAGTTCTAGACCTCCCACAAACATGAACCATAACTTTTTGAAAATCTTAGGAAGTTACCTACAACTTTCTTATTCTCATATTAAGATGATTCTACAGTTAGAAGGGTCAATTAATCCAATAATTGCATCTCTGTCCAAAACATAGACAGAAACTGACATGCCACTTTAAACAGCTATAAATGGAGTTATACGTGTCCAACAAATGTGGTTCTAAACATTTTAGAAATATTATCAAATTCTAAACAACTTTGATGTAAACACCTAAAGCTAATTCTACTAGTAAGAAGGCCCCACAGTAAGAACAAGGAAACCCTGTCTGGGTTTAGGCAGAAACAGCCACAGAGATTTAAGCAAGTATAACTCAAGATCTACTTAGCCAAAAATCATGATATTTAACTTTTTGGAAAGCTTAAGAAAAGTAATACAACTCATGTATTTTCATAAAGTCATGATTCATAACTTAACTGAGCCAATTAATTCAAACATGCAGAACTATTCAGAGTAGGAGCAAAGCATTACAGGGCATTTGTTATTTTTATAACTCTTAAAATATAAATCCTAAACTCATGAAATTTTTACCAGACAACAATAATCATCTTAGTAGCACTCCACAAAAATTTCACAATTATTTGAGGACAACAACTGCAGTTATAAAAAAAACAAATAAGACTAGCATTCAAACCCTAACTGCACAAATCCATTTTTACAGCTACAACTTTAAACTAAAACCTGACATATTATAGATCTAGTGCATAGAGAATTTCACAAGGATTCCAAAAAGTCCTCATTTGCTAATTTACGAATTTCCTATGATTTACTATGAAGTTTCAAAGTTTTACCCAATTTACAACAAATAAGTCCTTGGAAGCACTATTCACTTGAGTCAATGACATTGCAGCTAGGCCCCTGATGTAACAGAACCGACCAAATCATAAGAACGTAAGTACAAAAACAATCACCGAAGCGATCAAATTCCTGTACTTAAGCTCCCATAATCCCGGTAGTCCGGAAATCACGAAGGATTTCAACCAACTCTCGACATACAAACCAAGATCGTAATGATTCAACACAACACATCATCCGTTACAACATTTCATAAGTAGCATTCGGATTACATCCATCAGAGTTCAAATAAATATTACAAACCAAGTTTGAGTGTGCGGAAGCAACATAGTTTAGTACAAAACATCATAGTTTTCAAATACATTGCCAAGATCAGAGTCATGTCCCACAAAAGCATTATCAGGTACGAGAACTAGTAGAGACCGTGCCCAACGGTCTAGTCTTCATCCCCAGCAGGGAGAAGGCAGTACTTGCAGCAACCAAAGTAGAACTGGTCATCTGCAACAGGTGGGAAATAAACCCTGAGTACGAGAAGGTACTCAGCTAGACTTACCCGACAAAAATCAGAATAAAAGACGCCAAGGATCATGCAAGGCTTTCAGGTGGGCTAGCTTGACACAGATGCATAAAAGAGCTTAAGATTATAGTAACCAACTTAAATCTAGCATCAAGCTTATCATTATTTACCTGTCCGCTAGGTTAGCACCTGTACTAGAGCACTCATTTATTAGGAGCAAACAATATTAACCATAGCAGGTATAATAAGGCTGTCATCATCATATCATCATTTCCGAACCATTAAGTTATTAAGTGTATCTACATTGGAGATAAGCCCGTCAAGTTCTCACTAACCGGGAGAGACGGCGATTCGAATCGAATTACAACTCAGCTGAGGGGTATTCCTAACTCTCACCCTGGCATACTTTGCAAGGGTAGCCGTGGGTCACCTTTGGAACATCTCAGGAACCAAATTCGCGGGTTCGATCAGCGCCAGCACTCTCAGGGATTACCCTTCTGCCAGGACGATCAGGACTTTTAAATCACCTGCCCTTGGACTCACGCCTACGGCTCCCTTCCGAGGCGCACTTTATACTTATCGACTCCCGGCCTGAGGTGAGCTACTCGGCTTCGTGGTCGGTCTCCAGACCCGGCCAACTAAGAGAGAGGCATGCGTTCAACATGAACAGGAAAGGCTCCAAGATGATAGTGTCAATATGTTAACAGCGATCACGGAAACTCGCTTTCGGAGGTCGAAACTCGATCAAACTTAGTGCAACTTTTTGCATTCTCTTCTCCATAACATAACCTTGAACTTTTATTTTTGGACTAACTCAAGTTGCTTAGCAAAATTTGGAGAACGCGGGATGTCAACGTCGATGTCGGTGAAATCCGGACTGCAAACACGGTCGGGTTGATTTCAGCTTTTTCTCTTATACTTTGAGTACTGTTTTGATCTATTTCGAAGCTAAATCATGACTTGGTCCTTTAACAAAGTTTGTTATACCCAAACTTTTCTTCAACTTTCATTTTTGGTCAAACCTCATATCTAGTCCAGAAGTCAACTTTATTTCTCGGTCAACGCAAAGTCCTTTCTGCTACAAAATATAGGGTTTCCATTATTTTCGGACATTTTCTCCACCTTCGCTCAACACGAACCCTTCATAACTTTTGTTGTAGAGTTCAATTAGAGTTGTTTGAGCAAGGTTACAAGGTTTGGTTGACTTCATATGTTTCCAGTCACTTGATAAAGCAATTCATGCAAAAATATGACTTATCATTTCATGTGACTTTTTGATTCCAAACTTCATGAAACTTTTCCACGGGTCTAGATGGATGCATGGGGATGTAATGTACATGTAATAAGCATGTTTAACATTACTCTTGCATAATATTAACAAGGGTCCATATGTACGCAATTGTGCGTGGCCCAAGTTTAAGTTGGAGCTCCATCATGTAGATTTGATCTTGACACCTTCATTACCACTCAGCATGTCATGGTTGAGCTCAAACCCACTGCTTAACTGGTGACAAACACCTGGGGTGTTACAGCCCTCCCCCCTTAAAGGAATCGCGTCCCGAGATTCGGTGCGAAAGGCTTTTATGGGAAGAGAAACTTGTCATCCAGTTTCCAACATCAGTGATAGCATTAGGCTACTTAACTTTGGAGTATCAGAGAGACTAATTTGGTCACGACACGTTCTGATACTTGCTCTTTGTCGTAAGTTATTGTCCAAAGAATTTCTTTCGTTGGCGTCCATAAAGCATTGTTACATTAGAAGGAATCCAAGATAGCACTGTCCTACGTACTTCATCCTCGATGTACGAAGAGTGATACAAGCATAGATTAATACTTGTAACATCTACTTCCTTAGTGGATAAAGCGCATAACTTATGGACTTTGCACTAGATTGCAGTCGGTTGACGGATATTCCTTACAACGGTGTTATATTGGCTCCTAAGGTCTGAAAAGCAGTTCTCTACTAAAGTGGCTTGAGCACAACTTCTCGTAAAGGATGTGATCATAGACAGGGGTAAACATCCTTTGAGGGTATGAGAAGCTAGTTAACCAATATCCAAACTGGTTGTAGCGGTGCAATCACTTAGATGTCAACTGATGGAAAGCTACATAATGTTCCATGTGTGTAGTGCTCTTTCTCTGATAACAACACTGTATTATCTGAGTCTGTTGAGTGAGTGGTAAACGTAATAGCTGACTCAGTCGTCTCAATGTTCCTGATGATCATTCCTTAGGGAGCCTTTGGATCTAAGTTGCAACAGTGACCTGGGTTGAATCTGATGCAACCTATTGGGTAAAAACACATATAAGGTACCAAAGGCATGTCAGCATTGGAGAACCATTGACGCAGAAGGATGTTAGCGAGGCTTGGAGGGCAACACAAGTTGCAAGTAATCACAAAACTAGGGGCTAGTTCACTACCAAACAGGTTAAGTACAATTTGCCTTCGTGGTGCAGTTGCACAGCAAGTTGGGTTGACTTGCATCGTAGCAAAACCAGCTTCTTAAACTATATTTGACGTCGTGGCTTCCATTCTTAGGCCAATCAATATCTCAAAAACCATAATCCAAAAATCTATGGTTTGACACCTTTCCAATTACTTTCGAATTGCAAGGGCACAATTTGAAATCTGTTGTTTGACGCCTTTCAAAATGCTTCTGATTTGCAAGGGTACAAATTGACTCGTAGAACACCTCAATTGCTCACACATCACTGATCTAAGCGGGCAAAAGCAAGGCACATAGGGGTGCAATTAATCTTCTCAAGGTTATGGAGGGTTGTCTAACAGCAATACACCTATAAGTTGTAATTTCTTGGCATGAATTACAAACACAACCGTCTAATGCAAAGGATGATCGCAGTCACAGCAAGATTGCAGATTCTGTACCCTTTTGTTTTCTATTCATTTCTCACAAACTACTACTCCAATATGCACAAATTTTGGTGGGCATGTAGATCCATGGGTCTTCTAACTACTCATCAAATTCAACTCAACCCGGACACCATTTTGACCATCAAAACAATTCATCTACCAAAACTGCTCTGTTCTGAATTGGCAGCAAAGCGAGCCGACAAGATATCTCTTAAATCCGATGTTTTACTCAACCAATACTCACACAACTCAAGGCATTGACTTATCCTAAGTGAGGAATGAGGTCACCAAAGTTTGAGGTCATTCCAATAATGTTCGGGTCACTAATCGTTGGCTTGAAGATGTTCGGTTTTGGTACTCTAAAATCTGGACAGATTTCTCGTGCTTCTCTTTCTTTGCTTCACACGTTGTGGTGTGTGTTCGATACTCTTGATCTCTTTGTGTAGCAACAACAGCTCTTTTCTCTGAGGATATAGACTAAGGTTTTCCATATGTGGTCCTCAGGAAACAACTTAATTCGTTTGAGTTAGACACTAACTTGATGATGCACAAGCATTGGACTCGTGACTATGTTTTTAGGACACAAAGCATCCTCTTCCTGAAGGGACTGCCCTATAGAGATAAGGAACCATTCCTATATATCCTTTGGCACTTCATCCAATAGAGTCCGAACACTTGTGTTAGTGGCACCTAGGGGCACAAAGATACTGACTGAAACTAGGAACGTGCTTTCGCTAGCTCCTACATAGCCGATACAACGCCTTGCACTATCTATGTGATTGTCCAAGATGAAATTGACTTGATAGCACAGGTTTGGAAAACAAAGCAGTAGTTGCATTGCTAACGGCTTGCTGTTACATTGCTTAACATTACTCTGCGAGACATAGCCTTCGTAATTAACAATAAGTTGCTACCCAGCTGGAGATTAACTTTACTATGGGTAACTAATCAGTTGTCTCTCAACACTCAAAGCTCCAAATTCTTACTCTTGACCACAACAATAATTGCAATCAAGGCACAAACAGATGGTCGCCATCGAAGTCTGCAGATAACGAGTCACACTAGAGATGGTTGATTTCAACTGTATGACTATCATGCACCTACAGATCAAGAACTTGAATGGGAGGTTCATGAGCACCTGGTGACCTATTACACCACATGATATCACCATCCATTATCATTAGATTGATAACTTGTCCAACATTAAGTGTTGGATACCTTTCTAATCCAACATGGATGACCTAAGTTGCTCATCAGACGATCGACGTCATTACAGGGACAGTTAGGTAGAGTCACTTGTTTACCACCTCTTGCAGTCTGTTATCGTTTATGTCAGTGACCAGTTCTTCAAAGGATATCCTTTTTATGACTTCAAAAGGAAGCTCTACTACTTTCGGTCAGATATATGGATCTTCGATAAGATATGGAGAGATAACCAAGGAAGAGCTCACGTGAAAATAACACATCGATGCAGTTCTGCAATGGATCATGACTAGAAACCTCGATACCCAGCGCGCACCCAGCAGCACAACCATGCGTCGGCCGCCCACAAGGAGGCCCTAGGTTCCGTCGCGGCACCGTAGATCGCTAATTGTGGCACCATTACTGAACATACAACCAAAGTGAAACTTCTAGTGGCACTAATTAGATTGTAAGAACAAGCATTGTGCAAACGAGGGATAGTAAACAAGGCTAGTCACAAGGTTAGGAATCAACAAGGAGGCAATCAGAAGATCAAAACATAGCGCAAAAGAACATAGCCTAATTGCCGAAGGCAACTAAGCAGGAGACTCTTGCTAATTTCCATATACGTCTTGTGTCCACCCAAGCGATTACCAGATAAAGGTTAACATGAGATTTAGTCTTGTCGAGCAGCAACATGAGATCAAGACTGATAAACATCCAGAGACTTGAAAGAGTTGAAGACAAATAATGAGATTCGAGGGACAGAGCCATTGCACTGACTAGGGATTGAGTTGATAAAGCAATGACATGATCTGTGAGGAAAAGGTTTCAAAGCTAGGATAGATAGCGATTAGCGTTGCACCAGATCATCTGTAAAAGAAGGAGCAATAAGATCTAACAAGGATTTTTGAGCAGGGTCCTCCCACACAGGAGCGGGACAACCACGAAACATGCAAGCATTTAAGGGAACTAAGCTTGGGCCTAAGGTCAAGCAAAGGCATAGCTAAAGTCTTCGTAGCACAACGTTCAAGGCTAGCAACCACGTGTATAGGCTCAGGTTCCTAAGAGAGAACTTAATTGTAAACGACAACCTTGAGATTACCAAAACTTAGACGCTGCTCCAGGATAGCGCTCTTCCACACTCATATGCTTACCGAGGGCAAAAGGGTGACAACTACGGCACTACCTAGATAACGAGCATCCATGCCTACATCATGGTCTTAAGCAAGCATTTCAAAACACTCAATCCAATTAGCTTAAATGGCTATTACGAAGCACAAAGCTCGTACATAACAAGCAGTCACCTACAACAACACCACTACACATATCAGGCAAAACATGGTGGTAAGGCACTGTTATCTTTTATTTCCCTTTTTACTGAGTAGGTGGATATCTCTACAAAACAAGTTTTACTTACATTTAGAAATTTTAGTTTTCGAAGGGGTGAGTTTTTGCCAATTAATAACTTGTCATCTATTTCCTTTGGAAGCAAACATACAAGACAAAACTAATCACACACTACCTTCAAGCATAGCTATTCAAGCAGCATGGGACAAGGCATTTTGTCTAGCTTCACACAGGGAAGATAGTAACATCACATTGATCACAAGATACTTAGTATTAGAACAAGGTGAGGGAAGCATATTTATGCACAAGCACAATCATGATGCATGCTCGTCCTATTCGTCCTCACAAAATTGCCAGCCTAAGGTGGCAATCACGTTCTATGTTGGTGGCATAACACGTACTCTCTCGATATATAGCTAGTCGTCAGCTACATTCAATCTACGCATTCGTGGTTAGCGTACCTGCAGGCAAATTCATTGCAGCCCATCCCCCCAAGAGATAAATAAGCACACAATGAAAGCAGTAAACTAAGATACTCTCCATATACATTCCCAAATGTATATACTTCGATATCCATAGCTACCCGATAAATATACCCGCAATTAAGTACCTTCATATATACATGTGTGTGACATGTAAATATTCCAGTAACCACAGCTAACTCTCCCCTAGACCGACAGTTGGACGGTCATGCTCTCACAACTCACACTTACCTGGGCGTAGAGGCAATTGATCCATACATTACCATTCAAACGAATGGCATCCATACAATAGCACGCCGTATGGACGACGAAAGTAAAAACCCCCATGTTAGTACTTAGATAGCCACCTAATAGTCCTTAACTAGGCATAAAGGAGGATGTCGCTAGCATAGTTTTGCAAATTAGTTTTTTGATAACTTTGTCTGTAGCTAAAGTTTTAGTTAAAATAGGCTTTTTAAAACCAAAACTTTGTTTTTAAAACAATGTACATGACAGTATTATGCTTAATCTTGCTCTGATACCAGCTGTAACAGAACCGACCAAATCATAAGAACGTAAGTACAAAAACAATCACCGAAGCGATCAAATTCCTGTACTTAAGCTCCCATAATCCCGGTAGTCCGGAAATCACGAAGGATTTCAACCAACTCTCGACATACAAACCAAGATCGTAATGATTCAACACAACACATCATCCGTTACAACATTTCATAAGTAGCATTCGGATTACATCCATCAGAGTTCAAATAAATATTACAAACCAAGTTTGAGTGTGCGGAAGCAACATAGTTTAGTACAAACATCATAGTTTTCAAATACATTGCCAAGATCAGAGTCATGTCCCACAAAAGCATTATCAGGTACGAGAACTAGTAGAGACCGTGCCCAACGGTCTAGTCTTCATCCCCAGCAGGGAGAAGGCAGTACTTGCAGCAACCAAAGTAGAACTGGTCATCTGCAACAGGTGGGAAATAAACCCTGAGTACGAGAAGGTACTCAGCTAGACTTACCCGACAAAAATCAGAATAAAAGACGCCAAGGATCATGCAAGGCTTTTCAGGTGGGCTAGCTTGACACAGATGCATAAAAGAGCTTAAGATTATAGTAACCAACTTAAATCTAGCATCAAGCTTATCATTATTTACCTGTCCGCTAGGTTAGCACCTGTACTAGAGCACTCATTTATTAGGAGCAAACAATATTAACCATAGCAGGTATAATAAGGCTGTCATCATCATATCATCATTTCCGAACCATTAAGTTATTAAGTGTATCTACATTGGAGATAAGCCCGTCAAGTTCTCACTAACCGGGAGAGACGGCGATTCGAATCGAATTACAACTCAGCTGAGGGGGTATTCCTAACTCTCACCCTGGCATACTTTGCAAGGGTAGCCGTGGGTCACCTTTGGAACATCTCAGGAACCAAATTCGCGGGTTCGATCAGCGCCAGCACTCTCAGGGATTACCCTTCTGCCAGGACGATCAGGACTTTTAAATCACCTGCCCTTGGACTCACGCCTACGGCTCCCTTCCGAGGCGCACTTTTATACTTATCGACTCCCGGCCTGAGGTGAGCTACTCGGCTTCGTGGTCGGTCTCCAGACCCGGCCAACTAAGAGAGAGGCATGCGTTCAACATGAACAGGAAAGGCTCCAAGATGATAGTGTCAATATGTTAACAGCGATCACGGAAACTCGCTTTCGGAGGTCGAAACTCGATCAAACTTAGTGCAAACTTTTTGCATTCTCTTCTCCATAACATAACCTTGAACTTTTATTTTTGGACTAACTCAAGTTGCTTAGCAAAATTTGGAGAACGCGGGATGTCAACGTCGATGTCGGTGAAATCCGGACTGCAAACACGGTCGGGTTGATTTCAGCTTTTTCTCTTATACTTTGAGTACTGTTTTGATCTATTTCGAAGCTAAATCATGACTTGGTCCTTTAACAAAGTTTGTTATACCCAAACTTTTCTTCAACTTTCATTTTTGGTCAAACCTCATATCTAGTCCAGAAGTCAACTTTATTTCTCGGTCAACGCAAAGTCCTTTCTGCTACAAAATATAGGGTTTCCATTATTTTCGGACATTTTCTCCACCTTCGCTCAACACGAACCCTTCATAACTTTTGTTGTAGAGTTCAATTAGAGTTGTTTGAGCAAGGTTACAAGGTTTGGTTGACTTCATATGTTTCCAGTCACTTGATAAAGCAATTCATGCAAAAATATGACTTATCATTTCATGTGACTTTTTGATTCCAAACTTCATGAAACTTTTCCACGGGTCTAGATGGATGCATGGGGATGTAATGTACATGTAATAAGCATGTTTAACATTACTCTTGCATAATATTAACAAGGGTCCATATGTACGCAATTGTGCGTGGCCCAAGTTTAAGTTGGAGCTCCATCATGTAGATTTGATCTTGACACCTTCATTACCACTCAGCATGTCATGGTTGAGCTCAAACCCACTGCTTAACTGGTGACAAACACCTGGGGTGTTACACCTGACTTACGTCGAATTCTAGTAAACAGTCCCTGATGGGATTAGGAAGCAGAGGAGGCACTGTGGCTCGTCGGTGACGGTCGTAGGGGGCTCTTCGGCGATGGTGGAGCGGCGGCGGAGCACCAGGAAACCCGTGCTGGCGCTTGGCGACGTCGGGCCTCACTCGTGCCAGGTCTCGGCCCGGCCAGCAGCGGACCACAGCCTCCTGGCCATGTGCGCCAGCGGCGGCCGTGGCGACCTTGCTGGTGGCAGTGTTGCCGGCTGCACCGGCAGCCCTAGGAGACGGCACTACGGCCGTGAGGCAGAGGGGGATGAGGCAGAGATGGTGGCTGCAGCTGGAGGAAGGAGGAGGAGAGGGAGAGAAACATCAGCAGCAGCGGTGTCTTGCCCACAAGGCCATGGCACTGGCAGGGAGAGGCAGAGAAGAGAGGGAGAGGGAGAATGGAGAGGGAGTGAGTGGAGAGGACAGGGAACTCGGTTCTGCACTTAAGCACGGCAAGAAGGCGAGCTGGCGAACGGCACGGGCACTGGAGGCCCACGCGGCAATGAAGCACTACAGGCGGTCGGCCATGAACATTACTGTTCATCAAATTTCAAAATTTCAATTCCACCGCGAAAATACAAGCTGAAATCCCATTTTCCTCCCATCATATCTCCTAAACCGATCGATTATTTGCTCCACCGATTACGCCGTTGTGTAGGGCTACAAGAGTACTCTAACTTTCCTTAAAGGAGTTTTCCTAAATTCGAAATGGTTTGCAAACTAAAATTCGCCAAATATGGGTACATTGAAACTGAAAACGGGAAGTTCGTCATCTACACTTAGCCAAATTTTAGGGTTCCAAAAACAGCGGTTCATTGAATCTTGTGAGCTCTGTTTGACTAGGTTATGGACCAAACTAGTTCTTGAGCATCAAACAAATTTGGTTCTATTCGACTTAAACTTCAACTTTTATTTAAGGTGTAACTCCATGCAAGCACTATAAGCAATTGGTCAACGTCGGTCAAAGTAGCATTGCGGTAAAGCTTAAATCCAAGTTTTAGACCGATGGAGGTATTTTCTTGTCCTCCGCTCAACACGAACCCTTCATGACTTTTGTTGTAGATTTCAATTTGAGTCGTTTGGGCAAGGTAGCAAGGTTTGGTTGACGATCTATAATTCCATTCACTTAATAAAGCAATCCAAGAAAGATTATAACTTATCATTTCATGTAACTTTTTGATTCCAAACTTCACGAAACTTTTCCAATCATCCATGTGGGTGGAAATTGATGTGAGGCACATGAAAGAAGTAGATCCAACATTACTCAAGCATACTTTTTGGAAAGGGCAACATGTAAGCAATGGTGCATGGTCCAAGTTTAAGTGGTCGCTCATTTTGTAGATTTGATCTTGAAACTTTCGTCACCACTTAACATGTCATGTTTGAGTTTTAAAACCCATTGCTTAATTTGTGACAAACACCTGGGGTGTTACATGCAATATCCACGTTTAGGTTGGGGCTCATTTCCATAGGTTTGACCTTGACATTTTCATCATCACTTAATATGTCATGTTTGAGATCAAACCCATTGCTTAACTAGTGACAAACACCTGGGGTGTTACAACCAACACATGCCAAAGCTCCACCACTGCTCCAAGCCATCAAGGTGGCAGCAACCACCAAGAGAAACAAGAAATCCGCAACCACAATGATCCCCAAGTGCCACTAGGTGCAATCACTCAAGCAAATGCACCTGGAATCACTCCCAATCTCACTATAATGATAAATCAATAATGGAGATGAGTGGGAGGTATTTGCTTAGGCTCACAAGGATGTTAGGAATGGTCAAAGTGCCAAGAGAGTGAGCCCCAAGATGGCCAAGACACTTGAATAGGGAGCCCCAACAAATAGAGTCGTTGGCCCCCTGCTAGCACTAAAATCGTGCTGACCAGACACACAGATCAAGTGCGACTGGACGAAGCAGCCTCAGCGTCCAGTCCACCAATACTCGCCAGGTGTCCCCTGTTTGAACCAATACCATTCATCTCCAATGGCTAATTCCTGAGCGCGTGACTAGTTAAGTTATGACCGAACGCACCGCTCAAGTGACCTAACGCATCACCCTACGGCATCCGATCATTTACAGAAAGCATCTAGAGGCAAAAAACCATGACCGAACATGTTCACTCGGAGTCGACCTCACACGCCCTAGCGTCCGGTCAACACACTTCTCCTTTCACGTGTGCCTACGAAGCTAACAGAAGCGTATGTCAGCGCTGACCAGACATGGCCCTTGCGTGTCCGGTCGTGCTAACTCGCCACTTCTGAAAAACTGACCTGATGTGCCGGTGGACACAGGTCCAGCGTCCGAACACAACTCCTCGCCTTCGGCCAGTCACCGCACTACGGCTATAATTGACCGGACTCAGCTGCCAGCGTCGGGTCACAGTGCAACTCCTCCTTTTCTTTTTCTAAGTCCGCAACCACTTCACCCTTGCTTCCAACTTGCTAACCACAAAGTGTAGAACTTGTGTGCACGTATGTTAGCATTTTTCAAAGCATTTTACAAGGGTCAAAGTTAGCACACTAGGCTCCTAAATGCATATGCAAGAACAATGTCACCTAGTGGCACTTGATAACTGCTTAGCCAAAGATTTCCCCTCTTTATAGTATGGATATCGATCCTAAATCACTCACACCCTCTATGTGTCTTGAGTGCAAAACAAAAATCTATCTTATACCTTTGTCTTGATCTTCTCGGTTTTTGTTTTTCTCTTTCTTATTTTCCAAGTTGGAGCTTGATCATCTTCATTTCATGTCCACCTTCATCACCATGGACCTCTAACTTGCTCCACCACTTGGATTGGACCACCTTATCTAATTCACACAGTTAGATCAAAGGTTAGTCCTAGGTTTCATCAATTATCCAAAACCAAACTAGGGCTTTCTACCGTCTCCTAATTTTCCGGTGTGATGATTTTGTTTCCATAACTGAATCCAATCGCACATCCCCAAGGAGGTTTACCGCCGTGTCTTCCTAGGCTATAAATATGGGCCATGGTTGTGGACATGAAACCAATCTGCCTTCTCTTAATTGCTTGCATCTTGGTGCGAATCATTTCTCCCACCTTCAGATCCAAAATCATCACCTTTCTCACAGAGATGGAGAATGGAAAGCAACCCATCGACAAGATCCCCAACAAGCTTGTGCCACCACACTAGCATTCTCACCTCCATGGGTAAGGATGAGCATGATCTCATGGTCCTAAGTGGATTGGCTCAACTTTTCATACGTGCAGGGCTAACTCAAATGGTGGCATTCTTCCCCATATGATCATTGGCCCCAACGGCTTGCAGATGGTGGCTCCAACAAACTCATTCCTAGAGCCCTCTAACTCTTACCACAGGGACAACACTCACCATCTTCTTCAAGAGAGAGATGAGGCCCCGGCCTTGTACTCCAATGCGGTTCATGATCTTGGACGGATGGATTTTAATCTGAACGCGATGCAAGATGCCCTCACCATCTTAGAGAACAGGGCCAACACTGTCCAAATGAGGTTGGTCGAGGCTAAGGCTAGATTCACTCATGAGATATCTTACGGCGACCCTTATCTTCACAATCCTAATTTTATGGACTTCTAAATGCTCTTTCTCTAAATTTACCAGCCTTGTCAGCATAGTCGGAAAGTCTCCAATTGGCCGTAGACTATGTTGTACAATCAGTCAACGCCAGGGGTGCCATACTGGTGGTTCGCCTACATGACATTCTAAATCATGCTAGGGAGATCGCCCTTCATGGTGTCCATCATGGTGCTGCCGTTGCTCTGGCTGTGGTGAAAGTCTACTCTGGGTGCGAGCTTTGACTTCTTCCCCATGATTTTCCAGCGACCGATCATCCTGAAGATCATGAGAACTTGGTTGAGAACTTCTCAAACACCGCGAATACTATAGCTTTTTCTTCTTCGGCTGGAGACATTGTGAACAAATTGTTTCTCGGCCCTTAGATCATAATAGGAAACTAATAAATAAATAAACTCCTTATGCTTGAAGTGATTTTTCCCCTCTGTTTCCCCGTGTATAGTAGATTTTGCTTTATATTTTTTTCTTTTTCTCTAAAGGCAATTTATGCCACATCGGCCATCTTTCTTTAGGATGAATCATGGTTACTCCATTTTTGTTCTGAAGGCGATATCCTCTCATATCAGCTATAAAAGCCCAATGAAAGATTCAACCGGCTAATTCAGGCATCAATCCAAATACTAGGATAATATTTCTTAAAGTGTTTCCCATTGAGTGCTCTATTGAACTCTTGATGTTCTAGTGTCTCATAAAAGTAAGCATTGCCAGGTACGCATTGAGTAATATGATAAGGCCCTCCCAATTGTCTGACCATTTGTCATATGCGCCATCTTTGGTCCCAATTGGCAAGATCAGCTTCCAAACTAATTCACCCTCATGGAATTGCTTGGATTTAACTTTCTTGTCATAATATTTGGCAATCCTTAGCTTGAGAGCCTCGATGTTTTCCAAAGCACGAAGCCGATGACAATTCAAATCTTCCAGATCATCCATCATCAAAACCTTGTAATCATCGGCCATTAGGCTTTCTTGAAATTCAATATGTTGTGATCCAGTCATGATCTCCCATGGAAGAATGGTTGTATGTCCATAAACTAGCTCATAAGGAGAGCACTTAGTTGACCCATGGCATGCCATCCGATAAGCCCATAGTGATTCATTCAATGTTAAGTGCCATTTTCTTGGTCGATCGATTATCTTCTTCTTGATCAACTTGATTAATGTCTGATTGGACACCTCCGCTTGTCCATTGGCCTAAGCATAGTAAGGAGAAGAGTTCAATAACTTAAATCCTATATTATTAGCAAATTCTTGAACTCCTCAGATATGAACATTGTCCCTTGATCAGTATTAATAGTCTGAGGAACCCCAAACTGATAAATGATATGCTCTAGGACAAAGTCAATCATGTTTTGGGATGTCACCATCTTCAACGGGATCGCTTCAACCCCACTTGGTGAAATAGTCCATCGCCACGACTATGAACTTGTGACCTTTGCTAGATGGTGGATGAATTTGGCCAATTAGATCGATCCCCAACCTCTGAACAGCCATGGCTTGATTATAGGATTCATAACTAATGTTGGTGATCTGTGAACATTACCAAATCGTTAGCAATCCTAACACACCCCCTGTAATATTCAAGGAATCTTTCAACATTATTGGCCAAAAATAGTCTGATCTCTAATAATCCACTTCATTTATGAGCCGATTGATGAGCTCCACAAACTCCTTCTTGGACTTCACCCATGAGGACCCTAGCATCTCTGGATTCAAGCACTTGAGCAACACCCCTATTGATAGTCTTATAATATAGCTAATCGTGAAGCATCACATATTTGATTGATTTGTACCTAAGCTTTCTAGAGACTTTCTATGATGGGTTTCTAAGATAATCTATTATTTCACTCCTCCAGTCATTAGTGACGATCTCGCTGTTGAAGGACCTCTTGAATTTGTCGATAACCAAAAGCATTTCTGAGCTAGTCAATTGGCTTCTTGATTTTGAGCCCTCAAATATGCTTGATGGTAACCATAGGGAACTCATTGATCCAACCTCAACACTTCTCATAGTAATTTCTCAAGACATCATCTTTGCACTCATATAGGCTAATCAATTGATTAATTATTAATTGAGAATCTCCAAATATTTCTAATGGCATCTGCCTTTACTTCTTGAAGAAGTTGAAGTCCTTTAAGGATGGCTTCATATTCAGCTTGGTTACTAGTGGACATTGGCTTGATGGAATAAGCAAATTCAAAACTTGACCCTCAAGGTGAGATAAATGATGATACCAAACACCTGTCTGCATGATGAACCATCAAAGAACAATGTTCAAAGCATCGACTCCACATATCTAATATTGGGTCCATGATGATGAGTCATGAAATCAGACATTATTTGTCCTTTGACTGCCTTGGCCGACTAGTATCTCAAGTCAAACTCAGATAATGCCAGAATCCACTTTCCTACTGTCGACAGAATATCGTCGGTAGTCCTCCGAGGGGTATCCCACGAAGGTAGATTGATCAGTAGAGGAGCATGAGATCAAGAACAAGAAGGCAACAGAGACACACGAGTTAGAAAGGTTTAGGCCATCAGTACAACGTAATACCCTACTCCTGTGGTCTGTTGGTTTGTATTAGCTATCGTATAATATTTCATGAGTTTGGAGGGGGTCCCTGCCCACCTTATATAGTCTGAGGAGCAGGGTTACTAGTCGGTTAGATCTGAGAGATAACCAGAAAGTAATAACTGATTACAGGAATCTTGGGATTATACATATCCTAACAGATCTCATAGTATCTTTAGGATATCTTCCCAGTGTCTTGCGAGAGGCACCGAGCAGAGTCGTGCCCCACAAGGCTTCATCTTGTGGGCTAGGCCACCCCTGGGGGCATAGCCCATGTGGTCTGCCATGGGTATCTGATCTGGGGTCATACCCCCCACATCTAGTCCTCAAGCGCCTTGTACCCGTTGTGCAACGTCATCTTGAGCTCGTCCGAGTAGGTGCGAATAAAGCCGAGCAGTCAAACTCATGGTCCAACCACCGTGATGAGTTGCCGAGCAGCAGGAACCATCGCCGAGCAGCGTGACCTATCGCTGAGTAGGGTGAACCATCGCCGAGCAGCGTGAACCACCGCTGAGCAGCGTGATCTATTACCGAGCAGTGTGAACCATCGTCGAGAAGCGTGAACCGTCGTCGAGCAGCGTGAATCGTCGCCGAGCAGCATGACCTATCGCCAAGTAGTGTGAACCATCACCGAGCAGCGGACCTTGTCGCCAAGTAGTGGACCCAAGTATGGCTTGCCATAGGGTGTAAGGAGCTCAAGTCCAGAATAAAAAATTTCTTCATAGTGGGACTAATTGTGCCCACTTAGAGTCCGACCATGGAAGTAGGAGTCAATCTTCTTCCATAGGCATGTAGTCTTCGAGAAAAAAATCCCGCACATTCACCGTGAGGTGAAGTGTGCCTACTTAGTCCCTGAGCCTGACAGTAGATTAATGTGGTCATGTGGTGCCAGGGTCAGAAAGTAGAAGAATAGTAGAAAACCAGCCGAGCAGGCAGCCAGTCCCCCGGGCGTGGCCCAAAAAGAGACAAAAGCACATTCACCACAAGGTGAAGTGTGCCCACTTAGTCCCCAAGCCTACAGTAGGTGGCGTAGTCACGGTGCCAGGGTCAGAAATAGAAAAAACAAACAAAAGACTAGCCGAGCAGGTCGCCAATCCCCGAGCTACAAGCGGAGATATTGGAGAAATCAAACCGTGGAGAAAAAACTGGAGTACTGGTTGTACAATGTCGGTACCGAGCAATAAATGGCAGAGAAGTCAGATTATTTGGTGAGTACAACTATGCGGTGATAAATGGTGATTGGGCTTTGCGGTTGCGCAAAAGCCCATGTTACAACGCGACGGCCCACCTTGCTAAGTGGAGGATTATGAGAGCGCAAATCGCGGGAATGGTTTCCCAAAAACCATCGACTGCGAAGAGTGTGGGGAAAATGCTTTTATACTACACACAACCGCAACCCGCGCTCCCACCTTTGCCACTTCATCTTCCTCCAAAGCTCTCGCATTTCCAGACTCGCATCCACAGTAGCCGCCGATCAAACCCTAATCGAATCTGAGGGATGGGCGCCGAAGAGGGAAACGCCAAATCAAAGAAGACGAGCCTGAAGAAAGTGGAATCAAAGCCTGGCATGACAAGAGTGGGTGATCGTCGTGTACGGGAGAGCGAGCTGATAAATGGTGGAAGTCGGCGTTCTTCCTGACCGCGCCCATCCCTTGCCGGATGCGGTTCGCCCTCGGTGAGCCCTTCCCAACACCCCATCTACCGACGACAGTGGTGTTATTCTGAAGATTACTTCTCTGGCGTGGGTTTGGGATTTCCTGTTCACCATCCTTAGGGATTTGATGGAGCTTTGGTGGTCAGTTTGTGCAATCTCCACCCAAATACCATTTACACATCTCTATCTCATCCTTCTTTGAAGCATACCATGGAATCCTCCCCCACTTCAACCTCTTTTTCTACCTATTCTGGCTAAAGAAGAGAGGCGGCGGTGTTCCAAGGTGATCGGTGGAGTGTACCTTCAGCGCGCGACGGGATAGTAGGGGAGCACCTTACTGTGTCGCTCAACACATCAGAAAAATTGGAACACCAGGTGGATTTACGAGGCAGAGCCATCCTGGCCATCCGCTGCGATACCGATCATGTTCCAAAAAATAGAGGAGCTGGTCAGAGATGCCAAGAAGCGCTGATATGGAACAATAAAAGAGTCCTTAGCATAATTCAGGGTGTGAAGACCAACCCGGATTGGTAGCATTGAGCTTCATAGCTCACCGCGTTCAACCCTGCAGGAGAGAGCCCACCTGTAACACCCTAGGTGTTAGCCTTGCACAATTTGACTTGCATAGCATGAGCATGAGCATCAAGCATTCATATTTAAGCTTTTACATTTGAACATGTGATTGAAACATATGAAACATGCTATTTATGTGTTCTTTGTATATGCATATGATCATGAGTGAATACACATAAATGGTTAATGTGAGTCACTAAAACATATTAGCTACACTTAGGTTAACAAATGGAACCTTGTTCATGAAGATCACTTTTCATGATTAAGTACTTAAGTGATGCTACGTGTGTTGACCTGTAAAGCTTTATGAGCAACTATGTATGAAATGATTGTGTGACCTTGCAAATAGCTTAAACATGTTTAGAGTATCATTATGAACAATTTTGGTATTCATGGCTAGGGCTAAACTAATCACTATAGTTATAGTTCAAGCATAAGTTATCATTTAAATGTGAAGGGTTTGACTAAGTTTGAATCATATGCTAGAGACTTTGCATGTAGGTAGTCACTAAAGCAAAGTTGTAGTATTTGATATGGGAACAACTTTATTTTTGGGTCATGATAATAAGGTGCATATCTTAGTCTTTTGGAGCTCCACAAATCAACATGCACTGTTTTCAACACTTAGCAAATATTTCTAAGTCTAAATGCTTTGACAGTCTGACAAGCTCGACTTGGGATGAAATAACTTGAGATTGGGTGAGAATTAGGGCATGAGTTCTAAATAGAAATTGGAGCTAGTACTTTGGGCTTCAACATTGGTTTAGGAAATTTTAGCTAACAGTCCACAAATTTGGAGATTTCATCGCTTGCACCACGCTGCCAGGCTTAGTATCGCGGGCACTGAACTAACTAACTCACCGGCTTCGATGGCTGACCAACATCAGACTTGGGCCGCCGCGTGGAGCCAGAAGCGAGCCGTGCATCGTCGGCGCCCTGCCCAGTGCGGCCATGCCGAGCCAGAACAGACCTTTATCACCCCGCACTCGCCCGCTCCATCCCCGCGCTCACCATTTCATTTTCTGGCTTCCTCCTTTGCCGCCCACAGTAGCCGTCGCAGCACCAAGCTTCTATCATCACCATTCCCAGCACCGGCGAGCTCCACCTTGCCCATTCGCCATGCAACCACTCCACTGTCACCCCTGTGACTCGCCGCGCCCTTCCTGGTGTTAGCTTCTGCGCTAGGTTCACCATTCCTGGTGTTGCTTCGTGTGCTAGGTCGCTAGGGTTAGTAGATGCTCATCCGAGCTTTATCTTGAGTCACCATAGTCAACGCCGGCGTAGCACCGTCAACCCGCACCACCGAGCCACCATGGCCGTCGACGTCGTCCTTTGCGTCGTAGATCCACCTAGCTATCCTAGCGTGTGCGCCAAGTCGAGGGGTTCATAGTAGTTGAGGTTCCATCGCCGGAGATGTCGCCGTCGGTGAACATCGGCCGACCCACATTGAACAACGCCGCCTCCCCTGTTTTGGGTCGCTGACGCATGGGCCCTCTGACTAGTGGACCCCATCTGTCATGACTTAGTTCAGAAAAAGCTAGTCCATTTATTCCTGTTTTTTATGCAACTTTGAAAATTTATAATTTCAGCTATAGAACATCCAAAATTTGTGAACCAAATTTTAGTGTTCCGTAGGAAGTGTAGTATTTATGAAAAATATGATATTAGCTTTTGTAGTAGAGTTTGTGGAAGATTTAAAATGAAACTTGAAATGTTGTGTTAAATGTATGTAAATTGTTTAATTTATCTAGAGTTCCTGTGCTCCAAAAATTATGAAATTTATGTGGTGAGCTGTTCTTGACAAGTATAAGCTCTGGTAAAAATTGAGGGTCAGTGCATGAAAGATTTTTAGTTATAGATTTTCCCTTTATAATTAGGTGATCCTTGTATGAATTTTATAAATTATTTATGAATCCAATATTCATGAAATTTGTTGGAGGTTGTCCTAGTACCATATGGATGCGAAGAAAAATATAAATCTGTTGCTTGACACTTTTCACTAGGGTTTTCTATTTATGCTATTTTAAGCCTTTCTACCTTGTCATTTTTGCATAGGATGTTTTACTTCGTAAAATGGCATGAAACTTTTACAGTAGTCTATTGGTAGCACTAGTAAGCCACTATAAATTTCTGAGAATTTATGATGTACATTTATTATATGTTTATATTTAACCTAAGATAATAAAAAATAAAGGCATTTAAATAAATAGTTTGGGCTTTACCATTATGTTTTCTTTAGTATATTTGGTATTCTTGAACTGTTGGTAAACTTGGTGTTGTCAAAATTGAATGCTTACATGTAGTAGAAATATTGCTTATAAGTCGGGTGAAAAGGGTTTTTGGATAGATTCTGTGATTTAGTATGTTGCATAGTAAAAATGATGTTTGCTGTAAAAATAGTTAATAACAAAGTTGTAGATAACTTCTTCATATCTTGTGTTAAAAATTCAGAGTAATAAGACAAAGGGTTTAGGAGTTATAGCTGTTTAAAGTTAGTATCCCAAAATGCTTACTCTCTGGAATTTCTGGACAGCACTGGATTGATTGTCTTTTTTGGTTAAGATAAATTGTGAATTAGCTTTTGGTGATTAAATAAGAGATGTAGATAATTTTATAATATTTCCAGAAAGTCCAAGATCACCACATTTGGACAAGTAGAACTTCAGTTATGAGTAAAACAAGTAGCTGTTGTTTTTGTTATAGTCAATAAATTGTTGAAGTAGTTGATTTAATAATCAAGAAGAGATATGCACATACTCAATAGAACATGACACTTGTTATTACTTTAGCACCATGCTGTTAAGAATAATTACAAGAATGCATTCATCATGTATCATCATATTATACTTGTCAGCATGTATGCATTCGCAATATCTTATGCCATACTCATGCATCTAGGATCGGCAGAGGAGATAATGTTGCTGGAGTCCAACGAAGGAGAGGAAGGGGACCAGCAGGAGATTCCTCAAGCTGCAGTTGCCAAAGAAAGGAGCAGATCCTTGAAGAGCTTCCGGAGTGCCCTGACCACCGCCCCACTTCCTTTCTAAAAGGCAAGCCCAGAGCATTCTAAGTCTCCTAGTATTTTACAAAATATTACTCAAGTCCTTATGATTGATGCATTAGGTTATAAGGGTTGATTGGAACCACTTGATGCATGTAAATTCCTTATCCAGATATATACACCTTTAACCCTATGTAGGTCCAAGATCGAATATATGCTTAGCCATGCTTAGACCGGTAGAAGTCGTGTGATTTCCTGTCACCTGCGAGATATAGGTGGATACCGAAGCACGGTTGGCTATATTTGCTATCGTGGAAAAGAATCATAGGGTAATATAAATCGAGGCTGGGAAGAGTCTATGTGTAGGTTGACTCATGTGATTCCGCCTGTGCCGATCAAGGACCGTACCATTGTTGGAACTTCTGACAAGATTGAACGCATGTCTATCACTTAGCTGGACGTATAACTCGTTCCGACCACGAAGTCAAGTAGCTCAACTCAGGCTAGGCCCTATTCTGTTATGCGCTCCTTATGGGGAGCCAGATGAGCCCAAGGGTAGGCTAGGCCTGAACGTCCTGGCATTTGGTGTCCCCGATTGTGCGAAGCGGTATGAACCCGCGAAATGTGTACTTGAGTTGTACCAAAGGTGACCTAAGGTGACCATTGATCAGGTTTGTCTAGGTTTGTGTTAGGAATAAATTCCCAGCTGGTGGAAATCGATTCGAATCGCCGTCTCTCCCGGATAGTGAGAAACTTGGCAAGCTCCAGCATCATAGTAACTATATTATGGAACATGATGGTTCGCATGAACATGGATTTACAATGCCGGCTATGGTTACTAGTGTATGCTCTTAAAATGATATACCACATGTTTGGCATAGGATAGTTGCTAATTTAGAGATGGATAGTCATAATTAACTTGATAACAGAATTATAATTATATAATTGATTTAATCGCTTTTTATGCAAAATGTTGTCAAGCTATCTCCATTTATACAGCCTTGCATGATCCTTGGAGTCATTTTATTTCTGGTTTATGATGGGTAAGTCTAGCTAAGTACCTTCTCATACTCAGGGTTTATTTCTCATTGTTGCAGATGGCACTGTTTATCATGGTTATTGCAAGAGTTGCTTCTATCCCGCTGTGGATGAGGAGTAAGCCTTGGGCAGGCTTCTTTATTAATCCCTCTAAATGCTTTGGTGAACCGTGATCGTATGTTGGCACTGTATCAAACTATGTTGGCAAATGCTACTTTCAAACTTAATTTGCTTCCGCTTTTATCCATTAAACTTGATTTGTAATAACTTTGTTTTATACTCTGATGATGGAAATGTATCTGTGAACTTTATGTAATATGTGACATGTATGTTGAATCATGTACGATCTTGGTTGTTGTAAATTGTTTATCGAGACCCATCGTGGTACTCGATGGACTACCAGGTTTATATGGGTTCAAGTATGACAGTGCGACCGCTTGCGGGCTGCCATTGTACTTGTACTCTTATAAATTGGTCGGTTCTACGACAGCTAGTATCAGAGCAAGATTCAACGTTAATTGTCATATGTGTATTTAAAACAAAGGTTTTTGTTTTCCAAAACCTTTTCTAGCAACTGATAGCTATATAAATAGGTATTTGAAATCTAAAGTGTGCCAGTGATCACTTTCCTTATGCCCAAATTAAGGACTATTAGGTGGCTATTTAAGTACTAACACGGGGGGTTTTTACTTTCGTCGTCCATATGGCATGCTATTGTATGGATGCCATTCATTTGAATGGTAATGTATGGATCAAATGCCTCTATGCCAAGGTAAGTTGATGAGTGGCATGACCGCAAGATGTGAGCGTGCGGTCGGGGAGAGTTAGCTTTGGTACGGCTATGTATGCATGCTTGCACGTGTATATGGTACGTATTTAATTGTGGGTATAAACTATTATCGAGTAGCTTTGATATTGAAGTATATGTATGGGTATACATATATGGAAATATTTAGATTTACATTCTGCATATGTAATTGTGGGGTTTGGGCTGAAATGAAACTTTTATGCAGGTACACTAACAACAAAACATGTAGCTTCACTAGTTACGCTATATATGAGAGAACGTATGTATGCCACCGTGTCTACCGTTAGAAATAATTTTTCCTAAGTTTGTGAGGACGTACGGAATGAGCATGCATCATGATAATTACCATTCACATAATTACATTGTTCCTTCCCTTATAAATTTCTTACTCGGTTATGCAACTCTTATCCATTATGGCCTTGTCTCACAAAAAGTGTACATATTGATGGTACAGATGGCAGCACCAACTAGATGTGAGAATTTCCTGATGGTTTAGAACGCCTACACTACTGTGGAAAGTTTTGCACTTTGCGGGGTACCTTGAACTGCCCCTTTATCATTGGAATGAAGAGTACTTAGAGGGACAGCCATGGTACGAGGTTTGGCTAACTATACCAGCCCGCACCCAAGCACCCTTCTGGCAGGAGTGGAAGGCTGAATCAGAAGGGAAAACTCCTTGGGAGGCTACCCACGTAGTGGCCTTTGAGGTTTTGAGTCAAATCTGCCAGTAGCATGGGGATGCCCTTACCGGCAGTGCAGCGAGTATGTTTCCTTGGGTAGATCCATCCACCACAATATGGGAACAATTTAAACATAAGCATTTTCATGGTATTCTCATGAGCCGTCAGCAGAGATGAGAAGCACAAGGAAAAACCTATTCTCTCTCAAATGATGAAATCTTCATTCGACTTCTATCGAGGTCTAAGCATTACTAAGCATTAGAGGTATCGATCTATTCATACTAGCAGGGTATAACTAAGGATACCTAATTATCAAGGTAATTATGCAGCAACAGTATTCGACTAACTCCTAATTACTTAATGCACATCTCACAAGACTTAAAGTGTAATAAAGATTTGTAAATACTAGAGAAGGGTTTATGCTCTGGGGCTTGCCCGCGTTGCAGAGATGGTTAGATTCCACGGAGAATCATAGGAGTTAGACTTGGCACCAACACCTCTAGGGATCGACTTCTCCAAAACTTGATCAACATGAATCTTCTCACTCTCGTATGCACTACACATAATAAATGATGCTTGCTTAATATGATGGACTATATACCATGATGCACAAGTGCATAACAGAAGTTAAACAAAGTTAAGAAGGCTGAGTGCAACATTCCTTCACCAAGGAACTAGGGTTATCATTATAAAAGCATTTTCATTTATCTAACTAACAAGTTTCATAGTTGTTGTCATGAAAGGAATCAAACTTAGCATGGACCAACAAGAGACTAACATTCTTCTTAACCCCTAACTATTATAAAGAACTTATAAATCTAAGTATTTAATTAAGTCATTCTAATTATTATATAAGCAAGTTGATTATGAGCCTATCATGGAAATAATAAAAATGCCAAGGAACAGCAGGGGTTTGTGTGTTCCAATGTCTTCAAACAATGATCAAAATACACCCAAGTCATCTAAGCATTTTCCTAATTTATTTTAGTGTTTATTAATTAAGGAAAACATAATTAAACATACTTAAATTAATTAACCAAGTTACATTTATCAAAACAGTACCAAACTTTTTGTGAAGGTAGGTCTAAGCAGGTAAAGCATACACAAAAAGTTTCATGATTAAAGGATAAATATTTTTATCTACAAAAATCACGCAAGGTCCATTGTATAATTAAAAAAGGTAATTTTTAAGCATACAAAAACTATTGAAAATGACCAACTAATATTTTTCCATCGTAGAGAATCTCATAACAAAGCTACACAATAAATTTCATATTTTTATCATGCTCCAATATTTAGTTATGAATTTTACAAAAATCTACATGTAAAAGCATTTTCTAAAAAGAATAAATCATTTTCTGCGCCAAAATTCTTTTCTCACCCACCTCATCCCTACCCACCGCCACTAATGCGCAGGGCCAGGGTCCACCCCAACCCTGACCGCCCTTGACCGAGCACAGACCGGTGGGTAGGCAGCGAGCCAGCCGGCGATAGGAGTGGCACCTACGAGTTCCCCATCACCCCGCGCACCTATCTACGGTACCAGTTGAATGAGTTAGGCTCCGTGGTGAGCTCAACGCCGGCCATGGTGGCCATGGCGGCATGGCAAGATATGCGCCAGCCACTAGCAGTTGGTAGAGGTAAAACAGAGGTGCCCTACACAACCACGAGCTCAACTCAACTTCATTTGGCTACTTGGTCGAGGCGGGGGCATGGCGGATAAGCCTAGCGATGGTGAGAGCGATCATGGCGGCGCGAATCAACGACGAGGATGGCATTCCAGCAGCTCTAGTGTATGTCTGACAGAGAGGCATATGAGCATCATGAGGTCATAAGCAAACTTAAATAACAAACAAGGGAGCGAGAGCCGCATCGGAGAGGGCTGGCCACATGGAGCGGTCCATGGCGATCATGGCGGCACGGCCATGACTGGAACAATGTGCATGGTGGATTGCGGTGGTGAGAAGCGAGGTGAGTGGGTTCAGGCGACACGTAAGGATCTTACAGGACTGGGTACACGAGCAATCGAGCTAGGAGTGAGCGAGGATGATGGTTGGCCATTGAGCTCTCGTTGTCCGGCAACGATGGAAGATGGGAAAGAGATGGAGCAGCAGCCGGCTTGGCCATAAGATGGTGCGGGCAGTGTTTCTGGGCGCACCAGCAGCTACTCAGCCTTGCCACCATGAAGCAGTTATGTGCTAGGCGCACACAAAGCGGCAAGCAAGGGCGGTGGCCACCGGTAGCAAAGCAACTGCATGGCAGCCTTTGCTGACCTACTGTTCACGTCTGACAGACCCTTTCTCACTCTCATTTTCTCAAAATTTTACACAGAAACATGATGACCAGCTTTAAGCAAAGTTTCTCATTGATCAACGATCTCCAACTTTACATAAAGGATCAAAAACTAAAGCTCATTGGACTGAAAGATTTTTTATTCTAAAAATAGACACTTAGAAATACAAAACTGAATTCAGTTTAGATCTTTAGAAATAGTTTTAGTTAGGCATTTTTGACAATTTAATTAGGAGCAATCATTAATCAAACATCCTAACTAAATACACATTACCAAAGCTTAAACATGCTACCAACCAAAGGAACCAAAGTTGCCCAAATTTTATTTATGAAAATTCATGTAATAATCCTCCTAAAATAGAACTTAATTCCTATTTTAGGAACTTAGCCGAAAAATAGTTGTGATGAAAATAGTTTCGAATTCAATTTTTGAAGCTCAAATTTAACATTTCTAACTTGAAAACTCAAACAAACCTTTATACCATATTAAAGAACACATTTTATACTACAAATTTTATATTAACAAAGTTTTAATTATTTAGGTAAATTCTCATATATAAATTCACAAATTTTCTTAAACACTAATATTGACATCACTTGGTGCAACATATGAAACATTACATATGCAACATATGAATGCTATACTTGAAACATAAACGGCATTTTTGATTCGATGCTTGATGATTATGCTGAATGATGCCCATGATCAAGTTTTAATTACTTTTTAACATATGGGATGTTACATCGGGGACCAATGGTTTGACGGCCGATGATTTACAGGGCATCTCTCGATGAGGCACAGCTGAACTCCATGTCGATTGGGGAGGATATCGGGTCTCGCTCGAATTACCCATCAACCCCGATGAGGCGCACTGCTCCAACCACATGGTTACGGTGGACATGCCTCTCCCCATGTGGGGCGAAACCAAACCCGCCTATAACAGGGCATCACGACCTCTCGAGGTCAGTAGGGACGCTAGGGAAAAATAGGAGTCGAGTCTCGACGACCCCATAAAAGGGTCAAGGCCAAGCCAGGACCAAAACTCCTCCTGGCATCACCAGGTCTAACGACCTAAGGCTAGCTTTGGAGACTCACAAACCGTTAGAGGTCCATGACCTCTTCAAGAGAAACCAACGAAGCAGACAACCTGGATAACGCAGCAGTATCTTCCATATGAAGCGATGCAGAGCCCAAAACGTGATCAAGGCTTGGTCACGTGGAAAAAGCAAAAGGTACCTATGAGCCACCACATGGTCGCATAAAACCTCATGACTGCGCAAAATGGGGTCAGGGAGACAGCTCCTCGCACCATTAGGCCAAAGTGCCCCTCCGGCGACCCTAGACAAAGGCATGACCCTAACCTCGAGGCTCGGGGGCTCATTGCTACTATGGAGGCCCAAAAACTTAGAGAAACTTCTCCCGACTCAGCACCTTTGAAGATAGGGGCAGACATACGACTCGTAAGGTGCCAAAACTAGGTATCACCTCAAAGGTGACACCGTGAAAACGCCTAGAGGTGAACGCCGCGAGCGCAAGGTGCAACAAGGAGCCCCTCGCAAACCTCGTTGTCACACCTCCTGACCGAAGCATGCAGGAGAGGTCAAGGTTGGTAGTCTCAGAGACCACCACCATCATGGTCCAGAAAACAGGAGGAAAATGACAACCAAAGTTTCTAAAAAAGCTGATCATGGCCACTAGGACTAGTGTTTCAGTGACCCCAAACCTAAAAGGTCTAGGAGCTGCTAAAACCAATGAGCCCAAAAAATGGCCCGAGCACCTCCCTGGTCCTTTCCTGCTCATAAGACTCCTTCTATCACTAGTTATCGGAAGGAGCAGCACTAGCCTCTGTCCACCGCCAAAGATCCCAGCAGATCACATACCTAGAACCTCACGGTTCCCTTTAGCTCTCTCCCTCCCTTCTTTTTTGAAACTTGGCCTCTCAAAGGAAAGCTAAAAAGCAATACCTAGACACGGCTGAAGGTGCTTCAAATGGTAGAAGGGCCCCTATTTATAAGCTTAGGGGTGGACTAAACAGCCAGAGATCCCCACGCCACGTGGCAAAACACACAAGAGGTCACAGCCAATGTCAAATTCTTGTGTAAGGTCAGGGAAATCGAGACCCTCCCAAAGGCAGGGCCGAAACAGCATCGATGAGACCACTCGGCCCTACCTGGGTCATGAACCCCAATATGCAGCACACTGAACTAATAGGCTTAGTAGTCACGTACCACGCTGTCAGGACGTCCTAACGAGGCAGAACGTAATGGCCACCTACCGCATTAAACGCACCAGCCCGCAAGGGATCAAGCGATGAAGCTCAAACAAGGAACAACTATGAACCCACACTTGACATGCACACATCTCAGTCCTTTCACTATCCCTTTATGATCTAAAAAATGCTTAGGAGCGACTGTCAGGGCTATGAACCCCAGGTATCTCAAGGCACTGATTAGTTAGCAGGCCGAGCAGCCCATGATACATCAGCTAGCGAAGTCCTAAACAACTAAGGCCCAGCTGAGCCAAGTGAACTAGGCCAGATGCTAAGGCCAGGACTAGCCAGGCCCCCTCCCTTCTACCTTAGCCCATAAGAGACTCATGACCTCTCCATCGTCCTGACCCCTTGGAGCAATGGGGAGATGTCAAGCCCAACCAAGCATGCTTGCTCTGATAAGAGTAGACACGTCGCACTAACCTCATAAGGACCGAGGGGACATCAGTCACCTCAGTCTAGTCAGACACCATCCCTGTGCCACGCAACATAGATAAGACAACACCCCATGGCGGTGACTGCCAGTACGGTGACCCACCGTCCAAATACGGTCTAATAAGATGCATGTATGATTCTACCAATGGGATCCACGACAGAGGCCTTGACTTAGAGGCCATCCAAACTAGCAGGAGCCACCACCCCGAAGCTCAGGATCATGGCCACCAGCTCCACAAGCTAACCAAGAGATCGACAACCTAGGGGTGGCTACCAACTCCTGTATGACGCCCCCAGGAAAATAGGAGGCAATGACGAAGGCCACGGTGGAGACCACGTCGCGTAGGACGCCTAACGAACCACCACCATTCCAATAGTGCCACCACAGTTGGCACAGTGGCACCACGCCACACCTTACCATGACGTGGGCACAAGACCATGATGACAACCATGCCCAAACATGCACCACAAGACGACGTAGCTTGCAAGCCAAGTTAGATAGGCCCCTCCCTCAGGCTCATGACCCCTCGGTCGGGAGAACCTCCTTCTTTGTACATGCACTGGCACCGAACTCTATATAAGGGCCACCAAGGCATCCTCATCTTCATCTTCAACACATTCACACTATAGTAGGACTCCTGAGGCTTCCCTTCAGGTAGTCCATCTCCTAGCCCTAGCCCTCCTACCTCTTCCACCATTCTTGCACCCCTATTGTAAGAACTTCAGAGCATTCAAGCAAGGAACACGCACTCGATTATCACTGAGACTAGACGTAGGGCTCCGACCTAAACTAGTATAAATCCTTGTGTCTTTTGGATGATACCATCATCTTCCTAGAGCAGCGCGGCAATCGTATAAGTTTACTAGTCCAGTTTACAAAACATCGACAGTTATAAATCTCCAAAAAGTGTTAGAGATGAGCACTCGCATCTTCATGTGCCTTTCATCAAAATTGGTTGGCTTGCACCATGTTGATGAGAGCTGGCTTGAGCTCAAAAGCATTGTCTCTAGTGTCAATCACTAGTCCAGTACGGATATTGGCCATAGTTAGAGTAGAGAATTCAAGGAGAGTCTTGTCAGCCATGGCCTCAAAAACTGGTGTTAAGCTGTGCCTTGGCTGGTTGTCTTCCACTTTTGAAGCTAGAACTTTAGCTTTGGTCCTCCTAATTAATGCTTCTGGATCTTCAACGAAGTTTTTCAGAAGGTCAAAACCAGTCATACATTACCTCGCATAAGATATGAATGTTGACAAAACAAGGGTAAGCCTGCTTAAGTAGAGGTGAATGGTTTTCCGATCACATCTATAAGTAAAAGTTTATCAATATCCTTTTGATTGCCTAGCTACCTTCCCCGGCAATGGCGCTAGAAATGTTTGTTGGTATTTCTTAGCATCACTAATAATAATGACACTAAGAAATACTTATGGTAATTTATTGTGACTTAGAAAGAATATATATTTGAGGAATTCTACAAGCGCACAGATATACCATTGTAGCACTTCACCTAGGAGTATTTTAGGTATCGTTATTTATATTTTGCTCTCTGGGAAGGATTGGCAAAGGAAATATTGATAACTTATACTTATGATGGATGAATAAACCAACCAACCTTCTACTCTAAATAGGAGTAAATCGAGAGATAGGATAGTATATATATATATATATGTGATAAATGTAACACTCAGAGTACTTCATAAGATAGTAATAGCAAGACTAAGTAGATACAAGAGAGAATAATTCCTAAGTCATTCTAGTTACAAGTCAAAGCATATGTTGATGTGCATATATACTTAGCAATCATGACAAAAGATTCACATCATATCTATGCATAAGGGACATTACTAAGGAAGATCAAGAACAAAGCCTGACTTCCCTCGCAACCGGGTCCTACATGACCTACAAACAGGAGGTGGACTACAAAGGACTCAACAAGGCTATCACCCTTGCGTTCTACCACTCGATCCGGAATGTAGGGTGCATCCATAGGTAAACTTCATATAAGCACCATGCTTACATAATGTCGACCACTTAACCCATTTGCATAATGAGCTAAGTGCTTTGCGATCCTATATGCATAAACATAATGATAACTCTAGCTATACCAAGCATATAATCAAAGTAAACAATGAACATGATAACTAAGAACATGAATAATATACAGAACAATGTCATAGCAAATGTAGCAAATATATGAATAATGAAGGATACAATAGGCTTTACCAAGCCAAGCTCTTGACAAGATCGGGAATCCAAGCAGAAAGCTTGACTCTCTCTAGATCTAACTTAGCTAGCTATGTCTAAGAATATTTGTGTAGGGAGCTCTAAGCTTGTAGTCTATGATGATTTCTGATGCAGGAGGATGCCCTGAAGGAGGAGGTATGGGGGCCTTTTATAGGTGGCACCAGGAGTCTTATGGGCCCATGAATTCATGGCAACGCCAAATCTGAGTCCTCATTATCAACCGACATTGAGCAATGGTATAGATTGAACCTAGGAGGCGATGGGGAACTGACGTACAAAGCGGAGGTTGATAGGCAGGGCCCATTGGCCGACTAGCCTAGAGGTTGGGCCGGCCGACCCCACCCAGCATCCTCTCGGGTTGTCGATGGTGAAAAAGGTGATGGGTCGATCCCCACCGCCGACACGTAAGCAAGCCGAGAGAAACCACATGGAGCAGATCCCAAGCTCTCCCTAGACTTAGGAGGACACTGAACCGAATGGTCATGACCTAGGGCATGCCAGTTAATTTGACCCTACAATTGACAAGGAGACAAGATTGATCAATAATTTAAGGTGGAACATATCGGTGTTTGTCTAGACAGCTCTAAATGTGCGGCTAAGTAGCTGATGAAATAAGGCTATCGACTAGAGAGTCGATATCCAAGATGTTCATGATGCATGATAAGTAAGAACAAGTATATCGGCAATTATCATGGACTCAATTGTAGAGATCTAACTAGCTGATAATCATGAAAACATGCACAAGATATAAAAAGATAGGCGTGAGAGCATTCATATTAATTGAGAAACATATTAGCTTTTAACCAAGGCAAAAACAAGTAAAAGCATAGGAATAGCCAATATATATTCTCAACGGATAGGCTATCCGCTAAAACAACCGATTCCAGTGAAGGAAGACTCGCAACATGCAAACACTCAACTATTAAACGTCGATAAATCAATATTCCTATCGAATCTAACCTATTATCTCTAATAGTGGGGTTCGAGCCAGACCGATGCATCCATGATAAAGATAACAGATTAAACCTTCAAAGAATATGAATCTTTACGCGTCTAATGGAATCATGAAAACATGGTACGATCGCGAAAGCACAAGCGATCGGATAAATAGCCGATGTGGACAGAGCATGCAGCTAGAGACTATATTTGACCATAAGCAAGACTTACTACCTGATGATTCCCAATATATAGTGCTAACAGTGGGGGTCGATCGGATCGATGGTAGCCATAATAGCAATTCTAGGTCAGATTTCATCAACTAGCAAGCTTACCTAGGGTTAAACATGCCTTGACCACATGCTATCTTCGATCAAGATTGGATCAAAATGGCTAAGCTAACTGAAACCATCATCACAGCAAGGTATAAACAAGGTAAAGCAACTAGACGATGATTTAAAGAGATGTAAAGCCGATTCGTTTCAATCTTAATCAGGCAAGGGGTGAATAACCTATTTAAAAATCTACAAGAGCACTAGAACAATTGATTAGTATGACAAATGGCGAAATGCAATTTTGCTCTAGCTCTACAAGGGTTGCAAGTCACCTATCCAACAATTCTAGTTGCTATAATCACTAGGCACACACAAGAGCTAAGTCACTACTCACTAAAAGCTCTCAATAAGTCTACACTAAAGAGCTCCACTAGATGAAACTAAGCTACCAAGCAAGCTCTCAAAACTAGTTATACTAAAGATCTTGCTACAACTAGTTTGCAAGAAAGTAATGGAGTGAGTAGGGTGATTATACCGCTTCATTGAGGAATGAACCAATCACAATATGTAGACAATCCAATCACCGGGAGAAATCCAATCACACAAGGGACACAAGATTTTTCTCCCGAGGTTCACATGCTTGCCGGCACGCTAGTCCCCATTGTGTCAACCAACACTTAGTGGTTCAGTGGCTAAGAGGTGTTGCACGAACCTCGTCCAACAAATGGACACTGCAAGAACCTACCCACAAGTGAGGTAACTCAATAACATGAGCAAATTACTAGAGCTACCTTGCGGCTCTTCACCGGGGAAGGTGCAAGACCCTTCACAATCACTGGAGCTGGACACGAACAATCACCAATGTGACAGAACCACCTAATTTATACAAGATTAAGTATGGTTGTCCCCGCTAACACGTTGACACACCCATACTTTCACTCATATAAACCCGATAGTCCGCCGAGTGTCCCGAAAGACCTTGGTAAATCAACATCACAACCAAGATCGCGTGATTAAGCAAATACACATCACATACACAGGGTTGTAGTGGAAATAATATTACAACTAGGTTCACAAATAATAGTACAAGTTTGGGCTTCAAAACCATTTAGTGAAAACAACATAGCTTTCAAATGAATACGTTAATATAAGTTCCAAATATAGGGCTAGCATAAGTGACAGCATCCGACAAAAGCATATAGGTGAGAAGTAAGTATAGAATCACCGAGCCCATCGGCGGTTAGCCACCATCATTAACAGGTCGAGAACATCACCTACAACAAGGTGGGATAAACCCTGAGTGCTCGAATGTACTCAGCCAGACTTACCCATCTTAAACCAAAATAAAGCGACACCAAGGATTATGCAAGGCTTTCTTGAGTGGGCTAGCTGACTCGTTTGCGAAAAGCATAAGCTATCATAAAGAAACCATTTTAAGTACTTTGCATCATCTTTATTATGACCTATCCATCTAGGTAAGCACCTATACTATAGCAATCACTTGATTACCCAATAACATCCAGTTACAGACTTAGATTTTGCATATCCCATATCATCCAGATAACCATCATTGTTCCATCATAATTACTACGATGTCGTAACTCGAGTCAAGTGCTCACTATCCAGGAGCGATGGCGATTCGAATCGATTCCTAACCAGCTGGTGATTTATTCCTTACACAAACCTCACTCACCCGCTAAAGTGAGGTATCGGTCACCGAGTCAACTATCCAGGAATCTCAAGTTTGCTAGGAACCACATGTACCCAGGGGCCAACCGACTGCCCTTTGGTCTTATCATTGCACCCCCGTGTCCTACCACACCTGCTCCGGTACAGTGCGCTGCGGGCAATCTACTTGGCCCGAATAATCTCCTAGCTTCGCGGTCGAAAGGTGCTTTATTCGGCTAGCTAAATGTAAGGCATGCGTTCAACATGACTCGAGGGCCAACAACGGTCGGTCCATAATCGCACAGACAGAAACTAACAGCACCCCAGAACCCTATCTGGTTGCCTCCAACTTTTTCGTCCGGTCTCCAATTATCCATCACACATGGTTACTTCCAGGATATCATTCTTTCCATAGCTAAATTCTTCCAGTAACCACCTATAATGTAGGTGACCGGATATCATCGATCGCTACCGATCTAAGCAAGGCTAAGTAGTTATTCGATCCTGACCTAATAGGGTAAAAGGTAATAAGGTAGGCAAGGATAGTAATAAATGCATCAACGGTTTCAGTCAACTCCTACAACTTAATGCAACAATATATAAACTCATATATAGGAATAATTGCTTTTATAAAGTAGGAGACTTAGAATGCTCTGGGGCTTGTCTGGGATCCGACACAAGTCAGTTTAGTTAGCTTGCACTGTCCTGGTGACGTCTCAGGTCCTAGCACTCACTTAGTCCTTCCATCTTCGGGATAGATCCTCCATACACCATCTTTGGGTTCAGCTCCAACATCACGTTCTTCACGTGGTTCATCTAGAGCACCTAGATGGGATGCAAGATGCATGTGTATGAATGTGATGAATGGTAACACAAGATGCATCACATAAGCATTCAAGACAAACTAGTTATTCACGGCAATCATAGAGTCAAGGCTGCAACAGCAGCAGATAATTTTACTCATAGTAGGAGTTGTACTAATCCAAAAGACATGCAACAAGACAATCTGGAAAGCTTATGGAATTTTCTACAATTCATCTTTAATTATCTTAGCATGATTCTTAAGTTAACTAAGTCAAATATACCCATTTATAGAAACTGATCCACAATTGACAGAAAGCAGCCATTTCTGAAACCCAACTTTAAACAGGCATAACTCACAAACCACAAGGACAAATACCACCAACTTTTAACAGAAGCTAGATACATGAATTATCTACAACTTTGTTATTCTCATATTAAGATGATTTTACAGTTAGAAAGGTCAACTAATCCAATAATTGCATCTCTGTCCAAAACATACACAGAAACTGCCATGCCAATTTAAACAGCTATAAATGGAGTTATACATGTACTATAAATGTGATTCTAGACTTTTTAGAAATCTTAGCAAATTCTAAACAACTTTGTTGTAAACACCTAAAGCTAATTATACTATTAAGAAGGCCCCACAGTAAGAACAAGGAAACCCTCTCTGGTTTTGGGCAGAAACAGCCACAGAGATTTAAGCAAGTATAACTCAAGATCTACTTAGCCAAAAATCATGATATTTAACTTTTTGGAAAGCTTAAGAAAATTACCACAACTTATGTATTTTCACCAAGTCATGATTCATAACTTAACTAAGCCAATTAATTCAAACATGCAGAACTGTTCAGAGTAGAAGCAAAGCAATACAAGGCATTTGTTATTTTTATAACTCTTAAACTATAAATCCTAAACTCCTGAAATTTTTACCAGACAACAACAATCACCTTAGTAGCACTCCACAAACATTTCACATTTATTTGAGCATAAAAACTACAGTTATGAAAAACACAAGACAGGGCAAGTAACAGGAACTAGCTGCATAGATCAATTTTTACAGCAAAATATTTAAACTAAAACATGTCACATTATAGATCTACTGCATAGACAATTTCACAAGGATTCCAAAAAGTCCTCATTTTCTATTTTACGATTTTTGTACGAATTACTATGAATTTTCAAAGTGGAGCATTCAAATCTGTAAAAATCAGGGAAAGGAAATCTTGCATCGAGGTCCCTAGAATTTACACAAATTAAACTCAACAAATATATCCTTACTGCACTATTCATCAAAGTCACTAGTTCTTCACATAACCCCCTGCCTTTTCCCCTATTGCCGTGCGAGGTCCTTCTTCCTCCATCAGACAACAACGGAGCAGCAGCCAGCCGAGGAGACGGAGGGCTCGGCCAGCGGGGCAGCGGCTGGCGGAGGCAAGGAGGGGACGTGCTGGGCCTTGGCCATGGCCAGCCATGGCCGCGCCTGGCCTTGGCCAGCCAAGCAGCAGGCAGCAGTAGCACATCAGCTGAGCAGTGCCAGGACGGCACTGCCGGCAGCGGCGAGGGCGCATGGCGGCAACGAGCGCGCGGTGGGGCTCGGCTATGACTAGGGCTTGGAGAGGCGGCCATGGAGCCGTAGGAATGCTCGGTGGTGGCACTGGAGGGGCTGCAGGAGAGGGAGCAGCGGCGGCAAGGAAGTTCGGCGACGGCGGCCATGGCAGCTTTGCTCTGGTGCGGCCAGAGCGCGAGCGAGAGAGCGAGAAGGGACGGGTGAGGGATGGGGCAGCTCTGGTGCTCGGTTATGGAGGAGTAGGGCATTCAGCAGCGCGTGGCATGAGGTAGGACGCGCGTCGGCCATGGCGGGACGCGCTCCGGTGCATGGCATCCATGAAGACAAACTGTCGAGCACGTGGCACACGCTAGAGTTGACATGGTGGGGAGCTGATTTGGGCCGCTTCTGGGCCAAATCAGACAGTGGGCCAAAAATGAAGTTTGCTCAACTCTAATTAATCTCCAACTTTTATTAAGGCTGCATGGTCATTAGAGCTCTTCAACAGTGGGTAATTAAGCCACAAACTGCTAGTGTCAGCGTATTGACAGCGACAAGCAAACATTCAAATTGATGGTGAAAACGAGGTCAAACTGGTGCCATCTTTTTACATGCTCTTCTCCATGAACTTAGCTCCAACTTCCATTTTGGGGTCAAGTCAAGTTGCTTAACGAAATTTGGAGAACGCGAGACGTCAATGCCGATGTCGATGAATTTCTAGACTTAGAATATTTCTAAGTGCTGAAATCAACAGCAAATTCGATCTTGTGACCTCAATTTGACTTACTTCCAAGATGATCTAGCTCTTTGTCCAAAAACAAAGTTTGTTCTACATGATATGGACTACAACTTTCATTTAATGTCAAACCTCAAAACTGGTATAGATCTTGCTGCTCTACTTTGACCAAAGTAGGATCACGATGAAGCTTAAATTATCCTTTTTGATCCATTGGAGCATTTTCTTGGCATTTGCCCAACATGAACCTTTCATGACTTTTGTTGTAGAGTTCATCTAGAGTCATTTGGGCATGGTTGCAAGATTGGGTTGACGATCAAGAATTCCATTAACTTTATAAAATAATTCAAGCAAGGACATAACTCGTCATTTCATGTGACTTCTTGATTCCAAACTTCACAAAACTTTTCCATGGATCAATATAGATGGGTATTGATGTGAGACACATGATGATATTCCAATAACACTAGCCAAGCATATATCTTGAAAAGGGCCTATATGTAAAGCAAGGGTGCAATGTGACAGAACCGCCCAATTTATACAAGATCAAGTACGGTTGTCCCCGCTTATACACGTTGACACGCGCATACTCTCACTTATATAAACCCGGTAGTCCACCGAGTGTCACGCAGGACCTCAGTAAATCAACATCACAACCAAGATCGAGTGATTTAGCAAATACACATCACATACGCAGAGTTTCAGCGGAAATAATATTACAAATAGATTCATAAATAATAATACAAGTTTGGATTTCAAAACCGATTAGTGAAAACAACATTGCTTTCGAAGGATTTCATTAATATGAGTTCCAAATACATTGCTAGCATAAGTGACATCCTCAGACAAAAGCATGTAGATGAGAAGTGAATATAGAGTCACCGAGCCCACCGGTGGTTAGCCACCATCTTCAATAGGCCGAAACCTCACCTACAACATGGTGGGATAAACCCTGAGTACTCAAATGTACTCAGCTAGACTTACCCATCATAACTAGAAATAAAATTGACTCCAAGGAGTATGCAAGGCTTTATAAGTGGAGGTAGCTTGACAACATTTTGCATAAAAAGTGATTAACTCAATTATATAATTATAATTCTGTCATCAAGTTAATTAGAACTATCTATCTCTAGATTAGCAACTATCCTGTGCCAAACATGTGGTATATCTTTTTAGAGCATACAATAGTAACCATAGCAGATATAGTAATTCCATGTTTATCCGAACCATCACATTCCATAATCCAATTACTACGATGTTGGGACTAGCCAAGTTTCTCACTATCCGGGAGAGACGGCGATTCAAATCGGTTTCAACCAGCTGGGAATTTATTCCTAACACAAACCCAGGCAGATCAGATCAACGGTCACCTTAGGTCACCTTTGGTACAACTCAGGTACACATTTCGCGAGTCCGTACTGTGCCGCACAATCTGGGACACCAGATGCCAGGACGTTCAGACCTAGCCTGCCCTTGGGCTCAGTCTGATCGTCCCCCGGAAGGAGCGCACAACAGAACAGGTCCCGGCCTGAGTTGAATTACTCGGCTTCGCGGTCGGAACGAGTTATCCGGCCAGCTAAGTGAGAGGCATGCGTTCAATCTTGTCAGAAGCGCCAACAACAGTACGGTCCTTAATCGACACAGACGGAATCACATGAGTCAACCTACACATAGACTCCGCCCGGTCTCGATTTACTTTTACCCCATGGTTCTTTTCCACGATAGCAAATATAGCCAACCGTGCTCTGGTATCCACCTATATCTCGCAGGTGACAGGATATCACCCGACTTCTACCGGTCTAAGCATGGCTAAGCATATATTCGATCCTGGACCTATACCGGTTAAAGGTGTAATATCTGGACAAGGAATTTATATGCATCAAGTGGTTCCATTCAACTCTTATAACCTAATGCATCAATCATAAGTACTTAAGTAATCATTTGTAAAATACTGAGAGACTTAAAATGCTCCGGGGCTTGCCTGGGATCCGACACAAGTCAGTTCAGTTAGCTTGCACCGACTTGGTGACATCTCTGGCCCTAGCACTTGCTTAGTCCTTCCATCTTCGGGATAGACCCACCAAACACCGTCTTTGGGTTTGACTCCAACATCATATCCTTTCCGTGATGCATCTAGCGTACCTAGATGAGGTGCAAGATGCAAGTGTATGAATACATGGAAGTGCAATAGGCAATGCATCGCATGCAGTAAGTAAGACAAGCACAAGGTTACATTAACATGCACAAGCACTTCGCATTGCTTACTATAAATATCGCACAACTTATCATGCCACGATAGCAAAGAAGACAACAACACCAAGCATGACACAAGTTTCCCAAGATCTCAGGTACTCTAACTCAACCCTCATCAAAGGTATGAGCCACACTTAGCAATATACAAGCAAACACCTATATTTGGAATCTGTCAATTTCTGGACAGGCAAACAGCAGCTACAAGATTTAGCTATAACTGGAGTTACACAAATCCAAATGACTTGCAAGAAGACATTCTGGAAAGCTTATGAAATTTTTGACAATTCATATTTAATCATCTTAGCATGATTCTCAAGTTAACTAAGTCAAATATACCTATTTACAGAAACTAGTCTAAACAAGACAGAGAGTAATCAATTCTGTAACCCAACTTTAAACAGGCATAACTCACAAACTACTTGGCCAAATAACACTAAATTTTAACAGCAGATAGATACATGAATTATATACAACTTCCTTATTATCATCTAGGTGTGATTCAAATCCTAACTAGATCAAACACTAGCATCTTTCAGATCTGCTCCGAATACAATCAAAACTTGACCGAAGACTTAAAAGTCATGTAACTCCTAAACTATCAGGCCTATGGTCTTACAATTTGAACACAAGCAAGATTATGAAATTTGCTACAACTTTTGTATTCACTACAACCATAGCAAACATCATTTACACCACGAAAATAATTGCACAAGCAAAACTGCAAATCCAGCCCAACAGCAGTGGTATAGAAAACGGATAGAAACTTCAGAGAAGCATAACTGGAGTTCTAGACCTCCCACAAACATGAACCATAACTTTTTGAAAATCTTAGGAAGTTACCTACAACTTTCTTATTCTCATATTAAGATGATTCTACAGTTAGAAGGGTCAATTAATCCAATAATTGCATCTCTGTCCAAAACATAGACAGAAACTGACATGCCACTTTAAACAGCTATAAATGGAGTTATACGTGTCCAACAAATGTGGTTCTAGACATTTTAGAAATATTATCAAATTCTAAACAACTTTGTTGTAAACACCTAAAGCTAATTCTACTAATAAGAAAGCCCCACAGTAAGAACAAGGAAACCCTGTCTGGGTTTAGGCAGAAACAGCCACAGAGATTTAAGCAAGTATAACTCAAGATCTACTTAGCCAAAAATCATGATATTTAACTTTTTGGAAAGCTTAAGAAAAGTACTACAACTCATGTATTTTCATCAAGTCATGATTCATAACTTAACTGAGCCAATTAATTCAAACATGCAGAACTATTTAGAGTAGGAGCAAAGCATTACAGGGCATTTGTTATTTTTATAACTCTTAAAATATAAATCCTAAACTCATGAAATTTTTACCAGACAATAACAATCATCTTAGTAGCACTCCACAAAAATTTCACAATTATTTGAGCACAACAACTGCAGTTATAAAAAAAACAAATAAGACTAGCATTCAAACCCTAACTGCACAAATCCATTTTTACAGCTACAACTTTAAACTAAAACCTGACATATTATAGATCTAGTGCATAGAGAATTTCACAAGGATTCCAAAAAGTCCTCATTTGCTAATTTACGAATTTCCTATGATTTACTATGAAGTTTCAAAGTTTTACCCGATTTACAACAAATAAGTCCTCGGAAGCACTATTCACTTGAGTCAATGACATTGCAGCTAGGCCCCTGACTTACGTCGAATTCTAGTAAACAGTCCCTGACGGGATTAGGAAGCAGAGGAGGCACTGTGGCTCGTCGGTGACGTTCGTAGGGGGCTCTTCGGCGATGGTGGAGCGGCGGCGGAGCACCGGGAAACCCGTGCTGGCGCTTGGCGACGTCGGGCCTCACTCGTGCCAGGTCTCGGCCTGGCCAGCAGCGGACCACAGCCTCCTGGCCATGTGCGCCAGCGGCGGCCACGGCGACCTTGCTAGTGGCAATGTTGCCGGCTGCACCGGCAGCCCTAGGAGACGGCGCTACGGCCGTGAGGCAGAGGGGATGAGGCGGAGATGGTGGCTGCAGCTGGAGGAAGGAGGAGGAGAGGGAGAGAAACATCAGCAGCAGCGGCGTCTTGCCCACTTGGCCATGGCGCTAGCAGGGAGAGGGAGAATGGAGAGGGAGTGAGTGGAGAGGACAGGGAACTCGGTTCTGCACTTAAGCACGGCAAGAAGGCGAGCTGGCGAACGGCACGGGCACTGGAGGCCACGCGGCAATGAAGCACTGCAGGCGGTCGGCCATGAACATTACTGTTCATCAAATTTCAAAATTTCAATTCCACCGCGAAAATACAAGCTGAAATCCCATTTTCCTCCCATCATATCTCCTAAACCGATCGATTATTTGCTCCACCGATTACGCCGTTGTGTAGGGCTACAAGAGTACTCTAACTTTCCTTAAAGGAGTTTTCCTAAATTCGAAATGGTTTGCAAACTAAAATTCGCCAAATATGGGTACATTGAAACTGAAAACGGGAAGTTCATCATCTACACTTAGCCAAATTTCAGGGTTCCAAAAACAGCGGTTCATTGAATCTTGTGAGCTCTGTTTGACTAGGTTATGGACCAAACTAGTTCTTGAGCATCAAACAAATTTGGTTCTATTCGACTTAAACTTCAACTTTTATTTAAGGTGTAACTCCATGCAAGCACTATAAGCAATTGGTCAACGTCGGTCAAAGTAGCATCGCGGTAAAGCTTAAATCCAAGTTTTAGACCGATGGAGGTATTTTCTTGTCCTCCGCTCAACACGAACCCTTCATGACTTTTGTTGTAGATTTCAATTTGAGTCGTTTGGGCAAGGTAGCAAGGTTTGGTTGACGATCTATAATTCCATTCACTTAATAAAGCAATCCAAGAAAGATTATAACTTATCATTTCATGTAACTTTTTGATTCCAAACTTCACGAAACTTTTCCAATCATCCATGTGGGTGGAAATTGATGTGAGGCACATGAAAGAAGTAGATCCAACATTACTCAAGCATACTTTTTGGAAAGGGCAACATGTAAGCAATGGTGCATGGTCCAAGTTTAAGTGGTCGCTCATTTTGTAGATTTGATCTTGAAACTTTCGTCACCACTTAACATGTCATGTTTGAGTTTAAACCCATTGCTTAATTTGTGACAAACACCTAGGGTGTTACAGCCCTCCCCCCTTATAGGAATCTCGCCCCGAGATTCGATGCGAAAGACCTTTAAGGGAAGAGAAGCATGTCCTTCATTTTCCAATATCAGTGATAGCCTTAGGCTACATAACTTTGGAGTATCAGAGAGGCTAATTGGGTCAAGACACTTTTCGATACTTGCTCTTCATCGTAAGCTGCTGTCTGAAGAATTTTCTTCATTGGCGTCCATAAAGCATTTTTACATTGGGAGGAATCCAAGATAGCACGGTCCTGCGTACTTCATCCTCGATGTACGAAGAGTGATACAAGCGTAGACTAAATACTTGTAACATCTACTTCTCTAGTGGATATAGCACAGACCATATGGACTTTGCACTAGATCATAATCTCCTGAAGGATACTCGTTGCAATGGTTCCATGTGTGCAGTTCTCTTTCTCTGATAACAATATTGTATGGTCTGAGTCTGCCGTGTGAGTGGTAAACGTAATAACTGACTCTGTCGGCTCAATGTTCTCAATGATCATTCCTTAGGGAGCCTTTGGATCCAAGTTGCAACAGTGATCTGGGTTGAATCTGATGCAACCTCTTGGGTAAAAACACATATAAGGTACCAAAGGCATGTCAGCATTAGAGAACCATTGATGTAGAAGGATGTTAGAGAGGCTTGGAGGACAACACAAGTTGCAAGTAATCACAAAACTAGGGACTAGTTCACTACCAAGCAGGTTGAGTACAATTTGCCTTCGTGGTGCAGTTGCACATCAAGTTGGGTTGACTTGTATCGTAGCAAAACTAGCCTTCTTAAACTATATTTGACGTCGAGGCTTCCATTCTTAGGCCAATCAATATCTCAAAAACCATAATCCAAAAATCTATGGTTTGACACCTTTTCAATTACTTTCGAATTGCAAGGGCACAATTTGACTTCTAGAACACCTTGACTGCTCACGCATTGTTGATCTAAGAGGGCAAAAGCAAGGCACATAGGGGTGCAATTAGTGTTCTCAAGGGTATGGAGGGTTGTCTAACAGCAATACACCTATAAGTTGTAATTTCTTGGCATGAATTACAAACACAACCTTCTAATGCAAAGGATGATCGTAGTCACAGCGAAATTGCAGATTCTGTACCCTTTTGTTTTCTATTCATATCTCACAAACTACTGCTCCAATATGCACAAATTTTGGTGGGCATGTAGATCCATGGGTCTTCTAACTACTCACCAAAATTCAACTCAACCGGACACCGTTTGACCATCCAAACAATTCATCTACCAAAACTGCTGTGTTCGGAAATGGCAACAAACCAAGCCGACAAGATATCTCTCTAATCTGATGTTTTACTCAACCAATACTCAAACTAACTTAAGACATTGAAGGGTCCTAAGCAAGGAATGAGATCACCAAGTTTGGAGTAAATCCAACTTCGTTTGAGTCACTAATCGCCGGCTTGAAGATAACCGGTTTAGTGCCACAAAATCTAGACAGATTTCGTGTTCTTTCTTTTCTTTGCTTTACACATTGAGGTGTGTGTTTTGCACTCTAAAATCTTTCTCATAGCAGCAACAACCTTTCTCTAGCTGAAGATGGAGGCTAGAGTTTTCCTCACATGCTTCTCTGGTAACACTTCAACCATCGTTCTTGACACCAACTTAATTATGCACCAGCATTGGACTTGTGGGCTATTTTCACAGGACGGAAGGCATTACTCCACATGGAGGGCATCCCTATATAGATAAGGAACCGTTTCTGAATATTCTCTGGCACCTCATCCAATAGAGCCTTGAACAAATCCGTTTGTGGTACCTAGGGGCACAATGATGCTGATCGAAACTAGGGATATGCTTTCTCTAGTTCTTTACTTAGCTGATACAACATCTTGCACTATATACGTGATTGTCCAAGATGGAATTGACTTGATAGCACATTTGGAGAAGAAGTAGCACTTGTATTGCAGGGCTAGGTTTGCTGTTTCCTTGATCAACATCGTTCTGTGAGATCTGGTCTTCATAGTTACCAACTAGTCGTTACCTAACTGAAGACTAACTTTCCCACTGGTAACTAATCAGTTGTCCCTCAACACTAAAAAGGTTCCAAATCTTCACTCCTAATAATAAAAATTGTGGTCGAAGCATACAGATGGTCGCCACTGAAGTCAGCAGAAAGGGGTCACACCCAAGAAGATCGGTTCGTCTACGTGATCCTTATGCACCTAAAGATTGAGAACTTGGACAGGAACTCATATATACCAGGTGACCTATTATAGCACATAATATCTTGGTCCCTTTATCATCCGACTAATAACTTGTTCAACCTTAAGTGTGGTGCACCTTTCTGATCCAACGAAAAGGACATAAGTTGCTCATTAGATGACCGATGTCATTATAGGGACAACCAAGTGGAGTCACTTGTCTACCACCTCTTGCAGTCTGTTTATGTTCTTGTTAGTGACCTGTTCTTCAAAGGTTAACCATTGGACGACTTCAAAAGGGAGTCCAATTGCATTTGATTCAACGTACAAATCTTCTACCATGCTACGGAGAGATAACCAAGGAAGAGCTCACGTGAAAATAACATATCGGTATAGTTCTGTAATGGATCACAACTAGAAACCTTGATACCAGCGCGTGCCGAGTAGCATAGCCTTGTGTGTGCACCCACAGGGGCTCTCGGTTTCGTCGCGGCACCGTAGATTGCTAATTGTGGCACCATTACTGAACATACAGCCCACAAGAAATCTCACATGGCACAAATTGGGTTGCATAAGAGCAAGCACTATGCGAAGGAGGGATAGCAAACAAAGGTAGTCACAAGGTTGGGAGTCAATAAGCAGGGGATCCAAAGATTAAAACACAGCACGAGAGAGCATAGCCTAATTGCCGAAGGCAACTAAGCAGGAGACTCTTGCTGAATTTCCATATATGCCTTGTGTCCACCAAGTGATTACCAGATAATGATTACCCTGAGATTTGGTCTTGTCGAGCAGCAACATGAGATCAAGACTGATAAATATTTAGAGACTTGAAAGAGTTGGGGACAAAACAAACGAGATTCGAGGGACAGAGACAAGGCACTGACTAAGGATTTAGTTGATAAAGCAATGACAGGATCTATGAGGATAAGGTTCCAAAGCCAGGGTAGATAGCGATTAGCATTGCACCAGATCATCTGTAGGAGAAGGAGCAATGAGGCTCGACAAGGATTTAGAGCAAGATCCTCTCGCACAGGAGCGGGACAACAATGACACATGCAAGCGTTCAAGGGAACTAAACTTGGGCCTAAGGTCAAGCAAGGGCATGGATAAAGATCTTCGTAGCACAACGTTCAAAGGCTAGCAACCACGTGTACAGGCTCAGGATCCTAAGAGAGAACTTAATTGAAGACGACAACCATGATATTATCAAAACTTGGACGCTGTTCTAGGATAGCGCTCTTCAACACTCGTATGCTTACCGAGGACAAAATAGGGACAACTACAGCACTACCTAAATAACGAGCATCCACACCTACATCATGGTCTTAAGCAAGCATTTCGAAATACTCAATCTAATTAGCTTAAGCGACTATTACTAAGCACAAAGCTCACACCTAACAAGTAGTCACCTACAACAACACCCCTACACATATCATGCAAAACATGGTGGTAAAGTATTGTTATCTTTTATTTCCTTTTTACTGAGTAGGTGGATATCTCTACAAAACAAGTTTTACTTACATTTAGCAATTTAGTTGTCAAAGGGGTAAACCTTTTGCTAACTATTAACTTGTCATCTATTTCCTTTAGAAACAAACATATAAGGTGAAGCTAATCACACACTATCTTCAAGCATAGTTATTCAAGCGACATGGTACAAGGCATTTTATCTATCTTCACATAGGGAAGATAGTAACATCACATTGATCACAAGTTACTTAGTATTAGATCAAGGTGAGGGAAGCATATTTATGCACAAGCACAATCATGATGCATGCTCGTCCTATTTGTCCTCACAAAATTGCTAGCCTAAGGCGGCAATCACGTTCTATGTCGGTGGCATAACACGTACTCTCTCTATATATAGCTAGTCGTCAGCTACATTCAATCTACGCATTCGTGGTTAGCATACCTGCAGGCAAACTCATTGCAGCCCATCCCCACAAGAGATAAATAAGCACACAATGAAAGCGGTAAACTAAGATACTCTCCATATACACATCCCCAGATGTATATACTTTGATATCCATAGCTACCCGATAAATATACCCGCAATTAAGTACCTTCATATATACATGTGTGTAACATGTAAATATTCCAGTAACCATAGCAAACTCTTCCCTAGACCGATAGTTGGACGGTCATGCTCTCACAACTCACACTTACCTGGGCGTAGAGGCAATTGATCCATACATTACCATTCAAGTGAACGGCATCCATACAATAGCACGCCGTATGGACGACGAAAGTAAAATTTGCAAGAAGTAAACCCCCACAGTTAGTACTTAGATAGCCACCTAATAGTCCTTAACTGGGTATAAAGGAGGATGTCGCTAGCATAGTTTTGCGAATAAGTTTTGACAAATTTGCCTGTAGCTAAAGTTTTAGTTAAAATAGGCTTTTTAAAACCAAAACTTGGCTTTTAAAACTATGTACATGACAGTATTATGCTTAATCTCGCTCTGATACCAGCTGTGACAGAACCGCCTAATTTATACAAGATCAAGTACGGCTGTCCCCGCTTATACATGTTGACACGCGCATACTCTCACTTATATAAACCCGGTAGTCCACCGAGTGTCACGCAGGACCTCGGTAAATCAACATCACAACCAAGATCGCGTGATTTAGCAAATACACATCACATACGCAGAGTTTTAGCGGAAATAATATTACAAATAGATTCATAAATAATAATACAAGTTTGGATTTCAAAACCGATTAGTGAAAACAACATTGCTTTCAAAGGATTTCATTAATATGAGTTCCAAATACATTGCTAGCATAAGTGACATCCTCAGACAAAAGCATGTAGATGAGAAGTGAATATAGAGTCACCGAGCCCACCGGTGGTTAGCCACCATCTTCAACAGGCCGAAACCTCACCTGCAACATGGTGGGATAAACCCTGAGTACTCGAATGTACTCAACTAGACTTACCCGTCATAACCAGAAATAAAATTGACTCCAAGGAGTATGCAAGGCTTTATAAGTGGAGGTAGCTTGACAATATTTTGCATAAAAAGCGATTAACTCAATTATACAATTATAATTCTGTCATCAAGTTAATTAGAACTATCCATCTCTAGATTAGCAACTATCCTATGCCAAACATGTGGTATATCTTTTTAGAGCATACAATAGTAACCATAGCAGATATAGTAATTCCATGTTTATCCGAACCATCACATTCCATAATCCAATTACTACGATGTTGGGACTAGCCAAGTTTCTCACTATCCGGGAGAGACGGTGATTCGAATCGGTTTCAACCAGCTAGGAATTTATTCCTAACACAAACCCAGGCAGACCAGATCAACGGTCACCTTAGGTCACCTTGGGTACAACTCAGGTACACATTTCGCGGGTCCGTACCGTGCCGCACAATCTGGGACACCAGATGCCAGGACGTTCAGACCTAGCCTGCCCTTGGGCTCAGTCTGATCGTCCCCCGGAAGGAGCGCACAACAGAATGGGTCCCGGCCTGAGTTGAATTACTCGGCTTCGCGGTCGGAACGAGTTATCCGGCCAGCTAAGTGAGAGGCATGCATTCAATCTTGTCAGAAGCGCCAACAACGGTACGGTCCTTAATCGACACAGACGGAATCACATGAGTCAACCTACACATAGACTCCGCCCGACCTCGATTTAATTTTACCCCATGGTTCTTTTCCACGATAGCAAATATAGCCAACCGTGCTCCGGTATCCACCTATATCTCGCAGGTGACAGGATATCACCCGACTTCTACCGGTCTAAGCATGGCTAAGCATATATTCGATCCTGGACCTATACCAGTTAAAGGTGTAATATCTGGACAAGGAATTTATATGCATCAAGTGGTTCCATTCAACTCTTAAAATCATAAGTACTTAAGTAATCATTTGTAAAATACTGAGAGACTTAAAATACTCTGGGGCTTGCCTGGGATCCAACACAAGTCAGTTCAGTTAGCTTGCACCGACTTGGTGACATCTCTGGCCCTAGCACTTGCTTAGTCCTTCCATCTTCGGGATAGACCCACCAAACACCGTCTTCGGGTTTGACTCCAACATCATATCCTTTCCGTGATGCATCTAGCGTACCTAGATGAGGTGCAAGATGCAAGTGTATGAATACATGGAAGTGCAATAGGCAATGCATCGCATGCAGTAAGTAAGACAAGCACAAGGTTACATTAACATGCACAAGCACTTCGCATTGCTTACTATAAATATCGCACAACTTATCATGCCACGATAGCAAAGAAGACAACAACACCAAGCATGACACAAGTTTCCCAAGATCTCAGGTACTCTAACTCAACCCTCATCAAAGGTATGAGCCACACTTAGCAATATACAAGCAAACAACTATATTTGGAATCTGTCAATTTCTGGACAGGCAAACAGCAGCTACAAGATTTAGCTATAACTGGAGTTACACAAATCCAAATGACTTGCAAGAAGACATTCTGGAAATCTTATGAAATTTTCGACAATTCATATTTAATCATCTTAGCATGATTCTCAAGTTAACTAAGTCAAATATACCTATTTACAGAAACTGGTCTAAACAAGACAGAGAGTAATCAATTCTGTAACCCAACTTTAAATAGGCATAACTCACAAACTACTTGGCCAAATAACACTAAATTTTAACAGCAGATAGATACATGAATTATATACAACTTCCTTATTATCATCTAGGTGTGATTCAAATCCTAACTAGATCAAACACTAGCATCTTTCAGATCTGCTCCGAATACAATCAAAACTTGACCGAAGACTTAAAAGTCATGTAACTCCTAAACTATCAGGCCTATGGTCTTACAATTTGAACACAAGCAAGATTATGAAATTTTCTACAACTTTTGTATTCACTACAACCATAGCAAACATCATTTACACCACGAAAATAATTGCACAAGCAAAACTGCAAATCCAGCCCAACAGCAGTGGTATAGAAAACGGATAGAAACTTCAGAGAAGCATAACTGGAGTTCTAGACCTCCCACAAACATGAACCATAACTTTTTGAAAATCTTAGGAAGTTACCTACAACTTTCTTATTCTCATATTAAGATGATTCTACAGTTAGAAGGGTCAATTAATCCAATAATTGCATCTCTGTCCAAAACATAGACAGAAACTGACATGCCACTTTAAACAGCTATAAATGGAGTTATACGTGTCCAACAAATGTGGTTCTAAACATTTTAGAAATATTATCAAATTCTAAACAACTTTGATGTAAACACCTAAAGCTAATTCTACTAGTAAGAAGGCCCCACAGTAAGAACAAGGAAACCCTGTCTGGGTTTAGGCAGAAACAGCCACAGAGATTTAAGCAAGTATAACTCAAGATCTACTTAGCCAAAAATCATGATATTTAACTTTTTGGAAAGCTTAAGAAAAGTAATACAACTCATGTATTTTCATAAAGTCATGATTCATAACTTAACTGAGCCAATTAATTCAAACATGCAGAACTATTCAGAGTAGGAGCAAAGCATTACAGGGCATTTGTTATTTTTATAACTCTTAAAATATAAATCCTAAACTCATGAAATTTTTACCAGACAACAATAATCATCTTAGTAGCACTCCACAAAAATTTCACAATTATTTGAGGACAACAACTGCAGTTATAAAAAAAACAAATAAGACTAGCATTCAAACCCTAACTGCACAAATCCATTTTTACAGCTACAACTTTAAACTAAAACCTGACATATTATAGATCTAGTGCATAGAGAATTTCACAAGGATTCCAAAAAGTCCTCATTTGCTAATTTACGAATTTCCTATGATTTACTATGAAGTTTCAAAGTTTTACCCAATTTACAACAAATAAGTCCTTGGAAGCACTATTCACTTGAGTCAATGACATTGCAGCTAGGCCCCTGATGTAACAGAACCGACCAAATCATAAGAACGTAAGTACAAAAACAATCACCGAAGCGATCAAATTCCTGTACTTAAGCTCCCATAATCCCGGTAGTCCGGAAATCACGAAGGATTTCAACCAACTCTCGACATACAAACCAAGATCGTAATGATTCAACACAACACATCATCCGTTACAACATTTCATAAGTAGCATTCGGATTACATCCATCAGAGTTCAAATAAATATTACAAACCAAGTTTGAGTGTGCGGAAGCAACATAGTTTAGTACAAAACATCATAGTTTTCAAATACATTGCCAAGATCAGAGTCATGTCCCACAAAAGCATTATCAGGTACGAGAACTAGTAGAGACCGTGCCCAACGGTCTAGTCTTCATCCCCAGCAGGGAGAAGGCAGTACTTGCAGCAACCAAAGTAGAACTGGTCATCTGCAACAGGTGGGAAATAAACCCTGAGTACGAGAAGGTACTCAGCTAGACTTACCCGACAAAAATCAGAATAAAAGACGCCAAGGATCATGCAAGGCTTTTCAGGTGGGCTAGCTTGACACAGATGCATAAAAGAGCTTAAGATTATAGTAACCAACTTAAATCTAGCATCAAGCTTATCATTATTTACCTGTCCGCTAGGTTAGCACCTGTACTAGAGCACTCATTTATTAGGAGCAAACAATATTAACCATAGCAGGTATAATAAGGCTGTCATCATCATATCATCATTTCCGAACCATTAAGTTATTAAGTGTATCTACATTGGAGATAAGCCCGTCAAGTTCTCACTAACCGGGAGAGACGGCGATTCGAATCGAATTACAACTCAGCTGAGGGGGTATTCCTAACTCTCACCCTGGCATACTTTGCAAGGGTAGCCGTGGGTCACCTTTGGAACATCTCAGGAACCAAATTCGCGGGTTCGATCAGCGCCAGCACTCTCAGGGATTACCCTTCTGCCAGGACGATCAGGACTTTTAAATCACCTGCCCTTGGACTCACGCCTACGGCTCCCTTCCGAGGCGCACTTTATACTTATCGACTCCCGGCCTGAGGTGAGCTACTCGGCTTCGTGGTCGGTCTCCAGACCCGGCCAACTAAGAGAGAGGCATGCGTTCAACATGAACAGGAAAGGCTCCAAGATGATAGTGTCAATATGTTAACAGCGATCACGGAAACTCGCTTTCGGAGGTCGAAACTCGATCAAACTTAGTGCAACTTTTTGCATTCTCTTCTCCATAACATAACCTTGAACTTTTATTTTTGGACTAACTCAAGTTGCTTAGCAAAATTTGGAGAACGCGGGATGTCAACGTCGATGTCGGTGAAATCCGGACTGCAAACACGGTCGGGTTGATTTCAGCTTTTTCTCTTATACTTTGAGTACTGTTTTGATCTATTTCGAAGCTAAATCATGACTTGGTCCTTTAACAAAGTTTGTTATACCCAAACTTTTCTTCAACTTTCATTTTTGGTCAAACCTCATATCTAGTCCAGAAGTCAACTTTATTTCTCGGTCAACGCAAAGTCCTTTCTGCTACAAAATATAGGGTTTCCATTATTTTCGGACATTTTCTCCACCTTCGCTCAACACGAACCCTTCATAACTTTTGTTGTAGAGTTCAATTAGAGTTGTTTGAGCAAGGTTACAAGGTTTGGTTGACTTCATATGTTTCCAGTCACTTGATAAAGCAATTCATGCAAAAATATGACTTATCATTTCATGTGACTTTTTGATTCCAAACTTCATGAAACTTTTCCACGGGTCTAGATGGATGCATGGGGATGTAATGTACATGTAATAAGCATGTTTAACATTACTCTTGCATAATATTAACAAGGGTCCATATGTACGCAATTGTGCGTGGCCCAAGTTTAAGTTGGAGCTCCATCATGTAGATTTGATCTTGACACCTTCATTACCACTCAGCATGTCATGGTTGAGCTCAAACCCACTGCTTAACTGGTGACAAACACCTGGGGTGTTACAGCCCTCCCCCCTTAAAGGAATCGCGTCCCGAGATTCGGTGCGAAAGGCTTTTATGGGAAGAGAAACTTGTCATCCAGTTTCCAACATCAGTGATAGCATTAGGCTACTTAACTTTGGAGTATCAGAGAGACTAATTTGGTCACGACACGTTCTGATACTTGCTCTTTGTCGTAAGTTATTGTCCAAAGAATTTCTTTCGTTGGCGTCCATAAAGCATTGTTACATTAGAAGGAATCCAAGATAGCACTGTCCTACGTACTTCATCCTCGATGTACGAAGAGTGATACAAGCATAGATTAAATACTTGTAACATCTACTTCCTTAGTGGATAAAGCGCATAACTTATGGACTTTGCACTAGATTGCAGTCGGTTGACGGATATTCCTTACAACGGTGTTATATTGGCTCCTAAGGTCTGAAAAGCAGTTCTCTACTAAAGTGGCTTGAGCACAACTTCTCGTAAAGGATGTGATCATAGACAGGGTAAACATCCTTTGAGGGTATGAGAAGCTAGTTAACCAATATCCAAACTGGTTGTAGCGGTGCAATCACTTAGATGTCAACTGATGGAAAGCTACATAATGTTCCATGTGTGTAGTGCTCTTTCTCTGATAACAACACTGTATTATCTGAGTCTGTTGAGTGAGTGGTAAACGTAATAGCTGACTCAGTCGTCTCAATGTTCCTGATGATCATTCCTTAGGGAGCCTTTGGATCTAAGTTGCAACAGTGACCTGGGTTGAATCTGATGCAACCTATTGGGTAAAAACACATATAAGGTACCAAAGGCATGTCAGCATTGGAGAACCATTGACGCAGAAGGATGTTAGCGAGGCTTGGAGGGCAACACAAGTTGCAAGTAATCACAAAACTAGGGGCTAGTTCACTACCAAACAGGTTAAGTACAATTTGCCTTCGTGGTGCAGTTGCACAGCAAGTTGGGTTGACTTGCATCGTAGCAAAACCAGCTTTCTTAAACTATATTTGACGTCGTGGCTTCCATTCTTAGGCCAATCAATATCTCAAAAACCATAATCCAAAAATCTATGGTTTGACACCTTTCCAATTACTTTCGAATTGCAAGGGCACAATTTGAAATCTGTTGTTTGACGCCTTTCAAAATGCTTCTGATTTGCAAGGGTACAAATTGACTCGTAGAACACCTCAATTGCTCACACATCACTGATCTAAGCGGGCAAAAGCAAGGCACATAGGGGTGCAATTAATCTTCTCAAGGTTATGGAGGGTTGTCTAACAGCAATACACCTATAAGTTGTAATTTCTTGGCATGAATTACAAACACAACCGTCTAATGCAAAGGATGATCGCAGTCACAGCAAGATTGCAGATTCTGTACCCTTTTGTTTTCTATTCATTTCTCACAAACTACTACTCCAATATGCACAAATTTTGGTGGGCATGTAGATCCATGGGTCTTCTAACTACTCATCAAAATTCAACTCAACCGGACACCATTTTGACCATCAAAACAATTCATCTACCAAAACTGCTCTGTTCTGAATTGGCAGCAAAGCGAGCCGACAAGATATCTCTTAAATCCGATGTTTTACTCAACCAATACTCACACAACTCAAGGCATTGACTTATCCTAAGTGAGGAATGAGGTCACCAAAGTTTGAGGTCATTCCAATAATGTTCGGGTCACTAATCGTTGGCTTGAAGATGTTCGGTTTTGGTACTCTAAAATCTGGACAGATTTCTCGTGCTTCTCTTTCTTTGCTTCACACGTTGTGGTGTGTGTTCGATACTCTTGATCTCTTTGTGTAGCAACAACAGCTCTTTTCTCTGAGGATATAGACTAAGGTTTTCCATATGTGGTCCTCAGGAAACAACTTAATTCGTTTGAGTTAGACACTAACTTGATGATGCACAAGCATTGGACTCGTGACTATGTTTTTAGGACACAAAGCATCCTCTTCCTGAAGGGACTGCCCTATAGAGATAAGGAACCATTCCTATATATCCTTTGGCACTTCATCCAATAGAGTCCGAACACTTGTGTTAGTGGCACCTAGGGGCACAAAGATACTGACTGAAACTAGGAACGTGCTTTCGCTAGCTCCTACATAGCCGATACAACGCCTTGCACTATCTATGTGATTGTCCAAGATGAAATTGACTTGATAGCACAGGTTTTGGAAAACAAAGCAGTAGTTGCATTGCTAACGGCTTGCTGTTACATTGCTTAACATTACTCTGCGAGACATAGCCTTCGTAATTAACAATAAGTTGCTACCCAGCTGGAGATTAACTTTACTATGGGTAACTAATCAGTTGTCTCTCAACACTCAAAGCTCCAAATTCTTACTCTTGACCACAACAATAATTGCAATCAAGGCACAAACAGATGGTCGCCATCGAAGTCTGCAGATAACGAGTCACACTAGAGATGGTTGATTTCAACTGTATGACTATCATGCACCTACAGATCAAGAACTTGAATGGGAGGTTCATGAGCACCTGGTGACCTATTACACCACATGATATCACCATCCATTATCATTAGATTGATAACTTGTCCAACATTAAGTGTTGGATACCTTTCTAATCCAACATGGATGACCTAAGTTGCTCATCAGACGATCGACGTCATTACAGGGACAGTTAGGTAGAGTCACTTGTTTACCACCTCTTGCAGTCTGTTATCGTTTATGTCAGTGACCAGTTCTTCAAAGGATATCCTTTTTATGACTTCAAAAGGAAGCTCTACTACTTTCGGTCAGATATATGGATCTTCGATAAGATATGGAGAGATAACCAAGGAAGAGCTCACGTGAAAATAACACATCGATGCAGTTCTGCAATGGATCATGACTAGAAACCTCGATACCAGCGCGCACCCAGCAGCACAACCATGCGTCGGCCGCCCACAAGGAGGCCCTAGGTTCCGTCGCGGCACCGTAGATCGCTAATTGTGGCACCATTACTGAACATACAACCAAAGTGAAACTTCTAGTGGCACTAATTAGATTGTAAGAACAAGCATTGTGCAAACGAGGGATAGTAAACAAGGCTAGTCACAAGGTTAGGAATCAACAAGGAGGCAATCAGAAGATCAAAACATAGCGCAAAAGAACATAGCCTAATTGCCGAAGGCAACTAAGCAGGAGACTCTTGCTAATTTCCATATACGTCTTGTGTCCACCCAAGCGATTACCAGATAAAGGTTAACATGAGATTTAGTCTTGTCGAGCAGCAACATGAGATCAAGACTGATAAACATCCAGAGACTTGAAAGAGTTGAAGACAAAATAAATGAGATTCGAGGGACAGAGCCATTGCACTGACTAGGGATTGAGTTGATAAAGCAATGACATGATCTGTGAGGAAAAGGTTTCAAAGCTAGGATAGATAGCGATTAGCGTTGCACCAGATCATCTGTAAAAGAAGGAGCAATAAGATCTAACAAGGATTTTTGAGCAGGGTCCTCCCACACAGGAGCGGGACAACCACGAAACATGCAAGCATTTAAGGGAACTAAGCTTGGGCCTAAGGTCAAGCAAAGGCATAGCTAAAGTCTTCGTAGCACAACGTTCAAGGCTAGCAACCACGTGTATAGGCTCAGGTTCCTAAGAGAGAACTTAATTGTAAACGACAACCTTGAGATTACCAAAACTTAGACGCTGCTCCAGGATAGCGCTCTTCCACACTCATATGCTTACCGAGGGCAAAAGGGTGACAACTACGGCACTACCTAGATAACGAGCATCCATGCCTACATCATGGTCTTAAGCAAGCATTTCAAAACACTCAATCCAATTAGCTTAAATGGCTATTACGAAGCACAAAGCTCGTACATAACAAGCAGTCACCTACAACAACACCACTACACATATCAGGCAAAACATGGTGGTAAGGCACTGTTATCTTTTATTTCCCTTTTTACTGAGTAGGTGGATATCTCTACAAAACAAGTTTTACTTACATTTAGAAATTTTAGTTTTCGAAGGGGTGAGTTTTTGCCAATTAATAACTTGTCATCTATTTCCTTTGGAAGCAAACATACAAGACAAAACTAATCACACACTACCTTCAAGCATAGCTATTCAAGCAGCATGGGACAAGGCATTTTGTCTAGCTTCACACAGGGAAGATAGTAACATCACATTGATCACAAGATACTTAGTATTAGAACAAGGTGAGGGAAGCATATTTATGCACAAGCACAATCATGATGCATGCTCGTCCTATTCGTCCTCACAAAATTGCCAGCCTAAGGTGGCAATCACGTTCTATGTTGGTGGCATAACACGTACTCTCTCGATATATAGCTAGTCGTCAGCTACATTCAATCTACGCATTCGTGGTTAGCGTACCTGCAGGCAAATTCATTGCAGCCCATCCCCCCAAGAGATAAATAAGCACACAATGAAAGCAGTAAACTAAGATACTCTCCATATATACATTCCCAAATGTATATACTTCGATATCCATAGCTACCCGATAAATATACCCGCAATTAAGTACCTTCATATATACATGTGTGTGACATGTAAATATTCCAGTAACCACAGCTAACTCTCCCCTAGACCGACAGTTGGACGGTCATGCTCTCACAACTCACACTTACCTGGGCGTAGAGGCAATTGATCCATACATTACCATTCAAACGAATGGCATCCATACAATAGCACGCCGTATGGACGACGAAAGTAAAAACCCCCATGTTAGTACTTAGATAGCCACCTAATAGTCCTTAACTAGGCATAAAGGAGGATGTCGCTAGCATAGTTTTGCAAATTAGTTTTTTGATAACTTTGTCTGTAGCTAAAGTTTTAGTTAAAATAGGCTTTTTAAAACCAAAACTTTGTTTTTAAAACAATGTACATGACAGTATTATGCTTAATCTTGCTCTGATACCAGCTGTAACAGAACCGACCAAATCATAAGAACGTAAGTACAAAAACAATCACCGAAGCGATCAAATTCCTGTACTTAAGCTCCCATAATCCCGGTAGTCCGGAAATCACGAAGGATTTCAACCAACTCTCGACATACAAACCAAGATCGTAATGATTCAACACAACACATCATCCGTTACAACATTTCATAAGTAGCATTCGGATTACATCCATCAGAGTTCAAATAAATATTACAAACCAAGTTTGAGTGTGCGGAAGCAACATAGTTTAGTACAAAACATCATAGTTTTCAAATACATTGCCAAGATCAGAGTCATGTCCCACAAAAGCATTATCAGGTACGAGAACTAGTAGAGACCGTGCCCAACGGTCTAGTCTTCATCCCCAGCAGGGAGAAGGCAGTACTTGCAGCAACCAAAGTAGAACTGGTCATCTGCAACAGGTGGGAAATAAACCCTGAGTACGAGAAGGTACTCAGCTAGACTTACCCGACAAAAATCAGAATAAAAGACGCCAAGGATCATGCAAGGCTTTTCAGGTGGGCTAGCTTGACACAGATGCATAAAAGAGCTTAAGATTATAGTAACCAACTTAAATCTAGCATCAAGCTTATCATTATTTACCTGTCCGCTAGGTTAGCACCTGTACTAGAGCACTCATTTATTAGGAGCAAACAATATTAACCATAGCAGGTATAATAAGGCTGTCATCATCATATCATCATTTCCGAACCATTAAGTTATTAAGTGTATCTACATTGGAGATAAGCCCGTCAAGTTCTCACTAACCGGGAGAGACGGCGATTCGAATCGAATTACAACTCAGCTGAGGGGGTATTCCTAACTCTCACCCTGGCATACTTTGCAAGGGTAGCCGTGGGTCACCTTTGGAACATCTCAGGAACCAAATTCGCGGGTTCGATCAGCGCCAGCACTCTCAGGGATTACCCTTCTGCCAGGACGATCAGGACTTTTAAATCACCTGCCCTTGGACTCACGCCTACGGCTCCCTTCCGAGGCGCACTTTATACTTATCGACTCCCGGCCTGAGGTGAGCTACTCGGCTTCGTGGTCGGTCTCCAGACCCGGCCAACTAAGAGAGAGGCATGCGTTCAACATGAACAGGAAAGGCTCCAAGATGATAGTGTCAATATGTTAACAGCGATCACGGAAACTCGCTTTCGGAGGTCGAAACTCGATCAAACTTAGTGCAACTTTTTGCATTCTCTTCTCCATAACATAACCTTGAACTTTTATTTTTGGACTAACTCAAGTTGCTTAGCAAAATTTGGAGAACGCGGGATGTCAACGTCGATGTCGGTGAAATCCGGACTGCAAACACGGTCGGGTTGATTTCAGCTTTTTCTCTTATACTTTGAGTACTGTTTTGATCTATTTCGAAGCTAAATCATGACTTGGTCCTTTAACAAAGTTTGTTATACCCAAACTTTTCTTCAACTTTCATTTTTGGTCAAACCTCATATCTAGTCCAGAAGTCAACTTTATTTCTCGGTCAACGCAAAGTCCTTTCTGCTACAAAATATAGGGTTTCCATTATTTTCGGACATTTTCTCCACCTTCGCTCAACACGAACCCTTCATAACTTTTGTTGTAGAGTTCAATTAGAGTTGTTTGAGCAAGGTTACAAGGTTTGGTTGACTTCATATGTTTCCAGTCACTTGATAAAGCAATTCATGCAAAAATATGACTTATCATTTCATGTGACTTTTTGATTCCAAACTTCATGAAACTTTTCCACGGGTCTAGATGGATGCATGGGGATGTAATGTACATGTAATAAGCATGTTTAACATTACTCTTGCATAATATTAACAAGGGTCCATATGTACGCAATTGTGCGTGGCCCAAGTTTAAGTTGGAGCTCCATCATGTAGATTTGATCTTGACACCTTCATTACCACTCAGCATGTCATGGTTGAGCTCAAACCCACTGCTTAACTGGTGACAAACACCTGGGGTGTTACACCTGACTTACGTCGAATTCTAGTAAACAGTCCCTGATGGGATTAGGAAGCAGAGGAGGCACTGTGGCTCGTCGGTGACGGTCGTAGGGGGCTCTTCGGCGATGGTGGAGCGGCGGCGGAGCACCAGGAAACCCGTGCTGGCGCTTGGCGACGTCGGGCCTCACTCGTGCCAGGTCTCGGCCCGGCCAGCAGCGGACCACAGCCTCCTGGCCATGTGCGCCAGCGGCGGCCGTGGCGACCTTGCTGGTGGCAGTGTTGCCGGCTGCACCGGCAGCCCTAGGAGACGGCACTACGGCCGTGAGGCAGAGGGGATGAGGCAGAGATGGTGGCTGCAGCTGGAGGAAGGAGGAGGAGAGGGAGAGAAACATCAGCAGCAGCGGTGTCTTGCCCACAAGGCCATGGCACTGGCAGGGAGAGGCAGAGAAGAGAGGGAGAGGGAGAATGGAGAGGGAGTGAGTGGAGAGGACAGGGAACTCGGTTCTGCACTTAAGCACGGCAAGAAGGCGAGCTGGCGAACGGCACGGGCACTGGAGGCCACGCGGCAATGAAGCACTACAGGCGGTCGGCCATGAACATTACTGTTCATCAAATTTCAAAATTTCAATTCCACCGCGAAAATACAAGCTGAAATCCCATTTTCCTCCCATCATATCTCCTAAACCGATCGATTATTTGCTCCACCGATTACGCCGTTGTGTAGGGCTACAAGAGTACTCTAACTTTCCTTAAAGGAGTTTTCCTAAATTCGAAATGGTTTGCAAACTAAAATTCGCCAAATATGGGTACATTGAAACTGAAAACGGGAAGTTCGTCATCTACACTTAGCCAAATTTTAGGGTTCCAAAAACAGCGGTTCATTGAATCTTGTGAGCTCTGTTTGACTAGGTTATGGACCAAACTAGTTCTTGAGCATCAAACAAATTTGGTTCTATTCGACTTAAACTTCAACTTTTATTTAAGGTGTAACTCCATGCAAGCACTATAAGCAATTGGTCAACGTCGGTCAAAGTAGCATTGCGGTAAAGCTTAAATCCAAGTTTTAGACCGATGGAGGTATTTTCTTGTCCTCCGCTCAACACGAACCCTTCATGACTTTTGTTGTAGATTTCAATTTGAGTCGTTTGGGCAAGGTAGCAAGGTTTGGTTGACGATCTATAATTCCATTCACTTAATAAAGCAATCCAAGAAAGATTATAACTTATCATTTCATGTAACTTTTTGATTCCAAACTTCACGAAACTTTTCCAATCATCCATGTGGGTGGAAATTGATGTGAGGCACATGAAAGAAGTAGATCCAACATTACTCAAGCATACTTTTTGGAAAGGGCAACATGTAAGCAATGGTGCATGGTCCAAGTTTAAGTGGTCGCTCATTTTGTAGATTTGATCTTGAAACTTTCGTCACCACTTAACATGTCATGTTTGAGTTTAAACCCATTGCTTAATTTGTGACAAACACCTGGGGTGTTACATGCAATATCCACGTTTAGGTTGGGGCTCATTTCCATAGGTTTGACCTTGACATTTTCATCATCACTTAATATGTCATGTTTGAGATCAAACCCATTGCTTAACTAGTGACAAACACCTGGGGTGTTACAACCAACACATGCCAAAGCTCCACCACTGCTCCAAGCCATCAAGGTGGCAGCAACCACCAAGAGAAACAAGAAATCCGCAACCACAATGATCCCCAAGTGCCACTAGGTGCAATCACTCAAGCAAATGCACCTGGAATCACTCCCAATCTCACTATAATGATAAATCAATAATGGAGATGAGTGGGAGGTATTTGCTTAGGCTCACAAGGATGTTAGGAATGGTCAAAGTGCCAAGAGAGTGAGCCCCAAGATGGCCAAGACACTTGAATAGGGAGCCCCAACAAATAGAGTCGTTGGCCCCCTGCTAGCACTAAAATCGTGCTGACCAGACACACAGATCAAGTGCGACTGGACGAAGCAGCCTCAGCGTCCAGTCCACCAATACTCGCCAGGTGTCCCCTGTTTGAACCAATACCATTCATCTCCAATGGCTAATTCCTGAGCGCGTGACTAGTTAAGTTATGACCGAACGCACCGCTCAAGTGACCTAACGCATCACCCTACGGCATCCGATCATTTACAGAAAGCATCTAGAGGCAAAAAACCATGACCGAACATGTTCACTCGGAGTCGACCTCACACGCCCCTAGCGTCCGGTCAACACACTTCTCCTTTCACGTGTGCCTACGAAGCTAACAGAAGCGTATGTCAGCGCTGACCAGACATGGCCCTTGCGTGTCCGGTCGTGCTAACTCGCCACTTCTGAAAAACTGACCTGATGTGCCGGTGGACACAGGTCCAGCAGTCCGAACACAACTCCTCGCCTTCGGCCAGTCACCGCACTACGGCTATAATTGACCGGACTCAGCTGCCAGCGTCGGGTCACAGTGCAACTCCTCCTTTTCTTTTTCTAAGTCCGCAACCACTTCACCCTTGCTTCCAACTTGCTAACCACAAAGTGTAGAACTTGTGTGCACGTATGTTAGCATTTTTCAAAGCATTTTACAAGGGTCAAAGTTAGCACACTAGGCTCCTAAATGCATATGCAAGAACAATGTCACCTAGTGGCACTTGATAACTGCTTAGCCAAAGATTTCCCCTCTTTATAGTATGGATATCGATCCTAAATCACTCACACCCTCTATGTGTCTTGAGTGCAAAACAAAAATCTATCTTATACCTTTGTCTTGATCTTCTCGGTTTTTGTTTTTCTCTTTCTTATTTTCCAAGTTGGAGCTTGATCATCTTCATTTCATGTCCACCTTCATCACCATGGACCTCTAACTTGCTCCACCACTTGGATTGGACCACCTTATCTAATTCACACAGTTAGATCAAAGGTTAGTCCTAGGTTTCATCAATTATCCAAAACCAAACTAGGGCTTTCTACCGTCTCCTAATTTTCCGGTGTGATGATTTTGTTTCCATAACTGAATCCAATCGCACATCCCCAAGGAGGTTTACCGCCGTGTCTTCCTAGGCTATAAATATGGGCCATGGTTGTGGACATGAAACCAATCTGCCTTCTCTTAATTGCTTGCATCTTGGTGCGAATCATTTCTCCCACCTTCAGATCCAAAATCATCACCTTTCTCACAGAGATGGAGAATGGAAAGCAACCCATCGACAAGATCCCCAACAAGCTTGTGCCACCACACTAGCATTCTCACCTCCATGGGTAAGGATGAGCATGATCTCATGGTCCTAAGTGGATTGGCTCAACTTTTCATACGTGCAGGGCTAACTCAAATGGTGGCATTCTTCCCCATATGATCATTGGCCCCAACGGCTTGCAGATGGTGGCTCCAACAAACTCATTCCTAGAGCCCTCTAACTCTTACCACAGGGACAACACTCACCATCTTCTTCAAGAGAGAGATGAGGCCCCGGCCTTGTACTCCAATGCGGTTCATGATCTTGGACGGATGGATTTTAATCTGAACGCGATGCAAGATGCCCTCACCATCTTAGAGAACAGGGCCAACACTGTCCAAATGAGGTTGGTCGAGGCTAAGGCTAGATTCACTCATGAGATATCTTACGGCGACCCTTATCTTCACAATCCTAATTTTATGGACTTCTAAATGCTCTTTCTCTAAATTTACCAGCCTTGTCAGCATAGTCGGAAAGTCTCCAATTGGCCGTAGACTATGTTGTACAATCAGTCAACGCCAGGGGTGCCATACTGGTGGTTCGCCTACATGACATTCTAAATCATGCTAGGGAGATCGCCCTTCATGGTGTCCATCATGGTGCTGCCGTTGCTCTGGCTGTGGTGAAAGTCTACTCTGGGTGCGAGCTTTGACTTCTTCCCCATGATTTTCCAGCGACCGATCATCCTGAAGATCATGAGAACTTGGTTGAGAACTTCTCAAACACCGCGAATACTATAGCTTTTTCTTCTTCGGCTGGAGACATTGTGAACAAATTGTTTCTCGGCCCTTAGATCATAATAGGAAACTAATAAATAAATAAACTCCTTATGCTTGAAGTGATTTTTCCCCTCTGTTTCCCCGTGTATAGTAGATTTTGCTTTTATATTTTTTTCTTTTTCTCTAAAGGCAATTTATGCCACATCGGCCATCTTTCTTTAGGATGAATCATGGTTACTCCATTTTTGTTCTGAAGGCGATATCCTCTCATATCAGCTATAAAAGCCCAATGAAAGATTCAACCGGCTAATTCAGGCATCAATCCAAATACTAGGATAATATTTCTTAAAGTGTTTCCCATTGAGTGCTCTATTGAACTCTTGATGTTCTAGTGTCTCATAAAAGTAAGCATTGCCAGGTACGCATTGAGTAATATGATAAGGCCCTCCCAATTGTCTGACCATTTGTCATATGCGCCATCTTTGGTCCCAATTGGCAAGATCAGCTTCCAAACTAATTCACCCTCATGGAATTGCTTGGATTTAACTTTCTTGTCATAATATTTGGCAATCCTTAGCTTGAGAGCCTCGATGTTTTCCAAAGCACGAAGCCGATGACAATTCAAATCTTCCAGATCATCCATCATCAAAACCTTGTAATCATCGGCCATTAGGCTTTCTTGAAATTCAATATGTTGTGATCCAGTCATGATCTCCCATGGAAGAATGGTTGTATGTCCATAAACTAGCTCATAAGGAGAGCACTTAGTTGACCCATGGCATGCCATCCGATAAGCCCATAGTGATTCATTCAATGTTAAGTGCCATTTTCTTGGTCGATCGATTATCTTCTTCTTGATCAACTTGATTAATGTCTGATTGGACACCTCCGCTTGTCCATTGGCCTAAGCATAGTAAGGAGAAGAGTTCAATAACTTAAATCCTATATTATTAGCAAAATTCTTGAACTCCTCAGATATGAACATTGTCCCTTGATCAGTAGTAATAGTCTGAGGAACCCCAAACTGATAAATGATATGCTCTAGGACAAAGTCAATCATGTTTTGGGATGTCACCATCTTCAACGGGATCGCTTCAACCCACTTGGTGAAATAGTCCATCGCCACGACTATGAACTTGTGACCTTTGCTAGATGGTGGATGAATTTGGCCAATTAGATCGATCCCCCAACCTCTGAACAGCCATGGCTTGATTATAGGATTCATAACTAATGTTGGTGATCTTTGAACATTACCAAATCGTTAGCAATCCTAACACCCCCTGTAATATTCAAAGGAATCTTTCAACATTATTGGCCAAAAATAGTCTGATCTTCTAATAATCCACTTCATTTTATGAGCCGATTGATGAGCTCCACAAACTCCTTCTTGGACTTCACCCATGAGGACCCTAGCATCTTCTGGATTCAAGCACTTGAGCAACACCCCTATTGATAGTCTTATAATATAGCTAATCGTGAAGCATCACATATTTGATTGATTTGTACCTAAGCTTTCTAGAGACTTTCTATGATGGGTTTCTAAGATAATCTATTATTTCACTCCTCCAGTCATTAGTGACGATCTCGCTGTTGAAGACCTCTTGAATTTGTCGATAACCAAAAGCATTCTGAGCTAGTCAATTGGCTTCTTGATTTTGAGCCCTCAGAATATGCTTGATGGTAACCATAGGGAACTCATTGATCCAACCTCAACACTTCTCATAGTAATTTCTCAAGACATCATCTTTGCACTCATATAGGCTAATCAATTGATTAATTATTAATTGAGAATCTCCAAATATTTCTAATGGCATCTGCCTTTACTTCTTGAAGAAGTTGAAGTCCTTTAAGGATGGCTTCATATTCAGCTTGGTTACTAGTGGACATTGGCTTGATGGAATAAGCAAATTCAAAACTTGACCCTCAAGGTGAGATAATAATGATACCGATACCACCACCCTGTCTGCATGATGAACCATCAAAGAACAATGTTCAAAGCATCGACTCCACATATCTAATATTGGGTCCATGATGATGAGTCATGAAATCAGACATTATTTGTCCTTTGACTGCCTTGGCCGACTAGTATCTCAAGTCAAACTCAGATAATGCCAGAATCCACTTTCCTACTGTCGACAGAATATCGTCGGTAGTCCTCCGAGGGGTATCCCACGAAGGTAGATTGATCAGTAGAGGAGCATGAGATCAAGAACAAGAAGGCAACAGAGACACACGAGTTAGAAAGGTTTAGGCCATCAGTACAACGTAATACCCTACTCCTGTGGTCTGTTGGTTTGTATTAGCTATCGTATAATATTTCATGAGTTTGGAGGGGGTCCCTGCCCACCTTATATAGTCTGAGGAGCAGGGTTACTAGTCGGTTAGATCTGAGAGATAACCAGAAAGTAATAACTGATTACAGGAATCTTGGGATTATACATATCCTAACAGATCTCATAGTATCTTTAGGATATCTTCCCAGTGTCTTGCGAGAGGCACCGAGCAGAGTCGTGCCCCACAAGGCTTCATCTTGTGGGCTAGGCCACCCCTGGGGGCATAGCCCATGTGGTCTGCCATGGGTATCTGATCTGGGGTCATACCCCCCACATCTAGTCCTCAAGCGCCTTGTACCCGTTGTGCAACGTCATCTTGAGCTCGTCCGAGTAGGTGCGAATAAAGCCGAGCAGTCAAACTCATGGTCCAACCACCGTGATGAGTTGCCGAGCAGCATGAACCATCGCCGAGCAGCGTGACCTATCGCTGAGTAGGGTGAACCATCGCCGAGCAGCGTGAACCACCGCTGAGCAGCGTGATCTATTACCGAGCAGTGTGAACCATCGTCGAGCAGCGTGAACCGTCGTCGAGCAGCGTGAATCGTCGCCGAGCAGCATGACCTATCGCCAAGTAGTGTGAACCATCACCGAGCAGCGTGACCTGTCGCCAAGTAGTGTGACCCAAGTATGGCTTGCCATAAGGGTGTAAGGAGCTCAAGTCCAGAATCAAAAATTTCTTCATAGTGGACTAATTGTGCCCACTTAGAGTCCGACCATGGAAGTAGGAGTCAATCTTCTTCCATAGGCATGTAGTCTTCGAGAAAAAATCCCGCACATTCACCGTGAGGTGAAGTGTGCCTACTTAGTCCCTGAGCCTGACAGTAGATAATGTGGTCATGTGGTGCCAGGGTCAGAAAGTAGAAGAATAGTAGAAAACCAGCCGAGCAGGCAGCCAGTCCCCGGGCGTGGCCCAAAAAGAGACAAAGCACATTCACCACAAGGTGAAGTGTGCCCACTTAGTCCCCAAGCCTACAGTAGGTGGCGTAGTCACGTGGTGCCAGGGTCAGAAATAGAAAAAACAAACAAAGACTAGCCGAGCAGGTCGCCAATCCCCGAGCTACAAGCGGAGATATTGGAGAAATCAAACCGTGGAGAAAAAAACTGGAGTAATGGTTGTACAATGTCGGTTACCGAGCCTCAATAAATGGCAGAGAAGTCAGCGATTATTTGGTGAGTAGCAACTGATGGCGGTGATAAATGGGTGATGTGGGCTGCGGTTGCGCAAAAGCCCATGTTACGGCCCACCTTGCTATAGTGGAGGATTCAGAGAGGCGCAAATCGCGGGAATGGTTTCCCAAAAACCATCGACTGCGAAGAGGTGGGGAAAATGCTTTATAACTACACTACCGCAACCCGCGCTCCCACCTTTGCCACTTCATCTTCCTCCAAAGCTCTCGCATTTCCAGACTCGCATCCACAGTAGCCTCCGCCGCCAAACCCTAATCGAATCTGAGGGATGGCGCCGAAGAAGGGAAACGCCAAATCAAAGAAGACGAGCCTGAAGAAAGTGGGAATCAAAGCCTGGCATGACAAAGAGTGGGTGACGTCGTGTACGGGAGAAGCGGAGCTGAATAAATGGTGGAAGTCGGCGTTCTTCCTGACCGCGCCACCAGCCGGATGGCGGTCGGCCCTCGGTGAGCCCTTCCCAACACCTCATACCGACGAAGTGGTGTTATTCGAAGATTACTTCTGGCGTGGGTTGGGATTTCCTGTTCACCCATTCCTTAGGGATTTGATGGAGCTTTGGGTGGTCAGTTTGTGCAATCTCCACCCAAATACCATTTTACACATCTCTATCTTCATCCATTTCTTTGAAGCATACCATGGAATCCTCCCCCACTTCAACCTCTTTTGCTACCTATTCTGGCTAAAGAAGAGAGGCGGCGGTGGTTCCAAGGTGATCGGTGGAGTGTACCTTCAGCTGCGCGACGGGATAGTAGGGGAGCACCTTACTGTGTCGCTCAACACATCACTGAAAAATTGGAACACCAGGTGGATTTACATGAGGCAGAGCCATCCGGCCATCCGCTGCGATACCGATCATGTTCCGAAAAAATAGAGGAGCTGGTCAGAGATGCCAAGAAGCGCTGATATGGAACAAGTAAAAGAGCTCCTTAGCATAATTCAGGGTGTGAAGACCAACACCGGATTGGTAGCATTGAGCTTCATAGCTCACCGCGTTCAACCCTGCAAGGAGAGAGCCCACCTGTAACACCCTAGGTGTTAGCCTTGCACAATTTGACTTGCATAGCATGAGCATGAGCATCAAGCATTCATATTTAAGCTTTTACATTTGAAACATGTGATTGAAACATATGAAACATGCTTGTTATTTTATGTTTCTTTGTATATATGCATATGATCATGAGTGAATACACATAAATGGTTAATGTGAGTCACTAAAACATATTAGCTACACTTAGGTTAACAAATGGAACCTTGTTCATGAAGATCACTTTTCATGATTAAGTACTTAAGTGATGCTACGTGTGTTGACCTGTAAAGCTTTATGAGCAACTAATGTATGAAATGATTGTGTGACCTTGCAAATAGCTTAAACATGTTTAGAGTATCATTATGAACAATTTTGGTATTCATGGCTAGGGCTAAACTAATCACTAAGTTATAGTTCAAGCATAAGTTATCATTTAAATGTGAAGGGTTTGACTAAGTTTGAATCATATGCTAGAGACTTTGCATGTAGGTAGTCACTAAAGCAAAGTTGTAGTATTTGATATGGGGAACAACTTTTATTTTTGGGTCATGAGATAATAAGGTGCATATCTTAGTCTTTTGGAGCTCACAAAAATCAACAATGCACTGTTTTCAACACTTAGCAAATATTTCTAAGTCTAAATGCTTTGACAGTCTGACAAGCTCGACTTTGGGATGAAATAACTTGAGATTGGGTGAGAATTAGGGCATGAGTTCTAAATAGAAATTGGAGCTAGTACTTTGGGCTTCAACATTGGTTTAGGAAATTTTAGCTAACAGTCCACAAATTTGGAGATTTCATCGCTGCAAACCACGCTGCCAGGCTTAGTATCGCGGGCACTGAACTAACTAAATCACCGGCTTCGATGGCTGACCAACATCAGACTTGGGCCGCCGCGTGGAGCCAGAAGCGAGCCGTGCATCGTCGGCGCCCTGCCCAGTGCGGCCATGCCGAGCCAGAACAGACCTTTATCACCCCGCACTCGCCCGCTCCATCCCCGCGCTCACCATTTTCATTTTCTGGCTTCCTCCTTTGCCGCCCACAGTAGCCGTCGCAGCACCAAGCTTCTATCATCACCATTCCCAGCACCGGCTAGCTCCACCTTGCCCATTCGCCATGCAACCACTCCACTGTCACCCCTGTGACTCGCCGCGCCCTTCCTGGTGTTAGCTTCTGCGCTAGGTTCACCATTCCTGGTGTTGCTTCTGTGCTAGGTTCGCTAGGGTTAGTAGATGCTCATCCGAGCTTTATCTTGAGTCACCATAGTCAACGCCGGCGTAGCACCGTCAACCCGCACCACCGAGCCACCATGGCCGTCGACGTCGTCCTTTGCGTCGTAGATCAGTCCACCTAGCTATCCTAGCGTGTGCGCCAAGTCGAGGGGTTCATAGTAGTTGAGGTTCCATCGCCGGAGATGTCGCCGTCGGTGAACATCGGCCGACCCACATTGAACAACGCCGCCTCCCCTGTTTTTGGTCGCTGACGCATGGGCCCGTCTGACTAGTGGACCCCATCTGTCAGTGACTTAGTTCAGAAAAAGCTAGTCCATTTATTCCTGTTTTTGTATGCAACTTTGAAAATTTATAATTTCAGCTATAGACATCCAAAATTTGTGAACCAAATTTTGTAGTGTTCCGTAGGAAGTGTAGTATTTATGAAAAATATGATATTAGCTTTTGTAGTAGAGTTTGTGGAAGATTTAAAATGAAACTTGAAATGTGTTGTTAAATGTATGTAAAATTGTTTAATTTATATCTAGAGTTCCTGTGCTCCAAAAATTATGAAATTTATGTGGTGAGCTGTTCTTGACAAGTATAAGCTCTGGTAAAAATTTGAGGGTCAGTGCATGAATAGATTTTTAGTTATAGATTTTCCCTTTATAATTAGGTGATCCTTGTATGAATTTTTATAAATTATTTATGAATCCAATATTCATGAAATTTGTTGGAGGTTGTCCTAGTACCATATGGATGCGAAGAAAAATATAAAATCTGTTGCTTGACACTTTTCACTAGGGTTTTCTATTTATGCTATTTTAAGCCTTTCTACCTTGTCATTTTTGCATAGGATGTTTTACTTCGTAAAATGGCATGAAACTTTTACAGTAGTCTATTGGTAGCACTAGTAAGCCACTATAAATTTCTGAGAATTTATGATGTACATTTATTATATGTTTATTATTTAACCTAAGTATCTAAATAAAATAATAAAGGCATTTAAATAAATAGTTTGGGCTTTACCATTATGTTTTCTTTAGTATATTTGGTATTCTTGAACTGTTGGTAAACTTGGTGTTGTCAAAATTTGAATGCTTACATGTAGTAGAAATATTATTGCTTTATAAGTCGGGTGAAAAGGGTTTTTGGATAGATTCTGTGATTTAGTATGTTGCATAGTAAAAATGATGTTTGCTGTAAAAATAGTTAATAACAAAGTTGTAGATAACTTCTTCATATATCTTGTGTTAAAAATTCAGAGTAATAAGACAAAGGGTTTAGGAGTTATAGCTGTTTAAAGTTAGTATCCCAAATGCTTACTCTCTGGAATTTCTGGACAGCACTGGATTGATTGTCTTTTTTGGTTAAGATAAATTGTGAATTAGCTTTTGGTGATTAAATAAGAGATGTAGATAATTTTATAATATTTCCAGAAAGTCCAAGATCACCACATTTGGACAAGTAGAACTTCAGTTATGAGTAAAACAAGTAGCTGTTGTTTTGTGTTATAGTCAATAAATTGTTGAAGTAGTTGATTTAATAATCAAGAAGAGATATGCACATACTCAATAGAACATGATACACTTGTTATTACTTTAGCACCATGCTGTTAAGAATAATTACAAGAATGCATTCATCATGTATCATCATATTATACTTGTCAGCATGTATGCATTCGCAATATCTTATGCCATACTCATGCATCTAGGATCGGCAGAGGAGATAATGTTGCTGGAGTCCAACGAAGGAGAGGAAGGGGACCAGCAGGAGATTCCTCAAGCTGCAGTTGCCAAAGAAGAGGAGCAGATCCTTGAAGAGCTTCCGGAGTGCCCTGACCACCGCCCCACTTCCTTTCTAAAAGGCAAGCCCAGAGCATTCTAAGTCTCCTAGTATTTTACAAAATATTACTCAAGTCCTTATGATTGATGCATTAGGTTATAAGGGTTGATTGGAACCACTTGATGCATGTAAATTCCTTATCCAGATATATACACCTTTAACCCTATGTAGGTCCAAGATCGAATATATGCTTAGCCATGCTTAGACCGGTAGAAGTCGTGTGATTTCCTGTCACCTGCGAGATATAGGTGGATACCGAAGCACGGTTGGCTATATTTGCTATCGTGGAAAAGAATCATAGGGTAATATAAATCGAGGCTGGGAAGAGTCTATGTGTAGGTTGACTCATGTGATTCCGCCTGTGCCGATCAAGGACCGTACCATTGTTGGAACTTCTGACAAGATTGAACGCATGTCTATCACTTAGCTGGACGTATAACTCGTTCCGACCACGAAGTCAAGTAGCTCAACTCAGGCTAGGCCCTATTCTGTTATGCGCTCCTTATGGGGAGCCAGACTGAGCCCAAGGGTAGGCTAGGCCTGAACGTCCTGGCATTTGGTGTCCCCGATTGTGCGAAGCGGTATGAACCCGCGAAATGTGTACTTGAGTTGTACCAAAGGTGACCTAAGGTGACCATTGATCAGGTTTGTCTAGGTTTGTGTTAGGAATAAATTCCCAGCTGGTGGAAATCGATTCGAATCGCCGTCTCTCCCGGATAGTGAGAAACTTGGCAAGCTCCAGCATCATAGTAACTATATTATGGAACATGATGGTTCGCATGAACATGGATTTACAATGCCGGCTATGGTTACTAGTGTATGCTCTTAAAATGATATACCACATGTTTGGCATAGGATAGTTGCTAATTTAGAGATGGATAGTCATAATTAACTTGATAACAGAATTATAATTATATAATTGATTTAATCGCTTTTTATGCAAAATGTTGTCAAGCTATCTCCATTTATACAGCCTTGCATGATCCTTGGAGTCATTTTATTTCTGGTTTATGATGGGTAAGTCTAGCTAAGTACCTTCTCATACTCAGGGTTTATTTCTCATTGTTGCAGATGGCACTGTTTATCATGGTTATTGCAAGAGTTGCTTCTATCCCGCTGTGGATGAGGAGTAAGCCTTGGGCAGGCTTCTTTATTAATCCCTCTAAATGCTTTGGTGAACCGTGATCGTATGTTGGCACTGTATCAAACTATGTTGGCAAATGCTACTTTCAAACTTAATTTGCTTCCGCTTTTATCCATTAAACTTGATTTGTAATAACTTTGTTTTATACTCTGATGATGGAAATGTATCTGTGAACTTTATGTAATATGTGACATGTATGTTGAATCATGTACGATCTTGGTTGTTGTAAATTGTTTATCGAGACCCATCGTGGTACTCGATGGACTACCAGGTTTATATGGGTTCAAGTATGACAGTGCGACCGCTTGCGGGCTGCCATTGTACTTGTACTCTTATAAATTGGTCGGTTCTACGACAGCTAGTATCAGAGCAAGATTCAACGTTAATTGTCATATGTGTATTTAAAACAAAGGTTTTTGTTTTCCAAAACCTTTTCTAGCAACTGATAGCTATATAAATAGGTATTTGAAATCTAAAGTGTGCCAGTGATCACTTTCCTTATGCCCAAATTAAGGACTATTAGGTGGCTATTTAAGTACTAACACGGGGGGTTTTTACTTTCGTCGTCCATATGGCATGCTATTGTATGGATGCCATTCATTTGAATGGTAATGTATGGATCAAATGCCTCTATGCCAAGGTAAGTTGATGAGTGGCATGACCGCAAGATGTGAGCGTGCGGTCGGGGAGAGTTAGCTTTGGTACGGCTATGTATGCATGCTTGCACGTGTATATGGTACGTATTTAATTGTGGGTATAAACTATTATCGAGTAGCTTTGATATTGAAGTATATGTATGGGTATACATATATGGAAATATTTAGATTTACATTCTGCATATGTAATTGTGGGGTTTGGGCTGAAATGAAACTTTTATGCAGGTACACTAACAACAAAACATGTAGCTTCACTAGTTACGCTATATATGAGAGAACGTATGTATGCCACCGTGTCTACCGTTAGAAATAATTTTTCCTAAGTTTGTGAGGACGTACGGAATGAGCATGCATCATGATAATTACCATTCACATAATTACATTGTTCCTTCCCTTATAAATTTCTTACTCGGTTATGCAACTCTTATCCATTATGGCCTTGTCTCACAAAAAGTGTACATATTGATGGTACAGATGGCAGCACCAACTAGATGTGAGAATTTCCTGATGGTTTCTAGAACGCCTACACTACTGTGGAAAGTTTTGCACTTTGCGGGGTACCTTGAACTGCCCCTTTATCATTGGAATGAAGAGTACTTAGAGGGACAGCCATGGTACGAGGTTTGGCTAACTATACCAGCCCGCACCCAAGCACCCTTCTGGCAGGAGTGGAAGGCTGAATCAGAAGGGAAAACTCCTTGGGAGGCTACCCACGTAGTGGCCTTTGAGGTTTTGAGTCAAATCTGCCAGTAGCATGGGGATGCCCTTACCGGCAGTGCAGCGAGTATGTTTCCTTGGGTAGATCCATCCACCACAATATGGGAACAACGCAACCAAAATGTATTGATCCGAGATCGGGATGAGCGAGCAAACTAGCTCTAACCCTGCTATGAGTGCCATGTTTGCGGTGATGAAGATGTTTTGTACATGCCAGGACACCAGGGATTTCTGGCAGGAATCATACACCACTTGCATGGACAAGCTCATTAGAGCTGAAGCCGCACAACGCAAGCTCAAAAAGTGTGTGCGCAAGCAAAAGAAAGCCACAAGTAAAGCTCGATGGGAATCTGACCAAGCTTATGTAGCTTTGGACACTCTCCATGCCCAAATGGAGCAAGTGGATCAACAGAGAGCAGCAGCCCAAGAAGCAAGAGCTAATGGTCAAGTGTTACTTGCAGGACTGCGGGAGCAGTTGGAGGCCGCCCGTGCTGAGGTGTCCACAGCTAGATGCTAGCGAGATGTAGCAGAAAACCATGCCCCTATAGTAAGGATAGAAAGAGATCGGCACCGCGACATGAGTAATGCAGCAGGACCATGCCGAAAGGGGCTTACGTCAGTAGCTTGCACAGGCTCAACTTCAAGTGATGAACCTTCAGCATGAAGTGCACTATTTGAACAACCAACCGAACCCAATCCTTGATGGGGAAGAAGATGGTCCAAATATGGAGGAAAATAAGGACGAGGAAGAGGAAGAAGTGGAGCCTGAGGAAGGAGATGATCCTATCTCTAACCTCGATAGTGATCATGATGAGGATTAGATAGCATAGTACTTGGTAGAAGTGCTTAATGTATCATCGTTGGTTATGTAATGGACTTGTAGTTTGAATTTGGTGTTGGTGATTGGACTATCATGTAATATTGTTATTTGCATGACTATCGCACATTTGGTTATACGCTAATGCAAATTCTAGTTGATTTATCAGAGATCATTATTTGAATATTAACGTGCTATGAGCCCGATAAGTGATCAAATTGGTGGTGTCATATTGCAAGAATGAATTATTATGCCGCTATTTTTATTGTATGAATTTGAGATTGTCTCCAGTAGTTTTAGTTTGGCATAATTATAAATTCATCTGCAATCTTTTGACATCAACCAATAATCACTTATTGTTGCAACTTCACAGATGACTCGCACCCGTGTAGGAGCTAGTAGCCGCCATGATGGCAATGGTGATGACTTACCACCACCGCCACCGCTGTCTGCTCAGGAGTTCTTTGCCCAATTCTTGGGAAGCCAAAGGACAATGGAGGAAGCCCTGCGCCTCATCGCGCAGAACACCACTCGTGGCCACCCACAGCAACAAGGTCCCAATGCCAAATTAGCATAGTACATTCAAGGAATTTTTGGATACAAAGCCTCCTATCTTCAAGGTGGCAGAGGAACCACTATAGGTGGATGAGTGGCTCAACACCATTGGGCAGAAGTTTCGTCTGCTAAGAGTCACTGAGCACCTGAAGGCTGAGTATGCGTCCCATTAGTTGCAGGGACCTAGCAGGGATCTGGTGGACATATTTCTTGTCCTCTCTACCTGCTAATGCGCGAGTAACATGGGAGCAGTTCAAGTTGGCCTTTTGGGGGCATCATATTCCCCCAGGCCTAATGCGCATGAAGGCGGCTGAATTTATGAGGCTCACACAGGAGACAAAGACCCTCACAGAATATATGCATGCATTCAACAACCTATCCAGGTATGCTCCAAGTTTTATTGATACCAAGGAGAAGAAGGTAGAGAGCTTCAAGAGGGGTCTTAGCACGAAGCTAATGAAGACCATGGCCAATTCCAAGTGCACCACTTACAACTGAGTTTATTAGTGATGCTTTGACCCAGGAAAACCACAATAACATGCATGCGGCAGCTAAGGGCTGCAAGAGGGCAATTGAGGCAGGTGCCTCCTGGATCTTCATAGTCCAGAGCTCCTATAATAGCTAGGCCACAGTTCCATCCACCTGCACCCAAGTTTAGGCCTCCACCCCCAAAAGCTTAGAATGGTAGGCCTTAGAAAATGTTCCGTAAGACATTCAGTATTGCCTTACCAAAAGGAAATGGTGGTCAGGGAAGCTCCACAGGACCTAGGAGTAATCAACCCTGTTTCAACTGCAATCAAGTGGGTCATTGGGCCAAGGAATGCCCCCACCCTTAAAAGAATGGCAACCAGAATCAGAACAATCAGAGGCAGGCAAACTCAAGGGCATGTCCTGGATATGTGCATTATACAACTATTGAGGAAGTGCCCGTAGGAGAAGTTGTCACGGCTAATATGTTTCTTGTCAACAAGCATCCCGCTATTGTTTTATTTGATTTGGGAGCTTCTCATTCATTTATGAGTCAAGCATTTGCATCTAGATAGGATCAGAAAATAATTGAAGTAAGAAAGGGTGGTTATAATATAAGTTCAGTTGGGGCTACTATTTCTATAAATAAGATAGTAAAAAATGTGCTCTCTATACAAGGGAGGGAGTACATAATGGATTTGATAATATTGCTCGGGTTATCAATAAGTGTAATCTTAGGCATGAATTGGATGAAGGATCATGGTGTTCTCATTGACACTAGCACTCGTACTGTTATGTTGAGAGAACCTAAGGGAGGGAATGCTTTTCTAGTACCACTCTCCTGAAATTTTGAACTCCAACATTTAGCTTGTGCTATCCAAACCACTACCCTTTGTGATATCCCCTTGGTTTGTGAGTTTCTGGATGTATTTCTAGAGGAGTTACCAGGTTTACCACCTGATAGGGATGTGGAATTTAAGATTGAGTTAGTACGAGGTATGGCACCAATCTCAAGAAGGTCATATAGAATGCCACCAAATGAGTTAGCAGAACTTAAGATTTAGTTACAGGATCTGTTGGACAAGGGTCTTATTCAACCTAGTTCATCTCCATGGGGCTATCCAGCATTGTTTGTGAAAAAGAAGGACAAGTCCTTGAGAATGTGTGTGGATTATAGGCCACTCAGTGTTGTGACTATTAAAAACAAATACTCGTTGTCTCGCATCGACATCTTGTTCGATCAATTGGCAAAGGCAAAGGTATTCTCCAAGATTGACTTGAGATCAGGCTATCGTCAGATAAAGATTAGGCTAGAGGATATACCTAAGACTGTTTTCTCCACTCGGTACGGCAATTATGAGTATTTGGTTATGTCTTTCAGACTAACAAATGCTCCTGCCTACTTCATGTACCTGATGAATTTGGTATTCATGCCCGAGCTTGACAAGTTCGTGGTCGTGTTTATCGATGATATATTGATTTATTTGGAGAACAAGGCAGATCATACAGAACATCTGAGGATTGTTCTATCTAGATTAAGGGAGCATAAGCTATATGCAAAATTTAGCAAGTGTGAATTTTGGTTGAGCAAAGTACCTTTCTTAGGTCATATCTTATCAAAAGATGGAATCTCTATAGACCCATCAAAAGTACAGGAGGTCATGGATTGGAAGGCCCCAACTTCGGTGCATGGAGTTCGGAGCTTTCTGGGGTTAGCAGGATATTATCGTCGTTTCATTCCAGATTTCTCAAAGATAGCTAAGCCCTTGACCAGACTACTTTAGAAAGATGAGAAGTACAAATGGACACCAGAATGTGAAGCAGCTTTTCACACCCTCAGAACTCTGTTAACTACAGCGCCTGTCTTAGCACAACCTGATATTGAGAAGCCTTTTGATGTATTTTGTGATGCATCAGGTATAGGTTTGGGATGTGTGCTTATGCAAGAAGGAAGAGTTATTGCATATGCTTCTCGGCAATTGAGAAAACATGAAGTCAACTACCCTACACATGATTTAGAATTCGCAGCAGTTGTTCATGCATTAAAGATATGGAGATATTATTTGTTGGGCAATGTATGTCATATATATACTGACCACAAAAGTCTCAAGTATATCTTTACCCAACCAGAGTTGAACATGAGACAGCGAAGATGGTTAGAATTGATTAAGGACTGCAATTTGGCAGTGCATTACCATCCTAGGAAAGCCAATGTTGTAGCCGATGCACTCAGTTAGAAATCTCATTGCAACACTAAGGAAGCCTTGTTGGAAGATGGCTTCAATTTGTTACATCCTGTTGTACTACATAATATCACTATCAGTTGTTCACTTGAGAGCAAAATCATAGAGCTGCAGCAAATGGAAGTAGGTATAAGTCACATCAAGAGAAAGATGCAAGAGCAAGAAACCAAACATTTTAGATTAGATGAAAAGGGTGTACTATGGTTTGAGGACCGACTTGTAGTACCAAAAGACCGAGAGCTTAGAAATCAAATTTTAGATGAAGCTCATTCGTCCAAATTGTCTATCCATTCGGGTAGTAGCAAGATGTACCAAGATTTAAAAACCCATTTTTGGTGGACTAAGATGAAGAAAGAGATTGCAACCTATGTCGCTAGGTGCGACAACTGCAGCAGAGTAAAAGTTGTTCATATGAAATCTGTCAGATTACTCTAGCCATTGCCTATTCTAGGTTGGAAATGGGAAGAAATCAGTATGGACTTTATCACAGGCCTTCCAATGACACCGCAAGGTCGTGATTCAATATGGGTTATTGTAGATCGTCTCACCAAGTCAGCACATTTTAGACCAGTTCACATAACATATCACGTGGGGAAGTACGCTGAGTTGCACATTTCTCAGATTGTGAGACTACATGGAGTACCCAGGACCATAACCTTAGACCGAGGACCACAGTTCATAGCTCATTTCTGGGAACACTTGCACCAGACTTTGGGAACTAAGCTAATTAGAAGTTCCGCATACCATCCACAGACTTCTGGATAGACAGAGTGAGTGAACCAAATCTTAGAAGGTTTGCTAAGAGCTTGTGTTATATCTTCCAAAGGTTCGTGGGAGAAATGGTTATCTTTAGCTGAGTTCTCCTACAACAACAGTTATCAAGCAAGCATCAAGATGGCTTCGTTTGAAGCCTTGTATGGCAGAAAGTGTAAAACTCCGTGGAATTGGATTGAGCCCAGCGAGAGGAGATACTTTGGTATTGACTTTGTCAATGAAGTTGAAGAGCAAGTGTATATTATCCAATAGCATATGAAGGCAGCTCAATCGAGACAAAAGAGTTATACTGATAAAAGAAGAAGACCACTGACTTTTGAAGTGGGTGACTATGTATACTTGAAAGTATCACCCATTGTGGGGTGCACAAACCTGGATACCCACGGCAGACCACATGGGCTGCGCCCCTAGGGGTGGCCCAGCCCACAAGAAGAAGCCTTGCGGGGCACGACTCTGCTCGGCGCCTTCCGCAAGACATCGAGAAGATATCCAGAAGATACTATGAGATCTGTTAGGATATGTATGATCCCAAGATTCCTATAATTAGTTATTACTTTCTGGTTATCTCTTAGATCTAACCGACTTGTAACCCTACCTCCCGAACTATATAAGGTGGGCAGGGACCCCCTCTAAAATCATGGCATATCATACGATAGCTAATACAAACCAACAGACCATAGGAGTAAGGTATTACGTCATATTGACGGCCTGAACCTGTCTAACTCGTGTGTCTCTATTGCCTTCTTGTTCTTGATCTCGCGCTCCTCTGCCGATCAATCTACCTTCGTAGGATACCCCTCAGAGGACTGCCTGACGATATTCTGTCGACAGTTGGCGCGCCAGGTAGGGGTGTGCGTGTTGTTTCCTTGTCGAACAAGATGGCTTTTTCTACAGGCTCTTCGCCCCTTCTGCAGCCTGGCCAGATCTTCATGGTCGGATCCATCTCGTGGGTCATCAACACTGACAGAGTCGGAGAGCTCCTCAAGCCAGGGCAGATTGGTTCTACGCCAATCACCCCCGCACCTGCAACTGCAGATCCGATCTCAGGAGCCAATTCCGAGGTCTCCTTCGGCAACTACTCACCGTCCGCTTCCTCGCTACCAGAGGAAGCCAATCAACAACGACGATCTGATCGAATCCATCGATCAGGTTGGACTGAAGCTCGTCGATTGTCTCTCTATCGCTGAATCGGCACTAGACATTCTGGTTCAGCGCCGACCACCCTCCGATCCAGATCTATCAGAGGGTGCTCAGGAAACTGCAGGGGCTACGGCCCTACCCTTTGGGTTCTCCAACGCCGCCGCCGCTCACCAACATGCCCTGAGGGGCAAACTCGCTGACCAAGTCACCGTCCAGCTTCCGCCAGCCATCAACACGCTACACTTAGGCCGAAGCCCCAGGGCGCACCTCTAGACCATCCTAGAAGAAGCTCCAGGCTCTGAGTCTCAGGGCTCTATAAAGACCCTCACCGAAACCTTCTTTGATCAATTTCTCCTTCCACCCTTTCGAGGTGGTGCGATCTTCAACAGCAGCATTGATAGCCCTCCCCAGAACAGTGAAATCGAGGAGGAGTGTGTTGCTCGGGAGAACCGAAATGTCAACCATGCGCAGCGACGAGAAAATGAGGCAGCCATCGCGAGGGCCAAGGCTACTCAGAATAATCGGCTTGACTCTCAAGGAAGACCACTCCTGCTCTACCGTGACCTTGATGAAGAATTCCTCTATGTCGATGGCCATGACGTCTTCAAGACTCCAAGCGCCAATTTGGTAGTAGCCGCCAACGAGCTCGCTCGTTTCCCTCAAACATCCGAGCTCGCCAAGATTGCTGCCATGCTTAAAGCGGCTCACTGTCAGGTCAATGAGATCCGCGAGGATTAGAGACCTTCGTGCTCTACGAGCATGATTCACCGATCAACTGCGCCGAGGTCCAATCACCGCCCAAGTCAAAGCCGTTTCACCGACCAATCGCTACCTCTCCAGGGGAACCCGGGGGGCATCGCGCCAAACACCATCGCCAACATGACCAGGAGGTCGAATAGGATGCTAGAGTACATCTTAACAACCTCTGGGATGTGCGGCGGCGTATCGAGCAACATCGCTTTGGTCGCCATGAAGACAAAGTGCGTCGCTGCCAGGATTACGAAAAGGAGTACGGCAACACGGACTTAGCCCTCGAGCCTATCCTAGACCACAACACCACACATGACGGTGTCGACAACCCTGAAGGACCTCTAGCTTTCACAAGGGCACTCCGAACACTTCGATGGCCCCATGGTTTTAAGATCACCGGGGTCGAGCCCTACGAAGGAAGAATAAACCCAACTCAGTGGCTGTAGGCTTACGCCACTGCTATCCACGCCGCGGGAGGAGACACTAGCATCATGGCAAATTATCTCCCCATCATGCTCACGCCACCCGCCATGAGCTAGTTCACTAGCCTTGTGTCGGACTCCATCGGCTCATGGGAAGAATTGAAGAAAGTCTTCACCGACAACTATATGGCCACGTGTACTCGACCCGGCACGAAGCATGATCTCAGCCGCATCAACCAGAAGCCATCCGAGCTCCTCCGCAGCTACATCTAGCGTTTCTCCAAGATGAGGAACTCTATCCCCAACATCACGGAATCTAAAGTCATCACCGCCTTTATCCGAGGACTCCACCATCGCGAGCTTCGCTCCAAATTCAACCATACCATAAGCCACCAACCGGTATCGGTGAAATGATAACTACCGCCAACCAATACACTGATGTAGAGGAATCCGAGGTGTGCTTCAACAAGGATGTAGGCACTCAGCAACCACCTCACCGATACTATGATCGCCTCGACGACCGACGTCACAGTGACTGTCGTCCCGACGATCGCAGCTATCATCACCATAGCAACCGTGAGCGAATAGGAGGACACAGGCCTGGCCAAAATCGTTGCCGCCGGCCAGAACACATCTTTGCCACCATTAGTCAACCTCGCGCCAAGCGTAACTATGATGAGCAGTACCAAAAGATCCTCGACGGCCCGTGCCCTCTTCATAAGAACGCCAAACATAAGATGAAGGACTACATTGGTCTGGCCAGGGAGTTCCATGACAAGAGGCTCGATGACGACGCCAACGATGGAGTCGAAGGTCATCGACCACCTGGGAACAACAACAATGCCTTTTAGGACCACGCTAAAGTGGTCACCACCATCTTTGGGGGCCTTGCCTCCATTGAGAGTCGAAGGGAACGGAAGCTTGCCGCTCGACGAGTGCTCGTCATCACTTCAGAAGAAACTACCACCGACCCCAGCTATCGCCCATGGTTCGAGGTCCCCATCACCTTCAGCAGGGCCGACCAGTGGGTAGACATACCATATATAGGGCGTTTCCCCCTCATCCTCGATGCAATCGTCCAGAAGGTGCTCTTCAGAAAAGTCCTTGTTGATGGTGGCAGTGCTTTGAACCCACTCTTTGCCGGAGCCCTAAGAGAGTTGGGCCTCACGATATCAGATCTCACACCCTCAAACTCCTCCTTCTAGGGTGTGCTACCTAGAAGGGCATCCAGACCACTTAGAGAGATCACCCTAGCAGTATAGTTCATCACGGCAAGTAACTACCGCGTCGAGCACATCAACTTCTACATCACTGACTTCGACACCGCCTACCACACCATACATGGCCAGCCAACTCTAGCCAAATTCATGGCCATACCACACTACGCGTATCTAGTGTTGAAGATGCCTTCGCCTACAGGAGTCCTAGCTCTGCAGGCCAACCTTTTCATTTCCTACGCCTGTGAGACAGAGAGTCTTGCTCTCGCTGAAGCCACCGACCTCTCCATCTAGATGGCTAGCGTGGTCGCCAAAGCCAAGACAGTACCCGCCGATGACATGGAGATTCCAGAGCTAGAGCTTCCCCATGCCTCCACCAAGTCCAAGGAAATCAAGGAGGTCGGCCTCGGCCTCAACGACGCCTCTAAGACTGTGAAGATTGGGGCTCACCTTGACCCCAAATAGGAAGGCACACTCATCTCCTTCCTACGTGCCAACGCCGATGTGTTTGCTTGGAAACCTATAGACATGCCGGAGGTACCACGGGAGAAGATCGAGCACTCCTTGAATGTCTCACCAACCACCAAACCGATCAAGCAGAAACTCCACCGATTCGCACCAGACAAGAAGGAGGCTATTAGGGTAGAAATGAAATGGCTCTTAGCTGTCGGGTTTATTAAAGAAGTGCATCATCTAGATTGGTTAGCAAACCCTGTTCTCATTCGAAAAAAGAATAAGGAATGGAGAATGTGTGTTGATTATACTGATCTTAACAAACACTGCCCTAAAGACCCCTTTGGCTTGCCTCGGATAGACAAGGTTGTAGACTCTACCACCAACTATGAACAACTCTCTTTCCTTAACTATTACTCTAGCTATCATCAGATCTCCCTCAAGGAAGAAGACCAGATAAAAACGTCGTTCATTACACCTTTTGGTGCATACTGCTACAAAACTATGTCCTTCGGACTCAAGAACACTGAGGCTACCTATCAAAGGGCCATTCAGATGTGCCTCGACCAGCAGATTGGCCGCTACATCGAAGCCTACATCAATGACGTGGTCGTCAAAACCAAGATAGCCGACAACCTTATCGCCGACCTCGAAGAAACCTTCGCCAATCTGAACAAGTACCGATGGAAGCTGAACCCTTCAAAGTGCATCTTTGGAGTTCCATCCGGTATATTGCTGGGCTACATCATCAGTGCTCGAGGTAGCAAGCCTAATCCTGACAAGGTCTCTGCCATCACCAATATGAAACGGCCAACATGGCTGCTTTAAGCCACTTCATATCACGCCTTGGCGAAAAAGGGCTACCTTTCTTCAAGCTCCTCAAGGCCTCCGAGCACTTTTCTTGGTCGGAGGAGGCAGACTTAGCTTTTGAGTAGCTCAAGTTGTTCTTAACAAAGCCACTGATCATGACAGCGCCAAGGCCAGATGAGACTCTGCTAATATACATCGCCGCCACTTCTCGCGTCGTGAGCACAGCTATCGTCATCGAACACGAGGAAGCCGGGCACGCTTACAAGGTGCAATGTCCGATCTACTTTATCAGTGAAGTACTTAATGAGCCAAAAACTCATTATCCTCCGGTATAAAAGTTGTTATATGCAATTCTGATTATGTCATGCAAGCTCGGACATTACTTCGAATACTACAAGATCACCGTGGTCACTGAGTTTCCCTTAGGGGACATTCTTCGCAACAAAGAAGCCAATGGCTGCATCATTAAATGGGCTATTGAGCTCGGCACCTATTCCATTGAATTCAGAAGCAGACCTACCATTAAGTCATAGGTGCTCGCTGACTTTGTCATTGAATGGACCGAGATCTAAGAGCCCATCGTCGCTGCTTGCCCCGAACACTAGGTGATGTACTTCAACGGTGCCCTTAACATCAACGGTGCTAGTGTGGGCATTCTATTCATTACGCCAACCAAGGATAAGCTACGTTATGTTCTTCGGATACACTTCCCGGTCTCCAACAATGCCGTGGAATACGAAGCATGTCTCCATGGTCTTCGTATAGCCGTCGAGCTTGGCGTCAAACGCCTAATGGTGTATGGGGACTCCACATTGGTTATCAACCAGCTCAACAAAGACTGGTCATGTTCCAGCGAGAAGATGGATGCTTACTGTGCTGAAATCAGAAAGCTTGAAGGAAAATTCTATGGTATCGAGTATCACCACGTGGTACGTGACCAAAATCAACTCACCGATCACTTATCCAAGCTCGATTCTTCTCGCGCCGCGATCCCACCAGGGGGTTTTATTCATGATCTCCTAGCGCCATCCATCAAAGAAGATAAGGAAGTTGAAGAAGTTCCTCCTGCCGAGCAGTTGGTACTTGTGGTACTTTCGCCGGTCGCCGATTAGAGGGAGCAATTCATCAAGTACCTCACCAGCGCTGAGGTACTCGTAGACAAGACTAAAACTGAATGCCTAGTTCATCGAAGCAAGCTTTATGTGCTGGTGGATGGCAGCTTGATGAGGAAAAGTGCCAAGGAAGGGATACTGCAGAAATGCATCACCCAAGAGGAGGGAGCGAAGCTGCTTCTTGAAATTCACTCTGGTTCCTACGGCAAACATGTGGCCTCGAGAACATTGGTTGGCAAGGCTTTTCGAGCTGGTTTTTATTGGCCCACAGCATCACTGATGCAGAAGATCTCGTCCGATGTTGTGAAGGATGCCAATTCTTTGCTAAGCAAATACACGTGCCCGTGCAAGAGATGCAAACCATCCCAGCTTCCTGGCCCTTTGCATGCTAGGGACTAGACAAGATCGGGCCTTTCAAGCCAGCACCAGGTGGTTTCTGGTACGTGTATGTCGCCATTGACAAGTTGTCCAAGTGGATTGAATATAAACCACTCGTCTCAGCTACTACAAAGAAGGCAGTTTAGCTCTTTGAAGATATCATCCACATATTTGGTCTACCAAACAGCATCATCACCGATCTTGGAACTATGTTTACTGGACATCACTTCTGGGACTTCTGCGACGACCGTTGCATCTCCATCAAATATGTTTCTATTGCCCATCCAAGAGCCAACGGTCAAGTTGAACGAGCGAACGGTATGATCCTTGATGCCCTAAAAATGACTGTATCAGAAAGAAGAAAAGCACTTGGGCAGATGGCTCAAGGAGCTTCCAGCTATAGTTTGGGGACTACGTACTCAACCTAGTCGCAGCACTAGCGTGACTCCATACTTTTTGGTCCATAGCTTAGAAGCCATACTACCAGCGGACGTTACTTTCCAAGCACCTAGAGTGGAAAACTATGATGAAGAGCAGGCCGAGGATGTCTGGTCTGAGGACGTCGAGAGAGCCGAGGAAGAGTGCCTAATCACCTGTGTCCGTATAGCTAAGTATCTGGAAGGCTTGTGGAGGTACTACAACCAAAACATCAAAGGTCGTTCATTTACTGTTGGCGATCTCGTTCTCCGTAGAAAATAAAAGACTGATGGTTTGCACAAGCTCTCTTCCCCTTGGGAAGGGCCTTATATCATCAAAGAGGTTACTTGACCAGGTTCTTATCGTCTAAGTGACTTAGAAGGAGTCAATGTTCCCAACTCATGGCACATCGAACACCTTATACGTTTCTATCCTTGAAACACTACAGATATATACTCTACAAATTTATATTCAGTAATGTTTTTGGTCTCCATAACTTGTCTCCGTTTTGTCTCTATTGTGGATTAACAACCACTTATGGTCGCCGAGCTATATGCTACTTCATAACGAACTCCAGTATGTGATCGCCGTAACTACACTGACCACATTTTCTCCAAATCGCCAAACTCGTTTTCTCCAAATCGCCGAACTCGTTTTCTCCAAATCGCCGAACTCGTTTTCTCCAAACCACCAAACACGTTTTCTCCAAATCACCGAACCCATTTTCTCCAAATCACCAAACTCATTTTCTCCAAAATGCCGAACTCATTTTCTCCAAACCGCCGAACACGTTTTCTCCAAATCACCGAAATCGTTTTCTCCAAATCGCTGAACTCGTTTTCTCCAAACCGCCGAACACGTTTTCTCCAAATCACTGAACCTGTTTTCTCCAAATCACCGAACTCATTTTCTCCAAATTGCTAAACTCGTTTTCTCTAAACCGCCGAACATGTTTTCTCCAAATCACCGAACCCGTTTTCTCCAAATCGCCGAACTCGTTTTCTCTAAAACTCCAAATACGATTTCTCCAAATCCCCAAACACGATTTCTCCAAATCACCAAACTCGATTTCTCCAAATCGCAGAGCATGTTTTTCATATAACAAAGACATTCTTTGATCGGAGAGCAACATTTTTTCTTTTCTGTTCTCTTCAGAGATGACCCAGTCTCTGATTTCTCCCTACACGTGCTACAGGCTCCGCGCTCTGTGTTATGGGTGGTCAGCTGCGGTCCCTTGGTCACACCTATTTTTCCTACATGTCTACGGGCTCCGCGCTCGACGTTATGGAATATGGGTCAGCCAAGGCTGAAAAGTTCAACATAGAATACATTGCTCGGACGCCACTTGTGTTGCCTTTATCTCCAAGTTTGTATAACAGCTGCCGACCAGAACACGTTCAGCGCTGTTTTTATGGAAAAGACTCAGCCACCAATTTTTTCCTACACGTGCCACGGGCTCTGCGCTCTACAGCATGGGTGGTCGGCTGTGGTTCCTGGGTCATGTCTGTTACTCCTACACATGCACGGGCACCGCGCTCGACGTTATGGACTATGGGTTGGCCAAGGCCATAGGGACCAATAGTAGACCAACTGGTCAGATGTTAATTGAACTACGCATAACCGCGTCAGGTTTGAAACTTTGAAGATTATTTCGCCGAACTATAAGCAAACTGCATATATTACATATACAAGCACATTATGACAAATATGTGATAAGTACTTGTTTCTTGCGCTATCGCGTTTTCTAATACACAGTCAAGGTTGTACAGATGGTCTTCTATAATCAGATTAATGAGCTTCGCCATCACCATTCGTCTCGCCAAACAGATCTATATCGCCGACCAGCATTTTTGCTGCATCCTCCACTTCATCCTCCAGCTGCTAGGTCTCCATGTCGCTCAGTCCTTCTGTGAACCCACCCTCTATGGACTGAAGGTCGGTGGTCGGATAATGGGACCAAACAACCGCAAGGACATGGGTAGCAACGGTAGTAATGGCATCATGGTTGAAGGTTTTGAAGTTTTCCCATGCTGCCTTGCACCTCTGAATGACAGTGTCAGGGTGTTGCCGCCTGCCGTCGTGCTAAGTGGACGTCTTTAGGTCGATGCAGTCAAGCACCAGCTTAATTGCAGCGACTATAGTATCGAAGTTCTCCTTCTGGACCTTGGCCTCCTACACCAGCACGTCGAATTGTGCTTTGGCTTTATGATGATAACCTGTGAGAGTTACAATGATCCGTTATACGAGGAGCTACTACAATAATGATACCGACCAGAAGGAATTCACCTTTCAGCTCCTTAGCAAGTTTGTCCGCCCGCTCTGCTTCCTTTGCTTTTTCCTGGCGAAGTTGATCGATGGTCTGGCGCATCTGGCTAAGCTCAGCATCTTGCTCCACAAGCACACCAGTTGTTAATAGAAATGAGGCAGTTCAGCAATACTAAAGTACATTCATTGATGTATCGTACCTGCTTTCTATTTGGATACACTGTTAAGCTATTCGCTTTTCCTCTCTAGCTGCTCGGAAGCACATTTTAGATGGTCGGAGATAGCGGCCAGCTGCTCGGACTAGCTCCGCACTTGCTTGGACACAGCCGCCAGCCTTTTGGTAAGGACCCCCTTTTGGTATTCTAGGTCCCGTGTGTTGGACTCCGCAAGGTCTCGTTCGCGTTGGGCTCGCTGGATATTCTTCTTCCGAGAGATTCCTGGCCTCTTTAAGTTTTTCGTTCTCCTGCTGCAAGGGGCTCCATTCGCTTTATTAGCTGGCGGCGCTGCCCGACAACTCGAGATATTTCCTGCAACATATATGATGACATTATTGTTAACCAATTCTAATATATGACTAGGACCTTTCCAGGCAAAGTATTCACCTTGATCTATTTCATCACACCAGTAAGGGAAGTCTCCAGTCTCCTGAACTCCTTGGTGGTGTCCTCCTCTTCAACAATAACTATTTCTTCACCACGCTTTTGGAGGATCCAGACTACTCGAGGTCGAGGTTCATCGCGCATGATCTCCTCCTCCTTATCCTCCTCCATCGCAGCCAGAGGGACAACCTTGGGGCTTGGTGGTCGGATAGCAGTTCCGACCATGCCCTCCAAAGAATCAGGGACTGCCGTCTATTCATTTGACTCCAAAAGCCTTTCCGCTCCCATTTCCACCACCGCTGAAGGAGCTGTTGCTGATTCGCTCGCCATTGTAGGCAGTCGCTCGCCACCAAGAAGCTCACTAGGGGCAGCAATTGGCTCCCCCGCGTGCTCCTGAGCACTCGGGGACTCTAGGATGTGGTCTGCTGGCGTCTCCACCGCTCCAGGGCAAGTTTCCGGTCGTCGGTCAGTCTGAGCGGGTGGGGCTGGATCTATTGCTCGCCTTGCACTGTATCAAATTAGTTATTCAGTAACAACATAAGTAAAGAAAATACAGCAAAATAACTACAGCACAAGAGCACTTACGGTTTGGTCTGACGGTTCAATTTCTTGAACCGACGATGCCGACCAGAGCCTTCGGGAGTAGCTGTAGGGTCGACTCCTATGCTTGGTGAGGGAATTCTTAGCTCTTCCTCAGTTGGCCTTAGTTCTGCCTACTGCTCTAGGGCTGCTGTCATTTGTTGTTCTAGGATCTCCGTTGACCGCTCTGCGAGGATTTTCGACGTCTGCTGCACCGTAATTTCCTCCGCTCGATGCTCGAGGACTCTCCTTGTCGGAGCCTCAAGGACTTCTTCGCCTACCCTAATTTGTTGTTCCACACGTGGGTAGAGCGGAGGCCCTTTTGTGCTCGAGGGAGGGTTCATGAGAATCTCGTCGTCGTTAGACCAATCGAACACCGTGGTTCTTCGTGTTCGATTGGTTTGGTCATCATCTAGAGAGATCCCGCCTGGTTTACAGGGAGCAGTCGTTGCTGTTTTCCTCTTCTTCTGGGCCGGCTCATCTTCCGCTAGCCTCTTTCCCCTAGTTTTCGCCGACACTGGGGGAGGACTCTCCGTCTGACCAGTGTCCATTCCTTTGGATTCCAAGGAGACACTGACGGAGCTCTCCTCAATTTGAACAGGTCGACATGCATCCACTAACGGTGGCCAATCATTTCCCGGTATGCCTAAGAAATACACCGCCCTATCCTACGAATGGATCTTAACATGAGTAGGATCAGTTTATTGCTCGGTAGTATAAATAAAATTCTTGAAAACATATAGTAAAGACATTCACCTGAGGAGGCAGATTCTTGCAATTGAAGGGCTTCGTGTACCATGATAGCCTGAAGGAGGATAGCGGAGCGAACAGCTCAGTAGTTCACTCTTCGGCATCGCTCTTGGAAAGAATTTCGGGCTTCTCTTGAGTCCCATCGGTCTCCCCTTTGAATTCAAAGCCTGGGTGCGCCCTCTCCTTGCAGGGTTATATGCGGCGCACGATGAAACTCGCCGCTACCAATTCGCCATTGGTCTTCACGCCCTTTATCAATCCAAGGAGTTCATTCACTTGATCCATGTCGTCCTTGCTCGGTAGCTTCGACCAACTCCTTTGGCTTTTTGGGATGTGGTCGGTGTTACAACGCACCGCTGGATGGCTTTGTCTCATGTAGAACCATCTGGTGTTCCACCCCTTTAGCGAAGTGTTCAACAGTATGGTAAGATATTCACTCGCCATCCCATCCTGAAGCTAGAGATACACCCCGCCGACCACCTTTGAACCAGCACCGCCTCTCTTCTTCAGCCAGAATAGGTGATGAAAAAGATTAAAGTGGGGTAGGATGTCAAGGTTTGCCTCACAAAAGTGGATGAAGATAGAGATGTGCAGAATGGTGTTGGGGTGGAGGTTGCACAGAGTAACCCCCCAGAGCTCCAACAGATCCCTTAGAAATGGGTGCACAGGAAACCCTAACCCATGTTAGAAATAGTCTTCGAATACTACTGCTTCATCAGTGTGATGCGTGGGAAAGGACTCACCGAGAGCTAGCCGCCATCTAGCGGTCGCACGGTCGGGGAGAACACCGGCCTCCACCAATCGGTTTAGCTCAGCTTCTCCTGTTCATGATGGCACCCACTCCTCGTCATGTTGGGCCATGGCATCTGCCTTCTTGGGACTCGTCTTCTTCAGTTTCGTAGCTCCTCTCTTCGGTGCCATCTCTCAGATCTGGTTAGGGTTCGGCGGCGGAGGCAACTGTGGTTGCGGATTTGGTGGCGTGAGAAGTGAGGAGGAAGATGAAGCGGAAAAGGTGGGAACGGGGACTGTGGTGGCACTATTATATAGGATCCTCCCCACCATTCCGCATTCAAGGGTTTTTTGGGAACCGTTCCCGTGATCTGTGCCGCTCCGATTTCTCCGAAGCGGCAAATGGGCCGTTACCTAGGCTTCCGCGCAACCGCAGCCCATGGCGCTCATTTATCGCTGCCTTTAGTTGCTCCATGCCAAAATATCACTGACATCTCCACCATTTATTGAGGCTAAGTAACTGACACTATCCAGCCATTAATCTGGTTTTTCCTCCACGATTGGATTTCTTCGATAACTCCGCCTGTAGCTCGGGGACTAGCGGTCTTTTCCATTGGTCTTTGATTGTTTCTCTATTTCTGACCTAGGCACCACATGACTGCACCACCTACTGTAAGACTTAGGGACTAAGTGGGCACACTTCACCTTGTGGTGAATGTGTTTTGTTTCTTTTTTGGGCCACAACTAGGGACTGGCTGCCTGCTCGGCTAGTTTTCTACTATTCTTCAAGTTTCTGACCCTGACACCATATGACTACATCATCTGCTGTCAGGCTCAAGGACTAAGTGGGCACACTTCACCTCGCGGTGAGCGTGTGGGGTTTTTTCTAGAAGACTATATGCCTATAGTGGAAGATTGACTCCTACAACTTTGTTCGGACTCTAAGTGGGCACACATGGTCCACTATGGAGAAATTTTCAATTCTAAACTTAAGCTCCTTACACCCTTATGGCAAGCCATACTTTGGTCATTCTGCTCAGCGATGGTTCACGGTGCTCGGCGACAGGTCATGCTATTCAGCAACGGTTCACACTGCTTGGTGATGGCTCATGTAGCTCGGCAGTTCAGCATGGTGGTTGGACCATGAGCTTGACTGCTCGGCGTTGTTAGCACCTGCTCGGACAAGCTTAAGACGATGTTGCACAATAGGTACAAGGCGCTCGGGGACTAGCTGTGGGGTGTACGACCCCAGATACCCATGGTAGACCACATGGGCTACGCCCCTAGGGGTGGCCCAGCCCACAAGAAGAAGCCTTGCAGGGCACGACTCTGCTCGGCGCCTTCCGCAAGACATCGGGAAGATATCTAGAAGATACTACAAGATCTGTTAGGATATGTATGATCCCAAGATTCCTGTAATCAGTTATTACTTTCCAGTTATCTCTTAGATCTAACCGACTTGTAACCCTACCTCCCGGACTATATAAGGCGAGTAGGGACCCCCCTCTAAAATCACGGCATATCATACGATAGCTAATACAAACCAATAGACCATAGGAGTAAGGTATTATGTCATATTGATGACCTAAACCTGTCTAACTCGTGTGTCTCTGTTGCCTTCTTGTTCTTGATCTCGTGCTCCCCTGCCGATCAATCTACCTTCGTGGGATACCCCTCAGAGGACTACCGACGATATTCTGTCGACACCCATGAAACGGGTGAAGAGATTTGGAATGAAAAAGAAGCTTGCGCCTAGATATGTAGGACCATACAAGATTTTGGAACGGAAAGGAAATGTTGCTTATAAGTTACAACTTCCACCAGAGATGAGTGCAATATTTGATGTCTTCCATGTTTCTCAGTTGAAGAAATGTCTTCGTGTACCGGAAGAAGTTATTGCACCCACCAACATAAAGCTTCAATCGGATTTGACCTATGAAGAAAAGCCAATCCGAGTGTTAGAAGAGATGGAAAGAGTAACACGGAGTAAGATCATTAAGTTCTATAAGGTGGTGTGGAACAATCACAGTGAACAAGATGCTACGTGGGAATGAGAGGATTATTTACGAGAGGTTTATCCCGCCTTTTTTCAAGAATGGTAGGTCTTGCAAATCTCAGGATGAGATTTTTATAAGGGGGAGGGGCTGTAACACCCTAGGTGTTAGCCTTGCACAATTTGACTTGCATAGCATGAGCATGAGCATCAAGCATTCATATTTAAGCTTTTACATTTGAAACATGTGATTGAAACATATGAAACATGCTTGTTATTTTATGTTTCTTTGTATATATGCATATGATCATGAGTGAATACACGTAAATGGTTAATGTGAATCACTAAAACACATTAGCTACACTTAGGTTAACAAATGGAACCTTGTTCATGAAGATCACTTTTCATGATTAAGTACTTAAGTGATGCTACGTGTGTTGACATGTAAAGCTTTATGAGCAACTAATGTATGAAATGATTGTGTGACCTTGCAAATAGCTTAAACATGTTTAGAGTATCATTATGAACAATTTTGGTATTCATGGCTAGGGCTAAACTGATCACTAAGTTATAGTTCAAGCATAAGTTATCATTTAAATGTGAAGGGTTTGACCAAGTTTGAATCATATGCTCGAGACTTTGCACGTAGGTAGTCACTAAAGCAAAGTTGTAGTATTTGAAATGGGGAACAACTTTTATTTTTGGGTCATGCGATAATAAGGTGCATATCTTAGTCTTTTGGAGCTCACAAAAATCAACAATGCATTGTTTTCAAGACTTAGCAAATATTTCTAAGTCTAGATGCTTTGACAGTCTGACAAGCTCGACTTTGGGATGAAATAACTTGAGATTGGGTGAGAATTAGGGCATGAGTTCTAAATAGAAATTGGAGCAGGTACTTTGGGCTTCAACATTGGTTTAGGAAATTTTAGCTAACAGTCCACGGATTTGGAGATTTCATCGCTGCAAACCACACTGTCAGGCTTAGTATTGCGGGCACTGAACTAACTGAATCACCGGCTTCGATGGCCGACCGACATCAGACTTGGGCCACCGCGTGGAGCCAGAAGTGAGCTGCGCATCATCGGTGCCCTGCCCAGTGCGGCCACACCGAGCCAGAATAGGCCTTTATCACCCCGCAGTCGCCCGCTCCATCCCCCCGCTCACCATTTTTGTTTTCTGGCTTCCTCCTTCGCCGCCCACAGTAGCCGCCGTAGCACCAAGCTTCTGCCGTCACCATTCCCGACACCGGCTAGCTCCACCTTGCCCATTCGCCACGCAACCACTCCACCATCACCCCCGTGACTCGTCGTGCCCTCTCGTGCTCACTAACCACACCCGGTAAGCCACCGTACTGTGCACAACCTCGTCGGTGCTCCGCCGTCAAGCCCCGTCACCGTGGCTGGGACACCTCCATCCACCATTCCTGGTGTTAGCTTCTGTGCTAGGTTCGCCAGGGTTAGTAGATGCTCGTTCGAGCTTTATCTTGAGTCACCATAGTCACCACCGACGTAGCACCGTCAACTCGCACCACCGAGCCACCATGGCCGCTGTCGTCGTCCTTTGCGTCATAGATCAGTCCACCTAGCTATCCTAGCGTGTGCGCCAGGTTGAGGGGTTCATAGTAGTCAAGGTTCCATCACCGGAGATGTCGCCGTCGGTGAACATCGCCCGACCCACGTCGAATAGCGCCGCCTCCCCTGTTTTCGGTCACTGACGCATGGGTCCGTCTGACCAGTGGACCCCGTCTGTCAGTGACTCAGTTCAGAAAAAGCTAGTCCATTTATTCCTGTTTTTGTATGCAACTTTGAAAATTTATAATTTGAGCTATAGACATCCAAATTTTGTGAACCAAATTTTGTAGTGTTCCGTAGGAAGTGTAGTATTTATGAAAAATATGATATTAGCTTTTGTTGTAGAGTTTCTAGAAGATTTAAAATGAAACTTGAAATGTGTTGTTAAATGTATGTAAACTTGTTTAATTTATATCTAGAGTTCCTGTGCTCCAAAAATTATGAAATTTATGTGGTGAGCTGTTCTTACAAGTATAAGCTCAGGTAAAAATTTGAGGGTCAGTGCATGAATAGATTTTTAGTTATAGATTTTCCCTTTATAATTAGGTGATCCTTGTATGAATTTTTATAAATTATTTATGAATCCAATATTTATGAAATTTGTTGGAGGTTGTCCTAGTACCATATGGATGCTAAGAAAAATATAAAATATGTTGCTTGACACTTTTCACTAGGGTTTTCTATTTATGCTATTTTAAGCCTTTCTACCTTGTCATTTTTGCATAGGATGTTTTACTTGGTAAAATGGCATGAAACTTTTACAGTAGTCTATTGGTAGCACTAGTAAGCCACTGTAAATTTCTAAGAATTTATAATGTACATTTATTATATGTTTATTATTTAACCTAAGTATCTAAATAAAATAATAAAGGCATTTAAATAAATAGTTAGGGCTTTACCATTATGTTTTCTTGAGTATATTTGGTATTCTTGAACAGTTGGTAAACTTGGTGTTGTCAAAATTTGAATGCTTACATGTAGTAGAAATATTGTTGCTTTATAAGTCGGGTGAAAAGGGTTTTTGGACAGATTCTGTGATTTGGTATGTTGCATAGTAAAAATGATGTTTGCTGTAAAAATAGTTAATAACAAAGTTATAGATAACTTCTTCATATATCTTGTGTTAAAAATTTAGAGTAATAGGCTAAAGGGTTTAGGAGTTATAGCTGTTTAAAGTTAGTATCCCGAAATGCTTGCTCTCTGGAGTTTCTGAACAGCACTGTGTTGATTGTCTTTTTGGTTAAGATAAATTGTGAATTAGCTTTTGGTGATTAAATAAGAGATGTAGATAATTTTATAATCTTTCCAGAAAGTCCAAGATCACCACATTTGGATAAGTAGAACTTCAGTTATGAGTAAAACAAGTAGCTGCTATTTTATGTTATAGTCAATGAATTGTTGAAGTAGTTGATTTAATAATCAAGAAGAGATATGCACATACTCAGTAGAACATGATGCACTTGTTATTACTTTAGCACCATGCTGTTAAGAATAATTACAAGAATGCATTCATAATGTATCATCATATTGTACTTGTCAGCATGTATGCATTCGCAATATCTTATGCCATACTCATGCATTTAGGATCGACAGAGGAGATAATGTTGCTGGAGTTCAACGAAGGAGAGAAAGGGGACCAGCAGGAGATTCCTCAAGCCGTAGTTCCCGAAGAAGAGGAGTAGATCCCTGAAGAGCTTCTAGAGTGCCCTGACCACCACCCCACTTCCTTTCTAAAAGGCATGCCCCGGAGCATTCTAAGTCTCCCAGTATTTTACAAAATATTACTCAAGTCCTTATTATTGATGCATTAGATTATAAGGGTTGATTGGAACCACTTGATGCATATAAATTCTTTATCTAGATATATACACCTTTAACCCTATGTAGGTCTAGGATCAAATAGATGCTTAGCCATGCTTAGACTGGTAGAAGTCAGGTGATTTCCTGTCACCTACGAGATATAGGTGGATACCGAAGCACAGTTGGCTATATTTGCTATCATGGAAAAGAACCATGGGATAATATAAATCGAGGCCGGGTAGAGTCTATGTGTAGGTTGACTCATGTGATTCTGTCTGTGCCGATCAAGGACCGTACCGTTGTTGGAACTTCTGACAAGATTGAACGCATGTCTATCACTTAGCTGGCCGGATAACTCATTCTGACCGCGAAGCCAAGTAGCTCAACTCAGGCCGGGCCCCATTCTGTTGTGCGCTCCTTGTAAGGAGCCAAACTAAGCCCAAGGGCAAGCTAGGCCTGAACGTCCTGGCATTTGGTGTCCCTGATTATGCGGCGCGGTATGAACCCGCGAAATGTGTACCTGAGTTGTACCAAAGGTGATCTTAGGTGACCGTTGATCAGGTCTACCTGAGTTTGTGTTAGGAATAAATTCCTAGCGGGTTGAAATCGATTCGAATCACCGTCTCTCCCGGATAGTGAGAAACTTGGCTAGCTCCAGCATCGTAGTAACTATATTATGGAACATGATGGTTCGCATGAACATGGATTTACAATACCGGCTATGGTTACTAGTGTATGCTCTTAAATTGATATACCACATGTTTGGCATAGGATAGTTGCTAATTTAGAGATGGATAGTCATAATTAACTTGATAACAGAATTATAATTGTATAATTGATTTAATCGCTTTTTATGCAAAATGTTGTCAAGCTATCTCCATTTATACAGCCTTGCATGATCCTTGGAGTCATTTTATTTCTAGTTTATGATGGGTAAGTATAGCTGAGTACCTTCTCTTACTCAGTGTTTATTTCCCATTGTTGCAGATGGCACTGTTTATCATGGTTATTGCAAGAGTTGCTTCTATCCCACTGTGGATGAGGAGTAAGCCTTGGGCAGGCTTCTTTATTAATCCCTCTACATGCTTTTGTGGACTGTGATCGTATGTTAGCACTGTATCAAACTATGTTGGCAAATGCTACTTTCAAACTTAATTTGCTTCTGCTTTTATCTATTAAACTTAGTTTGTAATAACTTTGTTTCATACTCTGATGATGGAAATGTATCTGTGAACTTTATGTAATATGTGACATGTATGTTGAATCATGTACAATCTTGGTTGTTGTAAATCGTTTATCGAGACCCGTTGTGGTACTCGATGGACTACCGGGTTTATATGGGTTCAAGTATGACAGTGCGACCGCTTATGGGCTACCATTGTACTTGTACTCTTATAAATTGGTCGGTTCTACGACACCACCCCTCCTTTGAATTCAAGGGAGAAACCGACGGTACCCGAGAGAGGCCAGAGATGCTGTCGAGAGATGTTGTGGAGGAGCAGGCTGCAGAGCTATTCGCTCCATTTTCCTCATTCAAGATGTCAGGGTATTCAAAACCCTTTAACTGCAAGAATCTACCACCTCAGGTAAACATCTCAGGTTTACATTTGTACTGCTTTTTATCTTCCACTGTTTTCGACCATCTGAACTAATTCACCAATGTGAAGATCCATTCACAGGAGAGGGCTGTCTACTTCTCGGGTGTGTCGAGGAGTGAATGGCCAAAACGGGTGGACGCTCGACCATCACCATAGCCCACAGAAGAGGCGGTGAGCATCTCGTCAGAGAGTCCATCCCTAGTTTTAGAGAAAATCCGAGGGAAGAGGGCAGCGGAAGACGAACTAGCTCGGAAGAAAAGAAAGACAGCGGGTGCCGCTTCCCTCAAACTGGGTGGCATCTCGCTTGGCGATGATCAGACCACTCAACCATGGAGGACCATGGTGTTTGACTGGTTCCGATGACGACAAAATTTTGGCAGCTGGTCTGCTAGGCACAAAGGAGCCCCCGCATAGCATTGGCACGAAAGATCGATCTAGGGGAGACAAAGAAATTCCCGAGCAGCGAATGAGGGAGATCCCTACATAGTAGATGATGGAAGCCCTGATAGTGCAAACTGACCGAAGTCCCCAAGCAACAAAGGGAGGTGAACCTAGAGTGACGTGCGGAGAGGATCCTAGAGCATCAAACAGAATAGAGGTCCACTGCGGACGAGCAGGAACCTTCCTCCTAGAACACTTAGAGTTGAAAACACAGCTGCGCCTGGGGGTTCAAGTAGGCACCGCTGGTTCAAGAAATTGAACCGACAGACCAAACCATAAGCATCTTTGTCTTTGAGTACCACTGTGGTTTCTTAAATTCCTTGGCTACTAACGAGCTGATCTGACGTAGAGCAACACCGAGGCCTGAACCCGCGATGGGGGCGATGCCAGATGCTCCCGTCCCGAAGTCCCCACATGCCCGGCAGCTAGAGGAAAGGTCAACCGCCTTTGTTGGTGGTCTTGGCAGCGGCGAAGCATTAGCGCAAACAACAGATGCCTCATCGACAACGCCCGAGGCAACAGCGGGAACCGTCAGGCCTTTGGGAGTGAAAGCTATAGTTGCCGGCGATGCGTTAGAGCCCAAGGAAGCAAATCCAATGATGGCCGAGGAACAAATGCTACCGCCTGAAGCGTTGCCAGGGATGGTTGGACCCGTTGTTTGTCCTCAAAGCCCCCCAACGATGCCTCAAACCACGGCGGAAGAGGACGAGGTGGAGGAGATCGAATGCGCTGAACCTCAACTACAGTCCGTCTGGATTATCCGTAAATGTGGTGATGAGGTGGTGGTTATCGAGGAGGAAAACACCACCAGGGAGATGAAGAGATTGAAAACCACCGTCGCTGGAGTAATGAAGCAAATCGAGGTGAGTACTGCAACTGAAATGCTCGTACATGTTATTTGAGATCGAAGTTCATCATTAGCATTATGCATCTATAGGGGATAACCCAGACTACCGAGCATCGGCACCAACTGCTAAAGAGGATGGAGCCCCTCACCGAGGAGAACAAGAAACTTAGGGAGGCAATGAACCTCCTAGAGAAGAACATCCAGAGAGCCCGGCGAGAGCGAGACCTGGCAGAGTCCAACTCGCGGGACCTGGAACATCAGAGGGGAGTCCTATCTAAAAAGTTGGCAGCTACATCCGAGCAGTTGCAGAAAAAATCCAAGCACCTAGCCACTGTGTCCAAGCAACTAAAGAATATCTCCGAGTAGTTGGACAAGAAATGTGAATAGCTCAAAAGTGTATCCGAGCATAAATCTGGTATGCTATATTGGCGAATGTACTTTTGTAGTTGCTGAATAGCCAGAATTTTGGTGATAACTATTTTGCTTGTAGAGCAAGATGCGGAGCTCGGCTAGCTGTGCTAGATCAGTCGAGCAAATCTGATGGGAGAAAGCAAAAGAGTCAGAGCGAGCAGACAAATTGGCCTGAGGAGCTGAAAGATGAATACCTCCTGGTCAGTAGTTACTGTTGAAGTAGTTTTCTAGGTATGACGGAACATTGTAATGTTTGCAGGTTATCGTCATAAAGCCAAGGCAGTAGTTTGATGTGCTGGTGCAGGAGGCCTAAGACTTAAAAGGAGAACTTTCGACGATTGTAGTTGCTACAATTAAGCCAGTGCTTGACTATGTCGACCTAGAGACGGCTACTCAGCCCGACGGCAGGCGACAATGTTCGGACACCATCATCCAGAGGTGCAAGGCAGCGTGGGAGAACTTTAAGAGCTTCAACCGCGATGCCATCGTGACCAGTTCCTACTCATGTCCTTATGGTGGTTCGATCTCATTACCCAACCCTTGACTTTTAGTCGATAAGGGGTGGTTTCGCCAAAGGACTGAGCGATGTAGAGACCCAACAGCTAGAGGATGAGGTGGAGGACACAGCGAAGAAACTAGCCAGCGATATAGACCTGTTTGGTGAGACTGACGGCAAGTGATGGAGCACAATGATCTGCTTGGCAGACATCACCTGTAATTTCTGTACAATGTAGTTAGAATGCATGAAAGCGTAAAAACACTTACAAATATGATAAATATTTTTAGGTGCATGTGTATGCAGTTTGCGTGTTTTTCAGCGAAAAAATCTTCATAGTTTTAACCACGTAGTGTAAGTAGAGTCCGAGCAGTTAGTTCGTTATTGACCCATATGGCCTTGGCTAGCTCATAGTCCATAACATCGAGCGCGGAGCCCGTGCACGTGTAGGAGGAACAGGCATGACCAAGGAACCACAGCCGACCACCCATAACGTAGAGCACGGAGCCCGTAGCACGTGTAGGGAGAGATCAGAGACTAGGTTTTCTCCATAGATAAAAGAACGGAACATGTGCTGCACGGCGGTTATCAAAATAACTTGGAGATATAGGTAAAATGAGCGGCGTCCGAGCAATTAATTCTATGCTGAACTCTCAGCCTTGGTTAGCCCATAATCCATATCGTCGAGCATGGAGCCCGTAGACATGTAGGATGAACAGGTGTGACCAAGGAACCATAGGCGACCACCCATAACGTAGAGCACGGAGCCCGTAGCACATGTAGGGAGAGATCGGAGACTGGGTCTTCTCCGAAGAGAACAGAAAAGAAAGCATGTGATCGGCAAAAGATCTTGGAGACTTGGAGAAAAGTGTTTGGGCAATTTGGCGAGGACATGTTCGGCGAATTGGAGAATACGTTCGGCGAATTAGAGATTATGTGTTCATCGAATTGGAGAATACGTTCGACGAATTGGAGAATACGTTCGGTGAATTGGAGATTACGTGTTCAGATGAATTGGATAATACGTTTGGTGAATTGGAGATTTGGAGAAATGTGGTCGGTGACAACGTTGGTGGAGCTCATCATGAAGTGGCGTAAAAACCTGGTGATTGTAAGTGGAGATTTAAACCATAAGTGGAGAAAAAATGGAGAAAATTATGAAAATCAAAACTTTAATCATCATAAAGTGGAGAGTGCATATCTGAGGCGTTTCAAGGATAGAAACATATGAGATGCTCGATATGCCTAGGAGTTAGGAACATCGATTCCATCTAAGTCACATAGGCGATAAGACCCTGGTCGAGGTAACGTCTTTGACGACGTAAGGTACTTCCTAGGGGGAGGAGAGCTTGTGCATCCCTTCAGGTTTTCTAGCTTTCTGCGAAGGACAAGGTCGCTGAAAGCAAATGAATGACCTTTGATGTCGCGGTTGTAGTACCTTCACAAGCCTTCTAGATACTTGGCTGTGCGGACATAAGTGATTAGGCATTCCTCCTCGGCCCTATCGACTGTCCTCTGTCCGTACAGCTGCGGCTTAGTTCTTCATCAAAATTTTCCATCCTAGGTGCTTGGAAGGCAATATCCGCTAGAAGTATGGCTTCTGAGCCAGTAGACTAAGAAGTATGGAGACATGCAGGTGCTGTGACTAGCTTGAGTACGCAATCCCCAGACTATAGTTGGTAGCTCTTTGAGCATCTGCCCGGATGTTTATCGTCTTTCTAAAATAATCTCTTTTTGAGGGCATCCAGTATCATACCGTTCGTCTGTTCGACCTGACCGTTGGCTCTAGGATGGGCAACAGAGACGTATTTGATGGAGATAGAATGGTCTTCGTAGAAATCCCAAAAATGATGGCCAGTGAATATAGTTCCGAGGTCGATGATGATGCTGTTCGGGAGACCAAATCTGTGGATGATGTCTTCGAAGAGCTCGACTGCTTTCTTTGTAGTAGCGGAGACGAGCGGTTTATACTCAATCCACTTAGGAGAACTTATCAATGGTGATGTATATGTACTAGAAACCTCCTGGCGCTAGCTTAAAAGGACCAATCATGTCCAGTCCCCAGCATGCAAAAGGCCAGGAGGCTGGAATGGTCTACAACTCTTGTGCCGGTACGTGTATTTGTTTGGCAAAAAATTGGCATCCTTCACAATGTCGAATGAGGTCTTCTACATCGGAGATGGTGGTGGGCTAGTAAAAGCCTGCTTGGAAGGCTTTGTCGACCAGTGTTCTCGAAGCCGCAGTGGTTGCCACTGGAACTAGAGTGAATTTTGAGGAGTAACTTCACTCCAGTCTTCTTGGGTGATGCATTTCTGCAGTATCCTTCTTTGGCACTTTTCCTCATCAAGTTGTCGTCCACCAGCACATAATGCTTGCTTCGACGAATTAGGCATTCGGTTTAGTCTTGTCGGGGTATCTCGGCACTAGTGAGGTACTTGATGAATTGCTCCCTCCAATCGGCGGACGGCGAAGGTACTGTAAGTACCAGTTGCTCGGTGGGGGGAACTTCCTGAACTTCCTCATCTTCTTTGATAGATGGCGCCAGGAGATCTTGAACGAAGACCCCCACTGAGATCACGGCGTGAGAAGAGCCCAACTTGGATAAGTGATCGGCGAGCTGATTTTGGTCGCGTACCACATGGTGGTATTCGATGCCGTAGAATTTTCCTTCAAGCTTCCTTATTTCGGTGCAATATGCATCCGTCTTCTCGTTGGAGCAAGACTAGTCTTTGTTAAGCTGGTTGATGATCAATGCAGAATCCCCGTACACCATGAGGCGTTTGACACTGAGCTCGATGGCTATACGGAGTCCGTGGAGACATGCTTCATATTCGGCGGCGTTGTTGGAGGCCAGAAAGTGTATCCGAAGAACATATCAGAGCTTATCCTTGGTCGGCGTAGTGAACAGAATGCCCGCACCAGCACCGTTGATGTTAAGGGCGCCATTGAAGTACATCCCCCAGTGCTTGGGGCAAGTGGCAGCGATAGGCTCTTGGATCTCTGTCCACTCAGTGATGAAATCAGTGAGCGCCTATGACTTGATGGTAGGCCTGCTTCTAAATTCGATGGAGTAAGTTTTGAGTTCAACAGCCCACTTGATGATGCAGCCATTGGCCTCCTTGTTGTGGAGAATGTCCCCTAGAGGGAACTCAGTGACCATGGCGATCTTGTAGTAGTCAAAGTAGCGCGACGTAATCAAAATTGCATATAACAGCTTTTGTACCTGAGGATAACAAGTTTTGGGCTCATTAAGTACCTCGCTTATGAAGTATACTAGATGTTGCACCTTGTAGGCATGCCTGGCTTCCTCGTGTTCGACGACAATAGCTGTGCTGACAACGCAGGAAGTGGCGGTGATGTAGATCAACAGAGTTTCATCTGGTCGTGGCGCTGTCATGATCGGAGGCTTTGTTAGGAACAACTTGAGTTGCTCGAAAGCTGCGTCTGCCTCTTCCAACCAGGAAAAGTGCTCGGAGGCCTTGAGGAGTTTGAAGAAAGATAAACCTTTTTCGCCGAGGCGCGATATGAAGTAGCTTAATGCAACCATGCAGCTAGTAAGCTTCTGTATATCCTTGATGCATGTTGGTCGTTTCATCTTGGTGATGGCGGAGACCTTGTTGGGATTGGGTTCTATGCCTCATACGCTGATAATGTAGCCTAGGAGTATATCGGATGAAACTCCAAAGATGCACTTTGAAGGGTTTAGCTTCCATCAGGATCTTTTTAGGTTGGTGAATGTTTCTTCGAGGTCGACGACTAAGATTAGTGGCGGTCTTGGACTTGACGACCACATCGTCGATGTAAGCTTCGACTGTTGCTGGCCGATCTAGTTGATCGAGGCACATCTAGAAAGCCCGTTGATAAGTCGCCCCGGCGTTCTTGATATTCGAAGGACATGGTGGTATAGCAATACGCGCCAAAAGGCTGTGATGAACGATGTCTTGATCTGATCTTCTTTCTTGAGAGAGATCTGGTGATAGTCGAAGTAACAGTCAAGGAAAGAGAGTAATTCATAGCCAGCGGTGGAGTCAACAACCTTGTCTATCCGAGGCAAACCGAAGGGGGCTTTAGGGTAGTGTTTGTTAAGATCAGTATAGTCAACACACATTCTCCATTCTTTATTCTTTTTTCGAACGAGAACAGGGTTCGCTAACCAATCAGGATGATACACTTCTTTTATAAATCCGACAGCTAAGAGCCATTTTATTTCTACCCTAATAGCCTCCTTCTTGTTTGGCATGAATCGGTGAAGTTTCTGCTTGATCGGTTTGGCGGTCGGTGAGATATTTAAGGAGTGATCGATCTTCTCCTGTGGTACCCCTGACATGTCTGTAGGTTCCCAAGCAAACACATCAGCATTGGCACATAGGAAGGAGACGAGCGTGCTTTCCTATTTAGGGTCAAGGTGAGCCCCAATCCTCACGGTCTTGGAGGGATCATCGAGACCGAGGCCGACCTCCTTGACTTCCTTTAACTTGGCGGAGGCGCAGGGAGGCTCTAGCTCTATGATCTCCATGTCTTTGGTAGGCACCGGCTTGGCTTCAGTGACCATGCTAGCCATCTGGATGGAGAGGTCGGTAGCTTTGGCGAGGGCGAGACTCTCTGTCTCGCAGGCATAGGCGATGGTGAAGTTGGCCCGCAGGGCCAAGATTCCAGCAGGCGAAGGCATCTTCAGCACCAGATAGGCGTAGTGCGGCACAGCCATGAACTTAGTTAGAGCTAGCCAACCAAGTATGGCGTGGTAGGCGATGTCGAAGTCAGCGATGTAGAAGTTGATATGTTCGACACGGTAGTTGCTTGTCGTGCCGAACTGTACTGGTAGCGTGATCTCTCCAAGTGGTTTGGAGGCCCTACCGAGTACCACACCCCAAAAAGAGAAATCAGAGGGCGTTAGATCCGCTAATCCGAGGCCCAGCTCCTTTAGGGCTCTAGTGAAGAGGAGGTTCAGAGCGCTCCCACCATCGATGAGCACTTTTCTGAACAACACCTTTTGGCTGGTTGCGTCAAGGACAAGGGGGAAGCACCCTATGTAGGGAATGTCCACCCACTGGTCATCCCTGCTGAAGGTGATGGGAACCTCAGACCATGGGTGATAGCTGGGGTTAGCGACAGCGTCCTCCACTGGTGATGTTGAGCACCCACCGTGCAGGCGAGCTTCCATTCCCTTCTGCTTTCGGTGGAGGCAAGGACCCCTGAAGATGGTGGTGACCACCTTGTTGTGGTCCTGGAAGGCATTGCCATTGCCCCCAGGTGGTCGACGACCTCCTGGCTCCGTTGTTGGCGTCATCAGTCCAGCTTTTTGTTCTAGAATTCCTTAGCCAACCCAAGGTAGTCCTTCATTTTATGCTTGGCATTCTTGTAGAGCAGGCATGGGCCGTCGAGGATCTTCCTATACTACTCATCATAGTTGCGCTTGGCACTAAGGTTCATTGACAGGCAGCGACGATGTGGTCTAGCCAGTGGCGACGATTTTAGGCTAGACTTGGGCGCTTCTTGCCAATCTCGACCGTTGTTATAAGGATAACTATGGTCATGGAAACGGCGGTCGCTATGGCATCGGTCGGTGGGGCGGTCGTCATACCGGCCTGTTGGTCGTTGGATGCCTGCATCCTCATTGAAGCGCACCTTGGCCTCCTCGGCATCGGCATACTGGTTGGCTGTTGTGATCATCTCGTCGATCCTAGTAGGTGGCTTGCGGTTGAACTTGGAGCGGAGCTCACGGTGGTGGAGTCCTCGGATGAAGGCAGGTGATGACCTCAGCATCCGTGATGTTGGGGATAGAGTTCCTCATCTCAAAAAAGCGTCGGATGTAGCTGCGGAAGGAGCTCAGACGGCTTTTGGTCGATGTGGTTTAGGTCGTGCTTGGTGCCCAGCCGAATGCACGTGGCCATGTAGTTATCAGTGAAGACTTTTTTCAAATCCTCCTAGGATCCGATGGAGTCTGGGGCAAGGCTAGTAAACCAGCTCATGGCGGCAGGCGTTAGCATGATAGGAAGATAGTTTGCCACGACATTAGAGTCTCCTTCGGCGGCATGGACAGCAGTGGCATAAGCCTATAGCCACTGTGTCGGATTCATTCTTCCTTCATAGGGCTCGACCCCAGTGATCTTGAAACCACGGGGCCACTGAAGCGTTCGGAGTGTCCTTGTAAATGCCAGAGGCCCCTCGAAGTTGTCGACGCCGTCGTCAGCGGTATTGCCACCAGCGAGTGGTTCGACAGCTGAGTCTAGGTTACTGTATTCTTGTTCATACTCCTGATGTCGGTGGATTCCATCTTCATGGCGACCGAATCGGCGTTCGTCGATGCGCCGTTGTGCATCTCGACGATTGTTGAGATGCACCCGGACGTCCTGGTCGACCTCATGGTCGTGTTGGCGGTGATGTTCGGGGTGATCGCCCCTAGCTCCACCTTGGGGGGCTACCTATCATCGCGGTGCTGGTTAGTGAAGCGACTTTGGCGGTGGTCGGTCCTTGTGGCAACTGATCGGCGGATCGAAGTGGTGGAGTAAGAGGGTCTCTGATCCTGGCAGATCTCATTGACCTGACAGTGCAGCTGCTTTAAGCATGGCAGTGACCTTAGGCAAGTTCGAGCAGTCTGCGGGAGGCGGGCGAGCTTGTTGGCAGGCTACTGCCAGATTGGCGCTTGAAGTCTTGAAAACGTCGTGGCCATCAACACGAAGAAACTCTTCATCGAGGTTGCGCTAGAGTGGCCTCCCTTGCGAGTCGAGCTACTGCTCGGCCATCATGAGGGCATGCTCATTTGCTCGACGTTATGCACGGTTGATGTTCTGGTTCTCGTGAGCAGGCACGTTCCTCCTCAGGTCTCACCATTCTAAGGGGGGCTTTCGACGCTAACGTTAAAGATCACGCCCCCCCCCTCGGAGAGGAGGGAGAGGAAATTGTTCAGTGGAGGTTTCAGTGAGGGTCTCTGTGGAGTCTTGGGACTCGGAGCCTAGACTCTCCTCTAGGATGGTGTGGAGGGATGCCCTAGGGTGCCAGCTAACATAGGAGCTTATTGACGGGCCAGCGGAGGCTGGTCGGCGAACTGGTCGACGAAAGGATGAGCGTCTCCCATCTGGTCGGTGAATTTGCCCCTTAGAGCATCTTGGAAAGTGGCGGCAGCATTGGCGAGCCCGAAGGGCAGAGCCATAACTCTTGGAGTCTTCTGAGCAACCTCCGGGAGGTCTATATTGGTGGGTGGTTGGCGCTGAACAAGGGTGTCCACAGCTGATTCGGCGATGGAGAGGCAATCGGCGAGCTTGTGACCAACCTAATCGATGGATGCGATCAGATCATTGCTGTTGATCTGCCTCCTCTGGTAGTGAGGAAGCAGGCAGCAGGTTGTTGACGAAGGCGACCTTAGAAGTGGTTTTGAGATCGGATCTGCAATCGCAGGTGCGGGGTGATCGGCGTAGACTCGAGGAGCTCTCCGACTCCATCAGCATTGATGATCCACGAGATCGATCCGACCGTGAAGATCTGGCCGGGCTACGGGAGGGACGAAGAGCCTACGGAAAAAATCATCTTGTTCGACAAGGAAAACAGCACACATAGCCCCTACCTGACGCGCCAACTGTCGATAGAATATCATCAGCAGTCCTCCAAGGGGTATCCCACAAAGGTAGATTGAATCGGTAGAGGAGCAGTGAGATCAAGAATAAGAAGGCAATAGAGACACACGAGTTAGACATGTTTAGGCCATCAGTATGACAGTAATCCCCTACTCCTGTGGTCTATTAGTTTGTATTAGCTATTGTATGATATTTTGTGAGTTTGGAGAGGGTCCTCTGCCCGCCTTATATAGTCCGGGGAACAGGGTTATAAGTCGGTTAGATATGAGAGATAACCGGAAAGTAATAATTGATTATAGAAATCTTGGGATCATACATATCCTAATAGATCTCGTAGTATCTTTAGGATATCTTCTCGATGTCTTGCGAGAGGCTGCTGAGCAGAGTTCGTGCCCTGCAAGGCTTCGTCTTGTGGGCTAGGCCACCCCTGGGGGCGCAGCCCATGTGGTCTGCCATGGGTATCCGGGGTCGTACCCTCCACACCTACTCTCCCATTCAGAATTGGCATTGACAACATATGTTTGATCACGTCGGCTTTAGACACCATAGTGCATTCAACGGACAACAAATAATGTCATAATTTAGTGCATGAGAAGTATAAACACAAGCATAACTTTTCCACGGGAGAATATCTTATTTTTGGATCCAAAAGCCTTCTGCTTAGATAGAAAATGACTCGTTCTTTTCCTTTAAATTCTTGCATCAAGGCTGATCCAATCGTATGGTCATCAGCCGACACGTATAATTTAAAAGGCTTACCACGCTGCAGAGGGATTAGCATTGGCGGAGACTTCATATATTCCTTAATTTTATCAAATGTGTTTTGTTGTACATCGCCTCATCTAAATTTTTGATCAGCTTTTAGGTTCAACAAGGGAGAGAATGTCAACATCCTTTCTGATAAATTCGAGATAAATCTTCTGATAAAATTAATCTTGCCGATCAAAGATTGCAGCTGGGTTTTGTTTGTTGGTGGGACTGCTTCATCAATGGCATTTTTATTATAACTCTAAAGTCTCCCGTAGGTCCGCTAGATGTTCTTTATAACTTTTGGATTTCACAACTACTTCATCGATGTAAATCTCAACTATCCTATCAATCAACTTATGAAAGATATAATTCATGGCTCGCTGATAAGTTGCACTGGCATTTTTAGGCCAAAAATCATGACTACCCATTCATATAAACTGATAGCCCTAGGGCACCTAAAAAAGTCTTAGGAATATCCTCTTCGGCCATGAAAATTTTATTATAGCATGCGTTGTCGTCCATAAAACCGATAACCTTATGCCCTGATGTTGCATCTACCAAAAGGTCAGTTATCAGCATTGGGTAACCGTCCATTGGCGTGGCTTTGTTTAAATCCCTAAAGTCAATGCAAACCCTCAGTTTGCCATTCTTCTTGAGCATGGGGACTATATTCGAAATCCAATCCGCATATCGACACTGCCGAATAAACTTAGCCTTGTATAACCATGTAATTTCCTTCTTAATATCCTCAAGTAATTCAGGTTTAAATCTCCTTAGGGCTTGTTTAAATGGTCGATATCCATCTTTAATAGGTAGCCAATGTTCTACAATCGATCAGCTAAGACCGAACATCTCGTAATATTCCTAAGCAAAACAATCTCGATATTCTTTTAAAAGCTTAACCAATTCTTGCTTGTACTCAGGATCCAATTTAGCACTTACATACGTTAGCCTAGGTCTATCACCAAATCCGATATCAACTTCATCTAGTAAACTGGCCGACATAAATCCCTGCCCGAACTTTCCCTCTGTATCGTCAATTGGGGAATCCATTAGGAAACGTTTTCAGAGCTGACTGCTTGGATCGACTGTTGACGCCCACCATTGATCTTGATGATGCCTTGTTTTACGATCTCACCGCAGAGGCATTTGTGCTTCCTCTGTTCACATTTTGAGGGGGCCTTTGTTTTACGCTCTTTTGCTGATCATGTTGTTGCTTAGCCTTCTTGTACTCACTAGTCGATATCTGAACCTTGGGGTCGACTGACTCATCTTCTCTAGCCTTAGTTGATGTCAAGACCTTTGTCTTTCCTTTGGCCAACTGAAACTCTACCATATGCACCTCCAGAAAAAGGATGCTTATCTATGTCCATTGTTGGTTTCTTGGCTGGCTCAAACTTGATTTTCCCTTGCTTAATGGCCTTATGAACATATAAGCGAAAGATTGTGCACTTGTTGGTGTTATGATTAGTAGCATTTGAAACTTGCAATATTTCTTCCCTTTAAGTTCCTCAGTTGAAGGGATCACATGATTTGTAGGTAATCTCAAGTGCTTCTTCTCCAGCAGCAAGTTAAAGATCTTATCGGCCTTCTTGACATTGAAGTCATATGCATTTTCTGCTTTCTTTACCCATGGACAAGATATAGGATCCTTGCCCCATGTCCACTCGGCGGTTGCAACTTCTGGATCATCCCCATCAGAGTTTGCATTGTATGGATCAGACATAGCAGCATTTTGCGCAGGGACTGATGTTAACTCTCAAAAGCAGACACCCTCTGAACTAGGTGGGCCAAACTCTCAAACTCTGAGCCATCAAATTTCTCTCTGATTAATGGAGCATCCCTTGAAGGGGCCATTCAGCCAATTGACCATCAAACAGATTTAATGAGTAGCAATAGCTCCTTACTTCTCTGAATCTTTGAGTGAACTCAGAGCTTGACTCACTATTCCTCTACCTCATGCTTGTCAGATCTGTGATCTTCTTCTCTCCCGTCCCACTATAGAAGTATGTGTGGAACATTTTTTCTAGATCGGCCCATCCAGTGATCGAGTTTGGCTCAAGTGAGGAAAACCAACTAAAGGCTAATCCAGATAGGGACAAGGGAAAGAACCGAACTTTGTGTGCCTCCTCAACAAATGCATCTCTGAGCTGAACGAGATAGCGGCTGATATGTTCCATGGTTATCATCTCATTTATCCCGGTGAATTTGGAGAAATCTAGGACTCTGTAGCATAAAGGGAGTTGCACAATATCATACCAGGCCGGGTATGGGCACTGATAATAGCCAACCTGTCCTTTAGGCTTTAGACCAAACTGGCTCTACATCATAGTAGTTATCCTATTGACAAATTCATCAGCATCCATGCCAGTGACTTCTCATCTCGGCTGCCCTTGAGTTTGAGCCTGAGAGCCTTGTACTTGAACTTATTGACCCTGAGCCGAAGACTGTTGTCCTTGGACCTGAGATTGCTAGGAGTTGTTGCGCATTATAACTGTAAGGATTCTGATACCCTAGGGTGTGGCATAAGCTCGTACAGTGCTGGCATAAGAAACCAGGTGATATCCTTCTAGATAGTCGATCTGAGCATTGTGAGTTGCATTATCCTTGCAATTGACCTGATGATCCTCTGAACTAACAGAGCAATTTTATGGGCCGACTGAGGTGTTTGATAGGAAGTACTGAATCTTCCTTGAGCCAGTCGTTGCACAACCTATTGAGTGATTGATGAGGTTGGCTGCTGGACTGAATACACTTGATTTTGTCCAGTAGGCTGCTAAACTATCTGTGACAGGGACACTTGGTGACTGCTGCGCTGGCAGGTTGCCCCTATCATTTGACCTTGCCCCCTGCCGTTGGCAGGGTTTGACCTTGCCTCCCTGCTGCTTGCAGGGTTTGATCTTGAACTTGTCCTCCTAGAAGCTGCTATGTTGGTGGCTGCTAATACTGTCCATCATTTGGCTGCTGACTAGAACTAGGCACACTGCTTCCAACAGCCGAAGGATTATAGCCATTGAAATATGACGGCCCCACCTGATCAACTAGCACTCTAAAGAAAACCTCCTTTATAACATTACCAATTGTGTTGGCTAACACCTTATTGTGATTTGTAAAGGCTTCGTGAATAGTCTTGTGGACCAAATGGGTAGTAGTTCTTGTTTTAACATCTTCACTTTGTCCATACAGGAGGACACTTGGCAGAGGAGTCTTCTAGACGACTGAATCGCGTGTCCTGTTGTATGACAGCAGACACTTCTCATGAAACTTCTCCATCACCTGCTCAATGAGTGCTTTCTAATCATTAGGCAAGGTCTTCAAGGTTGACCATGAGGATCGCTTTGTTGTTCATGTTGATGATTGTGGTCCCACTGGGCGTGCCAAATCTGTGTCGACGGTGAAAAAGGTGACTGGATCGATCCCCACCGCCGACACATAAGCAAGCCGAGAGAAACCACGTGGAGCAGATTCCAAGCTCTCCCCAAACTTAGGAGGACACCGGACTGGATGGTCAGTGACCTAGGACATGCCAGTCAATTTGACCCTATAATTGACAAGGAGACAAGATTGATCAGTAATTTAAGGTGGAACATGCCAATGTTTGTCCAGACAGCTCTAAATATGCGGCTAAGTAGCTCTAAATGCTAGAGAGTCAATATTGAGCATGTTCATGATGCATGATAAGTAAGAATGAGTATATCGACAATTATCATGTACTCAATTGTAGAGATCTAACTAGCCGATAATCATGAAACATGCACAAGATGTAAAAAGATAGGCATGAGAGCATTCATATTTATTGAGAAACATATTAGCTTTTAACTAAGGCAAAAACAAGTAAAAGCAGAGGAATAAGCCAATATATATTCTCAACAGATAGGCTATCGGCTAAAACAACTGATTCTAGTGAAGGAAGACTCGCAACATGCAAACACTCAACTATTAAATGTCGATAAATCCATATACCTATCGAATCTAACCTATTATCTCTAACAGTGGGGTTTGAAGCCGGACCGATGCGTCCATAATAAAGATAACAGATTAAACATTCAAAGAATACGAATCTATATGCGTCTAATGGAATCATGAAAACATGCTACGATCGCGAAAGCACAAGCGATCGGCTAAATAGCCTGATGCGGACATAGCATGTAGTCAGAGACTATGTTTGACCATAAGCAAGACTTACTACCTAATGATTTCAAATCTATAGTGCTAACAGTGGGGGTTGACCGGATCGATGACTAGCCATAATAGCAGTTCTAGGTCAGATTTCATCAACTAGCAAGCTTACCTAGGGTTAAACACGCCTTGACCACATGCCATCTTCGATCAAGATTGGATCAAAACGGCTAAGCTAACCGAAACCATCATCACAACAAGGTATAAATAAGGTAAAGCAACTAGATGATGATTTAAATAGATATAAAGCCGATTCGTTTCAATCTTAATCGGGCAAGGGAGTGATTTTGTTACAAATAGTAAGGATAATAATTATAACAAGATCGATAACTAGCAAATCTATTAAAAATAGCAAGGAAACCCTACCAATCTTAATAGATTTAGCCGATAACTAATCCGTATCAAAATTTGTGTGAGATACGAGCTGGACCGATGCAACCGTATAAATTTTGATAAGAATCGAGGGTAACTTGTATCAGTAATTATAAGAGATACGAGCCGGACCGATGCAACCTTATAATTAACTGATAATAACTAACTTATACAAAGCTTGCAAGAGGTCAGACCTAACCGATGTAGCCTTACAAACAAAGTATAAGTCGTGACGGATACTTACAGACAAACCGAAGGCTTGGACTTAACCGATAACAGCCCTGCTTGCTGAAGAACTCGCCGAAATCTGAGGTGGCATAAGCCGAAAGGTAAAGGTACTAGTTTTTTATTGATCGCGGAGATCTCTATTACAATAGCCGAGGTTCAATACTTATACCCGAGGCTTGACTATGAGTTCTAGTCGAACAAGACCGGTCACAAAACTTGAAAAATAAAACAAAATATCCTAAATTAAGATAACTTGAAATCCAAACTTCCTCTTCTAGGGAATCCGATGTGCCTTCCTATCTTTGGTCGAGTCCTTTTCTCGCTGCTAAAGCTTCCTTGAGATGATGATATCATTTAAATCTAACCGACCTTAATCTGCGTTCTGCCCAGCTGATTCTGCATCTACTACGGCTTTCTCCGACAAGTTTCGAATCATGGGGTCCTACGCGACTGAACCAAAATTTGGTGTCAACTCGGGCCAGGTTGCGGTGATTTGCTTTGGACGGTGGATTTGAGGTCTTCTAAGTTAGTTTCGTCGTGGATGATCGTAATTTGCTTTGGCCATTGCGTCCATCTTTCTCGTTTCCTGAAAAAATCCTCCTGAAAACATAGATTCACCAAAACTTGTGGAATTTGTCAGTTTAAACCCCTAGACATATATTGGTGATCATTTTCATGCATTTATATAAGTTATATTGACGGTCTATGATGAATGTTAACTATCGTCAACAGTCGAAAACCCAACCAAAAGGAGCCCCAGATGCCATGTAGGACCGGTTAAAAAAGTAGGTGCTCTGTACTTATCATAGTGGCTCGTAGAAGCTATATATGTTTGGGGAGAGAGAAGATGGTCTATGCTAAAAAAGAAGAGAAAGAGTAAATAAAGATGAAGCGTGATGAAAAAAAAAAGATTTCTGTACAAATCACAAATAGTAATAATTTACATTGTGTAAGTAGCAGCGTCAATATTTCGTGGTCCATGTTAGCCCTTCATCGACCGTGCCTCAGGTAGGAGTAGGGATGAAAACGGTACGGATATTTTCTGAGCGTATTCGAAATCGAATCTGTTTAGAGGGGTTGAGATCTGTCCGTATTCCGAGTCCGGATATCCAACATCCGATACCGTATCCGTATCCGTATCCGAATACTCAAATCAGCATATTTATGATGTCGATATGCAATCGTATCCTATCCGACATAGTTAACACTATCCGTATTCGAATATGAATCCGGACAGAAATATAAAAATAAATATAATATCGGTGATATTCGTCCGTATCCGATTCGTTTTCATAGGATGGCTGCTGCTGCAGGCCTGCAAAAAAAAAAAAAAAAAAATTACAGCCGAGCTGATCATCACAAATCCCCTCAAAAAGAGCACAACCCTTGATCTCCGTATCGTGAACCCGTGGCACGAAGAGAGTCCACCCCTGGCATGCCTAGTTTCGTCACCGTCACCGTCACATAACTCCCCGTCGCCGTGCGTAACAACGCCGCTTCTCCTTTACTTCGCCTCGCCTCGCCTCGCTCCAGGACGACACGCGCATCCGATACGATTCCTCGCCTTCTCTCCCCCGCGATCACGCCAGCGCCCCCGAAAAACCCTAACCACCTGGAGCCTCGGCAGCGACTGTCTCAGGCGACGGCGCAGCGACCCCAGGCGGAGGCAGACGGCGCAGCGGCTTGCCCCCTACTGAGGCGACGGCGCAGTGGGTTGCCCCCTGCGGAGGCGGACGGCGCGGTGGAGGTCTTTGCCTTCCCGGCGATGCGAATTGCGGTATGAAGCTCAAGCGGCGACGCGCGGTAGAAGTGGTACGTTGCCTTGGCCCCTCGGTTACCCTACTACCACTCGATCCCCTCGATCTATGTGCCGATCGCCTGATCGCGGCGGTTGCGAAGGCGAACGGATTAGGGTATTGCTCCCAGGTTTCTTTCTACTGGTGCGGCTTAGCTCGTGGTGTAGATTCTTGTTCCTTTTGGGCGGTTAGGAAGTTGCGTGCCAGGGTGCTTTGGTGTTGGTGAACCGCTAGACTGCCATCGTGGCTTTTGTAGTGTTCAGTGTCTACAATCCTTGCAACAGTAGTTTGTGATTACAAGATGTCTTAGATCTGCAGTTGGTCAAACCTCGTATGTGCGGTAGTTAAACCTGAAATTAGGTTATTGTCGGGAGTTCTACTACCTGTGAGGTTTACCGCTGGTAGTGGTGATTCCAGTTCCCGGTGATAGTAGGTTTTTTGGGTTTAAGTATGCTACAAGCCCCACGGTATTTTTTATTTTCGGGGATCACAGGGTTCCTTGTGTATTATTAAGTCTCCGCAATCCTTGCAACAGTAATTATGTCTTTATGATTACAAGAAGAAACTTTAGACCTCAGATACAGGGGCGGAGCCAGGATTTAGATATTGCGGGGGGGGGGGGGGGGGGGGATCATCAAGTGTTTACAAAAAAGTATATGGTTCCACCATCAAATCTTGATGTCGGTTTAAAATATTATTGACTTTGATGTAGGCTTAAAAAACTACAATAAATCATCTTTAATCTTTTCATCTCAAAAAAATGCTAAATGTTCAAATGGAAGATAAAAAGGAACATTGTTCATACGTTAACGGTTCACATCATATTTACTTTATTTAGACACTTATTAACATTAGATAGTTAGGAGATTTATCTGAGAAAAACAATTTAGAATTGGCTGAGAAGACATTATTTACTTATAATTTCTAGCGATTATTAGGAACTAATAATGAGAAGATATATTAACGACCCCCCCCCCCCCCCCCCTCTGTCTCCGCCCCTGCTTAGATATATGTCCAGAAGGCTTCATTTTTCTGACTATCAAACTGTTTGATGCAATCTTGGTGGGGTTCTTTGCTTTTAACGTTTGTCATAGATCTGCAGTTGGCCAAACCTAGCATGCGCAGACCTGGATTTCTTTTCTTTGTTTCTTTTTCTGTCTCTTGATGTTTGCAAAACTAAACAAGGGCATTTAGTTTAACAGATAAAAGCTGTGTAATTAACACCCGCTATGGTCAACATTCTAAGACTTTGATGAGAAATGTTTAGAGGCAAAGATTTTTCAAATGAGAAGAGTATGAGATGTATTGTGCATTGATCCCTACTAGATCAGGAGAGTCCCAACTGATCTTGATGTGGAGTTAGAGATTTAGCTAGCTTTGGTCCCTCCTCCGGTTTTGGACAAAAATTTTAAATTGATAAATTGCACCTTAGAGTCCCCAGATTTTGCATTATTGTCTCAGGCCCCTAAACCTTAATAGACCTTGAATTGAACTTTTATATTCATATCAGATATCACCTTGCACCCCAAATTCCAGTTACTGCCTCGTCCCCTTGAACCTGCACGGTTGCCTCACCTCTCCCTTAGTGTGTTAGGGTGAGATGACCACGCAAGTCCAGGGCCTCCGGTTATCTCTATGAAATTCAAGTCCCAACTTCTTCCAATGGCACATTGAGATTTGAGTTACTAAATCTAATGGGAGCATGATTTCTGTTTATCAAACTCATCTGTTAATGAAACCTAAGCAGCGTGTGATATTAAATGAAACAATTGTGCGCACAAGTTGGTTGCATTTGCTTATTGCTTTACATATGATCGTTAATCCAGCATGTAGCAGATCCTTTTTTTTTTCCTATCTTGTACCTTTCACCAATGTATGTTGTTTTGTTTGCAGCCTCCAAATATAAAATCTTTCATCAACAGTATTACCACCGTTCCTCTTGAGAATGTAGAATTGCCGCTGAAGAATTTTGCATGGGAATTCGACAAGGTGTGTAAATCAGACTTTTTATGTATAGCATCTTTTGTGGTGATGTTATTAATTCTAATCTCTTGCTACCAAATTGGTGTAGGGGGATTTCCATCACTGGGTGGACCTTTTCAATCACTTTGATTCTTTCTTTGAGAGTTATATCAAATCAAGGAAAGATTTGCATCTTGAAGATAATTTTCTTGATGTGGATCCCCCATTTCCTCGAGAAGCAGTCCTTCAAATTCTCCGAGTATCAAAACTAATATTGGAAAATTGTACAAATAGACACTTCTATATTTTTTTTGAGGTCAGCACTTTATGCATGTCCTGTTTATCTGCAGACCTACTTGTTTTTCCCCTTTGTACTTATTTACTATAAGGGAGCAGCATAACTTTCTGGTTTTATTCATTTCCAGTAGTATACTGCTAATTTATGTATTTTTGGTTACAGCAGCATCTGTCTGCCCTTTTAGCATCTACAGATGCGGATATTATTGAAGCAAGCTTGCAGACATTAATGGCTTTTGTGGACAAGTCAGTTGGGAAAAGCTCAATACGCAGTGCGTCTCTCGCTTCAAAGTTATTTGCCTTCTCTCAAGGTTGGGGTGGAAAAGAAGGTGGCCTTGGATTAATAGCATGTTCTCTGCCCAGTGTATCTGATCCAGTTTCCACTGAGTTTGGCTCCACTCTCCATTTTGAGTTCTATCGTGCTGCTGATAAATCAGAAAAATCCCAGTGTCTAGAGAATGAGAACAGGTTGGAAGTAATTCATTTATCGAATGTCAATACTTGCAAGGAGACAGATCTTGAAATACTAGACAGATTAATCAAGGATTACAGTGTGCCACAAGCTTTAAGGTTCCCTCTTCTTACAAGACTGAGATTTGCAAGGGCATTTGACACTTTAACATGTCGACACCAGTATATCTGTATCTGCCTGTATGCCTTTATTGTTCTTGTCCAAGCAGGCCATGATTCGGAAGGTCTATCAACATTTTTGAGCAACGAACCAGAATTCATTGATGAGCTGTTATCACTGCTTAGCTATGAGGATGAGATACCAGAAAAAATTAGGATACTGGGAATCCTTTCATTAGTTGCACTGTGCCAAGATCGATCTCACCAGCCTACTGTATTGTCCTTAGTAACTTCTGGTGGTCATCGTGGTATCCTTCCTAGTCTCATGCAGAAGGCAGTGGACTCTATCATCAATGGTTCTATGAAATGGTCCATAATATTTGCCGAAGCACTTCTCTCGCTTGTATCAATGCTGGTATCATCAACACCAGGTTCTCTAGCTCTACAAGAAGCAGGCTTTATACCCACTATTTTGCCTCTTCTCAAAGACACAAACACACAGCATTTACATCTAGTTAGTACAGCACTGCATGTCATTGAGAGCTTCCTGGATTATCACAATCCTTCTTCAGCATTGTTCAGAGATCTAGGTGGACTAGATGACACTATTGCTCGTCTTAAGATAGAAGTATCTCAAGTTGTGGTTGTTTCAAAAAAATTTGAACAGTCTCATTCTAACAATAAAGGAAAAGAGGTTGAAAGCTGTCCACCTGTGCAAGATATACTGCCTTCATGTTCTGAATCCTTGATTTTGTATCATAGGAAGAACTTAATGAAAGTTTTACTACGTACAATATCTCTGGCAACATATGTGCCTGGTAGTTCTGCTCGTGTTGATGGTTCAGAAGAGAATGTGTTACCCCCATGTTTATGTAAGATTTTTAAGAGAGGCAAGGACTTTGGTGGTGGTGTTTTCTCACTTGCTGCAAGTGTTATGAGTGATCTCATACATAAAGATCCAACATGCTATACTGTTCTTGATGCAGCTGGTTTGCCACAAGCATTTCTTGATGCCATAATGGGTGGTGTACTTTATAACTCTGATGCAGTCTCATGTATACCACAGTGTTTGGATGCATTGTGCCTGAACAATAATGGTCTTCAATTGGTAAAGGACCGCAATGCTTTAAGATGTTTTGTGAAAATCTTTACCTCTAGATCATATCTGAAAGCTCTTAGTGGTGACACAACGGGGGCCTTATCAAGTGGACTTGATGAATTAATGCGTCATGCATCATCATTACGATCCTCTGGAGTTAGCATGTTTATTGAAATCTTGGACACTATTTCTAAAGTAGGGTGTGGTGGAGACTCTATTTCCTGTAAGGAATCTTATAATTCTTCTGCAGCTGTTCCCATGGATACTGATGTGGAGGTAGCTACAACACAGAGTGAGGGTGTACCTCCTGAGGTAGGATGCTCAGTCAAAACAGTTGATGCTCCTCTAGATGCTTTGACATCATCATCCATTGAGTTATTTCTTCCTGAGTGCATATGCAATGTTGCTCGTCTCCTTGAAACTGTTCTGCAAAATACTGATACATGTAGGCTATTTATTGAGAAAAAAGGCATTGAAGCTGTACTTCAACTCTTTAAGTTGCCATCAATACCTGTATTTGTTTCAATTGGTCAGAGTATTTCTGTTGCATTCAAGAACTTCTCACCTCAGCATTCTGTTTCTCTTGCACGAGCAGTGTGCTCATTCTTTAGAGACCACCTTAAAATGACCAATGAATTGTTGGGTTCGATCTCTGGAACTAAGCTGGTTGATAGCGAACCTACAAAGCAATCAGCTCTTCTGAAGTCACTTTCTACCCTTGAAGGGCTTTTGTCTCTTGCAAATTTTCTCCTGAAGGGAACTACCATTATGGTCTCAGAACTGGCTTTTGCTGATGCTGAGATATTGAAGGAATTGGGGAAGGTTTATATTGAAGTCACATGGCAGATATCTTTACTCAGTGATTCTAAGGTGGATAAGCAAGAGGCAGATCAAGATGATTTGGCTGGGGATGCTTCAATTTCTGAAAGGGATAGTGACGATGACACAAATACAGCACCATTTTCAAGATATACGAATCCTGTTTCAGCAAGGGCTTCTTTATCACCCTGGAGCATGGAGCAAGATTTTATTTCAACTGTGCGATCCGCTGCCAATATGCACCGCCATGGCCGACACTCATTATCCAGGATAAGTGGGCGCCTAAATGGAGCGTTGGATGCAACAAATACTGATTTGGATGGTCCTTGTTTTCCAGCAGAGACATCAAGGAGTCATGATGCTCTAAAGAAAAGCCCTGATGTTGTTGTTTCTGAACTTCTGACGAAATTTGGCTATACCATGCGTTCCTTCCTTTCTAGCCTTGTCAAAGGATCAGCGGCTCGGCGTCGGGCTGACTCTAACCTTAACCCAGCTTCGAGAAGTCTGGTGACTGCACTAGCGCAAATTTTCCTTAGTGCTCTTGGTTTCTCTGGACATTCTACTGCAGGTTTTGAGATGTCTTTATCTGTGAAATGCCGTTACCTTGGAAAGGTTGTGGAAGACATGGCTGTGCTTACATTTGACAGCAGACGTCGCTTATGCAATTCTGCACTCGTTAATAGCTTCTATGTGAACGGAACATTCAAGGAAGTTCTAACGACCTTTGAAGCCACCAGTCAGCTACTATGGACACTTCCTTTCTCTGTCTTGGCTGCTGCCTCAGATCAAGGTTCCTCTGTTAGTGAGAAGGTGTCTCACAATTCCTGGCTGCTGGATACATTACAGAGTTACTGTAAATTTCTAGAATATTGTGTGAACTCTACATTCTTATTGTCTCCATCCTCCTCTCATAATCAGCTTCTTGTCCAGCCTATTGTAACTGAGCTGTCAATTAATCTATTCCCTGTGCCTTCAGATCCAGAATCATTTGCTCGCATGCTCCAATCTCAAGTTCTTGATGCAGTTCTTCCTGTTTGGAATCATACAATGTTTCCTGAGTGCAGCCCAGCTCTTGTTACCTCCCTGGTGTCAATTATGAACAATATATGCTCTGTTGTTGGAGATATGAAGCAAAGCCGCAGTAGTGTTGGAGTTGCCAACCAGCGTGTTACTAGCCCCCCTCTTGATGAATCTGCTATTGCTACAATTGTTGAAATGGGATTTTCAAGGGCTAGGGCCGAAGAATCTCTTAGAAGCGTCAGAACTAACAGCGTGGAGATGGCAACAGATTGGTTATTCAGCCATCCAGAAGAATTTGTTCAGGAAGATGTGCAGCTAGCACAAGCGTTAGCTTTGTCGCTTGGAAGCTCCATTGAAACACCCAAGGAGGATGGGAGCCATAAGAATGATACAGCCATTGCTGAAGAAAAAAGTGTATTTGTGCTCCCTTTGGATGACATCCTTACTGTATCAACAAAGCTTTTCCGCTCTAGTGATTCCACCATGGCTTTCCCATTGACTGACCTTCTAGTGACACTATGCAACCGGAATAAGGGTGAATACTGCAAGCGAGTAGTACTGTATCTTTTTGAGCAACTAAGATGTTTTTCGTCAGATACCACGGGTGATATGGGCGCTTTGTATTCTGTTTCTCATTTGTTGGCTTTGCTTCTGAGTGAAGACAGTGGCATACGTGAAATTAGTGCCGAAAATGGTGTCATCTCCCAAGTTCTTAACATGTTAGAAAGTCTTAAATCAAGGACAGACCAGACAGATCAGACTTGGAATTCTATCAGTGCTCTGTTGCTTATATTGGATAACATGCTACAATTTAATCCAAAACTCTATATGGAAACAATGGATGGTATATCCAAGTCAATTTCTGATGCATCCAGTGCTGACAGTAAGGCAAATCCATTACCAACTGCAGAAAATGGAACTGAAATTATTGATTCAGCAGATGATGCAAGTGCTAATGTCTTTAAAAAGGTTTTGGGGAAATCTACTGGCTATTTGAATGATCAAGAGAGCCAAAAGGCACTGGTTTTCTGCTGTGAATTCATTAAGCTATGTGTGCCTGCAACAGTTATGCAAGCTGTGCTTCAGCTCAGTGCTCGCTTGACAAAAACACATGCTCTTGCTGCCCACTTCTTTGAAAGTGGTGGGTTAGCATCTCTTTTAAATCTCCCAGGCACTTGCATCTTTCCTGGCTTTGAGACCTTAGCATCTGCCATTGTGCGCCACCTCATTGAGGATCCCAAGACCTTGCAGAGTGCCATGGAATTGGAGATACGACAGTCATTAAGTAACCGTGGGAGTCGTACTCCTCGCTCATTTCTGACAATTATGGCACCACTGATATCTAGAGATCCTGTGATCTTCATGAAGGCTGTAACTTCAGTCTGCCAATTGGATTATTCAGGAGGGAGAATGAATGTAGTGTTGTTGAAGGACAAGGAGAAAGACAGGGAGAAACAGAAAGTTCCTGTAACAGAAAGTGGTGTGCCATGTAATGAGCCTGTTCGGTTGATTGCTGAGGTTAAATCAGTTGATACACCAAACAGATGTTCACGGAACCACAAAAAGGTTCCTGCTAGTCTTTCTCAAGTGATTGATCAGCTTCTTGAGATCATTATGAGCTATCCATCTGCAAGCAAAGAACATCGGTTTGATGGTTACTCCCTGTTGACTCCAATGGATGTTGATGAACCAAATATGAAGGGCAAATCTAAAGTTGAAGATGGCCAAGAGCTGGATGGTGATGCCCTCTCTGAGAGATCTGCCTTGCTGTCAAAGTTTGCATTTGTCCTTAAGTTGATGAGTGAAATACTCCTCATGTATATGCATGCAGTAGGGATAATTCTGAGACGGGATACAGAGATATCACAGTCACGAAGTTGCGATCAAGCTGCTGGACACAGTGGTTTACTGCATCATATATTCTATCTGTTACTTCCTCTACCTTCGGTCAAAATGGCTGATGCCTCAGATGATTGGATTGGTAAGTTGTCTGAGAGAGCTTCCTGGTTCTTGGTAGCTTTATGCTGCAGATCTGCTGAAGGTCGTAGAAGGGTTGTTTCTGAAATTGTAAAGGCATTTAACTATTTCATTGCTTCAGCAAGCAACACCTCGAAAGGATCTTTAATACCTGACAGAAAAGTTTTGGCTTTCTCTGAGCTTGTGAATTCCATATTGTCGTGGAATAGTCAGAGCAACTTGCCTGTTCTTGGTTGCTCACCTGATATTGCAAAACCTATGGTAGATGGTGGAATGGTGCAATCTCTTTCTGGTTTGCTGAAAGTAATTGATCTTGACCACCCAGATGCTGGAAGGGTTGTCAACCTGATATTGAAGGCTTTGGATAGCCTCACTAGGACTGCTTATGCCAGCAATCAAGTCCTCAAGACAGATCGATTTACCAATAACAGATTACCAGGGTCACATGAACAAACACGTGAAGCTGATGACACTGTAATCCATGAACAAACTACAGATGACACACATCATCATACTAATGACATCATCCAATCTGCAAGTCAGCAAGCTCAAGAACTGTCTCATGTCGGTGGGAACAATAATGAAAACCTTGACCAACCCGCTGAACAAGAAATGGGAGTTGATCTAGCCGACAATAATACTTCTAATGGCAATCCTCCAATGAGAGCTGTGCAGTTCATGCGAGAAGAAGCTATTGAAGGTAATGTAATGGCTACTAGTACTGATGTTGGTTTGGCTTTCTCAGTGCAACATCAAGTTGATGAAATGGGTGTGGAAGATGAGGATCTTGGGGAGGAAGGTGAGGATGAAGAAGATGAGGATGAAGATGATGAGGAAATAGCAGATGAGGGAGCTGGTTTGATGTCCATAGCTGACACAGATATCGAGGACCAGGAGAACAATGCAATTGGTGATGAATACAATGATGACCTTATGGATGAAGAAGATGATGACTTTCTTGAGAACCGTGTTATAGAAGTAAGATGGAGGGAGAGCTTAACTGGAATGGATCATCATCTGCGATTTTCCAGGGGTCGTGCAGACTCCAGTGGTTTTATTGATATATCTTCTGAGTCATTTCATGGTGTGGGGACAGATGATTCATTTAACCTGCATCGTTCATTTGGTCTTGAGCGGCGGCGCCAAAGCGGAAGTAGGTCACTTCTTGATCGACCAAGGACTGATGGGAATGCCTTTCTTCATCCACTGCTTGTCAGGCCAGCACAATCTAGGGAGGGAACTAGTTTAGCGTGGCCCTCTGGAGGACCCTCCTCAAGAGATTTTCACACGCTGTCTTTTGGGAATTCAGACATCCCCTTATACATGTTAGATGCTGGCTTTCCACCAGAAACTGCTCCCGCCGTGTTTGGTGAACGTGTTGTAAGTACTGCTCTGCCACCTTTGATAGATTTCTCACTTGGTTTGGATTCCCTCCGAATTAGGCGGGGCCCTGGAGGTAATTTGTGGACTGATGATGGTCAACCACAGGCAGGTAATCATGCAGCTGCTGTTGCTCAGGCAGTTGAGGGTCATTTTGTGTCACAGTTAACTGTGGCTAGTAATTCAAATAATGCTCCTCAGGTGCAGCCTGAACAGACTGGCAATGCTGTGAATGCACAATTAGCGTTACCAGATACAGGAAATACTGAACCTGTAGCAACCGATCCTCTTTCTCAACCTGTTGGCAGCCATCAGCCAGTTTGTACTGTTAACCAAGGACTTGCTCCTGCTAATGATGTCCTCTGTCCTACAGATGTGCACGTAAATCAGCAGCTTGTTGGTTCCGTTTATGATAATCGTGTTGAAGAAGCGGTGCGGCAAACAGCACCTGATGATCCTAACACTATACCTCAGAGTGATGAAATGATCTGTATTGCTGATACACAGCTCGATGGTCATCCTGAAAGAGATTCCTTGTCTGGTAATGAAAGTTATGGTCATATTATGCAAAATGAGATTGAAGCACCTCAACAAGTTCACTTGGGTAATGATCCTAGGGAAGCCCCATCTGATCTGGAGTCAAGCTGCCATGCACTTGTCACTTCTGCAACTGCTGCTCCTGAGCTGAGTGATGCTCATGTGGATTCTGCAGCAGTGGATGCTGATGTTGACATGAATAGTGTTGATATTGCTGAAAATGAAGTTGAGAACTCAGCTCCTGCTGATGGCAATGATTTGTCTTCTAGGAGGCATGAAGAAGCTGAGCTTCAGACAGAGCAACCTAATGCTAATAATGAGGCCTCCAGTGCTAATGAAATTGATCCCACATTTCTTGAAGCATTGCCTGAGGATCTTCGTGCCGAAGTCCTTGCTTCTCAGCAGAACCGTTCTGCCCCAGCTGCTTCCTATACTCCCCCAGCTGCAGAAGAAATAGATCCTGAGTTTTTGGCTGCTCTTCCACCAGATATACAGGCTGAGGTTCTAGCCCAGCAGCGAGCACAGAGGATTGCCCACTCTCAACCAGTTGGGCAGCCAGTAGATATGGATAATGCTTCGATTATAGCAACTTTCCCTCCTGATTTACGTGAAGAGGTAATGCTTCAATTTTAGCAAATTTCCAATCCTTATTTGCATGATGGAGAGGTAAGGTTTAATTTACATACCTGTTTAATACTAATACTGGCCTGTTTTACTGCACAGGTGCTTTTGACCTCATCCGAAGCTGTTCTGTCTGCGCTTCCTTCAGCTTTACTTGCTGAAGCTCAAATGCTACGGGACAGAGAGTTGAGTCGCTATCGTGCTAGAGGGAGCCTTTTTGGTGGAAGCTACAGGCTTGGAGGGAGGAGGCTGCCAACTGATAATCAGACAATTATAGACAGAGCTGTTGGTGTTACTGTGGGTAGAAGGGTTATTTCTACTAAACCAGGTGGTTCAAAGGGTAAAGATGTGGAGGGGACCCCGCTTCTGGACTCAGAAGCTCTGCGGGCACTTATTCGCCTTCTGCAGCTTGCTCCGGTAATGTTCACACTGTGCGTATGCTCTAGTATCTAGATAACTGTATTTTTTTTCTTGAATAGGGTGGTTTTGGGTATTCTTCTGTAGTTTTATGATGTAATGTAATATTGCATGCATATATTTAGTTGCATAGTGCAAACCTCACATTGTAAACTTGCAGTCAGCTAATTCTCAAGGGAATAGGGTGGTTTTGGGCATTGTTCTATAGTTTTATGATTTAATGTAATATTGCATGCACATATATTTACTTGCATAGTGCAAAACTCACCTTGTAAATTTGTAATGCGCTAGTTTCCAAAATGTTAAATGAAATGATAGAGGCTTGCATGGTGGGGATCTGTTATACACCCCTGTAAAATTCTAAAAGCAAACTCAGAGGATTCCTTGGTGTGCATTTTCTTATCACTATGGTTACAAGAACTGAGAGCAGGCAGCTGCAAAAACTTTCTTGCTGAAAGATCTCTTAAATATATTTGGTTGTGAAGCTTTAATGTGTCAAACTGTCCATTCACATACACCCTCCGTCCCAAAATAAACGTACATTTCGCTTCCCAATGAGTCAAATCTTTTAAAGTTTGATCAAATATATAGAAAAATATGCTAAGTTTATGATGTATAATAAGTATCATTAGATTGAGCATGAAATATACTTATAATAAACTTACATTGGGGATACAAATATTGATACTATTTTCTTTATTTCTAGTCAAACTTTGTGTTTATTTTGGGATGGAGGGAGTAAGTTTACAATGGAAATGAACTTGCAAAATTAAATTTTATGGGATGAGTTTTGCTTCTATTATTCCCCCACTCCCACTGTGCTGTCTGCTTTGCTATCTTTTCTCTACATCCTACTTGCTCAAGGCAATAAGAACAATGAGCAACCATGTCTCTGCTAGATTGTTACGTTATGGAAACCTCACCATCTATGAAATAATCTATAAATTGAATTGAGATGTATGGTAGGTGTAGAATGACAGAGAAATGGGAAACACCACACACCCAACATGGGGGGTGACATTCATATATATAGCCAATATGGCAGGGTATAACAGGCATGTACATGCTTTGATGGATAAGTCTCATGTGTGGCTGGTCTTTGTGGGGCTATGATGCTCACATGGTCATGGTCCTTGTGGCTGTTTTTCTGTTTTTAGGACAGCATCTTAGACTAGAGGACAGCATCTTAGAGGACAGCATCTTAGACTAGAGGACAGCATCTTAGCTAGGACAGCATATTAGCATCTTAGACTAGCATCTTAGACTAGCATCTTGGCATATGCTTGGCTGGCTAGCAGCCTATAAATATGTAACCCCAACCCCTTGGGTTGGCATGGCATTTGTGTGAGCTTGTGTGAGAAATAGACAAGAAAATTGCCCCAACTCCTAGTGTCATCCTCTCTCGATGAGAGTAAGAATTCTCCTACTACCAAGAGTGAGAATTCAGCGACTAACAACAAAATTGCCCCAACTCCTAGTGTCATCCTCTCTCGATGAGAGTAAGAATTCTCCTACTACCAAGAGTGAGAATTCAGCGACTAACAACTGGTATCAGAGCCGTATTATCCTGTAGCCTGAGCATCTCTTGCTCATCTTCTCTCCCAGCCCCACAACAGCCCCAGCTGTTGGCAGCAGCAGCTCCTCCGGCCGCTCCTGTTCACTCCTCTCCCAGCTCGTCTGAAGCAGCCCTCTCCCCACGCAGCAGCCCCCCGGTAGCGCGTCATGTCCGCAGGGCAGTCTCAGCGCTCGGTCGCCTCGAGCACGCGGCGTCGGCAGGAGGCCGAACTTGCCGCGGCAGAGGAACGCGAGCGAGCGGCGGCAGAGACCGCTGCGGCGGCGGCAAGGGCGTCGAGGCTAGCAGCGGCGGAGCTGGCAGCAGCCAGAGCGGAGGCGGAAGCAGCGGCGGCGGCGAATGCAGCGCGTGCGGCGGCGGCGGAGGTCGAGGCTCTGCGCGGCAGCATCGGCAGCTCCATTTCCGCTGACGACACCGCCGACGCGGACCTCGAGCTGCTAGAGAGGGAGGCAGCGCGAGCGCGGGCGGCGCAGTGGACAGCCGCGCACGTCCACGAGCGTGGCGGCAGCCCAGACAGGCGCGGACGCGCTGGCGGCGCTCCTGGAGGAGGCGCGCACGGCGGTGGCGCTCCTGGGGCAGCCGCGCACGCCCACGAGCGCGGCGGCAGCCCAGACAGGCGCGGACGCGCCGGTGGCGCTCCTGGAGGAGGCGCGCACGGCGGCGGCGCTCCTGGAGGAGGCGCGCACGGCAACGGTGGCGGACGGGTCGATGGAGAGCGCGGCCTTCATAGGCAGCGTGGCTCTCTCTCCCCGGATCGGTACCGACGGGTCGATGGAGAGCGCGGCCTTCACAGGCAGCATGGCTCTCTCTCCCCGGATCGGTACCGTGGTTACCACGGGCTCCAGGCTGTTGTCAGGGACGTCGGTCCCGGCGGTGGGTGGCCTACCCTCACCAAGACCAACTACGTCGAGTGGGCTGCGGTGATGAGGGTAAAGCTCCAGGTGCGGCACATGTGGGAGGCAGTCCGGTACGGCGACGTCGACTACGACCTAGATCGACGGGCGCTGGATGCTCTCATCGCTGCAGTCCCGCCCGAGATGCAGTTCTCGCTTACCAGCAAGCGGACTGCCAAGGAGGCTTGGGACGCCATCGCTGCGGCACGCATCGGCAGCGACCGCGCCCGCAAGTCCACACTGCAGGCACTTCGCAAGGAGTGGGAGAACCTGGCTTTCAAGCCAGGTGAGGACGTTGATGACTTTGCTCTCCGTCTCAACACTCTGTTGCAGAAGATGGTGCAGTTCGGCGACGACACCTACGGCGAGGAGAGAGCTGTCGAAAAGCTCTTCCGCTGCGTCCCCGAGAAGTACAAGCAGATGGCTCGCTCGATCGAGTCGCTGCTGGATCTCTCCACGATGTCGATCGAGGAGGCGATAGGTGCCTCAAGGTCGTCGATAGTGATGAGCCACAGTCCCTCTCAGGGCCCATCACCACTGGCGGGAAGCTCCTTCTCACTCGGGAGCAGTGGCTTGCCAGCCAGGGTGACCGGAGGAAGGGGGAGCCTTCTTCCGCGACAGGCGGCCGCAAGCGTGGCAAGCCACGCAAGGCGCGCAGAGACGCCCAGGCCGGGGCTCGAGAACGTGCCGAGGGTGATGCCCGCGGAGGCGCCCAGGGCGGCGCCGCCGGCAGGCACAAGCCGGCACGAGACGACGCCTGCCGCAACTGCGGCCAGCTTGGCCATTGGGCCAAGGACTGTCGACAGCCACGACGCGGTCAGGCCCATGTCGCACAGGCGGAGGAGGAGCCGGCTCTGTTCATGGCACATGCCAGCATCGAGCTACCTCTAGCGGCACCGGCCGCAGCGGCTCTCCTCCACCTTGACGAGCCAAAAGCACACGCCCTCCTCGGCGACAGCTCCGGCAACGACAAGACTGACGGGTGGTGCCTCGACACCGGCGCCACCCATCACATGACCGGTCGACGGGGGTTCTTCACCGAGCTTGACTCTAGCGTCCGAGGCTCCGTCAAGTTTGGGGATGCCTCCGGCGTGGAGATCAAGGGCGTCGGCTCCATCATCTTCACCGCCGTGTCTGGTGAGCACAGGCTGCTCACCGGAGTCTACTACATCCCCGCGTTGAGGAACTCCATCATCAGCTTGGGACAGCTGGATGAGAACGGTTCGCGTGTGGTGGTTGAGGACGGAGTCATGAGGATTTGGGATCGTCGTCGTCGCCTTCTTGCCAAGGTATCCAGAAGCGCAAATCGACTCTACGTCCTTAACGTGCAGGTGGCACAACCCCTCTGTCTCGCTGCTCGTCGGGACGACGAGGCGTGGCAGTGGCACGAGCGTTTCGGGCACCTTCACTTTGAGGCCCTGAAGCGGCTCAGTGCCACGGAGATGGTGCGAGGCCTGCCGTGCCTCGACCATGTGGAGCAGCTCTGCGACGTCTGCGTGTTGACGAAGCAGAGGCGACTCCCCTTTCCCCAGCAGGCGAGCTTTCGAGCCAAGGAGAGGCTCGAGCTCGTGCACGGGGACTTGTGTGGCCCGGTGACACCGGCCACACCGGGAGGACGACGCTACTTCCTGCTGCTCGTCGACGACCTCTCCCGCTACATGTGGGTGATGGTCCTCGGCAGCAAGGGAGAGGCTGCGGACGCCATCAGACGCGTGCAGGCTTCTGCGGAGGCGGAGTGCGGCCGCAAGCTGCGCGTGCTGCGCACCGACAACGGCGGCGAATTCACAGCGGCTGAATTCGCGTCGTACTGCGCTGACGAGGGCATTCAGCGCCACTACTCCGCGCTGTACAGCCCGCAGCAGAACGGCGTCGTCGAGCGGCGCAACCAGACGGTTGTGGGGATGGCTCGGGCCCTCCTCAAGCAGAGGGGGATGCCGGCTGTCTTCTGGGGAGAGGCGGTGGTGACGGCCGTCTACATCCTCAACCGCTCGCCTACCAAGGCGCTCGACGGCAGGACGCCGTACGAGGCTTGGCATGGGCGCAAGCCGGCGGTCTCCCACTTGCGGGTCTTCGGCTGCCTCGCGTTCGCCAAGGAGCTTGGCCACATCAGCAAGCTCGACGACAGGAGCACTCCGGGAGTGTTCATCGGCTACGCGGAGGGCTCGAAGGCCTACCGCATCCTCGACCCGAAGACACAGCGTGTGCGCACGGCGCGCGACGTTGTGTTCGACGAAGGGCGAGGATGGGCGTGGGACAAGGCGGTGGACGATGGCTCGGCTCCGACTTACGACGACTTCACTGTCGAGTACGTCCACTTCGAGGGAGCTGGGGGAGTAGGCAGCTCTTCTTCGGCGAGCGCGTCTACCCCAGTCCCCGAGCCTCCACCGACCCCGGCGCCTGCTACTCCAACAGCTCCACGCTCTCCAGCCAGGACCTCGGCTGCGATGAGTTCTTCGCCGGCTTCACCACAGCCGGCAACGCCACGCACTCCAGCACCGACAGGCACCTCTCCGGGCACGTCTACTCCAACACCAGCTCGTGTCGAGCACAGCCCGGTTGAGCTCGCTACTCCGCTCTCTCACGACGAGGAGCGCATCGACGCGTACCACGACGGCGAGCCGTTGCGGTACCGTACGATGGAGAACCTTCTCGGCGACCAGTTGGTGCCGGGACTGGTGCCTCATGACCTGGAGGACCTGGAGGCGCAGTTGCACCTTGCGTGTGACGACGGCGAGTCTCGGTCGTTCGCAGAGGCCGAGAGACACGCGGCATGGCGCGCCGCGATGCAGTTGGAGATGGATGCGGTTGAGAAGAACCGCACCTGGGAGCTTGCTGACCTTCCTCGTGGTCATCGCGCGATCACCCTTAAGTGGGTGTACAAGCTGAAGAGGGATGAAGCCGGTGCCATCGTCAAGCACAAGGCTCGCTTGGTGGCACGAGGTTTCGTGCAGCAGGAGGGGGTCGACTTCGACGACGCCTTTGCTCCCGTGGCACGGATGGAGTCCGTGCGACTCCTCCTTGCGCTAGCTGCCCAGGAGGGCTGGCGTGTTCATCACATGGACGTCAAGTCGGCGTTCCTTAACGGCGACTTGAAGGAGGAGGTCTACGTGCACCAGCCGCCGGGATTTGCGATCCCCGGCAAGGAGGGCAAGGTGCTCCGCCTGCACAAGGCCCTCTATGGCTTGCGGCAGGCACCGAGGGCGTGGAATGCCAAGCTGGATTCCACGCTAAAGGGGATGGGCTTCGAGCAAAGCCCGCACGAGGCGGCCATCTACCGACGGGGCAATGGAGGTAATGCCCTGCTGGTGGGTGTCTACGTCGACGACTTGGTGATCACCGGCACCAAGGATGCGGAGGTGGCGGCATTCAAGGAAGAGATGAAGGCCACCTTCCAGATGAGTGACCTGGGGCCTCTCTCCTTCTACCTGGGAATCGAGGTACACCAGGATGACTCTGGGATCACGCTTCGACAGACCGCCTACGCCAAGCGCGTCGTTGAGCTAGCTGGGCTCACCGACTGCAACCCAGCTCTCACTCCGATGGAGGAGAGGCTGAAGCTGAGCCGCGACAGCACGACGGAGGAGGTGGACGCTACGCAGTACCGGCGTCTTGTGGGGAGCCTTCGCTACCTCGCCCACACACGGCCGGACTTGGCATTCTCCGTCGGCTACGTTAGTCGGTTCATGCAGCGACCGACGACGGAACACCAGCAGGCTGTGAAGAGGATCATCCGCTACGTTGCGGGGACTCTCGACCACGGCCTCTACTACCCGAGGTGCCCTGGGGCGGCACACTTCGTCGGGTACAGCGACAGCGACCACGCCGGCGACATCGACACCAGCAAGAGCACGAGCGGGATCCTCTTCTTCCTCGGCAAGTGCCTCGTTAGCTGGCAGTCGGTCAAGCAGCAGGTGGTGGCCCTGTCCAGCTGCGAGGCCGAGTACATAGCGGCCTCCACCGCTTCGACTCAGGCGCTCTGGCTTGCTCGACTGCTTGGTGATCTCCTCGGCAGAGACACTAGAGCGGTGGAGCTCAGGGTGGACAGCAAGTCCGCTCTGGCCCTGGCAAAGAACCCCGTGTTCCACGAACGCAGCAAGCACATCCGGGTGAGGTACCACTTCATCCGAGGCTGTTTGGAGGAAGGGAGCATCAAGGCGAGCTACATCAACACCAAGGACCAGCTTGCGGACCTGCTCACCAAGCCCCTTGGGAGGATCAAGTTCCTTGAGCTCTGCTCCAGGACCGGGATGGTTCAACTCTCCCACAAGACGACGCACAAGACTTAGGGGGAGAATGATAGATAAGTCTCATGTGTGGCTGGTCTTTGTGGGGCTATGATGCTCACATGGTCATGGTCCTTGTGGCTGTTTTTCTGTTTTTAGGACAGCATCTTAGACTAGAGGACAGCATCTTAGAGGACAGCATCTTAGACTAGAGGACAGCATCTTAGCTAGGACAGCATATTAGCATCTTAGACTAGCATCTTAGACTAGCATCTTGGCATATGCTTGGCTGGCTAGCAGCCTATAAATATGTAACCCCAACCCCTTGGGTTGGCATGGCATTTGTGTGAGCTTGTGTGAGAAATAGACAAGAAAATTGCCCCAACTCCTAGTGTCATCCTCTCTCGATGAGAGTAAGAATTCTCCTACTACCAAGAGTGAGAATTCAGCGACTAACAACAAAATTGCCCCAACTCCTAGTGTCATCCTCTCTCGATGAGAGTAAGAATTCTCCTACTACCAAGAGTGAGAATTCAGCGACTAACATGCTTTACATAGCAGGTGCTAATCACACTGATTTGTGCCGTTGCCTATTATATACTTGGCTAATATACACTTGCCTAATATATCTATCAGCCGCCCGCAGTCGAAGCGTCAGGATTCCGGATGCAGAGACTGGACCGAAATTCTTCAAACAGCTGAACCGGCAACCCCTTTGTCATGATGTCAGCGAACTGAAAACGTGACGGCACATGGAGAACTCGAACCTCGCCGAGAGCCACCTTCTCACGGACGAAGTGGATGTCAATCTCGATGTGCTTGGTACGGCGGTGGTGGACCGGGTTGGCTGTCATGTAGACAGCGCTGACGTTGTCACAGTAGACAACTGTGGCAACCTTCAAGGGAACATGAAGTTCCTGAAGGAGTTGACGAAGCCAACAGCACTCGGCAACCACGTGAGCAACAGCCCGGTACTCGGCCTCCGCACTGGACCGGGACACCGTGGTTTGCCGTTTTGAAGACCAGGACACCAGACTGTCGCCGAGGAAGACGCAGAAGCCTGATGTAGAGCGGCGGGAGTCTGGGCACCCGGCCCAGTCAGCATCGGAGTATGCAATCAGCTTGTCGACTGGCCCAGTGCCGATGTGGAGACCAGCCGACAGTGTGCCCTTCACATATCGAAGGATGCGCTTGATCAGCGCGAGGTGAGCTTCGCGCGGGTCATGCATGAAGAGGCACACTTGTTGTGCAGCATAGGCCAGGTCGGGGCGAGTAAGCGTCAGGTACTGGAGAGAGCCGGCGAGACTCCGGTACGCGGCGGGATCAGCGACAGGAGCGCCCGCCGAGGCAGAGAGCTTGGCACGAGAGTCAACAGGTGTCGATGTCGAGTGACACTCGGCCATGCCCGCCTTCTGGAGGAGGTCCACGGCGTACTGCCGCTGGCTGAGGAAGAGGCCGTCGGAGGAGCGAGTGACGGATATACCCAGGAAGTGATGTAGTTCCCCGAGGTCCGTCATGGCGAACTCAGAGTGAAGGCGAGCGATGATACGTCGAAGCAGAGCGGCCGAGGAAGCCGTGAGGACGATGTCGTCGACGTACAGCAACAAGTAGGCGGAGGAGCTGCCCTCGGAGTAGATGAAGAGGGAGGCATCGGTGGCAGAGGCGACGAAGCCGAGCTGTCGGAGAAACGTGGCGAAGCGTTGGTGCCACGCTCGAGGGGCCTGCTTGAGGCCGTAGAGGGAGCGCTGGAGGAGGCAGACGGCGTCGGGTCGTGCTGGGTCGACGAAGCCGGGGGGCTGCTGACAGTAGACCGTCTCATGCAGGTGGCCATGAAGAAAAGCGTTCTTCACATCCAACTGATGGATAGGCCACTGGCGAGATGCGGCGATGCTGAGGACGACCCGAATAGTGGCCGGCTTGACGACGGGGCTGAACGTCTCGTCGTAGTCGACGCCGTGACGCTGGGTGAAGTCGCGGACGACCCAGCGAGCTTTGTGCCGAGCCAAGGTGCCATCGGAGTGGAATTTGTGCCGGAAAATCCACTTGCCGGTGACCACATTGGCGCCAGGAGGACGAGGAACGAGGCGCCAGGTGTTGTTGTCGACAAGGGCCTTGTACTCCTCAGCCATGGCTGCACGCCACTGGGAATCAGCAAGACCCCCCCTGTAGTCGCGCGGAATGGGCGAGGCAGTGGAGCCGGTGGCGACGTGAGCTGCTGGAGGGAACCCGTACCGATCGACAGGCCTGAGGGAACCTGTCTGGAGGCGCGTCACAGGTCGGTTCGGAGGCAGTGGCGGTGGCAGTGGCGGAGCAGCCACCACAGCCGGAGCAGCCGCCATGGCTGGAACAGCTGCCACGGCTGGAGCCGGGGCCGGCTGTTCGGAAACAGCTGGTGTCGGTGAAGAAGTGTTCGGTGCAGCTGGAGCCGTGCGGCGCCGGGTGTAGACCCGAAGGGGTGGGGGAGCGACCGGTGCAGGTGGAAGAACCGGGCCAATCTGGAGGATGGCCGGGTCCTCAGCGAGCTCCTCCAGATGAGCTCGATGACGCGGCTGCTCAGCGTCGGGTTGCGACGGAGCGACCGCTGCTGCGCGTGGCACCGGCGCTGGTGTTCCTGCAAGAAAATCCAGAGAGCTTGGCAGCGCACTGGTGGAGTCAGATTGAAATGGAAATGTCGTCTCGGCAAATACAACATGACGGGAAATGATGATCCGTCGTGTTGTTAGGTCGAGACACCGGTAGCCCTTATGGGAAGAGGGATAACCAAGGAAGACACAAGCGGTGGAGCGGGGGGCCAACTTGTGTTTGGAGGTAGCGGTGAGGTTAGGATAGCATAGACAACCGAATACACGAAGAATAGTGTAATCTGGTGGCTGCTGGTAGAGTTGCTCATAGGGGACTCTATGGTGAATGGCTGAGCTGGGGCGCCTGTTGAGGAGATAGGTGGCTGTGGTGAGCGCCTCGGCCCAGTATTTGGGTGGCATGTGAGCGTGGAGGAGGAGGGTGCGGCATATATCGTTCAGAGAACGGATGATGCGTTCAGCCTTCCCGTTTTGAGGGGAGGTGTAAGGGCAAGAGAGGCGTAGGTGAATACCGCTGGAGGCAAAGAAGGTGGTGAGGGCAGTATTGATGAACTCAGTGCCATTATCAGCTTGTACAGCCTTGACAGGAAGGCTAAACTGTGTGTGGACGTAGGCGCAAAAATTGATGATGTGAGTGGCTACCTCAGATTTGCGGACGAGGGGGAACGTCCAGCAATAATGTGTGAAATCATCTAGGATGACAAGATAGTACTGCGCACCAGAAATGCTAGCGACCGGGGACGTCCAAACATCACAGTGTACAAGCTCAAAGGGGAGAGATGAAACTGAACTGGAATTACCGAAGGGCAGCCGCACATGCTTGCCAAGTTGACATGGATGACATAAAGTAGGAGCTGATTTATTACAGGAAATGGAATTATTGTTCCTAAGCAAATCTAGAGTGGCAGCCCCTGGATGACCAAGACGATGGTGCCATAGGTCAGTGGAGGTGGCGAGGTTGGCCTGTGGCGTGGCGGGGACGGTGTAGAGGCCGTCGGAGCTATTGGAGCGAAGAATCACGCGTCGGGTCTGCAGGTCCTTAACAGAGAAACCAAACGCGTCAAATTCGATAGTGCAATGGTTGTCACGAGTGAATTGGCGAACTGAAAGTAAGTTGCGCACTAAGGAGGGGACAACAAGAACATTGCGAAGAGAGAAGGGGGAGGTGCGGCCAGGTAAAGTGGAGTGACCAGAACAGGACACAGGCAACTGATGCCCGTTGCCGACAGTGATGGAAGAAGAGGAGGAGGGATGACGAGATAGAAGTATACCATCCGAGTTGTGCATGTGGGAGGTGGCGCCGGAGTCCATGACCCAGCCAGAGTTCTGGAGCGCCATTTGGTTCAAGGCGGCAATGAGGCCGGCTTGATCCCACATCGGTGTTGGTGGAGGTGCAGCGAAGTGCGCCTGCGGGTTGGTGCCCATGAGCCCCTGGTGACGCCCGCCCTGGGCATTGGGGTGCTGCCAGCCAGGGCGAGGGCCCTGCAGCCAGTCGCCATGTGGAGGAGGACCGCCCTGGGGGGCCCAGGGGGTGTAGCAGAACCAGGGCACCATGGGGCGGTTGCCCCCGTGTTGCTGACCGCCACCGCCGCCCTGCTGCCAGCCGCCGCCGCCGCCCTGCTGCCAGCCACCACCCTGGCCGCGCCAGGGACCCTTCTTGCCGCCCTTGCCTTTCTTGCCGCCGCCCTTGCCTTTCTTGCCGCCCCCTGGACCCTTGGAAGGGGCAGAGGGAGCGCTGGAAGTGGAGGAATGGCACTCGGCAGAGGTGCAGCTAGAGCCGGAGGCGGCTACCAAAGCGGAGGCCGCCGTGGTCTTCTCATCGTTGGCGAGGCGCAGTTCCTTGAGGGAGAGCATCTCGCGCGCCTTGGGAAAGGAGGGCAGCGCGGTGGCGTTGGCGATGTCGTCGGCGGTGGCGCTGAAGCGCGGATTGAGGCCGCGGAGGAGACTGAGGACGAGCTGCTTGTCATCGATGGTTTCGCCGACATCCCGGAGGGCGGCGGCCTTGACCTTGATCTTCTGGCAGTACTCGTCGATCGTCGAGTCGCCCTGCTTGAGGGAGTGAAACTCCTCAAGCAGGAAGACGGCCCGGGGTGCGCGGTTGGAGCGGAACAGGGCTTCAATTTCCACCCACAGCTCGCGGGCGGTTTGGTTCTCGTCGGTGATGGCGAGATCAAGAACCGAGTCGTCGACGGTGTTGAGGATCCAACCGCGGACAGTGCACTCAGCAATGGGCCACGATGGATCGTTGGCGGGGGGGTCAGCAGACTCACTGATGTGTGGGAGGAGACCGAATTTCCCACACAGAGACTTGAAGAAGGAAGCCCACTTGGTGAAGTTGGGATTCTTCATCTCCAGAACCACCGGGATGTGAGTCTTCACATTGACGGCGGTGTAGGGGTGGACGAGCACAGCCGGCGGTGAGCCGTCGGCGGTGACAGACATGGTGTGGACGGCGGCTGCAGAGGTCAGCCGGCGGGGAAAGGTGGAGAGGAGAAAGGGGCGGAAGCAGAAGGTCCGGGATCAGATTGATCGCGCGGTCTATGATACCATGTAGAATGACAGAGAAATGGGAAACACCACACACCCAACATGGGGGGTGACATTCATATATATAGCCAATATGGCAGGGTATAACAGGCATGTACATGCTTTACATAGCAGGTGCTAATCACACTGATTTGTGCCGTTGCCTATTATATACTTGGCTAATATACACTTGCCTAATATATCTATCAGTAGGTATAAACCTATATATGTGTCTCATCTATGGACAATAGCATATTATTGGAAGCTATGCATATTTTTTATTGTGTGGACATCCAGGAAGCTCTTAAGCTATGCATATTTTTGATTGGTAATATTTGTCCTGTTCCTTTATTTTCAATGTAAATTTATTTTTGATTGTTATGCAAAATCAGTCCCTGGTCAGAATTTTAGTGGGCATGCACAAAAATAGCTTTTGCAAATAAGACATCAATAAGACGACTTGAAAATGTTGCTAATTGTCACTTGCTTCTCCTTATTATCAATAAAGACGACTTGAAAATGTTGCTAATTGTCACATGCTTTTCCCATATTTCCTTCAGCTAAACTGCTTAACTATTCCACAATTTTGCAGCCACTCAGCAAAGGCCTTCTTCAAAGGCTTATGTTCAATTTATGCGCACATAGTGTCACACGTGTTACCTTGGTTGGCCATCTGCTCAACATGATTAAACCTGAATCTGAGGGGCTTAGCGTATCTGATTGCATGGCTACATATAGATTACATGGATGTCAGTGGAACATTGTTTACGCACAACCTTACTCTGCAAATGGTAGTATTCTCTCTATTTTATCTCCTTTTGTAATTTGTTTTATAACCTTTGGCTCCCTAATACTCTCTGTATTATCATCCTTTTTTCTTCACTGTTATATTGTTCAACAATGTTATTGGGTACTTAAGCCACCTTATATGCTTGCACTTCATCTCTCCAGGTCTACCTCCACTTGTAACACGGCGACTTCTTGAAATCCTGACATATCTTGCTTCTAACCATCCATCTGTTGCGGATCTTTTGATCCATTTCAATCCTTCAGCTAGTTCAAACTGTTTGACATTACAGCACAATAAAGAGACATCTCAAAAAAGTTCAACGCTGAACATGCTGCAACCATCTTCAGAGGGTTATACACCTATTCTATTGTTTCTTAAGCTTCTAAATAAACCCTTATTTCTGCGGAGTCGCGTATATCTTGAGCAGGTATTTATCAGCACTTGTTTTAGTGTATGTTAGTTTTTTGTTCACTTAAAATATTTCTCATACCTTTTAATTTTGTGCTCCAGGTGATGTGTTTGCTGGAAGTAGTTGTTAACAATGCTGCATCCCAAATTGATTGTCCACCTCACTCTGCACAGATAACTAACAGTTCAGATATTGAATTAGTTGATGGGACACCATCTCAAACACAGGTGGAACCATCTACTCTGGAACAAGGTCATATCCCGGATAATAACCAAAGCAGAGATGTTGATGTCCCACCATCTTGTGCTAAACAGAATGATAATGTGCATGAAATCCTTACTCAGCTTCCTGATGCTGAGTTACATAATCTATGCAATATTCTTGCACTTGAGGGGTTAGTGTTTGCCTTACCCTTCTATTTTATTTACTTAATTTTGCATAGCGTGCACAAATGATGATTTACTATAAATGCTTAGAGTTTTCATGTATTTCCTGCTGAATGCTACAGCTGCTTTTTTCTTCTCAACTGATCATTTTCAAGGTGAGCCCAGGAAAGTATATTTTGGGCTGAGAGTCTGTGAGGGCAATGGGTTGGGAAGAAGGTTCACATACCAAAAATTCCTTACAAACTCTCAACTAGGTAGAGTGGAGAGAAGGTTGCCCAATTAGGTAGAATGAAGGTGAACCCAAGGCTGATCAGTGCGTAATCAAGATGCGTCACTGTAGATAAGATAATCAAGCATCATAGGAAGTTTCTTACCTTCTGTATATTTGTTTCTTAGCTTTGATGATCCAATTAGAATGTTACTTTAAGGACACATTGTTTTCCATTCCATCTCTTGTGAAATTTGTTTCTTGTATCCTTAACAGTGGACACCATTTGTTTTTTAGATTAATGTATGCAGCAAAACTTGTCCATGTGCAGTAATTTGCAACTAATTGATATGCTTTATATTAATTATACCTTTTACTGCTGGAATACTCAGAGAAAAGTTATTGTTTGGGTGTAAATCTGATGTGTGATATGTGGAAAATTCATTCTTAGTTCATAGTTTAGATATTTGAAAAATGTCCTCTTTTCAGAGCTTTAGACAAATATGCTTATATTTTCTTGTTGAAATATTCAGTCTTCCAGATAAAGTGTACTCACTTGCTGCGGAGGTGGTGAAACAATTGACTAGTGTTGCAGCATCGCATCGGAAATTCTTTTCCATTGAGTTAGCTGGTGTTGCTCAGAGTTTAAGTTCTTCAGCAGTTGAGGAGCTTGTAACACTGAAGAACACTCAAATGCTTGGGCTCAGTACTTGCTCTATGGCTGGAGCTGCGATCTTGCGGGTACTGCAAGTCCTATCTACACTGACTTCGGGTGTGATGGATAGTAGATATGAAAAAGATTTACGACAGGAAGAGCAGTCTATTTTGTGGGATCTGAATGTCGGTCTTGAACCTTTGTGGCAAGAGTTAAGTGATTGTATAAGTGCCACAGAGGCAAAATTTGTACACAATTCATCACTCGCTTCCCATGCCCCATTGATGGATGCTTTAGAAGTTGGTGCTTCATCCTCTGGTTCATCATCGCTTCCTCCAGGCACTCAACGCTTGTTGCCGTTCATAGAATCATTCTTTGTCCTATGCGAGAAGCTTCAAACAAATCAACCAGTTACACAATCAGATTACAGTGTTACTGCCCCCGAAGTAAAAGAATCTGCTGGAAGTTCATCTTCACCATCACTGAAGACTGGTGGGATCTGCAATGTTTCTTTTATAAGGGTTGCAGAAAAGCATCGACGGCTACTCAATGTTTTCATTCGACAAAATCCAAGCTTACTGGAGAAGTCACTTTCTATGATGTTGAAAGTGCCAAGGCTGATAGATTTTGACAACAAACGTGCTTACTTCCGGTCGCGGATCAGACAGCAGCATGATCAGCTTCTTTCAGCTCCTCTACGCATTAGTGTTCGCAGGGCTTATGTTTTGGAGGACTCATATAATCAGTTGAGATTACGTCGTACCCAGGATCTCAAAGGTCGCTTGACTGTGCAATTTCAAGGGGAAGAGGGCATAGATGCTGGAGGACTAACTAGGGAATGGTACCAACTGCTCTCTAGAGTTATTTTTGACAAAGGAGCTCTTCTCTTCACTACAGTTGGAAACAACGCGACTTTCCAGCCTAATCCTAACTCTGTTTTTCAAACGGAGCACCTTTCTTACTTCAAGTTTGTTGGTCGAGTGGTAATTTCTTGACACTATCCACAATAGTTCAATACTGCTTCATTTGTTTTCCCTTTTTCTGAGACCTAGTTGTTTGCACAGGTTGCTAAAGCATTATTTGATGGCCAATTGTTGGATGTCCACTTTACCCGTTCATTTTACAAACATATCTTAGGTGCTAAAGTAACATATCATGATATAGAGGCTATTGATCCTGATTACTACAAGAATTTGAAGTGGATGCTGGAGGTTTGGGTTCATCTTCTGCAGTTTCTTATTTATTAATTTATTAATTAATTTATTTGTGGATCTATGCAGTTCCTTAATCATGCCTTTTTTGAACAGAATGATGTAAGTGACCTTCCCGATTTAACATTCAGCATGGATCCTGATGAGGAAAAGCATATTCTCTACGAGAAGACTGAGGTATTGAAAAGCCATCATGGTTTTTAGCTGAAACCTTTTCTGCTTGCATCAACTTTAATCTTAGTTGTGCAGTTTAATAACTTTTCAATTCAGGTTACGGATTATGAGCTAAAACCGGGTGGAAGAAACATCAGGGTTACTGAGGAAACAAAGCAAGAATATGTTGACCTTGTAGCGGAACATATACTGACCACTGCAATTCGTCCTCAAATTAATGGTTTCCTTGAAGGCTTCACAGAGTTAGTTCCAAGGGATCTAATATCGCTATTCAATGATAAAGAACTTGAGCTGCTGATCAGTGGTCTTCCTGAAATTGACCGTGAGTGGATTTCATCTGTCTGGAGTAATTCATCATCTTATTGCATAAGTTATTATTTCCTTTCATCTTATTGTCTCGCCATGTCTTCCTTGCATAAGCCTACCCCAACTTGTTTGGGACTTAAAGTCTTTGTTGTTGTATCTTATTGTATTTTTTTTCCTTGCAGTGGATGATCTGAAGGTTAACACGGAATATATAGGATATTCAGCTGCATCTCCTGTCATCCAGTGGTTCTGGGAAGTTGTTAAAGCATTCAGCAAGGAAGACATGGCGAGACTACTGCAGTTTGTTACCGGAACATCTAAGGTCAAAAGCTGCTTCATTCTTAATTTTGATGCATTTTAAAATAAGACTACAGTGAAACTGTAGTTTCATCTAAAAAGTCTCATAAATCTTGAACAGTTTATATTGCTCTAAAACTTCATTCAATAACACACATGGAATTTATTTGTATAGGTACCATTGGAGGGTTTCAAAGCGCTACAAGGTATTTCTGGCCCCCAGAGATTTCAGATTCACAAGGCGTATGGAGCTCCAGACCGACTTCCATCTGCTCATACCTGGTAACTTATCAATACGTTCATTTACTGCCTTCCACTTTTGTACCTCTTTATTATGCTACTGTCTGCTCGTTTAGTAATTATGAGTGCACATTGAATACACAGCTTTAATCAGTTGGATTTACCGGAATATACCTCAAAGGAGCAATTAGAAGAACGACTGCTGCTTGCCATTCATGAAGCTAGTGAAGGTTTCGGCTTTGGTTGATTGGTTCCTAAGGAGGTTGTAAAGACTGCACTGGGTCATTGGTTTTCTGCTTGACATGTACAGGTATGGAAGTGATTATTTCTTTGCCACATCTTATATTAATTATACGCACTCTGTATGTCTTATTTCACAACACTTCAAGCTTCTATTTTCGGTATTACAAATCTAACTGGTCCCAATTGATATTGTTTCCTTCAATGCAATTGAAAACTACTCAGGATTTTTTGTTGCTTTATTTAAAGAGCTGGTATAGAAACCCTGAGTTTACCACATGGTTCTTAGTGGTATTCAGCAGTGATTACAGATCGGACGACTAATCACGATTAATCGTGATTAGTCGTCCTTATCGTAAAAAGGTGCTCGATAAGGGTCCTCGATTAGTTTGGACCGATTAGAAACCTTATCGTCCGATAAGTTGCGACTAATCACGATTAGTCATCCGATCAGACACACATGACAACTAGTTGGGCCAGTATATTCAGCTAAAGAATTCGGCCCAGCTAAAGAATTCGGCCCACCTAATAGCTGGCCCATTAGGGTAAGATAAGAGTGAGTGTCTGAGTGACGACTGACGAGTGAAGGAGCTGGCTGCAGCCGCCGCACACGGCACATTTCTCTCTCGCTCTGGCTCTGCTCTCTCTCGTAGCTCCGTCCGCAGCGGCGCAGCTCCGTCCGCGGCCTGCAGCTCCCTCGCCGGCGCAGCTCCGTCCGTGGCCTGCAGCTCCCTTGCCGGCGCTGCTCTGTCCGCGGCCTGCAGCTCCGTCCACAGCGGCGCAGCTCCGTCCGCCGGCGCAGCTCGTCCGCGGCCTGCAGCTCTGTCCGCAGCGGCGCAGCTCCGTCCGCCGGCGCAGCTCCGTCTGCAGCGGCGCAGCTCCGTCGGTCAAGCGCCAGGGTGCGGACGATCTACGAGAGCAAGCTCCTGGAGCACGACCCCGAGCGCCACCTCGCCTGTCTCCTCCCCTGTCTCGCGCGGACGGCGTTCACGAACAAGGACTGCGGCAAGGGCGAGCGCGAGGCACAGTGGGCGGTAGAGCAGAGGGCACTCCACGGCCTGAACCAGCTCGCCACCTCCTCCTCCTCCGACCTTCTAGTCTGCAGCTCCGTCCGCGCCTCTCGCCGGCGTCCGCAGCATCAAGATGAGCCACCACTCTGCCTCCTCTGCCATGTTTACATATATTTACATCATAATATATATAGTATATACATGGTCGATCAGGCCATCTAGGCACAAGGACGACTAAATGTCCGACTAGCCGATTAGACCGATTAGGACCGACTAATCGTCCCTTATCGACGACTAATCGTCCCTTATCGACTTATCGGTGGTCATACGACTAGCCTCGATAATACGATCTGAAAACATTGGTATTCAGTTTTCTGAAGACTTGCTCCGCCTGTTGGTTGTTTATAAAATCCTGGACCAAAAAGAAGAGGATAGTTTTTGTGCTAGATACGTGCAATATATTAGTAATTGGTCAACTTACGCTTTCATTATTGCAAGGTTTCAAATCCATTGGGAAGCTGGGCCAACAATTTTCTAACAACAGATTACTATTGAAATAGCAATGTTAAGATAATATGCTGAATTGACTTTAAACTACCATCTATAGATAGTGTAGCTTCACATCAAAATAGACCAAATCAATTATCAAACTAGTAACTAAATATTAAGTTGCATGCACCGACTAGTTCAACTCAAAATCTTAAGCTGATGGGAGAGGTGGACAATTTACTTATATTCCAACACCCCCCCTCACGTGGAGGCTCCCTCAGGTCTCAGACGTGGAATAGGAGCGAGTAGCAATTATTTTATTTAATTGCGCTAACCAGGATTCGAACTCGAGACCTCTGGCTTTGATACCATATTAAGTTGCATGCACCGACCAGTTCAACCCAAAAGCTTTTGATGGGAGAGGTGGGCAATTCACTTATACTAGATATATGCCCGTCCGTTGCACCGGGTCACGAACTTTTGTCCACACGTCGACAACGACGCACTTGGCCTGTGGCTTAGATAAACGAATTAAAAATCTACAAATCTCATTACATAGAAAATACAAAGCACATTTCATGATCTTTATCATTTAATTTTCTTAAAAGTCAAAAACTAAATCAAAAGACCATCATCTGTCATGGCATATCTGGTTTGCTCTAGAAACCCAAGCATTACATAAGTTCTCCAAAAATCCTGAAAGAAAATCAATAATAATTTCTCTTATAGTTTACTCCTGCAGTATACATGTAAATGATCTAATTATTTAATAATTAATTTAATTACGCTTACAAAAGCATTTGGAAATGCTCCTTTGTTGTTTGAGTGGGTTCCACTGCTAGCAGGGCAAGCCACTTACGGCTTGCGTGTGAGGCGAGCTGTGCCTCCTGCGCATTGCTTTTTAGTATTGGTAGTGTATTCTTGATTTTTTTCCAAGGAAACGAAGGTATATGACGTAAGCATGATGTCATGATAACATCTGCATCGAGCAAAGAATGGCCCGCTTGGCTGGTGTTCGGCGCGGTGCCGCTGCTGCTTGCACACGCGCGCGAAGGCAACGCTCGGCCCAGGATGGACGCGCACAAAGAAATTGGATGAGAGGGGAAAGCCGTGCTGCGGACGGATGTGGCTGGCGGAGGGGCCCACATGTTGGCGTGGCTTTTTTATTGCAGGCGCGTGCACCAAGGGCCGGTCGACGAAACCCTTCGACGTTTTTTAGGTGGTTGTAGATTCCAACACTAAATAGGACTGTTATGACTTGTTTGCTTGTAGCTGCTAGTCTGCCACACGAACTAGGAGATGACCCGGTTAGCATAAAATTATGCATGTTATTATGTGTGGCCTGCTAGGTCCATGGAGGCACATCTTCCTATGGCCAGCTGTGCTATACATATCTGATTAGTTTTGATGTGAACAGAGTCTGTCTGGTTTCTGTTCAGGCCAGGTTCTAGGGTTGGTTTATTTTTTTTTCTCAAACTAGGCAGGAGAATTGCGTGCCATTTCATTAAGTAGAGACAAAAAAAGAAAAAAAACCCAAAGGAGAGGCAAAGCCAATTCCTTAGGCCACACCTAATACATGGCTAACAGCAGCACTCGCTGCAAAGAAAAAAAACACGACAAAAAATGCCATCTGGAGCCTAAGCAGCCGGTGGCAATGACCTACAAAGGAGCTGTTGTAATGCCTTAGCACCAGCCCAATACCACAGATTACATTCATAGACTACAAGTACAACCTTTTGAATGCAGGGACTACCTCTCTCATAAACAGAGTCATTCCTATGTTTCCAGATATCCCAAGCAACTAAGATAATGAGTTAGTTAAGGCCTTTCTTTATCTCCTCTGGAACCGCCTTGATTGTCTTGCTCCACCAGCTACTAAAATGGGACTCTTCTGGTTGTGGTGCAAAAGGAAGCAATCCCAACACAGAAAAGATAGCTGTCCAAACCTGCCTTGCAAACACACAACCAGTGTTATCAGGACGTCCGATTAATCGCAATTAGTCGCGACTAACCGTCCTGGACGGTCTTAGCTACTCGACCAGGGCCTCCGACTCGGCCAGACCGTCCAGAAACCTGGTCGTCCGATTAGTTGTCGTCCAGACGCGATTAATCGTCTGTCCAGGTTATATGGTCGTCCAGCCAGAGAGTGGGCTGCATCTCAGAGTTTGGGCCTAGCTAGCTATCTTATGTTTTGGCCCAAGCCCATTAGGGTTTCTCTTCTTTCCTACCCCTCACTCACTCAGAAGTCAGCATAACACACGCACTCTTCTCACCTCTCCCGTGCGGCTGCAGCAGCCGCCTCCATTGCTGCAGTTCTGCAGCTCCCTCTCCTCCTCTCCTCCCTTCCGGTTCCCAGCTGCTCCTCCCTTCCAGCTGCCCTCCCTCTCTTCCTTGCGGCTGCTGCTGCAGGCGCACAGGCCTGCAGATCCAGCGGGTGCGCAGGTGGAAGTGTACATGCCTGAGGCCGATGTTCAAGGAGAAGTTGGTTCTGCTCCAGCCTCCTCAGTTGCATCAGGCTCAGCTGCTGCTGGTTCAGCATCCTCAGCTGCTCCAGATGTTGCATCTCTTGTTGAGAAGGCCCTAGCAAAATATATATAATATATATATATATATATATATATATATATATATATATATATATATATATATATATATATATATATATATATATATATATATGGTATATATCAGTCCCCATATGACCAGGGGACTCGTCCAGGGTCGATTAATCGTCCTGGACGTCCTGGACGGTCCCCAGGCGACCAGGCTCGACCAGCCGTCCTGATAACATTGCACACAACCAATCAGGATATGCTGGATTGTTTCATCAGCCTGATCACACGAGGGATGGAAGCCCTTGCTTTGCAGCCGTCCAGCAGCGATTCTTGATCGCGAGCCAGACGAAGAATTTGCAATGAAGAGGGGCCCGAGATTTCCAGATTCGCTTCCAAGGTGCAAATTTGATGGTCCCTGTGAAAAATGCCACATAGCCTGATTTGCTAAAGTAAGAGCCTGATCGTGTAAGTCTCCATTGGTGCTGATCGGAAGTGTCCTGTTGAAGATCAAAATTGTCAATCATGTCCCAGAGTTGCAAGTATTCCAACAAACTTCAATTGTCAAGGCCCCCTTGGTGTCAGCCACCCAACTTCTGTTCTGTAAAGCTTGTGCCACTGTACGTTGTTTCAAGGCTCTCTTGGGAATGATCTTGATCAGGTTGGGAGCAATGCTCTGCAATACGTGGGACTTGCACTGGTAAACCTGCCCAAAGATGTTCCTCATCAGTCTTCTGTGCCCACAGCCATCTGATACGGAGTGACCAGCCCAAAGTTTCAAGGTTATGAATGCCTAGCCCCCCAAACTGAATTGGGCGTTGAACCTTTTCCCATGAAACTAGACAGTTACCCCCAATAGCCGCCCTTCCACAAGAAGCCTCGTCTTTTCTATCAATGGCTTTTAACACCTATTTTGGTAAATCCATGGCAACCATAAGATAGATCGGGATAGCAGTGAGTACCACCCATACTGAGATCAAACGACCGGCCTTATTCATAAGTGATGCTTTCCATCCAGGAAGATTATCACTCACCCTGTTAGTAAGAGGTAGCAGGTCAGACTTGGTGGGTTTACGGAGAGTTAATGCTAAGGTAATAGGGTTGGTTTATTGTCCTAGTGAATCTACTCACTCCGGTCACAAATACTTCACAAATTTGATTTTGCACAGTCTTCAATGCATATCTTCCACCTCTAACTTCCTCCAGTCTAGTTTGTAAGGCGCCAAGCTCAAATTCCAGATACCAAGGAGTGTGAGGAGACCGAGGAATCGTATTAAACCAGTGTCGGAGGCTGATCTCGTATGGGCCTCTACATGCCACATGGCAGCCTTGTATTGGATTCGTTTCCTGGCCTGCATGCACTCATGTATGCTGTTGTTCTTAAATTACTACTAGTGCATGGTTTACAGCCCAACAGGAGGCTTAACTACATGGCCATGTAAAAGATGCTTAGGCTGCCGTGACCCTAATTAATTATCAGTCTTTTAAGGCTCATTGAAAACCCTGTATGCCAAACTTACTGGACTTTTGCCAAAACTCCCAAACGCCTAGGAACCGGACCGCTGGGAGTATTTTGAATACAATCAATAGGTATAACTTACGTGCTTCCTGAACAACAGTCACCCTATTTTATACACTGATGGGGTTGTATCACGTCTCATGAAACAAATAGATGAAAAAGAATCTAACGCTAGTCTGGTCACCATTCCATTAGAGAATATATAATACAGTTAGGAAAGGACTTAATTCCCTGATCATCCTTCTGGAAGCACAGGAAGGAACTCACCCAGATGTTCAGAACCTCTTATACAAGATGGCTGAGGTGGGCAGTTTGTGGTGCATGACTGGTGCTATGACCCTCCATGAGCTGCTCGTGACCTCGTAAGGTCGCTCACCCCTGACCTTTTGGCTTTGGTGTATTTTGGATTTGGAAGCCCTAATTTAGCAGTTGGTTGCTTCGTAACATGTCTGTGGTATTAGAAATAGGCGAAAGAATTAACATATTTCTTGCTATCACTCTCCCTAGTTGGATTTAAATCCTGGTGGCACCAAGGATCCCCTCACTGGCAACCCAAAAATAGTGGATATCAATGATTGTGCTATTCTAGGTTACTATTTTGATGTTGGTGATGGTACTATAATCTACACAAATGAGATAAATAGTTTATTGCTACTCTCTCAAATTGTATCCTGTTTCCTATAACTAGTGAATATGCACGTGCGTGTCAACACGTGTCTAAAAGAAATTCATCACAAGGGATTAAGTACACAATATTTTATTAATTTTTTTTAAAAAATAAAAAATAACTAAACAGCTTGACGACAACTTCGGTGAGAGGATTTCAAGAGGTGACAATAATTTATTTGGTATTTATTTTCATATATAGTACAAGTGCAATGAGATACACCATGTACCTTGACAAAAATATTTATTTTCTTTAGCTAAAACTTATGCTAAAAGCAATGTTGCTACTTAGATTATTAAGGACCATCAATTAATAAGTCACAACCAAAAGGAACATACATCATTTATACTACATGAATAATCATTTCAGTGACGTCTTTTGAGCCTGTTTTCTAACAATGCATCCAAATTGGAGCCTGCTTTTCTAACAATACATCCAAATATAAACACTACTTTATAAGCAGGCTAAATCTTTACTAACATAGGATCCTCTAATCTATCTTCCAAGAGATGTAGGAGAAACATTTTCGTGGGGAAGATTCTGGTCCTGCATGTTTTTTTTTGAAAAATAAGTCCCAACATAAGCTCCACATTATTTGATCTTTAAAACAACTGGATAACACCAAAGCCTTTAGTTTGCACTCTGAGAAACCTGCAAATAGATAGACCACAAAAGAATTTATACAAGATTGATCTTGATTGAAATGATCATGAACAAAATAGTGCATCCCAATTTTGTTGAACGAAACAAGCTAACAGAAATACTCCGAAATGAAAAAGGGTCTACCATTAAAGAATAGAAAAGTACCTTGCATGAAGTCTGCATTTCTAGCACGTACATATGGACTGTTCTCAACAAGCTGGATATGATGGTGTGGCAATCTAATTTGCAGCCAAAGAAAAAAAAATCTTGCATGAAGTCTACCTTTCTAGCACGTACATATATACTGTTCTCAACAAGCTGGATATGATGGTGTGGCAATCTAATTTGCAGCCAACACGAAAATGATCATGTATATTCATAGGGTTAAAATAAACGATTGGCCATATATGAACTATTGACTGAAGCTAAAATGGAATTGAAACGTAGTCGCGCTTATTTTGTCAGCAAAAAAAAAGCAGGTAGTTCACTCAGTCACCATAGTCAATACAGTTAAACGGCTACCTTACAGTAATAGAGGTGAACTCAATCTTGCCATTCACAAAAGAGACATGAGTTGCTAGTACATTTTATTTCGAGCCAATTATATCAGTGCCATTGGAAATTTTACCTCTTCTCTCCCCGCCATCGAAATTTTTGAACTTCCCTCATTGCCATTTCCATCAAAATCATGTCTGAAACTTAAAGCCTAAATAACATACCATTTGGTGTGTTTCAGGAATAGTAGTGGTCGCTGTAGCGCATGGGCGCCCAGTAAAGAATTCATGTTTCAGTTCCTTTTTTCATGCATAAAGATGTCTAGCATTACCTCCTAAGAATTAGATTAATTTTTAAACATGTTTAAGTTGAGTTTTCTTGCCTAAATCAATTGGTCCATACTTTTAACAATGAGATGAGATTATATCTAAGGTTGTTGCCGAATCAAGAAACAATTAGCAATCGGCTTATTTGAGATCCATTTTCGTGTTCTCTTAAGTAAGATGCAAATCCTCAAATTAAAGAAACCTCAAGTATGATTAGTTGATCCATTAGTTTGGATACTGCCATGATGTGCGTTGCGCTCGGTACCGCTGGTGTCTCCGCGCATAAAGGCTTTGATCGCTGCCGCAGGCACACACTCTAGCCGTGGAGCCGTCAGGCCATCCTCTCCTCCGCCCCGGGTTGTGCTCAGGGCCACGCGACACTCGCTTCGTCTCCTGGCCCTGCTGGATCCGTCGTGGTCGAAGAGAGAACTGCACGAGAGGAGGGGAGTCGTGTGCCCAGCGGCCGGCGGCCGTGTCGGTGGGTGCGACGTCTTAGGGGAGCGGCGATGCCGGAGTGCAGGAAGTTGGGATGGAGCGAGCAATTATGCGAGGGAAAGAAAGAAAAGCAAGGGGAGATAGAAGGAAGGATATGCATCCGTGATCGAGGAAGAGAGAACCGCATGAGAGGAGGGGAGTCGTGTGTACACGGGCGGCAGAGGGGGTGGATCGGGAAGGGAGATGTGTACGGCATGCGGGTAAAATTTCTTTCGGTGGGAAAAGACAGGCGTGGGAAGCCATTGTAAGAGACAAACAAGTTGTAAATGTAAAGAGTTTCCGATTGAGTCCACTTGTCAGATCAGTGTGGAAGAGTTAGATGCGTTGGATCTGAGTTTAAAGTAGATCCGAGGGACAAGAATTAAGGTGGGTAGGAAATATTTGGGTGAGACTAGTTTCAATTCCTTCGCTCCTTTACAGTATAGATATGGAATGGTGGGAGTATAATCTATACACGAGTAACCAGCCATTCCTTTTGGTACAATGGTTTGTACTTGTTGCCATCTGAAATTTTCCCAGTTATACTTTTTCGACCTGTTTTGGGGAACTATCAGCATTTGTTTTCCATAGTTAAAACATAGCATTGCAAGATATCTTCTGCATGCTGTTCTTATGAAATAACACGAGCAACTTCATTGGCATAATGGACATAATCCACGAATGCCACACCTATTTTAAATCTGTTGATATTAAGATATTAAAATGAGCCGTTGAACCTTTTCATTTTGTAAACCTAGGGGGCAATCAGCATCTTACATGGGTCAGACCTAAAATGTTGACCGCACTATTCATGTTAATGCTAGCTTATAATTTTTCATTTGTGATGGCAGCCCTGGAAGTTGCGGTGTCATGCTAATTAATAGTTTTAAGCTTCTGGGTGGAACATGTACTTTAGCATTTTGTATCTGAGCTTGTATTTGCAGTGGTTGAAAATTAACAATTGAAAAATATGTTGTTTCTTCTGTTTGATATTTCCATGTGTGATTGCTGGTTATTTTTTGCAGATTTTGAAGGCAATTGGGATGGTCACAATGCTATGCATAACATAGATCGGTCAAAGGATCTTTTTAGGAATGCTCATGGTGAAGTTGGGATCTAAATTTTCCGGATAGTCGATGAGGATGTCGATCGGGTGGGGTACAGTAGTAGAGCTCTGCGGCAAGAGTGCTGATATAACTAGCTTCCTTTGCCTCCTAGTTAAAAGGTTGAATGTAAATTCGTTTACTGCTATGTTATACCAGATCTGGTGATTTTTGTACTGCTTCCTCCGATTCTGGAGACCAGTGCAATTTCTGCAAATAAATAAGCCTTCTGGTGAAGCAATGGTTCTTATCGTGGCTCTGATGAGCAAAAATGTTCAGCAATTCCTCTGTATTTTCTTGGGTGGGAAAGGTTACTAATTCTGTTAAGTTTGAATCACATTTATGGATTTTGGCCATGATTTAACTTATCATTTCTTCGGTTAGAATAGAGACGTGAATTTGAAATTCTTTGGTAGACTCGATAAAACCTCATAGATGAAATTTCCTAGCCTGACTCAAATGAATGAATTAAGCCTAGAAATACAAAATAACTATAAATTTGTTCTTTTATTTTTACTAAACTTATCATATTTTACTGCAGTATTACCTACATTACCCAACTTTCTAAAGGAGCTTCAGCTGCTGAAGCCGGATTTCCTATATATTTAAAATTAATCCGTACAAGTCTGCTTGGTTCTCTCACGCATCTTGCCTTGCTTGGATGAGCAAAATTCCATATTAAAGGTTAGCTGTGGCAAGAGGCTTGTTTGGCAGTTTTGTCAGGATGAGCAAGATTTCTTGGTTAAGCTGTTTGGTAACATTGCTAGGAGCTTGTTTTTGCTGGCAAGATAAGTCCTGCTTGTTTGGAACCCTTGCCCTAGTAGATGCCACTCAGCACTTCCCCTTCAGGCAAGAATGTTTCAGTTTTTAGATGTTCGCCAAAATCTTTGATCTGCATTACACTGTCCTGAATGTTCGTGTCATTCAGGGATTTAATGTGATAGTAGATTTCATCAATGCTGGGTTGGTTCGAACTACATATCTAATCTAATTGTATCACCCAAAAAAATTCACGAAACCCTAGTAAATCCAAATTCATTACACTGACATTTATATTTAATCTCTGTTTTCATAAGCTTATTAGCATTCATGATTGAAAACAGAGAACAGAGGACATATTTAATATTTGCAGTTCATATGGAGAATGCTAATTCCTATTATCGAACAGAGGACATGTATCTGAACATAGGCACAAACATATAGGAGTTGGGGAAGTCATTTTCTTTTTCCCCAACTCAAGAACTGAACTTACTAAACACAATAAGGTATCAAATCCATGGTTGCTGTAAATTGAGAGCTTCTTTTTTAATATCTGAAGGGAAGTATTTGGAGGGTTCAAAATTTACAAAGCAACATGAACCGATCTACTTTATGTAAGTTGTACTAATTATACAATAAGAGGTAGGATGAAAAACATGTATAAAAAGGATATTAGCATTGTTAAAATTGGATTACTTACAGACCTGTTTCTAGTGACTTCTGCGACTTCTACTCTTTACTTCCTCTTTAGCGTCATCCACTTTTGGTCTGCATGTAAAACATCAGCTCATAGGAACCAAAAATCCGTAGATTTACTAATGTAACCTTGAATTCATGTATGGAGGCTTACTTTTTTGATGTGGACTTGGATAATGAGGTAGACTTTTTCTTAGCCTGGTGTTAGCGAGCTTCTTTGTTTTTGTTTCATCATTGTTTGTTTGTTCCTGTATATGTGGAGGCAAATATTTAGGTATGTACAAACTAACCAGGGGGTAAAAAGATGGATCATGGTCCTCTCTGTTCAACTGCATCTGTTTTCCCAACAAATTAAAAATTGTTAATGGTATAAGGGAAAATTTGCTGGATGCATACTTCTTTGTCATTTATGTTGCCTTCGAATAGCTGTTTGCGAACTGCTTCTATTTCTGTAGATGACTTGTCAATGGTAAGGTGTACTAATCTGTTAGCACTGTAAGTAAAAAAATGTAGAATGTTTGAGCTCTAATGTTAATGTGTGCTGATTTTGGATGAAAATTTGTCTTACTCAGTAAGCCCATGCTTTTGTGGTGTCTGATCAGATTCAAACCCCGGTGTAGGCGTCTATTGATAAGATGAAAGAAAATACCGATTAACACTTAATAGACCGTGTCACATTATTTAAGCAAAAATTGGTAGTACCCAGCTAGATATAGGTACAATAATTTTAAATTAACGTAACGAAACAGTGACAGGGTTCATGATATCAGCTGCAGACTCAATTTGTCCATCATGTGTTATTTTTCTGTGAAGGTGTCATAGTGCTGCGCTGGTTGACGCCTGGTTAGCTGGTTGGAGAAGAAGAATAGGGCCTGTTTTAGATGCCTGTCGCTCATGATATAGAGTTTAATAGAGTTCACCAGGTACGTCCTTGATTCCATAGAACGGTATGCTTCATTAGTTAGGTTAATAGCAAACATGAATTTCTTTGAGACAATGACTGAGATCTTGTAAGACCCGAGAATGCATTTCATAAATATGGTCTTTTTTTTAGTATGCACTAAGTTTTTTTTAGTGAAGGTTGACCAGCTTTAAATAGAGGTCGAAATTTTGACTTTTCAATCCATTCCTTGGATGAATCAACAGAGACCACCCATGCGTAGAGCTCGTCGAATGCTTTTCAATAGACTGCTCAGGGCAGTCCCAATAGTGTATTGATGATGGTTTCTATCCTCATTAAATGACTTGCACGTAGGCAAAACGTTGACATGGCAACGTAATTAATGAAGAAAGAGAGCAAAAATCCTAGAAATGGTTTCCTCATGAAGAAATCAGGTCTTCTCTTGACCCAATGCGCCAAGAAACCATAAAATCGCCATTGGGGAGAAACCACCAGTTTCTAAGGGGCTCGTGCCGCACTCCAATTAGAGGAAGAAGATAGAGTTGAGAGAGAGAAAGATAAAATAATTATTACTCATAGAAACCATGGGTTGGAAAGCAATACTTTTTTTGTGCGGTATTCTATGTTATATAAACTATTAGTTTTTTTCATTGGGACTGCCCTCATGCATGTTATTCCGAGTCCAGATAATAAATTTATGCTTATTGCAAGATTTGAAAAAAAAAACCACGTACATGTTGTGTCCGTCTAGGACACCTTAGACTGTCTCCAACGAATGACCTAAACGCAAAAATGCGTTCGGCACAGTGTTTTTGGGTATCAAAACACTCCTCCAACGGAGGACCGAAACCAGCTACCCATTCTGGGTCCTCTGCGATTGGTAAGGCAAATATGCGTTTCGAGGAGAGACGATGCAAATGGTGGGAGCCGTCGGGGCAGGGCGCGGCCGTCGGGGCAAGACGATGCAAGAGCTCCACTGGGCGCGAGCTCCGCCGAGCCGCGGGCGCGAAGGAGGAGAGGGAGGGGGGCCGGACGCGGGCGCGAGCTCCGTCGGGCCGCGGGCGCAAGATCCGCCGGCGCGGGCGCGAGCTCGGCCGGGCCGCGGGGGCGAGCTCCGCCGGGCGTGACCTCCGCCGAGCCGCGGGTGCGAAGAAGGAGAAGGAGGGAGGGGGGCCGGACGCGGGCGCGAGCTCCGCTAGGCTCGGGGAAGAAGAAGGAGAGGGAGGGGGGCCGGATCCGGGCGCGAGCTCGGCCGGGCTCGGGGAAGAAGGAGAGGGAGGGGGGCCGGATCCGGGCGTGAGCTCGGCCGGGCCGCGGGGGCGAGTTCCGCCGGGCCGCGGGGGCGAGCTCCGCTGAGCCGCAGGCGCGAGATCCGCCGGCGCAGGCGTGAGCTCGGCCGGGCGCGACCTCCGCCGGACGCGAGCTCCGTCGAACCGCGGGTGCGAAGAAGGAGAAGGAGAGGGAGGGGGGCCGGATCCGGGCGCGAGCTCGGCCGGGCCGCGGGGGCGAGCTCCGCCGAGCCGCGGGGGCGAGATCCGCCGAGCCGTGGGCGCGAGCTCGGCCGGGCGCGACCTCCGCCAGACGCGAGCTCCGCCGAACCGCGGGCGCGAAGAAGGAGAAGGAGAGGGAGGGGGGCCGGACGCGGGCGCGAGCTCTGCCGGGCTCGGGGAAGAAGGAGAGGGAGGGGGGCCGGATCCGGGCGCCACGCCAGCGCCAGAGCGCGCCGTCGCCCCACGTCGTCGCCGTCGCCATGCCCGCGTGGGAGAGAGGACCGAAGATATTTGCCTTCGCCGTTGGAAACGGAGGAATTTGGGTATCACACTCATTCACTGTGCGTCACCCAAATTCCGGAATGGGTCTTTGGAATGGGTCTTTCTCGTTGGAGATAGTCTTAGGAAGACCTGCCGTGCGTTTCAACTTCTTATGTTTTTCCCCAATGGCCGAACCTTGCCACCAGCCGTAGTTCCCATCTATGTTCCGCACAAGAGAAAAGGGAAGGGGAAGAAGGGAGAAAGAAAAAGAGGATTTAGGGCTTGCTGTCGTCCGCCGCCACCGCCGCCGTCATCATCGTCTGCAGTGCCTTTCTTTCTCGGATTTATGGTTAGTCATCATCTTCTCTCCCTGTTTTTGGCATCAGCTTCTCGTTCTCTCGCTGTTCATGATGGTGTACCACGTGCAACGTAGATCAGGGTGCTAACGATGAAGATCATCGTGAGGTGAAGAAGAGGAAGGAAGGAGTAGGTCGCCAGAGGTTTATCATCGTGGTCTCTGTGATTGCCCTAGGTGAGATATCGATTTCTAATCCGTTTCTTTGGATCAAGATTTATGGATCAAATCATCTAATAGTTGGAGTAATTGCCGAAATTAATTTCGACCTTGTTCTGAAATCCCGTCAGACTGCAGTCCCTGTTCATCATCGTTTTAGAGCATCTTAATGGCCTTAATAAAATTTTCCGCTGTGGACAAAGTTGTAGATGACTTCACTACATTTCTTTGGACACCAAGATCACCTTCATAGACTTTGTATTTTGGGAGATATGGTCGTTTGAAGAAGACTGCTTTTCAGTGACAAGAATCTGGACAGTTTTAGATCTATTAAGTTTTTGATGGAAGCATTTGAAATTGTGATATGCACAAAAGTTGTAGGGTCTTTCTTAAGCTTTCCAGATTGTTATAGAACATTTTATTTGGACAAGTAGATCTCCACTTATGAATTTTATAAGATAGCCGTCCTGTTTTGACCGTCAGAAAATTCAGTTAAGTTAAGAGGATGTTTATGCTATTTTGGAGGTCTCTTATGCTGAATCTTATTATACCAAAGTTGTATATAATGGAGTTTTCTCTCATCTGGTCGACTTTGGGAAGTTTTGAGTGTATGGTTAAGAGTCTATGAAAAAGAGAAGGGACAAATCTGCTATCATTAACAGCAGCATAATGGTAGAAGCTTGGACGGGTGGGTTTGGGGCGTTCTAGTGCGTTATTTGTTATTTATACTTATTGGTGTGATCAAGTTGGTACTGAGGATTGCTTTTGATCAGGTGGTTTGCCTTCGGAGAGTGCCTAGCTCTTTTATTTAATCATCGGTAAAGGCAAGTAAACGTGGCGCCGTGATCCACATGCTTTAGCTTTGTTGTTTGAATTGCCTCCTTCATTTTCTCACATTAGCCAGATAATCTGAAATCGAAGTTATTTATTTACTTTGAAGTATGCTATTTTTCATAGACTGTGTTATTACTCTCTAAATTATTATTATGAGGTATATATGAAGTATGTGAATTGCATCGTTGCAACATTTGCATTTGCACTCTTCCCGTTGATATGCATTTGAAGAAACCGTAGCCGAATTAAATGGTAGAAGCTTGGACGGGTGGGTTTGGGGGCGTTCTAGTGCGTTATTTGTTGTTTATACTTATTGGTGTGATCAAGTTGGTACCGAGGATTGCTTTTGATCAGGTGGTTTGCCTTCGGAGAGTGCCTAGCTCTTTTATTTAATCTCGGTAAAGGCAAGTAAACGTGACGCCGTGGTCCACATGCTTTAGCTTTGTTGTTTGAATTGCCTCCTTCATTTTCTCACATTAGCCAGATAATCTGAAATCGAAGTTATTTATTTACTTTGAAGTATGCTATTTTTCATAGACTGTGTTATTACTCTCTAAATTATTATTATGAGGTATATATGAAGTATGTGAATTGCATCATTGCAACATTTGCATTTGGACTCTTCCCGTTGATATGCATTTGAAGAAACCGTAGCCGAATTGATGTGGTAAGTACCGGTACAACAACGCACATTGATGAGCATTGCGTTTGCAGCCCTTTCTCTCCTTGGGACATATGGGTAGAAGTGAAGTCATGCATTGCAGTGCATCATTCTTATTTACGATAGCATTGTAAAGTATATTTATATTTTTATAGAGCAATTGTTGTATCTATTATATTGAAGTATCTATTGTGTTGATTTATCTATTATTATGTCATTTAAATTTAATGTTTAATCAAACAGTGAGTTAAATAGCTTGGTTAAAGTAGTTTGCTTGCTGAGGTTTTACATAAACCTCATACGCTTAGCCTCCCCTATCTCAGGTACATGAGTTTCAAGGATGCTTGGCTGGATGGGAGTGGCAGCACGAGTGCACATTTGTTGGCATATAAAACAGACTTGTTATAACAAATTAGTTGGTTATGAAAGTTTTTTGTGCATTCTAATAAACACCTTAGGTTTGCTAGTTGTCTTTGAAGATGCCTTTATTTATGTCCTTTGAAGATGCATTTATTTATGTCACCGTAGAAGACTTAATTTAATGCTTAATCTAGGTGACGTGATTTGCTTCGGCGTACTCTGATATTGTAGTGTAGTGTGGTAATTCTCCGGAGGATGGTTGTATTTTTTCTTCTGGGGTTTTACAGCTCTGGAGGAAAATCAGTGTTTTTCCTAAGCGAATTCAACAACGTTTGACAATTTCGACGCACAATCATGCGAGCCATCTCATCATTGCAGAAGAAGTTGGCTTTAGCTGTGTCATCCGCTGCCGCAAAAGAGAGCTTGTATCTGCACAGATGTTGACAAATAGCGATAGATAAGAGTTACAGGTGGTAACATTGATTATTCAGCTCTTTGTGCATACGAATTTAAACACGCAAAGTGGTACCTAGTTCTCAGTCGTTTCCAACCACATTTGCTGCAGATGAACGGAGTGGAATCATCAGTTGTTTTTTTCTTGCATTTTTCGCACCCGATGTACCACCAGTTGTTATCTTGTGGAATGTGCGTGATTGTGACAGTGCACTTGCAGCCTTCTTCCTGTACATAAGAGACATCATAGATGAACTTTTTCCTGTAGAGAAGAGACATTTAAATACTGATAATGTATAGATGAATGAACTAATAGCGCAGGTGTGCATTTGCAATCCAAAATTGCAAAGTTCTTTATTTGTCTGTTGTCAATATGAAAAGGGATAAGAATAATTAAAAAATATTAAGAGAGATACCTGGAAATCAAATGGATCCATATTGTTCAGTTCATCAAGTTTTTTGTGTTGAAGTAGACCAGGTTGGAGTGTCTGCTTCATGTTTGCTGCGTCTGGGAGGGGCTGATATATTTTGAACAGGTTTGTTTTTCAACCTATTCAATGCAAAAAGCATCAACACAGGTTACATTTTTTAAATGCGTTAATATGCATTTGAGAAGCTAAGTTTTAAAATACATAACCTGTTATAAAATGGTTGCACCTTTTCAATATTTGGATTGAAAAAACCAACAGCAGACATTTCCTCCACTAACCTGAGTTTTATCTGCGTGTTGGAAAAAACAAAAACACATATAGATTTGCAAATGCAAAAAACAAGGGTTTAATCAACTAAGCTGGATGAGCAAAACTTACAGGAAATGCTCTTTTGGTAAGCATCCAACAAATAGAACAACGATTGATTGAGCAGGTTCTAAAGTGGAGACAGCATTCACATTGAATTGTGTAGCATGTTCACCCCACGTCACTTTCAGTTCTTCATTGCTATAAATGTAAAGGGTTAATACATATTATTTTGAATCAAAAAGTGTAGTTTGCTGAGAATATATAGTGCTGTAGATGTGATGAGAAGTTAGGAGTTTTTGTAGCAGGACGTACTTTAAATCCTTTTGTCACTTCTCTAAATGTAGCGATCCTTTCCTTAGCCTTGAGAGGCATATCTCTGGGTAAGTGAATCGCAGTGATGACACCAAGAACATCTACATATGTTAAGAAGCAAATGCTAATGGTCTGTGCATGTTGCAAAAAAAAGCGTTAAATACAATGAACAGAACCGGTGTGAAGCATTTTAATTTACCGATAAATTTTGTTGCAGCTTGGCCAATTGGTTGTATTGCATTGAACGGGGTGATGTTGTAGATGTATGCTGGGAATGTGTCAGGTGGATCCCTGACTGGTACCACCGTTGTGAAGGAAGTAAACTCGATCATGAATTCTGCAACAAAGGGCACGTAGCTTGTTTTTGAAACCCTCACGTTAAATTTGCTGATTGTAAGTCTTGCCAAGATTTAACATAGGGCCTTTGCTCTCTACATCCGTTTGTGGAATCTGGGCATATATTGTAGTTCCCTGTATGGAAGCAGCAACAAAATTGAAGAAAATGATAAGTGCCATAGCATTGGCAAATTGTAAGAGATAAATATTTTTTGAGTTGGGATGTGAACAGTTGGGTGTGTAAATTTAAATATATAGTGGTGACAAAGACAATAGTACTGTACCTTTTCATCAGCCAGAACAAGACCTATATATGCAGGATTGGACCACCAAGAATGTTTCCATCATAGGTCCATTTTCTCATGACACAAACACAAACGTCTGCCTTTTTGTTGGTCTTTAGTGTGAGGTCTGATAAGAAAATCTTTTGCGTCATAGTTCCATAACCAAAATAGAAGAAAATATGTTAATTTTTGGTATTGAAAATAGGTGAATAATAATGAAAAAACATAGTAAACTAATTTATAGATGGAATAGAGCATATAACCTTTGACTTAGGCACTTAGCAGCCACGTTGAAAAAGAAGGGAAACTATAGTCCGCAAGGAGCAGTACACACATCATGTTTGAATGAACAGTCATAGGTCCTTGGTGTTGTACATACTGTTTGGTATGTGCAATGAAACCTGGTTGTCTGTTAGGAAGTTGTGCTTAAATGGAAGCAGCAGCACAGCAGGATGACAGTTTCTTTCCTAAAAAAAGGATAGACTAATTTGTTTGAACCCATTCATTGAACAGAATAGAGGAACCAAGAACAGCTATAATGGGGAATGAACACCGCTGATTCTGAATTTTGAGCAACAGGAAACGAATGCTAAACATTACGCTAATAGTGGGAGTATATATCTGATAGACACTGACACAAAGCAACCAGATGTCAATGGCATGAAGGTAATCAAAACGAAATGGTAGGAGCAAATAAGAGGAAAAATTGGTACCTGTAGATGAAGATGGTGTAAAAACAGTAACGATGTAGTAGCCTATCACACAGGCAACTAAGCGTTCAGTAATAAGAACAATTGAATACTATCGAAAATATATTACCACAAGGAAAATTATATAGGCCTATTTCAGATTATGTTTCAGATTGATTAAGATTTCGCTCTAAAATCTTAGTGCCCATTTATTAGTTTTATGGTTCTAAAAATTTCTATCAAACTGTGGTACACGCTTAAATGCTTTGGCCACTCAAACATCAAGGTACTTAAATAATAATGCAGCAGCGTTTGAAATATATATCTGATCTAATTGTATCACCAATTTTTCAATAAACCCTGGTATAGGATGGACAGATGAGCAGCAAGTAATTAAGATATTAAAAATAGATTAACCTTTAATTTTTCTGGTTGACAATTTAATTATGAAATAGCATAACTAAAAGCATTTTCTGTTGCCATCTGCACTATGTATGGCTGTATCAACGTTTTAACTTGCATTATTGAAAAAAATATGACAACAACAAAAATTATATAAGTTTACTTTCAGATTATGTTTCAGAATAATTAATTTGTGGCTGGAAAATCTCAGTGCACATTTCTTATCTATATCTGTATGGTTTTAAAAATTTTAAATAACCTCTGGTACATGATTAAATGCTTTGGCCTGCCAAATAATAAGTATAATGGAGTAGGGTATCTAAAATTTTTAATCAACCTATGGTACACGTTCAAATGTTTTGGTTTCCTAAATAATAAGTATAATGGAGTAGCGTTCGAAATATATATCGAATCTAATTGTCACGACTTGGTCCTGACACCCTTGTGAGCATCAGCATCTTGAGCATTCTTGCATTTGAAATCAAATAATTAAGAATTCAAACTGCTCACTGTTGGATTGACGGAGGGTCCGCCAACACCACCGGACTATCCGCCAGTTCAACTGCACGCGCTGACAAAGTTCAAACTCTGTCAGTCAGTAACCAACACCACCGGAAAGTCCGCCGTCACGACGGACTGTCCGATAGGATCGTCCATGCAGAAATGTGAGGTGTCACTTTGATAATCACTTGGTCCCACACATCACCACAGTTGTCCATTTCGTGGAAGCACCAATCTCACACTCTCACTCTCTCTCTAGTTCATCTCTCTCTCTCTCTCTCTACTCTCTCCCACACTCAAGCAAGGAAGAGAAGGAAAGGAGGAGAAAGGAGAAGGGATTGGAGCTTGGAGGCAGCAAGAGATGGCCGTGGAGATCACCTAGAGGCCGTCGTCCACAAGAGGTAGGGGTTAGAAGGGGGAGGAGCCCTCTCACCCTTGCCATAAGGAGCTAGGAGGAGGAGACAAGAAGAAGATTTCGAGTCACCAAGGAGGAGATCCAGCTGCTCCATCACCTTGGAGAGCTTGGTATCTTGTTGTTGCAGCCCTTGGTAAGGATCTAACCAAGCCAAACCTAGGATTGCATCTTTAGGAGCCAAAACCTAGAAAATGTCGATCTGTGGCCTAGAGTTAGTTTGCACCCAATGTAGCTAGAACCAACCAGCTAGATGTGCTCCATAGAACCCTAGTAGCCTACCCTGAAGATGGTTTACACATGCAAGCACCATGGGTGAAGATTTGGATTTCGAGTTGCTATGAAGTGTTCATTGTCAGTACTGATGGAGAGTCTGACATCACCGGCGGAGCATCCGATAGTACTGAATATCTCTCTGTTCACCTGCACAGAACACGTCTGTAACCCACCGGAATGCCCGTCACCACACCGGAGCGTCCAATGAGTTATACACCAGAGACAGAGGAGTGTCCAGAGAACTAGATCACAGTTTTTGGTACAGCGGAGGGTCCATCGATATTCCGGAGTCCCTGCTGATATATAAACCAGAAAACCAAGAGCAGCCAGCTCATACCGGATGATCCGTCACTCACACAGAGTATCCGATGGAGCCTAATTCTTCTCCAAGATCGATTCGAGGTTGGGGTACCATCAAATTCGAATCCGAGGAGATATACCTAAGACTGCGTTTTCCATGCGGTATGGTTCCTATGAGTATACAGTCATGTCCTTTGGATTGACAAATGCCCCAGTATACTTCATGTATCTCATGAATTCCATCTTCTTCGAAGAATTGGATGTGTTCATGTTTATCTTCATCGATGATATCCTAGTATATCCTAGTATATTCAAAGACTGAAGAGGATCATGTGAAACACTTGAAAGTCGTGTTGCAAAAACTGAGAGAGCATAAGTTGTATGCTAAATTTAGCAAGTGTGAATTTTGTCTCACCGAAGTTTCCTTTTTAGGACATCTTATCTCATAACGGAATCTCCGTGGACCTAAGTAAAATCAAGGATGTAGTGGAATGGGTTACTCCCACTGCGTTGAAGGAAGTTCGAGGCTTTCTTGGATTGGCAGGTTATTACCGTCGATTTGTGCCAGATTTCTCCAAGATTGCAAAGCCATTGACTAAACTCACTAAGAAAGATGAACCGTATGTTTGGACGAAAGAAAGAGAAGAGGCTTTCTAGACTCTAAAGCAAAAGCTAGTTACAACTCCCGTGCTAGCCAACCCGACATCACTAAGCCTTTTGAAGTGTACTGTGATGCATCCAATGTTGGATTGGGTTGTGTGCTTATGCAGGAAGGGTTGTCATAGCTTATGCATCTAGGCAGTTGAAGACTACAGAAATGAACTATCCCACTCATGATCTTGAGTTAGGAGCGGTAGTGCACGCGCTGAAGATTTGGAGACACTACTTGTTTGGTCAGCCATGCACTATTTATATTGACCACAAGAGCTTGAGATACTTTCTCACCCAGTCGGAGGTCAATATGAGACAAAGGAAGTGGTTGGAGTTAATCAAGGATTATGATTTGAATATCAATACCACCCGGGAAAGGCAAATGCAGTAGCTGATGCCTTAAGTAGAAAGGCCAATTGTGGTTGTACCTTCATGGAGAGAAATGTGGATTCACTATGTTAGGATACGCAGAAGATGAATGTATCCCAAGTAGCTGAAGGTTCCTTGTCCATGTTGCAAGTGACTTCTCACTTGTTGCGGGATATTAAGGCGGGACAACAACTTGACGAAGATCTCGTTACCATTAAAGAGAGAATAGGCGATCAAAAGTATAAGAGTTTCCGGTTGGATCACTCAAATACTTTGTGGTTTGGAAAAAGACTTGTAGTAATCTGAAGAAGCAAATCCTAAACGAAGCTCATGAGTCACTTTTCTCTATCCACCCGGGAAGCAACAAGATGTATAGAGATGTGAGAAAAAGATTTTGGCGGAAAGGTTTGAAACAGGATATTGCAAGGTTTGTAGCTGAGTGTGATGTTTGTTGTAGAGTAAAGGCTGAGTGTCGGGTTCATAAACCCGGGGTCCCTCGGGGACCACCTTTCACGCCAAGGCTCGGCCCAGAAGAACGGCCTTTTCTTCTTCTGGACCGGCCCAAGAGTCTGAACTCAACAGACCGGAGCACTCGCTTCAAGCCCAGGCCGCCTTCGGCCCATCTCTCCGACCGGAGCACTAGCTCAGGCTCAAGCCGGCTCCGAACAGCCTCTCCGGTCGGAGCGCTAGCGTCAGGCCCCGGCCCAGAAGAACGGCCTCCACTCAGAAAGCCTGATCCGAGGACCGCCTCTGACTCCGACCCCGTGTCTCCGACCGGGATTCATAGAAAACCCTGCTCATCGCTATTCTCCGACTGGCGCGCCAGAACCACCGACTAGGGACCATCCGACCGGGGACGCCCGCTAGGAAAGAACCAGAAGGCGTGCGGAGAAAGGCAAGGCATGGCTCACAAGTCAACACCACTGTACCAGGGACCATACCCTGCACGAAGCAGTGCTCTACAGCCACCCTGACACAAAGTATTGTAGGGGCCGCTAGAAACTCCCATATGGTAAGCCCCCTCCGTGTGTCTCTGGACACCGATTGCGGTATGGGCTCCAGGATTTGCCATACCGGGTGAACATAGCACAGTTCCTTATATGCCACTAGGCATCCAGAAGTATTCTGTAGGTACCGGCGTCATCCTTCCTGAAGAAGATAGCTCGACCTTCCGTACACATCTGACATCCTACAGCAACATCGACAGTATTGGGAGGCTTTAACCATTATCCAGTTTTCATCACCGTAGGCAGCAAGGCTTAGAAATATCTGTACTTTCTCCCTCTCACCTGTAAAAAGCCATCCCCTTCATCTATAAAAGGGGATGCGCTCCCTCTAACCAAGGGAGATCGACTTCTTCAAGCCCAGACTCGCTAGATCGACATCAACACCCCCAACCACAGGATCGCCAAGTTCCGACCGCGACCCTTCCGGTCGGAGCCGACCGAACCTCTTGTACACCCCCTTCTTCCTCCTTCTTGTTTGTACTCCCACTACAGACTTTGAGCACCTGGGTTCAGAAATAAAGTCGCCGACCGACCCCGACTGGACGTAGGGCATGTTGCCTGAACCAGTATAAATCATGTGTCATTGAGTGCTAGGTCACCTCCGATCATAACGTACAGTAAAAATTATGCTAAGGGAGAACTAAGGAACGAAAGGGAACAAGCTTCAACGAACGGAGCAACTCCATTACAAAAGCAAAAAACCGATTGCAGTCATTAAAACACACCACGAAAACGTCTTACACGGGGGCTTCCCCACGAACTTAAAACTTCCTACATTTACTAACTACTATTATATCTTTACATGCTACTGGGCCGACCCGGCGACATCCGACGACGGTGCAACCAACGAAGGCGCAGGCTACTCACTTCCCGACGGCACGGCATCCGGCTCGACCAAAACCGGGGCGACATTCACCTCCGACCCAGGCTCCTCGCCATCCGAGAGCTCTGTAGCATCATCCTCTCCACGCGCGCTTTTCGCCAGGTCTTCACGACGGACGTCCATCACCCACTCGGCGGAGACTTGATCTGCCACCGACCGCGCGTGCGGCAGCAAGCGCTCCCCGATCGACTGGATGTCCGCCATGCTCATGCCTTCACCGTATCCGGTACATATGGTGGCGAAGTCCAGGTGTGGATGGTGCGTCCCCACTGCGGTCAGCACTCCCGACGCTCCGTAGAACAACCCGGATCTGATGAGATCCTGGACGTCCCCCGGGACCACCGCCAGCTGGACAGCGGGTGCGCTGGTGCTCGGCGCTGATCCAAAGATCTCCGAAACGACGTGCTGGGCAACGTTGCGGATCTGGTCGAGATCCCCCACAAGAGCACGACGCTCCTCACGGGACTTGGCCAACTCCTCCGTACACCGCCCAAGCGTCGCCTTGGTCGTCTCCAGGTCCCGCTCCAGCACCTCCACTTTTCCACCCAGCTCTGCGAGAAGATCAACGAGCTCAGAAACAGGCTGAGGGAAAAGCCAACACAACAAAAAACAAAAAGGTGACATACCGACGTGAGAAGCCTCAAGGGTGGAGAGATCCTCCGCTTGCCGAGCCACCTGCTCGCGCAGCTGGGACACCTGCTCACGCAGCCGAGCACTCGCGTCCTCCGTCTCCATCACCCGGCCCCGGAGCGCGCGCATCTCTCGATCCGCCTCCGACCGGGCCCTCCGCTCCACCTCCAGGGCCTTCTCCGCCGACTCCAGGGCGGCGCGCTCCGGATCAAGGGCCGCCAAGGCCTCCTGAAGCGCCACCTCGGTGTTCGCTAGAGACGCCCGCAACTCCGCCTCAGTCTCCGCCTAGCGGGCCCTTGCCGCCTCGAGCCCTTGCTCGGCCACAGTCGCCCGCTCCTCCGCACGCTGCCCCTCCGCCCGCGCCGCGGCCGCCTCGGCCGCCCGGTCTCGAGACTCGCAGCAAGCGGACTCCTCTCGACGCTCAAGCTCGGCCATCCGGGCGTACTCCGACCGAAGGAAGTGGGACTTGCGGGACGACGTCTTCCTTATCTCCTATGAAAGGTAAGCACGCTAAAAACAACCGACAAGGGATTCAGGGATAAAAGACAAGTACCAGAAACTCACGTCCACCGCAAGCTGCATGTCGCCCTCAACCAACTGCCGGGCAAACAAAGCCCGCTTCCGGGCGCTTTCAAGCTGCGCGGTCAGCTTGGTGAGTTCTGATACCGCGACGTGCCCTTGCCCTCCGAAGATGTCCCGGAGCTAATGCTCCCGGGAGTCCCGAAGGACGAACCGCGCGCTCGCTGGATGCTCAGGGCAGGGCCACTCCAGGTCACCCTCCGGCATCTCGCCGGAGGGCCCAGCCTCCAATCGTGCCACCGCCAAGTCCCGCGGTGACATCACCGGCCCGCTAGAGGTCCCAGCCACCGACTGGACCACCGTTAGGCTCCGCGACGGCACCAACGGCTCCGCCGGGACATCCGCCTCGTCATCAGACGGGATCTCCACCACCTCGTCGACCTGGGCCGCCACCGGGCGTCCCGACCCTGGCCCGGCCATGTCTTCCCCCGGCGCCTTCGGCTCAGACGGCAAGGGCGAGCCGCGCGACCCTCTACCCGACAAGGCGGGAAGCTCAGTTTCCCTTGCCTCCGCCGCGAGAGTCACCTCCAACGCCACTACCGCCATCAGCACCGGGATCGCCGCTAACACCGACGCCACAGCCGCCACCTCCTCGACAGCCGAGCCAGAGGGCACCATCCCCAGAACGGAAGGTCTTGCCGCCGCGACACGCTGCAGAACAGGCTTCCAGGTCTCCTGCACGGTAGTCAGGGCAATACTCATCGCCGGCATCCCCAAGCCACTGACGGAAGGTATGGCTCAGTCACACTCCAACAAAAAGCTCAGCCAGCGAAAAACCAAAAGAAAACGGAGAAAAACATACCAGGTGGTGAGCGGCACAATTCTGAAGGCCGACCCCGACCTCGACGCGCCTATGCGTCGAGGACCACTCTCGGACCGCGACCCGCGCTCCTTTACTTCGGCAGGGGGCAAAGTCGTCCCTACCGGCTCCTGCCCGACCCGCGGGTCATACCGACCCCCGGCTCGGGAATCCTCGACTGGAGCAACAAGCGCAGTATCCTCCAACTGCGACTCACGCGGCACACGGGCCCCGGTCCGCACCTCAGATCGCCCGGCATGCTCGACTACGCTCGCAGCAGGCAGGTCCTCCCACCGCGAGTCATGCGTCGGCGCCGGTCCGAGCGACGCGCGAGTGTCAGTCCACCCCTCAGCAGACCGCCCGCCTTGCTCCACCACGGGTGGGGGCGGGGCCAGCGGCGCTGTCAAGGGGTGCGGTGACCATGTCCGCTTCAACACCCGCTCACCGACAACGTCCGCGCCCGCTGCGCGTTTCCTCGTCGAGGGATCCGCCGCACGACGCGTGACCACCAGCTCGTCACCAGCGGATGACATCGCGGTATCACGACGCTCCGCCGAGGTCGCGACGACCCCCCCCCCCTCTCCTCGTCAGAGAAGACCATATCATCCAGATCCGTAGGATCGTCTGACGCGAGTTCCAACTCGACGTCGCTCCTACGTTCCCCGGCCCTCGTGCGCCGGACGATCTCCTGCTCCTCCTGCTTCCGCAGGATCTCCTTATTCTTCTTCTTCTTCCGAGCCTCGGCCGCCTTCTTCTGAGCGGTCTGCCGAGCCACGCCCTCCGGTCCCTTGGGAAGGTGCGGTCGGGACTTATATCTCCCAAGCCCCTACAGAACGAATGAACCAGATCAAAGAAATAGGAAAAAGCAGAGAAGCACGAACAAAAACAAGGGAACGCACCAATGTGGACGCAATCGAGGCATTGAGCGGTATGGGCTTTCCCGCAACCGTCTCCCCGGGCCTCAGCTGCAGCACCCGGCCGACACGACTCCAAACCTCGTCATCCGGCAACTCTGGCGACACGCGGTTCGGGTCTGACCAGCCACCGTACTCCCACATCGGCTGTGTCCTCTCCGCTAACGACGCAATCCGGCGGCGGTAGAGGGTGTAGAACACCCGCACTCCGTCGAGACCGCGCCTCACGAGCTTCCGGAGCTCCTCTTCGATGGCCTCCACCTTGTGCCTCCCTTTACGCCCGCAACCCCACGACCAACTTTCCCGCTCCTTCGGCCTCCTGCCGCTAAACGTCGGGAATGGCGCCGCCTCTGGGTTCCTGATGTAAAACCACTCCCCGTGCCACCCCCAGTTGGAACTGCACGGGGTGTACGCGGGGGTACGAACCTCCTGCGCACGGCTTCCTCTGAAGGGCGAAACCCTCCACCAGCACGGCCTCGACCGAGCTCCCCACCGTCAAGGTCCTTCCAGAGAAGAATCGCTGGAAAAGGTCCGCGTGCGGCTCCATCCCAAGGAAAGCCTCGCAGGCGGTGACAAAACCGGCTATATGCAACACCCCCGTCAGATTGAGGTGTTGCAGCTCCAAATCCCACTGATTAAGGAGCCCGCGCAGGAACCAGTGCGCGGGGTATCCTAGCCCGCGCTCATGGAAGGTAAGGAAGGACACTACCTCGCCGGGACAAGGTCGCGGGAACTCTTCCCCAGGGACCCTCCAGTGCGCCACCTCCTGCGGCGGCAGAAAACCCTTCTTGACGAAGGACTCCAGCACCGACTTTCTCACGGTGGACGACCTCCAGTCCGACATCTTGCTCCGGCTTACAAAAAGGATTAGTGAGTTCTCCTCTTCTCCCTCGCTCTCTCCCCCTTCCTTTCCTCGAAACCTCTGCAGCTCTCAGGAACACTCTCGACGAGGAGAAAGAAAGGCGGCGGCGGCAGACGACGAACAGGCAAAAGAACGAGGCGAACACCCTCTCTTCTCCTACTTAAAGGAAGGGGGGCAGCGGTTAGGAAAGGACGTGCCGATCGGGAAGGTGAAGCGGCGGGGCGAAAAACTCTTTCCATTTAATGCAGATGGGACGCCCCCTGATCGACGAGACGTGCCCAGCGCGACGAAACGGCTCCTGATCAGACGAGACACGACCGGGACATGGCCCACCACTACCGCACAACCAGCCACTACCGCACGCCGGGGACGAAAACCGAAGCGTCACCACACGCGGACAGCTCCCCGTCTCCCCAGGCGTGACCTAGAGAGATCCAACAGCGAAGTCTCCGCCGGGATAGACCAACCGGCCTCCTGAGTCGATCGATTCACTCAGGATAAACACCTGAGATACAAGTCCCGGTCGGACGGCTCCGACTGGAGCTCTTCGAACCCCGTCTCTCAGGTCACCGAGGTGAGCATGTGTTCATTAATACATACAGTTCACACAAGGGCTAACCCACGATTGACGAGCGCAGGTACTGGCCGGACGTCTCCGACTGGAGCTCTCCGAACTCCGTCACTCCAATCATGCAGGCGCCACCATACGAAATCTCCGCCAAGAGACAACCAGACCTCCCTGAGTCGATCGAGCCACCTAGGATAGATCAACTGGCCTCCTGAGTCGATCGATTCACTCAGGACAAGCACCTGAGATACAGGAAGGAAGCGAAGGGACGCCCCATGCGGGTCATGCCGACTCCGTCTCGAATGACGAGCACGGGTCCCGGTCGGACATTTCCGACTGAAGCTCTCCGAACCTCGTCTCTCAGGTCATCAAGGTGAGCATGTGTTCATTAAATATAAAACTGTTCACACGAGAGCTAACCCACGATTGACAAGCACATGTCTCGGACGGGCATTTCCGACTGGAGCTCTTCGAACCTCGTCGCTCCAGTCTTCAAGGTAAAACACCATCAAAGCCCCTCTATTTCATTACAAATCATTCATACATCCATATGCGCATTCATCTCATACGCCTGAACCCCCCGGACGGTTAGGACATGAACCGCCCGGGGGCTCGGGAACTAAGCATCGCACGCGCATCGAAATGCATCAAAACGCTCCGTGTTGCGCCACGAAGCGGTGGCTTGCCTCATTCGACATGAGCAACCAAACAGAGCCAGGGGAGAAAACCGTAGATGAGCACCGTGCGGCCTTCGCCCGGTCTGGCAAACTGAGTCATCTCAACCTTCTCGTTCGATCCTGAACACCTCAGGCCCACAGAATCTCCATCGAGGGTAGGCCGTCAGGCCACCCGGGTCGGTCTATGGAACGACCTAGGTATCTGTCGGGCTGTAGGTAAAGGAGTAGTGGAATGCCACAAGAGGGCTATGCCGACCCCGTCACGAACGATGGACCCGGATTCCACTCGATCACACCCGTTAGCGAGCTCACCGAGCTAGTCTTTGAGCCCGAGCGATCGGGACAGGCGACAAAACTCAGCCCCTCCGGTTGTGAGGAACCGGATGGGGTAGCGCAAAAACGACTCACAGCCCCCACGAAGGCCCGACAAGGCTCAGGGGTTTAAACGCCATGGGACCGCGACTCCAAATTCGCGTCGACGGAATAGGCGACATCCGGCTACGGCTTGGGACCGCGACTCCTTAACTCGCGTCGACGGGATAGGCGACATCCGGCTACGGCTTGGGACCGCGACTCCTTAACTCGCGTTGACGGGATAGGCGACATCCGACTACGGCTTGGGACCGCGACTCCTTAACTCGTGTCGACAGGATTGGCGACATCTGGCTACGGCTCTTAGGACCGCGACTCCTTAACTCGCGTAACGGCTTCAGACGGCTTCACTAACTAAAACTAACTCTTTCGATCCACGGCGAACACCAACGCCAGGGTCTACTCGCGACTCCACCTTACCCGATCCCACGGCACACACTGACGCCAAAGATCGAACTCTGTTGCATCCGAAACTAAGTTATTTCCGTTCACGGCGCGCACCGACGCCAGGGCTTATTTCAAAAACTAAAAACTTCCTCGTCCGATCCCCGGCGCGCACCAGACGCCGGGATCATTAAGTTCTGTCTCAATCCAATCCCCGCGCTTAAAAACACCTCGGCTGCACAACGACGCTATGGTTAAACAAAATTCCGTCTTAAACTAAAAAACATGCATAAACGCCTGCTGAGACAACACCCCCAACCAGTTCAGCCTGAACCACCTGGGGCTCGGGGGCTCCTGTCGGGTTCATAAACCTGGGGTCCCTCGAGGACCGGCTTCCACGCCAAGGCTCGGCCCAGAAGAACGGTCTTTTCTTCTTCTGGACCGGCCCAAGAGTCTGAACTCAACAGATCGGAGCACTCGCTTCAGGCCCAAGCCGCCTTCGGCCCATCTCTCCGACCGGAACGCTAGCTTAGGCTCAGGCCGGCTCCGAACGGCCTCTCCGGTCGGAGCGCTAGCGTCAGGCCCCGGCCGCCTCCGCACGGCCTCCACTCGGAAAGCCTGATCCGAGGACCGCCTTCGACTCCGACCCCGTGTCTCCGACCGGGATTCATAGAAAACCCTGCTCATCGCTATTCTTCGACTGGCGCGCCAGAACCGACTGGGGACCATCCGACCGGGGACGCCCGCTCGGAAAGAACTAGAAGGCGTGCGGAGAAAGGCAAGGCATGGCTCACAAGTCAACACCACTGTACCAGGGACCATACCCTGCACGAAGCAGTGCTTTGCAACCACCCTGACACAAAGTATTGTAGGGGCCGCTAGAAACTCCCATTTGGTAAGCCTCCTCTGCGTGTCTCTAGACACCGATTGCGGTATGGGCTGTAGGATTTGCCATACCGGGTGAACATAGCACAGCTCCTCACATGCCACTAGGCATCCAGAAGTATTCTGCAGGTATCGGCGTCATCTTTCCTGAAGAAGATAGCTCGACCTTCCGTACACATCTGACATCCTACAGCGACATCGACAGTATTGGGAGGCTTCAACCATTATCCAGTTTTCATCACCGTAGGCAGCAAGGCTTAGAAATATCTGTACTCTCTTCCTCTCACCTGTAAAAAGCCGTCCCGTTCATCTATAAAAGGGGATGCACTCCCTCTAACCAAGGGAGATCGACTTCTTCAAGCCCAGACTCGCTAGATCGACATCAACACCCCCAACCACAGGACCGCCAAGTTCTGACCGCGACCCTTCCGGTCGGAGCCGACCGAACCTCTTGTACACCCATTTCTTCCTCCTCGTTTGTACCCCCACTGCAGATTTTGAGCATCTGGGCTCAGGAATAAAGTCGCCGACCGACCCTGACTGGACGTAGGGCACGTTGCCTGAACCAGTATAAATCCTATGTCATTGAGTGTTAGGCCACCTCCGATCATAACGTACAGCAAAACTATAAATATTTACTAGTTGATCACTTTCTGCACCAACACTGAGCATGTTAAACCGGCCGGAACTCTCCAACCTTTGCCCACGCCAGCTTGGAAATGGGAAGACATCACCATGGATTTTATCTCTGGCATACCAAGAACGTCGAGTGGATATGATTCCATTTGGGTAATTGTTGACCGACTCACAAAGTCAGCACACTTTTTGCCAGTCAAGGTCACTTATCCGGTTTTCAAGTACGCGGAATTGTACCTCGCCCGAATTGTTTGTTTGCATGGAGTTCCCAAAACAATAGTTTTAGATAGAGGCCCGCAATTGACGTCTCAATTTTGGGATAGGTTACATAAGGCAATGGGAACAACATTGTTATTTAGCACAACATATCACCCACAGACCGGAGGTCAAACGGAGAGAGTTAACAGAATTCTGGAGGATATGTTGAGAGCCTGTGCTCTAATATATAGCTCTAGTTAGGACACTTGCCTACCGTTTGCCCAATTTGCTTGCAACAATAGCTATCAAGCCAGCATCAACATGAGTCCATACGAAGCCCTATATGGCAGAGATTGTAGGACTCCGCTCAATTGGTCTGAAGTTGGAGAAAGAAGATTATATGGAGATAAGAAGGTTAATGAAGCTGAAGAAAAAGTTAAGCAAGTGAAGACCGCTTTAGAAGCCACACTAGATAGATACAAGACTTATGCCGATGACCATAGAAGGCATGTGGAATATAAAGTTGGAGAATATGTGTATTTGAAGGTCACACCATTTAAGGGCACCCAAAGGTTTCAAGAGAAAGGAAAACTTGCCCCAAGGTATATTGGCCCATTTCGGATCTATGGTAAGAGAGGGAAGGTTGCTTATGCACTAGCCTTGCCCAATTCACTTTTGGGAGTATACAACGTCTTCCATGTATCTCAATTGAAAAGATGTTTGAAGGCACCCGAGGAAGAGGTCAATTTGCAAGATATTGATATCAACAAGGATTTGAGCTATAAAGAATATCCCGTTGCTATCCTTGACTTTTCGAAGAGGAAAACTAAACCAAAAGCATCAAGATGGTGAAAGTGCGATGGAGTCGCCAGTCAACTGAAGAAACCATTTGGGAAGTTGAGGACAAGATGAGAATGGAATACCCTTACCTATTTGAGCCAAGGTATTAGTTTTGAAAGAGTTACAGTTTGGGTATGAGTCACGAGTTCTTAGTGTTGTCGAAGGGAATTAAAACATATTTTTCTTGATTTTTCTCCCTTGATTGCATAAAAACCTATTTTTGGAGAATCTAAGGACACGATTCTTCTAAGGGCATGCAGAAATGTGAGGTGTCACTTTGAGAATCACTTGGTCCCACACATCACCACAGCTGTACATTTCGTGGAAGCACCAGGGTAGAGGATTTACCAGCTCACTCATTCACTCTCACACTCTCACTCTCTCTCTAGTTCATCTCTCTCTGTACTCTCTCCCACACTCAAGCAAGGAAGAGGAGAAGGAAATGAGGAGAAAGGAGAAGGGATTGGAGCTTGGAGGCAGCAAGAGATGGCCGTGGAGATCACCTAGAGGCTGTCGTCCACAAGAGGTAGGGGTTAGAAGGGGGAGGAGCCCTCTCACCCTTGCCATAAGGAGCTAGAAGAAGGAGACAAGAAGATTTCGAGTCACCTGCTCCATCACCTTGGAGAGCTTGATATCTTGTTGTTGCAGCCCTTGGTAAGGATCTAACTGATGGATAAGTCTCATGTGTGGCTGGTCTTTGTGGGGCTATGATGCTCACATGGTCATGGTCCTTGTGGCTGTTTTTCTGTTTTTAGGACAGCATCTTAGACTAGAGGACAGCATCTTAGAGGACAGCATCTTAGACTAGAGGACAGCATCTTAGCTAGGACAGCATATTAGCATCTTAGACTAGCATCTTAGACTAGCATCTTGGCATATGCTTGGCTGGCTAGCAGCCTATAAATATGTAACCCCAACCCCTTGGGTTGGCATGGCATTTGTGTGAGCTTGTGTGAGAAATAGACAAGAAAATTGCCCCAACTCCTAGTGTCATCCTCTCTCGATGAGAGTAAGAATTCTCCTACTACCAAGAGTGAGAATTCAGCGACTAACAAGTGGTATCAGAGCCGTATTATCCTGTAGCCTGAGCATCTCTTGCTCATCTTCTCTCTCAGCCCCACAACAGCCCCAGCCGTTGGCAGCAGCAGCTCCTCCGGCCGCTCCTGTTCACTCCTCTCCCAGCTCGTCTGAAGCAGCCCTCTCCCCACGCAGCAGCCCCCCGGTAGCGCGTCATGTCCGCAGGGCAGTCTCAGCGCTCGGTCGCCTCGAGCACGCGGCGTCGGCAGGAGGCCGAACTTGCCGCGGCAGAGGAACGCGAGCGAGCGGCGGCAGAGACCGCTGCGGCGGCGGCAAGGGCGTCGAGGCTGGCAGCAGCGGAGCTGGCAGCAGCCAGAGCGGAGGCGGAAGCAGCGGCGGCGGCGAATGCAGCGCGTGCGGCGACGGCGGAGGTCGAGGCTCTGCGCGGCAGCATCGGCAGCTCCATTTCCGCTGATGACACCGCCGACGCGGACCTCGAGCTGCTAGAGAGGGACGCAGCGCGAGCGCGGGCGGCGCAGTGGGCAGCCGCACACGTCCACGAGCGTGGCGGCAGCCCAGACAGGCGCGGACACGCTGGCGGCGCTCCTGGAGGAGGCGCGCACGGCGGTGGCGCTCCTGGGGCAGCCCAGCACGCCCACGAGCGCGGCGGCAGCCCAGACAGGCGCGGACGCGCCGGTGGCGCTCCTGGAGGAGGCGCGCACGGCGGCGGCGCTCCTGGAGGAGGCGCGCACGGCAACGGTGGCGGACGGGTCGATGGAGAGCGCGGCCTTCACAGGCAGCGTGGCTCTCTCTCCCCGGATCGGTACCGACGGGTCGATGGAGAGCACGGCCTTCACAGGCAACGTGGCTCTCTCTCCCCGGATCGGTACCGTGGTTACCACGGGCTCCAGGCTGTTGTCAGGGACGTCGGTCCCGGCGGTGGGTGGCCTACCCTCACCAAGACCAACTACGTCGAGTGGGCTGCGGTGATGAGGGTAAAGCTCCAGGTGCGGCACATGTGGGAGGCAGTCCGGTACGGCGACGTCGACTACGACCTAGATCGACGGGCGCTGGATGCTCTCATCGCTGCAGTCCCGCCCGAGATGCAGTTCTCGCTTACCAGCAAGCGGACTGCCAAGGAGGCTTGGGACGCCATCGCTGCGGCACGCATCGGCAGCGACCGCGCCCGCAAGTCCACGCTGCAGGCACTTCGCAAGGAGTGGGAGAACCTGGCCTTCAAGCCAGGTGAGGACGTTGATGACTTTGCTCTCCGTCTCAACACTCTGTTGCAGAAGATGGTGCAGTTCGGCGACGACACCTACGGCGAGGAGAGAGCTGTCGAAAAGCTCTTTCGCTGCGTCCCCGAGAAGTACAAGCAGATGGCTCGCTCGATCGAGTCGCTGCTGGATCTCTCCACGATGTCGATCGAGGAGGCGATAGGTCGCCTCAAGGTCGTCGACAGTGATGAGCCACAGTCCCTCTCGGGGCCCATCACCACTGGCGGGAAGCTCCTTCTCACTCGGGAGCAGTGGCTTGCCAGCCAGGGTGACCGGAGGAAGGGGGAGCCTTCTTCCGCGACAGGCGGCCGCAAGCGTGGCAAGCCGCGCAAGGCGCGCAGAGACGCCCAAGCCGGGGCGCGAGGACGTGCCGAGGGTGATGCCCGCGGAGGCGCCCAGGGCGGCGCCGCCGGCAGGCACAAGCCGGCACGAGACGACACCTGCCGCAACTGCGGCCAGCTTGGCCATTGGGCCAAGGACTGTCGACAGCCACGACGCGGCCAGGCCCACGTCGCACAGGCGGAGGAGGAGGAGCCGGCTCTGTTCATGGCACATGCCAGCATCGAGCTACCTCCAGCGGCACCGGCCGCAGCGGCTCTCCTCCACCTCGACGAGCCAAAAGCACACGCCCTCCTCGGCGACAGCTCCGGCAACGACAAGACTGACGGGTGGTGCCTCGACACCGGCGCCACCCATCACATGACCGGTCGACGGGAGTTCTTCACCGAGCTTGACTCTAGCGTCCGAGGCTCCGTCAAGTTTGGGGATGCCTCCGGCGTGGAGATCAAGGGCGTCGGCTCCATCATCTTCACCGCCGTGTCTGGTGAGCACAGGCTGCTCACCGGAGTCTACTACATCCCCGCGTTGAGGAACTCCATCATCAGCTTGGGACAGCTGGATGAGAACGGTTCGCGCGTGGTGGTTGAGGACGGAGTCATGAGGATTTGGGATCGTCGTCGTCGCCTTCTTGCCAAGGTATCCAGAAGCGCAAATCGACTCTACGTCCTTAACGTGCAGGTGGCACAACCCCTCTGTCTCGCTGCTCGTCGGGACGACGAGGCGTGGCAGTGGCACGAGCGTTTCGGGCACCTTCACTTTGAGGCCCTGAAGCGGCTCAGTGCCACGGAGATGGTGCGAGGCCTGCCGTGCCTCGACCATGTGGAGCAGCTCTGCGACGTCTGCGTGTTGACGAAGCAGAGGCGACTCCCCTTTCCCCAGCAGGCAAGCTTTCGAGCCAAGGAGAGGCTCGAGCTCGTGCACGGGGACTTGTGTGGCCCGGTGACACCGGCCACACCGGGAGGACGACGCTACTTCCTGCTGCTCGTCGACGACCTCTCCCGCTACATGTGGGTGATGGTCCTCGGCAGCAAGGGAGAGGCTGCGGACGCCATCAGACGCGTGCAGGCTTCTGCGGAGGCGGAGTGCGGCCGCAAGCTGCGCGTGCTGCGCACCGACAACGGCGGCGAATTCACGGCGGCTGAATTCGCGTCGTACTGCGCTGACGAGGGCATTCAGCGCCACTACTCCACGCCGTACAGCCCGCAGCAGAACGGCGTCGTCGAGCGGCGCAACCAGACGGTTGTGGGGATGGCTCGGGCCCTCCTCAAGCAGAGGGGGATGCCGGCTGTCTTCTGGGGAGAGGCGGTGGTGACGGCCGTCTACATCCTCAACCGCTCGCCTACCAAGGCGCTCGACGGCAGGACGCCGTACGAGGCTTGGCATGGGCGCAAGCCGGCGATCTCCCACTTGCGGGTCTTCGGCTGCCTCGCGTTCGCCAAGGAGCTTGGCCACATCAGCAAGCTCGACGACAGGAGCACTCCGGGAGTGTTCATCGGCTACGCGGAGGGCTCGAAGGCCTACCGCATCCTCGACCCGAAGACACAGCGTGTGCGCACGGCGCGCGACGTTGTGTTCGACGAAGGGCGAGGATGGGCGTGGGACAAGGCGGTGGACGATGGCTCGGCTCCGACTTACGACGACTTCACTGTCGAGTACGTCCACTTCGAGGGAGCTGGGGGAGTAGGCAGCTCTTCTTCGGCGAGCGCGTCTACCCCAGTCCCCGAGCCTCCACCGACCCCGGCGCCTGCTACTCCAACAGCTCCACGCTCTCCAGCCAGGACCTCGGCTGCGATGAGTTCTTCGCCGGCTTCACCACAGCCGGCAACGCCACGCACTCCAGCACCGACAGGCACCTCTCCGGGCACGTCTACTCCAACACCAGCTCGTGTCGAGCACAGCCCGGTTGAGCTCGCTACTCCGCTCTCTCACGACGAGGAGCGCATCGACGCGTACCACGACGGCGAGCCGTTGCGGTACCGTACGATGGAGAACCTTCTCGGCGACCAGTTGGTGCCGGGACTGGTGCCTCATGACCTGGAGGACCTGGAGGCGCAGTTGCACCTTGCGTGTGACGACGGCGAGCCTCGGTCGTTCGCAGAGGCCGAGAGACACGCGGCATGGCGCGCCGCGATGCAGTTGGAGATGGATGCGGTTGAGAAGAACCGCACCTGGGAGCTTGCTGACCTTCCTCGTGGTCATCGCGCGATCACCCTTAAGTGGGTGTACAAGCTGAAGAGGGATGAAGCCGGTGCCATCGTCAAGCACAAGGCTCGCTTGGTGGCACGAGGTTTCGTGCAGCAGGAGGGGGTCGACTTCGACGACGCCTTTGCTCCCGTGGCACGGATGGAGTCCGTGCGACTCCTCCTTGCGCTAGCTGCCCAGGAGGGCTGGCGTGTTCATCACATGGACGTCAAGTCGGCGTTCCTTAACGGCGACTTGAAGGAGGAGGTCTACGTGCACCAGCCGCCGGGATTTGCGATCCCCGGCAAGGAGGGCAAGGTGCTCCGCCTGCGCAAGGCCCTCTATGGCTTGCGGCAGGCACCGAGGGCGTGGAATGCCAAGCTGGATTCCACGCTAAAGGGGATGGGCTTCGAGCAAAGCCCGCACGAGGCGGCCATCTACCGACGGGGCAATGGAGGTAATGCCCTGCTGGTGGGTGTCTACGTCGACGACTTGGTGATCACCGGCACCAAGGATGCGGAGGTGGCGGCATTCAAGGAAGAGATGAAGGCCACCTTCCAGATGAGTGACCTGGGGCCTCTCTCCTTCTACCTGGGAATCGAGGTACACCAGGATGACTCTGGGATCACGCTTCGACAGACCGCCTACGCCAAGCGCGTCGTTGAGCTAGCTGGGCTCACCGACTGCAACCCAGCTCTCACTCCGATGGAGGAGAGGCTGAAGCTGAGCCGCGACAGCACGACGGAGGAGGTGGACGCTACGCAGTACCGGCGTCTTGTGGGGAGCCTTCGCTACCTCGCCCACACACGGCCGGACTTGGCATTCTCCGTCGGCTACGTTAGTCGGTTCATGCAGCGACCGACGACGGAACACCAGCAGGCTGTGAAGAGGATCATCCGCTACGTTGCGGGGACTCTCGACCACGGCCTCTACTACCCGAGGTGCCCTGGGGCGGCACACTTCGTCGGGTACAGCGACAGCGACCACGCCGGCGACATCGACACCAGCAAGAGCACGAGCGGGATCCTCTTCTTCCTCGGCAAGTGCCTCGTTAGCTGGCAGTCGGTCAAGCAGCAGGTGGTGGCCCTGTCCAGCTGCGAGGCCGAGTACATAGCGGCCTCCACCGCTTCGACTCAGGCGCTCTGGCTTGCTCGACTGCTTGGTGATCTCCTCGGCAGAGACACTAGAGCGGTGGAGCTCAGGGTGGACAGCAAGTCCGCTCTGGCCCTGGCAAAGAACCCCGTGTTCCACGAACGCAGCAAGCACATCCGGGTGAGGTACCACTTCATCCGAGGCTGTTTGGAGGAAGGGAGCATCAAGGCGAGCTACATCAACACCAAGGACCAGCTTGCGGACCTGCTCACCAAGCCCCTTGGGAGGATCAAGTTCCTTGAGCTCTGCTCCAGGACCGGGATGGTTCAACTCTCCCACAAGACGACGCACAAGACTTAGGGGGAGAATGATGGATAAGTCTCATGTGTGGCTGGTCTTTGTGGGGCTATGATGCTCACATGGTCATGGTCCTTGTGGCTGTTTTTCTGTTTTTAGGACAGCATCTTAGACTAGAGGACAGCATCTTAGAGGACAGCATCTTAGACTAGAGGACAGCATCTTAGCTAGGACAGCATATTAGCATCTTAGACTAGCATCTTAGACTAGCATCTTGGCATATGCTTGGCTGGCTAGCAGCCTATAAATATGTAACCCCAACCCCTTGGGTTGGCATGGCATTTGTGTGAGCTTGTGTGAGAAATAGACAAGAAAATTGCCCCAACTCCTAGTGTCATCCTCTCTCGATGAGAGTAAGAATTCTCCTACTACCAAGAGTGAGAATTCAGCGACTAACACTAACCAAGCCAAACCTAGGATTGCATCTTTAGGAGCCAAAACCTAGGAAATGTCGATATGTGGCCTAGAGTTAGTTTGCACCCAATGTAGCTAGAACCAACTAGCTAGAAGTGCTCCATAGAACCCTCGTAGCCTAGCCTGAAGATGGTTTACACATGCAAGCACCATGGGTGAAGATTTGGATTTCGAGTTGCTACAAAGTATTCATTGTCAGTACTGACGGAGAGTCCGACATCACCGGCGGAGCGTCCAATAGTCTGTTCACCTGCACAAAACACATCTGTAACCCACCGGAATACCCGTCACCACACCAGAGCGTCCGATGAGTTATACACCAGAGACAGAGGAGTGTCCAGAGAACTAGATCATAGTTTTTGGTACAGCGGAGGGTCCGTCGATATTCCGGAGTGCCCGCTAATATATAAACCAGAAACCTAAGAGCAGCCAGTTCATACCAGATGATCCGTCACTCACACGGAACATCCGATGGAGCTTGAACACTTAACAACCCACACCACCCTACAGACCTGGCCTGACGGATGGTCCGCCACTTTGATAGAACCTTCCGAAAGGATTATAATTACAGAGAGGTTTTCGAGAACACAGACTTCGTACCGGAGGGTCCAACCCTAGTTTGGAGAGTTCGATTGTCCTAGAGAGCCAATATCCCACTAAGTCCCAGTAACCATCGGACCGTCTAATATTCACGCCAAATTATCTGATAGTTACCAGTCAGCAAACCACTAGTGTATTACTACATGCTCACTCTTGTGTCACTAAAGCCAAATCAACTAAGAATCATCGCATAGCATGAGATGTACTTTATGCAGTTCACTCATCAAGCATCATGCATGTATAGGTGACCTGATTCTCGAAGAACCCTTTGAGGAGGAGCGTTAGGAGGAAGAAGCCGTCGAGCCTAGCAACGACGTCCAAGGCAGGCCCCTATGCATCCCTATGCTTTACAAGTGCATAATGAACTATGGTTATCTATTGCATTGCTATGTTACTAGTGAACCGGGAGGGAATTACCTATGTCAAGTCTTATCCATATATTGCCACACCAATCAACCATACATGTCTTGTTTAATAATCATGCTTAGTATGCTTAGATCTTAGAAGTCGAGCTATTGATGGGTTTCTCATTACTCGCGTGATGATATGTTGATAATCCACTAAACAACACCTTGGGAAGGGATCAACACTTGTTCCACTTTGTTATGGTATGAGCTTTGGTCGGCAAGGGGGTATGGTCATGGCAAGATGGAAATTCTTGGATGACATAGCTTGCTTACCGATTAAGGACCGTGTATCCGTGGTAGTGAGTATGAACATAAAACTGTACAGACCACTTGTCGCCAATGGGGGAGACAAGCCAAGTAACTGATCGTGACCGTCTTATCCGTGAAACTGGTAAGGGGGGTGGCGTCGGTCAGGAATGTCCAGGACATTGACCAGGCATCCAGTCGAACCTTTCGTCGGATTGGACATCTTGGTTGGGTTGGGGAAAGGTTGAAGCATCGAGATATCCCTTCTGTACTGACGGGTCTTATGTGCGATATCCCTTGTTTTTGAGTGGGGTTAACTTGTACCCCTCTGCAGAGTATATAATTTGAAAGCAATAAGTTCTACTTCTAGATACGGACTAGCATTGGGATTGGAATTGAGGACTCGTGGAAGATCGAGTTCCCGCTTGCAAATGTTTAACTTGATTACCTATGCTATGCTTAATTCTGCTACGTTATAGATCACCTTTACTTTACAGTATAAATGCTTTTATGCAAAGATACACATTCATTGCTACTACCCAAATGCATACTCCTTGTTTACTATATCGGGTAAGTCCTACGGAGTACAATTGAGTACTTACCCTGTGTGATCTTAAGTTTTGCAGGTATCGTAGCCCCTGTGCATGGATTCTTTTATGCTCCCGACCCCTCGCTGGATCAGGAGTGGTGAAGGATCTCGTGTCTTGTAGATACATGGATGTGGCACACCCATGTATCCGTTATCATAAACTATGTTATGTTGAAAGACTTCCGCTAGACTTCGATTTAGACTGTAATGTGTGACCGTGTGATGAACTAAGTGTGTGAACCTAGACTTATAAACTTTAATGCTTTAAACTTGTAATGTAATCTAAGCACTGTTGTGATGTATTCTCTCTCGAATTGATCTTGAAGAGGAGTTGCTACGTGCGCTCCTGGGGGTCTCACGATGCTGCTTTGCTTAAATTGAGCAGTAAAGTGGTTGACACTCGGTTTAGGTGAGGTATGCGTCGGGTCCCCCGACACTAATTGTATCACCCAAAAAAATTCAAGAAACCCCGGTAAATCCAAATTCATTGCATTGACATTTATATTTAATAACTCTGTTTTCATAAGCTTATTAGCATTCATGATTGGAAACAGAGAACAGAGGACAGTTGTAATCTAAAAAATTGAAGAAACCCTGTGTAATACAAATCCATTGCACTGCCTTTTTTGTTTGGGGCTCTTGCGTTTGTACCCTTGTTTTGTATCGAAATTGTGATTTTGCCCCTATTTTTTTGACTTTGTGAATTTACTCCTACTGTGCCATTCACGAAGCACCAGTTTGCCCCTGCTCCGTCATCCACCCCTAACGGTGTTAAACTTTATACAAAAGGACATGAATGCCCATACGATTTTGCCCCTGTTTGTTATGCATAATTGTGATTTTACCCTGATTTGGAATTAGACTTTTTTATTGTATGCTGACAATTGATTAAATTTGATCAAACATATTTGGCACAACTTGCAATTATTTGAAATATTTCGATATAATCTTTTGTGTGGGACCAAAAATCTTCAATGTATAAGAATGCATGTAGAACATCGGTTAACAAACTGTATAAGTAGATGCATGCACTGATAACCTTAGTACCTTACCACATAGGAATGTCATACAGTACATGTTTTTTCAGCAGAAGTAACCGCCATACAAGTTGCTTCCATATCAGAGCCCCGTTTGCTTCTGTTTTCATCACCAAAATCTATTATAGGCAACGGTACCGTGCTGGTACTGATCGCTGCATCGGCATTGCCGGTGGAACAATGGTCGTCCCTACGCGAGACAGCGGCGGTGTAGCAATTTGTCTCCGCAGGAAGACCAGGAGGCTGTACCTATAGCCGTGCGGAACGCTCCAAAGGGCAAGCTGTCAGAGCAAGACAGGAAGTCGTCGGCCATTCCCGATGAGCCGTGAAGCAAGGCGCCGGCGTGGCCATCCTTGCGGTGATGCGGGGAAGAGCAAGCGTACGCAGAGTATGAAAGCAGAGTGAGGATGAGCTGCCTTCGGAAATTTGAAACCAGAGATCACCTTCGGAAATCATAATAATGATCTATCAATGTTGAAGCTTCCTTCTCCACTTCAACCACTCGCTAATCATCCTGTAGTGGCGACGGTGGTGACCAATTGCAGTGAGCTCGTCGGAGCTAATTGAAGCAACTGCATATAATTTGATTTGCTGTTAATAGTGTAGCAGCATATCCCAGCATTACACGCCTAATTTCTAGGTGCCAAGAGTATGAAAGCAGAGTGAGAACACCATGGCAGCCTCCTAAAGCCCTAGTATAATACTGATATAGTACATATATGAGCTTTACCTCTTTCAAATGCTCTATTCTCTCCAGCACAGGAAGGAGCTCATCAGCAAATGAAGAAATACCTTTTTGCAGAAGCACTGGGACAGTATCAATGCCGAGCTGCATAAGGGGCAAAAACATAAGTTTGCAGGCATTACTTTTCATAAAAGAAAATAGCATGTCCCTTCCTTTACAAGGTGAAAATCACCAACTTATATAAGAAAAAGAGCATTGCAAAGGATCCTATCATATAGCTATTCTGTGACAAGCACCATAGTTCTATGTGGATCAGTAGCCGATTTCTGTGAATCTGAGACAAGCACTTATATAGATATATAAAATCAGTAGCGGCAGCGGCAGCATCCATAGTTCTATAAATCAGCCGGCTGATGTGCTTTGACCTACAGCTGCTGCTACTGGGTAGAAAGCAGTAGCTATAGAAAAACAAAAAAAAAAGAAAGGTGTAGATCCAATTACCACTCAAACATCACAAAATTGGGTAGTATTAGATTACCTGGAATGAAGCAAAGTAGCCTTGATTTCGGATCTGCACATAGCATAGAAAATTAGAACTCCAATTTATTAAAGAATAGCAAGAATAGAGTGGTTCCTCTGTGTCATACCTAAAATTTTCATTCGATTGCTCCTGGGCCAAGCAGGGTCTAGTGGTGTGCCATTGATTTTGTTTGCCCCAAGCCGAGGGAGTGGGTCTCGGGGATGAGGATGGACATGCACGCGAACTCCTTGCCGTTGGCCCGCTCCACGCAGAGGTACGTAGTGCCGAACTGGCCCTGCCCGAGCAGCACAGACTCCGGGGCCACCGCCGCCTTCGCCTCCGCCGACGACATCTGCGCAGAGAGGCAAACATCAACAACTCAGATCCGCGCTGAGGGAGACGGAGTCCGCCACGAACGCCGCCTCCTGCTCCCTTGGCAGTCCCTCATCCTCTGCCTCTTCCGTGGCAGAGATATGCTGGCCGGCCGCCGCTACCACAGCTGCGAGGGGGCGCGGACCCGCTGGCCGGCAGCCCGTCGCCGCGGCCGCCCTGGCAAGCGAGCGTGCAGGCCGCCTGCCGCCGTCACCCCAACCAGCGAGCGTAGGCGTAGGCGCGGGCCCCGGCAGGCGAAATAGCAGCGATCGGCGAGAGGGGCGGCGGGGAGAAGATTTGGAGCCGCGGCTCCGCGCAGCCAGGTAGATCGGCAGCAGCACATCCGGCGTAGGGAGAGGAGTGGCAGACACCGCGGCCCTCGCGCGCCCCAACACCGCGCGCCACGTGCCGAGCCCCGCCGCCGCCCCGCGCGCGACAAGCCCCGCCGCCGGGAGCCGTTGCCGCACCGCGCGCTGTGCGTTGTCAACGCCGCCGCCGCCGGATGCCCCCGATGCCCCGGTCGATGCAGCCGCCCGTGAGAAAGGCACAATTTCATTACGGAGGCTGAATATAAGGATAAGGGGCAATTTGGTCTTTTCGCCTTTGTTTTTTCAGATTTTGAATTTTTTTAATTCATTTATTCCATGACCATCTGACGGCATCCAAACCAGGGGCAAACGGATGATTCAATTCAAAATAGCAAGGGCAAAATCACAAAGTTGAGAAAACAAGGATAAAATCACAATTAGACTCCTACGTAAGGGCAAGAACACCATTTTCCCTTTTTGTTTTCATAAGACTAATACAATTCATGGTTGCAAATAGAGCACAGAGGATAGATGAGACGAAACGACATAGGATGTAAATAAATTCCACAATCATTTCAGGCCATTTCATTTAAGTGAAATCACATAGTTATCGCCAAAATCATAAACACAGAACCCAAATAGATGAGAAGTTGGAACATCTTAGGGAAAATATTGCTACTACCAAAAACGAATCCAATACTGGTACACAAGCCCAACCTAAACAACCTGGCGTGATTAGAAAGAACTCAAATGATGCAATGAACATTATTACATAGAAACAACAGTTTTTTTTTTTTTTTTTTACCTTGGACGAAGATGGTCGAACAACAAATCACAATGTTAGGCACAAGAAGCACTGGTAGGCACAAGGAGGAAGAGATGGGGGTTTACCTCGTGGCCGCCGCTGCTCGCGCCGGCGAGGGGCTTCACGCGGGAACAGGGCCCCGCCGCCGGGGGCGGGGACGACGGTGGGAGGTGGAGATCTCACCGGTCTTCAGCGTGGATTCGCCGGCCTCCACGCGGGAGCAGGGCGCCGCCGCCAGGAGCAGGGGCGACGCTGGCAGGTGGAGACCTCGCCGGTCTTCATCGCGAATTCACCGGGGGTAGGGTCAACTAGCGACGGCGGCACGCGAAGCGGCCACGCAGGCGCAACAACACGACAGGGCGAGGACGCGGCAGGGCCAGCGCAGTGTCCACACGGGAGATAGAGCCAAGTGCAAAGGGCATGTTTGGATGCAACCTGGATGACTTGCCTGGGCATTTCAGCTGCATGTGACTCTGTAACCGATAGCAAGATTGCCTAACCAGGCAAGTGTGTTTTTCATGTCTTTGTTTGGTTGCAGTCCTGGAGCTATGCCTGAGTGGATGAAAGGAACCGGGCAGCGTTTGGCTGACGAGCTGCCTGTGTTTATACATTTTGATTTGAAGGTGTGCTGCAAAAAACATTTCCAGAAAATATTATAGTAGCAGCGAAATATTGCAAATATTTTATAAATCCAATAAGTATGAGATGCAAAACGAAGCATACCATCTTCATTCGTTAAACATGGAGACAAGCCAATAATACTAGCGGTTGTTGTAATTAATAGAAAAAGAAAGAAATTGTATGCAGTCTGAAGAAGGCAAGTTATAGAGAAAAAGGAAAACAGAAACCTCGATCCAAAAATCTGAAGGTGTGGCCACCAGGATGGTGATCCATATACAGAAGAAAATGAAATCCAAAGGCCAGGACCTCAAATCGTGCAAACAAAGAAGATAAATCATGGGTAGAATCAGTAGAAAAAAAACTTCCGAAAAAATCAATTGAAAAGGAAAAGAAGCAATTATTGCCTGTAACTTTCAGCTAAGAGGAGCCAGCCGGCCATCAGATGCAAAAAAAAAAAAGCGCCGTCATTATGCGCCCTCATCAATCTGGCCATGATTTTTTACCTTTGGATGAGCGCAAACGAGAGAGAGAGCTTGAGGGGAAAAGGGAGAGAGTTCCGGAGAAAAGGGGAAGTGGCTTAGGTGGAGTCATTAAGGCCAGGCAAGTCGGACAGACCTACGCCTGGCTCCCAGGCAAGTGTGTCACATGCAACTCACAGCAGGTAACTTGTTCAGGTCCCAACCAAACGAATCCTAGAAAGAAGGCAGGCAGGTGTCCAGTCCCAGCATTTTAGTCCAGGGCTTCATTCAAACATGCCCAAAGTGCGTGGGAGAAAGGGCGTTGTTTCCCATATGACGGCAGGGTAAAAAAAAAACAGCACCGACGAGAAGGGGCTGCCTTTTCGGTTTTTTGTTTTTATATATTTTATTAATTTTAATACTGCCTGTTCAGTTGTTAGGGTGAGGCAACCCTTTTTTTTTACGAGAAGGGGCTGCCATTGTTGATTTGGGGACAATGGGAGAGGGTGCGAACGTACGGCGCGGTTAATCGTAGGATGACGTGGCGATAATGCCAGCGTGGTGATTTTCGGGTCTGCCCTTAAACTCGGCTTGATCCGTTTCTTTTTTCATCCGGAACAGTGTTTTTCTCTCACAAATTCCTCCAGATTCATCTAGATTCTTCCAGATTCCTCCAAATTCCTCCCAGCGAATGGAACCTAGTGGCGTTAGTAGTTACCGATGATGTGGATGGGCTAATTGCGGGCGGCAGGGAACTGAATTGTAGAGGTAATTACTTTTGAAACTCTGCATATCATTCGTGAATAGACATGTTGCCTTAAGCATTCCGATTTCTTACACAGGTCACGTTGATAAGGAGGAACAAATTTATGATGTGTGGCTTTCTTTAACCTATCCCATATATCAGATTGTAATCACATATTGCCTAGCTCTCGACACTAGATTTTAGCAAATCCATAAATTTACTAGGAGCTTGTTTAACTCTATGTATCTGAGGAACTAGGTGGGAATTAAATTCCTATTATACATTCATCTTCCAATCAAAATATTCTTCTCCACCATAAGCTCTGTAAAGGGATGGTATGATAAATTTACCTATCATACCTTGATGATTATAGTCTATATGTGGTGGCTGATTGTTCTTCATTCCATCCATCCTTGCAAATATCTGTTCTATGATTTCCTGTACTTCACTCTTAAACAGAAACCCATTGTTTGATATTGTTAGAAATAAAAATTAATCCCTATCAACTATTATATGTGTTGGTGGAAACACGCTCTCACACGCCTTACCAAATTCTTACAAGGTTCTTACCAAAGCAAAGCAGTGGATGTTACGACCGGCGGCTGGTTCGTGATGCTTGTGAGGGAGTGGCACCGAAATTGCAAGGACCTTTTTCCACATTGATCTAAAGAATACGTTAGCTTGGAAGGCACACAAAAAATAAAATATGTATATGTGGCACACAAGTTAGTAAGAGATAGCAATGTTGAATTATAGTCCCAAATACCTGTTTTCATTGCTGGCCTAGAGGTGTTCCAAGTAACTTGTGTGTGACAAACAAGGTGGAGAAACAAATATGATGGACAACAATAATATCAGAAACAAGACACAAGACAACATACACTAACACAACTTAATTTGGTGTTCTCTTCGTGCTCATCTAAATATTATTCCTCTTTTGCCTATCTCTTTTCTCTTTTTTGGCAATTGTTTTTTGGGAAAATTTTGAATTTTCTTTTTTTATATTTTTCCTTGGCTTAGAAGCACACAAGAAGTAATCAAATAATTTTGAGCTCAAAATGTAAACAACATAGCATGTGGAATTTTCAGAAGATGCGCTCCAAATTGAGAAAAGTTTCCAGGCTCTGAAACACAATCTTCTGGGCTATTTTATAGAAAAATAAATTCACTGAACCCGCCTTGATGATTAGGTAAAATTGGTTCTGTAGCACCAAAAAGTTGTGATCTCTGTAAAACACCACTGAAAGATTTCAGTCCCACGAAATACCACTGAAAGTTGCTACCGTGAACTGAAATTACCATTCTGTAGTTTGCAGCAGAGCCATTAATTGGGACCAAAATACCCCTCAAACCAGTTGGAACATGAATGCATGGCCTAGATGCGCGTTGGAGGAGGAGTCACGGCGGGGGTAGCACGTAGTCGAGGAGGAGCCGTGGCGCAGCCGGCGGAGGCATGCCAACTTGCACGTGGGGAGCGGCCCATGGAGGCCAACGGTGGTGGTGCGGCCTACGTGCATGGAGCGGTCCGCAGTGGCCGACGAAGAAGGCGCGACCGATACGGTGGGGAGCAGTCGACGGTGGCCGGCGGTTGCAGCGTGGACTCCATGTGTGGAGTGACCTATGGCGGCGAGTGGGGTAGCATGGCCTCCGCACTAGGAGCAGCCCACGGCAGCCGGTGTAGCTGGCACGGCCTCTGCGCCTAGAGCAATCCACGATAGCTGACAGAGGTGGTGTTAGCGCTTGGAGCCCGCATAGATGCCGACGAAGGTGGCATGCAGGAGCGGCGCTCCTAGCAGCAGGCGCAATGTGGAATCGAGCATGGACTCTCCCGTGAGTGCGTTCTTGTCCCGAATGAAAGAGAGATAGGATAATACAAGGGCATACGGGTCATTTTAGGTTTGTTGTTTACGTCAAATTAACGTTTCTGTGTGTAAAAACTGACAGAATGTTAATTTCAATTCACGGTGGCAACTTTCAATGGTATTTTACATAGGTCACAATCTTTTGATGCTACAGATTTTTCACTATGGTCTATACCTTGATGATATAGTAAATTTACCTATCACAATCTTTTGATAGCTGAAAACAGAGTTCATATGCAAAAGTTATGCCTATTTTACGAACGGACTCCGAATCAGAGGACAAAACATGAATAAAGTGTGGAAAAATAGCGAGGGCGGGTAGGCTTTTATGGAAACGCTGGGGGAAACATACTAGCCGGACTCAAACACAATCTTACCAGCAACAAGACTTCGACCTTGGACAAACTCAACACGACGGACACTCTGAATTATGCAAAGGCTATGGCACGGATGATTGTAGGATAGAAAAATGAGTATAGCCATGGACTACGGGCTGAAGATGAAAACACTCGAACTAAGGGTAAGATGTGAACTTGACAGTATACTTGAAGCTATGATTACCCCTTAATGGTCCGTCAGATTGAGATAAATCTTGTTCTGGTTGGAGAATGACACACCGATCTAGCTTCAGATTAAATGACCCGAACCTTGCAACCTTAGCACAATGACACCTCTGGTTATCAACCATGTCACAAATCCATTTGACCTCACTAAGAAGGCTAATCGCTGCCTACAAAATAAAGAATCCAAGCAATAACTCGAAAGTACACAACTCAACTGAAGTAACAACTATAGATGATTGATTAACCACTAAAAGTTAGGGTTTCACAATCGATGACGGCAACTGTTTTAAGATAGATTCATCTAAAGCAAAACTCAAACCCTAACACTACTACATCAGACCTATCATAGCCGCTTCAGAACCCCCATGACAGCCGAATTTTGGCCTTGGTAGTAAGCGGTCGACGGTGATAGTCGAAGTCATCATGGTTGGTTAACAATGACTGTGATGGACCCTGACACCGTAGCATTGGTCACTGATCCATCTATGTCGAGGCAAACTATCATGGGGTATAAACCTGTGGCATGCATTGCTGTTCATCAGATGTCACTAAGTCTGGGTCTCAGGTGGCTCGTGTGGACTCAAGAACACAAAGAACACACAGAGGACATAATGGTTTATCCTAGTTTGGGCTATCGGGGCCCTACATCCTAGCAGTAGATGTTTCTTGTATTCTAGAGCACCCAAATTGGTGGGTTAGAACAGAGTATAAAAGATTTGAAAGGGGATCGCTCGGTGCTATCCTAGGCTCATTGGCCATGAGGTCTCTTCCTCACCGGAGAGGAAGAAGATGATGGCAAGGAGGAGCTCTTGGTACTCCTCTTGGGGTAGCTCTGCTCTAGGTACAATGCTCTGAGTTGTCATGAGGACTCTATTCGATTAGCTTTATTATCCTTTCATCTTCCTCCCTCTATAGGATCGGACCTCCCCTTATATACCGAGGTAGGTCAGGTACATGGTGGTTTGGGGGGTTTAGTCTATGGTCTACATGCACCGGAGTCTAAGAGGGTGCTACTACAGCATGGATGGACCATGGTGTTATCATGGAGCTAGAGAAGCCCTAGGCGTCATCCTGGCTATTCTACTCTGACTGCTCTGACCGTCAGGCTTTGTCGGCTTGGACCGGCTTCCACCAGGTGCACCTTCTAGAGGCTTCCTTGGTAGCGAACTGCATCAGGCTTGAGGGACTGATGAACGGGATGGAAGCTCCCTAGCCCCTAAAGCTATCAGAGAGGTTTTGTGCCCTTGTGTCATGCCCCGTGCGTGATTTGTTGGAAGAGTGGATGATAGCGCTGTGCCCGTTGGGTAGTGCCAAGGAGCCCCGAGCCTTAGGGCACTCAGGGCGCTGGGTTCTGGTCTAGCCTTTGGCCTATGCTAGAGGCGGGGCCATGGATTAGGCTTGGGCTACCATTAATCAGGAGACTGGGGCTCAGGCGAGCCCCTGAGCCCCGAGCAGAGGTAGAGGGCATGCTCAGGTTCCACCCAATCCTTGGCCTAAAGGTACTTGCGAGCGCACCTAAGGGGTGTAGGCCCCAAGCCCCAAATGATCCTAGAGGGATCCTGTCGGAGGGTCCTTTGGTCAGGAATGACCTCTTACCTCGGGACATAACACCTCCCTAGGTTATAATCTCGTAAGGATCCCTCAAGCCCTTCGTGGCCTCATGAGTTCGAGTTCATGATGGCAACGAGGGCTGAGTCCAATCTTTCGATGACCGAGCTAGCCATGACAGGGATGGCTTCCGTTGACGAGGGTTGTATTCCCTTTTGAAGGGTTTCCAAGCATGGTTGGAGTGCTCGACTATCGGGGCCAAGCATTGGTGGTGGACCACGCTGCTTAAGTCGAGGGCCTAAGCAGGGGCCTAGCAAACTCGTCTAGGAGCCTGCCAACCTTCGGCCTAGGGGCACCCTACTATTTGACCTAGGTCTATAGTGGGTTGGGCGATCGAGAGCCTCTAGGCTCTGGCTCAGGGCCATCCAATTAACCAGCACGCCACTGCCCTTCTAGTCTATCGTAGTAGGCCCTAGTGGTTCAGGCTAACTTTAGCAGCATTGGTTGGAGCGTGCATCGAGCATTGTTGGGACCCTCATTGGGCCTGTTACTTAGTGACTCCTGCCCCAGCTCTAGGGAGTTGGTTTTAGGGTGCACCAATGGGCGCCCATTGATTGGGAGCCTAGGATCTCCATCGGACGAGTTGGCACAGCCCCTGAGGCCATTGTGTGGCCTCTCTACCTACGAGTCAAGGTGATTTTATAGGCTCGGTGCTATTGTTCCCTCAATAGGATGGGCTATTATGACAATAGCCTCGGTGGCCAAGATTGACGCACCCGTGCTACTAACGGGTAAGTCCTATGAGAACCCCAAGTATCCGATCACTTTGGTCCTCGGTCTTGGTCCCATAGAGGGGCGACCCTTGGCTTCCTGACCGAGTCACTTGTTCAGTTCTTGAGCCCGTTCTACTGAGGTCGAGGGCAGGCTGCCTCCCTTGGTGGGTCACCACAAGTAGCTCAAGGCCGATACTTGGACATTGCTCATTAGGATGACCAAAACTGCTTTAGGGCATTCTAGCTTTGGCCGCTTGGGCCCGTCTCCTGAGCATCCCTCGCACCTTTGTTTTCCTAGGGCAGCCTTGAAGCTCAGTTGAGCCTGGCTATAAACCCTATCTAGCACCCCGTCTGTGGGTTGCCACTTTTGCCCATTCGTGGGGCGAGCACCTGTTAAAGGGTTAGAGGTATGGAAATGAAATACAAGAAAACAAGCTATGGGTAAAAGTGACATAGCTATTTGATGTTCCACGCATTGTCATACTCTCCCCCTGAGAGGTTGCTGATCTTATAAGCCCCTGACCAGATTACATGTGAGATGTGGAACAGGCCTTCCCATGGAGGACATAGCTTGTGGACCTTTTTTGATGGGGTTGCCTTTTGAAGGATGAGGTCACTTACAACTAAGGAACGTTCGCATACCTGCCTGGTGTGGTAGCGATGGAGCCCCTGCTGATACTTGGTGGACTGTATAATGGCGATGTTCCTAACCTCCTCGAGCATGTTGGTGTCTGCCTGGTGCTGCTCCTTGGCCTGCTGCTCATCATAGAAGTGAACCCTAGGGGCATCGAAGTCAAGGTCAAAGGGGATGACCGCTTTAGCCCCTAGGCAAGGAAGAAGGGTGTGTAACCAGGTTGACCGACTTATGCTCATTCTGATGCTGTAGAATAGAGATAGGAGTTCGTCCACCCAGCGGTCTCCGTGCATCTTCAGCTTATTGTAGATGCAGGCCTTGATCCCCTAGAGGATCATCCTATTAGCGTGCTAGACCTGGCCATTGGATTTAGGGTGGTATATCGATGCCTAGTCCACCTAGATGCACTAGGTGTCATAGAAGTCTAGGAACTTGTGACCTATGAACTATATGTTGTTATCGGTAATTATATGATTTGGAACCCTGAACCTATGGATGATGTCCTAGATGAACTCCGCCACACACTCTGACTTGAGGTTGACTGATGGGTCGGACCTCGATCCACTTGGTGAATTTGTCGATGGCGACCAGGAGGCGATCGAAGCCTTCGAGGGACTTCTTGAACTCCACATCAATGTCAAGGTACCAGACCGTGAATGACCAGGTGATGGGGATCGTCTAAAGTGCTTGTGTCATCAAGTGGTTCTGCTTGGCATAGTACTGACAACCCTTGCATGATTTGATGATGTCTCGAGCATCGATGAGAGCCATTGTCCTATAGAAGCCATGTTTGAAAGCCTTCCCTATAAGGGCTCTAGGGGCAGTGAGGTGTGCATAGATGCTGGCATGGATGTCGAGGAGCATAGCCTTCTCCTCATTGAGGGAGACATACTTGAGAAGCACCCTAGAAGCACTTTAGCAGTACAACTATTCTTCCATGATCTTGAAGCTCTTAGCTCATCAAACTAGCCAGTGGGCCTCGGCGATGTCAGAAGGGAGGAGCACACACTGAAAGAAGTTGAGGAAGGGGGCCATCCAATACCCTAGGGCTCATCAGAGGGCGAGGAGAAGCGTCCCTTGATCTGGTCATCTCATTGGTGAGGGTAGATGATATGTCATTAGGCGGCGTCCCTTCGTGGATGGTCTAGGGTGAGTGCTTAGGCCCAAGGGGCTTCATTGGGGACCCCTATTATCGGGTGGGCTAGCCCCTCGCTAGACGCGACATGGTCACATCGGCTGCACTTCTGAGGTTGTACCAAAGGGTTGAGGGGACCTTCGACTAAAAGCTCATCGCCTCGGTGGCTCCGAGTGGTGACCATCAGCACCTAACCTTTGGGGGCAGCTGTTCGCTCCCCTCGAGTGCCAATGACGGTGGCGATGGACCCTAGGCCATGGGTCCCCTACCCCCTTAAGGTTTATCGAGGGGATGTCGAAGGAAGACACCCAACATAGGGGGAGGCTTCTAGGAGGAGGCTAGCTTTCGCACTGGGCATTGGTCTCCTCATTGTCCTATCAAAGGATAAGGTGGAGCTCGATGCCATCGAACCTCTCCTCCAACTTTCAGACCCCCTTGTAGTAAGCCTCCATCTTCACATCTCAGCAGGCAGACTCCTTCATCACTTGGTTGATGACCAGCTCAGAGTTCCCTCTAATAAAGAGGTGCTGGGCTCTGAGCTCGATGGCCGCCCGAATTCCATGGAGGAGAACTTTGTACTCTGCAATGTTATTAGTGGCTTAGAAGTGGAGTTGAAGGGCGTACCTTAATTTGTCGCCACTAGGGGATATGTTGAGAACCCCTGGCCCTGCACCCTCGAGCATGATGGAGCCTGTTGAAGTACATGGTCATGTACTCAATCTTGGTTGGGATAGCAAAGGCTTGTTCCTCGGGTCCATTCTGCATTGCAGTCGGCAAGCACCTAGGACTTGATGGTTGTGTGAGGGGAGTAGGTAATGTTGATGCCCATGAGCTTAGGGCCCCACTTGGTAATGTGGCCAAAGGACTCATAGTTGTTGATAATGTCCTTGAGGCCACTAGAGGACACCACCATGACCAGATGGCCATCGAAGTAGTACCAAAGCTTGTGCTTGGTGATGAGTACGGTGTAGAGGAGCTTTTGGACCTTTGGGTAGCGAGCCTTAGAGTCGGAGAGTACCTCACTGATGAAGTACACTAGCCTCTAGGACTTTAAGGGCATGGCCCTCTTCCTCCCTCTCCACCATGAGGGCTGCACTGACGGCATTCGAGGTGGCAGTGGTGGAGTCTCCACATTCAAAGGGGAGGCCAGCACCGATGGCATGGTTAGGAAGCTCTTCAGCTAGTCAAGGGCCTCTTGAGCCTCCTAGGTCCACTTGAACCACTTAGATCTCTTGAAGAGCTTGTATAGCAGCATGCCTTGCTCCTCGAGTCGAGAGATGAAACGACTAAGCATGACCAAGCTCCCAGTGAGCCTCTAGGCCCCTTTGAGGTTCTTGAATAGTTCCATGTCCATGTTTGTAGAGACCTTCTTAGGATTGATCTAGATGCCATGTTCGAGATGGTGAATCCTAGCAGCTTTCTAGAGGGGACTCCAAACACGCACTTCTTAGGGTTAAGCTTGATGTGGTTGGCCCAGAGGTTGGAGAAAGTTTCCTCGAGGTCTATGATTAACTGAGTGGCCTCACGAGTCTTCATATAATGTCGTTGATGTAGACCTCTAGGTTGTGGCCAATTTGATCGCGGAAACACTTCTGCATACACTATTGGAAGGTCGCCCCTAGCATTTCATAGGCTGAAGGGCATCTAAGTGTAGCAGAAGGCACCGAAAGGAGTGATGAAAGAGGTAGCAAGCTGATCTGAGGGCTTCATGGTGATTTGGTGGTACCTAGAGTATGCTTCTAGGAAGTAGAGGGCCTTACAACCGGTAATGGAATCAACCACTTGGTCAATCTAGGTGAGAGGGAATGGGTCTTTCGGACAAGCCTAGTTGAGGCTCATGTAATTAACGCACATTCTCCACTTCTCGTTCTTCTTCTTGACTAGGACAAGATTGGCCTAGCTAGTCGAGATGTTGTACCTCCTTGATGAAGCCGATAGCTAGGAGTCTGGAGAGCTCCTCATTGATTTCCTTTCATCTCTCCTCATCGAAAGCAACAGAGGCGTTGTTGCACCACCTTAGCCATGGCTTTGATGTTGAGGCAGCGTTCGATGATTTTATGGGGGATGCCAGGCATGTCAGAGGGCTTCCACACAAAGACGTCAGTGTTCTCATGTAGAAACTCTATAAGGGATGCCTCCATGTCTAGAGACATGTTAGTGCCTATGCAGATGAGCTTATTTGGGTCTTGAGGGTCGACCCAAATCGCCTTGATGTCATTCGATCAGGCGAAACAGTTGTTGCAGGGTTCCCCTTCATGCTATGTGGGGGTTCCTCACTCAGCTAGCACTGGATCTGAGTGAAATCAGCGGCTGCTGGTATTTCTTAACATAAACAAAAATAATCCATAAGCGCATGGAATTACTGTTGTAGCACTTCACTCGAAAGTATTCAGTATATCATATTTTCCACTGGGAACGGAGGTACTCTTCTAGCTAGTTTGCCCAAGGACAACACAAGGGTAGAGTTGGTGAGGGTAGAGATGGATCTCTATGGTTTTAGGTTATAAGGATAGATAAACTCTACTTCTACTTGCTTACTTTGAGCACCAGCGTACACTTGGTCTGCCAAGCGCTTCTGACCTATAGCTCTATGCCAAACCTGAGCATGAGGGATTACAAGGGATGAACATGGCTATCATCACCTACCACTCACCCCTCAACCATGGGGAATGAGGCAAACAAAAGTAGCCTCTACCCTAGACACCACATCTACGCTATCGACTACTAATCTAGTGTCGTACAAAGTTATCCGACTCTATTAGGAGCCCTTTACTAAAGTATCCGCTAGAAGAATGGATGATGAACCCTCAAGCAAATAAGAGTAAAACTTAACTAATCAAAAAGACTTAATACCATAAGAATCATGAACACTCACTTAGCAGAAGAATCTATTGAGGTATAGGTGTTCCTCGAGGTACAAGCTAGGGAAGACTACCGACAAATTTGGCACTTCCCTGAATTGTCCTTCACTCTCCCTATCAACTCTAGCTATCCATCTAGGGCATAAGCCCTTGGAGTGATGCTTAAAGTGTGGTGTGCTCTTACTTGGTGTCTTGTTGTGTGTGGGGGGGGGGCTCCTCCTTTTATAGCAATTCATTAGGCGGTTTGGAGAGGAATATTCCACAGTCCACCCCTGCATCGCCCTCTGGTGCACTGATTGTATTGCCACAACGAAGATGGGCCTAAGGCGAGCTAGAAAGGGGGCGGTGGCCCCCTTGGTGTAGTCACACACTAGATGAGCCATCCTAGGCCTAATCTTCAGTCTGGTGGGCCTATGGGATTGTTTGGGCCACGCCTACAATGTTTGGTGCCATTTGGAGAAGGTTTGGTTTGCATTTTGTCTTGTTTCCACCCTGGTTGGGCCCTGACTTGCCTAGTAGTGGGCCTTCTCCCCCTTGGGCTCATGCAGGGTGTTTGTTTTCTAATGCTTCTTTTACACTTTAGGCTCATTTTCTGTGTTATTCTGTCATGTCCTGATAAATCACCAAACTCGTGGAATCTATCAGTTTATAAACCCAATCTCTATGTTTGGTGTTCATTTTAGTGAATATTTGGTATTTAGAAATAGGAGTTAAGGACCGCCAACAAGCTCCCCCACACTTAGCCCTATGCTCGTCCTCGAGTAAAGTTTAAGAGACTATGATGGGTCATCTCCTTGATATGATATCTGCATAAAGTTATTCCAAGCTTTACCTTAACCTATGAACTTTTTGAGTGTCTACCACATTATCTTGGGTAATTGAATAATGGAACAATATAGATTCAAATCCTCTTACTTCACTCTACTTAGAAACTTGGGTTTTGTTTGATTTTGAAAATGTATATGTAGCTTTGCTCCTCAAATGATTCTCTTAGATCACTCATGTTTGTGTTTGATTCCTTACCAAGGCATATTATAATTTTGCCTTCATGCTTCCTACTTCTAAAAGCTTATGTAGAGCATTAGGTAGGGGAAGGTATGAAAGCATAATCATATTGCATGTATTGTAAAGTCAAAACTCGGATCTGAGGAGAAATATGTCATACTTGTAGAACAAGATGTGCATGTGTGTGGATAATGATAAACTAATACTATACTCCTTTAACATGAATAGTCTCTCTCTAGTCTTTATTTGCAGAACATGGCTATTTTTTCCAATATATGAGCCTTCATGTGCTCATCTTTTTTTCTTTTTGTACATGGACCTTCATGTGTCCATATATATATTTAAGCTTTTGCATAGCCCATGTCTCTTCTTCTAAACCACATATTTAGATAGAGATCATTATCTTTTGCATAGCCCATGTCCTATTTATTCAACACTCAACAGGACAAGGGTAATCCCACAAAACCTAGTCATAAACTAGATTAGTAGACATCAAGGTCAATATCAAAATCTTTATGCTAATTGCTTTCCTAGCAACGGCACCAGAAATGCTTATTGGTATTTGTTATGCTCATGTAGAATATTTCATAAGCGCACAGAATACCATTGTAGCATTTCACCCAGGAGTATTTTAGGGTATCATATTTATCCATAGGGAAGCAATGGTTAAAAAAGGTGATAGTTAACCATCATGTATTTACTAACTAGTATACCGACTAGACTAAAGTGGTGGTGAGTGATATACGATAAGAGTTATGGATAATGACGCACACAGGAGAATTCCACTATAAAATAGAAGAGCAGTCGAGCTATGTTGAGAGAACAACGGGGGAGTACAAGGTTCCTATACACTTCTATATTACTATGGTTCTATTCTAGTACATACCGGAGGGAATAACTAAATCATGGGGTAAGACATAGCGATCACACACAATAACACTTTGGAGCAATAGTACCCTTTCGACCCTCGAAGGAGGTGAGAAAGAGTGGCGGGGGAAGGCTGCCAAAAAGCTCTACGAAAACACCAATCCGAACATGGTGGATTACAAAAGGCCTTACAGAGTTGTCACCTCTGGGGCTACCACAACTATCCGTAGGATTGGGCACAAACTTAGCTAAACACTAGCCTAGACACTATGCCTATACTAATGATTACTACTCTAGTCACGTATGATAATAAAAGCACTCGATGTGAGCAGAGATCCCATGCTAAGGTGTGATACAACTATACTAACAATACTTAGCTAAACAACAATGGTATGAACTAGATAAACATGAAAGACATAAAAGTAAATAGAAAAAGTAACTATATTAATGCACGAGTCTCACAAAGGAAAGATATAAAGGCATACTACACCTTAGAAGACTCCTCCAGAACCCGAGCATAGCTCAACTCTTCCTAACTCCCAACTCACTATTCTACTTCTACATCTTGAAAGTAGAGAGAGCTTCTCTTGTGGTGTGTGTTACAAGTGAGGGGTGAGGGTCCTATTTATAGTGGAGAGGTAGAGTAGGGGCTACTCCATCGCCAAATCAGTGATCCGCGTCACGTTCCTTGGCTACCATTGGATGAAACTAACCTTGATCAAGGGATAGGATACTCCACGTGCCCACAACTGACTTAGGAAGGTCAGTAAGCAACTGACATAGCAAGATGAGACCTTCTAGAAGGTCTACTACATCGGGCGACGACATTAGGCGTCGGGCGACGCCCCCTAGGCCTCCATTTGTGCAAACCAACCTTCCCTTGGGTCCTATGATGTGTAAAGAGGCTTTGGACCAAGTTTGACTGGGTTTGGGCTCAGTTTGGGGTTGCCCAATGCCCCTCCACATCGCTCGACGCCCTGTATCTCCTATTTCAGCCTAGCCCATTTCACAATCTTCCAGAAGGCGTAACTTTGTCGTCCGAACTCCGAATTGCTTGAACCAAAACTTGATTTTGTGTATCTCGACGAGCTCTTTTGACATGGTGAGGTCAAATATGGCATTTGAGTATGTTTGTAGTGATGCTCATTTGGATGCCATCTCAATCTCGTCTTTGCATATGTTCCTTTCATGTATATTTCAAGCATATCCTGCAAAACACTTGGAACCATCGAAACTCTTGAAAATGGTCAGAAATAAGCCCTATGACTATAGTTTAAGATTCATTCCATGTCATTTTATGTAGGATTTGATTGTCAAAATTGATGTTTAATGACCATCAATAGTGGTTTGGCTAAACTAGGGGTTCAGCCAACCCTCTCTAAATCCATCTGTCCTGTCTTCTGTATGCTGGATTGTTCGATGTTGTGCAACATGTTGGTGGGAGATCTTGAATGTGTGCGTGTTATACTTGAGAGATCTCCCCCACACTTATTCTTGTACCTGCTTTATTTGACATAGGAACAAAAAATAGAAACAAACAAGGGCCCTTCCAACTACAACACTAGGGAGCCTGAATCTTTATTAATTACTATTATTATTATTATCATTATTTATTATTATTATTATTATTTTAATTTTTTCACCCAACTCTTTATTTTTAGTATACTTAGGCAAGGCTAAAGGTAAAGTTGGAATGCAACCCTGGCCTTGGTTCATCTCCATCATGAGTTACCTCCCTTGTTTATGAAAGTAATTACTGAAAGTTCTTTAACCAAAATTCAACACCAAGTTAATTTTTTATTAGAGAAGGCTATTTTAACCTAAGCATCATCCTTAATTTAAAAAGCCTATGGATGTACCATGCATGAATACACCCAAACCAGAGTATACGGCATAAATAAGGGAAGGATGAACTTGTATGAGGAAGTCTTATTCTTATGGAGACAAATATGAGCAAAAGAGTTGGTGAATATTTAATTACCTTTGCATATCTGAGTATACTGACTGGCAGCATATGTGGATGAAGCTTCAAAGTTACTACAGCAATTGCATGATCACATATGGTTGCCGTTGACTCCTTTGAGCTAAAGTAGAGGAAGGCACACCATACCAACTCAGGCTAGCAACACGGCTAGGCCACACACACAATTTAGTGTGTAGGAACCATGGACCTTGTCGTAGTCAGCAAAGGTCTTCTTCCTATTCAACGGTGGTTTGTGTAACACTACCCTCAACTCCCTACATTAAATAAAAAATTAAAATCTAGCAAATTAGAAATGCAAACCAAATGACGCTCAATCTCCATGCTATCCTTTGATTAAATTTGCATACTTTTTATTCCTAGCTAATACTCCCATACTTGTGAACACTTCAACATAGGGACCCCATGTTATCTAAGTAATTTGAATATGTGATATAGTAGGATGAAGAAGAACCTTGCTCTCTCATATGAAGAACTTGGGATTTATTTTACAAAATCAAAATTTAAACAGCATGCTCCTCAATGATATTCAAATTCCTACAGAGCCATATCTAGTTATACATGATTAAACCTTCAACTCATGCTACTTGTTATTACATTGAGTTTTATCAAGTCTTGTTGATCCTTGTTGAGAAAGTTATCATGCTTCCAAGATCAAGATCACGTAGACACCACATATACATGCTGCTCCTACACTAGGAGTAGCAAAAATATGCTTCCATTTAGATCCACCAAAATTTTCTACTCCTACACTAGGAGTAGATAAAAATATGTTTGTTAGATAAAATACTCCATATTCTAAAAGATAGTGATCTCTCTCTAAATATGTGGTTTAGAAGAACAGACATGGGCTGTAGTTTGAGAAAAAAATATGGAACATGAAGGTCCAAGTATAAAAAAATGATGAGTACAAGAAGGCTCATGTATTGAAAAAAAGAAGAAAAAATATAGCCTTGTTCTCAAAATAAAAATAAAAAACTAGAGAGAGAGAGATCATTCATGTTAAGGAGTATAGTATAGGTTTATCCACACACATGCACATCTTGATCTACGAGTGTGAAATATTTCTCCTTGGATCTAAGTTTTTGACTTTACAATATACGCAATGCAAGTATGCTTTCATACCTTCCCCTACCTAAGCTCCACATAAGCTATATAAGTAGGAAGGAAGAAGGCAAAATTATGATATGCCTGGGTAAGGAGGCAAACACAAATTTGAGTGATCAAAAGGAATCATTTGAGGAGCAAAGCTACATTTACATTTTCATAATCAAACAAAACCCAAGTTTTTGAGCACAGTGAAGTAAGAAGATTTGAATCCATACTGTTCTATTATTTAATTACCTAAGATAATGTGGTAGACACTCCAAAGTTCATAGGTTAAGCTAAAGCTTGGAATAACTTGTATGCAAACTTCATATCAAGGAGATGAACCACCTTAGTCCTTAAACTTTACTTGAGGATGAGCAAAGGGCTAAGTGTGGGGGAGCTTGTTGGTGGTCTTTAAATCCTATTTTTAACCACCAAGTATGCACTAAAATGAACACCAAACTTAGAGATAGGGTTTATAAACTAACAGATTCCACAAGTGTTTGGTGAATGCTCAGGACATGTCAGAAGAACATAGGAAATGCACTTAAAGTATGCAAAGAACACACACCCGAGAAGGCCCACTACCAAGCAGATTTGGGTCCAAAACACCAAAAGGATACCTTCTGGCAAAGTTGGGCCTCAAACATTTGCAAGCGCAGCCCAGACATGACCAAAAAGCACAACAGACAAAGCAAATCGTCTCCAATCGATGTTAAACACCTATAGGCCCAATGAAGAAGCCCAAGGATGGTCAACCACCAAAGCTAGGCTCATTTGGGCCAAGTTGGGGTACGGTCGCACCCAAGGGGCACCCACCCCTTTACTAGCACGCCTTGAGCCCATCCTTCACCTGTCGGTACAATCAATGGTCATGAGGGCAGTGCGGGGTGATTCCCCAAATATTCCCTCTCCAAACCACCTATGGGATGTTGATATTTCTTATGCTCATGTAGATAATTCTACAAGCGCACAGAATATCATTATAGCATTTCACCCGGGAGTATTCTAGTGTATCTAATTTATCCATAGGGAAGCAATGGTTAAAGATGATGATAGTGAACCATCACGTATCTACTAACTAGTATACCAACTAGACTAAAGTGGGGGTGAGTGATATACAATAAAGTGGGGGTGCCACACAGAAGATCCACTTATGAAAAAGGTAAAGTAGAAACATAACTAAATAGGAGGACAATAATAAAGAGAGAACAATAATCCTAAGTTACTTCGATTCAAGCACAACTCTAACTAGTGACTGTGGCTATGCTGATAAACCAAGATAGTGCAAGGTAGGATGCAATAGCACTTGAGGCGTACCTACCCCAAACTCACCTAGAGGGTTGATTGGGCACAAAGCACAGCGAGCCCTATGATTTAACAACTAGACCTATCGTGGGGGAATACAAAGGATTGATAGGGCTGTCACCACCTACCAACTACCCCAATCTATCCGGAGTCCTAGCCACATTCCAAGGTACCCGATAGTATAAGCATCACGCTTACACTATTTGATACTACCCTAGCCTCATGTTAAGATTAGAGCATCAACTAGTGACGAAGAACCCATGCTATTGAGAGCCCACTTATCAAAGGAGTATAAGCATAACCAAAGTATAACTAGAGCACAAGACTAGTACTTAAAGTAAAAGACTTGAAATAGTACTTGCATAGAAAATAACATAATGAAATAAATAAATTATTTACAAGAGAGAAACAAAGCTATACCAGACTCCTAAAGACTGCTTTAGAGCTCCCACCAAGACTAACTACTACTACTAGTAGAGCTACATCTTGAGAGAGTAGAGAGAGCTACATCTTTTGATGTGTTGGTGTGTGTTACAAGTGAGGGGTGAGGGTCCTATTTATAGTGAGAGGTGGAGTTGGGGCTTCTCCATCGCCATGTCATCAATCCATGGGAGAGTATCTCACAGCCCTTGGATCAAACCGCCTGAAACCGACGCTTGGGACGGCTCACATTTGTGCTTCCTTGCATGCTATCCAAAGGAGAGTTGGTTTGGTGGAAGTGGGACATCAGGTGATGTGGGAGGGCGTCGGCCGACCCCCCACTAATGAGTGGGCCCTCCTCCTTTGGTGTCGGGCCCTTGGGCTATAGTAGAGTGTGGGTATGAAGGCATTTGTCCATTTGAGCACCGACACATCACTGGTGAGTCTCACAATCCATGTGAAGCCCTTTTTCAGCCCTTCATCTTGAACCAACTTGAAATCAACGATGGAGAAGGTTTGGGGGTTTGTTTCTTGGCCACTCCCATGGATTGGTGGGCATGCCCTCCTTGCTCCAATTGCTTCTTGTTGCTTGATTTTTTATATTTTTGTATAGTTTTCCTACATGAGCAAAGATCTCCAAGTAGAAGTGGAAATAGGTGAATTGTAAACATAAATCACTACTATGGTATTGTTTAGTCCCATTTTTGGTGCAGTGTTGATGGTCAAAATTGGTGTTTAAGGACCATCAACAAGCTCCCCCACACTGAACCTTTGCTCATTAGGAGCAAAGTGGGAAAACCAAGATTCTAGTGCAACTTGATATGAAACAATACTTCAAAAGATATGATGCTAACATAAAAGATATACCAAGTCACACCTCGTAACTTGTGGATTTTGATGTGTCTATCATGTCGCCTTGATCGGTTGAAAAGTGGAACAGCTTTGACACCAAGTCATCACTATCCACTATGAAGCATACTTGGAGTTTTTATAACTTTTGCAATTGAAAACTTAGCTCATACTTCTCCGCAAATGGTACTCTCAAGTCACTCAATGGTGTTTGTATCCTCACCAAGGCATTGATGCTTTGCCTTCCTACCTACTTCTAATAGGCTTATGTGGAGTTTGGGTAGGATAAGAGTAAAGCTCACTTGCATTGCATATATTGCTAAGTCAAATAATGGATCCATGGAGAAAAATATCATACACTCAGATCAAGGTGTGCATGTGTGTGGAAATAGGCTCCATAGCAATGATTCTTTCTTCATCCTTTATTTGAGAGGAGGGCTAGCATTTTTTTGCTCAACTATGGACTAAAATGTGTCCTCACATTTTTTATTGACCTTCACGTGTCCACATTTCTTTTATAGAGATAGTGTTAATCTCAGCGCAAGATAGGTGCATGGTTTGCGTCCGAATGTACCATAGGCTTAGAAATAATTTTGGGCACCACCAGATGGAACTCCTAGGTGACAAGGGTCTAATGGAAGCTTGTTTCAGTCCATTTGTTGATAGTGTTAATCTCAACACAAGAAAGGTGCATGGTTTGCACCGAACGTACCATAGGCTCAGAAATCGTTTTGGACGCACCTGATTGTACTCCAAGGTGAAGTGGGTCAAGCGGAAGCTTGTTTTGATCCATTTGGAGATAGGTTTAATCTTGATGCAAGATAGGTGCACGGTTTGCGCCGAACATAGCACAGGCATGGAAGTCGCTTTTGGCACACCCGATGGTACTCCTAGGTGATGTAGGTCAAGTGGTAGTTTTTTTGGTCCATTTGGAGATAGTGTTAATCTTAATGCAAGATAGGTGCATAGTTTGAGACACACGTAGCATAGGCTCAGAAATCATTTTGGACACACCTGATGGTACTCCTACGTGATGTAGGTCATGTGGAAACTCATTTCAGTGCATTTGGAGATAGTGTTAATCTCGACACAAGATAGGTGCATAGTTTGCTCCAAACGTACCATAGACTCAGAAATAATTTTAGACATACCTAATGGTACTTCTAGGTGACGTGGGTCAATTGGAAACTCATTTTGGTCTATTTGAAGACAGTGTTAATCTGGGCGCAAGGTACGTGTAGGTACCATAGGCATGGAAATTATTTTGGTGCAACCTATGGAACTCCTTGGTGATGTGGGTCAAATGGAAGCTTGTTTCGGTTCGTTTGGATATAGTGTTAATCTCAGCGCAATATAGGTGCACGGTTTGCGTCGAACGTACCATAGATTAGAAATCATTTTGGACACACCCGATGGTACTCCTAGGTGATGTGGGTCAAGTGGAAGCTCATTTTGGTCCATTTGGAGATTGTGTTAATCTGGGCGCAAGGTAGGTGCAGGATTTGAATCGAATGTACAACAGGCATGTAAATTGTTTTGGTCGCATCCTATGGAACTCCTTGGTGACATGGGTCAAATGGAAGCTTGTTTTGGTTTGTTTGGAGATAGTGTTAATCTCAGCGCAAGATAGGTGCACGGTTTGCGCTGAACGTACTATAGGCTCAGAAATCATTTTGGGCACCACCAGATGGAACTCCTAGGTGACAAGGGTCAAACAAAAGCTTGTTTTCATCCTTTTATTGATAGTGTTAATCTTGACAAAAGAAAGGTGCATGGTTTGCGCCTAAGGTACCATAGGCTTAGAAATCATTTTGGACGCACCTGATTGTACTCGTAGGTGACGTGGGTCAAGCGGAAGCTCGTTTCAATCCATTTGGAGATAGGTTTAATATCGATGCAAGATAGGTGCACAGGTTTGCGCCTGAACGTAGCACGGGCATGTAAATTGCTTTGTGCGCACTCGATGGTACTCCTTGGTGATGTGGGTCAACTGGAAGCTTGTTTCGATCCATTTGGAGATACTGTTAATCTCAACGCAAGATAGGTGCATGGTTTGTGCCACACGCAGCATAGGCTCAGAAATCATTTTGGACACACCTGATGGTACTCCTATGTGATGTAGGTCAAGTGGAAACTCATTTCGGTGCATTTGGAGATAGTGTTAATCTCGACATGAGATAGGTGCACGGTTTGCTCTGAACGTACCATAGGCTCAGAAATCATTTTGGACACACCTGATGGTACTCCTAGGTGATGTGGGTCAAGTAGAAGCTCATTTTGGTCCATTCGAAGATAGTGTTAATCTAGGGGCAAGGTAGGTGCGGGTCCCATTGGCATGGAAATTGTTTTGGGCGCAACCTATGGAACTCCTTGGTGACATGGGTCAAATGGAAGCTTGTTTCGGTTCAGTTTGGAGATACTATTAATCTCGGCGTAAGATAGGTGCACGGTTTGCGCCAAACATACCATAGGCTCAGAATCACTTTGGACACACCTGATGGTACTCCTAGGTGACATGGGTCAAGTGAAATCTCATTTCAGTCCAGTTTGGAGATAGTGTTAATCTTGGCGCAAGGTCGGTGTAGGATTTGAACCGAATGTACCACGGGCACTGAAAATCATTTTAGGCGCAACGTATGGAACTCCTTGGTGAGGTGGGTCAAATAGAAGCTTGTTTCGGTCCATTTGGAGATAGTGTTAACCTCGGTGCAATATAGGTGCACGGTTTGCACTGAATGTACCATAGGCTCAGAAATAATTTTGGGCGCAACCTATGCAACTCCTAGGTGATGTGGGTCAAATGGAAGCTTGTTTTGGTCCATTTGTTGATAGTGTTAATCTTGACACAAAAAAATTGCATGGTTTGCGCCGAACATACCATAGGTTTAGAAATCCTTATGGATGCACCTTGTCGAGGTTATGACCCCGGGGTGTCTCAAGGCACCGATTAGTTAGCAGGCCGAGCGGCCCATGATACATTAGCCAACAAGATCCTGAATGACTAAGGCCTAGCTGATCCAAGAAAACTAGGCCAAGCACTAAGGTGGGGGTCGGCCATGACCCCTCCATAAAACTTAGCCACACAACACTGCAAGAGGCTCACAACCTCCCCACCGCTCTGACCCCTAGGAGGAACGGGGAGGGGTCAAGCCTAACCAAGCGTGCCTGCTCTGAGGCTAGAGGCTACCTTCATTTGCCTTGTATCCTCTAGTTGAAGGGTAGGCGGTAGGTGGTGATAGCCCTATCCATCCCTTGTAATCCCCCACATTCGGGTACGATGTAGAGCTGTGACTGGCATCAACTAGCATACCAGTTGCAATCTGATGCCCGAAGTAAACAAGTGAAAGTAGAGTTTATCTTTCCATAGACCCAAAAGCCATAGGAATCCATCTCTACCCTTTCCAACTTTACCCCTTGTGTTGTCCTTGGACAAACTAGCTAGAAGAAGTATCTCTGTTCCTATGGAAAATACGATACCCTGAATACTTCCAGGTGAAAGCTACACGGTAATTTCATGTGCTTGCAGAATCTTTCTGCATTCATTAAGAAATACCAAGAAGCTTTCTAGCGCTATTGTGGGGGAACAGTTGCTATCCTCTTCAAACCTAGTTCATCCTCGTATCTATATTCCTTTCTTTTTATAAAAACAAAAAATATTTTTTCTTTTTATCTTTTCCATCATGAAGCAAACTCTAACTCCAAACCGTTCTGCTTCAAAGGGGGAGTTCCATGAGCCACCACTTTTACCAAAACCAACCCGTTCATCTGGCTATGAACTCAACCCTAGCTTGATAGCCATGGTTTGGGCACAACCCTTCTCAGGGCTTGATCATGAAAACCCTTGCCATCACTGTGGGGTGTACAACCCTGGATAGCCATAGCAGACCACGAGGGCTGTGCCCCTAGGGGTGGCCCAGCCCACAAGAAGAAGCCTTACAGGGCATGACTCTGCTCGGCGCCTTCTACAAGACATCAGGAAGATATCCTGAAGATACTACGAGATCTGTTAGGATATGTATGATCCTAAGATTCCTATAATCAGTTATTACTTTCTGATTATCTCTTAGATCTAACTGACTTGTAACCCTGCCTCCCAGACTATATAAGGCGGGCAGGGACCCCCTCTAAAATCATGGCATATCATATGATAGCTAATACAAACCAACAGACCACAGGAGTAGGGTATTACATCATATTGACAGCCTAAACATGTCTAACTCATGTGTCTCTGTTGCCTTCTTGTTCCTGATCTCACGCTCCTCTACCGATCAATCTACCTTCGTAGGATACCCCTCAGAGGACTGCTGATGATATTCTATCGGTAGTTGGCGTGCCAGGTAGGGGTGTGCGTGCTATTTCCTTGTCGAACAAGATGGCTTTTTCTACAGGCTCTTTGTCCCTTCCATAGCCCGGCCAGATCTTCATGGTCAGATCCATCTCATGGGTCATCAATGCTGACGGAGTTAGAGAGCTCCTTGAGCCAGGGCAGATCGGTTCTGCGCCGACCACCCTCGCACCTGCAACTGTAGATCCAATCTCAGAACCAATTCTGAGGTCTCTTTCAGCAATGACTCACCACCCGCTTCCTCATTACCAGAGGAGGTAGATCAACAATGATGATTTGATCGAGTCCATCGATTGGGTCAGACTAAAGCTCGCTGACTGTCTCTCCATCGCCGAATTGGCTCTAGACACTCTGGTTCAGCACTGACCACCCTCCGATCCAGATCTATTGGAGGCTGCCCGAGAAACTACAAGGGTTATGGCCCTACCCTTTGGATTCATCAACCCCATCGCCGCTTACTAAAATGCCCTAAGGGGCAAACTCGCTGACCAGGTGGACCCCACCCGTCTACTCACTGACCAGGTCACCATCCAGCTTCTGCTAGCCGTCAACACGCTACACTTAGGCCGAAGCCTCGGGGCGCCCCTCCAGACCATCCCAGAAGAAACTCTAGGCTCCGAGTCTTAGGGCTCTATGGAGACCCTCGCCAAAACCTTCTCCGAACAATTTCTCCTTCCACCCTTCTAGGGGGGCGTGATCTTCAACGTCAGCATCGATAGCCCTCCTTAGAACGGCGAAACCAAGGAGGAGCACATTGCTTGGGAGAACCTAGAATGTCAACCGCGCATAGTGGCAAGAAAATGAGGCAACCATCGCAAGGGCCAGAGGCTGCTCAGAATAATCGACTCGATTCTCAAGGAAGACCGCTCCCGCTCCACCATGACCTCGACGTAGAATTTCTCTGCGTTGATGGCAACGACATCTTCAAGACTCCAAGCGTAAATTTGGCAGTAGCCGCCAACAAGCTCGCTCGTTTCCCTCAAACGCCCGAGCTCGCCAAGATCACCGCCATGCTTAAAGCGGCTCACTATCAGGTCAATGAGATTCATGAGGATCAGAGACCTTTGTGCTCTACGAGCATGATTCACTAATCAGCCACGTCAAGATCCAATCACTACCCCTGGTCAAAGCCGTTTCACCGACTAGTCGCTACCTCTCCTAGGGGGACCCTGGGGGGCATTGCGTCAAACACCATCGCCAACACTGACCAAGGAGGTCGAATAGGATGCTTGAGTGCATCTCAGCAACCTCCAGGGATACACGACGGCTTATCGAGCAACATCGCTTCGGTCGCCATGAAGACGATGTGCGTCACTGCCAGGAGTACGAAAAGGAGTACGGCAACCTGGACTCAGCCCTCGAGCCTATCCCCGACTGCAACGCTATAGACGACGGTGTTGACAACACTGAGGGACCTCTAGCTTTCACAAGGGCACTCCAAACTGCTTTGGTGGCCCAGTGGTTTTAAGATCACCGGGGTCAAGCCCTATGAAGGAAGAATGAACCTCGACTCAGTGGCTGCAGGCCTATGCCACTACTGTCCATGCCACCGGAGGAGACACCAACATCATGGCAAATTATCTCCCTATCATGCTCACGCCACCCACCATGAGCTGGTTTACTAGCCTTGCGCCAGACTCCATTAGATCATGGGAAGAGCTAAAGAAAGTCTTCACCGACAACTATATGGCCACGTGTACTCGACCCGGCACGAAGCATGATCTTAGCCGCATCAACCAGAAGCCATCCGAGCTCCTCCACAGCTACATCCAGCATTTCTTTGAGATAAGGAACTCTATTCCCAACATCACGGAAGTTGAAGTCATCACCACCATTATCCGAGGACTCCACCATCAATAGCTTCGCTCCAAATTCAACCAGAAGCCACCCACCGGTATTGACAAAATGATAACTACTGCCAACCAGTACGCCAACGCTGAGGAAGCCAAGGTGCACTTCAACGAGGATGTAGGCACCTAGCGCCCACCTCACTGTTATGACGATTGCCCTGACGACCGATGTCATAGCAACCGCCGCCCCGACGACCGCAACTACCATCGCGATAGCGGCCGTGATCAGACAGGAGGACACATGCCTAGCCAAAATCGCCGCTGTCGGCCAGAACACATCATTGCCGTCGTCAGTCAACCTCGCGCTAAGCGCAACTACGATGAACAGTATCAAAAGATCCTCGACGGCCCATGCCCTCTTCACAAGAATGCCAAACACAAGATGAAGGACTACATTGGTCTAGCTAGGGAGTTCTAGGACAAGAGGCTCGATGACGATGCCAACGATGGAGCCAAAGGTCGTTGACCACCTGGGGGCAACAACAATGCCTTTCAGGACCACGATAAGGTGGTTGCCACGATCTTCAGGGGCCTCACCTCCACTGAGAGTAGAAGGGAACGGAAGCTCGCCACTTGATGAGTGCTCGCCGTCACTTCAGAGGAAACCACCGCCAACCCTAGCTATCGCCCATGGTCCGAGGTCCCCATCACATTCAGCAGGGCCGACCAGTGGGTAGACATACCCTACATAGGGCGTTTCCCCCTCAGTCCTTGATGCAACTGTCCAGAAGGTGCTCTTTAGAAAGTCCTTGTTGATGGCGGCAGTGCTTTGAACCTACTCTTCACCGGGGCCCTAAGGGAGTTGGGCCTCGTGATATCAGATCTCACACCCTTGGACTCCTTCTTCTAGGGTGTGGTACCTAGAAGGGCATCTAGACCACTTAGAGAGATCACCCTACCAGTACAGTTCATCACGGCAAGCAACTACCGTGTCGAGCATATCAACTTCTATGTCGCCGACTTCGACACCACCTACCACGCCATACTTGGCCAGCTAGCTCTAGCCAAGTTCATGGCTATACTGCACTACGCATATCTGGTGTTGAAGATGCCTTCGCCTACAGGAGTCCTGGCTCTGTGGGCCAACCTCTCCGTTGCCTACGCCTATGAGAAAGAGAGTCTCGCTCTCGCCGAAGCCACCGACCTCTCCATCCAGATGGCTAGCGTGGTCACCGAAGCCAAGATAGCACCCACCGATGACATGGAGATTCTAGAGCTAGAGCTCCCCCACGCCTCCGGCAAGTCCAAGGAAATCAAGGAGGTCAACCTCAGCCTCAATGACGCCTCCAAGACCATGAAGATTGGGGCTCACCTTGACCCCAAATAGGAAAGCACGCTCGTCTCCTTCCTATGTGCCAACACTGATGTGTTTGCTTGGAAACCTATAGACATACCAGGGGTACCACGAGAGAAGATCGAGCACTCCTTGAATGTCTTGCCGACCGCCAAACCGATCCAGCAGAAACTCCACCGATTCACGCCAGACAAGGAGGCTATTAGGGTAGAAATAAAATGGCTTTTAGCTACTGGGTTTATAAAAGAAGTGTATCATCCAGATTGGTTAGCAAACCCTATTCTCGTTTGAAAAAAGAATAAAGAATGGAGAATATGCATTGATTATACTGATCTTAACAAACACTGCCCTAAAGACCCCTTCGGCTTGCCTCAGATAGACATGGTTGTAGACTCTGCTGCTGGCTGCGAACTACTCTCCTTCCTTGACTATTACTCTAGATATCATCAGATCTCCCTCAAGGAAGAAGACTAGATCAAGACATCGTTCATTATGCCTTTCGATGCATACTGCTACAAAACTATGTCCTCCGGACTCAAGAACGCCAGGGGCTACCTATCAAAGGGCCATCCAGATGTGCCTTGACCAACAGATCGGCCACATTGTCAAAGCCTACATCGATGACGTGGTCGTCAAGACCAAGACGTCCGACAACCTTATCGCCAACCTCGAAGAAACCTTCGCCAACCTGAACAAGTACCGATGGAAGCTGAACCCTTCAAAGTGCATCTTTGGAGTTCCATCCGGTATACTGCTGGGCTACATCATCAGTGCTTGAGGCATCGAGCCCAATCCTAACAAGGTCTCCGCCATCACCAATATGAAATGGCTAACATGCATCAAGGATATACAGAAGCTTATAGGTTGCATGGCTGCTTTAAGCTGCTTCATATCATGCCTCAGTGAAAAAGGGCTACCTTTCTTCAAGCTCCTCAAGGCTTCCGAGCACTTTTCCTGGTTAGAGGAGGCAGACTCAGCTTTCGAGTAGCTCAAAGTGTTCTTAACAAAGCCATCGATCATGACAGCGCCAAGACCAGATGAGACTCTACTAATATACATTGCCGCCACTTCTCGCATCGTGAGCATAGCTATTGTCATCAAACACGAAGAGGCCAGGCACGCTTATAAAGTACAACATCTGGTTTACTTCATCAGCAAGGTACTTAATGAGCCCAAAACTCGTTATCCTTAGGTACAAAAGCTGTTATACGCCATTCTTATTACGTCGCGCAAACTCCAACACTACTTCGAATACTACAAGATCGCCATGGTCACTGAGTTCCCTCTAGGGGACATTCTCCGCAACAAAGAGGCCAATAGCCACATCATTAAATGGGCTATTGAGCTCAGCACCTATTCCATCAAATTCAGAAGCAGACCTACCATTAAGTCACAGGCGCTTGCTGACTTTGTCGCTGAATGGACCAAGATCTAAGAGCCCATCGCCGCTGCTTGCCCCAAACACTAGGTGATGTACTTCGACGGTGCCCTTAACATCAATGGTGCTGGTGCGGGCATTCTATTCATCATGTCGACCAAGGATAAGCTAAGTTATGTTCTCTGGATACACTTCCTAGCCTCCAACAACGCCCTGGAATATGAAGCGTGTCTCCATGGTTTTCATATAGCCGTAGAGCTCAGTGTCAAACACCTCATGGTGTACAGGGACTCCGCGCTAGTTATCAACCAGCTCAACAAGGACTGGTCCTATTCCAACGAGAAGATGGATGCTTACTGCGCTGAAATCAGAAAGCTTGAAGGAAAATTCTACGGCATCGAGTATCACCACGTGGTACGTGACCAAAATCAACTCGCTGACCACTTATCCAAGCTGGGTTCTTCTCACGCCACGATCTCGCCAGGGGTCTTCATTCAAGATCCCCCAGCACCATCCATCAAAGAAGATAAGGAAGTCGAAGAGGTTCCCCCCGCCGAGCAGTTGGTACTTGCGATACCTTTGCCGGTCACCGATTGGAGGGAGCAATTCATCAAGTACCTCACCAGCACCAAGGTACCCGCAGACAAGGTTGAAACTAAATGCCTAGTTCGTCGAAGCAAGCTTTATGTGCTGGTGGATGGTAGCTTGATGAGGAAAAGTGCTAAGGAAGGGATACTGCAGAAATGCATCACCCAAGAGGAGGGAGTCAAGCTACTTCTTGAAATTCACTCTGGTTCCTGCGACAACCACGCAGCCTTGAGAACACTAGTTGGCAAGGCTTTCCGAGCTAGTTTTTATTGGCCCATAGCCATCACTGATGCAGAAGACCTCGTCTGACGTTGTGAAGGATGTCAATTCTTCACTAAGCAAATACACGTGCCGGTGCAAGAGCTGCAAACCATTCCAGCTTCCTAGCCCTTCGCATGCTGGGGACTAGACATGATCGGGCCTTTCAAGCCAACACCAGGTGGTTTTCGGTACGTATATGTCGCCATTATCAAGTTCTCCAAGTGGATTGAATATAAACCGCTTGTCTCGGCTACTACAAAGAAGGCAGTTGAGCTCTTTGAAGATATCATCCACAGATTTGGTCTACCAAACAACATCATCACCGATCTCAGAACTACGTTTATTGGCCATCACTTCTAGGACTTCAGCGAAAGACCGTTGCATCTCCATCAAATGTCTCCATTGCCCATCCAAGAGCCAATGGCTAGGTCGAACGGGCGAATAGTATGATCTTTGATGCCCTCAAAAAGCGCCTATATCAGAAAGAAGAAAAGCACCTGGGTAGATGGCTCAAGGAGCTTCCAGCTATAGTTTGGGGATTGCATACTCAAACTAGTCATAGCACTGGCATGACTCCATACTTTTTGGTCTATGGCTCAGAAGCCATACTACCAGCGGACGTTACTTACCGAGCACCTAGAGTGGAAACTATAATGAAGAGCAGGCCGAGGCTGTTCGGTTTGAGGACGTCAATAGGGCTGAGGAAGAATGCCTAATCACCTATGTCTATACAGCTAAATATCTGGAAGGCTTATGGAGGTACTACAACCGAAACGTCAAAGGTCGTTCATTTGCTATCGGCGATCTCGTTCTCCACAGAAAACAAAAGACTAAAGGGTTGCACAAGCTCTCTTCCCCTTGGGAAGGGCCTTATGTTGTCAAAGAGGTTACTCGACCAGGTTCTTATCACCTAAGTGACTTAGAAGGAGTCAATGTTCCCAACTTGTGGCACATCGAACACCTTATACATTTCTATCCTTGAAACACTCCAGATATGTACTCTACAATTTTATATTCAGTAAAGTTTTGGTCTCCATAACTTGTCTCCATTTTGTCTCTATTGTGTTTTAACACCCACTTGTGGTCGCCGAGCTCTATGCTACTTCATGACGAACTCCAATACGTAATTGCCGTAACTGCACCGACCACGTTTCTCCAAATCGCCGAACACGATTTCTCCAAAATCGCCGAACACGATTTCTCCAAATCACCGAACACGATTTCTCCAAATCGTCGAACACGATTTCTCCAAATCCCCGAACACGATTTCTCCAAAATCGCCGAACACGATTTCTCCAAATCGCCGAGCACGTTTTCTCCAAATCGCTAAACATTTTTCTTGATCGAAGAGCAACATCCTTTCTTTTATGTTCTCTTCGGAGACAACCCAGTCTCCGATCTCTCCCTACACATGCTACGGGCTTCATGCTCTGCGTTATGGGTTGTCGGCTATGGTCCCTTAGTCACACCTGTTTGTCCTACATGTCTACGGGCTCTGCGCTCGACGTTATGGACTATAGGTCAGCCAAGGCCGAGAGTTCAACATAGAATACATTGCTCGGATGCCGCTTATGCTGCCTTTATCTCCAAGTTCATATAACAACTGCCGAGCAACAAATGTTCCGCGTAGTTTTTTATGGAAAAGACCCAGTCACCGATTTTTCCCTACACGTGCCACGGGCTCTGCGCTCTACATCATGGGTGGTCGGCTATGGTTCCTGGGTCATGTCTATTACTCCTACATGTGTACGGGCACCGCGCTCGACGTTATGGACTATGGGCTGGCCAAGGCCATAGGTATCAGTAGCAGACCAACTGTTCGGACATTATTTAAACTATGCATAATCGCATCAGGTTTGAAGCTACGAAGATTTTTTCGCTGAACTACAAGCAAACTGGATATATTGCATATACATGCACCTTATAACATTTATTTGATGAATAATTGTTTCTTGCGCTTTCGTGCGTTCTAATCACACTGTCAAGCTTTTACAGATGATAATCTCTGAGCAGATTACTGAGCTTCACCGTTACCATCCATCTCACCAAATAGGTCTATATCATTGGCCAGCATCTTCACTGCGTCCTCCACTTTGTCTTCCAGCTGCTGTGTCCCTGCATCGTCCAGTCCTTCGGCGAACCCCCCCCCCTGTATCGACTAAAGGTCGATGGTCAGGTAATGGGACCGAACAACTGTGAGGACATGGGTAGCGACGGTCATAATGGCATCACGGTTGAAAGTCTTGAAGTTCTCCCATGCTGCCTTGCACCTCTAGATTATGGTGTCGGGACATTGACGCCTACCGTCGTGCTGAGCGGCCAGTTTCAGATCGACGCAGTCAAGCACCGGCTTAATTGCAGCGATTACAGCAATTACAACATCAAAGTTCTCCTTTTGGACCTTGGCCTCCTGCACCAACGGCAAACTATGCTTTGGCTTTATGACGATAGCCTGCAAGCGTTACAATGATCCATTATACAACCTCAATAGTAATTCCGATAAGGTGGAATTCACCTTTTAGCTCCTCAGCAAGTTTGTTCGCCCGCTTTGCTTCCTTTGCCTTCTTCTAGCGAAGTTGGTCAATGGCCTAGTGCATCTGGCCGAGCTCAGCGTCTTGCTCTACAAACACAATAGTTGTCAATGAAACTGCGGCTATGCGGCAATACAAAACTACATTCGTTGATGTACCATACCTACTTTCTGTTTGGATACACTGTTGAGCTGTTCACTTTTCCTCTCCAGCTGCTCAGAAGCACTTTTTAGTTGGTTGGAGACAGCAGCCAGCTGCTCGGATTGGCTCCACACCTACTCGGACATAGCGGTCAGCTTTTTGGAAAGGACCCCCTTCTGGTATTCCAGGTCCCATGCGTTCGACTCCATAAGGTCTTGTTCATGTTGGGCCCTCTAGATATTCTTCTCTGAGAGGTTCCTAGCCTCTTTGAGTTTTTTGTTTTCCTCAGCAAGGGGCTCCATTCACTATATCAGCTGGCGGCACTGCTCGGCAACTCGAGATATTTCCTGCATAATGCACGATGACAGTATTGTTAACCAATTCCAATAAACAACCAGGACCTTTCCAGACAAAGTATTCACCTTGATCTGTTTCATCACACCAGTAAGGGCTGTCTCTAGTCTCCTAAACTCCTTGGTGGTGTCCTCCTCTTCGACAATCACTATTTCATTGCCGCGCTTTCAGAGGATCCGGACTGCTTAGGGTCAAGGTTCGTCACGCACGATCTCCTCCACCTCGTCCTCCTCCGTTGCAGCCAGGGGACCACCTAGGGGCTCAGTGGTTGGATAGCAGGTCTGACCATGCCCTCTGAAGCATCAGGGACTGTCGTCTGCTCCTTCGGCGCTGAAAGCTTTTCTGCTCCTAATTCCACCATTGCCGAAGGCGCTGTTGCCGACTCATTCACCATTGTAGGTAGTCGCTCGTGGCTATCAAGCCCACCAGGGGCAGCAATTGGCTCCCCCGTGTGCTCCCGAACACTCAGGGACTCTAGGATGTGGTCTACTGGCATCTCCACCGCTCCAGGGCTAGTTTCTGGTTGCTGCTCAGTTTGAGCAGGCGGGGCTGGATCAGTTGTTGGCTTTGCACTATATCAAATCAGTTATTTAGTCACAACAGAAGTAAGGGAAATACAACAAAGTAACGTTAGCACAAGGACACTTACGGTTTGGTCTGACGGTTCAATTTCTTCAACCAGCGGTGTCGACCTGAGCCTCCGGGCGTAGCCACAGGGTCGACTCCTGTGCTCAGCGGGGGAATTCTTGGCTCTTCCTCGGTCGGCCTTGGTTTTGCCTACTGCTCTGAGTCTACTTCTGTTTGTTGCTTAGGGACCTCCATTGCCTGCCCTGTGGGGATTTTCGACGTCTACTGCGTAGCAATTCCCTTCGCTCGTTGCTCGAGGACTCTCCCTATCGGAGCTTCACAGACTTCTTCGCCTACCCCGGTTTGCTCCTCCGCTCGTGGGTTGCGTGGAGGCCCTTTCGTGCTCAGGGGAGGGTTCGTGAGAATCTCATTGTCGTCAAACCAATCGAACACCGCGGTTCTTCGTGTTCGATTGGTCTGGTCATCATCAAGAGAGATGCCGCCTAGTTTGCGGGGAGTAGTAGCTGCTGTTTTCCTCTTCTTCTGGGCCGGCTCATCTGCCGCTAGCCTCTTCCCTCGGGTTTTCACCTAACATTGGGGGAGGACTCTCCGTTCGACCAGTATCCATACCTCCAAATTCTGAGGAGACGCTGACGGAGCTTTCTTCAATTTGAACCGGTCATCGTGCATCCACTGACGGTGGCCAATCGTTTCTCGACACACCCGAGAAATACACCTGCCCTATCCTGCGAATGGATTTTCACATGAGTAGGATCAATTTATTGCTCGGTAGTATAAATAAACTTCTCGGAAACACATAGTTAGGATATTCACCTGAGGAGGCAGATTCTTACAATTGAAGGGCTTTGTGTACCCTGACAACCTGAAGGAGGCTAGCGGAGCGAACAGCTCGGCAGTCTGCTCTTTGACATCATTCCTAGATAGTATTTTTGGCCTCTCTCGGGTACCATTGGTCTCCCCTTTGAATTCAAAGCCTAGGTGCGCTCTCTCTTTATAGGGTTGTATGCGGCGCACTATGAAACTCACCGCACCAATCCACCATTGGCCTTCACGTCCTTTATCAAGCCAAGGAGTTCATTCACTTGCTCCTTGTCGTCGTTGCTCGATAGCTCCGACTAACTCCTCTAGCTTTCTGGGATGTGGTCAGCCTTACAATGAACCGCTGGGTGGCTTTGTTTCATGTAGAACCATCTAGTGTTCCACCCCTTTAGTGACATGTTTAGCGGTATGGTAAGGTACTCACTCGCCATCCCATCCTAAAGCTAGAGATATACCCTGCCTACCACCTTGGAACCAACATCGCCTCTCTTCTTCAGCCAGAATAGGTGACAGAAAAGATTGAAGTGGGGTAGGATTCTGAGGTATGCCTCACAAAAGTGGATGAAGATTGAGATGTGCAAAATGGTATTAGGGTGGAGATTGCACAGAGTAACCCCCTAGAGCTCCAACAGATCCCTCTAAATGGGTGAACAAGAAACCCTAACCCATGCCAAAAATAGTCTTTGAATACCACTGCTTCGTAAGTATGTAGGCGTGGGAAAGGACTCACCGAGAGCTGGCCGCCATCCAGGTGGTAGCACGGTCGGGGAGAACACTGGCTTCCACTAATTGGTTCAGCTTAGCTTTCTCCTGTTCAGTGATGGCACCCACTCCTTGTCGTGTCGGCCCACGGTGTCCACCTTCTTGGGACTCGTCTTCTTCGATTTCTTCAGCTCCTCTCTTCAGGCGCCATCTCTCAGATCTAGTTAGGGTTCGAAGGCGGAGGCAAATGTGGTTGCAGATTCGGCGGCTGTGAGAGACGAGGAGGAAGATGAAGTGGAAAAGGTGGGAATGGGGTCTACGGCGACACTATTATATAGGATTTTCCCCACCAGTTCTGCATTTAAGGTTTTTTTTGGGAACCGTTCCTGCAATCTGCGTCGCTCCGATTTCTTCGATGCGGAGTATGGGCCGTTACCTGGGCTTCTACGCAACCGCAACCCATGTTGCTCATTTATTGCTGCCATCAGTTGCTCCTCGTCAAAATATTGCTGACTTTTCCGCCATTTATTGAGGCTCAGTAACTGAGACTGTACAACCGTTACTCCAATTTTTTCTCCACAGTTCAATTTCTTCGATAACTCCGCCTGTAGCTTGGGGACTGGTGGCCTACTCTGTTGGTCTTTGATTGATTTTTCTAGTTTATGACCCTGGCACCACATGACTACATCATTTGCTGTTAGGCTCGGGGACTAAATGGGCACACTTTACCTTGCAGTGAATGTGCTTTCTCTCTTTTTGGGCCACGCCCGGGGACTGGCTACCTGCTCGGCTGGTTTTTTTTTACTATTTTCCTAGTTTCTGACCCTGGCACCACATGACTACATCATCTACTGTTAGGCTCAGGGACTAAGTGGGCACACTTCACCTCGCGGTGAGTGTGTGGAATTTTTTCTCGACGACTACATGCCTATAGAAGAGTATTGACTCCTACTACTTTGTTCAGGACTCTAAGTGGGCACACTTGGTCCACTGCAGAGAAATTTTTGATTCTAAACTTGAGCTCCTTACACCCTTATGGCAAGCCATACTTGGGTCACATTGCTTGGCGATAGGTCACACTGCTCGGTGGCAGTTCACGCTGCTCGGCGATAGGTCATGCTGCTCGGCAACGATTCGCACTGCTCGGCGACAGGTTCATGCTGCTCGGCAGTTCAGCATGGTGGTTGGACCATGAGCTTGACTGCTCGATGTTATTGGCATCTGCTTGGATGAGCTCAAGACGACGTTGCACAATGGGTACAAGGCACTCGGGGACTAGCTGTGGGGTGTACGACCTTGGATACCCATGACAGACCACATGGGCTGCACCCCTAGGGGTGGCCTAGCCCACAAGAAGAAGCCTTGTGGGGCACGACTCTACTCGGCTGCCTTCCGCAAGACATCGAGAAGATATCCTAAAGATACTACTGAGATCTGTTAGGATATGTATGATCCCAAGATTCCTGTAATTAGTTATTACTTTCTGATTATCTCTCAGATCTAACCGACTTGTAACCCTACCTCCCGGACTATATAAGGTGGGCAGGGACCCCCTCTAAAATCATGGCATATCATACGATAGCTAATACAAACCAACAGACCATAGGAGTAGGGTATTACAGTCATACTGACAGTCCTAAACCTATCTAACTCATGTGTCTCTATTGCCTTCTTGTTCTTGATCTCACGATCCTCTACCGATCAATCTACCTTCATGGGATACCCCTTGGAGGACTACCTGATGAAATTCTATCGACAATCACCTACATGAGTTGGAGGAGATATGTTTGTGCCTGAGCATCTTAGGCATGACACATGAAACTCTAAGGTGAAAATTGTTTCCTTTCTCTCTCATAGGAAAGGTGAAACAATGGTACACATTTGCCAGTAGATAGTACGAATGGGGACTGGGATGAACTTAAAGACAAGTTTTGTCTTGTATTTTCCCCATGTCCCAGTATCGGCTCTCTGCCAAGGGCAATCCTCGACTTTGAACAGTATGAGAAGGAGTCTATAGGTGTAGCCTGGGCTAGGTTTTCAAAGTTAATTCACACTAGCCCAGACTTGTCATTACCCGATGGCTGTGACTTTGTGTTCCTTTTGTCTAGGTCTTGACATAGATGCTGACCTATGCCTAGACATGACTGCCGGAGGTCGTTTCACACACAAACCTATGATCGAACAAGTATAATTCCTTGAGCACTTCATAGCTAAGCACACTTCTCCCATCATAAGAACCAAACCCCTCTAGGCAAAAGTTATGTCAAGTGTTGAGGAGTCCTCATTAGTCAAAACCAAACACATACCATTCCTAGGTTCGACTCGTGAGCCCTCACCTGAACCACGAACACCGAAGGAACAAGTAATTCATCCTTCAGAGTTCCCTATTGAATTCAGGGATTATGGCAATACCTCAAAATACCATGGGCATGAAAAGCTTACACTTCCTTCTAAGGAAGATTCCCCTAGGTTAAATCCATCAAAGGAATGGTTAATGGAAGTGAAACATTCTTTTAAAGCAATTCAAATTCTTTCACCTTCCATGACCATGCCCTATTCGTTAAGGGGAACAGTTGTAGAAGCCCTGAACAACCCCACGATCGACACTAACATCATGTCAGAATTCCTTATGGAAGCCCATTTGGGTAAAATACCACTAGTCTCGACCAATAAACTCTTCAAAAGTCCATTAGGACTCTTTTTTGAATGTTGTGGGATTGTCGGGTTGTCCCAATCATAATTGACAAAATCGAGGTTTTCATAGATTTCCACATCTTTGCCATCCTTGAGTTTGATATTCTCATAGGCTACCCCATTGAAAAACCTTTGCAAAGAAAAACCTTCCCATGGGGCCTTGATGAAAAGTTGGGAACAATTGCTTCTGCCACTCCTATCCTTTGTCCCAAAAATCCAAAGGCGAAGCAGCAACCCAACCATAACTCGTTCAAGGAGGTGAAGTTTATATCTCTGTTCGTTTCACCTAAGCTTACTTATGAAACTAAACGTGCATCATCACCCTCCCTTGAATCCAAACCATGTCCCTCTGGCCAAAACCTCTATGCCATGGATGTTCTTAAAGCACCAACTTTGGAAACTACGGAAAAGGATTCCACTGTTAAGCATGAAAGTCTCTCTTTTGAGACCCCTCACACTTCATGTTCAATTTTGAAGTCTCCAAAGTTTGTCTTGCTTCATACCCTATGCTTCTACGAGGACCACAACCATCCCTTGATTCCTGTTTCTTAACTTTTTAGAAGAATGGATGTGGATGCTTATGTTTATCATAAGTATTGCAAATCTCATATTGGCACTATGGTACTAACCTTGCAGCTTGAGCAATAATGCTTTATGCTTGGTGGTGAAGCTAGGAACTACACCACCATTGATAGGTGAAGGCCAAAGTTCCCATGGTCAAGCTTAAGATCATAAATCAAGCACTGCCAGGAGATACCCTAGATTATCATAAAAAATTATCATAAAAATGGAGACTTTACTATCAATAAAAGCAAGAACATGTTGTCAAGATAGTATGCACCTTTGGGTATTCTTGGTCACTAACCATTTCAGGTTGAGATTAAGAAGAACAAGGGGCATACGATGCTAAAAACATGAGGGATACATCAACTGAACATCATGATGCTCTTTGGTGATGGAACAAACTCAAAAAGAGATTCCAACCTTGCACACTTGACTTTTACACAAAAGTCCAAGTGTGGGGGAGGATGGTGAGAACATCGTTACACATTTCATTCATACCAATGGCTACCCTAGGTTTGATGACGTTAGCTCTACCTTGCTATAAAAAAATTAATTATTATTATATAAAAAAATAATAATAATTTGATGACAAATGTTCACCAACTTCTTCAACTCACATTTATATCCATTTGGATATATCTTGATCATGCAAATTCATGCTTTTCTTGTTTATGATATATGCTCTGGTTTGGATGCAATCATGCATGATACATCCATAGGCTTTTTTAAATTAAGCATGGTGCTTAGGTTAAAATGGTCTTCTTTAATTCAAATTAGACACATTGTTAAATTTTGATTAATGAACTTTGAGTAATTATTTTCATAACCAATGAAAGTAATTTATGATGGAGATAAATCAAGGCTCCCTAGTGTTGGGTGAACACTAAAAAAGTTGGGTGAACACATAAATAAAATAAAATAAAAATTTATAATAATAATAGTAAATAAATAAATAAATAATAATATAAAAGAAATAATAATTATAATAAACTTAAGGCTCCCTAGTGTTTCAACTGGTATAGCCCTTGTCTATTTCCTTTTGTTTTTCTGTTAAATAAACATGTACAAGAATAAGTGTGGGGGAGATCTCTCAAGCAGAACAACCACACACTCGAGATCTCCCCAACACGTTGCACAACACCGAATGAACCAACTTGTAGAAGGACGAAATAGATGACTCCAGAGAGGATTGACTGAACCTCTAGTTTAGCCAAACCATCTCTGACTCTCTATAGCTCCTTCATCTTCAATGATGGTTTGGCAACACTACCCCTCATCTCTCCTAAGTTTTGAAGTTTAAAATTGAACAAATTAAAAAGGCAAAACTTTTGACGCTCCATATCTATGCAATCCTTTGACTAAATTTGCATACTCTTTATTCCTTGCTAATATTCCTATAACTAGTGAACAAACTATGATAGGGACCCCATGTTATCTAAGTAATTGGAATATATGATATAGTAGGATGAAAATGAACCTCACTCTCTTATTCAAAGAACCTAGGATTTATTTTACAAAATCAAAATTTGAATAGCATGCTCCTCAACAATATGCAATTTCCTACCAAAGCCATATCTAGTGAATAGAACTTAAAATCTCCAAACATATGCTACCTACTCTTGCTTTGAGTTTTATCAAGTCTTGTTGACCCTTGTTGAGAAAGTTATCATGCCCCTAAGATCAAGATCACATACACCCACCTATACATGCTGCTCCTACACTAGGAGTACGCAAAAACATGCTTTCATCCACCAAAAACTCTGCTCCTACACTGGGAGTAGACAAAAAATTGTTTGATAGGAAAATACTCCAAGTTCTACAAGATAGTGATCTCTCTCAATATGTGGTTTAAGAGACATGGGCTATGCAAAAGTATGAAAAAAGAGGAACACATGAAGTTCCCAAGGTACTGAAAAAAAGATGAGCACATAAAGGCTCATAAAAAGAAAAAATGATAGCCATGTCTCAAAATAAAAAGCTAGGGAGAGATCATATCCACAAAAGGAGTATAGTATAGATTTAGAATTGTTTTATCCACACACTTGCACTTCTTGATCTAAGGGTATGTCATCTTTCTCCTTAGATCTGAGCTTTGACTTAACAAAATATGCAGAGTAAGTATGCCTTCATATCTTTTCCTACCCAAAGATCCATATAAGCTTTTCAGAGATAGGAAAGAAAGAAGGCAACACTATGATATGCCTTAGTGAGGAACCAAACACAAATTTGAACAATCTGAGGGAATCATTTGAGGAGCTAAGCTATGCTTCCATTTCAAAATCAAATGAAAAACCCAAGTTTCTAAACTAATTGATGCAAGGGGATTTGAATCCATGTTGTTCTATTATTCAATTACCCATGATAATGTGGTAGACACTTCAAAGTTCACAAGTGCATGTGAAGCTTGGAATAACTTGTATGCAGATGTCATATCAAGGAGATGACCCATCTTAGTCCTTAACTTTACTTGAGGACGAGCAAAGGGCTAAGTGTGGGGGAGTTTGTTGGTGGTCCTTAACTCACACTTTATACCACCAACACTTGTATAAAAATCACTAAAAACAACACCAAACCTAGTAATAGGACTTACAACTCACCAGTTCCACTCGTTTTGGTGAATTATACTTTTGTAGGATGACTTACATCAAAAGCATGGAAATATGACAAGAATATGCAATCACACAAAGCGCATTCCATCCTATGCATAGCAAATGAACCAAGAGAAAGCACACTCAACCAAAGAAACTAGGCCAAGCACCTACGTGGCTAAAGTTAAGAAGTCAACAGAAGGTCACCCACAAAAGATGGGGCCCAAAGGCCTCAGTAGGGGTGTGGCCGCACCCCTAGTGAGGCCACTTGATGATAACACCACTACATGCCTTATCTAGAAGCCCAAGGGAGAGCATAGACCGAGGGTCACCGCATTTGGCCCTAGTGGGGGTGCGGCCACAACCCTAGTGGCTCTGTTTGAGCCCAAACTTCATGGGCCGCCTCACACAGCCTCTCTTTGGTCGGTTCAGGTGGGGATGATGGTAAATTGAATGGTGAGGAGGCAGTTTGGTCCTTCCATATGGGAATGGGCAATATTCTAAAGACCCCCTTCTCTCCACCTAAAAAAGGAGGCTCCCCTCTCCTCATTTCAACAACACACCAAGGAGCAAGAGCTACACCATAAGAGCACCATTCCAAAGGGTCTAGGCCCTAGCTAGCTAGTAGACTTGGTTTGGGAGAGATGTGAGGGAGAGTATGGGGAAGAGCCAGACTTGTCAGTATCTCCTTGAACTTGTACCTCGGCGAACACTTGTACCTCGACGGAATATTCGCTAAGTAAGTGTTCAGGATTTCTTATGGCATTAAATATTTTGATTAGTTAATCTTTGCTCTTACTTGTTTGTGGGTTCATCGTCTGTTCTCATAATGGATATTCTAGTAAAGGGCCCTGATAAAAATGGATAACCCTATGTAATGCTAGAGTAGTAGTCGACAACGTAGATGTGGTGTCTAGTCTAGAGGCTACCTTCAGTTTGCCTCATATCCTCTGGTTGAGGGGTAGGCAGTAGGTGGTGATAGCCCTATCTGTCCCTTGTAATCCCCCACGTTTGGGTACGACAGTTCAGCTATAGACCGGCATCGACTGGTAGACCAGTTGCAATCCGATACCCGAAGTAAACAAGTGAAAGTAGAGTTTATCTTTCCATAGACCCAAAAGCCATAGGAATCGATCTCTACCCTTTCCAACTTTACCCCTTGTGTTGTCCTTGGATGAACTAGTCACTGTTCGCCTACACGGCCGTGTAGCCCGTGTACACGCCGTGTACACGCTACACGGTGGTGCGCCGTTTCCGTCCGTTTCCGTTTAATCGTCCGTTTACCCCGTTTAATTGATCGTTTAGCCCGTTTAATTGACCGTTTAGCCCGAATAATAGCTAAACGGTAGGTGACCGACTGTTTACCGTTTAGCGTTTAGGAAAACACTGGAACTAGTTAGAAGAAGTATCTCCATTCTCTGTGGAAAATACGATACCTTGAATTCAATGGAAATTCTATGCGCTTGCAGAATCTTTTTGCATTCATTAAGAAATACCAACAGCTACCAACTCTTGTACGATGCCCCAGGAAACCCAGAGGCCATGCAAGAAGACCACACGATGAGACCATGTTGCACAGGATGGCTGGTGAACCACCACTGTGCCTATAGTGCCACCACGGCTGGCACAGTAGACCATGTCACACCATGCCGCAACGTGGCCACAAGACCATGATGACAACCATTCCCAGACATGCACCACAAGACAGCGTAGCTTGCAAGCCAAGTTAGCTAGGTCCTCCCTCAGGCTCACTACCCTTCAGGTTAGGAGAACCTTCTTCTTTATACACGCCCTAGACCCAAACTCTATATAAGGGCAGCTAGGGCACCCATCTTGGGGATCCAACTCTCATGGACTCATTCTTACTCCGTAGAAGGGCTCCTAAAGCTTCCCTTTAGGCAGCCTATCTCCTAGCTCTTCCACCATTCTTGCACCCCCCATTGTAAGAACTTCAGAGCATTCAAGCGAGGAACACACACTCGATCATCTCTAAGACTAGACATAGGGCTCTGGCCTGAACCAGTATAAATCCTCATGTCTTTTAGATGTTACCATCATCTTCCTAGAGCAGCGCAGGCAATCATATAAATTTACTAGTCTAGGTTTACAAAACATCGATAGTTGGCATGCTAGGTAGGGGACAGTCATGCACTCTTGTTGTTGAGATGGAAGTGCTGGATCCCTACACCTATGTCGGACTTGCTCTTGGCACGACCCCCGATGGCCACATCTGCTTTGAAAGCCTCGAGTTCACCGACATCGATGGGCTAGCTCCCGTCAATAGTCTTCTCCCTAGCCTGAGCTCTGTGCTTCAGAGACCTAGACTTCATAGCTGACTACCTAGGTCAGCTGCGGCTCAACGAAGAGAATGTGGCTCCATCGCACATTTTGATGCCTAATCATGGACCTAGCCCGAGCTGGTTCTATGATCATTGACTCTGATGCGCTAGCATGCAGAATCTATGCCTACCTCGAGGCAAATCTCGAGCCAGAGCTAAGCCAGCGCATTTTCTATGTGTTGGTGAATGCTTTCGCCCAACTCTCTAGGAGTGGGCCCCTACCGCCAGAGGCTGAATTCTATAACCCTTGCACTACACTACCCTCCGAAATGAGGGACGCGATCACACTCTTCGAGCGGGAGCTAGCTAGGCGCAATGGTCGTTTGAATGATGCTAGAATCCTCTAGGTTTGTGAGAATGATGGAGTAGGATCTAGAATCCATCTATGACATCTTGCTTGTAGCCCCTGAGAACATGGAGTCTAAGTCTAATTCCTGTGGGGAGCTACCATCTGCTAAGAGAATGGGGCGACGCCAGTGGAGGACACAGAGGACTGATGCCTATCTGATTCCATGGACCCTCGAAGAACATGCCGAGTATGACCAGGAGCAGCCTAGAATGAGCTAGGGCCCATGAAGCTAATTAGGCCAATGAACATCACTGACGACAGATGCCCTACCCACAACACCTCGATGCTGAGGGCACCTAGGCATGGGCACACCATGTGTATGATCAAATCCAATAGGACAAGAGGGAGACACCTGTCTTTCAGTTGAGCCTAGCCAGAACATCACAGCTGCCACCATGATCATGTGGACTGGCCCCTGAATCCTCTGACCGATGAGGGAAAGCATGTCCATTAGGAGCTGCGAGACCTATTGGAAACTACGGTGGTGTAGCAGGCTCAAAGCTCCATGGAGAGGCGGCATCTCGAGGCTAGCCTCGTACATATCTCCTCGACTGCATGGCACCCTCGAGGGGCACCATGTGCCAAGCGCACTCTAGCCATGTGAGGGTGGCACATCGCATAGGTGGGAACCCTCCCTAGTGCACATCCGCTACATCGGAAACTTCAATGCCCATCCAACTTAAGGCACTAGGCGCCCTGGGCTAGATTGGGCAGGCAAAGATCAACTACACTATGGCAACAGTGACCTAGACAATCACATGGTCGACATGCCAGGGTTTGGGATGCTCGACACAGCCCGAGCCCAGATGCTTATGGCCCATTGGTGTTCACAAAAAGGATCCAGGCAGACACCATTCCTAGCGCATTTCCATGCATCGCTGAACATCATCAAGTACTCCAGGGACACCAACCCTACCGTGTGGTAGGAAGACTTCCACCTTGCCTATCGAGTAGGCAGGGTGGATGACGACCTCTTCATCATTCAATACTTGCCACTCTACCTTGCAGAAAGTGCCCAAGCATGGCTCAAGCATCTCCTCATGGACATCATCCACTTGTGGGTAGACTTCAAGCGCATCTGCATTGGGAACTTCTAGGGCACATACATGCACCCTTAGAAATTCCTAAGATCACAAAGCCTACAAACAAAAAGTAGGAGAAACTCTATGCGAGTACATCCACCTGCTTTTCCATGTAGTGCAATGAGCTTCCCAATATCATGGATGTGGACGTGATCTTCATCTCTGGCACGACCAACAAAGCACTCATTCATGAACTTGAATGCTGCATGCCACGGATTGATGTAGGAATTGCTTGACCTTGTGACAAGCCACACCTCCAACGAGGAGGCTGTCCATGCAATCTTCTGCAAATACAAGGGTAAGGCTCAAGCTGAACCTATAGATAAGGCTAAAGACTGCAATCAATAGGTAATGGGCAAGATGGACAGCTAGAGGCGCCACGACAGTGAGTTCATCGTGGCGGTCGATAGGGTCCATAAGCAGAAGACTAGCAAGCTCAACGACGTCAGTTTTGACAAGATAGTCAAGATGTTGTGTTGTAACCATGGCTATCCAATCAAGCACACCCTTGAGGAGTGCGACCTCATCAAGCGCTACTTTAGTGGAGACTGCAAGGCAACTAGCATGGGCACACCGTCTGGGCCCACCAGCAATGAGGAGAAAGGGGATGTGTATCCCGACCTGAAAGGGTGCCTCATGATCTTCAGTGGACTGGTGGCGTATGAGTCCAAACGCTGATAGAGGCTTATGGCTAGGGAGGTCAATGTGGCTACCCTAGGCGAAGCTGTCCCGACTTTCCTGAAATGGTCAAAAACCGTGATCACTTTTGGGACCATATTCTGCAACTGGGATGCTTCCCCCTAATCATGGACCTAATCATTAGCAAGACCTGCCTATCTCATGTCCTCATGGATGGCAGGAGCAGCCTCAATCTCCTCTATGCTAAGACATACAATGCCATGGGGCTATAGCAAGCAGCGATATGACCATCCAGTGCTCCATTCCATGGAGTCATACCCGGGCTTCAGGCCATTCCTGTCGGGCAGGTCAACTTACCCATGATGTTCGTAGGTCAAGCCAATTACTACATGGAAATGCTCACCTTTGAGATAGCGGATTTCACTGACACCTATCATGCCATCCTGGGCTGATCATGCTACGCTAAGTTCATGGCCGTCCCCAACTACACCTACCTAAAGCTCAAGATGCCCGGTCTTCATGGAATCATCACTATAGGAGGTGACCTCTAGCAAGTCCACCTTTGTGAATAGGAAAAATACGACATCGCGATAGCCACGTGCCAACCCCTATGGGTTAAACCCAAACATGACTTCCCTACGCGGTTGGGGAGCATGTGGAGCTCATGCTCTATGACCTCAGCTGTGGCATGCAATGAGGCAGGTGATGACATAGCATGAGGATGATGCGATGGACGAGCGCTAGAGGGCTCGTGACACAGCGCATTCCTCGATTTGATGAGCCATGAGCTCTAGGCCTCGCCATGTCGAGCACCGCGGATGATGAAGGCCACAACCAGCGGTGCGAACACTCGGCGTTCGCATCAAAGCTACTCTCAGCCAACTGAGAATTTGTACATAATGACCAATGAATCCTTCCTACACCCAGAGATCACAACACACCTCAATGAGCGCACATCAAAGCAACACTTCGATGATGTGTGCAACCCCAAGTGACCCATGTTGATCGGTGCGTGCTAGCCGACATGATTGACTCATGAGGGCTACACTAGAAGAAAGATCACCATGACCAAAAGGAAAAAGGACGATGAAAGGCGTGCTGCTACCAGATCTGTCCTGTAATGCCCCGATCATGAAAATGGAGATGCACTAGGCCAAGCATCATGGGTCGATCCCTAGATGAGGTCACATGACTACAACATTCAAACGATTGGATCATCGGTAAGCACATAGAAGTAAAAGAAGTGCAAGATACAAACTAAGAAAATTTATTTATTAAAAGACCCTAGGTACAACCTAAGGTCCCTGGCCACCACCATGGAGGATGCCCTCCATGTTTACGATGGCCACAATGATAGCCGTAGAGGCGATAAAGTCACCAACCAGCTCTGCCTGCACCGCCTACCCTAGCATGGCCCAAGAACCAGGCGCCACCTGATGGAAGTCCTAGTCAGTGCGAAGCTAAAGGACAGCGAGGGCAATGTCGACTCCCTGTCGGACTCCATACACCACCGCGCACTCAGGTCCTTCATCAAAAGAACCTCCCAGAGGTAGGCCTCCTCCATCTCTAGGCAGGTGGCCGCTAGCTGCTCTTCCAATGCTGGTGACAAGAAGGCCAGGAATGACAAGCAACAAGCAAGATGACAAGGCGACGAAGCATCCATACCCATGATGCGGGCCTGGGCATCAATTGCCACTGCCTATGCGTCAGCAGTCTCCCTCTTCAAGGCCTCGAGGGCCACCCTAATGGCATCGAGACAACGCTCTAGCTAGCTCACCTCATGGGTGGCATCGGAGTTGCATTGGTAGGCCTCATCTACCCCGCGGGCGAGCTCGCAGAATTCGCACCGATCATCCGAAGAAGACAACTGTAACACCCCAGGTGTTTACCACTAGTTAAGCAATGGGTTTGAGCTCAAACATGGCATGTTAAGTGGTGATGGAGAGGTTAGGTCAAACATATGAAAGCGAGCCACCACTTAAACTTGGTCCATGCACCATTGCTTACATGCTGCCCTTTAAAAAAATATGCTTGAGTAATGTTGGATGTACTTGTTTCATGTGTCTCGCATCAGCATCCATCTATATTGATCATTGGAAAAACTTCCATGAAGTTTGGAATAAAAAAGTCACATGAAATGATAAGTTATATCCTTGTTGGAATGGGTTTACTAAGTGCTTGGATTGCATTATTAAGTGAATGGAAATATAAGTCATCAACCAAACCTTGCAACCTTTCCCAAAGGACTCTAATTGAACTCTACAACAAAAGTCATGAAAGGTTCATGTTGAGCAAATGTCCAAAAAATGCTCCAATGGATCACAAAGGATAATTTAAGATTTATCATGATACTACATTGGTCAAAGTAGAACTATAGATTCTATACTAGTTTTGGTATGGAGCCCTAAATAAAAGTTGTAGTTCATGATGTGTAGAACAAACTTTATTTTTGGAGCATACCCTAGTTTAGCATGGAAATAAGTCAAACAGAGGCTCAAAGTTGCAATCCGCTGCTGTTTTTGGACTTCGCAAATTTGGCTAAGTGTTGGAGCTGATTTCAAGTTTCAATGTACCCATATTTGGCAAATTTTAGTTTGCAAACCATTTCGAATCTGGCCAAACTCCTTTAATAAAAGTTGGAGTAATCTTGTATCTCTACACAATGGTGTAATCGGTGGAACAAATCATCGATCGGTTTAGGAGATACGATGGGAGGAAAATGGAGCTTCAGTCGCATTTTTGAGGTGGTATTTCAATCCTTGGCTTCAGACTTTGAAATCGAATCAGTAGGGGGTTTGCTGTGGCCGACCGGCCCTGGACACGCGTGGCCACGTGGTGCCCATGCTCCGTCATCGACCCCACCTCCATTGCCACGCGCCTGCCCTACCCTCTGTGCCTTCCTGGAGTAAGCAGCGAGCCCCAGCTCGCTCGCCCTCACTCCCTCTACCCTCCCTTCTCTCTCCAGCGTTCTTCCTCGCCTCAACGCCGATGAACGGCCGCAGTCTGCCTATGGTCACTGGCAGAGCTCCGCGGCCACCGCTCGTCAATGCAGCCCTAACCTCCCTCACGTCTGCTCAGCGCCACGGCCACCATCCCCTACTTCTCCGCGTCCCTGGAGAGCGCTGCAGCCATGCAGCTTCCTTCGCTGTCGCCGCCATGGCCATCTATCGGAGTAGAGCTCCATGGCCGCCGTTGTTCTTTCACTCCGAGCACCCAAGCTAGCACCACCACCACCTCCGCCTGTTCGCCTGAACCCATACCACCTATCCCTGGCCTCGCGTGCTTCCAGGAAAGCCACTGCCGCCATACTATCAGTCTGCTGCGGCCACCGCGCTCGTGGCCGGGCTAACACAGGCCGCCTCGGGCCGGGATGAGCAGCCCCACGCGTGCGCGTCGGCTCCCTGGTGCTCCACCGCCACTTCCCCGACGTCCGGCATGGCCCCAACGGCCGGAGCCGCGAGCTCCGACGGCCTCCCCTGCTCTGATTCGCGTGAGGTGCTATGTACAACAATTAGAAGAAAGGGAAGGGCCAAACTGCAAACCGTAGACTCATATGAATAGTGCCTTTTGGACCTATTTGTTTTAAATCGGCTAAAAGTTTGGAAAATCATAATAAATCATAGAAAATTCGTAAAATAGAAAATGAGGACTTTTTGGAATCCTTGTGGAATTGTCTATGCAGTAGATCTATAATATTTCATGTTTTAGTTTAAAGTTTTAGCTGTGAAAATAGATTTATGCATCTAGGTTTTCAATTCTAGTTGTATTTGTCTTTTTCATAACTGTAGTTGTAGGGCTCCAAATGAAGTGAAATTTTTGTGGCGTGCTACTCATGTGATGTTTGATGTGTGGTAAAAATTTCATTGTCATTGGTAGCTACATGAGTGAGTTATTGGTTTATCTTGCTCTCACATGATTTCTTGCTTTAGCAACTTGTCTTTTTCATAGAGGTTGCTATACATATTCCAATAGAGTGAAATTTGTACAGTAGACTATTGAGAGGATATGTGAGCCAGCTGTAAGTTTTGTAGAATTTATTGTATACTTATGGTATATGTTCATTAAGTCACCTTGTTATCTAAAATAAATTAAGAAATGCATTAAAAGAATTTATTTGGTCCTGGACACTAGGTTTTCTGGTGTTCTTTAGTCATGTGTGACATGTTGGTAAAGTTGGTTTTGCCTAATTATGTGTTTGCAACATAAGTTAATATTTATTTTCTTGCAAATGTGGTTTATGGACAGATCTAGGAACTTAGCAAGGTTCTTCATGATAATTTGCTTTTTTGTGAAACTTGTTTATACAAAAGTCATAGATTATTCATGTATCTAGGTTCTGTTAAAATTTGGTGTCATTTGGCCTTGTGGTTTGTGAGTTATGCCTATTTAAAGTTGGGTTTCAGAAATGGCTGCTCTCTGTCAATTGTGGATCAAGTTTCTGTAAATGGGTATATTTGACTTAGTTAACTTGAGAATCATGCTAAGATGATTAAAGATGAATTGTAGAAAATTTCATAAGCTTTCCAGAATGTCTTGTTGCATGGCTATTGGATTTGTATAACTCTAGTTATGATCCAAACATGAAGCTGTTGTTTCCAGTCCAGAAATAGACATATGCTAGTTGTGGTTGCTTACTCCATGTGTTGCTAAGTGTGGCTTATGCCCTTGTTGATGGTCAAGTTATGATACTTGTGACCTTGTTAAACTGGTGTCATGCTTGATGTGCTTACTCTCTATGGTTAGTTGTGTGATGTTAGTTAAATAGCTATTGGTGTCTATGTCTTGCATAATCTTGTGTTGGTCTTGAATGCTTATGTGAGGGCATCTTGTGTTACCTTTCATCACATTCATACACATGCATCTTGCATCTCATTTAGGTACGCTAGATGAACCACGTGAAGGATGTGATGTGGAGCCGAACTCGAAGATTGGGTTTGGTGGATCTATCCCGAAGATGGAAGGACTAAGCAAGTGCTAGGACCGGAGATGTCCCCAAGTCGGTGCAAGCTAACTGAACTGACTTGTGTCGGATCCCAGGCAAGCCCCGGAGCATTCTAAGTCTCCCAATATTTTACAAATGATTACTTAAGTACTTATGATTGATGCATTAGGTTATAAGAGTTGAATGGAACCACTTGATGCATATGAATCCCTTGTCCAGATATTACACCTTTAACCCAGTATAGGTCCAGGATCGAATATATGCTTAGCCTTGCTTAGACCGGTAGAAGTCAGGTGATTTCCTGTCACCTGCGAGATTTAGGTGGATACCGAAGCACGGTTGGCTATATTTGCTATCGTGGAACAGAACCATGGGGTAAAAGAAAATCAAGGTCGGGCGGAGTCTATGCGTAGGTTGACTCATGTGATTCCGTCTGTGCCGATTAAGGACCGTACCGTTGTTGGCGCTTCTGACAAGATTGAACGCATGCCTATCACTTAGCTGGCCGGATAACTCGTTTCGACCGCGAAGCCTGAGTAGCCCAACTCAGGCTGGGCCCCTGTTCTGTTGTGCGCTCCTTGCGGGGGGTGATCAGACTGAGCCCAAGGGCAGGCTAGGCCTGAACGTCCTGGCATCTGGTGTCCCAGATTGTGCGGCGCGGTATGGACCCGCGAAATGTGTACCTGAGTTGTACCAAAGGTGACCATTGATCTGGTCTGCCTGGGTTTGTGTTAGGAATAAATTCCCTAGCTGGTTGAAATCGATTCAAATCACCGTCTCTCCCGGATAGTGAGAAACTTGGCTAGTCCCAACATCGTAGTAATTGGATTATGGAATGTGATGGTTCGAATAAATATGGAATTACTATACCTGCTATGGTTACTATTGTATGCTCTAAAAAGATATACCACATGTTTGGCACAGGATAGTTGCTAATCTAGAGATGGATAGTTATAATTAACTTGATGACAGAATTATAATTGTATAATTGAGTTAATCGCTTTTTATGCAAAATATTGTCAAGCTACCTCCACTTATAAAGCCTTGCATACTCCTTGGAGTCAATTTTATTTCTGGTTATGACGGGTAAGTCTAGCTGAGTACATTCGAGTACTCAGGGTTTATCCCACCATGTTGCAGGTGAGGTTTTGGCCTGCTGAAGATGGTGGCTAACCGCCGGTGGGCTCGGTGACTCTATATTTATTCTCATCTATATGCTTTTATCTGAGGATGTCACTTATGCTAGCAACATATTTGGAACTTATATTAATGTAATCATTTGAAAGTTATGTTGATTTCACTAATCGGTTTTGAAATCCAAACTTGTACTATTATTTATGAACCTATTTGTAATATTATTTCCGCTGCAACTCTAGGTATGTGATGTATATTTGCTTAATCACGCGATCTTGGTTGTGATGTTGATTTACCGAGGTCCTGCATGACACTCGGCGGACTACTGGGTTTATATAAGTGAAAGTATGCGCGTGTCAACGTGTTAGCGGGGACAGCCGTACTTGATCTTGTATAAATTGGGCGGTTCTGTCACAGCTGGTATTAGAGCGAGATTAAGCATAATACTGTCATGTACTTAGTTTTCAAAACAAAGTTTTGTTTTAAAAAGCCTATTTTGACTAAAATTTTAGCTACATGCAAATTTGTCAAAACTAATTTACAACACTATGCTAGCGACATCCTCCTTTATGCCCAGTTAAGGACTATTAGGTGGCTATCTAAGTACTAAAATGGGGGTTTTTTACTTTCGTCATCCATACGGCGTGCTATTGTATGGATGCCATTCGCTTGAATGGTAATGTATGGATCAATTGCCTCTACACCCAGGTAAGTGTGAGTTGTGAGAGCATGACCGTCCAACTATCGGTCTAGGGGAGAGTTAGCTGTGGTTGCTGGAATATTTACATGTTACACACATGTATATATGAAGGTACTTAATTGTGGGTGTATCTGCTGGGTAGCTATGGATACCGAAGTATATATATCTGGGGATGTATATATGGAAAGTATCTTAGTTTACTGCTTTCATTATGTGCTTATTTATCTCTTGTGGGAATGGGCTGCAATGAATTTGCCTGCAGGTACGCTAACCATGAATGCGTAGCTTGAATGTAGCTGACGACTAGCTATATATCGAGAGAGTACATGTTATGCCACCGACATAGAACATGATTGCCACCTTAGGTTGGCAATTTTGTGAGGACGAATAGGGCGAGCATGCATCATGATTATGCTTGTGCATAAATATGCTTCCCTCACTTTGTTCTAATACTAAGTAATGTTACTATCTTCCCTATGTGAAGCTAGCCAAAATACCTTGTCCTCTGCTGCTTGAATAACTATGCTTGAAGATAGTGTGTGATTAGCTTTGCCTTATATGTTTGCTTCTAAAAGGAAATAAAAGATAACAATACCTTATCACCATGTTTTGCATGATAAGTGTAGCGGTGTTGCAGTAGGTGACTGCTTACTATGTACGAGCTTTGTGCTTAGTAATAGTCGCTTAAGCTAATTGGATTGAGTGTTTTGAAATGCTTGCTTAAGACCAGGATGTAGGTGTGGATGCTCGTTATCTGGGTAGTGTCGTAGCTGTCACCCTTTTTGTCCTCTGTAAGCATAAGAGTGTTGAAGAGCGCTATCCTAGAACAACGTCCAAGTTTTGGTAATCTCATGGTTGTCATTTTCAATTAAGTTCTCTCTTAGGAGCCTAAGCCTGTACATGTGGTTGCTAGCCATTGAACGTTGTGCTACAAAGACCTTTATCCATGTCTTTGCTTGACCTTAGGCCCAAGCTTAGCTCCCTTCTTTGCTCGCATGTTTTGTGGTTGTCCCGCTCCTATGTGGGAGGACCTTGCTCAAAAATCCTTGTTAGATCTCATTGCTCCTTCTTCTACTGATGATCTGGTGCAATGCTAATCGCTATCTACCTTGCTTTGGAACCTTTTCCTCGTAGATCATGTCATTGTTTTATCAACTGAATCCCTAGTCAGTGCCTTGGCTCTGTCCCTTGAATCTTGTTTATTTTGTCTCCAACTCTTTCAAGTCTCTAGATGTTTATCAGTCTTAATCTCATGTTGCTCCTCGACAAGATCAAATCTCATGTTAATCTTTATCTAGTAATCACTTTGGTGGACACAAGGCGTATAGGGAAATTTAGCATGAGTCCCCTGCTCAGTTGTCTTCGACAATTAGGCTATGCTCTCTTGCGCTGTGTGTTAATCTTCGGATCCCCTGCTTGTTGACTCCTAACCTTGTGACTACCTTTGTTTGCTATCCCTCCTTCGCATAGTGCTTGCTCCTATGCAATCCAATTTGTGCCTATGTGAGATTTCTTGTGGGTTGTATGTTCAGTAATGGTGCCACGATTAGCGATCTACTGGTGCCGTGACGAAACCGAGAGCCTCCTGTGGGTGCGCACACAAGGTTGTGCTGCTCGGCACGCGCTGGTATCGAGGTTCCTAGTCATGATCCATTACAGAACTACACCAATATGTTATTCTCACATGAGCTCTTCCTTGGTTATCTCTCCTTATCATGGTAGAAGATTTGTATGTTGAATCAGATGCAATAGGACTTCCTTCTAGAGTCAGTCCAATGGTTAACCTTTGAAGAACAGGTCACTAACAGACTGCAAGAGATGGTAGACAAGTGACTCTACTTAACGGTCCCTGTAATGATGTCAGTCATCTAGTGAGCAACTTATGTCCTTCTCATTGGATCAGAAAGGCACGACAACACTTAATGTTGGACAAGTTATTAGTCAGATAACTATCGAACGTCACATTATGATTATGACCTGGCTATCCAAGTCTTGATCATTATGTGCATGCGGATCGCACAGTCAAGATCAACCATCTCTAGTGTGACCCCTTGCCTACTGACTTCGATGGTGACCATCTATTATGCGTCAATCACAACTATTGTTGGCAAGAGTGCAGATTTAGAACTTTTAGTGTTGAGAGACAACTGATTAGTTACTAGTCGGAAGCTTAACCTCCAGCTAGGTGACAACTTTTTGCTAATTACGAAGGCTATGTCTCACAGAGCAATGTAATAGCAAGCCATTTAGCAATGCAACTACTGCTTTGTTTTCCAAAACCTATGCTATCAAGTCAATTCCATCTTGGACAATCACACAGATAGTACAAGACGTTGTATCGGCTCCGTAAGGAGCTAGCGAAAGCATGTCCCTAGTTTCAGTCAGCATCTTTGTGCCCCTAGGTGCCCCTAACACATGTGTCTAGGTTTTATTGGACCAAGTGCCAAAGAATATTCAGAAACGGTTCCTTGTCTATGTAGGAATGCCCTATAGGTGGAATAATGCTTTGTGCCCTGCGAAAACATAGCCCATAAGTCCAATGCTTATGCATAGTCAAGTTGGTGTCTAGAACGATGGTTGAAGTGTTACCTAGAGAAGCATGTGAGGAAAACTCTAGCCTCCATCCTTAGCTAGGGAAAGGCTGCTGCTGCTATGAGGAAGGTTAGAGAGTGCAAAACACACACCTCAACGTGTGAAGCAAAGAAAAGGGAGAACACGAAATCTATCCAGATTTTGTGGCACTAAACCGGTTATCTTCAAGCCGGCGATTAGTGACTCAAACGAAGTTGGATTGACCCCAAACTTGGTGATCTCATTCCTTGCTTAGGACCCTTCAATGTCCTAAGTTGGTTTGAGTATTGGATTGAGTAAAACATCGGATTCGAGAGATATCTTGTCGGCTCGGTTTGCTATCATTTCAGAACAGAGCAGTTTTGATAGATGAATTGTTTGGATGGTCAAACGGTGTCCGGTTGAGTTGAATTTTGGTGAGTAGTTAGAAGACCCATGGATCTACATGCCCACCAAAATTTGTGCATATTGGAGCACTAGTTTGTGAAATATGAATAGAAAACAAAAGGGTACAGAATCTGCAATTTCGATGTGACTGCGATCATCATTTGCATTAGACAGTTGTGTTTGTCATTCATGCCAAGAAATTACAACTTGTAGGTGTATTGCTGTTAGACAACCCTCCATACCCTTGATAAGACTAATTGCACCCCTATGTGCCTTGCTTTTGCCCTCTTAGATCAGCAATGCGTGAGCAGTCAAGGTGTTCTAGAAGCCAAATTGTGCCCTTGCAATTCAAAAGTAATTGGATAGGTGTCAAACCATAGATTTTTGGATTATGGTTTTTGAGATATTGATTGGCCTAAGAATGGAAGCCTCGATGTCAACTATAGTTTAAGAAGGCTAGGTTTTGCTACGATGCAAGTCAACCCAACTTGCTGTGCAACTACACCACGAAGGCAAATTGTACTCAACCTGCTTGGTAGTGAACTAGTCCCTAGTTTTGTGATTACTTGCAACTTGTGTTGTCCTCCAAGCCTCGCTAACATCCTTCTACGTCAATGGTTCTCCAATGCTGACATGCCTTTGGTACCTTATATGTGTTTTTACCCAAGAGGTTGCATCAGATTCAACCCAGATCACTGTTGCAACTGGGATCCAAAGGCTCCCTAAGGAATGATCATCAAGAACATTGAGTCAATAGAGTCAGCTATTACATTCACCGCTCACTCAATGGACTCAGGTAATACAATGTTGTTATCAGAGAAAGAGCACTACACACATGGAACATTATGTAGCTTTCCATCAGTTGACATCTGAGTGATTGCACCGCTACAACCAGGTTGGATATTGGTTAACTAGCTTCTCATACCCTCAAAGGATGTTTACCCTGTCTATGATCACATCCTTTACGAAATGTTGTGCTCAAGCCACTTTTGTAGAGAACTGCTTTTCATACCTTGGGAACAAATATAGCACCGTTGCAAGGAATATCCGTCAACAGACTGCGGTCTAGTGCAAAGTCCATAAGGTCCGTGCTATATCCACTAGGGAAGTAGATGTTACAAGTATTTAGTATACACTTGTATCACTCTTCGTACATCGAGGATGAAGCATGCAGGACAGTGCTATCTTGGATTTCTTCCAATGTAGCAATGCTTTATGGACGCCAACGAAGGAGATTCTTCAGACAACAGCTTACGATGAAGAGCAAGTATCAGAAAGTGTTCGTGACCAAATTAGCCTCTATGATACTCTAAAGTTAAGTAGCCTAATGCTATCACTGATGTTGGAAACTGGCTGACATGTTTCTCTTCCCTTAAAAGTCTTTTGCACCGAATCTCGGGACACGATTCCTTTAAGGGGGGAGGGCTGTAACACCCTAGGTGTTTGCCACCAGTTAAGCAATGGGTTTGAGCTCAAACATGGCATGTTAAGTGGTGATAGGAGAGGTTAGGTCAAACATATGAAAGCGAGCCACCACTTAAACTTGGTCCATGCACCATTGCTTACATGCTGCCCTTTAAAAAAATATGCTTGAGTAATGTTGGATGTACTTGTTTCATGTGTCTCGCATCAACATCCATCTATATTGATAACTAGAAAAACTTCCATGAAGTTTGGAATCAAAAAGTCACATGAAATGATAAGTTATATCCTTGTTGGAATGGGTTTACTAAGTGCTTGGATTGCATTATTAAGTGAATGGAAATATAAGTCATCAACCAAACCTTGCAACCTTTCCCAAAGGACTCTAATTGAACTCTACAACAAAAGTCATGAAAGGTTCATGTTGAGCAAATGTCCAAAAAATGCTCCAATGGATCACAAAGGATAATTTAAGATTTATCATGATACTACATTGGTCAAAGTAGAACTATAGATTCTATACTAGTTTTGGTATGGAGCCCTAAATAAAAGTTGTAGTTCATGATGTGTAGAACAAACTTTATTTTTGGAGCATACCCTAGTTTAGCATGGAAATAAGTCAACCAGAGGCTCAAAGTTGCAATCCGCTGCTGTTTTTGGACTTCGCAAATTTGGCTAAGTGTTGGAGCTGATTTTAGTTTCAATGTACCCATATTTGGCGAATTTTAGTTTGCAAACCATTTCGAATCTGGCCAAACTCCTTTAATAAAAGTTGGAGTAATCTTGTATCTCTACACAACGGTGTAATCGGTGGAACAAATCGTCGATCGGTTTAGGAGATACGATGGGAGGAAAATGGAGCTTCAGTCGCATTTTTGAGGTGGTATTTCAATCCTTGGCTTTAGACTTTGAAATCGAATCAGCAGGGGGTTTGCCGTGGCCGACCGGCCCTGGACACGCTTGGCCGCGCGGTGCCCATGCTCCGTCATCGACCCCACCTCCATTGCCACGTGCCGCCCTACCCTCTGTGCCTTCCTGGAGTAAGCAGCGAGCCCCAGCTCGCTCGCCCTCACTCCCTCTACCCTCCCTTCTCTCTCCAGCGTTCTTCCTCGCCTCAACGCCGGCGAACGGCTGCGTCCACCATGGTCGCTGGCAGAGCTCCGCGGCCACCGCTCGTCAACGCAGCCCTAGCCTCCCTCATGTCTGCTCAGCGCCACGGCCACCATCCCCACTTCTCCGCGTCCCTGGAGAGCGCTGCAGCTGTGCATCTTCCTTCGCTGTCGCCGCCATGGTCGTCTGTCAGAGCAGAGCTCCCTGGCCACCGTCGTTCTTCCACTCCGAGCACCCAAGCCAGCACCACCACCACCTCCTTGTGTTCTCCTGAACCCGTACCACCTATCCCTGGCCTCGCGTGCTTCCAGGAAAGCCGCTGCCGCCGTACTGTCGTCTGTTGCTGCCACCGCGCTCGTGGCCGGGATAACATAGGCCGCCTCGGGCCGGGATGAGCAGCCCCACGCATGCGCGTCGGCTCCCTAGTGCTCCACTGCCACTTCCCCGACGATGGCATGGCCCCAACGGCCGGAGCTACGAGCTCCGACGGCCTCCCCTGCTCTGATTCGCGTGAGGGGCTGTGCACAACAATTAGAAGAAAGGGAAGGGCCAAACTGCAAACCGTAGACTCATATGAATAGTGCCTTTTGGACCTATTTGTTTTAAATCGGCTAAAAGTTTGGAAAATCATAATAAATCATAGAAAATTCGTAAAATAGAAAATGAGGACTTTTTGGAATCCTTGTGGAATTGTCTATGCAGTAGATCTATAATATTTCATGTTTTAGTTGAAAGTTTTAGCTGTGAAAATAGATTTATGCATCTAGGTTTTCAATTCTAGTTGTATTTGTCTTTTTCATAACTGCAGTTGTAGGGCTCCAAATGAAGTGAAATTTTTGTTGTATGCTACTCATGTGATGTTTGATGTATGGTAAAAATTTCATTGTCATTGGTAGCTGCATGAGTGAGTTATTGGTTTATCTTGCTCTCACATGATTTCTTGCTTTAGCAACTTGTCTTTTTCATAGAGGTTGCTATACATATTCAAATGGAGTGAAGTTTGTACAGTAGACTATTGAGAGGATATGTGAGCCACTGTAAGTTTTGTAGAATTTATTGTATACTTTTGGTATATGTTCATTAAGTCACCTTGTTATCTAAAATAAATTAAGAAATGCATTAAAAGAATTTATTTGGTCATGGACACTAGGTTTTCTGGTGTTCTTTAGTCATGTGTGACATGTTGGTAAAGTTGGTTTTGCCTAATTATGTGTTTGCAACATAAGTTAATATTTATTTTCTTGCAAATGTGGTTTATGGACAGATCTGGGAACTTAGCAAGGTTCTTCATGATAATTTGCTTTTTTGTGAAACTTGTTTATACAAAAGTCATAGATTATTCATGTATCTAGGTTCTGTTAAAATTTGGTGTCATTTGGCCTTGTGGTTTGTGAGTTATGCCTGTTTAAAGTTGGGTTTCAGAAATGGCTGCTCTCTGTCAATTGTGGATTAGTTTCTGTAAATGGGTATATTTGACTTAGTTAACTTGAGAATCATGCTAAGATGATTAAAGATGAATTGTAGAAAATTTCATAAGCTTTCCAGAATGTCTTGTTGCATGGCTATTGGATTTGTATAACTCTAGTTATGATCCAAACATGAAGCTGTTGTTTCCAGTCCAGAAATAGACATATGCTAGTTGTGGTTGCTTACTCCATGTGTTGCTAAGTGTGGCTTATGCCCTTGTTGATGGTCAAGTTATGATACTTGTGACCTTGTTAAACTGGTGTCATGCTTGATGTGCTTACTCTCTATGGTTAGTTGTGTGATGTTAGTTAAATAGCTATTGGTGTCTATGTCTTGCATAATCTTGTGTTGGTCTTGAATGCTTATGTGAGGGCATCTTGTGTTACCTTTCATCACATTCATACACATGCATCTTGCATCTCATTTAGGTACTGCTAGATGAACCACGTGAAGGATGTGATGTGGAGCCGAACTCGAAGATTGGGTTTGGTGGATCTATCCCGAAGGATGGAAGGACTAAGCAAGTGCTAGGACCGAAGATGTCCCCAAGTCGGTGCAAGCTAACTGAACTGACTTGTGTCGGATCCCAGGCAAGCCCCGGAGCATTCTAAGTCTCCCAATATTTTACAAATGATTACTTAAGTACTTATGATTGATGCATTAGGTTATAAGAGTTGAATGGAACCACTTGATGCATATGAATCCTTGTCCAGATATTACACCTTTAACCCTAGTATAGGTCCAGGATCGAATATATTCTTAGCCTTGCTTAGACCGGTAGAAGTCAGGTGATTTCCTGTCACCTGCGAGATTAGGTGGATACCGAAGCACGGTTGGCTATATTTGCTATCGTGGAATAGAACCATGGGGTAAAGTAAATCAAGGCCGGGCGGAGTCTATGCGTAGGTTGACTCATGTGATTCTGTCTGTGCCGATTAAGGACCGTACCGTTGTTGGTGCTTCTGACAAGATTGAACGCATGCCTATCACTTAGCTGGCCGGATAACTCGTTCCGACCGTGAAGCCGAGTAGCTCAACTCAGGCCGGGCCCTGTTCTGTTGTGCGCTCCTTGCGGGGGGCGATCAGACTGAGCCCAAGGGCAGGCTAGGCCTGAACGTCCTGGCATCTGGTGTCCCAGATTGTGTGGCACGGTACGGACCTGCGAAATGTGTACCTGAGTTGTACCAAAGGTGACCTAAGGTGACCAGTTGATCTGGTCTGCTTGGGTTTGTGTTAGGAATAAATTCCCAGCTGGTTGAAATCGATTCGAATCGCCGTCTCTCCCGGATAGTGAGAAACTTGGCTAGTCCCAACATCGTAGTAACTGTGATTATGGAATGTGATGGTTCGGATAAACATGGAATTACTATACCTGCTATGGTTACTATTGTATGCTCTAAAAAGATATACCACATGTTTGGCACAGGATAGTTGCTAATCTAGAGATGGATAGTTATAATTAACTTGATGACAGAATTATAATTGTATAATTGAGTTAATCGCTTTTTATGCAAAATATTGTCAAGCTACCTCCACTTATAAAGCCTTGCATACTCCTTGGAGTCAATTTTATTTTGGTTATGACGGGTAAGTCTAGCTGAGTACATTTGAGTACTCAGGGTTTATCCCACCATGTTGCAGGTGAGGTTTTGGCCTGCTGAAGATGGTGGCTAACCACCGGTGGGCTCGGTGACTCTATATTTATTCTCATCTATATGCTTTTATCTGAGGATGTCACTTATGCTAGCAGCATATTTGGAACTTATATTAATGTAATCATTTGAAAGTTATGTTGTTTTCACTAATCGGTTTTGAAATCCAAACTTGTACTATTATTTATGAACCTATTTGTAATATTATTTCCACTGCAACTCTGGGTATGTGATGTATATTTGCTTAATCACGCGATCTTGGTTGTGATGTTGATTTACCGAGGTCCTGCGTGACACTCGGCGGACTACCGGGTTTATATAAGTGAAAGTATGCGCGTGTCAACGTGTTAGCGGGGACAGCCGTACTTGATCTTGTATAAATTGGGCGGTTCTGTCACAACGATAAGGAGGAGGACGAGCTTGACCCCATATGGGTAGGGTCACAGCGCGAGCGGCACCAGTGGCCCCTTCAGACACTGCGTGTGAGGTAGCCCTGCAAACACGCACAATCAATATAGGTTGAACCTTCAAACTTGAACCCCATCTAAATGCACTTACCCCTGACCGTAGCAAATGGCAGAAGTAAAGCTATCCATTCTATTATTTATGTTCTCTAGAATTTTATCATTGGAAGCTACCTTTCTAGATAATCCCTCCATAATTTTTGATTGACCTGCAATTAATTCTCTCAAGGGTGGTTGATTGAAATTATTAAAATTATTACCTTGATAGTTACCTTGATAATTACCTCGGTAGTTCAGCCTTTGTTGCTGGTTCCATCCTTGATTCTACTGAGGACAAGAGTAATTGTTATTGTTGACAAAATTCACATCCTCATGGGTCTCAAGACAGTTATTCCATGAGTGCCCAGTGCTTCCACACACTTCACGTGTCATGCGAGAATCATGAATGTGCATGACTTCTTGCTTCTCATTGGCTCGATCTTCAAGCTTCTTAATCAGCAGGTCCATCTTGGCATATAGCATGTCTACCTCCTTGAGTTGATGCATACCTCCACCTCTCTTGTAGGTCTAAACATGTTCTTCATTCTAGCCTTGGTTGGAGGCCATCTTCTCCACAAGAGTGGTCGTAGCTAGAAGTGTAAGTGACAGGAATGCACCTCCAGCGGCCGTTTGTTATGGTCCATTCTAGCCAGCGAGGAAGGAACTCCAGGTGCACAAGAGCGAGAATAGGGAAGTAGTGGAACAGCCGACTCAAAGCAAACACCTCCTCGCCTTACCGCTATAAGTGTATTTATAGCCACTAAGGACACTCAAGACACACACGTGTTCATTCACATTTACTAACCGCTTAGAAAACCCCATAGAGCAGGTGAAGTGATCGGAGGGAAGGCGGAACGACGGTTCCCCATGTAGCGGCGTGAACCAAGTAAGCTACGCACATCCCCACTCTTTCCATATCATTTCAATTTGCGGGCCCATGTTCCACGATGCACAATTGCTTGTGAGTGGGCTCCATTATGCCACAATGTGACCGGGGAGGCCGACTGCCCCCAAGATCACACATAGAATGACCCACCGCGACCATGACCCTGTGTGGTGCTTAGGAAACCCACTCTTGGGCCGGTCCTTAGAAGGGCTCGAGGCCACAAAAGGGATAGGGGTAGAGAGGAGATGGGCCCTATAGCTCTAATCGGTGGTGCAGAGCCACATGACCATCTCTCTCTATGTTTGAGTTGTCCGCTTCAAAATTGCCCAGGTTGACCCCCTCTGGGGGGAGGCATCTTGCCCTCTGACCATTGCAGAGGCAGTTAGGGACCAATGGGTTTGAGGTCGATGATTTATGGGACGTCTCTTGATGAGGCACAACCAAACTCCACATCGATTGGGGTGGATATCGGGTCCCTCTTAGATTACCCATTGACCCTAATGAGGCGCACCACTCCGATCATGTGGTTATAGTGGACATGCCTCTCCCCGCGTGGGGCAAAACCAAACCAGCCTATAATAGGGCATCAGGACCTCTTGAGGTCGGCAAGGACACTAGGAAAAATATGAGTCAGGTCCCCATGACCCCATAAAAGTGTCAAAGCCAAGCCATGACCGAAACTCCTCCTAGCATCTCCAGGTCTAAAGACCTATGGCAAGCTTTGAAGACTCACAAATCGACAGAGGTCCACGACCTCTCCAGGAGAGATTGATGAAGTAGACGGCCTGGGTAATGCAGCAGTGTCTTCCATACGAAGCGATGCATAACCCAAAATGTGATCATGGATCGATCATGTGGAAAAAATAAAAAGGTCCAAGGCCTATGAGCCAAAGCATTATCGTAGAAAACATCACGACCACACAAAAAAGAGGTCGGGGAAAAATTCCTCGCATCATCAGGACATAATGACCCATGCGGCGACCCAAACTAGAAGTACGACCCTGAACCTATGGCTTAGGGGCTCGTTGCAATCCTAGGGGAAGCCTAAGAATTTATAGAAATAAGAGCGGCCACACCGCTAAAACACCAAGGGCTGGCGTTACCTCGATGGTGATGTCGACTGACAACCTAAGGACAAATGACAGAGAGGAAGCACAGACGACACATGCGCCACCTGCTCCACAACGAACAACATGACCTTGGGGACCACATGTCGGGGGGACGCTGCCATCACTTTGGCAACAAAGGGAGCAGCCTGGCTATCACCAGCAAATGAAGTGCGGATGGGACATCATCCTGATCCGTTTAACATAGACAACATGATAGGGCCGCACTACTTTGCCCTCCCCTTACTCCATGAGTAGTCCCAAGCAGACATCGGGAGAACCTTTAGCGGGATCATGACATGATACCGGACTATACGGGAAACTCAAGGAGAAGCCAGAAACGCCTCTAGCCGTCGCACATTTTGAGCACACAAACCACCAAGGTTTGGAACGAGAAGTGGTGATGGGGTAGCAAACCGATGTCGCATATGACCCGACTCAGTGGCCACACTACCTCTCAGTCCCTAGTTCACAAGTCACCTTCTAGCACCAGTTGTTGGGAGGAGTGACGCTGACCTCTAGCCACCACAAATGATTGCCAATGGATCGCATGCTTGAAGCCCCATGGTTCCCATCATATTTTTCTCTCCTCTCTTTTTCTCAAATTCAGTCTAGGCTAGAGCCAAGTTTGTAGAAATAGCTAAAGGTGGTTTGAACGGTAAGGAGGCACCTATTTATATGCCCAAGGTAGACTGAGTAGCCTGAAACCCCTGCATCGTGTGGTGCACCATGGGAGGCCACAACCAATGTCAAGTGTCCACATGAGGTCTAGAAAATTGAGATGTTCCCAAAGGCAGGGCCGGTATAGCATCAATGAGACCATTTGTGTCATGGAACCGACCAATTTATAGGAGCACAAGTACAAAAACAATCACTGAAACGATCAAATTCTCGAACTTGAGCACATATAAACGCGGTAGTCAACTGAAATCTCGAAGGATTTCAAACCAACTTGCATACAACCAAGATCACAGTAATTCAACATAACATATCGTACATTACAACATTTCGCAGATGTTTGCAAATAGATTACATCAGCATAGAGTCATCGTTATTACAAAACAAGTCTTGTAAAACATGCGGAAGCAAATAGTTTGACTTACACACCCGAGTTCAAATACAAATACTGGTTCGCTGATCACAACCCGCAAAAGCATTCAGATAAGAGAAACAGAGATCATGCCCATGATCTAGTCTTCATCACCCGTCGGGTGGAGACAATACTTATAGAATCCCTGATATAGTAGGTGATGAGTACAGGCCCGATCTTCCAAGAGGTAGCCGGTAAGTTCGATTTGTGGAGATCTCGACGTTGGCGATCCGGCTTCAAATCAGACATGATTCGAACCCTACAACCGTTACACCACTGCTCCGTTGGTTATCAACCAAGCACAACTTGATTGACCTCGCCAAGAAGGCTTTTCCTGCAAGTGAATCGAAGAGCACAAGCAAGAAGGTAAAACACGCAATCTGAAATTGCAAATATGAATGACGCGGATATCAATAGAGGATTCAAGAACTCGGTTCCAAAGGACTAATCGACACAGTGGAGGAGATCAAGAACGGGGGCCCTGGATCACTGTAAAAGGATTTGTCACCACAGTTACAATGAACGATTCAGTTTCTCGATGGAAAACTAAACTCTAAACAAAACCCAATTGTGTAGCAGCGGCGGCAGCTGTGTTTATAGTCTAAGACTCGACCTAGGGTTGGGGACGGCCAGGGGTTGGGCGGCCACAACTTGGGCTTAAGGCCCGACACGATACATGGCCAAGTTTGCCCAAATAGGTGACGCAGCACCTTGCCGTGGTCACACAGAATGATCCACGGACCTTCTGGAGCTGGGACCAGATCCAAAACGACGGCGTCGTCGTCCCCTTTCCAACGCATCCAAGAACGGCCCGTTTCGATGTCGTATGAGGAAGTTATGACCGAAACAGTGACGACGTGTCTGCTGAATCCGAGGACGACGTGGCAGCTGAGTTGGAAACGAATTGCAACTTGGGGAAGACCATGGGGTCGATGTGTCCAGCGTGGCGATGTCCTCATCATCCTCCCCTTCTCGAATTGGAGTCGTCCTCGACTCCATATTGGCGATGTCCTCATCATCCCCTCCTTGTAGAATTGGAGTCGTCCTCGACTCCATCACATCATGAGCGAACTCCTGCAAAAGGTTAGTGACAGCAGGCAATGCACCAGACATAAAAGGTTGACAAAACATAGTATAACATGGTGCATCAGGATTATCACATAACTCAGCAGTAGTAGGAGTTGTAGCAAGAAAAGCACCTCCTTTTAACTTAATCCCATTATTTTTAGCAATGTCTGTTGGAGGTTTATTTTTGATCTCATTAGCATATTTAATAATATCCGTAGGAGACAAAGGCAGCAATGTAATTTTCTTGTCCTTATGTATGATAGTGTATGTATTAGTTCTACCATAGTGTAAAGCATCATTATCAAATTCCCATGGGCGACCTAACAAAATGGAACAAGCTTGCATAGGGACAACATCAAAATCAGCAGTATCATGATAAGAGCCTGTGAAAAAGCTAATGCGTGCTGATTTAGTTACCTTAGTCTTACCACTATTATTGAACCATTGAAGTTTATATGGATACGAATGTTGTCGTGTGGTCAAGCCAAGCTTGTCAACCAAATCTGAACTCACCAAGTTGTTGCAACTCCCGCTATCAATGATAGTGAGAACACGACAACCCTGCACAATGAGATACATGTGGAACAAATTATGGTGTTGGATCTTCATCTCTTCTTCATGACCCACACGTGTACTCAAGACACGCTGCACAAGAAGGCTAGGGTAGTCCGCGGCAGTAGCCACGGAGTCAATGGTGATGGCCTCCTTGTCTTGATCGCCCTCGGTGGGATCTGCATCAATGTTAGCAGCAAGGGCTAAATCATCTTCAACATCACTAGCACTTACATATCCATCCTCGGTAGCAATGAAAGCGCGACGACTGGGGCATTCCTTCATGACATGTCCCATGCCTTTGCATCGGTGGCAAATGATTTTAGAGCTAGACGAGGAGGAGCTAGTAGAAGCACCCAGAGTGCCACCTTTCTTCAGCTGTGGAAACTGCACATTAGACAATTTACTTACCCCGGAAGAAAATGGAGGTGTAGATGGCTGTGGTGCAATAGGAAGCTTGGGCGTCTCCGGCTCGGAACGCTGCTGAAAATTCCTCCCATTGTGAGACCTAAAAAGCTGGTGTTGTTTGCGTCCCTGTACTTCTCGTTCTGCCTTAATAGCAAGATGATACAATTGGGAAAAATTGCGCCATTCTTTGTAATCAAGTATGTTCTGTATATCATGGTTTAAACCACCAAAAAATCTAGCACTAGCATCATGATCATCTTCATTTATACCACAACGTGCTAAACCAATAAGCAATTCTTGATAGTATGCTTCTACTCCTGTATCACCTTGTTTTAAAGTTTGTAGTTTCAAACGTAAATCATGTTGGTAATAAGGAGGAACAAAACAAGATGTCATACGTTGCTTTAAAACATTCCAAGTTTGAGGCACAGCAGCAGCATTATTGGCATTGCAAAGATCACTCCACCAGAACAAAGCAAAATTAGTAAACTCACTAGTAGCAAGTCTAACTCTATGCTCAGCAGGAACATTATGAGAATCAAATTTTTGTTGAACAGCAAGCTCCCAATCTAAATATGCCTCTGGATCAACATTACCAGCAAAGGGTGGTAGACTAAATTTAATTTTGGCAAAAGGATCATTATTACCATGATTATTACCTGCCATACCGCGACGATTGAAGTTGAGGCGGCGACGGGCACCACCGTCAGCATACGCATCTTCATCACCAAAAGCATCCGCATCTTCATCATCAGCACGATAAGGTGGAGGGCGTTGCTCAAGCTGTTCAATGCGGGTGACCAGATTGTTCACGTTACGCGTCAGCTCGGTCATAAGATTGCGTTGTTCAGTCATGAACGTTGCAAGCTCGCCCTTGGACACGCACTCATTGAAGTCCGTCGGAGTTCCTGCCATGGTTAGAAGATAGAAAAAGACAACACCAAAGTATTATCCCTATCAACTAAAAGGAAACAAGTGGTGGTGATGGTGGTGAAAGTGGAATGCAAAATCACAAGCGGCTTACCACCGTCTTGCCTGTATTCTTACCAACGCCAAACAGGAGCAAAACCAAAGTGGTGAAGCAATCTATTGTTGAGCGTGGGTAACAGTTGCAAGATGAACCTATGCTGACAGAAGAATATGTGGAGCTATGGGTAGGCACACAATATGACAGCAAGGATTAGCAATTAACGAGTGCAGAGTAACGATTGTTCAATCCGGATCCAAAGTACAAATCACAGGTGCTGGCTAAGACGTGTCGAGACGTAGCGCAACAAGGTGAAAACAAAGGATGATCGAAAGAACTCACAGAACAAGCAAATAGCCCGGATTTCTCCTTTTTCCTGAATTTTTCCCGGATTTTTCCAAAAGGCACTAGTAGGAAACAAACTTTTTTTTCACTATTTTTTTATACTTTTCTCTGAACAAGGATCACAAAAGATGCAACCACAAAAATTGGCACCTACAACTGAGGTGGGATGTGGTCTACAGAAATTCAGCACGTTCTCTGAAAAGCGTGCAAAAACTTTGACAATTTTTTTTTCTATATTTTCCCAAATTTTTTTGGCAATTCTGATGAAACCAAACAGGGCGAAGTCGAGTTTGGGTTGGGTCCAAATGGTGTCAAGAAGCTGCTGAAAAAAATTCAGATTTTTCTGATAAACGAGCGAAAAGTTATGCCTGTTTTACCGAAGGTATCTCAAGGTATGTTTTCTGGGAGGCACAACACGGCGGCGGTAGTTAGGGCAAAGCGTCCCTAAACTCTAACACCGATCACAGCAGTAGGTATTCGCCTGATGATGTAAGGAGGGCTGCGATGCAGGCAAAATAAGAGCGGCTGGCAACCTATCTAGGGTTTGCGCGGCGGCGAGAAGTTACACAAGGCGGCTAGCGGGGCAAGTCGAGTAATGTGGTGGCTTCGACTTGTTGTTTGGGAACGGTGGATGGGATAGCGGCGGAAAACAAAATCACAGCAACGAGCGATTGAACTACGACCACGAACACAATCCTAAACCAGCAACAAGACTCGACCACGGACACAAACTCAACAACACGAATCTGAAACGAAATTGCAAAGGCACAAAGGGCGATAGGACAGCGGAAATTGAAATATTTTTGGGCTTTTTGTGGACTCTAGGTAATGAACAAATATGAATCTAAGGCAAACGAGATTATACCTCGCGGTAAACCTGAAATATCTGATACCAATTGATGAGTACAGGCCCAATCTTCCGAGAGGTAGCCGGTAAGTTTGATTTGTGGAGATCTCGACGTTGGAGATCCGGCTTCAAATCAGACACGATTCGAAACCTGCAACCGTTACACCACTGCTCCATTGGTTATCAACCAAGCACAACTTGATTGACCTCGCCAAGAAGGCTTTTCCTGCAAGCGAATCGAAGAGCACAAGCAAGAAGGTAAAACACGCAATCTGAAATTGCAAATATGAATGACGCGGATATCAATAGAGGATTCAAGAACTCGATTCCAAAGGACTAATCGACACAGTGGAGGAGATCAAGAACGGGGGCCCTGGATCACTGTAAAAGGATTTGTCACCATAGTTACAATGAACGATTCAGTTTCTCGATGGAAAACTAAACTCTAAACAAAACTCAATTGTGTAGCAGCGGCGGCGGCTGTGTTTATAGTCTAAGACTCGACCTAGGGTTGGGGATGGCCAGGGGTTGGGCGCCCACAACTTGGGCTTAAGGCCCGACACGATACATGGCCAAGTTGGCCCAAATAGGTGATGCAGCACCTTGCCGTGGTCACACAGAATGATCCATGGACCTTCTGGAGCTGGGACCAGATCCAAAACGACGGTGTCGTCGTCCCCTTTCCAACGCATCCAAGAACGGCCCGTTTCGATGTCGTATGAGGAAGTTATGACCGAAACAGTGACGACGTGTCTGCTGAATCCGAGGACGACGTGGCAGCTGAGTTGGAAACGAATTGCAACTTAGGGAAGACCATGGCATCGATGTGTCCAGCGTGACGATGTCCTCATCAGTAGGTCATCTACAACAAGAGGGAATAAACCCTGAGTACAAGAATGTACTCAGCTAGACTTACCCATCAGAAACCAAAACAAATGACACCAAGGATTATGCAGAGCTTAATTTAGTGGATCTGGCTGACACTTTCTTTTTGCGGAAAAGTATAAGTAATAATGATCAACTTATAACCTGGACTAGCAGTGACTTTTAGCCATTACCCTGTCATCTATATTAGCACCTGTACTAAGCAATCATTTTATTAGGGTGCAAACATTAATAACCATATCAGGTATTCATTGTGGCAACCTTATCATCATCATCCATTTAACCATATCGTTAAATTAATTGAATCTACATTGCCGCTGCTCAGTCAAGTTCTCACTATCCGGGAGAGACGACGATTCAAATTGATTCCTATCCAGCTGGAGGGTTATTCCTAACACAAACCCTGCTTCCCCCGTCAGGGTCGCAAACAAGTCACCTTTGGTACAACTTAGGAGAAAAATAAAAGAAAAGACGTGGGTCCGGGCCACCCTGCATTCTCAGAGAACCACTTTGCCAGGAAGTGCAGGATTTTAAGCACTTGACTCCCCTTGGACTTATGCCAATGGTTCTCCGCACATCCTTACTACCTCCAAAATGCATCCAACCCCCATGGATCCCAGCCTGAGTTGAGCTACTCGACTTCATGGTCGGAATGACTTATTCGACCAGCTAAGTGTTTGGCTGCGTTCAACATGACATGAGGACGTACAGCGTATCGGTCCTTAAACGATGCAGACGGAGTCACTATGTTCAAACCTACACAAGACTCCGCCCGGTCTTAATTCATTATTCACATGGTTCTTTTCCATGATAGCAAATATAGCCAACCGTGATCCACCTCATCCTAAAGCTCGCAAGTGACAGGAAGTCACCTAACTTCTACCGCACTAAGCATGGCTAAGCATTTAACCTGTTCCTAAACTTAAATAGGATTCCAGTGCGATATCTGGACAAGGAGGGATATATAATGCCACAATTGGTTCCAACCAATTCCTATACTTAATGCATCATCAATGAATAAAAGATACTCAATGTATTTGTAAAAACATGGGAGGCTTAATATGCTCCGGGGCTTGACTTTCAGGAAAGAGGAAGGCTGGTGGTCAAGGCACTCGGGCAACTCCTCCGCGGCGGCTGCTTCATCGGCTTCCTGCATCTCGGGCTCCTCCTCCTGGTTGGCTCCCTCGAACTCCAGCAATGTCACTCCCTCTGGCACACCTATTGCATGAATGCGCAAGATAAATATCATGGATGCACATGAACGAATGTCAGGGATGCTCGGGGAATGCACATGTTCGCTGTAGTCTGCATATTCTAACTTAAGCCCTATTCAAATCACTTTACTTACCAAGCTTATACAACCTAATGTATAATTGCTCATCTTCAGTTAATGACCTAGCACCTGCACCTAAGCATATTCTCAAGTTAGGCTAACCCCTAAACAATCAATGAGAACATTGCAACAAGCATACACTCCAGCATTTGTATTTCAGCAAAATGAAGACTATGTAGTGGTACAGTAAAATAGCCATAACTGGAGATTTATAAATCCAAATGACATGCAACAAGACAATTTGGAAAGCTTATGAAATTGTCTACAACTCCTTTTCAGACCTCAAAGTATGATTCAAACCTTTACCAGGTCGAATTCCTCACTCAACATAACTATGTCCACACAAGACAGAGAGTAGGTAAAACTGGAACCTAACTTTAAACAGCTGTAGTTCCTAAACTTCTAGGCCAAATGCTCTCAAATTTTGACAGGAGCTAGATACATAAATTATCCACAACTTTTGTATTCATCACATTCACAGCAAACCAAAATATCATGGGGAACTTTATAAAGTCCCCAGATCTGTCCAGAGGAACATAATGCAAACAAATAATTATTAACTTATGATGTAAACACATAATTGGACAAAACTAACTCTACTCACTTATTACACATATCACAAGAACACCAGAAAGTACGGTGTTCATCACCAAAACATTTCTTTTAATACCTTTCTTAATTTATTTAATTAATTAGAGGAAATGGTAAACATAAAAGAAAACTACACCATTAAATCTACAAAAATTACAGTAGATACTACATGCTCTAAGTAGACAACCATAAAAATTTCACACCATTTGAGCAAGTATGACAGCCTACACAAAAATGATAGGACATAATGGCTTAAAATGACATAATTAGGAAACCTTAGTGAAAGATGTCAAGCAACAGATTTCATATTTTTCCTAGCATCCTTAAGGTACTAGGATACTACTCACAAAGTTTCATGGTTATAGGATTCTTAGATAATTTACAAAAATTCACACAAGTATCAATTAATGATAAAAGGAAAATCTATAACTCAAAAACCCTACATGCAATGACTCTCAAAATTTAACCAGAGCTTTTACTAAGCAAGACTAGCTTACCCACAAAATTTCATAATTTTTGGATCAAAGAAACTCAAGATATGATTTAAACAAGTTTGCATGCATTTAAAAACACATTTCAAGTTCCTATTTAATTCTTCCAAAATTTCTACATCATGTGCTCATGTCATATTTTTCTTAAATACTAGACTTCACTGTGAGTCTAACAAAATTTGAATCACACCATTTTGATCTACACATTTGGAGTTACAAAATTTACAAAACAACATTCAAAACTGGAAATTTGAACTATCCTTTTGAACAAATAGTCACTGACGCGTGGGACCTGCCTATCAGCCGGACCCACTGGTCAGCGACAGTGAAACAGGGGAGGCGGTGTTTGATGGCATGGCGGTGGTCTTGCTCACCGACGGCGAGGACTCCGGCGACACCAAGGCCACCTACGTGCTCTACGTGATGAGAGGAACTGATTGGTGCAAGTGGCAAGACCTAAGACCTAGCGGAGGTGGCTCGTCGCCGGTGATGGCGGCATGGCAAAGCTCCGGCGCGAGGTGCTGGTGATGGTGAGCCATGGCTGCCTCAACCGAGCTCGGTATGAGCTTTAGGAGGTCACTACTGTGCTACACAAGCATAGAAAAGAGTATGGGAAAGCCTCGGTGGTAGTTGGCCGCGTAGAGCTTCAACTCCAACGAGACCCCGTCATGGCGGGCGGTGGTGGAAACGGCCAATGCGCCCTTACCAAGACCCAATTGGCTAGGCTAAGAGGTGGATAAGGTAGAGGAGGACATGACAGAGCTATGGTGAAGATGTAGTTCGCGTTTTTGCGGCGGCGAGCGCGCACGAGCTCGTCGGAGCTGCTACGGCTATTGCTGCGGCGCTTTGGGCGAGCGGAGGAAGCGAAGGAGAAGGCAGAGCGTGTGCGGGCGAGCTAAGAGGCAGCAGGGCGCTCTCCACTTCAAGCCGGCCAGCGCGCGGCACGGTCAGGCCAAGCCCGACGCATGGCGGCCATGCGGCGGCCATCTTCTGACCTCGATCAGCCATGCCCGGTCTAAACCTTGCGTTTCAGAGTTCAACGATCCCGACTGACAGGCGAAGTTTGACAGTGATTAACTCCTAATCCATGATGATATAGCTCAAAGTATAATTGATAAAGTTGAACATCTACATGTGAACTACAACTTTTACAATTGGAGCTCGAGCTGGTTTGGCTTGGTTTGGGAGATACACTGCGCTAAACATCAGTACATGGAACTGAAACTTATTTTGTGACTTAGAAAATTTTCAGAGTTACAAAATAGATCTCAAAACTGACTTGTGGGTCCTTTTTGAACATGTTGTGCACATTTTCATGACTTGTCTTCTAAACAAAGTTTGTTCCTTATAAAATTTGCTACAACTTTGCTTTAGGTTGCTCAGACATGCAAACATTCTAAGCTACACTTTTTAAACAGTCAAACACAAGGGTTTAGGGGTCAAAACAAGTCAAACCCCTATTTGAAATCATATTTAGGCAACATGATCAATATGAACAATGTTCCAAATGACATTCTAGGTGTCACTAAGTTGTTCAAGAGGATTATTAGCCACACCACACCTTGGTCACACAAGAATCAAGCATTGTATGTACTAAAACAATGAAAAACACATGAAATGTTACAATTGTTTCATAGTCATGTCTCACATGTTTCATGATCTTGTTGCATGGTACTAACTAACCATGTTTCACTAAAGTGAGTTGCACATGTTGCACTTAAGTGTTGCACACTATTCATCTCATAAAAGAAACAACACACATGAAATATACAACATGTTGCAATGTTTCAAAATCATGTTTCATGTGATATAAGCTTATGAATAAATGAATGATGCTCATGTTCATGAAATGCAAGTGCAAATGTGGAAGCCAAACACCTAGGGTGTTACAATTTGGCCCTACCTGGGTCATGAATCTTGAAACACATCACACTGACATGGCAGGGCTCAATAGTCACGTACCACATTGTTAGGACGTCTTGACGGGACGGAACACAATGGCCACCTACTGCATTGAATGCACTAGCCCGCAAGAATGCTCGGGGGCTACTATGAACCCACATTCAATATGCATGCAGTACAACACTTTCACGATCACTTTGTGATCGCAAAAATGCTCGGGGGCTACTGTCGAGGTTATGACCCTGGGTGTCTCAAGGCACCGATTAGTTAGCAGGCCGAGCGGCCCATGATACATCAGGCAGCAAGATCTCGAATGACCGAGGCCCAGTCGATCCAAGAAAACCAGACCATGTGCCAAGGCAGGGGTCGGCCACGACCCCTCCATTAGACTTAGACACACAACGCACAAGAGGCTCACAACCTTCCCACCGCTCTGACCCCTAGGAGGAACGGGAAGGGGTCAAGCATGACCAAGTGTGCCTGCTCTGACAAGAATAGACATGCCGCACCGACCCCACAAGGACCGAGGGGACAGTGGTCACCTCAGCATGGTCAGACGCCATCCCTATGCCACGCAGCACGGACGAGACAACACCGTGTTGACGGTCACTAACACCCATTTTGACCATCAACAATCTACACAAAAGCATGACAAAGCAAGGTAAATCATCATCACATGTGTAGAATTTTGCTTATAATAAACCTAGTTCCACTTGTGCCTATAGAATTATTTGTATGTAGGAAATATACTAAAGTTTGGCCAAAATAGTGACAAATATGGGCATATGGAGCAAGTGGACATGGCAGGAGGCCTTAGGCCCACTTGGGCCCGCTGTCCAGCCCCACTAGGGCACCGCTCAGCCCCCCAAGTGGCCCTACCATGTCACCAATCCATGGGAGTTGCTCTAGAGCCAATCACAAGATTCCATTCAAGTCGGTTTAATCAACGAACAAGATTTGATGCCGGTGGATTCATGGGCCCATTGTCATAGACGTGAGAGCTCTCCCCTGGCTTACCAACCGACTTACCAGCCAAATTTTGACATGTGTTGCATTCACAACTGACTTGGAGGAGCAAGCACAGTGCTACGATGTAGAGGCGGTGCATCCAAGGGCTGCCCGACGCCCCTATGCTATCGCCTGGCGCCCTAGGCCCTCCACCGACCTCCTTGCTACCTACAAGTACCCCATGCCTCTCTACACTATAAATAGAGGGTGTGGGGCTCGGTAGAAAGACACCCCATTCATTTCTAGGCTCTCCAAGCTTCTCTTAGCTTTCTATCTTAGCATTAGCTATAGAGTAGTAGTCTAGTAGTGGAGTAGAGCAAGAGTGGAACTTCTCTTGGAGTCCGAAAGAGTCTTTTGGGTCTGGTATAGCTCTTTTGTAATTCTTTCATTTCCGCATTTACTATATTTAGTATTTATTTAAGTACTTTATTCTAGTATTATTGCTTTGCTTTACTTTAAGTACGTAGTCATTAGTGTTCATCATTAGTGAGCTTAGGTGCTTGTTGTTTGGCATTAGTAGCATAGGTTATCTTATAATTAGTAGCTATTCATTAGTACCGGTTCCACTGTCTAGTTAGGGTACTTTGATCTCATTTCATCGGAGCTCAGATAGAAGTAGTAAGCTTGTAGATTAAGCATGGTGGTTAGCCTATAGATTACCTGTGGATATGGCTAGGCCACCAGATAGATTGTGGTAGGTGGTGACAGCCTTGTCCATCCTCTGTATTCCACCACAATAGGTCTAGTTATTAAATCATAGGGCTCATGGCAGACCTTGTCTATTTAACTCTCCTAGTTGGTAGGCGGGTTGTGCCCTGAAGTACTATCGCATTTCTCCTAGTCATTTGTTTACCTTAGTTACTAGAAAGATAAAACGCTCGCTCTCCCACCTAGCTATCTCTAGGTTAGCTTGTTATTTAGTAGTTAGTTTAGGTAGTTCACATTCAACTTCCACTATCGTTCACCTACCTAGGATCTATGGGAAAAAAATAAATTCGACACTCGGTACTCACCAAGAGAAGTGCTACGCGATAGTTCTATGCGCTTGCAGAATCATCCAATAGTCGTTAAGAAATATCAACAAGCATTTCTAGCGTCATTGCCGAGGAAGGCAACTTGCCTCAGATTTATATTGCTAGTCTTGCTAGCTAGGTTTTAAGTTATCCTAAGTAGTTTATCCTTTCTTCCTCATATCCTATCACTACCCTCCATGATCATGGGTGATAAGTCCATCCGTGATTTTTCTGCACCCTCGGCTGCTAATGTAGCCACCAGATCCAATGTTATCAATGGGGACGCTAACTTTGAGCTTAAGCCAGCGTTAATTATGATGGTTCAAGCTAGTCTATTTTGTGGGAAAGCCCACGAGGATGCAAATGCTCACCTCCAACATTTCTTGGAGATTTGTAGCACCTTCACCATTAAGGGAGTGAGCCAAGAGGCTATATGTCTTCTCCTTTTCCCCTTCTCTTTGTTAGAAAAGGCTAAGCAATGGTTTTACTCTAATCTCAATGTTGTAGATACCTGGGACAAGTGTTCCAATGCTTTCCTAGTCAAGTTTTTCCCCATGGGGAAGACTAATGCTCTGCGTAATAAAATCTCTAGTTTTCAACAACTAGCAGATGAATCGATTCCTGATGCTTGGGAATGAATCCAAGAGTACATCTCTACATGCCCGCACCATGTCATGGAAGACTGTTTTTTATCCAGAACTTCTACCATGGGTTAGTGCCATTAGATAGGAGCCATTTAGATGCTACTGCTGGTGGAGCATTCTTTTCGCTAAGTGTTGTAGACGCAAAGACGATAATTGAGAAGATGGTTTCCATCCAAGGATGGAGCGATGATCAAATCCAACCTCATAAACGAGGTATGCATTCATTTAAAGAAATTGACATGCTTGCAGCTAAGATGGATCTGCTCGTGAAGCAAGTAGAACATTATGAGAAGGTGAGTGCCCAAGAGACACTCAAATCCATGGATTCCCACATGACTTGTGAAGTCTATGGAGATGTTAGACATTCGGGCAATTCCTGCCCCGAAACCCAAGAGGACCTCAGCTTTGTCAACACCGACAACGGGTTCCATCCACAACATCAAGGCTAGAATTAGCACTCCAACAACTAGAGAGGTAGCAATTATTACTCTTCTCCTTGTATGAATAACCAAGGTAATAATGGTTATGCTTTCTTGAAAGGTCTTGTTTATAGCAATGGTAGAATGACTGATAGCATTAATAAGAAACTACATGCTCATGACAAGATGTAGGAAAATATAAATGCTAAATTGGATGAATTTTCTTCTTCCTTAAAGAATCAACTTAGTTTCAATAAGATGATAGAAACCCAATTAGCTCAAATTGCTGCTGCTATCCCATCCTATGAAAAAGATAGAATTCCTAGCAAACCTGAAGGAACAATGGAGACAACCAACCTTGTTACTACAAAGTATGGCTATGCTTTAAATTCTTGGGGTTCCTATTTATTAGATTTCCCATTTACCATTAAGAAAGGTGATCCTGGTACCCCCACGATTACCTACTCCATTGGAACTCATACCTTCCATAATGCTCTATGTGATTTAGGCTCTAGTGTTAACATAATGTCAAAAGCAACATATGACAAATTGTTCTACACTACCTTAGCGCCAACTTCAATTTACCTACAATTCAATCCACCTGCCATCTCAAGGGAGTAGCCATTGATTTATTAGTTAAAGTTAGGAGTGCTTATGTTCCTATAGATTTTATGATCTTAGACATGGGCAATGCCGAGGATACACCTTTAATCCTTAGTTGTCCCTTCCTTAACACCACAAATTCTTGCATATATGTGGCTTCTGGGCAAATCCAATTCCACTTTGCTGGAAGAAAAGAAATATTTGCTTTTGCCTCTAGACAACCCCTCTTTGATGAGAAACAGGAGAAAAAAAACATCCGAAGAGAATCAAGATGAAGAAACCAAAGCCGATTGAAGAATCAGAGAAACCTATCAAGAAGAAGAAGAATAGAAAGAGATGTCGTAAAAAGAAAGATCCATCCTAAAATTCGTCATCCCCTGATCCTAACAAGGCCTCCAAGGTGGAACAAGAGGAAACCCCTCCACCCAAGGATGAATGACCTTAAGCCCGACAAAAAGGGAAGTTCTCTATCCCTTACATTTATTTACCGCATTTCATTAGTTGCATCTCATTTAAATTTCCAATAAATTTGCATTGCATGATATGTCAGTTGCATTTAGCTACTTTATGTTAACAAATAAAGTTCTATAGTAGCTAATGCATGATAGGATAGATTTGCATTTAACACAACATATAAAAAAATTTAATAATAATGAATAAAATTCAGTAGTAGTCATACTAAATAAGTTATCTAGTAGTAATAGGTTTAGTTATTTAGTCATTTATGCATTCTAGTAGTATTAGTCAGTCAATAAAGAAAAGAATCAAAAGAGCCACCAGAAGACATTCTAACCTATGCAAAAGGCAAGCTTGGGGGAGATATCTCTCCCCGCTCAGGTATGAAAATCTTAAACCCTCTCTTTACATTCATGTTTGCTTTAATTTTCAATATTCATGATCATAGAATGTAGAGAGCAGTGCCTTAAATTTATCTCGAGAGAAACTTTGCTCGAATAAAATGATGATAAAATTATTTGGAGATGATGAATAGTTGCTCTATGATACTTTGCAAAAGCTTGTTATACAACCTTATACTTGCTTAAGTTTTGAGCATGATAACTTAGAGTTCATCTTAAGCTGAATGCTTTCGTGGGTTGCAAATGCTAGAACCAAGAATAGGCTTTTGTGAGATATGTTGTAGCCATGATTATAGTAAATCTTTGAACCTATCTGAGGAATGGTAAAAATGACCTAGAGTTTTGTTTTGCAAAATGCTAAAACTCTCTTGCTAGAAGTTCCTCGATGGTGATAGATTCCTACCAGAGCCAAATAAACATCCATTCATACATGATAAAGCCACCATAAAAGCTACTTGTCTATTTTGAGCTTTCTCAAGCCTTGTTGATCTGAGTAGAGAAACTTTCCATGCTTTTTGATCAAGATCACGTACACCCACATATTTATGCTATTCCTACACTTAGGCATACGCAACCACATATGCTTCCATTTAGTATTGCTCTATGAGAATCAAAGTTACCTCTCTATGCTATCTTACATAAAAAGAGACTCATGAGCTATAGAAAAAAATGAGAGAATAAAAGAGCAAAAAGCTCTAGTGTTAAAAAAGAGAGAGTGAGAAAAAGAAAAGTAGCCATGCCCTCTCTCAAAAAGAAGCTAGAGAAGGGAAACTTCTCAAAGGAGTACCACTTCCACCAAATATACCACACACATGCACATCTTGATCAATTTGTATGATTTGTTGCTCCTTGTGATCCAAGTGTTTGACTTAGCAATACACTCAATTCAAGTAAGCTATGCTTTTACCCCCTACCTTGAGCTCCACATAAGCTTTAGGATAGAAATTAAGGCTAAAATTCATGGCCTTGGTGAGGATTTCAAACACCATTGAGTGACTTGAGTGTACCATCTGAGGAACTTAGGTAAGTTTTCTTTTCAAAATCATTTGAAAACCTCTAGGAAGTTTGAGCTAACCCAAAGTAGGCAAAAAGTATCTACCTAGCTACACATTCTTGCAATTGCTTGTGTCAAGGTGAAAGCTATAAGTCCCACATCGCTAAGAGTGATGGTGAAATTCCTAAGTGCTAACATGTTCAACTCAAGAGATAGTATTTATTTGTATACAAGTCTTTGCAGGACGTTACATAGTAGCAACTCCTGATCCAACACCTATTCCATGCTAAACCCGCATCTTTGTTGAGGACAGCAAAGGGGTAGCTTGGGGGAGCTTGTTGACGGTCACTAACACCCGTTTTGACCATCAACATTCTACCCAAAAGCATGGCAAAGTGAGGTAAATCATCATCACATGTGTAGAATTTTGCTTATAATTCACCTAGTTCCACTTGTGCTTGTAGAATTATTTGTATGCAGGAAATATACCAAAGTTTGGCCAAAATGGTGACAAATATGGACATATGGAGCAAGTGGACATGATAGGAGGCCTTGGGCCCACTTGGGCCCATCGCCTGGCCCCACTAGGGAACCACCTGGCCCCCCAAGTGGCCCTGCCATGTCACCAATCCGTGGGAGCTGCTCTAGAGCCCATCACAAGCTTCCATTCAAGTCGGTTTGAGCGACGGACAAGATTTGGTGCCGGTGGATTCATGGGCCCATTGTCAAAGACTTGGGAGCTCTCCCCCGGCTTACCAATAGACTTACCTACCAAATTTTTACTTGTGCTGCATTCACAACTGACTTGGAGGAGCAAGCATAGTGCTACGATGCAGAGGCGGTGCATCCAAGGTTGGGCTGATGCCCTTATGCTACCACCTAGTGCCCTAGGCCCTCCACCAACCTCCTGGCTACCTACAAGTACCCGCCATGCCTCTCTACACTATAAATAGAGGGTGTAGAGCCTAGTGGAAAGACGCCCCACTCATTTCCATGCTCTCCAAGCTTCTCTTAGCTTTCTAGCTTAACATTAGCTATAGAGTAGTAATCTAGTAGTGGAGTAGAGCAAGAGCGAAGCTTCTCTCGGAGTTCAAAACAATCTTCTGAGTCTGGTATAGCTCTTTTGTAATTCTTTCATTTCAGCATTTACTTTATTCAACATTTATTTAAGTACTTTATTCTAGTATTATTGCATTGCTTTACTTTAAGTACTTAGTCATTAGTATTCATCCTTAGTGAGCTTAGGTGCTTGTTGTTTGGCATTAGTAGCAAAGGTTATCTTATAATTAGTAGCTATTCGTTAGTACCAGTTCCACCGTCTGATTAGCGTACTTTGATCTCATTTCATAAGAGCTCAGATCGAAGTAGTAAGCCTGTAGATTAAGTATGGTGCTTAGGCTATAGATTACCTATGGATACGGCTAGGCCTCCGGATAGATTGCGGTAGGTGGCAAGTGGTGACAGCCTTGTCCATCCTCTATATTCCACCACAATAGGTCTAGTTATTAAATCATAGGGCTCGTCGTAGACCTTGTTTATTTAACTCTCCTAGTTGGTAGGCAGGTTGTGCCCCGAAGTACTATTGCATTTCTCCTAGTCCTTTGTTTACCTTAGTTACTAGAAAGATAAAATGCCCACTCTCCCACCTAGCTATCTCTAGGTTAGCTTGTTATTTAGTAGTTAGTTCAAGTAGATCATATTCAACTTCCACTATCGTTCACCTACCTAGGATTAACTTCGGCTTTCCTTAGCATTTCTTAGCTAAATATAAATTCTAGCCTTTCGCCTTCCTATGGGAAAAATATAAATTCGACACTCGGTACTCACTGAGCAAAGTGCTACGTGATAGTTCTATGCGCTTACAGAATCCTCCAATAGTCATTAAGAAATATCAACACATCACACGGCGACCCACCGTCCAAATATGGACCAATGAGACACATGTATGATTCTACCCACTATGGGATGGGATCCACAACAAAGGCCCTGACTTAGGCCATCCAGACTGGCGGGAGCCATGACCCCAATGATCGAGATCATGGCCCTTAGCTCCTCAAGCCAACAAGTCGATCGACGACATAGGGGAGGCTACCAACTCCTGTATGATGCCCCAGGAAAGTAGGAGGTGATGATGGAGACCACGTCCCATAGGATGGCTAGTGAACCACCACCATGCCTACAGTACCACCACGGCTAACACAGTAGCACCATGTCACACCATGCAGTGATGTGGTCATAAGACCATGATGAAAACCATGCCCAGATGTGTACCACATGATGACATAGCTTTCAAGCCAAGTTTGCTAGGTCCTCCCTTAGGCTTATGACCCTTCAGTCAGGAGAACCTTTTTCTTTGTACATGCCCTGGCCTCGAACTCTATATAAGGGCAGCCAGGGAACCCATCTTGGGGATCCAACTCTCATTGACTCATTCTTACTCCATAGAAGGGCTCCTGAAGCTTCCCTTCGGGCAGCCCATCTCCTAGCTCTTGATCTCCTACCTCTTCCACTATTCTTGCACCGCCCATTGTAAGAACTTTAGAGCATTCTAGCGAGGAACACGCACTCGATCATCTCTGAGACTAGATGTAGGGCTCCGGCCTGAACCAGTATAAATCCTCATGTCTTTTGGATGTTACCATCTATTTACACCAAAATTTGGAAGAAGAATCACAGGGACTCGAAAGCTCCCAAGATCGTGTCATCAAGGAAACAATTGCATGCAGATCGGAACCAGCTAATTCGGATGCAAAAACTGGAATCGGCTTTCTTCAGATAGCGCTAGCGGATAACGACAGAGGCTATGTTCGGCGCCAGGATGAAACATGTTGGACTCTATGAAAAGGGAAAGATTAGAGTCCAAGTTATCTTAAATTAGGAATGTTTTCTCTAGGGTTAAAAATTGTGATGATTCATGCTTAGACAGGAGTCATGCGCAGGTCCTGAGTATAAATATCAAGCCCTAGCTATTGTAAAAAGACAACAATCAATCCAATACACAAGTTATTTACTTTTTTGGCTCTGACCACCCCTTAGGAGTAGGAGTAGAGTAGATCTCGGTGAGTTCTTTAGCAAGTATGGCTGCATCGACCCGGTCGACCTCCACTGCTTGTTGTAAGTACTGTCATGGCTTATACCTCTATTCGTATGGCTACATCGATCCGGTCGACCTCCACTACGACTCTGGTATAAGTTAGTTATCGATTCTTGTCTAGTTCAAGTATGGCTGCATCGATCCGGTCGACCCCCACTGCGTGAACTAGATCAAGGTCAAGTTATCGGCTCTACCTTAGAATGGCAGTCTTTGGTAGATTCATTAAGTTACCAATATTGCTTATTGCTTTCATTATTTATCTAAATTACAGCAATATCACTCCGTCCGATTGAGATTGATCTAGATTGTCCATATATCTTGTTTAGCCTATCATTTGTTAATCTAAAACTGATCTAATCTATACATTAAACAATGAGTTATGTTTTATCGTCTGTTTTACATCAATCTTGATCGTGCATAGTGTGCAGTTAAAGCATGTTGCATCTTGAGTAGATTTATTGGCTAGCGAGAACCATTCCATGGCCTGTTATCATGGCCTATGTGATTCTGCCTCACACTCCACTGTTAGCACCGTGGAGTGGGGACCGTTATTTGATAGATCTATTCCTAATAAGGCATGACTTTAGTTATGCGTTATGTCTGAATCAGCTATTTTAGCCGATATCGAGTACTTTCACGAATAGTTCGCATCACGAGACCGTTGAAGTAAAGATAGGTTGAAAGATATGTTAGCCCCATGATCTTATTATTGTATTACGGCCTGCATGATTCTGCCTCATGCCCCATTGATATTAGTAATGAGTTAGGGTCATCGAGTTTATCATTATTTCTATGGCCTGCATGATTCTGCCTCATGCCCCACTGGTCATAGCGATAGATGAGATCTAACATGTTTATTAGAGTTATCTTTATTAAACGGTTAAATGGTGTTGAATTGTTTCTTTATATAAAAAGGGGTTCGATTACTTGTAATCATTGGCTCAACACAAACCGATCATTGTTGATATCTTATTGCCATTGATTAATATTTGTTTAAATAATGACATTTATCCTGAATGATAACTGGTTCTTCTTATGCAACCCAATGAGCTTTAACCGATTTATTCTCATGAATATGCTGGAATTGACTATTTAGTCAATCACCTTTCATATCGGCTCTCATAGCCACACATTCGGGACTGTCTGGCAACATCGGCAAGTTCCACCCTTAATTACTGAAGAACTTTCTCTCCTTGTCAATTACAGGGTCAAATTGACTGGCACACCTCGGGAGGAGTGCGCAGGATCAGCCACCCCTATGCTAAAGCTAGGTGGATCTACAGCTCCATCGAGCAGACCCTTCCGGCTTGCTGCATGTGTCCTCGGCACGGGAGAAAAATTCTGTGTCGACACACATTTCTGGCACTCCTGGTGGGACCCCACAATCATCATGGCAGTTCACAAGGCGGTTCACAACAACAACAACATCCTTATGCTGCATTATGAAGATCTACCTTATGGGGATAAGGGTATCATTAGCAAAGCTACAGAAGAGTTTCAGAATAAATGGTTATTGTCCTACACCAAAACATGTGACAACACAATTGTTCAGAAATTTCCACAACCAAGAGTTCTGTTACACAGACAGACATACACAACTGAACTGAAGACAGACGTTTCTTTAAGTAAGTTGTAGACAAATCTATTCGTGATGCCAAATCAAGCCATAACAAGGTTTTCATGGACATATTCCACAATCCCATGAGAGAGGCAATTCATGGGTTTTCAGTTGGTCAAGGTGGGCCATCTTATTACAACATTCCAGATCCATCGACCCAAGGGACTAATCAAGTCGGTACCAGCCATCAAGAAGTTGCACTAGTTGGTAGTGGTGATGTCCAGACAGTTCAAGGTTCATCTGAACAAACTCAAGAAACTACTACAAATTAGACACAGTACAATCCTGGACCATCAGTATAGCATGTGTAATAGCCGGTGGGGCAAAGTCAGAACCAGGTGATCAATTTTGGCACATCAGGCCACATACTGTCGTCGGCTCAAAAAATAGCACCACCAGTTCAAAGTATCCATAGAGATATAGATCCTTATGTCTATAATCAGAGACTTCAAGCAGCAAGCTAGCAAAGGACCTAGCAGATTGAGATTCCACAAGGGTATCACTGTGGCACGGATTATAACACTCTTCACATGATGCCAAATCTAGGATATCAAGGCGCATGAGATTTCAATCCACAGATGGGTCAGCAGGTATAGAGAAATCCAAATCCGCAAGCTGATGAATTATTGCTGAGGGTGACCGAGATGATGAAAAATTAGTTTGGTCTGAAGCCAAAAGGACTGACCTTTTCATACAAACGCCCATATCCAGAATGGTATGATTTGGTCGCTCTTCCCACAAATTATAGGCTCCCAAAATTTGCTAAGTTCACTGGACAAGACAGTACAAGCACGATAGAACATATCATTCAGTATCTTACACAATTGGGCGAAGCGTTAGTTGAGGATGCTCATCGAGTTCGTTTCTTCTCTCTATCCTTATCAGGGCCAGCTTTCACTTGGTTTTTCATCTTTGCCAGTCAATTCCATTGCCAATTGGGTTGACCTAGAGAAGAAGTTTCATACATATTTTTACACTAGGGCTAGAGAAAAGAAGATTACTAATCTGACAACTATAAGACAAAAGACTAATGAATCGAGCACTAAATTTCTTCAGAGGTTCCGAGAAACCAAGAACTTGTGCTTCTCCTTAAACTTGGCCGATGATCAATTAGCTGCTTTAGCCGTTCAAGGAATGCTGCCGATGTGGAAAGAAAAGCTGCTGGGACATGAATTTGACAACTTGGGTCAATTGGCTCAATGAGTAGCAGCACTCAATAGCCAATTCTAGAGTATGCATAGAGATACCTAATTCCATAAGAGTACCATAGTAGCCGAAGCTTATGATCCATACTCAGTCGATGACAGCTATGAAAATGAAGAAGAAGAGGTTGCTATGGCTAAATGGAATTGGGGTAAGAAGACAGTGATGGTGTCCAATGCTTAGGGAAGAGGAGTCGAGGAAAGCTATGACTTTGATGTCACCAAATTAGATAAGCTCTTCGATTTCTTACTTGAGAAAGGGCAGATCAAGTTGCCCGATGGTCATGTCATGTTGCCCCCTGATTAGTTGAAGAATAAGAAGTTCTGCAAGTTCCATAATGCTACTTCTCATTCCACTGATGAATGCAGAATTTTCCGATAGCATATACAGAGGGCCATTCAGCAGGGGAGGCTCAAATTTGATATGCCTCGGAAAATGAAAGTTGATAATCCTTTCCTAGGAGATCAAAACATGGTTGATGCTGGGCTATTCAAAGGAAAAACTAAGATCCTAACATCAACCAAATCAAAAGAAGCTAGAACAGTCAATCCCAAGATGCAAATATCGGCTGACGAGTACAGAGAGATTAGAAAACGTCATGCCGAGCAAAAGAGCCGATACGAGTAGGGGAAGATGTCAAAAGCAGAGACAACAAAGCCGTGAGTCACATCTCGGATTCTGTTGAATAAATGGTAGTGGTAGAAGCAAAAGGATTATCAGCGTTGGTTAAAAGATCAAGCGTACCAGCATCAACTAAAACAAGAGAGGTATGAAAGGGAACAAGCCGAATTACATTGGAATTGTCCTTTCTTCAGACATTGTTGGAATGAAGGTTTGAAGTTGCCTACCAGACATGATTGTCTAGAGTGCAGCAATCAATATCGGGAGTATAGGCAGTCTCAAACCAACCGCCGGTCTATCCATGCTCAAGATGCATATCATCATAATAACATGGATTGGTGCTTAAAAAATAAAAGTGTTCATGATTGGCTTAGAAAAAGTGTTATTGACCAGGACTGGGCTGATCATGAAGAGGAGGGCAACGAAAGAAAGTATGCTTGGTAGGAAGGCCAGTGGTGCCCAGGAGGTTTGACAAGAAGCTAGAAGAGAAGGGTGCAATGCCTAAGGAATAGAGAGATGGAACAGGCTCAGGTGTCTGGTAAAACTCAAGTGTGGCGTACTAAGCAAATAGCCGATAAGAAGCAACCATCGGCTAATATCCAAATGGCTTTTCTGTTGCTATCAGAATTCAGAGCTCCGGCAGATCAAGAAGTTTATTTGGATTTCGATGAATCAGAGTATGAGGAGATAGTTGCTAAGTTAACGATTGTACAGCAAGCAATATTTGACAAACCAGTTAAACATCGGCACTTAAAAGCTTTATATATGAAAGGTCTTGTTGATGGGAAGCCGATGAACAAGATGTTGGTAGACGGAGGTGCTTCTGTCAATCTTATGCCTTACACTACTTTTTGTAAACTTAGCAAAGGACTAGAAGGTCTGATCGAGATTGACATGATGCTTAAGGACTTCGGGGGCATTATGTCTAAGACCTAGGGGCAATAAATGTTGAGCTAACAATTGGAAGCAAGACTCTGCTCACTACATTCTTCATCATCGATGGGAAAGGGTCTTATAGTTTGCTCCTCAATCGTGATTGGATTCATGAGAATTGCTGCATACCATCAACCATGCATCAGTGTTTGATTCAATGGCATGGAGATGAGGTCGAACTGGTTCACGCTGATGAGTCTGTATGCATCACAACAGCCAATCTAGTCTTTTGGGAACTAGGAGACTTCAAATGTATTTCTGGCAAGTCATGGGAAGGAGGCTTCATTAAGATCAGCAATGAAAGGCAACAACCGATGCAAGCGATCGGCTCTAAAAGTTTATTTTAGTAGAAAAATCATGACTTCACATCGGCCATTGGATTAAAGGAAAAATAAGCGTTGAGTCTTGGAGATGGGTTTAGGCCGACGTATGTGAATGCTGAGTCAAAGTGTAAGTGTGACTCAGAGTTAATGGATTTCCTAGAAAAGTTCTATTTCACTTAATTGGATACTTGACCTGGGTTGATCAATTGTCTAACCTTTGGTATGAAAAGTTTTGTGGCAAAATATTTAAAGGGACGTTATCCTAGCATCTGATCAACATTCAATAGCTGATTTGTTCTTAGCTCTAATAGCCGGTACCAGAAAGGTATCGCCTCTAGTTCAAAAAAGTGACAATCTTCAAAGACAATAAAAGCCGATACGATACGTATCACCTATAGAGCAAAAACAATTATACACAAAGGCATTGCACTAAGGCACATTCATGAAAGAGAAGTCGTTGTTCATTGGTTCCCCTAAGTATAATCTAGTCAAAGAACAAAAACCACATCCTGAGCGAATGTGATGTCCACGATGGCCTCTACCGCTATGGTGAAATCTTCTATCAAATCTTCATGTCCCTTAGGGCCATCGCCAATCGGGAAGCCAACCTCCATGGCGTGGAGATCATGCCTAGTTTGGACCTATGCTGTAGTTAGCGCCACCGATGCGTCGTGACAAACACCGTGAAGAGCAATCTCCTAGACGTGGGCTGGGATGTCTTGGAGACGAGTGTCAATGAGGGAACCCCTCGCATTGACGGCATCTACGGCCATGTTTGCTACCAAATGGAGAGATTTTAGTTGCACCGTTTGAGCTGGCAATTGCAGAAGAATATCAAGACGAAGGCGATGGAAACTAGAGTAGAAACATTTATGGAGCTCATCTTACCTGCTACCATAGCATCAAACTTAGCCAGCCGTGCTCGAACAGCGCTGGCCTCCTCCTCAGCTGCATTAAGGGCCACTTGGAAGACTCCTAGATGAATCTCCAGCTGGCCGTTGTTCAGAATTGCCTTGGAATAGCGGTCCTCGACCGCCCTCCATTCTCGGAAGAAGCACCGAGCATCATCACCATCATATGAGTTCGAAGAACCCAACGATGAAGTCGGCGCGGAAGAAGCAGCATCAGTGGGTTCGCCGGTCCTAGGGAAAGGATGAAGGCTGTCATTCGCAATGAACCTATAGGTGAGTCAAAATAGGTCATCATCATGAATAGAGGTTGGCAATCTCACCTCATGCGTCAAAGATGCTGGTTCATCGTCATGTCTTCTACCGGGAGCTCCTTTGCCGCACGCTTACCTCGATTATCTTCGCCGGCCATGAGGAATGATTGGATCTACGGAAGAAAGGAAGAAAACCACTGCAGGATTTTTGGTAGGCAAAAGAGAGCAAAGGGACAGTTGTGAATAAGAGATGTGTTTGAGGCTGAAGCCCTCGGCTGGTATTTGAAGACATGAAGCGAAGATGCGGATGCCTCGGGACGCACAAAAGGCAACCACAATTAATAGAAGGTGAAACGCCACTTCACCAATGTCGAAGAGAATGCGGTGCCAGATGACTAAGGATGGAAGATCGAAGGGCTCTCTTAATAAAGGCCATGTTTTCAGACCTAGATAGAATTAAAACCAAGAGTCTGGAATTGGCTATTTTCAAAATTGGTTCTTCAGCCAGAACAAAGGACCTAATCTTCAAAAATGGAAAAGGGAGACAAAACTAAGGAGACTTGGTCTGGAAAGTAAGATTCTTGATCAGGTCAAAAGGTAGTAAATCCGGCAAATGGTCACCTAACTGGGAAGAACCTCATCGAATCAAGTGATGTGCGCCGGGTAATATTTGTATTTTGGAAACACAGAAAGGAGAAGAGGATTCGACAGAATAATCAAATTGGGAATATTTGAAGGAATATTACCCTAACATTTGGATTAACACTTGATAGCCAAGTTGCTTGGCTGCCAGCTCTAATAGCCGATACCGGAAGGATATCGCTTCTGGTGCAAAAATAAATCCAGAAGGGTAAAAGCTAGTACAATGTGTATCGCCCACAGGAGCAAAGCAAACATAGACAGAGTAATGCATATAGTATGAAGGTAGAGAAATTGTTTGCTGATATCACCTATTACAAACTACGGGCCAGAAAACACTTTGGCTATTATATCATCGGCCTAGGAGATAAAGGCTACAGAGTTAGCAGCACTGAAGAAATCCTCAATCAGGTGTTCGTGATCCTTAGGGTGCGCCGCTGTCGGAAATCCATGGGGGAGAAACTGAAGTTCATGTCTAGAATGAGCTTGCGTGGAAGCCAGTGCCATGGCGGCGCCATGGCGAACACCATGCAAAGCGACCTCCCTGACGCAATTCGAGATATCATGCAGGCGAACCAACAGAGCGGCACCTCTGGTGTTGACGAATCCTACCGTGTGCTTTGTGGCTAATCAAAGGCTCTACAGTTGGGCAGATAAATCTAAGAAGATTCAAAGGGAAGGTGATCAGAATCTTGAGGATGAAAATTAATAGGGAGCAAAGGTCATAATAGATGTCTCACCCATGATTTTGGCCTCAGCCTTAGCCAACCTATCCTCCACTGAATCGGCCTCGGGAGGTGATCAACATCGAATCATGGCCATAGCTGATTCCACGAGGGAGAGGCATTCAGTGAGACTCTAGCCATGCCGATCAATGGAGGCAAGCAGATCATTGTTGTCAATCTGCCTCCTTTGATAACAAGGGAGCTGGCGACAAGCTGTTAAAGAAGAGGACCCTAAAGGCCAAACGGAGTCGGTCTTATTCCCTAAGGCAGTGGGGGCACCATGAGTTGTGCCCTCCTAACGATGAAGGTGCAGACATGATGATGTAGGTCCATTGAGGTCCTCCTCAATGAACTTCTTGCTATTATCCATGATCTCAATCCTACGAAGAAGCAGGAACTATACTAAGAACATGGAAGGTTTGAGGTGAAGTGAGTTGTTTTTTGATCCCCAGCCGTGGCCTGTATATATAGCTCGGGAAGGTAGAGAGATAGATCTCGCCAGTGGTGTGAAATTGGAATTAGATACAGAAAAGGATCGACGTTCCAAGAATTCAAGGAACAGATAATGAAGAAATAACATATTTGGACTCATTGCTCTCCCAAGTTATAGAATGCCATGGGATAGATGCAAAAGATTTACATTGACCAGCAATCAACCCACCAAGGCCTCTTTGGTTTGAAGGAAGTTCAAATCCCCACAGGGCCAAAAGTCATCATAAACCAAGTCACATTGGCCCATTAATGAAATTGCAATAGGGAAGGAAAAGGTCACTTGTCTAATAAATGCCCAACTGATTTCTCGAAGCCGCTGGAAAAAAGCTTGTGGCTTTCCTGGTGGGCATTTGATTAAGTAAACAAGGGGAAAGTGTCCATGCATTTTAGCCTTTGCAAACACTAGAACAGCTCTGCAAGCATGGAGAGAAGATCCATGTGATATCACAAGGATTCTTCTAACCGCAGTAGCTGATTCTCTTGCTCGACAAGGTGCTAAGATGGGAGACACAATCGCCCTAGGCACAAGAATTCTTCTAGCCGCTCAGATCTTCATAGCAAAAGGATAGACCATGGAGGGTCCAGCGGAGTCGAGAGCACTCGAGGAGTCAGGAAGAGGAGAAACATGGCTGAATTGTTAAGTTGCTCTTGCTAGGGTTGGATAGGCATTTTATAGCCGGCCTGGGAAGATGAATCCAAGTGCCCATGAAGTAGTGATGCTCTTGTAAAAAGTTTTGAGGCATAGGCTCATGAGTGGACGCAAGCGGTGACAAACAGTGGACCCTAGATCAAGGTTCTCTACCCGTGACTGTGAACTAATCAGGGATACAAACTTGATAATTTTGGAATAAAATTACTTTTATCCCAAAATTGGGGGCATGTGTTTACACCAAAATTTGGAAGAAGAGTTGTAGGGACTTGAAAGCTCCCAAGATCATGACATCAAGGAAACAATTGTGTGCAGATCGGAACCAGCTGATTCGGATGCAAAAACTGGAATCAGCTTTCTTCAGATAGCGCCAACAGATAACGACAGAGGATATGTTCGGCGCCGGGATGAAACATGTTGGACTCTACGAAAAGGGAAAGATTAGAGTCCAAGTTATCTTAAATTAGGAATGTTTTCTCTAGGGTCAAAATTTGTGATGAGTCATGCTTAGACAGGAGTCATGCGCAGGTCCCGGGTATAAATATCAAGCCCCGGCTATTGTAAAAAGACAACAATCAATCCAATATACAAGTTATTTACTTTTTTGGCTCCGGCCACCCCATAGGAGTAGGAGTAGAGTAGATCTCGGTGAGTTCTTTAGCAAGTATGGCTGCATCGATCTGGTTGACCTCCACTGCTTGTTGTAAGTACTATCATGGCTTATACCTCTGTTCGTATGGCTGCATCGATCCAGTCAACCTCCACTATGACTCTGATATAAGTTAGTTATCGATTCTTGTCTAGTTCAAGTATGGCTACATCGATCCGGTCGACCCCCACTTCATGAACTAGATCAAGGTCAAGTTATCGGCTCTGCCTTAGAGTGGCAGTCTTTGGTAGATTCATTAAGTTACCGATATTGCTTATTGCTTTCATTATTTATCTAAATTACAGCAATATCACTCTGCCCGATTAAGATTGATCTAGATCGGCCTTATATCTTGTTTAGCCTATCGTTTGTTAATCTGAAACTGATCTAATCTATACATTAAATGATGAGCTATGTTTTATTGTCTGTTTAACATCAATCTTGATCGTGCATAGTGTGCGGTTAAAGCATGTTGCGTCTTGAGTAGATTTATTGGCTAGCGATAACCGTTCCATGGCCTGTTATCACGGCCTGTGTGATTCTTCCTCACACCCCACTGTTAGCATCGTGGAGTGGGGACCGTTATTTGATAGATCTATTCCTGATAAGGCATGACTTTAGCTGTGCGTTATGCCTGAATCGGTTGTTTTAGCCGGTATCGAGTACTTTCACGAACAGTTCGCATCATGAGACCCTTGAAGTAAATATATGTTGAAAGATATGTTAGCCCCATGAACTTATTATTGTATTACTGCCTGCATGATTCTGCCTCATGCCCCACTAATATTAGTAATGAGTTAGGGTCATCGAGTTTATCGTTATTTCTATGGCCTACATGATTCTGCCTCATGCCCCACTGGTCATAGCGATAGATGAGATCTAACATATTCATTTGATTTATCTTTATTAAATGGTTAAATGGTGTTGAATTGTTTCTTTATATAAAAAGGGGTTCGGTTACTTGTAATCATTGGCTCAGCACAAACCGATCATTGTTGACATCTTATTGCCATTGATTAATATTTTTTAATAACATTTATCCTGAATGATAACCGATTCTTCTTATGCAACCCAATGAACTTTAACTGATCTATTCTCATGAATATGCTGGAATCGACTATTTAGTCGATCTCCTTTCATATCGGCTCTCATAGCCGCACATTCGGGACTATTTGGCAACACCGGCAAGTTTTGCCCTTAATTACTGATGAACTTTCCTTGTCAATTACAGGATCAAATTAACTGGCATGTCTTGGGAGGAGTGCGCAGGATTGACCACCCCTGTGCTGAAGCTAGGTGGATCTACAGCTCCATCGAGTAGACCCTTCCGGCTTGCTGCATGTGTCCTCGGCATGGGACGAAAATTCTGTGTCGACACCATCGTCTTCCTAGAGCAACAAGGCAATCGTATAAATTTACTAGTCCACTTTACAAAACACCGACACATCTGATGGTATTCCTTTATGACATGGGTCAAGTAGAAGCTCATTTTGGCCCATTTGGAGATAGTGTTAATCTCAATGAATGATAGGTGCACGGCTTGTGCCAAACATACAATTGGTTCAGAAATTATTTTGGAAACACCCGATGGTACTCCTAGGTGACGTGGGTCAAGTGTAAGCTTCATTCGGTCCATTTGGAGATAGCGTTAATCTCGACACAAGATAGGTGTGTGGTTTGCGTGGAACATACCATAGGCTCGAAAATCATTTTGGACACATCCGATGGTACTCCTAGATGACATGGTTCAATTGGAATCATGTTTTGGTCCATTTGGAGATATTATTAATCTATGCGCAAGGTAGGTGTAGGATTTGAACCGAATGTACCACAGGCATGGAAATTGTTTTGGTTGCAACCTATCGAACTCCTTAGTGACGTGGGTCAAACAGAAGCTTGTTTAGATCCATTTGGAGATAGTGTTAATCTCACTGCAAGATAGGTGCACAGTTTGCGCCAAACGTACCATTGGCTCAGAAATTATTTTGGGCGCCACCAGATGGAACTCCTAGGTGACATGGGTCAAATAGAAGCTTGTTTTGGTCCATTTGTTGATAGTGTTAATCTTGACACAAGAAAGGTGTATGGTTTGCGCCAAACGTACCATAGGCTCAAAAATCATTTTGGATGCAGCTGATGGTTCTCCTTTGTGACGTGGGTCAAGTGGAAGCTCATTTTGGTCTATTTGGAGATAGTGTTAATCTTGACACAAGATAGGTGCACGGTTTGCGCCGAACGTACCATAGGCTCAGAAATCATTTTGGACGCACCCGATGGTATCCTAGGTGATGCAGGTCAAGTGGAAAGTCCTTTCGGTGCATGTGGAGATAGTATTTACTCAAGGCAAGAGAGGAGCATGGTTTTGTGCTAAATGTACCATAGGTTCAGAAATCATTTTGGACGCACCTGATTGTACTCCTACGTGACGTGGGTCAAGTGGAAGCTCGTTACGATTTGTTTGGAGATAGGTTTAATCTCGACACAAGATAGGTGCACGATTTGCGCCCAATGTAGCACGGGCATGGAAATCGCTTTGGGCACACCTGATGGTACTCCTAGGTGATGTTGGTCAAGTGGAAGCTTGTTTCAGTCCATTTGGAGATAGCGTTAATCTAGACACAAGATAGGTTCAAGGTTTGCGCTATACATAGCATAGGCTTGGAAATTATTTTGGACACACCTGATGGTACTCCTACATGATGTAGGTCAAGTGGAAACTCATTTCGGTGCTTTTAGAGATAGTGTTAATCTCGACACAAGATAGGTGCATGGTTTGCTCTGAACATACCATAGGCTTAGAAATCATTTTGGACACACGCGATGGTACTTCGAGGTGACATGGGTCAAGTGGAAGTTTGTTTTGGTCCGTTTGAAGATAGAGTTACTCTAGGCGCAAGGTAAGTGCAGGTACCATAGGCATGGAAATCATTTTGGGCGCAACCTATGGAACTCATTGCTGTCGTGGATCAAACAGAAGCTTATTTTGGTTCATTTGGAGATAGTGTTAATCATGGTGCAAGATAGGTGCACGGTTTGCGCCGAACGTACCATAGGCTCAGAAATCATTTTGGACACACCCAATGGTACTCTAAGGTGACGTGGGTCAAGAGGAAGCTCTTTTCGGCCCGTTTGGAGATAGTGTAAATCTAGGCACAAGGTAAGAGCAGGATTTGAACCGAATGTACCACAGGCATGTAAATCATTTTGGGCGCAACCCATAGAACTCCTTGGTGAGGTAGGTCAAGTGAAAGCTTGTTTGGGTCCATTTGGAGATAGTGTTAACCTTGGTGCAAGATAGGTGCATGGTTTGCGCTGAATGTACCATAGGCTCAAAAATAATTTTGGGTGCCACCTATGGAACTGCTAGGTGATGTGGGTCAAACGGAAGCTTGTTTTGGTACATTTGTTGATAGTGTTAATCTTGACACAAGAAAGGTGCATGGTTTGCGCCGAACATACCATAGGCTTAGAAATCCGTATGGATGCACCTAATGGTATTCCTTTGTGACGTGGGTCAAGTGGAAGCTTGTTTCGGTCTATTTGCAGATAGTGTTAATCTCAACACAAGATAGGTGCACGATTTGCACTGGACATAGAATAGGCTCAAAAATCATTTTGGAAACACCCGATGGTACTCCTTGGTGACGTGGGTCAAGTGGAAGCTCCTTTCGGTCCATTTGGAGATAGCGTTAATCTCGATGCCAGATAGGTGCACGGTTTGCGCAGAACATGCCATAGGCTTGAAAATCATTTTGGACACACCCGATGGTTCTCCTAGATCACGTGGTTCAATTGGAAGCACGTTTTGATTCGTTTGGAGATAGTATTAATCTAGGCGCAAGGTAGGTTCCAGATTTGAACCGAATGTACCACAGGTGTGGAAACTATTTTGATCGCAACCTATGGAACTCCTTGGTGACGTGGGTCAAACGGAAGCTTGTTTTAGTCCGTTTGGTGACAGTGTTAATCTCAGCGCAAGATAGGTGCACGGTTTGCACCGAACATACCATCGGCTCAGAAATCATTTTGGGCGCCACCAGATGGAACTCCTAGGTGACAAGGGTCAAACGGAAGCATGTTTCAGTATTTTTTTTTGATAGTGTTAATCTCAACACAAGAAAGGTGTATGATTTGTGCTGAACGTACATAGGATCAGAAGTCATTTTGGACGCAGCTGATGGTTCCTCTTTGTGACATGGGTCAAGTGGAAGCTCGTTTTGGTCCATTTAGAGGTAGTGTTAATCTTGACGCAAGATAGGTGCATGGTTTGTGCGAAACGTACCATAGGCTCTAAAATCATTTTGGATGCACCCGATGGTACTCCTAGGTGATGCAGGTCTAGTGGAAACTCCTTTCGGTGCATTTGGAGATAGTGTTAATATCGAGGCAAGATAGGTGCATAGTTTGTGCTGAACATTCTATAGGCTTAGAAATCATTTTGGATGTACCTGATTGTACTCCTAGGTGACGTGCATCAAGCAGAAGCTCATTTTGATATGTTTGGAGATAGTTTTAATCTCGGCGCAAGATAGATGCATCATTTGCGCCAAACACACCACGGGCATGGAAATTTCTTTGGGCACACCCGATGGTACTCCTAGTTGATGTAGGTCAAGTGGGAGCTCGTTTTGGTCTGTTTGGAGATAGTGTTAATCTCTATGCAACATAGGTACACGGTTTGTGCCGCGAGTATCATAGGCTTAGAAATGATTATGAATGCACCCGATGGTCTTCCAACGAGACATGGGTCATGTGGAAGCTCGATTTGGTCCATTTTGAGATAGTGTTATACTCGACGCAAGATAGGTACACGGTTTGCGCCGAACATACCATAGGCTCAGAAATTATTTTGGATGCACCTGATGGCACTCCTAGGTGATGTAGGTCAAGCGGAAACTCATTTTGGTGCATTTGGAGATAGTGTTAATCTCAACGCAAGATAGGTGCATGGTTTGTGCCGAACGTACCATAGGCTAAGAAATCATTTTGGACACACCCGATGGTACTCCTAGGTGACGTGGGTCAAGTGGAAGCTTGTTTCGGTCCGTTTGGAGATAATGTTAATCTAGGCGCAAGGTAGGTGTAGGATTTTCACCGAATGGACCATGGGCATAGAAATCATTTTGGGCAAAACCTATGGAACTCCTTGGTGAGGTGGGTCAAACGGAAGCTTGTTTTGGTCCATTTGGAGATAGTGCTAACCTTGGCGCAAGATAGGTGCACGGTTTGTGCTGAATTTACCATAGGCTCTAAAACAATTTTGGGCGCAAAATATAGAACTCCTAGGCGATGTGGGTCAAACAGAAGCGTGGTTTGGTCCATTTGTTGTTCGTGTTAATCTTGACACAAGAAAGGTGCATGGTTTGCGCTGAACGTACCATAGGCTCAGAAATCCTTATGGACGCACCTGATGGCATTTCTTTGTGATGTGGGTCAAGTAGAAGCTCATTTTGATCTATTTGGAGATAGTGTTAATCTGAATGCAAGATAGGTGCACAGTTTGTGCCGGACATACAATAGGCTCAGAAATCATTTTGGACACACCAAATGGTACTCCTAAGTGACGTGGGTCAAGTGGAAGCTCCTTTTGGTCTGGTTGGAGATACCGTTAATCTTGACAAAAGATAGGTGCACAATTTGCGCTAAATATACCATAGGCAAAAAAACATCTTGGACACACCCGATGGTACTCCTAGATGACGTGGTTCAAGTGGAAGCATGTTTTGGTCTGTTTGGAGATAGTGTTAATCTTGATGCAAGATAGGTACACGGTTTGCGCCGAACGTACCACAGCCTCAGAAATCATTTTGGGCACCACCAGATAGAACTCCTAGGTGATAAGGGTCAAACAGAAGCTTGTTTTGGTCCATTTATTGATAGTGTTAATCTCGACACAAGAAAGGTGCATGGTTTGCGCCGAACATACCATAGGCTCAGAAATCATTTTGGACGTAGCCGATGGTTCTCCTTTGTGACGTGGGTCAAGTCAAAGCTTGTTTCGGCCTGTTTGGAGATAGTGTTAATCTTGACGCAAGATAGTTGCAAGGTTTGCGCTGAACATACCATAGGCTTAGAAATCATTTTGGATGCACCCGATGGTAGTCCTAGGTGATGCAGGTCAAGTGGAAACTCCTTTCGGTGCATTTAGAGATAGTGTTAATCTTGAGGCAAGATAGATGCATGCTTTGCGTCGAACATACCAGAGGCTTAGAAATCATTTTGGATGCACCTGATTGTCCTCCTAGGTGATGTGGGTCAAGTGGAAGCTCATTTCGATCCATTTGGAGATAGTTTTAATCTTGGTGCAAGATAGGTGCACAGTTTGTGCCAAACATACCACAGGCCTAGAAATCGCTTTGGGCACACCCGATGGTACTCCTAGGTGATGTAGGTCAAATGGGAGCTTGTTTTGGTCCGTTTTGAGATAGTATTAATAACACAAGATAGGTGCACAGTTTGCGCCGTGTAACAGAACCGTCGAATTTATAAGAGCATAAGTACAATAGCAATCACCGAAGCGATCAAAACATCATACTTGAGCCCATATAAACCCGGTAGTCTGATGAAATCACGAAGGATCTTAAACAAACCAACATACAAATCAAGATTGTACATGATTCAACACAACCAGTCACATGTTACAATAGGTTCACAAATAGTTCTCATGCACCGGAGTTTCAACAAAGTTATTACAACCCAAATTTAGAAGTAGCAGAAGCAACATAGTTTTGAAACAACATCAAGATAGTTCAAATACATAGCCAGTTTAAGATCATCTCCAACAAAAGCACATAGATGAGATGATATAGAATGACCATGCCCTTGGTCTTACTCTCCATCAATTGCAGGAGTTATGTAATGCTTGCAGTAACCATGGTACATCACATCATCTGCAACAAATGGGAATAAACCCTGAGTATGAGAATATACTCAGCTAGACTTACCCATCATAAACCAAAATAATAAGACACCATGGAGTATGCAAAGCTTTCAAGGTGGAGCAAGCTTGACAACATTTTGCATAAAAGCTTAAGTGCATAACTTGAAATATATAATATCTTTAGCTTCAAGTTATCCTTATTCAATTAAGCATCTTAAAATTAGCACCTATACTAGAGCAAGCACTTGATCAAGCTAAACAAGCATTAGTAACCATATTTGGTGTAGTAATTTCAGCAATCATCATAACCACCAAGTTTCAATTAGTGCTTCTATGTTGTCGCTGCTCAGTCAAGTTCTCACTCTCCAGGAGAGATAGCGATTCGAATCTATTCCTACCCAGCTGGGGAATTTATTCCTAACACAAACTGAGGCACACCCATGCTAAAGTAGCCTCAGGTCACCTTTGGTACAATTCAGGTACAATCACGGGTCTGATCAGCACCGCACCCTCAGAGATTCTACTAATCTGCCAGGATGATCAAGACTCAAACCCACCCTTGGACTCATGCCATTGGCTCTCCGCACATCCTTACTGCCTCTAGTGTGCGCACTTCCACTTATCAAGGCCTAGCCTGAATTGAACTACTTGGCTTCACGGTCGTATCATCGGATCCGGGCAGCTAAGAGCTAGGCATGCGTTCAACATGACATGATGACATACAACTAATCAGTCCTTAATCGACACAGATGGAGATAGATAGTCACCCAAGACCTCCATGCCTTATTGCTTCTCTATCACAATCCCACCCGATCTCCTTTATTCATTGACACATGGTTATTTCCATGCTAGCAATATAGCCAACCGTGATTAGTTATCAACCTATATTATGAAGGTGACAGGTAATCATCCGACTTCTACTGACTAAGCATGGCTAAGCATATATTTGATCCTGGACCTACATAGGATTCAAGATATATATCTAGACAAGGAAGATATATACAACAAGTGGTTCCAATCAACTCCTAGTACTTAATGCATCAACATAAAAGGACTCAAGTTGATAGTTTGAAAACATATGAGGCTTAGAATGCTCTGAGGCTTGCCTTGCACAAAGGTTGAAGGCTGATGATCTGGACACTTGGGCAACTATTCACCATTGAGCTCGCCTTCTCCTAGGGCCTCCTATTGCTGCACTTCCTGATGCTCTTCCTAGGGATTGGCCTCGTACTCCAACACGGTGATTTCTTCCGTCGCACCTATTGCATGCAAATGCAAAAAAGTGAGAATCATGAATGCATAGGAAGGGTCATGGATGACATGACATGATAATGTGCATGGTTAAATTATGACTATCATATTAGGTCATTAAGATGATAACAAAGTTGAATTCTTATTTACTGAGTAGGTGCATATATCTTCTCTAGAAATTTCAGGAATCCACACTAAGTCCATTTCTGGACCGCAACACAGCAGCTACAAGTTTAGATCATAACTAGAGTTCTACTCAACCAAATGCTATGATGTTAGACTTAATGGAAATCTTATAAAATTTCCTACAACTTTCATTTAATCACCAAAAGGTGATTCAACCACTATCCTAGTTAAAATAGGTAAAATTCCCAGGCCTGTCTAGAAATTCCAGAGAATAAGCATTTCAGGAGACCAACTTCTAACAGCCATAACTCCTAAACCATTTGGCCTATTGCCCAAAAAATTTGACACAAGCAATATAAGTAAGTTATCTATAACTTTGTTATTGATAAGATTCATAGCAAACATCACCTTACCCATGCAATTTACTTAACTAAAATTGTCCAAACAGTCACTAAAATTGAATTATAGGGCAGTAATATTTTCATTGCATATAAGCATTCAAAATTGGACATCACCACTTGTACCAACAGTTTATAGACATCAAATACACTTTAGAAAACATAATGGTCAAGCCCAATTTACTTATTTAAATGCCTTTATTAATTTAATTAGATAATTAGGTGAAATAACAAACATATACCAAAGGTGCACAGGAAATTCTAAGAAAATTACAGTGGTTCATATATGATCCCAATAGGCTACTGTAAAAATTTCATGCAAAAAAGACAATACAACAACCTCTACATAAATGACAAGTTATAAGGGCCGATTTTAGTGAAAAAGAGTTAACCCTATTGAAAAAGGTCAAACAACAGATTTCATATTTTTCTTAGCTTCCCAATAATCCATTAACACTGTACAAAAATTTTCATGGAAATATGTTACTTATTTTTATCCTTATGAATTTCCTTAGAAACACCATTTATTAAAAGATAAATAGAAAGACCTACTCCAATCAAGTTTACTGCAAGTTCAACATTTTTCCTAACTAGAGCAAGTCAACACAAGATTAGGAAAATTGGAATTACATTTTTCTCATACTCCTAACTCTAGTTATGCATTTTCCAAGGTTGAAAACAATTTAAAAGCACTTATCTAGCTCCATTTAAACATCCTAAATAGTAGGTTTCATATTTTTGTCAAATAGTACACTTCATGATGAATCCAACAAAATTTGGTTCACCCAAAAATGATATCTACAACTCTACTTATGAATTTTCAAAGTTCACAAGCATTTCATGAAAAGAATAAAAAGAAAACCTAAACTACAACCGCTGACAGCTGGGACCCATTGGTCAGTAGGACCCACACGTCAGTGATACCGGGGCTGGGGAGGTGCTTTGGCCAGCCCTAGCTCACCGGTGGCGAGATCACCTGCGACGAGGGTGACACCAACATGTTCCGCTCATCGAGCCGCATCAGTTTGTGGTGAAGACGTGACCTAGGGTTCACCAGAGATGGCTCACCAACGGTAATGGCGGACGACGGAGGTAGCGTAGTGGTACGCTGGCATTCTCCGACCACCATGTGCTCTGGTGAGGTGTGCTATAGCTTCGTGGAATCCTAACAAAGCTATCTAGGGTGGGTTCGGGTTCTGGTGAGGCGGCGGTGAGCTCTGCCAACATGCATGCCACGGCGGTGGTGATGGCACAACGGTGCATGGACATGTTCCAGCGCCATTAGGGTGGTAGCATCTAAATGGTCACTGGTGTGAGTTCTTGTGACCTATAGAGGTGATAGGACGAGAGAGAAAAAATGAAAAGGCTCGAGCTTGCGTTGGCCACGACGAGCTTGGAGCTCGGCGGCGCTCCGGCGAGACCACCGATGGTGGAAACGACAATGCGCCCATACCTAGACTTGAAGGGCTTGGCAAATAGGGTGGAGATTGAAGCATGGAGCAAGGTGGAGCTGTTGGCATGCTTGATTGGAAAATGGTGCGGCGATGGCGGCGCTACGCGGTGGCAAAGCTTGTGGCGGCAATGGCGAGCTCGGCATTGCTTTTGCGAAATGCGAGAGCGAGCGAGGGAGAGGAAATTTGTGAGAGAGAGCAGACAGGGCAGCGTTGTGGCAGTGTTGAAGCTCTCCCCGACTAGACTAGTGGGCCCACACTGACATACGGCCGCCTAGATGGCGAGCACGGCTAGATGCCGCTCAGCCACCACCGGCCTGATTTTAACCGGCCTCAGCTGTTTCAGTGAAAACTATAATAATCAAAGTTGTAGCGCTTCATGAGTACTCCAACTTTTTTTAAATGAGTTCAGTCTGGATTGGCCTATTTTTCAAACTATAGCACGTCAAACACGGGTACATTGAAACTGTAAATCACTCCTGGACTTAGAAAATTTTCAAAGTGCTAGAACAGTATTTTCTTGCTACATATGCACTATTTTAGAGCAAGTTAGGAGCTAAATTAGACCATGACCCAAAAATAAAAAGTTGTTACCCTAGTTGAGTTCTACAACTTTGCTTTAGGGTCCACAGCCATGCAACGTCTCTAGGATAAAGTTCAACTTAGGTCAAACATGCAACTTGAAATGGTAGCTTACACTATAATCATGACTTAGAGGCTAATTTGGTCCAAGTCATGAATACCAAAGTTGTTCCATGTAACATTCTAAGCATGTTTAAGGTACTCCTAGGGTCCCATAAGTATTTCACACATTGATCACATGTAAACCCTAGCCTAGGTATAAATTTAATAGGCATCACATGTGATATAAGCAAGGTAGTGAAGATAGAATTTGACATGCTCATGCTCATGAATGCTCAATGATGCTTGTGCTCATGCAATGCCAATGCCAAATGCATGCTTAACACAAGGGTGTTATAGTCCCTCCCCCCTTATAGAAATCTCATCCTGAGATTGGAAACACCTACCAACCTTGTAGAAAGTGGGGTAGGCGTCACGTAGAAAATCGTCCCTTTCCCATGTTGCATCTTGCTCACTATGGTTGTTCCACACCTCTTTATAGAACTTAACCACCTTACTTCTAGTCACTCTCTCCATTTATTCTACCACCCGGATAGGTTTTTCTTTGATGAGGATATCAACACAAATGATACATCCACGCCGACACAAGTACCAGTTTCTGGTCCTATTACTCACGCCCAGTGCTCGTCAACTTAATCATCAAGTAAGTTCACTCTTGAGTTCCTATCCATCATATTTAGACCATGGATATGCATGCACTCTTGTTTTGGTTAGGAACCAGGGAGAGGACCGAAAGGGAAAAGAATTCACGCAGGCTAGGATTCAGGACTCCAGGACAGCTCCAACTTGTGATGGTCACCACAGTCGCATACAGACTCAGGATTGGGGCGTTGAAGTACTTCATGGAATCCTTATGAAGTCTATTTTCGTATGGATCTAGAATCAAGTCGATATCTATTCTGAGGTGGCCACAATGACCGAATTACTACTGAGAGGTTTTTCTGTCCAAAGGTGCTGCATCGCCTTAGTTTGGCCCAATGGGCCGCGTATCAAGTTGGGTCCATTAGGGATGCAGTCCTAGGGTTGGAGCATGACCCCAACACCCTGGTGGTCATCCCTCCACCTTCATATACCCCTTAGCCAGCCACCAAGAATAGTTGGGTTTTATTTAGATCAAGTTTAGCTCTCGCTACTTGCTTGTAAGCGCACATGCTGGATCAGCCGCCTATCTTCTTATCTCCTTAACCCCACCTTATTTGAGATTGAGTTTGAAAACCTTCATCTTCATCTAATAAATTAGTACTTGTTATACTTGTTCTTGCTAGTTCTTCAATTGCTTGTAGGATGAGTGCCCTAGTGGCTGGGTGACACTGCTTCACAAGATCGCGGCAACCATTGGAGGTGGTGTATCGGTTGCTAAGGCACAGCTTGGAAGGCTGTAGTTAGGGCTGTGAACGTCATCTCCATCCACCAATCGAGTTATCCCATAGCCCTCTCATCGAAAGTTTAGGATTCAACCCTAGCGGGTTCATACAAGTTGGTAATTAGAGTAAGGTTTATCGGTGAGAGACTTCGAATCCAGCACTGCTTTTAATTTTTCCTATAGTCCTAGAAAAGCCAAAAAAATAGCAGGTTAGTTTACTTCGCAATCCTATAAACCCTTTGAGCCTTTGCTTGCACTGCTTAGTTAGGGCTTGTTGAGTTTTCGGTTTGCATCAGTTGTATCGAGTTGCTGGTCTTAGTTTTAGTGTTTTAGAGTTCCAAGTTCTTGTCATGTTCTAGTCATAGCCGTGTGCTACCATATAAACCTTCTATTTGCTAAATCTGAATACATCCATGTATTCACGTCTAAGTAGGAATCTGAGTTTGTTTTGAGACCGAATCCCATGTTGTGTTGAAGTTCGAGTTAGAATCGGTTTTGAGTCCGAATTGATAGCTGCCTTGTTGCTGTTTTGAGTCTAAATCTAAGTACATCTTTGTGCAGCAGTAGTTCATATCTATACTCAACTTCTCCATGTCCAACATATCCATATTAGCTCAGCTTACTCTAGAGTCCTAATCTTGTTAAAGACCGAATTGGAATCAGTGTGGAGTCTGAATTGGTTGATGCGCCGTGTTACCAAATCTTGTTGCAGTTTGCACTTGTGCTACATATATTGAAGTGTTCTAGAAAGGTAGCAGAAGTCCATACCTATACTTGACTCCTCCACATTGTGCATACATATGGATTGGTTTTACTCTAGAGAGAGAGAGTATCTATTTTTTACCAGAATACCCCTATCCTTTCAGAAAAAGTTTGTGTGGTGTGTGACTCTTGTGAAGTCTTTTTATTTATATAATCAGTTTTGAGGATCCCCTAAAAAATAAAAAAACAAATAGAAAAAAAAGAAAAGAAAGAAAAAAAAGGAAGAAAAGGGGCTGTTTGTTGTGCTTCTCCATTGTTTCCGGTGGTGTGTTGTGACTCCTTTGTGTCTAGGCTCACGCCTCTAGCATGGTCTAGGCTAGGACCAGCATAGTACCACCATTGAATGATTATTTAGCTTGCTTTTGTGACTAACATGGTGCTAATACTTCCTTGCTTTAGCCCACCTATAGCTCCACATATTTCGACTACAGCTTGACAGGTGTTGTTGTTGCGGCACCAATACACTTCATTCCATGGTTGTAGATTTGTTAGTTGTCGTCCCCTCCTGTTGAGCAAGGTAAGAATTGGTAAGAGCTTGTGTAACGGGTTGAGACTGAGTGTCTTGTTGTAGCTACATCCTAATAGCTATAGGGCTTTTATTTGTTCACCTATTTTCTTGTTGTCCTTGTCTTTTAAACCATGTTAGGATCAGAGGATGTTAACAAGATGCCACAATCTCCTCACACCAAGGGCATCATTAAACATTTTACAAGGCAAGTGTAGCTGCATATAGAAGGACTTGATCAAGATTTACAGGTGACCAATGACAAGATTGGGCAATTGGAGGCCACCCAACTTGCCACCACCACCAAGCTTATAGGATTGGAGGCATTTGTTGCCCATATGGACAGAAGCCTTGCTGCTCTTCTGAAGCATTTTGATGACTTCCACAAGAAAGACAAAGAGCAGCATAATGAAGACTACAAGGATGAAGAGCAACTCGAAGATAATTATGATGATGATTATACTGCTGATACTGAACATGATGCTCATGACACTCGTGACCGACGTCACCTACATCATAATCGTAGAGGTATGGGTGGTCACCGCCGACATGAGGTACCCAATAATAATGATGCTTTTAGTAAAATTAAATTTAAAATACCTCCTTTTGATGGTAAGTACGATCCTGATGCATACATTTCTTGGGAAATTGATGTTGACCAAAAGTTTGCATGTCATAAATTTCTTGAGAATACACATGTTAGAGCTGTTACTAGTGAGTTTACTGACTTTGCTACTATTTGGTGGATAGAACATGGCAAGAAAAATCCTAATAACATACCACAAACTTGGAATGCTTTGAAATGAATCATGAGGGCTAGATTTGTTCCTTCTTACTTTGAACACGATTTGTTAAATAAATTGCAATATCTGAAACAGGGTGCTAAAAGTGTAGAAGAATATTATCAAGCATTGCAAATGGGTATGTTGCGTTGTAATTTAGATGAGGGTGAGGAACTAGCTATGTCAAGATTTTTGGGTGGGTTAAATCGTTAAATTCAGGACATCCTTGCGTATAAAGAATATACTAACATAACCCGTTTATTTCATCTTGCTTGTAAAGCTGAAAGGAAAGTGCAGGGGCGATGTACCTGTGCCAAGAATAATATTTTTGCAGGGAAGACTAATTCAGGTAGCCCTGCATGACAACTACTCCGACTACACATACTCCTATGCCATCATCCAGTGACAAGCCTCATGCTACTCCCGCAAATTTAGTGGCAAAGATGATCTAGAAGCCTACTGTGAGTGCGTCATCCATAGCATCTATAGGTAGAAAAAGAGACGTTAAGTGTCACCGGTGCAAGGGATACGGACATGTGATGTGTGACTGTCCAAGCAAGCATGTTATGGTCATCAAAGATGATGGTTAGTATTCCTCTGCTAGCGATTTTGATGAAGATACATGTAACACCCTAGGTGTTTGGCTTCCACATTTGTACTTGCATTTCATAAACATGAGCATCATTCATCCATTCATGAGCTTGGATTGTTGAAACATGCTTTTGAAACATTGCAACATATTGTTATATTCCATATGTGTTTGTATTATGAAATGAATAGTGTGCAACACTCAAGTGCAACATGTGCAGCTCACTCTTGAAACATGTCACTTACTTTAGTAACATGGTTAGTTAGTACTATGCAACAAACTCATGAAACATATGAAACATGGCTTTGAAACAAAAGTAACATTTCACTTGTTCTTCCTTGTTACAATACATGTGATGCTTGACTTTTGTGTGATCAATGTGTGTTGTGGCTAATTATCCTCTTAAACAACTTAGTTACACTTAGAATGTCATTAGGAACCATGTTCATGTCAACCATATTGCCTAATTACACTTTCAAGTAATTGTTTGACTTGTGTTGACCCCTAGGACTCTTTTGTTTGACAATTTAAAAAGTATAGCTTAGATTGTTTGCATGTCTGAGCAACCAAAAGCAAAGTTGTAGCAAATTATATAATGAACAAAAGTTATTTTATGACCATCTCATGAAAATGTGCAGAACATGCTCAAAAATGGCCGACAAGTTAGTTTTGAGGTCTAGTTGGAGACTTAAAAATTTTCTAAGTCTGGGAACTGCTTTTCAGTTTCATGTGTTGATGTTTGGAGCCTTGTATCTCCCAAACCAAGCCGAACCAGCTTAAGCTCCAATTGGCAAAGTTGAAGACCTCACTTGGTACTACAATTTTGTCAACTACGCCATGAGCTAGATCATCACGAATTAGGAGTTTTAATGCTGTCAAGTTGCCTATCAGTCGGGCTGTCGGACGCTGATGACTAAATCAAATCGCAGCTACAGTGCCAACCACATCAGGGCTCGACTGCCGCGTGGAGGCCACCCATCACCGACGTCCTGCTTAGCTAGGCCACGATGGGCCAGAGAACACCACATCATGCCCATGCTCGCCCGTGATGCCCCTGCGCCCTTAGTTCCTCACTTGGCTTCTCCTTTGCCTCAGCGCAACACCTACAACAGCCACAGCAGCTCACCACAGCGCCGCCATCACCATTGCTGGTGCCACCTCTCACCGCACCATTCATGCGCCACTACAAAAGCTCCATAGCAGTCCTACCTCATCACCTCGCCTACCTTGCTAGCTAGAAGCGCTTGGTAAGGTGTTCTCGCCGCGCATGGCCTCACTGGTGGTCCACCGCCGTGCCCATCGCCGTGGCCAATCTGATTCCGACCACCACTTGCCTCGCTAGCGTGTGCATTAGCTTCGCTGTAGACCATAGATTCTTGACGTAACCTTGGAACAAGCCCTCACCGCCAGCTCCGATGTCTCACCGTCGTCTCGCACAACTGCACCACCATGGCTACCGCCGTAGTCGCTAGCTCTGGCCATAGGTCCAATTAGTTAGCTCAGTGTGTTTGGGATGTAGTGGCCATGCTTGTTGTCTCATTGTCGTCACTGGAGAAGCCACCGTCGGCGAGCTCCATCGATCCCACGCTGGTCCACGTCGGCTCCTCTGTTTTTGTGTCTATGACGCATAGGCCTGGCTGACCGGTGGACCCCGGTTGTTAGTGACTTAAGGATTGAAAGCTAGTTCAAATATTTCAGATTTGAATGCTGTTTTGTAAAATTCATATCTCTAGTTTTGTAGATCCAAATTGGGTGGTTCCAATTTTGTTAGGATCTTGGTGAAGTGTAGTATTTAGGAAAAATATAATATTAGCACTTGTAGTAGAGTTTTTGGAATGATTAAATTGAAACTTGAAATGTGTTTTGAAATGGATGCAAATTGTTTAATTCATATCTAGAGTTCCTATGCTTGAAAAATTATGAAATTTGGATGGTGAGCTATTCTTGATGAGTAGAAGCTCTGGTAAAATAATTCAGAGTCAATGCATGAATAGTTTTTGAGTTATAGATTTTCCTTTTATCACTAGATGATCCTTGTGTGAATTTTAGTAATTAATCTATGAATCCAATGACCATGAAATTTATTGGAGGTTGTCCTAGTACCTTAAGGATGCTACGAAAAATATAAAATCTATTGCTTGACACTTTTCACTAGGGTTTCCTATTTATGTTATTTTAAGCCTTTATGCCTTATCATTTTTGTGTAGGATGTTATACTTGTTCAAATGATGTGAAATGTTTACAGTAGCCTACTTGGAGCATGTAGTACCTGCTGTAATTGTTGTTAGATTAAATAATGCAGTTTTCATATATATTTATTATTCCTCTTAAATAATTAAATAAATTAAGAAAGGCATTAAAAGAAACAAATTGGTGGTGAACACTTTACTTTCTGGTGTTATTTTGATATGTGTGATAATTTAGTGAAGTTGGTTTTGTCCATTTATATGTTTGCAACATAAGAATAATTATTCTCTTGCATTTTGTCTTTCTAGATAGTTCTGGGAACTTTGTAAAGTTCACCATGATAATTTGGTTTTCTGGGAAAGTGGTGAATACAAAAGTTGTAGATAACTTATGTATCCTAGCTCCTGTTAAAATTTGGTGGTATTTGACCCAGTAGTTTAGGAGTTATAGTCATTCAAAGTTGAATCATAGTTTTGCTTGCTCTCTGTCTTATTTAGACCTAATTATGTGTTTATGTAAATTCGACCTAGGTAAAGGTTGGAATCATGCCTTGAGGCCTGAAAATGAATTGTAGGCAATTTCATAAGCTTTCCAAATTGTCTTGTTGCCTATCATTTTGATTTGTAGATCTCCAGTTATAATCAGTTTCTGTACCGCTATATAGTCCCTATTTTGCTGAAATTCGAATGTTTGTGCGTATGCTTTGTTGCAATATTCTTGTTGACTATTTATGTGCTAGCCTAACTTGAGAACATGCTTAGGTGCAGGTGCTAGATCCTTAACTGAATATGAGCAATTGTACATTAGGTTGTATAAACTTGGTAAGTTAAAGTGATTTGAATAGAGCTTAAGTTAGAATCTATGGACTACAGTGAGCATGTGTATTCCCCGAGCATCCCTAACTTCGTTCATGTGCATCCATAATATTTATCTTGTGCATACATGCAATAGGTGTGCCAAGAGGGAGTGACGCTTCTGGAGTTCGAGGGAGCGAGCCAGGAGGAAGAGCCCGAGGTTCAGGCAATCAACGAAGCAGCCGCCGAGGAGGAGTTGCCCTGAGTGCCCTGACCACCGCCTATCCTCTTTCCTAAAAGGCAAGCCCCAGAGCATATTAAGTCTCCCATGTTTTTACAAATATCTTGAGTATCCTTTATTGTTGTTGATGCATTAAGTATAGGAATTGGTTGGAACCAATTGTTGCATTATATATCTATCCTTGTCTAGATATTGCACTTAAATCCTAATTAAGTTCAGGAACGGGTTAAATGCTTAGCCATGCTTAGTGCGGTAGAAGTCGGGTGATTTCCTATCACCTGTGAGCTTTAGGATAAGGTGGATCATGGTTGGCTATATTTGCTATCGTAGGAAAAGAACCATGTTAATAATGAATTAAGACCGGGAGGAGTCTTATGTATAGGATTGGACATAGTGACTCTGTCTGTGTCGTTTAAGGACCGATACACTCATGTCCTTATGTCATATTGAACGCAGCCTAACATTTAGCTGGCTGGATAACTCATTCCGACCACAAAGCCTAGTAGCTCGATTCAGGCCAAGAACGTGAGCAGTTGGTCGCAATCTGGATGGCAGTAAGGATGTGCGGAGAGCCATTGGCATAAGCCTAAAGGCGAGTTAAGTCACCGAGCACTCATGGCAGAGTGGTTCTCTAATTTTGTGGCACTAATCAGACCCGTGACTCCTGAATTGTACTAAAGGTGACTTGTTTGCGACCCTGATGGGGGAAGCAGGGTTTGTGTTAGGAATACCCCTCTAGCTAGATAGGAATCGATTCGAATCGCCTTCTCTCCCGGATAGTGAGAACTTGACTGAGTAGCGTCAACATAGATTCAATTAATTTAATGATATGGTTAAATGGATGATGATGATAATGTTGCCATGATTTTATACCTGCTATGGTTAATAATGTTTGCATCTTACTCATGTGATTGCTTAGTACAAGTGCTAATATAGATGATAGGTTAGTGAATAAAAGTCACTGCTAGCTCAGGTTAAGAGTTGATCATTATTACTTATGCTTTTCCGCAAAAAGAAAGTGTCAGCTAGATCCACTAAATTAAGCTATGCATGATCCTTGGTGTCTTTTATTTTTGGTTTTCGACTGGGTAAGTCTAGCTGAGTACATTCTCGTACTCAGGGTTTATTCCCTCTTGTTGCAGATGACCTTCTTTATCAGGGCTTCTGTAAGTACTGTCTCCACCCAGTGGGTGACGAAGACTAGATCACTGGCATGATCTCTGTTTATCTTATCCTGAATGCTTTTGTGGGATGTGATCAGCAAGCTAGGTACTTGTATTTGAACTCGTGTGTGTGAGTTAAACTATTTGCTTCCTGCTACTTTACAAGATTTGGTTTGTAATAACTATGACTCTGATGTGTTGCAATCTATCTGGAAACTGTTTGTGAAATATTGTAACTGTGTGATATGTTATGTTGAATTACTATGATCTTGGTTGTATGCAAGTTGGTTTGAAATCCTTTGTGGTTTCAGTTGACTACCGGGTTTATATGGGCTTAAGTGCAGCGAATTTGATCGTTTCGATGATCGTTTTTGTACTTGTGCTCTTATAAATTGGTTGGTTTTGCGACAAGCTGGTATTAGAGCTAGATTCAACACTAAACATGTCATACGGGTATTTAAAAACAAAAGCTTTTGTTGCGAAAATGGTTTTCCAACTTATAGTTATATATAAGTGTTTCAAAATCTAAAATTTTATAGTGTGCTGGTGATCACATCCCTTGTAGCCCACATAAGGACTTTTAGGTGGCTTATATAATTACTAACTTGGGGGAAATTGATTGTTTCTATTTCATCGTCCATGCGGGTTCTATTGCATGGTGCCATTCGCTGGAATGGTAATGTATGGATCAATTGCCTCTACGCCAAGGTAAGTGTGAGTTGTGAGAGCATGACCATCCAACTATCAGTCTAGGGGAGAGTTAGTTGTGGTTACTAGAGTATTTACATGTTGCATACATGTACATATGAAGATACTTAATTGTGGGTATATATGTCAGGTAGTTTTGGATACCAAAGTATATATATCTAGGGATGTATATATGGAGAGTATCTTAGTTTATTACTTTCATTGTTAGCATTATATCTTGTTGGGTTGGGCTGCAATGAAATTTTCTACTAGGTACGCTAACAACAGCACCAGTGTAGATCGACTAGTTACGGCTATTCGAGAGAACATGTGTATGCCACCGTATATTCCTGCTAGAACTTAACTTTTCTTAGGTTTGTGAGGACAGTACGGAACGTGCATGCATCATATTCACTCATGTCATTCATATTGCCTCCCCCTTATAACTGCTTAACCCAAATATTAAGTTTCATCTCTCAAAAAAAATAATCCTCTCACAAGATTTGCATCCCTTTTGATACTAGATGGCCGCGCCCGTGTTTCCTCCCTGTAGAAGCACCTTTTTGGACCAGTTTGGTATGCCTACCTTGCTCTAGAGGGTGCTAAGCTCAGTTACGTACCTGGAGGCGCCTTGTTACACTGTGGGTGCAGATAGTGCCATTTGGAGATGTGCCATGGTACAATGTGACCTTGGTGGTGCCGCAGAACCCCACTGAGACCAGTTGTGGCAGTGGGTGGAGCACCGAGTTTGATGGGCAAAGCCCATGGGAAGCCACACAAGTTGTTGCTCTTGATGTGCTTATGGACATAGCACAGAGTTTTAGAGATGAATTGGTGGGTGGACCAGTTGCATCCATTCCCCGAGTGGCTCTTATAGATGCTGAGTGGACTCAAGAAGCTGGCCATGCCTTGGTTCGAGGCCATGGTGAACATGTTTAGAGCGACAATGTGGGAATGAGTGCTATGATGGCCGTCTTAAAGCTTTGTCGATTCAGGCAGGACACCCTCTCTATAGTATTAGAAGACGCTGGCAAGGCAATGGCAGCCCAACACAAGTTCAGCTTGCGTGCCCGCAAGTATCGCCATAGGGCGGAGGCATGTGGGCAAGCTCAGCTAGAGGTAGATGAGATTCAGGGCATTGCAAATTATCGCCTGCAGCAGTGGGGGAAAGTAGCACATGAGAGAGATGAGCTTCATAACCAGCTTATGAACCTCACCATAGAGAGAAATGAGGCAGTACAAGAGTTGGACCGTGTGACCTATCATAGAGGACTACTACACAAACGAATATGCGCAGCGTTGCACTTTTGCACCCCGTGGCGGGCACCTATTTTTGCCCGCTGCGGTAAATCCCACGATTTACCGCGGCGGGCATTTTTTATTTACCGCAGCGGGCACTTTTGCCCGTCACGATAAATTGATTTACCATGGCGGGCATCTTAATATGTCCGCCACGGTAAATACCCTATTTACCGTGGCGGACATCGTAAGGTGTCCGCCACGGTAAATCGATTTACCGTGGCAGACATATTAAGATGCCTGCCACGGTAAATACCCTATTTACCGTGGCGGACATCGTAAGGTGTCCGCCACGGTAAATCGATTTACCGTGGCGAACATATTAAGATGCCCGCCGTGGAAAATGTATAGCCATCTCCAATATAAACCGAGGCCCTCGCACCATCGTCGCTGCCTCCGCCACTCTCTCTCTCAGCTCTTCGCCTCCCCCACTCTCTCTCTCAGCTCTCCGCCTCCCCCACTCTCCCTCTGCCTCCCTCTACTCTCCCTCTACTCTCCCTCGATGCAGGCAGCGGCGCGCGGCGTAGCTCTCCTCCATAGCGCCGCCCCCTACAGTGGTGCGCGCGGGACGATGGCGACGGCTGCGCCCTCCTCCTCCCCACGGATCCTCCATGAACGATGACGGTGCGGGGCTAGGGTTTCAAATCCAGTGAGTTCATCTCCCTCTTCCTCTCCATCTCCCTCTTCCTCTCTCCATCTCCCTCACTCCTCCCTCTTCCTCTCTCCAGATCCGGCGATGGCGACCTCTTCCTCCACGGATCCAGTGGTGGCGACCTCCTCCCCCACGGATCTGGCGGCTGCACCCTCCTCCTCCGTGGATCTGGCGGTGGAGCGACCGGATCCGGTGGTGGATCTCCACCACGGCCACAACGCTGGAACCTCCACCACGGTGGGTGAGGACACGTCGGTGCGGCGGCCTCCCTCCACCACGGCGCGGCGGGATCCAAGAGGAGGCGTCGGCGTGGTCCCCTGCGAGCGACTGGCGAGGTGGTGGCGGCCGTGGGAAGCCCGGATCCATCGCCGGTGGGCTCGCCAGTAGGCTCGAGAACGGGCTCACCGGCGGGCTCCTGGTTTTTTTTAAATGATTAACCGCAGTGGGCATCCTAACGTGCCTGCCGTGGTAAAAGTATATTTACCGCGGCGGGCACGTTACACCGCCCACCGCGGTAAATCGATTAACCGCGGCGGGCAAGGCCGCCCGCTGCGGTTAAGCCACGATTTACCGTGGCCTCTAGGCCGCGGCGGACGGCTTTGCCCGCCGCGGAAAACCAAAAATGCCCGCCTCCAGTAAAGTTTGTATAGTAGTGGAGATGTAGCCCTAGAGTTGGCAGAAGAAAGGCATCAGGGCTAGATCATGGCTAACCACAATGCTTTTCAAAGAGAGAATGTGCTCTAAGAGCAGCTAGAGGAGCTTCAGGTTGAGTACCATCAACTAAACAACCGCCTATTTCCTATTCCTCAGCCCATTCCAAAGTATCCTAATGTGGGTGGACCTCAAGTGATTGAGGCCAATGAAGAAGAAGAGAACATGCAGATAGATGTCAATGCAGCTGAACCTACAGAGGAAGAGGATGACCCTGAAGAAGTCCAAGGCATCTCCGATGTGGACAGTGACCACTTCGATGAGTAGTTAGCTAGCAAGTCTCACTAGTTTAAGCTTTTGCAGCCATTTGTGTAATGGACCAAGTACTATGGTAGATGTTGGAAGTACCTTTTAATTCGAACTTGGCATGTAATGTACCTTAATCCGCTCCCTTCGAGATGCTTTTCTAAGTTGGTGAATTTTTAAACTTGTCATGTTGGAATGCACTGCGAATGGCTCTAGTAATCAATTGATGATGTGGTGATTGGAGAATGAATTATTGCCTCTATTTTATTGCATGAATTTTGCATTCTCTCCAGTAAATGTAGTTTGGTGTAATTACATTGTTCCTCTCTAATGTGCTAACATCACCAATAATTGCTGGTTGCGCATTGTTGAAGATGTCTCGCACTCGTTCCACTAGTGTGGCTGGTGATGATGATGATCTCCCACTGCCACCACCACCCACACTAGTGGAATTGATGGCAATTCTTGATGAAGGACAGCGCACTATGGCTGAGGCTCTCCATACGATTGCAAATCGTGATGGTCGTGGTGCACGCCAAGGACCTGAACCAAATTAGTATAGCGACTTCAAAGATTTCCTTGACACTAAACCACCGGTATTCAAGGAGGCTGAGGAGCCCCTCCAAGCTAATGAGTGGTTGAACACTCTCAAGCAGAAATTCTATCTGCTTCGCTTGACGAAGGTGCTGAAGACCGAGTATACATCTCACCAACTGCATGGGCCAGCTAGTATTTGGTGGAGTCATCATTGGTCCACTATGCCCGCTAATGCCCAAATCACTTGGGATCAATTCAAGTCTGCTTTTAGGGAAAATTATATTCCTCCTGGTCTCATAGCAATCAAGCACACTGAATTTATAAAGCTAATCCAGGGGAATAAGAGCTTGAATGAATACCTGTAGGCTTTCAATAACCTTGCAAGGTATGCTACTGAGTTTGTTAACACTGATGCCAAGAAGATCGCTAGTTTCAAGCGAGGACTTAGCCCCAAATTGATGAAGACTATGGGAAATTGTAAGTGTGCTACCTTTAATGAGTTTGTTAGTGATGCTTTATCTCAAAAAAACAACAATGCTATTTATGCCGCTTCAAAGAATTGCAAGAGAGCCTATGAGGCGGGTGCCTCACAGTCCAAAGTTTCAGTCACATCTAAGGTTCCATTCCGTCCTCCGGCATCAGCTGTTAAGTTCCACCCACTACTGAAGAAGAATCCAGGCAAGACTGGATTTCGCAAGGCTTTTACAGTTGCTCTTCCAAAGGGCACTACTAGTCAAGGCAGCTCCAATGTTCCTCCAAGTAATATGCCATGCTGGAACTACAACAAGCTAGGTCATTGGGCAAGGAAGTGTCCTTACCCTAAGAAGAATAACAACCAAGGTGGCCGTCAAGGGCAGGTGAACTACACTAATATTGCTGATGTTCCTTTAGGAGTGGTAGTAACTGCTGGTAAGTTTCTAGTTGATCAACACCCAATAGTTGTACTATTTGATTTGGGTGCTTCACATTCTTTTATGAGTCCCGCATTTACATCCAAGTTTAAGCAGAAAACATACACTATTGAGGGTGAGGGGTATTATATTAGGGCTGCCAGTGGTACTATCCCAACCAAGCTCGTAGTTGGGGACGTGCAACTTGAGATAGAGGGATGAAGTTATTAGGTTGATCTGGTAGTTTTACCGGGGCTGGGTATCGATGTGATATTGGAAATGAACTGGATGAGCAGTCATGGGGTGCTTATTGATACATCGACTAGAGTAGTCATGCTCAGAGATCCTAGTAATCAAGAAGGTTTTCTAGTGCAGCTACCCAGGGACATCAATATTTCTTATGCGGCAAATGCAGTGCAAGCAAAGGTTATGGCAGATATCCCTATAGTGTGTGAATTTCCGAATGTTTTTCCCGATGATTTGCTAGGATTGCCCCTGGATCGGGACGTGGAGTTCAAGATAGAGTTGATTCCTAGTACAATGCCCATATCTAGAAGACCTTATAGAATGCCTCCCAATGAACTAGCCAAACTTAAGACCCAGTTGAATGAACTTCTAAAGAAAGACCTTATCCATCCTAGTTCATCTCCGTGGGGGTGTCCGGCTATTTTTGTGAAGAAGAAGGATCAATCACTATGCATGTGTATAGATTATAGGCCTTTGAATGCAGTCACAATCAAGAATAAGTACCCTCTGCCTCGCATAGATATCTTATTGGATCAGTTGTCTAAAGCAAAAGTCTTTTCCAAGATTGATTTGAGATCTGGTTATCATTAAATAAAAATCCGACCTGAGGATATTCCAAAAATTGCCTTCTCTACAAGATACGGTCTTTATGAGTATCTTGTTATGTCTTTTGGATTGACCAATGCCCTCACACACTTCATGTATTTATTGAATTTGGTGTTTATGCCTAAGTTGGACAAATTTGTGGTGGTATTTATAGATGATATCTTGGTCTATTCTGAGAATGAAGAAGATCATGTTGAACATTTGCGAGTGGTTCTCACTAGATTGCGTGAACACAAGCTTTATGCAAAATTCAGCAAGTGTGAATTCTGGCTTCGTGAGGTACCTTTTCTCGGACACGTGTTGTCCAATGGTGGAATTATGGTGGATCCCACCAAGGTGTAAGAAGTGTTGGACTGGAAGGCTCCAATCTCGGTGCACGAGGTTTAGAGTTTTCTAGGGTTGGCTAGTTATTATCGTCGATTCATCCCAGATTTCTCTAAAATAGCCAAGCCTATGACTCGGTTGCTGCAAAAAGACATGAGGTTTGTCTGGACTTCCGAGTGTGATGCGGCTTTTCACACCCTACGAACCCTTCTAACTTCGGCTCTGGTTTTGGCGCTACCGGATATCGAGAAACCTTTTGATGTGTTTTGTGATGCATCAGGCACATGGTTTAGGAGGTGTTCTTATGTAGGAGGGTAGAGTCATTGCTTATACCTCTCGCCAACTTCAGAAGAATGAGGTGAACTATCTAACACATGACTTAGAACTCGTTGCAATTGTTCATGCTTTGAAGGCCTAGAGACATTATTTGCTTGGCATTGTATGCCACATCTACACTGATCATAAAAGTCTTAAGTGCATCTTCACTCAACCTAAGTTGAATATGCGTCAGAGAAGATGGCTCGAGTTGATCAAGGATTACAACCTCCAAGTGCACTATCATTCAGGCAAGGCAAACATCGTTGCGGATGCCTTGAGCAAGAAATCTCATTGCCACTCTTTGGTTGAAAGTGACCTCCATTTGTCACAGCTCCTACATCCTACAGTCCTTCACAACATCACTGTCAGTTATACTCTACAGAGTCAAATTATTGAGCTACAGAAGACAGATCCAGGTGTGTTCCACATCAAGCGCAAGATGAAAGAGTAAGAAACCAAGCATTTTTGGGTAGATGAGAATGATGTGTTATGGTTCAAGGATAGGTTAGTGGTCCCAAAGGATAGAGAGCTTAGAAATCAAATCATATCTGAAGCACATTCCTCTAAATTATCTATTCAAACCGGTAGTAGCAAAACGTATCATGATTTGAAGCCTCGCTTTTGGTGGACCAAGATGAAGATAGAGATAGCCGCTTATGTGGCTAGGTGTGACACTTGTTGTCGTGTTAAAGCTGTGCACATGAAAGCTAGAATGCTTCAGCCACTCTCTATTCTAGGTTGGAAATGGGAGGAGATAAGTATGGATTTTATTGTTGGACTCCCTACTACTCAGAGGAATTTTAACTCTATTTTGGTGATTGTAGATCGTCTGACCAAGTCTGCACACTTCATTCCTGTTCGCATAGATTTCTGTCCAACTGACTATGCTGAGTTGTACTTCAATCAGATAGTCCAACTTCATGGGATACCTCGCACTATTGTCTCTGATAGAGGACCACAGTTCACTGCTCGCTTTTGGGAGTACTTACATGGATTATTGGGAACTAAGTTAGTAAGAAGCTCTGCCTATCATCCGCAAACCAATGGGCAAACTGAGCGAGTGAATCAAATCTTAGAAGATATGTTGAGAGCGTGTGTCATCTCATCTAAGGGTTCATGGGAAAAATGGTTGCCCCTAGATGAATTCTCTTATAATAATAGTTATCAAGAGAGTATCAAGATGGCACCGTTTGAAGCTTTGTACGGCCGAAAGTGTAGAACCCCATTGAATTGGGTTGAAGCCGGTGAAAGGAGATATTACGGAATTGATTTTGTTCAAGAAGCTAAAGAACAAGTCCATACTATCCAAACCCATATGGCCACAGCTAAAGCTAGGCAGAAAAGTTATGCTAATCGCCATAGAAAACCTATCGAGTTCGAAGTTGGAGACTTCGTTTATCTAAAAGTCTCACCTATGAAGAGTGTCCAACGCTTTGGTGTGAAGCGAAAGCTTGCATTGAGATATGTCGGTCCATTTCAAATTATAGGACAGAGTGGTAAGGTAGCATACAAGATCTAATTACCCCCCTGAGATGAGTGCTACCTTCAATGTCTTTCACGTATCTCAGTTGAAGAAATGTCTTCGCGTCCCTGAAGAGAGAGTTCCACTAGGAGATATCGAGTTAGAATCTAATTTGACTTTTGAAGAAAAACCGATCTGAGTAATTAACACCCATGAGCGAGTGACTCAGAGTCAGGTGGTCAAGTTTTACAAGGTCATGTGGAGTAATCAGGGTAGTGAATGTGATACAACTTGGGAAAGAGAAGATTATTTGAGGGAAGGTTATAAGGAATCCTATCAACAATAGTACGCTTGTCAAATCTTGGGACAAGATTTTTATAAGGGGGAGGGCTTTAACACCCCAGGTGTTTGGCTTCCACATTTGCACTTGTATTTCATAAACATGAGCATCATTCATCCATTCATGAGCTTGGATTGTTGAAACATGCTTTTGAAATATTGCAACATATTGTTATATTCCATGTGTGTTTGTATTATGAAATGAATAGTGTGCAACACTCAAGTGCAACATGTGCAGCTCACTCTTGAAACTTGTCACATACTTTAGTAACATGGTTAGTTAGTACTATGCAACAAACTCATGAAACATATGAAACATGGCTTTGAAACAAAAGTAACATTTCACTTGTTCTTCCTTGTTACAATACATGTGATGCTTGACTTTTGTGTGATCAATGTGTGGTGTGGCTAATTATCCTCTTAAACAACTTAGTTACACTTAGAATGTCATTAGGAACCATGTTCATGTTGACCATATTGCATAATTATGCTTTCAAGTAATGGTTTGACTTGTGTTGACCCCTAGGACTCTTTTGTTTGACTGTTTAAAAAGTATAGCTTAGAGTGTTTACATGTCTGAGCAACCTAAAGTAAAGTTGTAGAAAATTATATAAGGAACAAAAGTTATTTTATGACCATCTCATGACAATTGTGCAGAACATGCTAAAAAATGGCCCACAATTCAGTTTTGAGGTCTAGTTGGAGACTTAAAAATTTTCTAAGTCTGGGAACTGCTTTTTAGTTTCATGTGTCGATGTTTGGAGCCTTGTATCTCCCAAACCAAGCCGAACCAGCTCGAGCTCGAATTGGCAAAGTTGAAGACCTCACTTGGTACTACAATTTTGTCAACTATGCCATGAGCTAGATCATCATAGATTAGGAGTTTGAATGCTATCAAGTTGCGCTATTAGTCGGGCTATCGGACGCTGATGACTGAATCAAATCGCAGCTACAGTGGTCGACCGCATCAGGGCTTGGCCGCTGCGTGGAGGCCACCCATCACTGACGTCCTACCTAGCTAGGCCACGATAGGCCAGAGAGCACCACATCATGCCCAAGCTCGCTCGTGATGCCCCTACGCCCTCAGTTTCTCACTTAGCTTCTCCTTCGCCTCAGCGCAGCACCCGCAGCAGCCACAATAGCTGACTGCAGTGCTGCCATCACCATTGCTAGTGCCACCTCGCACTGTACCATTCGTGCGCCACCGCAAAAGCTCTATAGCGGTCCTGCCTCATCACCTCGCCCACCTTGCTAGCTAGAAGCGCTCGGTAAGGTGTTCTTGCCGCGCACGGCCTCGCCGGTGGTCCGCCGCCGTGCCCCGTCGCCACGGCTAGTCTAATTCCAACCACCACTTGCCTTGCTAGCATGTGCACTAGCTTCGCCATAGACCATAGATTCTCGGTGTAACCTTGGATCGAGCCCTCACTGCCAGCTCTGGCGTCTCACCGTCGTCCCGCACCGCCGCACCGCCATGGCCGCCACTGTAGTCGCTAGCATCGGCCATAGGTCCAATTAGTTAGCTCAGTATGTTCGAGATGTAGTGGCCATGCTTGTCGTGTCATTGCCATCGCTGGAGAAGCTGCCGTCGGCGAGCTCCGTTGATCCCACGCCGGTCTGCATTGGACCCCGGTTGTCAGTGACTTAAGGATTGAAAGCTAGTTCAAATATTTCAGATTTGAAAGCTGTTTTGTAAAATTTATATCTCCAATTTTGTAGATCCAAATTGGGTGGTTCCAATTTTGTCAGGATCTTGGTGAAGTGTAGTATTTAAAAAATATATAATATTAGCACTTGTAGTAGAGTTTCTGGAAGGATTAAATTGAAACTTGAAATGTATTTTTAAATGGATGCAAACTTGTTTAATTCATATCTAGAGTTCATGTGCTCCAAAAATTATGAAATTTGGATGGTGAGCTCTTGTTGATGACTAGAAGATCTGGTAAAAATTTTAGAGTCAGTGCCTGAATAATTTTTGAGTTATAGATTTTCCTTTTATCATTAGATGATCCTTGTGTGAATTTTAGTAATTAATCTATGAATCCAATGACCATGAAATTTATTAGAGGTTGTCCTAGAACTTGAAGGATGCTATGAAAAATATAAAATCTGTTGCTTGACACTTTTCGCTAGGGTTTCCTATTTATGTTATTTTAAGCCTTTATGCCTTGTCATTTTTGTGTAGGATGTTATACTTGTTCAAATGATGTGAAATTTTTACAGTAGCCTACTTGGAGTATGTAGTACCTACTATAATTTTTGTAGATTAAATAATGCAGTTTCCATATATGTTTATTATTCCTCTTAAATAATTAAATAAATTAAGAAAGGCATTAAAAGAAATGAATTGGTGGTGAACACTTTACTTTCTGGTGTTGTTTTGATATGTGTGATGAGTTAGTAAAGTTGGTTTTGTCCATTTATATGTTTGCAACATATAAGTTAATAATTATTCTCTTGCATTATGTCTTTCTGGATAGTTCTGGGAACTTTGTAAAGTTCACCATGATAATTTGGTTTTCTGGGAAAGTGGTGAATACAAAAGTTGTAGCTAACTTACTCCCTCCGGTTCTCAAAAGCAAGTCATTTTGAGGTTACTGAAGTCAAACATTTTAAACTTTGACTACAAATAACTTGTTTTGGGTTGAGTTTGAAAATATCAAAGTGATGTAAGTAGATTCATCTCAAAATGTAGTTTCATAAAAGTATATATTGACTATATTTTATAAATATTTTATAGCAAAAAGTTACAGTTAAAGTCGTTTCTTAAAGACTGTGTCGATGTTCGAAACGACTTGTTTTAGAGAACCGGAGGGAGTATGTATCTAGCTCCTGTTAAAATTTGGTGGCATTTGGCCCAGTAGTTTAGGAGTAACAGTCGTTCAAAGTTGAATCACAGTTTTGCTTGCTCTCTATCTTGTTTAGACCTGATTATGTGTTTATGTAAATTCGACCTGGTAAAGGTTGGAATTGTAACACCCTAGGTGTTTGTCACCAGTTAAGCGACGGGTTTGAGCTCAAACATGACATGTTTAGTGGTGATGAAGGTGTCAAGATGAAATCTACAAGAGCGAGCTCCAACTTAAACTTGGGTAACACACCTTTGCTTGCATATTGGCCCTTTTCAAATATATACCTAAGTAATGTTGAAAGGTGCTTCTTTCATCTACCTCACATCAATTTCCACCCACATGGATGATTGGAAAAGTTTCATGGAGTTTGGAATCAAGAAGTCACATGAAATGATAAGTTATAATCTTTCTTGGATTGCTTTATTAAGTGCATGGAATGATAGGTCATCAAACAAACATTGCAACCTTGCTCAAACAACTCTACTTACATTCATGAACAAAAGTTATGAAGGGTTTGTGTTAAGCGAATATCAAGAAAAGATCTCAATTAGTCGAAAACCCTAATTCCAGGGTTAACAAGATGTTGTTTTGACCAAGATGAAGAATTGGTTCATGTACTAGATATGAAGTTTGGCCTTTAATAAGAGTTGAAGTTTGAGTGGAGTAGAACTAACTTTGTTTTTGGACCAAGAGCCAGATCAACTTGGAACTAAGTCAAATTGAGGCTCAAACTTTGAATTGGTAGCTGTTTTCAGTACTTAGACTTTTCTAAGTCTAGAATTCATCCTCGTCGACATTGGCATTTCGCGTTCTCCAAATTTTGTTAAACAACTCAATTTGGTCCAAAGATAAAAGTTGGAGTGTACTGGATGGAGAAGATCATGTAAAAGGATGGCAATCGTTTGACCTTGTTATGACCCTCAATTTTGGAGTTTGTTAATCACCGTCAATGCATTGACAATGCCACTTTGGAGCTTAATTACCTACTAATCCATAGCTCTGGTGGTCTTGATCCCTTAATACAAATCAAAGAGCATTCAGAGTAGAGAAACTTTTTTGTAGGTGCCATGGTCCTGAATCTACAGGGAATATGCCACAAACGGGATCCAAAGCAGGCCGGATTACTCCCCCCACGTGTTCGACGAAAGGGCTGTCAGTGGTAGCCATGCAGCAGAGCACGCCCCCCATTGCTGCCGTGCATCCCACCTCCACGCCACGTGCCTGCCCTGCTCCTGGCGCCTCCAAATGCGGACGCCCAACCTGCCCTGGCATCCCGCACTCGCTCTCTGCTCCTCCTCATGCTCACCCTGGCTCTCGCTCGCCCTCTGGCCGCACCAACGCGGAGCCACCATGGGCGCCGCCACTGAGCTCATGGCATTGTCGTGCCCCCGCACCTCTGCGCTCCACCACTCCCCGCTGACAGTGGCACATCCTTGCGTAGCTCACGGCGCGCCTCTGGACCTCCCTGATCGGTGCCATTGGCCGCTGTTGCTCCACGTCGTCGGAGCAGCTGCCGTCGTCGCCGCTGCTACAGTGGCCGTGCCGCCATAGGACACCTCGGGCCAAGCTAGGCAACCTAGTGTGTGCGTGCGGTCCCCCTGGTCCTCCCTACCACTCCACCGCCGCCGTCGACGACAACGGCCGCTGGAGCCGCAAGCCGGCCGTCTCCTCTGCTGTGAACCGAGAGGAAGGACCTCGCGCTTGAATTCTAGAAAAGAGAAGGGTCGATCTACAAAGTCCTTGACTCAAAGGAATAGTGATAAGAAGGACCTATTCTCTGTTGTTTAATTTGTGTTTTCTACAGGGATTCCCGATGCAAGATTTACATTTCCTTTTCTCTGGTTTTTGGCAGATTTGGATTATCAACTTTGAAAACTCATAGTAATTAGTAGAAAAATCAGTAAAATAGTAAATGAGGACTTTTTCGAATCCTTGTGAAATTATCTATGCATTAGATCTATAATATGACATGTTTTATTTTAAATATTTTGCTGTAATAAGAGATTTATGCAGTTAGGTTCTTAATACTAGTTGTGCCTTGTCTTTTTTATAACTGTAGTTTTTGTGCTTGAATAAATATGAAATATTTATGGAGTGCTAATCAGGAGATGGTTGATGCCTGCTAAAAATTTCAGGAATTTAGGTTTGATGGTTTAAGATCTATAAAAATAACAAATGCCACTGTGTTGCTTTGCTCCTATCCTAAATAGGTCTGCATGTTTGAATGAATTGGCTTAGTTAAGTTATGAATCATGACTTTATGATAATACATGAGTTGTAGTACTTTTACTAAGCTTTTCAAAAAGCTAAATATCATGATTTTTGGTTAATTAGATCTTGAGTTATAGTTACTTAAATTTATGTGGCTGTTTTTGCTCAAATCCAGACAGGGTTGAATTATTGGTACCATGGGACCCTTTTATAGTAGAATTAGCTTTAGGTGTTTATAACAAAGTTGTTCATAATTTTCTAATCTTTCTAAAAAGTCTAGAAGCGACATTTATTGTACATGTAGAACTCTAGTTATAGCTGTTTAAAGTGGTATGTCAGGTTCTGTCCATGTTTTGGATAGAGATTCATTCATTGGATTAATTGACCTTACTAACTGTAGAATCATCTTAATAGGAGAATAAGAAAGTTGTAGGTAACTTTATAAGCTTTTCAAAAAGTTATGATTCATGTTTGTTGGAGGTCTATAACTCTAGTTATGCTTCTCTGAAGTTGCTATCAGTTTTCTATACCACTGCTGTTGGGCTGCGTGTGCAGTTCTGCTTGTGCAATTATTTTTGTGGTGGAAATGATATTTGCTGTGGTTGTAGAGAATACCAAAGTTGTAGCTAATTTCATAATATTGCTTGTGTTCAAATTTCATGACCATAGGCCTGATAATTTAGGAGCTATAGATTTTGTAAGTTCATTGTCAGATTTTGCATGCTCTCTGTACAAATCTGAATGAGTGTGTTGTTTGACTTAGCTAAGCTTTGAATCATGTCTTGGAGATAATAGAAGAAGTGTAGTAATTTTCATGAGCTTTCTAAATCTCCTATTATGAGCTTGAGAAGTTGCTTGGTAGAATCTGACCATGTCTGGATAGAGGTGCTCAATTGTGCTTAATTGACCTTGTAAATTGTGGAATCACCTTGTGATGATAATAAACATGTTTTAGATAACTTAATTAGCTTTCCAGAAAGTCTAGGATCACCATCTTTGGATGTCTAGATCTTTAGTTGTGATTAAAACAAGTGACTGCTATGCTTGCTGTCCAGATTTCTATACATGTGCTGGGTGATTGCTTTAGCATGCTCTTGTTTAGCTAAACATGTTGGTTAGTTCTTGATCGATGCATGGGTGCAATATCTGAACTTAAGTCCACTTGTGTGCCATAGCTAATATGCTTACTATCCCTCTATAATAGGTTGTGTGATATCTAGTTAAATAACTCTAGGTGCCTATGTCTTGCATGATCTTATGTTTACCTTGAATGCTATTATATGCTGCATCTCATATTACCATTCTTTCTATTCATGCACTTGTATCTTGCATCTCATCTAGGTATGCTAGATGAACCACGTGAAGGACGTGAGGTTGGAACCGAACCCGAAGACTGGTGTATGGTGGACCTTATCCGAAGATGGAAGGATCCCCTAGAGTACATTCCTGAACAAGGAGATGCTCACCAAGCGAGTGTCATCTAACAAACACTGACCTAGTGTTGGATTCTAGGCAAGCCCCTAGAGCATTCTAAGTCTCCCAGTGTTTTACAAAATAATACTTGAGTCCTTTATGATTGATGCATTAGGTTATAAGAGTTTTCTAGAAACACTTGATGCATGGAACTACGTTGTCCAGATATATACATATTTAACCCTGTGTAGGTCTAGGATAGAATATATGCTTAGCCCTGCTTAGACCGATAGAAGTTGGGTGATTTCCTGTCACCTATGAGATATAGGTGGATACCAAAGCATGGTTGGCTATATTTGCTATCGTGGAAAAGAACCATGGGGTAAAAGAAAATGGAGGCCGGGTGGAGTCTATGGTAGATTGACTCATGTGATTCCGTCTGTACCGATTAAGGACCGTATCGTTGTTGGCGCTTCTGACAAGATTGAACGCATGCCTATCACTTAGCTAGGCCGAATAACTCATTCTGACCGCTGAAGCCGAGTAGCTCAACTCAGGACGGGCCCCGCTCTAGTAAGAGTGCGCACTCTGGATGGTAGTAAGGATGTGCGGGGAAGCCAGACATGAGTCCAAGGGTAGGCTGGGCCTGAACGACCTGGCAGTTGGTTGTCCCTGATTGTGCGGCGCTGGGCGAACCTGTGAGATGTGGACTTGAGTTGTACCAAAGGTGACCTAAGGCTACCGTGGCTGGTAGACCTAGGGTTTTTGTTAGGAATAAATTCCCAGCAGGTTGAAATTGATTCGAATCGTCGTCTCTCCCGGATAGTGAGAAACTTGGCTAGTCCCAACATCGTAGTAATTGTATTATGGAAGTTGATGGTTTGGATAAATATGGAATTACTACACCTGCTATGGTTACTATTGTATGCTCTAAAAAGATATACCACATGTTTGGCATAGGATAGTTACTAATCTAGAGATGGATAGTTATAATTAACTTGATGACATAATTATAATTGTATAATTGAGTTAATCGCTTTTTATGCAAAATGTTATCAAGCTATCCTCCACTTATAAAGCCTTGCATACTCCTTGGAGTCAATTTTATTTCTGGTTTATGATGGGTAAGTCTAACTGAGTACACTTGAGTACTCAGGGTTTATCCCACCATGTTGCAGGTGAGGTTTTGGCCTACTAAAGATGGTGGCTCTATACCCCGGGGGGCTCGGTGACTCTATATTATTTCTCATCTATATGCTTTTATCTAAGGATGTCACTTATGCTAGCAATGTATTTGGAACTTATATTAATGTAATTATTTGAAAGCTATGTTGTTTTTACTAATCGGTTTTGATACCCAAACTTGTACTATTATTTGCGAACTCATTTGTAATATTATTTCCGCTGCAACTCTTTGTATGTGATGTGTATTTGCTTAATCACGCGATCTTGGTTGTGATGTTGATTTACCGAGGTCTTTCGGGACACTCGGCGGACTACCGGGTTTATATAAGTGAAAGTATGCGCGTGTCAATGTGTTAGCGGGACAGCCATACTTGATCTTGTACAAATTAGGTGATTCTGTTACAGCTGGTATTAGAGCCAAGTTAAGCATAATACTATCATGTACATAGTTTTAAAAGCCAAGTTTTGGTTTAAAAAAAGCCTATTTTAACTAAAACTTTAGCTACAGGCAAATTTAACAAAACTTATTTACAAAACTATGCTAGCGACATCCTCCTTTATGCCCAATTAAGGACTATTAGGTGGCTATCTTTGTACTAACTTTGGGGGATGTACCTTATTGCAATTTTTACTTTCGTCGTCCATACGGCGTGCTATTGTATGGATGCCGTTCACTTGAATGGTAATGTATGGATCAATTGCCTCTATGCCCAGGTAAGTGTGAGTTGTGAGAGCATGACCATCCAACTGTCAGTCTAGGGGAGAGTTAGCTGTGGTTACTAGAATATTTACATGGTACACTCATGTATATATGAAGGTACTTAATTGTGGGTTTATCTGTTGGGTAGCTATGGATACCGAAGTATATACATTTAGGGATGTATATATGGAGAGCATCTTAGTTTACTGCTTTCATTGTGTGCTTATTTATCTCTTTTGGGGATGGGCTGCAATGAATTTGCCTGCAGGTACGCTAACCACGAATGCGTAGATTGAATGTAGCTGATGACTAGCTATATATCGAGAGAGTACGTGTTATGCCACCGACATAGAACGTGATTGCCGCCTTAGGCTGGCAATTTTGTAAGGATGAATAGGACGAGCATGCATCATGATTATGCTTGTACATAAATATGCTTCCCTCCCTTTGTTCTAATACTGAGTAACTTGTGACCATGTGATGTTACTATCTTTCTTATGTGAAGCTAGACAAAATGCCTTGTTCCATGCCGCTTGAATAGCTGTGCTTAACGATGGTGTGTGATTAGCTTCACCTTGTATGTTTGCTTCCAAAGGAAATAGATGACAAGTTAATAGTTAGCAAAAAGTTCACCCCTTTGAAAACTAAATTGCTAAATTTAAGTAAAACTTGTTTGGTAGAGTTATCCACCTACTAAATAAAAAGGAAATAATAGATAATAGTACCTTACCACCATGTTTCGCATGTTTATGTGTAGTAGTGTTGCTGTAGGTACTGCTTGTTATGTGTGAGCTTTGTGCTTAGTGATAGTCGCTTAAGCTAATTAGATTGAGTGTTTCGAAATGCTTGCTTAAGACCATGATGTAGGTGTGGATGCTCGTTATCTAGGTAGTGTCGTGGCTATCACTCCTTTTGTCCTCGGTAAGCATACGAGTGTTGAAGATCGCTATCCTAGAACAGCGTCCAAGTTTTGGGAATCTCATGGTTGTCGTCCCCAATTAAGTTCTCTCTTAGGAGCCTGAGCCTGTATACATGGTTGTTAGCCCTTGAATGTTGCGCTATGAAGACCTTTATCCATGCCTTGGCTTGACCTTAGGCCCAAGCTTAGTTCCCTTGAATGCTTACATGTGTCGTGGTTGTCCCACTCCTGTGTGGGAGGACCCTGCTCAAACATCCTTGTTGGATCTCATTGCTCCTTCTCCTATGGATGATCTGGTGCAACGTTGATCGCTATCTACCCTGGCTTTGGAACCTTTTCCTCGTAGATCATGTTATTGCTTTATCAACAGAATCCCTAGTCAGTGCCTTGACTATGTCCCTCGAATCTCATTTATTCTGCCTCCAACCCTTTCAAGTCTCTGGATAATTATCAGTCTTGATCTCGTGTTGCTACTCGGCAAGACCAAATTTCATGCTAATCTTTACCTGGTAGTCACCTTGGTGGACACAAGATGTATATGAAATTATGCAAGAGTTCCCTACACAGATGTCTTCGGCAAATAAGCTATGTTCTCTTGCACTGTGTTTCGATATTCAGATCGCATCCTTGTTGACTCCTAACCTTGTGACTATCTTTGTTTGCTATTCCTCCTTCGCATAGTGCTTGCTCCTATGCAACCCAATTTGTGCCATGTAAGAATTCTTGTGGGTTGTATGTTCAGTAATGGTGCCACGATTTGCGATCTACGGTGCCGCGACAAAATTGAGAGCCCCCTATGGGTGCACACACAAGGCTATGCTGCTCGGCACGCGCTGGTATCAGAGGTTTCTAGTCATGATCCATTGCAGAACTGCACCAAGGTGTTATTTTCACATGAGCTCCTCCTGGTTATCTCTCCTTATCTTGTTAGAAGATCTGTACAGTCGAACTATATACAATGGGACTTCCTTCAGGAGTCAGTCCAATGGTTAACCTTTGAAGAACTAGGTCACTAACATGAACTTAACAGACTATAAGAGATGGTAGGCAAGTGACCCTCCTTGGCTGTCCCTATAATGAAGTCGGTCATCTAGTGTGCAACTTATGTCACTCCCTGTTGGATCAGAAAGGGTGCACCACACTTAAGGTTGCACAAGTTATTAGTTGGATGATAAATGGACCAGGATATTATGTCCTATGATAGGTCACCTAGTGCTTATGAGCTTTCTATCTTAGCCCTGATCTTTAGGTGCAACATGATCAACCAGCGTTCTTTGGTGTGACCCCTTTTTTGCTGACTTCAATGTCGGCCATCTATTTATGCTTCGACCACAATTCTTATTGTCAAGAGTGAAGATTTGGAAGCTTTTGGTGTTCAGAGACAACTGATTAGTCACCAGTAGGAAGGTTAATCTCTAGCTAGGTAATGACTCTTTGGTAGCTATGAAGGCCAGATCTCACAAGGCAATACTAAGCAATGGAACAACAAGGCCTGGTCTGCGATGCCAATACTGCTTTCTTCTCCAAGCCCTATGTTGTCAAGTCAATTTCATATTGGACAATCACACAGGTGGTGCAACTTACTGTATCGGCTAAGTGAAGAGCTAGAGAAAGCACATCTCTAGTGTCGGTTAGTATCGTTATGTATATGGTGCTGCCAAAGGATTTGTTTAGGACTCTATTGAATAAAGCATATAAGGATAATCAGAAATGTTTCCTTATCATGTAGGACTATCGCTCCACATGAAGTATGCATTATGCCCTGCAAAAATAGCCCACTAGTCCAATGCTTGTGCATCGTTGAGCTAGTGCCTAAATCAACATTTGAAGTTGTTTCCTAAGAGGCATGTGAGGAAAACCCTAGCCTCCCTCTTTAGCGAGAAAGCTACTGTGGTTATCAAGAGAATTAGAGAGTGTAGAACACACTTCCCAATGTGTAAATCCTAGGAAAAGAAGAGCAGGAAATCTGTCAAGGTTTTATGGCACTCCACTAGTTATCTTAAGTCAGTGATTGGTGGCCTAAACATGGTTGGATTGCCACAACACTTACCTAGCTCATTCCTCACTTAAGATACATTGATGTCTTAAGTTGGTTTGAGGATTGGTTGAGTAAAGCATCGAATTTTAGAGATGTTTTGATAGTTCGGTCCCAAAATTTTAAAACAAAGCAGTTTTGGTAGATGATTTGTTTGGATAGTCAAATGGTGTCTGTTTGAGCTGAATTTTTGTCAGTAATTAAAGGACTCTTGGATCAAAATGCCTACAAAAAAAATTATGCACCATGGAGCAGTAGTTTGCAGAATATGAACTAATTACCGAGGGGAATAGAATCTATAATCTTCTTGTCTGACTACTATCATTCTTCGTATTGGATGATTATGTTTGTAGTTCAGGTCATGTTGGCAAAGTGATGATTGTAATACTTTAGATGCCCTAGAGAAGACTCCTAGCACCCCTTTTTGCCTCGCTTTTGCCCTCTCATATCAACAATACTTGAGCAGTCAAGGTGTTCTACAAGTCAACTTGTGCTTTTATGGGTCAAGAACAATTGGAAAAGTATCAAACAACATATTTTAGATTTGCTTATGAGTTGTTGATTGGCAGTAAAAAGGAAGCCTCAATGTCAAAAGTAGTCCAACCATGCCAATTTTGCAATAGTGCAAGTCAATCCAATTTATTGTGCAATAGCACCATGAAGGCAAATTGTGCTCAACCTGCTTAGTAGTGTACTGTTTCTCTGGATGGTGAATAACTACAACCTTTGTTGCCCTCCAAACCTTGCTAACATCCTTCTTCAACAAGGATTTCTAAGGCGAACTTGTCCTTGGTACCTCCCATGTGTTTTTACCCATGAGGTTGCCTCATATTCAACACAGATAATTGTTGCCGCTTGGATACAGAGATTCCCTAAATAATGATCATCAATCACGCTGAGTCAACCAAGTCAGCTATCACATTCACCGCTCACTCAATGGACTCAGATAATAAAATGTCATCATTAGAGAAAGAGAACTACACACATGAAACATTATGTAGTTTTCCATCGGTTGGCATTTGATTGATTGAATGGTTACGGTTGACATAGATATTGTCTATTGGTTACTCAGTTTTTCATAGCCATAAAGGATGTTTACCCCGTCTGTGATCTCATCTCTTATGAAAGGTTGTACTCAAGCTACTTTGGTAGAGGACTGCTTTTTGAACTTTGTAAACGAACATGGAACCATTGTAATAAGTAGCTTTTAGAAGTTGGCAGTCTAGTGCTAAGTTCACATGGTCCATGCTATATTCACTAGGGAAATAGAGATTTTGGGTAATTAGTTTATGCTTCATAGTACTCTCCGTATCTTGAGAATGAAGTATTATGCTATCTTGGATTCCTCCCAAAGTAACAATGCTTCATGGAAGCCAGCGAAGGAAATTCTTCAAACCAAACTTACTGCGAAGAGCAAGTATCAGAAAGTGTCTTGACCAAATTAGCCTCTCTGATACTCCGAAAGTTAAGTTGCCTAAAGCTATCACTGATATTGGAAAATGGAGGACATGCTTCTCTTCCCTTAAAAGTCTTTCACACCGAATCTCGGGATGAGATTCCTATAAGGGGGAGGGTTGTAACACCCCAGATGTTTGTCACTAGTTAAGCGATGGGTTTGAGCTCAAACATGACATGTTAAGTGGTGATGAAGGTGTCAAGATCAAATCTACAAGAGTGAGCTCCAACTTAAACTTGGGCAACACACCTTTGCTTGCATATTGGCCCTTTTCAAATATATACCTAAGTAATGTTGAAGGTGCTTCTTTCATGTGCCTCACATCAATTTCCACCCACATGGATGATTGGAAAAGTTTCATGGAGTTTGGAATCAAGAAGTCACATGAAATGATAAGTTATAATCTTTCTTGGATTGCTTTATTAAGTGAATGGAATGATACGTCATCAAACAAACATTGCAACCTTGCTCAAACAACTCTACTTACATTCATGAACAAAAGTTATGAAGGGTTTGTGTTGAGCGAATATCAAGAAAAGATCTGAATTGGTCGAAAACCCTAATTCCAGGGTTAACAAGATTTTGTTTTGACCAAGATGAAGAATTGGTTCATGTACCAGATATGAAGTTTGGCCTTTAATAAAAGTTGAAGTTTGAGTGGAGTAGAACAAACTTTGTTCTTAGACCCAGAGCTAGATCAGTTTGGAACTAATTCAAATCGAGGCTCGAACTTTGAATTGGCAGCTGTTTTCAGTACTTAGAATTTTTTTAAGTCTGGAATTCATCGTCAGTCGACATTGGCATTCTGCATTCTCCAAATTTTGTTAAGCAACTCGATTTGGTCCAAAGATAAAAGTTGGAGTGTACTAGATGGAGAAGATCATGCAAAAGGATGGCACTCGTTTGACCTTGTTATGACCCTCAATTTTGGAGTTTGTTAATCACCATCAATGCGTTGACAATGCCACTTTGGAGCTTAATTACCTACTAATCCATAGCTCTAGTGGTCTTGATCCCTTAATACAAATCAAAGAGCATTCAGAGTAGAGAAACTTTTCTATAGGCGCCATGGTCCGAATCTACATGGAATATGCCACAAACAGGATCCAAAGTAGGCTGGATTACGCCCCCCACGTGTTCGACGAAAGTGCATCGTGGCAGCCATGCAGTAGAGCATGCGCCCCATTGCTGCTGGCATCCCACCTCCACGCCATGCACCGCCCTGCTCCAGCCCTCCAAATGCGGACGCCCGAGCTACCCTGGCATCCTGCACTCGCTCTCTGCTCCTCCTCACGCTCGCCTCTCAGCCGCACCAGCGCAGCCACCATGGGCGTCGCCGCCGAGCTCGTGGCATCACCATGTCCCCACACCTCTGCACTCCACCGCTCCCCACTGATAGTGGCACATCCTTGTGCATCTCACGCCGTGCCTCTAGACCTCCCTGACCGGCACGATTGGCTGCTGTTGCTCCACGCCGTCGGAGCAGCTGCCGTCGTCGCTGCTACTACAGTGGCCGTGCCACCACAGGCCACCTCCGGCCAAGCTAGGAAACCCAGCATATGTGTGCGGTCCCCCTGGTCCTCCCTGCCACTCCACCGCCGCCGTCGACGACCACGGCCGCCGGAGCCGCAAGCCGGCCATCTCCTCTGCTGTGAACCGAGAGGAAGGACCTCGTGCTTGAATTCAAGAAAAGAGAAGGGTCGGTCTGCAAAGTCCTTGACTCAGAGGAATAGTGATAAGAAGGACCTATTCACTGTTGTTTAATTTGTGTTTTCTACAGGGATCCCGATGCAAGATTTACATTTCCTTTTCTCTGGTTTTTGGCAGATTTAGATTATCAACTTTGAAAACTCATAGTAATTAGTAGAAAAATCCTAAAATAGTAAATGATGACTTTTTGGAATCCTTGTGAAATTATCTATTCAGTAGATCTATAATATGGCATGTTTTAATTTAAATATTTTGCTGTAAAAAGAGATTTATGCAGTTAGGTTCTTAATACTAGTTGTGTCTTGTCTTTTTTATAACTGCAGTTTTTTGCTCAAATAAATATGAAATGCTTATGGAGTGCTAATCAGGTGATGGTTGATGCCTGGTAAAAATTTTAGGAGTTTAGGTTTGATAGTTTAAGATCTATAAAAATAACAAATGCCATGTGTTGCTTTGCTCCTATCCTGAATAGGTCTTCATGTTTGAATTAATTGGCTTAGTTAAGTTATGAATCATGACTTTATGATAATACATGAGTTGTAGTACTTTTATTAAGCTATTAAAAAAGCTAAATATCATGATTTTTGGTTAAGTAGATCTTGAGTTATAGTTACTTAAAATTATGTGGCTGTTTTTGCTCAAATCCAGACAGGGTTGAATTGTTGGTACTGTGGGGCCCTTTTAGTAGTAGAACTAGCTTTAGGTGTTTATAACAAAGTTGTTTATAATTTTCTAATCTTTCTAAAAAGTCTAGAACCACATTTATTGTACATGTAGAACTCTAGTTATAGTTGTTTAAAGTGGTATGTCAGGTTCTGTCCATGTTTTGGATAGAGATTCATTCATTGGATTAATTGATCTTGCTAACTATAGAATCATCTTAATAAGAGAATAATAAAGTTGTAGGTAACTTTATAATATTTTCAAAAAGTTATGATTCATGTTTGTTAGAGGTCTAGAACTCCAGTTATGCTTCTCTGAAGTTGCTATCAGTTTTCTATACCACTGCTGTTGGGTTGCATGTGCAGTTCTGCTTGTGCAATTATTTTCGTGGTGGAAATGATGTTTGCTGTGATTGTAGTGAATACCAAAGTTGTAGCCAATTTCATAATATTGCTTGTGTTCAAATTTCATGACCATAGGCCTGACAATTTAGGAGCTATAGATTTTGTAAGTTCATTGTTAGATTTTGCATGCTCTCTGTACAAATCTGAATGAGTGTATTGTTTGACTTAGCTAAGCTTTGAATCATGTCTTGGAGATAATATAAGAAGTGTAGTGATTTTCATGAGCTTTCTATATTGTTAAATATCACTCCTTTCGGTGGTCTAAATCTCCAGTTATGAGCTTGAGAAGTTGCATGGCAGAATCTGTCCAAGTCTGGACAGAGGTGCACAATTGTGCTTAATTGACCTTGCAAATTGTGGAATCACCTTGTGATGATAATAAACATGTTTTAGATAACTTAGTTAGATTTCTAGAAAGTCTAGGATCACCTTCTTTGGATGTCTAGATCTCTAGTTATGATGAAAATAAGTGACTGCTATGCTGCTGTCCAGATTTCTATACATGTGCTAGGTGATTCCTTTAGCTGGCTCTTGCTTGGCTTAACATGTTGGTAAGTTCTTCATCGATGCATGTGTGCAATATCTGAACTTAAGTTCACTTGTGTGCAATACCTAATATGCTTGCTATTCCTCTAAAATAGGTTGTGTGATATCTAGTTAAATAACTCTAGGTGCCTATGTCTTGCATGATCTTAGGTTTACCTTGAAAGCTATTATGTGCTGCATCTCATATTACCATTCTGTATATTCATGCACTTGCATCTTGCATCTCATCTAGGTACGCTAGATGAACCATGTGAAGGACATGAGGTTGGAACCGAACCCAAAGACGGTGTATGGTGGACGTATCCTAAAGATGGAAGGACCCCTAGAGTACATGTCTGAACAGGAGATGCTCACCAAGCGAGCGTCATCTAACAAATACTGACCTAGTGTTGGATTCTAGGCAAGCCCTGGAGCATTCTAAGTCTCCTAGTGTTTTATGAAATACTACTTGAGTCCTTTATGATTGATGCATTAGGTTATAAGAGTTATCTGGAAACACTTGATGCATGGAACTATGTTGTCCAGATATATACACCTTTAACCCTGTGTAGGTCCAGGATCGAATATATGCTTAGCCCTGCTTAGACCGGTAGAAGTCAGGTGATTTCCTGTCACCTGCGAGATATAGGTGGATACCAAAGCATGATTAGCTATATTTGCTATCATGGAAAGAACCATGGGGTAAAAGTAAATGGAGGTCGGGCGGAGTCTATGGTAGATTGACTCATGTGATTCTGTCTGTGCTAATTAAGGACCATACCGTTGTTGGCTGCTTCTGACAAGATTGAATGCATGGCTATCACTTAGCTAGCCGGATAACTCATTCTGACCGCGAAGCCGAGTAGCTCAACTCAGGCCAGGCCCCGCTCTGTAAGAGTGCGCACTCTGGATGGTAGTAAGGATGTGCGGGGAAGCCAGACGTGAGCCCAAGGGCAGGCTGGGCCTGAACGTCTTGGCAGTTGGCTGTCCCTGATTATGCGGCGCTGGGCGAACCCATGACATGTGGACTTGAGTTGTACCAAAGGTGACCTAAGGCTACCATGGCTGGTAGACCTAGGTTTGTGTTAGGAATAAATTCCTAGCTGGTTGAAATCGATTCGAATTACCAGTCTCTCCTGGATAGTGAGAAACTTGGCTAGTCCCAACATCGTAGTAATTGTATTATGGAAGTTGATGGTTCAGATAAATATGGAATTACTACACCTTCTATGGTTACTATTGTATGCTCTAAAAAGATATACCACATGTTTGGCACATGATAGTTGCTAATCTAGAGATGGATAGTTATAATTAACTTGATGATAGAATTATAATTGTATAATTGAGTTAATCGCTTTTTATGCAAAATGTTGTCAAGCTACCTCCACTTATAAAGCCTTGCATACTCCTTGGAGTCAATTTTATTTTTAGTTTATGATGGGTAAGTCTAGCTGAGTACATTCGAGTACTTAGGGTTTATCCCACCATGTTGCAGGTGAGGTTTTGGCCTGCTGAAGATGGTGGCTAACCGCCGGTTGGCTTAGTGACTCTATATTATTTCTCATCTATATGCTTTTATCTAAGGATGTCACTTATGCTAGCAATGTATTTGGAACTTATATTAATGTAATTATTTGAAAGCTATATTGTTTTTACTAATCAGTTTTGAAACCCAAACTTGTACTATTATTTGCGAACTCATTTGTAATATTATTTCCGCTGCAACTCTGTGTATGTGATGTGTATTTGCTTAATCACGCGATCTTGGTTGTGATGTTGATTTACCGAGGTCTTTCAGGACACTCGGCGTACTACCAGGTTTATATAAGTGAAAGTATGCGCGTGTCAACGTGTTAGCGGTCACAACCGTACTTGATCTTGTATAAATTGAGTGGTTTTGTTATAGGAATCATGCCTTGAGGTCTAAAAATGAATTGTAGGCAATTTCATAAGCTTTCCAAATTGTCTTGTTGCCTATCATTTCAATTTGTAGATCTCCAGTTATGATCAGTTTACTGTACCACTATATTGTCCTTGTTTTGCTGAAATACGAATGTTTGTGTGTATGCTTTGTTGCAATGTTCTTGTTGATTGTTTAGGTGCTTGCCTAACTTGAGAACATGCTTAGGTGCAGTGCTAGATCCTTAACTAAAGATGAGCAATTATACATTAGGTTGTATAAACTTGGTAAGTTAAAGTGATTTGAATAGAGCTTAAGTTAGAATATGCGGACTACAATGAGCATGTGCATTCCCAGAGCATCCCTAACTTTGTTCATGTGCATCCATGATATTTATCTTGTGCATACATGCAATAGGTGTGCCGGAGGGAGTGACACTTCTAGAGTTCGAGGGAGCGAGCCAGGAGGAGGAGCCTGAGGTTTAGGCAATCGATGAAGCAGCCGCCGAGGAGGAGTTGCCCGAGTGCCCTGACCACTGCCCATCCTCTTTCCTAAAAGGCAAGCCCTAGAGCATATTAAGTCTCCCATGTTTTTATAAATATCTTGAGTATCCTTTATTGTTGTTGATGCATTAAGTATAGGAATTGGTTGGAACCAATTGTTGCATTATATATCTAGCCTTGTCTAGATATCGCACTTGAATCCTAATTAAGTTCAGGAATGGGTTAAATGCTTAGCCATGCTTAGTGCGGTAGAAGTCGGGTGATTTCCTATCACCTGCGAGCTTTAGGATGAGGTGGATTACGGTTGGCTATATTTGCTATCGTGGAAAGAACCATGTTAATAATGAATTAAGACCGGACAGAGTCTTGTGTAGGGTTGGTGTCGGTGCAGGACCCACGGGATACCCTGCAAGGAAGGGAGAAGATCTAGTCTTACTAGGATTCTTCCCTTGTAATCTTAGTAGTAGTATTATTCTGTAATCCTACGAGGAACTCTCATTGTAAACCGACTAGGATTCTGACCTCCTGACTATATAAAGGAGGGCAGGGTTCCTAGGGACGGGTGAACTTTTAGACAACACAACACTAGACAATCAATCCAACGCAAAAGGCTAACGCCGACTAGACATAGGGCTATTACTCGATCATGATCGAGGGCCCGAACCAGGATAAATTGACTGTCTCTTGCGTTAACCTGTCAAGTTCCGCATACTGCTAAAGCCCTGAACATACTACCCCGGGTACCCCCATGGCAGGCTATCGGTGGTCAAATATCGATAGCTAGGCGTGCCAGGTAGGGGCTTTCAGCGACTTTGCATCTGAGAGCTCGATGGACCTCAACAACATGATCTTCTCGATAGGATCAACCTTCATCTTTGGTTCATGGATCTACGAGGCAGGTGACAATGGCAAACTCCAAAGTCGTTTCCTCAAAATTTCGGATCACCATGAAGACCATTCTATTTTGGTGACTACGACAGATCAACTTGCTGGAAGATTCATGCAGCTCGCGATGTCCGATCCAACTCAGATTTCGTGGCTTCACGCAATCGATTCAAACTCAGGCTTCGCTTCCGAGATGGAGTCTTATCCGAGTTCTTTTAGAAAACTAAGTTCTTTTCCAATAAGGCTCTGGAACACAACATCAACCTATCAAGAATACAACTTGGAGTACACTTAGAGTACTCTAAAGAAGACGGGTCCTTTTCTGTTCGATCTCGGCAACATGGCAACGTCTTATCGGGCACAGCTCGAAAGATATCTTAATCCAATGCTTGGAATACCACTGACAGGAGCTCAGAAAGGACTCGTACTAACTATAACATCTCAAGACTGCATCATCCACTAGCTAGGTTTTGTTCCTGAGGATAGCAGTACCCAGCTAGTTAACACAACAACGACTACAGCTCTACCCTACCAAGAAGGAGACTTGATCTATGACCCTGAAGCCTCTACTGAAGTTATCAACAACTCTAATAGTACGGAAACCAACACTGATGATAGAAACAACTCACGCTCGAGAACTATTCATGATTCGCCGTCTTCAATCACCATTGGTCCCCCTAGAAGCGCCCGACGTCAGGTCTTCAGATGAATCCAAATCCAACATATCACCATTTACCTAGGGGCATGATGGTGAGACTGAGAGTCAGAGGCAAGCCAGAGAGAGAAAGAACAAATTAAAACAAGGATGTCAACGCCGTGCTAAGCAGCGTAAAGAAGCTTGGATCAAATATGAGTCAGACCTAGCCGAATACAATAGAAGAAAATCAGAGCGAGAGGTCGAAGAAGGACGAGTAGCGAATACACCCTATGATAAGATCCGAGAAGCACTAGAAGAACTCAGGGCGACTTCACATCCCAATGAAAAACAAGAACAGCTCTGGGACTTCCTCCGATCAATAGTCCTAAGGATGCACGATGGAAGGGCCCACTCAAGACTACCTGATAGGTCAACATCTTATGAGTAGGAAGATCAAAATCAAAGGAAGTTCACTTTCGAGAGACTTGGACCAAGTGGAAGTCACAACAGAGAAAGTAGAAGAAATCATAGTCAAAACGACCAAGTCGAACAACCAAGAAAGGCCAAAAGCAAAGCACCTACTCAGACAGCCACGCAAAACTACTCTCACTAAGACAACAGTTGGCAAGAAGGGGGCGCTGAATCAGAATACACAGAAGCCAGAACGCACGATAGATTCCCCTGTTTTGCAAATAGACTTACTTCAATACAACTGCCTCACAAGTTCAAGCCGTCCAACCACTCCAAGTATGATGGCAAGATCGAACCAAGGCAGTGGCTCAAGATTTACTCACAATTGATTGAATTGGCCGGAGGAGACGACGACATCAAGACCTTGTTCTTTCCCATGGCCCTAGAAACCATGCCTTTTCAGTGGTTTGACAAATTGAATCCATGATCAATCATAAATTGGGAGGACTTGCAAAGAGCTTTCTATAAAAATTTCATGGGTATTATTACACACCCAATCACCCACACAAAGTTAAAAGGACTCAAGCAGAAAGGAGGTGAAAGTCTCAAAAATTACTATCGATGATTTGGTGAACTATGAGCTCAAGTACATGACATCACCCAATGAGAAGTAATCAAAGCTTTCTCTCATGAAATCATGGCTAGGTGGCAATTTCAAGACTTCTACAAAGAAAACCCAAGAAACAATGAAGAATTCAGACGAACGGTGGAAAAGATGATTACCGCAGAGGAAAAGACACGAGAAAGATTCTCGGATAGAAACAACCGAGACAACCTAGACAGGCAAAATCTTCAAAACAATAGACATCAAGAAAGAAAACATGGACTAGACAACACCATAGCAGTGACTGATAAATCAAGGAAGGTTTCCAAGCCTAGAAGGTATGACAACATTGAAAACATGCGTTGCATCTTGCACCCCAAAGGAAATCACACCATCGAAGATTGCTACACCTTCAAAGATCGATACACAAGGAAAAGATAGTAAGGAGAATATCAAAGAAGGCAATCAGAAAAAGAAGAAGACAACCATGAAGATAAGGGATTCCAAAAATCTAGGGGGATAGTAGCAGTAATCTTTATCGGGGTTCTAGATTCTAGAAGCAAACATCAAGAAAAGCTAGCATTACGAACCATCATGACAGCAGAACCTGCTACACCAAGATATCTGAATTGGTCATAGTATCCAATCCAATTTTCAAGAGAAGACCAATGGACTAGCATAGGAAACATAGGCAATTACCCACTAGTTCGAGATCCAACTATTGTCAGTATGACTATTACAAAAGTACTAATCGACGGGGGAGCCGGACTCAACATCATTTTTTCAGAAACTCTAAGGAAGATGGGACTACAACTCGCCGGGATGATTACACCAATAAGCACACCTTTTATGGCATAGTACCTGGCAAGGCAGCAATGCCACTTGGACAAATCACTCTACCGGTTACTTTTGGGACTCCCTCGAACTACCATACAGAGTTCATCAAGTTTGAGGTTGTGGACTTCGATTCATCATATCACGCAATCCTCGAGTGCCCAGCACTAGCAAAATTCATGGCAATACCACATTATCCATACCTGTTGCTTAAGATGCCAGGGCCTAACGGTGTCCTTTCTCTTCAGAGTGATTTGAAGCGCGCTTTTGACTGCAATGTTCGGGCAATCCAAATTGCAGCAAAAGCACAGGCCACCGATGGAAGAAAAGAAATAGCTACTGTTGCAGTAGAAATGAGCCCAGAAGAGCTAGTGATACTAGCTAAAAAACCCAGCATCCTAGCACCACCAAAAGAAGCCGACGTCAAGCAAATCGACCTAGGCACCGCTGATCCCTCCAAAACGGCAACCATCAGTGCTCACCTCTCGGCAAAATAGGAACTTGTGCTCACCAACTTTCTTCGGGACAATAAAGATATCTTTGCTTGGAGGCCGGCCGACATGCTAGGGGTCCCAAGAGAGTTGGCTGAGCACTAGAATTGACATCAATGAAGGCTCCAAGCCTGTGAAGCAACGACTACGATGATTCTCACCCTGACAAGAAGGCAGCAATTAAAAAAGAAATTACAAAACTAATGGCAGCCGGATTCATCAGAGAAATCCTCCATCTAGATTGGCTAGCAAACCCAATTCTGGTACAAAAAAAGAATACGAACGAGTGGCGCATGTGTGTCGACTACACAGATCTCAACAAGCACTGCCCAAAAGATCTGTTCGGGCTACCACACATTGATCAGATAGTTGATTCAACAGCAAGATCTACCCTATTATCCTTCCTTGATTGCTATTCAGGATATCACTAGATCGCATTAAAGGAACAAGACCAGAGCAAGACATCTTTCATCACTCCATTCGGTGCCTACTGCTACAAAACCATGTCATTTGGACTCAAGAATGCTGGTGCCACTTACCAAAGAGCTATCCAAACGTGCCTTGGTGATTAGATCAGCGAAAATGTAGAGGCATACGTGGATGACAGTAGTAGTAAAGACAAAGAACCCAGATACACTAATTGAAGACTTAAAGCAAACCGTCGAAAACCTTGAAAAGATGGAGGTGGAAATTGAACCCAAACAAGTGTGTATTCGGAGTTCCTTTCAGGACAACTACTCAGATTCTTGGTCAGTCATCGTGGAATCGAAGCAAGCGCCAAACAAATTTGAGCCATAACAGAGATGGGCCCTCCTCGAAGTGTCAAAGATGTGTAGAAACTAACAGGCTGCATGGCGGCCCTCAATCAGTTTCATATCAAGACTGGGCGAAAAAGGGTTACCTTTCTTTAAATTGCTAAAGAAGACAGACAAGTTCGAGTGGATAGAAGAAGCCAACGAAGCTTTCAAGAAGCTCAAGGCATACCTCACCTCCTCACCCTGTTCTCACACCTCCAAAGAAATACGAAGACATGATGCTATACATTGCAGCAACTTCTATTGTGATCAGCACAGCGATTGTCGTAGAAAGAGAAGAAGAAGGGCATGTATATAAAGTACAACGCCCCATATATTACATCAGCGAAGTACTATCAGAATAAAAAATCTAGTACCCGCATGTGCAAAAATAACTCTACTGCCCTCCTGATCACTTCACGCAAGCTTTGCCACTATTTTGAAGGCCACAAGATTACCGTGGTGATAGATTTCCCACTCGGAGACATCCTACACAACAGAGACGCAACAGGGCGCATATCTAAGTGGGCAGTTGAACTTGGTGCTCTCAATATCGATTTCACCCTACGGAAGGCAATTAAGTCTCAAGCCCTGGCTGATTTTGTTGTCGAGTGGACAGAAATTCAACAACCTATGTCAAGTACCATCCTTGATCATTGGAAGATATACTTTGATGGATCACTCAAGCTAGGCGAAGCCAGGTGCTAGGCGTCCTCCTCATTTCTCCAGACTGGAAAACAACTCAAGTACATCCTTCAGATATTATGGTAAGCTACAAACAATGAAGCATAATACGAAGCCCTCATCCACAGGGCTACTGAGTGGCAATTACCCTCAGAATCAAGCGTTTACTCGTATACAGCGATTCAGCAGTAGTCATCAATCAAGTCAATAAAGATTGGGACTGCACCAAAGAAAACATGGGCACCTACTATGCTGAAATATGAAAGCATCGAAAAACATTTTCAAGGATTAGAAATTCTACACGTCCTGCGCGATTCTAATGTCGCGACAGATGTCCTCGCCAAGCTTGGATCAGACAGGGCGAAGGTCCCACCCAGTGTATTCATAGAGGAGTTATCAGCTCCCTCTATCAAACAACCCTGGTGAGATAACCCCTGAAATCTCCTGCTAAAGGTACCCAGATCTTGGTAATCACCACCTCATGGACCTAGGTTTTTATTGATTACATCAAAGAGAATAAGTTGCCAACAGAAAAAGAGGAAGCTACCTGAGTTGTTCGCATAAGCAAGAATTACGTCCTAGTAGGAGACAAGCTCTACAGAAGAGCCACATCATCAGGAGTACTCCTAAAATGCATCTCATTTGAAGAGGGCAAAGAGATCCTAGACGAAATGCACTCGGGTTGCTGTGGAAATCACACCACTTTAAGAACACTAGTTGGCAAAGCATTCCGCACCGGTTTCTACTAGCCAACCGCTTTGAAAGACACTAGAAGAACTCATCAAAAGATGCAAAGGTTGTCAAATGTTCGCAAGACAAGCTCATGTGCCAGCTCACAACCTCATCTGCATCCCACTCGCTTGGCCTTTCTCCTTGCTGGGGGCTAGATCAAGTAGGACCTCTCAAGAAAGCAAAAGGCGGTTTCGAGTACATCTTCATAGCAATTGACAAGTTCACCAAGTGGATTGAATACAAACCACTCGCAAAATACAAACCACTCATAACAATTGACAAGTTAACCGTGTACTATGCATGATCAAGATCGAAGTTGGATAGCTGATGAAACATAATCCGTCATTTAAAGTAAGAACCATCACAATGTGATAACATAAATGAGGGACTAAAAGAATGTGAGGTCGATCTGGTTCGATCTCGATCGGGCAGGTTGATATTACTGAAACTAATGACAATAAGGACATCAGCAAGATCGGTAACTTAATGAATCTACCCGAAGGATACCACCCTTAGGTAGAGCTGATAACTTGACCTTAATCTAATTCGAGTAGTGGAAGGTCAAACTTAACCGATACAGTCATACTTGAACTAGATAAGGATCGATAACTAGCTCATACTAGAGCTCGCAAGAGGTCGGCCTAGACCGATGCAGGCTTACAAATAGAGGTATAAGCCATGACGGTACTTATAGATAAGTCGGAGGTCGGCCGGACCTGATGCAGCCCTGCTTGTTGAAGAACTCACCTGAGATCTACACTACTCCTACTCCTAAGGGTTGGCGTGAAGCCAAAAAAGTAATTGATATTGATTGATTGGATATCTCTTTACAATAGTCGGGGTCCAATATTTATACCTGAAACCTAAGCATGAATCCTACTCAAGTATGACTCATTACAATCTTTGGTATAAGAGAAAACATTCCTAACTTAAGATAACTTTGACCCTAATCTTTTCCTTTTTGTAGAGTCCGACATGTTTTTCCCGACGCCAACCGTGGCTCATTGACGTTATCTGCTGATGTTATCTGAAGAGAGCCGATCCTAGTACCGCATCTGAATCAGCTGATATCGATCCTTATGCAATCGATTCCTTGATGACACAATCTTGGAAGCTTCATGTTTCCATGTTCTTCTTTCCAAATTTTGGTGTAAACACATGCCCTCCAATTTTGGGATAAAAATAATTTTATTCCAAAATTACTACGCCTGTGCCTCCGATCGGTCCGTAGTCATGGGTAGAGAATCTTGATCTAGGGCCTACTATTCATCACCTTCACCAACATCCTTGCCTGCTTATGATCCCATACTTCAAAGTTTCATGAGAGCACTATTGCTTCACGGGCGCTTGGATCCATCCTTCCAGACCGACTATAAATGTCTGTCTGACTCTGGTGAGAGCAATCCAACAACTCAGTTATGTTTCTCTTCTACTTGCTTCCTCGAGTGCCCTTGGCTTTGCCAGACCCACCATGGTCATTCCTTATTATGAGGGTCTTGAGTGGTTAGAAGAATTCTTGTGCATAGGGTGATTGTGTCGCTCATTTCAATGCCTTATCGAGAAAGAGGATCAGCTACAATAGTTAGAAGAACTCTTGTGACATCACCTAAGTTTTCTTACCATGATTGCAGAGCTGTTCTAGTGATTGCAAGAGTTAAAATGTGTGGACACATTTCCCTTGTTCACTCTATCAAATGCTCATCGGGGGAAACCATAGACTTCTTCCCCATGGTTTCCCAGCCACTGAGAAATCGGTTGCATATATGGGCATCTTTTTAGCAGGCAGCCTTTTCTCTCCCCTGATGCCACTTCTATCAGCAGGCCAATATGACTCGGTCCATGATGACCTTTGGCCTTATGGGGATCCGGACTCCCTTCAATCCAAAGAAGTCTTAATGGGTTGATCATCCGTTAATGTAAACCTTTTTTATTAATCCCAAGATATCTTGTAATTACAGGAAGCAATAAGTCCAAATACATTGTTTATCCTGATCTATTCCCTGAATTTCTAGAGTGTTAATCCATTTCCATAACCCCGATGAAGCATATCTTCTCACCTCTCGGGCTATATATACGGGCCATGGTTGTGGATCAAAAAACAACCTGCTTTGTTCCAAACCTTTTGTATCTTTAGTGTGATTTGCTTTTCAATAGACTTAAAGGCATGGAGAACTACAAGAGTCTGCTGAAGAGGCCTTCGATGAGTCTATGCTACCACACCAGCATCTTTGTCATCAGGACAATGCAACCTATGATCTTGGGCAGATGGACCTTCATCTGAATGCGCTGTAGGACCGTCTTGGAACATAGGGCTGACTCCACTCAAGCGAGGCTAGCCGAGGCTAAGGCTAGAATCATGGGTGTGATGTTCACCACAATTTTCTATTTTTCTTAGTTTTGTCTTCAAGATCTTGATTACCCTTCCCTCGAATCTTTCCAGACCTATCAGCCTAGTTGGAAAGCCTTCGATCAGCTATAGAGTATGCGGTAGGATTCATCAATGCCAGGGGTGTCATGCCGATGGTTTGCCTGTACCATGTCCCAAACCATGTTAGAGAGGTTGCCCTTCACTGTGTTCGTCATGGTGTTGCCATGACATTGGCTGTTGCACAAGCTCACTGTGGCCACGAGCTTCGACTTCTTCCCCATGGTTTGCTAGCCACCGAACACCCTGAGGACCATGAGCGCCTAGTCAAGGACTTCTTCAACACCACCAACTCCATAGCCCTCGCTTCCCAAGCCAAAGACATAGTGAACAAAGTGTTCCATGGCCTTTAGTTTGTAATAGGAGAAGCTAGCAAACAATCTCTTCATTTTAAGTGACTTTTCTTTTGCCCTGTACTCATGTTCCATGTACCAATTTGTATGTGCTTGTCTTTGCTCTATAAGTGATACATATCATATTGGCTTTTTCCCCTTTAGGTCTATTTTTGAACTAGAGGCGATACCTTTCTGGAACTGGCTATTAAAGCCGATGACTGAACAAATCGGCTATCAAGTATTAATCCAAATGCTAGGATAATATTTCTTTAGATATTTTCCATTTATTGCTCTATCAAACTCCTCTTCTCCTCCTAGTGTTTCCAAAATATAAGCATTGCCAGGCATACAACGTTAATCCGATAAGGCCCTTCCCAATTAGGTGACCACTTGCCAAACTTGCTATCTCTTGACCTGATTGGTAATTTCACCTTTTAGGCCAAGTCCCCTTTAGAAAATTGTTTGCTCTTGACCTTCTTATTGTAATACTTCGCAATCCTTAGCTTATTGGCTTCGATATTCTCAAGAGCATGCAGTCAATGGCAACTTAAGTCTTCTAAGTCATCCATCATAAGATTCTTGTAAACTTTGGCTCACAAATCATTTTGCAGCGTGACACGCCTCAATCTAGTTTGAATCTCCTAGGGAAGGACTGCATTATGACCATACAAAAGTTCATAAGGTGACGCTTTAATCGATTCATGACAGGCCATCCTAATGCCTCATTAAGCATTGAATGCGACTTCCTTGGCTGTTCTTTGATCTTTTTCTTGATCAGCTTAATCATAACTTGATTGGACGCCTCTGCCTGGCCATTATCCTAAGCATAGTAAGGAGAAGAATTTAATAACTTAATTCCCATATTGGCAGCAAAATCTCTGAACTCTTGTGATGTGAACATTGTCCCCTGATCAGTAGTGATAGTTTTAGGAATCCCAAAATGATACACAATATGCTCCTTGACAAAATCAACTATGCTCTTTGAGGTTACCGTCTTCAAAGGAATTGCCTCAACCCACTTAGTGAAGTAATCTGTTGCTACCAATATAAACTTATATCCTTTACTTGAAGGCGGAAAAATCTAGCCAATTAGATCAATTCCCCAACCTCGAAACGGCCATGGTTTGATTATTGGATTCTTAGCCGATGTGGGCAATTTCTGAATATTACCAAAACGTTGACAGTCCTGGCACCCCTTAAAATATTCAAAACAATCTTCCAATATTGTTGGTCAGAAATATCCAGTCCTGTGAATAATCTATTTCATCTTATAAGCCAATTGATGAGCTCCACATATCCCTTCATGTACTTCACCCATCAACACTTTAGCCTCTTCTTGATTTAAGCATTTAAGCAACACCCCATCGACTATCTTGTAATATAGCTGATCATCTAGCAAAACATACTTAGTCGATTTATACCTTAGTTTCTTGGTAACCTTCTGTGATGGATTTTTAAGGTAATCGGCTATTTCAACTCTCCAGTCATTAGTCAAGGTTTTACTACTTAAGATCTCTTATAACACTCGATAACCTGACACACTTTGAGCTAACTAATTATCCTCTTGATTACATGCTCTCAGAATATGTTGAAGGGAAATATGAGGAAACTCCTTGTGTAAGCTCTGGCATTTATCATAGTATCCCCTCAGAATATCATCTTTACATTCATATAGGCCGATGAACTGATTAATAATTAGCTATGAAGCTCCAAATACTTTGATTGACTCGGCCTTTACTTCATGAAGAAGCTAAAGTCCCTTAAGAATAACTTCATATTCTGCTTGATTGTTGGTAATTTTTGGTTCAGTTGGAAAAGTAAAATCAAAACTTGCCCCCGAGGTGAAATAATAACAATACCAATGACACCACCTTGCTTACATGATGATCCATCAAAGAATAGCGTCCAAGGTACTTGCTCTACATAGCCAATACTCGGTTTATGATGCTGAGTGACAAAGTCAGCTATTACTTGCCCTTTGACTGCTTTAGCTGATTCGTACCTCAAGTCAAATTCCAACAATACAAGAATCCACTTCCCCATTCTCCCATTTAATATTGGCAATGATAGCATGTGCTTGATCACATCAGCCTTGGAAATAATCGTACATTCAGCCGATAGCAAGTAATGTCGCAACTTAGGGCAAGAGAAATATAAGCACAAGCATAACTTTTCAATAGGAGAATATCTTGTTTCTGGATCCAAAGGTCTTCTACTTAGATAGAAAACAACTCGTTCTTTTCCTTCAAACTCTTGCATTAAGGCCGATCCAATCGTTTGGTCATTGACCGATATGTACAACTTAAAAGGCTTACCTTGCTGAGGAGGGACCTGCACGGGTGAACATTTCATGTATTCTTTTATCTCCTCAAACGCCTTTTGTTGTACGTCACCCCACTTAAATTCTTGATCATTTTTCAACATCAACAAGGGAGAAAATGACAAAACCTTTTCCGACAAATTTGAAATAAACCTCCTGATAAAATTAATCTTACCAAGTAAAGATTGTAACTCTATTTTAGTAGTCGGGGGCACTACCTCATCAATTGCTTTCATACTTTTTTGACCAATTTTGATTCCTCTCTCGTGGACCATAAAACCCAAAAATTGTCCAGCTGATACTCCAAAGGCATACTTATTGGGATTCATCTTTAGACCATGTTTTCTTGTGCACCCCAAAGTCTCCCGCAAATCAGCTAGATGTTCCTTGTACCCCTTAGATTTTACCATCACATCGTCAATGTAGATTTCAACAATCCTGCCGATCAACTTATAAAAAATATAATTCATCGCCCTCTGATAAGTTGCACTGGCATTCTTCAAACCAAAGGTCATCACAACCCATTTAAATAAACCAATTGTGCCAGGGCGCCTAAAAGCTGTTTTTGCTATGTCTTCCTCAGCCATAAAAATTTGATTATATCCTACATTGCCGTCCATGAAACTAATAACCTTGTGCCCGGCTGTTGCATCTACCAACATATCATCTATTGGCATTGGATAACCATCCATAGGTGTAGCCTTGTTCATATCTCTGAAATCGATGCAAACTCTTAACTTCCCATTCTTCTTATACATAGGAACAATATTCGATATCCACTCTGCATATCGGCACGGTCAGATAAATTTCACTTCTAGTAATCTTTCAGTCTCCTTTTTGATATCATTAAGAATGTTTGGGTTGAATCACCTTGGAGATTGTTTAAATAGCTGATATCCAGGTTTGATTGGCAATCGATGTTCAATAATTGATCGGTCTAGACTAGGCATCTCATAATATTCCCAAGCAAAACAATCTTTAAATTCCTTTAATAAATCTACCAACTCTTGCTTATACTTAGGATCCAACTTAGCACTTACATATGTCGGCCTAGGCCTATCTCCAGAACCAATATCTATCTCTTCTAATTCATCGGCCAACGTAAAGCCCTGTCCTAGTTTACCATCTGTACTATCTATTGGATTATCCATTAAAACAAACTCTTAGAGGCGACTGCTTGGATCGGCTATTGGCCTTCATCATTGATTTTAATGAAGCCTCCTTCCTATAGCTTGCCAGAAAAACACTCGAAGTCTTCTAGCTCCCAATACATTGGATCAGTTGTTGCGACACTCACAGTATCATCAGCATTAACTAGCTCAACACCGTCTCCATGCCACTAAATCAAGCATTGATGCATAGTCGATGGTACACAACAATTTGCATGAATCCAATCACGACCAAGGAGTAAACTATATGAACCTTTTCCATCAATGATGAAGAATGTGGTGAGCAAAGTTTTACTTCTGATTGTCAATTCGACGTTCATTGCCCCTGGTCTTGGATGCACTGGCCCCAAAATCCTTAAGCATCATGTTGGTCTCAATCAGATCTCCTGGTCCCTTGCCAAGTGTATGAAAAGTAGTATAAGGCATAAGATTGATAGAAGCACCTCCATCCACCAACATTTTGCTCATCAGCTTCCCATCAACGAAACCTTTTACATATAAAGCTTTTAAGTGCTGATGCTTGACTAGCTTATCAAATATAGCTTGATGTACAATTGTCAACTTGGCAACTATCTCCTCGTACTCTGATTCATCAAAATCTAAATAGTCTTCTTGGTCTATTGGAGCTCTAAATTCTGACAGCAATAGAAAAACCATTTGAATATTAGTCGATGGTTGACCCCTATCGGTTGTTTGTTTAGCACACCACACTTGAGGTCTACCATATGCCTGAGCCTGTTTTAGCTCTTTGTTCCTTAGGCATTGCATCCTTCTTTTCTAGCTTCTTATCAAACCTCCTGGACACCATTGCCCTTCCTACCAAACATACTCTTCCTCATTATTTTCTTCTTCATAATCAGCCCAATTTTGATCAACAACTCGCTTCCCGAGCCAATCATGAACACCTCTATTTTTTAAATGCCGATCCATATTATTATGATGATACTCATCTTGAGCATAGATAGACAGGTGGTTGGCTTGAGATTGCCTAAACTCCCAATGTTGCTCACTGCACTCTGGGCAATTATTTCTAGTAGGCAATTTCAAACCTTCATTCCAACAATGTCTGAAGAAAGGACAATTCCAATGTGACTCAGCTTGTTTTCTTTCATAGCTCTCTTTCTCCTGTTGACGTTGGTATTTTTTCTCTTCTAACCAACACTGATAATCCTTTTCCTTTTGTTGTTGCCATTTATTCAACAAAATTTGAGATGTGACATGTAGCCTTATCGTCCTGTCCCTTGATGTCTCTCCCTGCTCATATTGACTCTTCTGTTGGTCATGACGCCTTCTAATCTCTCTATATTCATCAGCCGATATTTGCATCTTTGGGTCGACAGTTCTGGTTTCTTTTGCTCTGGCTGATGTCAGGACTTTAGTCTTTCCTTTGAGCAACTTCACATCGACCATATTCTAATCTCTTAGGAAAGGATTATCATCAACTTTCATCTTTCGAGGTGTATCAAATTTAAGTCTTCCTTGCTGAATAGCCCTCTGTATATGTTGCCAAAAAATTTTGCACTCGTTAGTAGAATGAGAAGTAGCATTATCAAATTTGTAGAACTTGATATTCTTCAACTAATCAGGAGGTAACATAGCATGATTGGTGGGCAACTTGATCTGTCCTCTTTCAAGCAAGAAATCAAAGAGCTTGTCTGATTTTGTGACGTCGAAATCATAGCTCTCTTCGTCTCCTCTTCCCCAAGGATTTGTCACCAATACTATCTTCTTATCCCAATCCCATTCAGCTGTAGCAATCTCTTCTTCTACATCTCCTCATCACCGTTATCAACTGAATATGGATTATAGGTTTTAGCAAATTCATCACTCTTCTAGAATTGGGTATCTTTACACATATTCTGGAATTGGCTATTGAGTACTACCACTTGTTGAGCCAACTGACCTAAATTGTCAAACTCTTGCCCAAGCAGCTTCTCTCTCCATGTTGGCAACATTCCTTGAATGGCCAAAGCAGCTAGCTGATCATCAGTCAAGTTAAATAAGAAACACAAATTTCTAGTCTCTCAGAACCTCTAAAGGAACTCGGCACCCGATTCATTAGTTCTTGGCCTTATGGTCATCAAATCCATGATTTTCTTTTCTCCTATCCTAGTATAGAAATATGTATGAAACTTCTTCTCTAGGTCAGTCCAATTGGCAATGGAATTAACTAGCAACGATGAAAACCAAGTAAAGGTCGGTCCTGACAGGGACAAGGAGAAGAAATGAACTCGATGAGCTTCTTTAATGGATGCTTCCCCCAACTTGTAAGATTCCGACTAACATGTTCTATTGTGCTTATGCTATCTTGGCTAGTGAACTTAGCAAACTCTGGGAGCCTATAATTTGTAGGAAGAGCGACCAAATCATACCACTCTGGATATGTATGTTTGTATGAAAAGGACTACCCTTTTGGCTTCAAACTAAATTGATTCTTCATCATTTCAGTTACTCTGAGCAACAACTCATCAGCATTTGAATCTAGATTTCTTTGCAATTGTTGACCCATCCGTGGATTAAAATTTTGGGTACCTTGATACCTCGGATTTGGAATCATATGAAGGGTGTTGTAATTTATGCCATAATGATATCCTTGTGGAATCTCTATCTATTGGGTCCTTTGCTGGTTTGCTGCTTGAAGTCTTTGGTTGTAGATGCTGGGATTTGTATCTCTATGAATCCTTTGAACTGATGGCGCTATTTTTTGAGCCGATGACGGTATTTGGCGTACTGTGCCAAAATTAACTATTTGATTCTAAATTTACCCTATTGGTTGTTGCACATGCTATACTGATGATCCAGGATTATTTTGTATTTGATTAGTTGTGGTGCCTTGGACTTGCTCAGATGAGGTCTAAACTGCCTGGACATCATTATTACTAGTTAGTGCTGCTTCTTAATGGCTAGTACCTGCTTGATTAGTCCCCTAAGTCAATGGATGTGGAATGTTGTAATAAGCCGATCCAACCTGATCAATTGGATATCGATGAAACACCTCTTTCATGGTATTATGGAATGTGTTCAAGAAAGCTGTATTATGGTGCAACATGGCATCATGAATAGATTTGTTTACAGCATCTACAAAGAACGCCTACCATCAACCTCATCTGTATCTAACTGCCCATGCATCAAAACTCTTAGTAGTGGATATTTCTGAACAACCTTATTGTCAGGTGTCTTGGTGTAGGACAACAAACACTTGTTCTAAAATTCTTCTATAGCCTTACTGATGACATCTTTATCTTCATCAGGTAGGTCTTCATAAGGCACCATATGGATGTCCCTGTTGTTGTGAGTTGCCATGATGATTGTGGGGTCCCATCGGGCATGCCAGAACGCGTGTTGGCACAAAAAATGTGTCGACACATAGCAAGCCAGAAGGATCTACTTGGGATGAGCTCGAAGATCTGCTAGGCTTCAATGCAGGACCAGCCGACCCTATGAATTCATGAAGGCGTGCCATTCAATTTGACCTGCAATTGACAAGGAAAGAAAGTTCATCAGTAATTTAAGGTGAAACATGTCGGTTTTGCCCAGATAGTTCCAAGTGTGCCACTTTGAGAGCAGCCAGATGGGAAAATTGACTAAATAGCCAATACGAGAAGAAATCGACTGTTAAGGACTGTAAAGCTCATGGGTCATGGTTGATTTTATAGTAATGAATGCAATGTGCCTAGATATAAGTAACATCATTAGCTAGATAAATATAACCAGTGTAAAGCATTGAACCGATAAGTTTAACGAGAAATGATAAAACATGCGAATAAAATCGACTGTCTAGTACAAATGGATCTACAAATGCTCTAAATCTAATCTGCTACCATCAATAGTGAGGTTCGACCGGATCGATGCAGCTATGATGATAACAACAAACTAAAGCCAAAGAATCCATGAAACCATCTATACGTTGATAGGTTTTCTAAAAGACATGCTATCTCTATGAAAGCACAGGCGAATCAGTTGAAATAGCCGATCCAAGTAGAAAAAAGGATTACAACATGTGAACAATTGACTATTAAACACAGATAGGTCTATAAACTCATTAGATCTAACCCGTTATCCTTAATAGTGGGGTTCGACCAGATCGATGGTAGCCATAATAAAGATAATAGACTGAACCTTTAAAGTAAATATATCTATTCACATTTAATAGAATCATGAAGACACACTGTAAGCGTTAAAGTACGGGTGATCGGCTATTTAGTCAATGCAAGCATAGCAAACAGTCAAGGTCATGCCATGTCGAAAGCAAGCCTACTAGCTAGCATACTCCGATCTGGAGTGCCATTAGTGGGGATCGACCGGATCGTTATAGCCATAATAGCGAGCTATAGACCAGATTCAACTAGCTAGCAAACCTCCTCAAGATTAGACATGCCTTAACTACGTACTATGCATGATCAAGATTGAAGTAGAATAGCCGATTAAACATAATTCATCATTTAAAGTGAGAACCATTGCAATGTGACAAGATAAACGAGGGACCAAAAGGATGTGAGGTCGATCTACTTCAAAATCGATCGGACAGGTTGATATTGCTGAAACTAATGACAATAAGGACATCAGCAAGATCGGTAGCTTAATGAATCTAGTCGAAGGATGCCACCCTTAGGTAGAGCAGATAACTTGACCTTAATCTAATTCCAGCAGTGCAGGTCGAACTTAACCAATGCAGCCATACTTGAACTAGATAAGGATCAATAACTAGCTCATACTAGAGCTCACAAGAGGTCAGTCGGACTGATGTAGCCTTACGAACAGAGGTATAAGCCATGATGGTACTTATAGACAAGCCGGAGGTCGGCCGGACTGATGCAGCCCTGCTTGTTGAAGAACTCACCGAGATCTACACTACTCCTACTCCTAAGGGTTGGCGTGAAGCCAAAAAAGTAATTGTATTGATTGATTGAATATCTCTTTACAATAGCCAGGGTCCAATATTTATACCCGGAACCTAAGCATGAATCCTACTCAAGTACGACTCATTACAATCTTTGGTATAAGAGAAAACATTCCTAACTTAAGATAACTTGGACCCTAATCTTTCCCTTTTTGTAGAGTCTGACATGTTTTTCCTGATGCCAACCGTGGCTCATTGATGTTATCTGCTGATGTTATCTGAAGAGAGCTAATCCCAGTACCGCATCTTAATCAGCTGATATCGATCCTTACACAATCGATTCTTTGATGACACAATCTTAGAAGCTTCAATTTTTTGTGTTCTTCTTTCCAAATTTTGGTGTAAACAACAACAAATCCAAGGATGAACATCTTGATCACTTACGTGCTATTTTTAATGCTTTACAAGATGCACGTTTATTTGGTAACCTTGAGAAGTGCATCTTTTGCACCGATCGAGTGTCTTTTCTTGGCTATGTTGTGACTCCATAGGGAATTGAGGTTGATCAAGCCAAGGTAGAAGCTATATAGGGATGGCCTATACCAAAGACTATCACACAAGTGTGGAGTTTCCTAGGACTCGCTAGTTTCTATCGTCGTTATGTGAAGGACTTTAGCATGATTGCTGCACCTTTGAATGAGCTTACAAAGAAGGGAGTGCCTTTTAGTTGGGGCAAAGTACAAGAGAATTCCTTCAACATGCTAAAAGATAAGTTGACACATGCACCTCTCCTCCAACTTCCTGTTTTTAATAAGACTTTTGAGCTTGAATGTGATGCTAGTGGAATTGGACTGGGCGGTGTTTTGTTACAAGAAGGCAAACCTGTTGCGTATTTTAGTAAAAAATTGAGCTGGCTCATTCTGAATTATTCTACTTATGATAAGGAATTGTATGCTCTTGTTGGCACATTAGAAACATGGCAGCATTAGTTGTGGCCCAAAGAGTTTGTTATTCATTCTGATCATGAATCTTTGAAGCATATTCATAGTCAAGGGAAATTGAACCATAGACATACTAAGCGGGTTGAATTTATTGTATCTTTTCCTTATGTTATTAAGCACAAGAAAGGGAAAGAGAATATTATTGCTGATGCTTTGTCTAGGAGATATACCTTGCTGAATCAACTTGATTACAAAATCTTTGGATTAGAAACAATTAAAGACCAATATGTTAATTATGCTAATTTTAAAGATGTGTTGCTGCATTGTAAAGATGGGAAGGGTTAGAACAAATTCATCTTTAGTGATGGGTTTGTGTTTAGAGCTAACAAGCTATGCATTCTAGCTAGCTCTATTCGTTTGTTGTTGCTGCAGGAAGCGCATGGAGTTGGCTTGATGGGGCATTTTGGAGCAAAGAAAATGGAGGACATACTTGCTAGTCATTTCTTTTGGCCAAAGATGAGAAGAGATGTGGATAGGTTTGTTGCTCGTTGCACGACATGTCAAAAGGCTAAATCATGGTTCAATCCACATGGTTTGTATTTGCATCTACCTGTTCCTAGTGCTCCTTGGGAAGATATTTCTATGGATTTTGTATTGGGTTTGCCAAGGACTAGGAAGGGACATGATAGTGTGTTTATGGTTGTTGATAGATTTTCTAAGATGGCACATTTCATACCATGTCATAAAACGGATGATGCTACTCATATTGCTGATTTGTTCTTTTGAGAAATTGTTCGTTTGCATGGTGTGCCCAACACAATTGTTTCTGATTGTGATGCTAAATTTCTTAGTCATTTTTGGAAGACTTTATGGGGAAAACTGGGGACTAAACTTTTGTTTTCTACTACATTGCATCCCCAAACCAATGGTCAAACTAAAGTTGTCAATAGAACTTTGTCTACTATGTTAAGGGCTGTTTTAAAGAAGAACATTAAGATGTGGGAAGATTGTTTGCCTCATATTGAATTTGCTTATAATTTTACTTGCCTCGTGCTCCTATTGATTTGATGCCTTTGCCATCTTCTGAAAAACTAAATTCTGATGCTACTAAGCGTGCTGAATTGATGTTAAAACTGCATGAAACAACTAAAGAAAACATAGAGCGTATGAATGCTAAATATAAGTCTAAATTGATGCCTAGGGCTGCTGGACCATTTAAAGTGTTAGAGAAAATTAATGACAATGCATATAAGCTCGATCTGCCTATAGATTTTGGGGTTAGTCCCACATTTAACATTACAAATTTGAAGCCATATTTGGGAGAAGAAGAAGAGCTTGAGTCGAGGATGACTCAAATGCAAGAAGGGGAGGATGATGAGGACATCAACACCAACGATACATCCACACTGACTATTGATAGAATATCATTGGCAGTCCTCCAAGGGATATCCCACGAAGGTAGATTGATCGGCAAAGGAGCGTGAGATCAAGAACAAGAAGGCAATAAAGACACACGAGTTAGATAGGTTTCAGGCCATCAGTATGACGTAATACCCTACTCCTGTGGTTTGTTGGTTTGTATTAGCTATCGTATGATATACCATGATTTTAGAGGGGGTCCCTGCCTGCCTTATATAGTCCGGGAGGTAGGGTTACAAGTCGGTTAGATTTGAGAGATAATCGGAAAGTAATAACTGATTACAGGAATCTTGGGATTATACATATCCTAACAAATCTCGTAGTATCTTCAGGATATCTTCCTAATGTCTTGCGGAAGGCGCCGAGCAGAGTCATGCCCCACAAGGCTTCTTCTTGTGGGCTGGGCCACCCCTAGGGGCACAACCCATGTGGTCTGCCATGGGTATCCGGGGTCGTACACCCCACAGCTAGTCCCCGAGCGCCTTATACTCGTTGTGCAACACCATCTTGAGCTCGTTTGAGCAGGTGCGAATAACGCTGAGGAGTCAAGCTCATGGTCCAACCACCATGCTGAACTGCCGAGCAGCGTGAACCTTCGTCGAGCAGTGTGAACCGTTGCCGAGCAGCATGACCTATCGCCGAGCAGCGTGTACTGCCACCGAGCAGTGTGACCTATTACCGAGCAGTGTGACCCAAGTATGGCTTGCCATAAGGGTGTAAGGAGCTCAAGTTCAGAATTGAAAATTTTCTCCATAGTGGACCAAGTGTGCCCACTTAGAGTCCGAACAAAGTAGTAGGAGTCAATACTCTTCGATAGGCATGTAGTCATCGAGAAAAAATTCCGACACACTCACCGCGAGGTGAAGTGTGCCCACTTATTCCCTGAGCCTGACAGCAGATGATGTAGTCATGTGGTGCCAAGGTCAGAAACTAGAAGAATAGTAGAAAAACCTAGCCGAGCAGGCAGCCAGTCCCTAGGGCGTGGCCCAAAAAGAGAGAAAGCACATTCACCGCAAGGTGAAGTGTGCCCACTTAGTCCCCTGAGCATGACAGCAGATGATGTAGTCATGTGGTGCCAGGGTCAAAAACTAGAAAAATCAATCAAAGACCAATGGAGCAGGCCACCAGTCCCCTAAGCTATAGGCGGAGTTATCTAAGAAATCGAACCTGTGGAGAAAAAACTGGAGTAACGGTTGTATAGTGTCAGTTACTGAGCCTCAATAAATGGTGGAGAAGTCGGCGATATTTCAGCGAGGAGCAACTGATGGCAGCGATAAATGAGCGACATGGGCTGCAGGTTGCGTAGAAGCCTAGGTAACAGCCCATATTCCGCATCGAAGAAATTGGAGCGGCGCAGATCACGGGAATGGTTCCCAAAAACCCCTTGAATGCGGAACGGTGGGGAAAATCCTATATAATAGTGCCACCGCAGACCCCGTTCCCACCTTTTCCACTTCATCTTCCTCCTCATCTCTGGCACCGCTGAATCTGCAACCACATTTGCCTCCACCGTCGAACCCTAACCAGATCTGAGAGATGGCGCCAAAGAGAGGAGCTGCGAAATTGAAGAAGACGAGTCCCAAGAAGGCGGACTCCATGGCCCGACGTGATGAGGAGTGGGTGCCATCACAAACAGGAGAAGCTGAGCTGAATCGATTAGTGGAAGTCGGCATTCTCCCCAACCGTGCTACCACCGGATGGCGGCCAGCTCTCAGTGAGTCCTTTCCCACGCCTCATACTAACGAAGCAGTGGTATTCAAAGACTATTTCTAGCACAGGTTATGGTTTCCTGTTCACCCATTTCTGAGGGATCTGTTGGAGCTCTGGGGGGTTACTCTGTGCAATCTCCACCCCTAATACCATTTTGCACATCTCAATCTTCATCCACTTTTGTGAGGCATACCTCAGGAATCCTACCCCACTTCAATCTTTTTCGTCACCTATTCTGGCTGAAGAAGAGAGGCGGCGCTAGTTCCAAGGTGGTTGGGGAGGTGTATCTCTAGCTTCGGGATGGGATGGTGAGTGAATACCTTACCATACCGCTAAACACGTCGCTGAAGGGGTGGAACACCAGATGGTTCTACATGAAACAAAGCCACCTAGCGGTTCATTGTAACACCGACCACATCTTGGAAAGCCAGAGGAGTTGGTCAGAGCTATTGAGCAATGATGACATGGAGTAAGTGAATGAACTCCTCGGCTTGATAAAGGGTGTGAAGACCAATGGTGGATTGGTGGCGGCGAGTTTCATAGTGCGCCCCATACAACCCTATAAAGAGAGGGCACACCCAGGCTTTGAATTCAAAGGGGAGATCGACGGTACCCGAGAGAGGCCAGAAATACTGTCTAGGAACAACGTTGAAGAGTGGACTATCGAGCTATTCGCTCCTGCTAGCCTCCTTCAGGTTGTCAGGGTACAGAAAGCCCTTTAATTGCAAGAATCTGCCTCCTCAGGTGAATATCCTAACTATGTGTTTCCGAGAAGTTTATTTATACTACCGAGCAATAAACTAATCCTACTCATGTGAAGATCCATTCACAGGATAGGGCGGTGCATTTCTCGGGTGTGCTGAGAAATGATTGGCTGCCATTAGTGGATGCACGATGACCAGTTCAAATTGAAGAAAGCTCCGTCGGTGTCTCCTCGGAATCCGAAGGTATGTATACTGGTCGGATGGAGAGTCCTCCCCTAGTGTCAATGAAAACCCAAGGGAAGAGGCCTGGCGGTAGATGAGCCAACCCAAAAGAAGAGGAAAGTAGCAGCTACTGCTCCTCGCAAACCAGGTAGGCATCTCTCTTGATGATGACCAGACCAATCGAACACAAAGAACCGCGGTGTTCGATTGGTCTAACGAAGATGAGATTCTCACGAACCCTCCCTCGAGCATGAAAGGGCCTCCACTGCAACCCACACATGGAGGAACAAACTGGGGTAGGTGAAGAAGTCTGTGAAGCTCCAACAAGGAGAGCCCTCGAGCAATGAGCAGAGGGAATTGTTACACAGCAGACTGTCGGAAATCCCCATGGGGCAGGCAATGGAGGTCCCCGAGCAACAAACAGAAGCAGACCCAGAGCTAGTAGGTGGAACCAAGGCTGACCAAGGAAGAGCCAAGAATTCCCCCATCGAGCATAGGAGTCGACCCCGCGGCTGCTGCCTAGAGGCTTCAGGCTGGCACCGCTGGTTCAAGAAATTGAACCGTCAGACAAAACCGTAAGTGTCCTTGTGCTAACATTACTTTGCTGTATTTCTGTTACTTCTGTTGTGACTAAATAACTAATTTGATATAGTGCAAGCAAGATGCTGAGCTCAGCCAAATGCGCTAGGCCATTGACCAACTTTGCCTAGGAGAAGGCAAAGGAAGCAGAGCAGGCGAACAAACTTGCTGAGGAGCTGAAAGGTGAATTCCTCCTTGTCAAAATTACTATTGAAGTAGTTTCCTTGTATAATGGATCATTGTAACACTTGCAGACTATCATCATAAAGCCAAAGCACAGTTCGACGTGCTGGTGTAGGAGGCCAAGGTCCAAAAGGAGAACTTTGACGCTATAATCGCCGTAATTAAGCCGGTGCTTGACTACGTCGATCTGGAACCGGTCACTCAGCACGACGGTAGGCGTCAATGTCCCTGACACCATAATCCAGAGGTGCAAGGCAGCATGGGAGAACTTCAAGACTTTCAACCGCGATGCCATTATGATCGTCGCTACCCATGTCCTCGTGGTTTTTTGGTCCCATTACCCAACCATCGACCTTCAGTCAATATGGGGGGGGGGGTTCACCGAAGGACTAGACGACGTGGGGACACAGCAACTAGAGGATGAAGTGGAGAATGCAGCGAAGATGCTGGCTGGCGATATAGACCTATTTGGTGAGATGGATGGTAACAGCGAAGCTCAGTAATCTGCTCAGAGATTATCATCTGTAAAAGCTTGACAGTGTGATTAGAACGTGCAAAAGCGCAAGAAACAATTATTCATCGAATAAATGTTATAAGGTGCATGTATATGCAATATATGCAGTTTGCTTGTAGTTCGGCGAAAAAATCTTCGCTAGCTTCAAACCTGACGTGATTATGCATAGTTTAAATAACGTTCGAATAGTTGGTCTGCTACTAATTCCCAATGGCCTTGGCCAGCCCATAGTCCATAACATCGAGCACAGAGCTCGTACACGTGTAGGAGTAATAGACGTGACCTAGGAACCGTAGCCGACCACCCATGATGCAGAGCGCAGAGCCCGTGGCACATGTAGGGAAAAATCGGTGACTGGGTCTTTTCCATAAAAAACAGCGCGGAATGTGTGCTGCTCGGCAGTTGTTATATGAACTTGGAGATAAAGGCAGCATAAGCGGCATCTGAGCAATGTATTCTATGTTGAACTCTTGGCCTTGGCTACCTATAGTCCATAATGTCGAGCGCGGAGCCCATAGACATGTAGGACAAACAGGTGTGACCAAGGGACCACAGCCGACCACCCATAACATAGAGCACAAAGCCCGTAGCATGTGTAGGGAGAGATCAGAGACTGGGTCATCTCCGAAGAGAACAGAAAAGAAAGGATGTTGCTCTCCGATCAAGAAAAATGTTTAGCGATTTGAAGAAAACGTGCTCGGCGATTTGGAGAAATTGTGTTCGGTGATTTTGGAGAAATCGTGTTGGGGGATTTGGAGAAACCATGTTCGGCGATTTGGAGAAATCGTGTTCAGTGATTTTGGAGAAATCGTGTTCGGTGATTTTGGAGAAATCATGTTCGGTGATTTGGAGAAATCGTGTTCGGCGATTTTGGAGAAATCGTGTTCTACGATTTTGGAGAAATCGTGTTTGGCGATTTGGAGAAACATGGTCAGGCCAGTTACGGCGATTACGTATTGGAGTTCGTCATGAAGTAGCATAGAGCTCGGCGACCACAAGTAGGTGTTAAACCACAATAGAGACAAAACAAAGACAAGTTATGCAGACCTAAAACTTTACTGAATATAAAATTGTAGAGTACATATCTGGAGTGTTTCAAGGATAGAAACGAATAAGGTGTTCATTGTGCCACGAGTTGTGAACACCTAACTCCTTCTAAGTCACTTAGGCGATAAGAACCTAGTTGAGTAACCTCTTTGACAACATAAGGCCCTTCCCAAGGGGAAGAGAGCTTGTGCAACCATTCAGTCTTTTGTTTTCTGCAGAGAACGAGATCGCCGATAGCAAATGAATGACCTTTGACATTTTGGTTGTAGTACCTCCTCAAGCCTTCCAGATATTTAGCTGTATGGATGTAGGTGATTAGGCATTCTTCCTCGTCCCTATCGACGTCCTCAGACCAAACAGCCTCGGCCTCCTCTTCACTATAGTTTTCCACACTAGGTGCTCGGAAAGTAACGTCCATTGGTAGTATGGCTTCTGAGCCATAGACCAAAAAGTATGGAGTCATGCCGGTGCTGCGACTAGCTTGAGTACATAGTCCCCAGACTACAACTAGAAGCTCCTTGAGCCATCTGCCCAGGTGCTTTTCTTCTTTCTGATACAGGCGCTTTTTGAGGGCATCAAGGATCATACCGTTCGCCCATTCAACCTGGCCGTTGGCTCTTGGATGGGCAATGGAGACATATTTGATGAAGATCCAACGGTCTTCGCAGAAGTCCTAGAAGTGATGGCCAGTAAACGTAGTTTCAAGATCGGTGATGATACTGTTTAGTAGACCAAATATGTGGATGATATCTTTGAAGAGCTCAACTGCCTTCTTTGCAGTAGCCGAGACAAGCGGTTTATATTCAATCCACTTGAAGAACTTGTCAATGGCGACATATACGTACCGAAAACCACCTGGTGCTAGCTTAAAAGGCCCGATCATGTCTAGTCCCTAGCATGCGAAGGCCCAGGAAGCTAGAATGGTTTGTAGCTCTTGCGCCGGCACGTGTATTTGCTTAGCAAAGAATTGACATCCTTCACAATGTTGGATGAGGTCTTCTGCATCAATGATGGCTGTGGGCTAATAAAAACCAGCTCGGAAAGCCTTGCCGACTAGTGTTCTCGAGGCCGCGTGGTTGCCGCAGGAACCAGAGTGAATTTCGAGAAGTAGCTTGACTCCCTCCTCTTGGGTGATGCATTTCTGTAGTATCCCTTCCTTAGCACTTTTCCTCATCAAGCTACCATCCACCAGCACATAAAGCTTGCTTTGATGAACTAGGCGTTCATTTTCAACCTTGTCTGTGGGTACCTCGATGCTGGTGAGGTACTTGATGAATTGCTCCCTCCAATCGGCGATTGGCGAAGGTACCGCAAGTACCAACTGCTCAGCAGGGGGAACCTCTTTGACTTCCTTATCTTCTTTGATGGATGGTGCCGGGAGATCTTGAACAAAGACCCCGGCGGGATCATGGCGTGAGAAGAACCCAGCTTGGATAAGTGGTTAGTGAGTTGATTTTGGTCATGTACCACATGGTGATACTCGATGCCATAGAATTTTTCTTCAAGCTTTCTAATTTCAGCATAGTAAGCATCCATCTTCTCGCTGGAACAGGACCAGTCCTTGTTGAGCTGGTTGATAACTAGCATGGAGTCCCCATACACCATGAGGCATTTGACGCCGAGCTCAACGGCGATACAAAGACCATGGAGACACGCTTCGTATTCCGCGGCGTTGTTGGAGGCTGGGAAGTGTATCCGGAGAACATAACATAGCTTATCCTTGGTCAGCGTGATGAACAGAATGCCTGCACCAGCACCATTGATGTTAAGGGCACCGTCAAAGTACATCACCCAGTGTTTGGGGCAAGCAGCGGCGATGGGCTCTTGGATCTCGGTCCATTCAGCGACAAAGTCAGCAAGCGCCTATGACTTAATGGTAGGTTTGCTTCTAAATTTGATGGAATAGGTGCCAAGCTCAACAGCCCATTTAATGATGTGGCCATTGGCCTCTTTGTTGTGGAGAATATCCCCTAGAGGGAACTCAGTGATCTTAAAACCATGGGGCCACCGAAGTGTTCGGAGTGCCCTTGTGAAAGATGGAGGTCCCTCAGGGTTGTCGACATCATCATCTATGGTGTTGCGGTCGGGGATAGACTTGAGGGCTGAGTCCGGGTTACCATACTCCTTTTCATACTCCTAGCGGCGACGCACTTTGTCTTCATGGCAATCGAAGCGACGTTACTCGATATGCCATCACGCATCTCGAAGGTTGCTAAGATGCACTCGAGCATCCTATTCGACCTCCTGGTCATGTTGGTGATGGTGTTTGGTGTGATGTCCCATGGGTCCCCCCTAGAGAGGTAGCGACTGGTCGGCGAATTGGCTTTCACTGGGGCAATGATTGGATCTCAGCGTGGCTGATCAGTGAATCATGCTCATAGAGCATGAAGGTCTCTGATCCTTGTGAATCTCATTGACCTGACAGTGAGCCGCTTTAAGCATGGTGGTGATCTTGGTGAGCTCGGGCGTTTGAGGGAAATGAGCGAGCTCATTGGTGGCTACTGCCAAATTTGCGTGTGGAGTCCTAAAGACATCGTGGCAGTCGATGCGGAGAAATTCTTTGTCGTGGTCGCAGTGGAGCGGGAGCGGTCTTCCTTGAGAATCAAGCCAATTATTCTGAGCAGCCTCAGCCCTTGCGATGGCTGCCTTGTTTTCTTGCCACTACATGCGGTTGACGTTTTGGTTCTCCCAAGCAATGTGCTCCTCCTTGGTTTCACCATTTCTAGGAGGGCTGTCGATGCTAACATTGAAGATCGCGCCCCCCGGAAGGGTGGAAGGAGAAATTGTTTGGAGAAGGTTTCGGCGAGGGTCTCTGTAGAGCCCTAAGACTTGGAGCCTAGAGTTTCTTCTGAGATGATCTAGAGGGGCACCCTGGGGCTTTGGCCTAAGTGTAGCATGTTGACGGCTGGTGAAAGCTGGATGGTGACCTGGTCAGTGAGTAGATGGGTGGAGTCCACCTAGTCGGTGAGTTTGCCCCTTAGGGCATTTTGGTAAGCGGCGGTGGCGTTGGTGAATCCAAAGGGTAGGGCCATAACCCTTGTAGTTTCCTGCGTAGCCTTCGATAGATCTGGATCGAAGGGTGGTCGGTGCTGAACCAGAGTGTCCAGAGCCGATTCGGCGATGGAGAGATAGTCGGCGAGCTTCAGTCCGACCTGATTGATGGACTCGATCATATCACCATTATTAATCTGCCTCCTCTAGTAACAAGGAAGCGGGCGACGAGTCATCGCTAAAAGAGACCTCAAAATTGGTTTTGAGATCGGATCTATAGTTGCAGGTGAGGGGGTGGTCAGCGCAGAATTGATCTACCCCAGCTTGAGGAGCTCTCCGACTCCGTCAGTGTTGATGACCCACGAGATGGATCCGACCGTGAAGATCTGGCTGGGCTGCGGAAGGGACAAAGAGCCTGCGGAAAAAGCCATCTTGTTTGATAAGGAAACAGCACACACACCCCTACCTGGCACGCCAACTATCGATAGAATATTGTCGGTAGTCCTCCGAGGGTTATCCTACAAAGGTAGATTGATCGATAGAGGAGCGTGAGATCAAGAACAAGAAGGTAATAGAGATGCACGAGTTAGACAGGTTCAGTCTGTTAGTATGATGTAATACCCTACTCCTATGGTCTATTGGTTTGTATTAGCTATCGTATGATATGCCATGATTTTAGAGGGGGTCCCTGCCTACCTTATATAGTCTAGGAGGTAGGGTTACAAGTTGGTTAGATCTGAGAGATAATTGAAAAGTAATAACTGATTACAGGAATCTTGGGATCATACATATCCTAACAGATCTCGTAGTATCTTTAGGATATCTTCCTGATGTCTTGCAAAAGGCACCGAGCAGAGTCATGCCCTACAAGGCTTCTTCTTATGGGCTGGGCCACCCCTAGGGGCGCAGCCCATGTGGTCTACCATGGGTATCCAGGGTCATACACCCCACACCGACACAAGTACTAGTTTCTGGTCCTATTAGTCGTGCCCATGCTCGTCAACTTAATCATCAAGTAAGTTCACTCTTGAGTTCCTATCCATCATATTTAGACCATGGAGACACGTGCACTCTTGTTTTGGTTAGGAACTAGGGAGAGGACCGAAAGGGAAAAGGATTCGCGTAGGCTGGATTCAGACTCTAGGATAGCTCCAACTTGTGATGGTCACCACGGTCGCATATGGACTCAGATTGGGGCGTTCAAGTACTTCATGAATCCTTATGAAGTCTATTTTCATATGGATCAGGAATCAAGTCCATATCTATTCTGAGGCAGCTGCAATGAATGAATTACTACCGAGAGGTTTTTTGTCCAAAGGTGCTGCATCGCCTTAGTTTGGCCTAATGGGCCGTGTATTAAGTCAGGTCCATTAGGGATGCGTCCTAGGATTGGAGCACGACCCCAACACCCTTGTGGTCATCCCTCCACCTTCATATACCCCTTAGCCACCACCGAGAACAATTGGGTTTTCTTTAGATCAAGTTTAGCTCTCGCTACTTGCTTGTAAGCGCGCGTGCTGGATCATCCGCCCGTCTTCTTGTCTCTGGAACCCCACCTTATTTGAGATTGAGTTTGAAAACCTTCATCTTCATCTAGTAAATTTAGTACTTGTTATACTTGTTCTTGCTAGTTCTTCGATTGCTTGTAGGACGAGTGCCCTAGTGGCTGGGTGACGCGCTCCACAAGATCACGGTAGCCATTGGAGATGGTGTATGGTTGCTAAGGCATAGCTTAGAAGGCTATAGTCGGGCCATGAACATCATCTCCATCCACCAATCGAGTTATCCCATGCCCTCTCATCAAAGTTTGGGATTCAACCCTAGCGGGTTCATACCATTCTTCATACGTCAAATCAAACTAGATCTTGACACTAGTGGGTTCAATGGCTTCTTCGGGTACATGAAGATATTTCTTCAATTGAGAGACATGGAAAACATTGAAGATGGCGCTCATCTCAAGTGGTAGTTGGAGTCTATAAGCTACTGGTCCACATTGCTCAATAATTTTGTATGGCCCACATACCGGGGCGCTAGCTTTCGCTTCACACCAAATCATTGTACCTTTTTCATCAGTGATACTTTCAGGTACACGTAATCACCAAGTTCAAATACAAGAGGACTCCTTATCTTGTCTGCATAACTCTTCTATCTTGATTGAGCAGCTTCCATATGTTGCTGAATAATCCAAACTTGCTCTTCGGCTTCTTTGATAAAGTCAATACCATAATACTTTCTTTCGCCTGGCTCAACCCAATTCAGAGGCTTTCTACACTTGCGGCCATATAAAGCCTCAAAAGGGGCCAACTTGATGCTTTCTTGATAGCTATTGTTATAGGAGAACTCAGCCAAAGGTAGCCATTTCTCCCATGAACCCTTTAAAGATATTACATAGGCCCTTAACATGTCTTCAAGAATCTGATTTACTCGCTCTATTTGCCCAGCAGTTTGAGGGTGATAAGAAGAACTTTAGATCAATTTGGTACCCAACTGATTATGCAAATGTTCCAAAAAACGATTTAAAAATTGTGGACCTCTATCAGACACAATGGTTCTAGGTATCCCATGCAATCGCACAATGTGGGTGATATATAGCTCTGCATATTGATGTGGGTGGTAAACTGTCTGAACTGGAATGAAATGTGCAGACTTTGTTAGACGGTCCACAATTACCCAAATGAAATCGTTACCTTTCTGGGTGGTTGGAAGACCAACAATGAAGTCCATGCTGATTTCTTCCCATTTCCAACCTAGAATAGGCAGTGGTTGGAGTAGCCCTACGGGTTTTAAATGAACGGCTTTGACTCAACAGCAAGTATCACATCTAGACACATATGCTGCAATCTATTTCTTCATCTTTGTCCACCAAAAACTGGGTCTTCAAATCCTGGTACATCTTACTACTACCAGGATGGATGGACAATTTAGAAGAGTGTGCCTCATCTAAGATTTGGTTTCTAAGTTCTCTATCTTTAGGTACAAGTCTATCCTTAAACCAGAGTACACCTCTCTCATCTAATCTAAAATGTTTAGTCTCTTCTTCTTCCATCTTTCTCTTGATATGAAATATACCCACGTCGGTCTTTTGGAGTTCCATGACCTTAGCTTCAAGAGATCAACTGATAGTGAGATTATGTAAAACTACAAGATGTAGTAGGTTAAAGCCATCTTCTAGCAATGGTTTGCTATGATACTTTTGGCTCAAAGCATCTACAACTACATTTGCCTTGCCCAGATCATAATGCACCTCTAGGTTGTAATCCTTGATTAGCTCTAACCACCTTCTTTGTCTCATGTTCAACTCAGGTTGTGTGAAGATATACTTGAGGCTCTTGTGGTCAGTGTAAATGTGACACACATTGTCAAGCAAATAGTGCCTCCAAATCTTCAAAGCATGAACAACCATGGCTAGCTCTAAATCAAGAGTTGGGTAATTAACCTCATGTTTCCTTAGTTGACACGAGGCATAGGCAATGACTTGGCCCTCTTGCATGAGCACACACCCCAAACTAGTACTAGATGCATCGCAAAACACATGAAATGGTTTTTCTATGTTGGGCTATGCTAAAACTAGAGCAGTGGTCAACAAAGTCCGTAAATTGTGAAAAGTAGCTTCACACTCTAGACAAATTTCTCATCTTTCTAAAGCAATCTGGTCATGGGCTTGACTATCTTAGAGAAGTATGGAATGAAATGATGGTAATAACCTACTAACCCAAGGAAACTCCAAACTTCATGAACTGAAGTCGGGCCTTCCAATCCATAACTTCTTGCACTTTGCCTGGATCTACCGAAATTCCATCTTCAGATAACACATGACCTAGGAAAGGTACTTTCTTTAACCAAAATTCACAATTGCTAAACTTAGCATACAACTTATGTTCTCACAACCTTGTTAAGACAACTCTTAGGTGTTCTTCATGATCTTCCGCATTCTCAGAATAGACTAAGATGTCATCAATAAACACCACCACGAATTTATCAAGTTTAGCCATGAACACTGAATTCATGAGATACATGAAATAGGCAGGAGCATTGGTCAGCCCAAAAGACATGACAAGATACTCATATAGACCATACCTAGTAGAAAAGGTAGTCTTAGGTATGTCTTCTGACCTGATCTTAATCTGGTGGTACCCCAATCTCAAATCAATCTTGGAGAACACTTTAGCCTTTGATAGTTGATCAAACAAGATATCAATTCAAGGCAATGGATACGTATTCTTGATTGTTACCGCATTAAGGGGTCGGTAGTCCACACACATCCACAAAGATTTATCCTTCTTTTTCATGAATATGGCAGGACAACCCCATGGTGATGAGCTAGGTCAAATGAGACCTTTTTCAAGAAGCTCCTGCAATTGCACTTTGAGCTCAGCTAATTCATTGGGTGGCATCCTATAAGGCCTTCATGAGATAGGTGTTGTTCCTGGTAATAATTCAATCTTGAACTCTACATCTCTATCAGGCGGTAACCGAGACAGCTCATCCAGAAACATGTCTGGAAATTCACACACCACCGGAATGTCAGCAATAGTCATGGGCTAGATAGCATTAGCTACATTTTGGAGGTCAAAATCTCTAGGAAGTGGTACTAAGAAAGCATTCTTACTGTCGGGTTCCCTTAACATAATCACCCAAGTGGAAGTATCAATAAGAACTCCATGGCCACTCATCTATTTCATTCATAGGATTACATCTTCCCCAATCCATGTAATACTATAAGATCTGTGGTATACTCCTAGTTGCTTATTGAGATGCGCACATCTCTAACTATTTGGTTGGTGGAGATTTGATTTTTGGCTGCTCTTATGCAGTAACTACCCTTATCTACAATAACTACCCTCTGATTATGCTTGGATACAAATGTTTGACTCATAAATGAATGTGATGCCCCAGAATCAAACAAAACAACTGCAGAATGTTGGTTCACAAGAAATGTACCCGCAGTAACAACTTCATCGGTGGGAATTTCTTCAGTAGTGGTATAGTGCACATGTCCCTGACGCAAATTGGAATTACCCAGCTTCTGGTTGTTCTTCTTGGGATAGGGGCAATTTCTTGCCAAATGGTCGGGCTTGTTGTAGTTCCAACATGGCATGTTGCTGGGTGGAACACTGGAACTTCCCTGTCCTATGCCACCCTTTGGTAGAGCAATAGAATAGGCCTTGCGAAACACCTTCTGGTTCTGAACGGTTTGCACCTTTTTCTGAGGTGGCCTAAACTTGGGAGCAGGTGGGTGAAACTAAGGTCTCGCAGCAACTGGAGCTTTTAACTAAGAAGCGCTTGCTTCATAGGCACTCTTTCGATTCTTGGATGTTGAATAGATGTTATTCTGATTCTCTTGAGTTAAAGTATCACTAACAAATTCATTGAAAGTGGCAGACTTGTTATTAGCAAGAGTCTTCATCAGCTTGGGGCCAAGCCCCTGCTTGAATCTAGCAATTTTCTTCGCATCAGTATCAACAAAATCTATGGCATACCTTGATAGGTTGTTAAAGGCATGCAGATACTTAGTCAAGCTCTTAGTACCTTGTGTCAGCCTCATGAATTCTGTATGTTTCATGCTCATAAGACCCAAGGGAATATAGTGTCCCAAAAAGTAGCTTTAAACCAGTTCTAGGTAATTTGAGCATTCCCAGGCAGGGTGGCTTGGTGATGACTCCACCAAATGCCTACAGGACCGTGCAATTGGTGGGATGCATACTCAGTTTTCATTAGCTCAGTCAGCCTTAGCAAAGGAAACTTTTGTTCAAGTGTGTTCAGCCATTCCTCTGCTTGGATTGGCTCTTCAGCCTCCTTGAAAATAGGGGGCTTGGTATCTTGGAAATCTTTGAAATCACTGTATTGGTTTAGATCTACACCCTAGCAATGATGTCTACCCTAGGTGACTTGCTGCGCCATGGTGTGCATAGCCTCACCCATAGCACGCTGCCCTTCAGCGAGCATAGCCATCAACTCTGCTAGAGTGGGTGGGGGCGGTGGTGGCAAATTTTCATTGTCATCACCATGCAAACCACTACCCCCGGCACCATCATTCCCACTGGCTCCAGAATGTGTGTGAGGCATCTATAGAATTGCAACAATAAGCAATTATTGATGATGTTGGAAAATTGTAGAAGAATTGTATAATTATGCCAAACTGAATTTCCATAAAATAAAATAGAGGCATAATAATTCATTTCCACAACCATAACATCACCAATTATATTACTTAGCACCATTCACAATGCATTCCATATATGCCAAATTGCTTGCCAACACAACGGGCATTTATTAAAAGTGCAACCACAACATGGATTACAAGCAAGGTTTCAAGAGTACATCAAAGGGTACATTAGGAGGTCAAACTAAATTATGAGTTCATTACATAAATGATAGATAGGATAAATGGCTAGCACATCTAACTGAGTACTAGAGCAAACTAAGCCTCAGAATGATCGCTGTCAACATCAGACATGCCTTCACCCTGGTCATCCTCAAAAGGCTCAATCTCCTCATCTTTAGGCTCAACTAGAGCATCCTCTTCCATACCATCATCCACAGCTACCAAAACATTGGGGTCTTCCTCTACTAGAGCATCTGTGGCAGGAATGGGATGGATGATATTATTGAGGTGGTGGACAGCCACCTGAAGCTCCTTAATGTTCTCCTGCTACTCTCTGATCTAGGCGTCTATACTCTGCCTCTATGCTACCAAATCAGGTTGCCTACCTAGCAGGCTCAAACATAGCCCTGATCTAGGCATCCTCCCTAGACTCAGCTATATCAATAGCCTCATCTATCTCCACATGGATCCCCTAAATCTCTACTATGGCAGCATCCCTCTTAGCAACAGCACTGGACAAACTGCCCCCGATGAGCTTCCAAGGCTATCATATAATTACCTATCTCATTCTGAGTTGCTCTAACTGCCCTTTGGTGCCAGCGCACATGTCCTCGCATCCTATGCTATGCAGCCTATGCTCTTTGGAGCTCTTGCATAGAGCTGATGTAGCTATCCTGGCGAGAGTAAAACATCTTCATAACAGCATACATGGCACTCATGGCAGCATTACTACTTTCTACCCTTTCATCTCGGTCTCTTACCAAAGCATTACCACCTGGTTGGGTCCAAGCGGTTTGCGATGGGTCCACCTAAGGAAAGGATCCAATAGGACCGTTGACAAGCTCGTCCCCAAACTCCTGACATATCTCACTGAGTACCTCAAAAGCTGCAACTTGGGCACCCTCCCATGGTGTTTGCCCCATCTGACTCCACACTCCATCCTTAGCCATTGTGGGTGATCAGCATGGGCTAGGACAGTCACCCGCACATCGTACCACTATTGTCCCTCAGTTGCCACTTTGATCCAAAAGTAGTGAGGTGGTTCAACATACTCGACAGAGTGCAGTACCCTTCATAGTAGGGTGGGAGTCCCAAATAGTGGCAAAAAGGTGTCACTTGCAATAGGGGCTCCTGGGGCTGCCATCTGTATCAAAATGGTATAACTCCTATGAGACAATTGGATCATATAAAAGGGTTACATAACATAATCTGAAACTTATAAGGGGAAGGAACAATGTAATGATATGAATGAATGATTTATCATGATGCATGCACATTCCATACGTCCTCACAAACTTAGGAAAAATTAAATCCTTAACGATATACGTGGTGGCATACGCATGTCCTCTCAATATAATCGTAACTAAATGAGCTACATGTTTCGTTGTTAGTGTACCTGCAAAAGATTCATTTTAGCCCATCCCAACAATTAAATGTACAAGAATGCAATCTGGGCTCTAGGTTGAATATTGAAGAACAACAGGATATATGAGAGTAGTAAACTAAATACTTCCATATATATCCCAATATATATACTTCTGTATCAAAGCTACCCAATGACAATTTATTACCCACTAATTAAATACGCACCATACACACATGCCAGCATGCATATACAGCCGTATCAAAGCTATCTCTCCCCAACTGCACGCTCACATCTTGCGGTCATGCCACTCATCGACTTACCTTCTTACTTGGGTGTAGAGGCATTCGATCTATACATTACCACTCAAGTGAATGGCATCCATACAATAGCACGCCATATGGACAACAAAAGTAAAAACCCATTCCATATTAGAACTTAAATAGCCACCTAATAGTTCTTAACTAGGCATAAAGGAGATGTCCACTGGTATACTTTATATTTTTATAAAATAAAACCTTAGTTTTAAATATACATATGACAAGTTTAATGTTGAACCTTGCTCTGATGCCAGCTGTAATAGAACCGTCCAATTTATAAGAGCACAAGTACAATAGCAATCACCGAAGTGATCAAACCATCATACTTGAGCCCATATAAACCCGGTAGTCCGATGAAATCACGAAGGATCTCAAACAAACCAACATACAAACCAAGATCGTATATGATTCAACATAATCAGTCGCATGTTACAATAGGTTCATAATAGTTCTCATACACTAGAGTTTCAACAAAGTTATTACAACCCAAATTTAGAAGTAGCGGAAGCAACATAGTTTTGAACACAACATCAAGATAGTTCAAATACATAGCTAGTTTAAGATCATCTCCAACAAAAGTACATAGATGAGATGATATAGAATGACCATGCCTTTGGTCTTACTCTCCATCAACTGTAGGAGTTATGCAATGCTTGTAATAGCCATGGTACATCACATCATCTACAACAAATGGGAATAAACACTAAGTATGAGAATGTACTCAGCTAGACTTACCCATCATAAACCAAAAAAATAAGACACCAAGGATTATGCAAGGCTTTCAAGGTGGAGCTAGCTTGACAACATTTTGCATAAAAGCTTAAGTGCATAACTTGAAATATATAATATCTTTAGCTTCAAGTTATCCCTATTCAATTAAGCATCTTAAAATTAGCACCTATACTAGAGCAAGCACTTGATCAAGCTAAACAAGCATTAGTAACCATATCCTATGTAGTAATTTGAGCAATCATCATAACCACCAAGTTTCAATTAGTGCTTCTACATTGCCGCTGCTCAGTCAAGTTCTCACTATCCGAGAGAGACAGTGATTCAAATTGATTCCTACCTAGCTAGGGAATTTATTCCTAACACAAATGGAGGCACACCCATGCTAAAGTAGCCTCAGATCACCTTTGGTACAATTTAGGTACAGTCATGGGTCCGATTAGCACCGCACCCTCAGAGATTCTACCAATCTACTAGGAAGATCGAGACACAAACCCACCCTTAGACTCATGCCATTGGCTCTTAGCACATCCTTACAGCCTCTAGTGTGTGCACTTCCACTTATCAGGGCCCGACCTGAATTGAACTACTCAGCTTCATGGTCGTATCATCAGATCTGGGCAGCTAAGTGCTAGGCATGCGTTCAACATGACATGAGGACATACAACAAATCGGTCCTTAATCGACATAGACGGGGATAGATAGGCATCCAAGACATCCATGCCTTATTGCTTCTCTATCATGATCCCGCCAGGTCTCCTTTATTCATTGACACATGGTTATTTCCACGCTAGCAATATAGCCAACCGTGATTAGTTATCAGCCTATATCATGCAGATGATAGGTAATCACCCGACTTTCTACCGACTAAGCATGGCTAAGCATATATTCGATCCTAGACCTACATAGGATTCAAGATATATATATCTGGACAAGGAAGACATATGCAGCAAGTGGTTCCAATCAACTCCTAGTACTTAATGCATTAACATAAAAGGACTCAAGTTGATAGTTTGAAAATATAGGAGGCTTAGAATGCTCCAGGACTTGCCTTTCACAAAGGTTGAGGGTTGATGATCTGGACACTTGGGAAACTATTCACCATCGGGCTCGCCTTCTCCTAGGGCCTCCTATTGCTGCACTTCTAGATGCTCTTCCTAGGGATCAGCCTCGTACTCCAACATGGTGATTTCTTCCATCGCACCTATTGCATGCACATGCAAAAAGTGATGAATCATGAATGCATAAGAATGGTCATGGATGACATGACATGATAATGTGCATGGTTAAATGATGACTATCATATTAGGTCATTAAGATGATAACAAAGTTGAATTCTTATTTACTGAGTAGGTGCATATCTCTTCTCTAGAAATTTCAAAAATCCACACAAAGTCCATTTCTGAACCGCAACACAACAGCTACAGGTTTAGATCATAACTGGAGTTCTACTCAACCAAATGCTATGATCTTGGACTTTCTGGAAATCTTTTAAAATTTCCTAAAACTTTCATTTAATCATGAGAAGGTGATTCAACCACTATCCTAGTCAAAATAGGTAAAATTCTTAGGTTTGTCCAGAAATTCTAGAGAGTAAGCATTTCGGGAGACTAACTTCTAACAGCCATAACTCCAAAACCATTTGGCCTATTGCCCTGAAAATTTGACACAAGAAATATAAATAAGTTATCTACAACTTTGTTATTGACAAGATTCACAACAAACATCACCTTATCCATGCAATTTACTTAACAACCAAAACTGTCCAAACAGTCACTAAAATTGAATTATAGGGCAATACTATTTTCACTGCATATAAGCATTGAAAATTGGACATCACCACTTGTACCAACAGACTCTAGAAAACATAATGGTCAAGCCTAATTTACTTATTTAAATGCCTTTATTAATTTAATTAGATAATTAGGTGAAATAACAAACATATACTAAAGGTGTACAGTAAATTCTAAGAAACTTACAATGGTTCATATATGATCCCAATAGGCTACTATAAAAATTTCATACCAAAAAGACAAGTACAACACCCTCTACATAAATGACAAGTTATTAGGGCTAATTTTAGTGAAAAATAGTTAACCCTATTGAAAAGTGTCAAACAATAGATTTCATATTTTTCTTAGCTTCCCTAAAATCCATTAACACTGTACAAAAATTTGCATGGCGATATGTTACTTATTTTTATCCTTATGAATTTCCTTAGAAAACACCATTTATTAAAAGATAAATAGAAAAACTCTACTCCAATCAAGTTTACTGCAAGTTCAACATTTTTCCTAACTAGAGCAAGTCAACACAAGATCAGGAAAATTGGAATTACATTTTTCTCATACCCCTAACTCTAGTTATGCATTTTCCAAGGTTGAAAACAATTTATAAGCACTTATCTATCTTCATTTAATTCTCAAAGAAAAACATCCCAAACAGTAGGTTTCATATTTTTATCAAATAGTAAACTTCATGATGAATCCAACAAAATTTGGTTCCCCCAAAATGGACATGTATAACTCTACTTATGAATTTTCAAAGTTCATAAGCATTTCATGAAAAGAATAAAAAGAAAACCTAAACTACAGCCGCTGACAGCTGGGACCCGCTGGTCAGTAGGATCCACACATCAGTGATACCAAGGAAGGGGAGGTGCTCTAGGCCATCCCTAGCTCACCAACGGTGAGATCACCGATGATGAGGGTGACACCAACATGTTCCCCTCATCGAGCCACGTCAGTTGGTGGTGAAGACGTGACCTAGGGTTCACCGAAGATGACTCGCCGGCAGCAATGGTAGACGGCGGAGGTAGCGCAGCGGTATGCTGATGTTCTCTGACCATTATGTGCTCTGATGAGGTGCACTATGGCTTCATAGAATCCTAATGAAGCTATCCATGATGGGTTAGGGTTCCGATGAGGCTGGCAGATGAGCTTTTCCCACATGCATGACGCAATGGTGGCGATGGCACAGCGGTGCGTGGCTATGTTCCAGCGCCGTTAGGGTGGTAGCATCTAAATGGTCACCGTGCATGAGTTCCTATGACCTACAGAGGTGTTAGGATGAGAGAGAGAAAAAATGAAAAGGCTCAAGCTTGTGTTGGGCACGACAAGCTTAGAGCTCAGTGGCAGCTCTAGCAAGACCACCGGTGGAGGAAACTGGCAATTCGCCCATAACTTGACTTGAAGGGCTTGGCAAAGGGGATGGAGATTGAAGCATGGAGCAAGGTGGAGCTATTGGCATGCTCGATTAGAAAATGGTGCGATAACGGCGGCGCTATGTGGTGGCTAAGCTTTCGGTGGCAATGGCAAGCTCGATGTCTCCTTTGCGGATGTGAGAGCGAGCGAGGAAGAGGAAATGAGCGAGAGAGAGCAGACGGGCACGTCGTGGTGGTGTTGAAGCCCTCCACGGCCAGACTGGTGGGGCCTGCGATGATGTACAGACCCCAGATGGCAAGCATAGCCAGATGTCGGTCGGCCACCACCGGCCTGATTTGAATCGGCCTCAGCCATTTTAGTTCGACTAAAATTGCTCCCTTCCTCACTCTCTATCTCTCAAACCAGCGTGATTCGGCAAAAACTGTAATAATCAAAGTTATAGAGCTTCATATGTACTCCAACTTTGCTTAAATGAGTTTGGTCTAGATCAGCCTAGTTTTCAAACTACAGTGCATCAAACACAGGTACATTGAAACTATAAATCACTCCCAGACTTAGAAAATTTTCAAAGTGCTATAACAGTATTTTCTTGCTACTTATGCACTATTTTAGAGCAAGTTATGGGATGAATTAGACCATGACCCAAAAATAAAAGTTGTTACCCTAGTTGAGTTCTACAACTTTGCTTTAGGGTGCATAGCCATGCAAAGTCTCTAGTGTAAAGTTTAACTTAGGTCAAACATGCAACATGAAAATGGTAACTTACACTATAACCATGACTTAGAGGCCAATTTGGTCCAAGTCATGAATACCAAAGTTGTTCCATGTAACATTGTAAGCATGTTGAAGGTACTCCTAGGGTCCAACAAGCATTTCACAAATTGATCACATGTAAACCCTAGTCTAGGTATAAATTTAAGATGCATCACATGTGATATAAGCAAGGTAGTGAAGATAGAATTTGACAAGCTCATGCTCATGAATGCTCAATGTTGCTTGTGCACATGCAATGCCAATGCCAAATGCATGCTTAACACCAAGGTGTTACACATCGCATGTATCATAGGCTTAGAAATAATTATGGACGCGCCTAATGGTCCTCCTCCAAGACGTGGGTCAAGTGGAAGCTCGATTTGGTCCGCTTAGAGATAGTGTTAAACTCAGCGCTAGATTGGTGCCTGGTTTGCGCCAAACATACCATAGGCTTGAAAATCATTTTAGATGCACCCTATGGTACTCCTAGGTGATGTAGGTCAAATGGAAACTCGTTTCGACGCATTTGGAGATAGTGTTAATCTCAACGCAAGATTGGTGCACGGTTTGTGCCGAACATACCATAGGCTCAGAAATCATTTGGGACACACCCGATGGTACTCCTACGTGATGTGGGTCAAGTGGAAGCTCGTTTCGATCTATTTGGGGATAGTGTTAATCTGGGCGCAAGGTAGTTGTAGGATTTGCACCGAATGTACCCCGGGCATGGAATCCGTTTTGGCGCAACCTAGGGAAATGCCTTGGTGAGATGGGCCAAAAGGAAGGTTGTTTTGGTCCATTTGGAGGTAGTGTTAACCTCAGCGCAAGATAGGTGCACGGTTTGCGCTGAATGTACCATAGGCTCTGAAATATTTTTGGACACAACCTATGGAACTCCTAGGTGATGTGGGTCAAACGGATGCTTGTTTCGGTCCATTTGTTGATAGTGTTAATCTTGACACAAGAAAGGTGCATGGTTTGCACTGAACTTTCCATAGGCTCAAAAATCCTTATGGATGCACTTAATGGTATACCTTTGTGACGTGGGTCAAGTGGAAGCTCAGTCCATTTGGAGATGGTGTTAATCTCAACATAAGATAGGCGCACAGTTTGCGCCGCACATACAATAGCCTTATAAATCATTTTAGACACACCCGATGGTACCCCTAGGTGATATGGGTCAAGTGGAAGCTCCTTTCAGTCTGATTGGAGATAGCGTTAATCTCGATGTAAGATAGGTGCACGGTTTGCGCAAAACATACCATAGGCTTGAAAATCATTTTGGACACACCCGATGGTACTCCTAGATGATGTGGTTCAATTGGAATCACATTTTGGTCCATTCGGAGATATTATTAATCTAGGCACAAGGTTGGTGCAGGATTTGAACTGAATGTACCATGGGTATGGAAATTGTTTTGGTCACAACCTATGGAACTCCTTGGTGATGTGGGGTCCGTTTGGAGATAGTGTTAATCTTAGCGCAAGATAGTTGCACGGTTTATGTCGAACGTAGCATAGGCTCATAAATCATTTTGGGTGCCACCAGATGGAACTCCTAGGTGATAATGGTCAAACAAAAGCTTGTTTTGGTCCATTTGTTGATAGTGTTAATCTCGACACAAGAAAGGTGCATGGTTTTGCGTTGAACCTACCATAGGCTCAAAAATCATTTTTGACGCAGCTGATGGTTCTCCTTTGTGACATGGGTGAAGTGGAAGCTCATTTCGGTCCATTTAGAGATAGTGTTAATCATGACGCAAGATAGGTGCATGGTTTGCGCCGAATGTACCATAGGCTCAGAAATCGTTTTGGACGCACCCAATGATACTTCTAGGTGATGCAGGTCAAGTGGAAACTCCTATCAGTGCATTTTGAGATAGTGTTAATCTCGAGGCAAGATAGGTGTATTGTTTGCACCGAACATACCATAGGCTCAGAAATCATTTTGGATGCACTAGATTGTACTCCTAGGTGACGTGGGTCAAGCAGAAGCTCGTTTCGATCAGTTTGGAGATAGTTTTACTCGGCGCAAGATAGGTGCACGGTTCACATCGAACATACCACAGGCATGGAAATTGCTTTGGGCACACCTGATGGTACTCCTACGTCATGTAGGTCAAGAGGGAGCTCCTTTTCGGTCTATTTGGAGATAGTGTTAATCTCGATGCAAGATAGGTGCACGGTTTGCACCGCACGTACCATAGGCCTAGAAATCATTATGGACACCCGATGGTCCTCCTACGAGACGTGGGTCAAGTGGAAGCTTGATTTGGTCTATTTGGAAATAGTGTTAAACTCAATGCAAGATCGGTGCATGGTTTGTGCCAAACATACCATAGGCTCAGAAATCATTTTGGACGTACCCGATGGTACTCCTAGGTGATGTAGTGTAACACCTCGGGTGTTTAAATACTAAAACCTAACATGTCATCATATGCATTACAAAGCATTTGGCATTTGGTGAAAACTTTGAGATGCATACACTAAAACAAGTTTATATTTATGTGGTATGTGTTGAATTATATTGTTTGACTCAAGTTCAAAGTTTGTTTGGATTTTGAATTTTCGAGAAAACCCTGATTTTCAGCATTTAAACCCTACCCTAAAAACTCATTTCAAAATCTAAGCATATTTTGGGGTTCAGCCCAAAAGCAAAAGTGTAGAGCTTGATAAGTTATACAAAGTTTGTTTTTGGAGTTTTCAAAGTTGTTATGAAAAATTTGGAGTAATTCGAAAAGGCGTAATTCGTTAAATATTCCCTATTTGAATTCAAAAGTTCATTTCAAAAGGTAGACCGAATTAGGGGTTGGTTATAAAAGAAAAGTTGTAGAACTTTTGATTTTGAACAACTTTTATTTTTGGAGATTTTTGAGTTGTTATATAAAATTGGGAGTAATTTAAATTTGAACATGAATGGCAATTCTGTAATTACTATGAACAGTGTTCACCGCTCTCGCTACACCGCCGGCGACCTTCGGCTTGCTTCTAGGCGCGTCGTGGCCGTCCGTGGTGTCGTGCTGGCGTGAGAAAAGACTCTGTCGTGGCTTCCTTGAGCTTCTGAGCCACGTTATAAGTACTGAGACGTCATCGTCGTCGTTTTTCTTCCTCCTCTGTTTTCTCCCACCGCCGTAGTCTTACTCCGTTGAGCTTTTGCCGTCGCCATAGCACCCTCCAATCCTCGGTAATGCTTGCCACAACTCTATTGATTCCTTGCACACTCTGCTGAACTATCCTTGACGCTTGACTCTACCGGGAACTCGCTGACCACGCTCTTCTTCCTCGCGGCCGGCAACATCTCCGTCGTGGCTGCGTCATCGTGGCCAGTGCTCTACGGTGAGCCTTTGACCTTGTGAAGCCTTGTTTTAGCTTCTTCGTGATGCCATGGTGCTTCGTGCCTGGTTGATTGACTATTTTGTCCACCGCAGTAGCCAGAACATCACCGTCGTCGTGGCTAGCTCCGCCATGGTTGCTGTGAACGTCGACTAGCTCCTCCGTTGATCATCTGGCTCGGCTCTTAACTCCAACTCGTTCGGGGTGAGCTGTTGGTGCTTCCTAGGCCCTTTGTTTAAGCTTTACAAGTCTCACGTCATCAGCGTAGCATCGCAGCGCCATCGTGGCCGCCATGATCGGCGAAGGGCTCAGTCTAGGAAGTAATCGGTCGTGATTGTGCCACAAATCAATGCGCTGTGATGTAGTGATCATGTTAGTACCTTCGCTGTCGTTGTTGGTCTCGCCGTCGGCGAGGAATCGCCGGTCAGCACGCGTGTTGCCAGAGTCAAAGCCAGAGGTTGAAGATGACAAGTGGGGTCGGGTTGTCAGTGACTCAACATTCAAATGGAATTTTTCTATTTTTAGATTTGAATAAATAGTGATGTAATTTGTTAATTTTGTGTAGATTTATTTAGAGCTCCAAAAATTATGAATTTTTTTGTGTGACTTCTCTGTGATGTATAATATTTAAGAAAAATATGAAATAATGTTTTTCAGTAACTTTTTAATGTGATGAAAATTGCTCAATTAATTAATAAATGGATTTCCAGGATTTTTCTAGGCTTATATATTTATCCAACAATTATGAAAATTATTTTGCCACTTAGTTATCATGTGATGAATATTTACAAAAATTTTGAGGTCATTTGGAACAAGTTGATTTATTTCATAATTCTTAATTAAATAATTAATTCATAAAAGCAAATAGTAACTTTTAATGATTTAAGTTTTGATTGAATTTTTGATTGAGTGATGTCCTTGGGTCATTAGTTGGTAATGATCTTTGGCAATTGATGTAAGTAGTACGAAAAAGATTTGGTTAGTTTAACTTGTAACTGTACCGCGAAGGAAAGTTGTATTCAAATTGTTAATTTTTGCATCCATCATCGAGCATCATGTTTCGTATTCCGCATCATGTTAAACATGGCATTGTTACTATGTGTAGTGAACGAAGGTGAACATGTGATAGTTAATCAAGTTGTGGAGGAGGTTAATCCATCTGTTGAGGTCGGATCAAATACTTGTGAAACATCGCAGGAACCGAACTTTTCTGTCAACGAAGGCAAGCCCCGGATGCATACAACCCTACCTTGCATTTTACAAATTAATTTCGCTTTTGCTCTTCGATACTGCATTAAGTGATTAGGAGTCAAGTGGAAACCTAATTGGTGCATTACCAACCTTGCTTTTCCATATCTACTTTGATTACCTGTTTTATTCATAAATGACTAGTTATGCTTAGTCATGCTTAGTCGGGTGATTATCTGTCACCTATGAGTTTTAAATGGATCTTTGGTTACTTATGTTATCATGGAATATGAGAATGTGAAGTAATAAATCGAGACCGGGTGGACTCGGTGTATGGGAGCCACAAGACATGGAGGTCTTATGAGCGGGTTCTTTCCGCCTGTGTCGATTAAGACACGTCCGTTGTTGAATTGCATGAGGTGAGAATTTGTAGTACTAACCACATACTTCGGTAAGCCTTAACTTAGCAATTCTAGTATGAGAATGGATACTCACGCACTGGGAGTGGAGAGATGGCAAGAATAGCATGTACCCATGTGGCCATGGGCTGGATTGGTGGAGTACTATGTTCTCAGGTGGTGCAGACCCGTTCTTGTTTAGAGGATCCGAGGGTAGGTTGGTATATGTAGGTCGGGGACCTGCATATGTCGTGTGGTCTGGAATCCCCAGCTAGGTTTATAATCGGTTCGAATCATCGTTGCTCCTTGGTTATGGAGACTCAACTCACTGTTCATCATCGTAGTATTAATAACTGGAACTTGAGAATGGTTTGTGAAGGTGTTGGATATGAAGTTTCATGATCTCATTATGGATCATGTCATCTTTGTATATGATTTTATGAAGTTTTAATTATTGAAATAAAGAATTTTGTTAAAGAGCTTTTATGCAAAATAACTTTGATTATTGCTAAAACCATACCTTGAATCCCTGAGCCTGCATTCTTGAGTCTTCTCTATTTTATTTCGGTTAAGTCTTGTTGAGTACTTTTGTACTCAAGGTTCGTTGACCCTTGTTGCAGGTGAGCCTCATGAGCAGATCTGTTTTGGATCATGCTGCATGACTATTGTTCGATTTGACAATGAGAAGTAAATGTGTGGCCCTTGGGCAGGGCGGTTTCATTGTGTGTTTTGTATTATATTATAATGCCACTCCACTATTTCGTTTTGTAATAATCATCGAACTTAGTTATGAGGTTTGAAACTACTGTTTTGTAAATTATGTTATTGTAAGACTTCTGTTGTTTTTACTCTGGTGTAGATATTTAAATAAATGTTGTAATACTACAATGACTCTGTAATGTGATCCTGCTCGGAAATCGTGGATGATTCGAGGTTCTCTGAGGACACCCGACAGTCTTCTTAAGTTACCTGGAAACATATGCACAGATGTCAAAGGTTGTCAGACAGTGACAGGTGCATGTGGGCCCTATAATTTAGGAGGTTCTGCCACAGAATGGTATCAGAGCGATCGTTGCAAGGTTTTTGTTGTATTGTTTTACAAAAACTTCAAAATGATTTGGATGACTAAATTTAACTTGATAATTTGGTCCAAATTGCTTCTACCGTATCTTATTTCTTTCTCACCATTCCTTATTTGATTAAAAAGGTTTTGTGTGGTGGAGTAGTAATTTTACTATGCCCTATATAAAAACAAATGTTGTTTATGTGTATTATAAACTTTGCTAATTTTGTTTGTAAGAGGCTTCCTACAGTATGACTCATACCAAGATGATGCCCTATAAGTCCACTAGACCCAAAGGAGTTCCTCGTCACCAACTTGCCCCTAGAAATGATGGTGCTAGCAGTAGCAGCTCTAGGCCTGATCTCCAAGCAGAGATACAGAGGATTTCTGCAGAGTTAGCATAAGCTACTAGAGATAGGGCTTTGGATGCTATATAGGTAGGAGAATTGTAGGATCAATTGAGGCGTCTCACCACTGCACACAGGAACTACAAAAGCATGTTAGTTCATATGGTGGAGGGAAGAAATGAAGCTTGGCATAGGGAAAATGTAGCTAGAGCTAGAACTCATGAGCTAGAATTCTATGTAGAAGATTTAGAAGAACATAATACTTATCTGCATGAGGAAGTTCATAGGCTTAGCAATCTACTAAATCCAAATCATGAGCCCCAAGCTGATGCAATGGACCTCGGTGTCATCCTTACCGATGATGACGAAATTAGAAGAGGAAGAAGAAGAAGATCCTAAAGAATTAGTAATGGTCAATGAAAGTGATGATGAAGGCGGTAATAATTCTAGAATGGATACCAAGCCTGAAGTTTGAAGTAATCAAGGAAAGGAGTAGAGTTGTATAATAGTTAGTTCTAGTTAAGTTATGTAGTCTTGTTTTGGTACTTGTGGGTTTGTGTTTATATTAGTAAACTCTATGTAATGTGTCTGGAGTAAGCTTTGGTGCAATTCAATAAAGACTTGTGAATAAAGTTTGGTTTGTTATGAGCAGATGTGTCGTACACGGGGTTCATATATTCCTGGAACTTCACAAGATGAGGATGGTATTCTAGATCTGCCACCAGTTCCAACAAATCTGGCTGATGCTATAACCGCACTTGTCAATGTGATGGCCGAAAATTCTCGTTTGCTTCATGAGATAGCTCAGAGTAATTAGAATCAGATGCATGGAAACCATGGTCGCCACCATAACAAACAGGAGGCTACATATGTTGATTTTATAGACACAAGACCACCGGTGTTCACCAAGGCAGATGAACCATTAGAGGCTGATGACTGGCTTCGAACCATGGAGCAGAAATTTGATCTCATTCCATGCATGGAGTATTAGAAACCTGCATTTGCCGCCCAGCAACTTAGAGGAGCAGTAAGTGCTTGGTGGGCAAACTTAGTGGCTATGTAACCAGCTGGCATTCCAATAACCTGGGCTAAGTTCTGTACTACCTTTAGAGCCCATTATATCCCTGAAGGAGTTATGGCTATGAAGCTAGATGAATTCCTTACTTTGAAGCAAGGAGATCAAATAGTGATGCAGTATGTGGGAAGATTCAATCACCTGTCACAATATGCATCTGAACATGTTAATACTGATGCCAAGAAGAAAAGGTGGTTTATGAGAGGCCTGAATACCAAGCTGCAAACAATGATGACAACTTGTACTAATGTTACTTATCATGAGGCAGTAAATATTGCAATTGCTTCAGAGTCAAAGTATCGGCAACATAAGGAGCTCAAAAAGAAAAAGAGTATGCCGTCTAGGATCCTTTGGGGGAAATCAGAAGAGGCAGAGGGATGATTTATCATCTAGTACATCATAATCATCCTCCTTATCGTCCGCTGCAGTCTCAAGCCAGGCGACAGTCAAATGTCCATCCTGCTATAACCTACCCGAATTCACAGTCGACCAATGCTCCTAGTGGCAATGCTCCAACGTCTTAGGGTCACAACTATCCATGTTACAATTGTGGAAGGACTGGTCATTTCTCTAGGGAATGTCCATATCCTAGGTAGGCTAATCAAAATTATCAAAAGGCCCCTGCCAATCAACAATAGGGTTCAGGCACCAAACAAGAACCCCAATCAGAATGCTCAGAAGGGCAAAGATGAGAGGAAGATAGGACGGATGTTCTATATTCAAGCTGGAGAAATTCTGGAAGGGGAACCAGTGATGATGGGTATGTTTCCTGTTGCCAATCACCCTGCAGTTATACTTTTTGATTCTGGCGCATCGCATTCATTCATCAATAGAACATTTGTGGTAAAGCATGAAATTTCAATTAGGGCAACAAAGGAAAGTTTCTTTATATAGTCGCCCGGGGGACGTCTGTGTACTAAGGAAATGATATACCTAGGTACTCAGTAAACCTGGGTGGGCATATTTTTCCCACTACCATGATTATCCTTAAGGATCAGGATATAGATGTGATTTTGGGAATGAATTGGATGTATCAGTATAAGGCTGTTATAGATGCTTTGAATAGGACTTTAAGGGTAAGTTTGCCTGATAGTACTTCTCAACTTCTCATCCAACTTCCAACCTTAAGAAGATCAGTGGGCAAGGTTTGTGCAACTGCTGTCAAAGAGATTAGAGATATACCGATAGTGTGTGAATTTTCGGATGTGTTTCCTGAAGATTTACCTAGTCTACCACCTGATAGGGATGTCCAATTTAACATAGAATTGCAACCTGGAACAGCTCCAATTTCTCAGAGAGCTTATAGGATGCCACCTAAGGAATTGGCCAAGTTGAAGACTCAGTTATAAGAATTGATTGAGAAGGGGTTTATCCAACCTAGTTCCTCACCTTGGGGATATCTAGCAATTTTTGTGAAAAAGAAAGATGAGACCCTGAGGTTATGTGTCAACTATCGTCCATTGAATGAGGTGACCATCAAGAATAAGTATCCATTACCTCGGATAGATTTGCTTTTTGATCAATTGACTGGAGCCAAAGTTTTCTCCAAGATAGATTTGAGGTCAGGATATCACCAAATCAAGATAAAGCCTGAAGATATTCCCAAAACGGCATTTACCACAAGATATGGATTATATGAATACCTAGTGATGTCTTTTGGTTTGACAAATGCTCCAGCTCATTTCATGTATCTAATGAATTTAGTATTCATGCCTGAGCTAGACAAGTTTGTAGTGGTGTTTATTGATGACATTCTAGTATATTCCTAAGAATAAGAAAGAACATGCGGAACATCTTAGAATTGTTCTGACTCACTTGAGAGAACATCAACTATATGCCAAGTTTAGCAAATGTGATTTCTGGCTTAAGGAAGTACAATTTCTTGATACATGTCTTAGTCAGCTAAAGGCGTTGTAGTTGATCCAAGCAAAGTGAAGGATGTGCTTGATTGGAAACCACCAACCACAGTTCATCAAGTTCAGAGTTTTCTAGGTTTAGCGGGGTATTACCGTCGGTTTATTCCAGATTTCTCTAAAGTATCAAAGTCCATAACTGAATTGTTGAAGAACCAAGTCAAGTTTGTCTGGTCATCTAATTGTGAAAAGGCTTTCCAAACTTTGAAAAGACTAGTTAACTACTGCACCAGTGTTAGCCCAACCTGATATCGAGAAGCCGTTTGATGTTTATTATGATGCTTCAGGTATTGGTATTGGATGTGTGTTGATGCAAGAAGGCCAAGTCATTGCTTATGCATCTAGGCAACTTAAGCAACATGAAGAACACTATCTGACTCATGATCTGGAGTTAGCAGTTGTGGTTCATGCTTTGAAGATTTGGCAGCATTACCTGCTTGGTAATACATGCCATATGTATATAGACCACAAGAGCTTAAAGTATATCTTTACTCAGTCAGAATTGAACATGCGACAAAGAAGATGGTTAGAACTGATTAAGGATTATGATTTGGAAGTACATTATCACCCTAGTAAAGCAAATATGGTTGTAGATGCTCTCAGACACAAAAGTTATTGCAATTGTCTAACAGTGAGAACAATGGGTTTGACTTTATGCCAAGAGATGGAAAAGTTGAGTATAGAGGTGATTCAACAAGGAAGTTTGACCAACATAACTATTGAAGCCACTATTCAAGATCAAGTTATTGCTGCTCAAAAGGAAAACAAGGGTATAGCCCATATCAAGGAAAGAGTCAAGAATGGAAAAGCGGAATGCTTTAGCATAGATGATGAAGGTGTACTATGGTTCATGGATCGCCTGGTGGTACCAAAAGTTCCTGAGTTGCGATAGTCAATTCTAGAAGAGGCACATGCTACTAGGTTAGCTATCCATCCGAGAAGCAACAAGATGTACCATGACTTGAAGCAAAGATTCTGATGGACTAAAATGAAAATAGAGATTGCTAGATATATAGCAAAGTGTGATACTTGTCAAAAGGTGAAAGCTATACATTTGAGGTATGCTAGTGAATTACAACCATTACCTATTCCATCTTGGAAGTGGGAGGACATAAGTATGGACTTTATTGTTGGTCTACCCAAGACATCAAAGGGATTTGACTCAGTATGGGTTATTGTAGATTGACTCACTAAGTCAGCACATTTTCTTCCTGTCAAGACTATATATCCTACGATCCAATATGCCAAGATGTACTTAGCAAGAATCATGAGCTTAAATGGAGTACCAAAGACCATAGAGTCAGATAGGGGTATACAGTTTGTCTCCAGCTTTTGGAAACACTTACATGCTTCGTTAGGTACCAAACTTCTGTATAGTATAGCTTATCATCCCCAGACTGATGGTCAGACTGAAAGAGTCAATCAAGTACTTGAAGATATGTTAAGATATTGTGTTCTTAACTATTCCAAAAAGTGGGATGAATGTCTGCCTTTGGCCGAGTTCTCATACAACAATAGTTATTAGGAAAGCATTAGAATGGCTCCATTTGAAGCACTCTATGGTTGTAGATGCAGAACATCGTTGAGTTGGTCTAAGCCTAGGAGAAAGAAGATTCTTTGGGGTTGACCTTGTGAAAGAAACAGAAGACAAGGTTAAGCAAATACAAAGTAATTTGAAGATAGCTCAATCCTAACAAAAGAGTTATGCGGATAGACGACGTAGACCATTGGTATTTAATAAAGGAGATTTTATATATCTGAAAGTATCACCAATGAAGGGAGTTACCCATTTTGGTGTTAAAGGCAAGTTGGCACCTCGATATATTGGACCATATCAAATTTTGGAGAGGTATGAAAAAGTGGCATATCGCTTGAAATTACCTAAACATCTTGTAGCTATGCATGATGTGTTCCATGTTTCTCAATTGAAGAAGTGTCTCCGAGTGCCTGAGCAGAATGTTGAGGTTGAAGGAGTGGAACTTGAACTAGATTTGACTTATTCCGAATATCCTATCTGAGTTTTGGATAAGAAAGATCATGTTACTCGAAGGAGGACAATCAAGTTCTATAAAATACAATGGAATCAACATTCAGAAGAGGAAGCTACTTGGGAATCAGAAGATTACTTGTTAGAAAAGTTTCCAGAGTTTCTAGCGTCAATATAGAATAGAGTAATATTAGTTGAGCTCGGTTGTACATGTTGTGTTTTGTAAAGGGACCTCAACTGTTTTATGGATAGATCTTGAATGTGTTCTCAGTGACACATTTCCTTTTCCATTACTTACCCTATGGCTTTGAATCTCAGGGCGAGATTTCTTTTAGGTGAAGGATTGTAACACCTCGGGTGTTTAAATTTTAAAACCTCACATGTCATCATATGCATTGCAAAGCATTTGGCATTTGGTGAAAACTTTGAGATGCATACACTAAAACAAGTTTATATTTATGTTGTATGTGTTGAATTGTATTATTTGACTCAAGGTCAAAGTTTGTTTGGATTTTGAATTTTCGAGAAAACCCTGATTTTCAGCATTCAAACCCTACCCTAAAAACTCATTTAAAATCTAAGCATATTTTGGGGTTGAGCCCAAAAGCAAAATTGTAGAGCTTGACAAGTTATGCAAAGTTTGTTTTTGGAGTTTTCAAAGTTGTTATGAAAAATTTGGAGTAATTTGAAAAGGCGTAATTCGTTAAATATTCCCTATTTGAATTCAAAAGTTCATTTCAAAAGGTAGATTGAATTAGGGGTTGGTTATAAAAGCAAAGTTGTAGAACTTTTGATTTTGAACAACTTTTATTTTTGGAGATTTTTGAGTTGTTATACAAAATTGGGAGTAATTTGAATTTGAACATGAATGGCAATTATGTAATTACTATGAACAGTGTTCACCGCTCTCGCTACACCGCCGGCGACCTTCGGCTTGCTTCCAGGCGCGTCGTGGCCATCCGTGGCGTCACGCTGGTGCGGGGAAAGACTCCGTCGTGGCTTCCTTTAGCTTCTGAGCCGCGTTATAAGTACCGAGACGCCGTCGTCGTCGTTTTTCTTCCTCCTCTGTTTTCTCCCGCCGCCGCAGTCTTACTCCGTTGAGCTTTTGCCGTCGCCATAGCACCCTCCAATCCTCGGTAACACTTGCCACAACTCCGCTGATTCCCTGTGCGCTCAGCCAAACTATCCTTGATGCTTGACTCCGATGGGAACTCGCTGACCACGCTCTTCTTCCTCGCGGTCGGCAACATCTCCATCGTGGCTGCGTCGTTGTGGCCAGTGCTCTACGGTGAGCCTCTGACCTTGTGAAGCCTTGTTTCAGCTTCTTCGTGATGCCATGGTGCTTCGTGCCTAGTTGATTGACCATTTTGTCCACCGCAGTAGCCGAAACATCATCGTCGTCGTGGCTGGCTCCGCCGTGGTTGCTGTGAACGTCGACCAACTCCTCCGTTGATCATCCGGCTCGGCTCTTGACTTCAACTCGTTTGGGGTGAGCTGTTGGTGCTTCCCGGGCCCTCTATTTAAGCTTTACAAGTCTCATGTCATCAGCATAGCACCACAGCGCCATCATGGCCGCCATGATCAGCGAAGTGCTCGGTCCAGGCAGTAATCGGTCGTGTTTGTGCCACAAATAGATGCGCCGTGATGTAGTGATCATGTTAGTACCTTCGCTGTCGTTGTTGGTCTCGCCGTCGGCGAGGAATCGCCGGTCAACACGCGTGTCACCAGAGTCAAAGCCAGAGGTTGAAGATGACAAGTGGGTTGGGGTTGTCAGTGACTCAACGTTCAAATGGAATTTTTTATTTTAGATTTAAATGAATAGTGATGTAATTTGTTATTTTTGTGTAGATTTATTTAGAGCACCAAAAATTATGAAAATTTTTGTGTGACTTCTCTGTGATGTATAATATTTAATAAAAATATTAAATAATGTTTTTCAGTAATTTTTGAATGTGATGAAAATTGCTCAATTAATTAATAAATGGATTTCTAGGATTTTTCTAGGCTAATATATTTATCCAACAATTATGAAAATTGTTTTGCCACTTAGTTATCATGTGATGAATATTTACAAAAATTTTGAGGTCCTTTGGAACAAGTTGATTTATTTCATAATTGTTAATTAAATAATTAATTCATAAAAGCAAATAGTAACTTTTAATGATTTAAGTTTTGATTGAATTTTTGATTGAGTGATGTCCTTGGGTCATAAGTTGGTAATGATCTTTGGCAATTGATGTAAGTAGTACAAAAAAGATTTGGTTAGTTTGACTTGTAACTGTACCACGAAGGAAAGTTGTATTCAAATTGTTAATTTTTGCATCCGTCATCGAGCATCATGTTTCGTATTCCGCATCATGTTAAACATGGCATTGTTACTACGTGTAGTGAACGAAGGTGAACATGTGATAGTTAATCAAGTTGCAAAGGAGGTTAATCCGTATGTTGAGGTCGGATCAAATACTTGTGAAACATCGCAGGAACCAGACTTTTTTGTCAGCGAACGCAAGCCCCGGATGCATACAACCCTACCTTGCGTTTTACAAATTAATTTCGCTTTTGCTCTTTGATACTGCATTAAGTGATTAGGAGTCAAGTGGAAACCTAATTGGTACATTACCAACCTTGCTTTTCCATATCTACTTTGATTACCTATTTTATTCGTAAATGACTAGTTATGCTTAGTCATGCTCAGTCGGGTGATTATCTGTCACCTGTGAGTTTTAAATGGATCTTTGGTTACTTATGTTATCATGAAATATGAGAATGTGAAGTAATAAATCGAGACCGGGCAGACTCGGTGTATGGGAGCCACAAGACATGGAGGTTTTGTGAGCGGGTTCTTTCCGCCTATGTCGATTAAGACACGCCCGTTGTTGAATTGCATGAGGTGAGAATTTGTTGTACTAACCACATACATCGGTAAGCCTTAACTTGGCAATTCTAGTACGAGAATGGCTACTCGCGCACTGGGAGTGGAGAGATGGCGGGAATAGCGTGTACCCACATGGCCATGGGCTGGATTGGTGGAGTACTGTGTTCTCGGGTGGCATGGACCTGTTCTTGTTTAGAGGATCCGAGGGTAGGTTGGTATATGTAGGTCGAGGACTTGCATATGTTGTGTGGTCTGGAATCCCCAGCTGGGTTTATAATCAGTTCGAATCGTCGTTGCTCCTCGGTTATGGAGACTCAACTCACTGTTCATCATCGTAGTATTAATAACTAGAACTTGAGAATGGTTTGTGAAGGTGTTGGATATGAAGTTTCATGATCTCATTATGGATTGTGTCATCTTTGTATATGATTTTATGAAGTTTTAACTTTTGAAATAAAGAATTTTGTTAAAGAGCTTTTACACAAAATAACTTTGATTATTGCTAAAACCATACCTTGAATCCCTGAGCCTGCATTCCTGAGTCTTCTCAGTTTTATTTCAGTTAAGTCTTGTTGAGTACTTTTGTACTCAGGGTTCATTGACCCTTGTTGTAGGTGAGCCTCATGGGTAGATCTGTTTTGGATCATGCTGCATGACTATTGTTTGATCTGACAATGAGAAGTAAATGTGTGGCCCTTGGGCAAGGCGGTTTCATTGTGTGTTTTGTATTATATTATAATGCCACTCCACTATTTTGTTTTGTAATAATCGTCAAACTTAAATGTTGTAATACTACAATGACTCTGTAATGTGATCCTGCTCAGAAATCGTGGATGATTCGAGGTTCCCCGAGGACACCCGACAGTCTTCTTAAGTTACTAGAAACATATGCACAGATGTCAAAGGTCATCGGACAGTGATTGGTGCATGTGGGCCCTATAATTTAGGAGGTTCTACCACATGTAGGTCAAGCGGAAACTCATTTTGGTGCATTTGGAGATAGTGTTAATCTCAAAGAAAGATAGGTGCATGGTTTGCGCCAAACATACCAGTCCCAAAAATCATTTTGGACACATCCTATGGTACTCCTCGGTGACTTGGGTCAAGTGCATGCTCGTTTCAGTCTATTTGGAGATAGTGTTAATCTGGGCACAAGGTAGGTGCTGGTTTTGCACCAAATTTACAACCTCTAGAACTCCTTGGTGAGGTGGGTCAAACAGAAGCTTGTTTCGATCCATTTGGAGATAGTGTTAAACTCGACGCAAGATAGGTGCATGGTTTATGCTGAATATACCATAGGCTTGGAAATTATTTTGGATGCACCCGATGGTACTCCTAGGTGATGTAGGTCAAGCAAAAACTTATTTCGATGCATTTGGAGATAGTGTTAATCTCAACGCAAGATAGGTGCATGGTTTGCGCCGAACGTACCATAGTCTCAGAAATCATTTTGGACATGTCTGATGGTACTCCTTGATGATGTGGGCAAGTTGAAGCTCATTTTAGGTCTGTGTGGAGATAGTGTTAATCTAGGCGCAAAGGTAGGTGTTGGATTTGCATCGAATGTGCCACAGGCATGAAAATCATTTTTGGGCACAACCTCTAGAACTCCTTGGTGAGATGGGTCAAATGGAAGCTTGTTTTGGTCCATTTGGAGATAGTGTTAACCTCGGTGCAAGATAGGTGCACGGTTTGCGCTGAACATACCATATGCTCAGAAATAAATTTGGGCACAACCTATGGAACTCCTAGGTGATGTGGGTCGAAAGGAAGCTTGTTTTGGTCCATTTGTTGATAGTGTTAATCTTGACACAAGAAAGGTGCATGGTTTGTGCCAAATGTACCAAAGGCTTAGAAATCATTATGGATGCACCTGATGGTATTCCTTTGTGACATGGGTCAAGTGGAAGCTCATTTTGGTCCATTTGGAGATAGTGTTAATCTTAATGCAAGATACGTGCATTGGTTTGCACCGGACATACAATAGGCTTAGAAATCATTTTGGACACACCCGATGGTACTCCTAGGTGACGTGGGTCAAGTGGAAGCTCTTTTCGGTCTAATTGGAGATATCGTTAATCTCAACGCAAGATAGATGCATGGTTTGCAGCCAAATGTACCATAGGCTCGAAAATCATTTTGGACACACCTGATGGGACTCCTAGATGACATGGTTCAAGTGGAAGCACATCTTGGTCCTGTTTGGAGATAGTGTTAATCATGAGGCAAGATAGGTGCACGATTTGCGCCAAATGTACCACATGCTCAGAAATCATTTTGGGCACCACCTAGACAGAACTCCTAGGTGACAGGGTCAAATGGAAGCTTATTTCGATCCCTTTATTGATAGTGTTAATCTCGACACAAGAAAGGCGCATGGTTTGCGCTGAACATACCATAGGCTCAGAAATCATTTTGGACGTACCTGAATGGTACTCCTAGGTGATGCAGGTCCAAGTGGAAACTGCTTTTGGTGCATTTGGAGATAGTGTTAATCTCGAGGCAATATAGGTGCATGGTTTGCAGCCGAATGTACCAGAGGCTCAGAAATCATTTTGGACACACCTGATTGTCCTCCTAGGTGACGTGGGTCAAGTGGAAGCTCGTTTCGATCCGTTTGGAGATAGTTTTAATCTCGGCCCAAGATAGGTGCACGGTTTACGCTGAACATACCACAGGCCTAGGAAATCGCTTTGGGCACACCCGATGGTACTCCTAGGTGATGTAGGTCAAGTGGGAGCTCATTTCGGTCCATTTCGAGATAGTATTAAGTCATGCAAGATAGGTGCATGGTTTGTGCCACACAGTACCATAGGCTTAGAAATAATTTTGGACTGCACCTGATGGTCCTCCTCCTGAGACGTGGGTCAAGTGGAAGCTCGATTTGGTTGGTTTGAAGATAGCGTTAAACTCATCGCTAGATTGGTGCACAGTTTGGGCCAAACATACCATAGGCTCGGAAATCATTTTGGACGCACCCTATGGTACTCCTAGGTGATGTAGGTCAAGTGGAAACTCATTTCGGCGCATTTGGAGATAGCATTAATCTCAACGCAAGATTGGTGCACTGGTTTGTGCCAAACATACCATAGGCTCAAAAATCTTTTGGGACACACCCGATGATACTACTAGGTGACCGTGGGCAAGTGGAAGCTCATTTCGGTCTATTTGGGGATAGTGCTAATCTGGGCGGAAGGTAGGTGCAGGATTTGCACCGAATGTACCACGGGCATGGAAATCATTTTGGCACAACCTATGGAACTCCTTGGTGAGATGGGTGAAAAGGAAGCTTATTTCGGTCCATTTGGAGATAGTATTAACCTCAGGCGCAAGATAGGTGCATGGTTTGCGCTGAATGGACCATAGGCTCTAAAATAATTTTGGGCTGCAACCTATGGAACTCCTAGGTGATGTGGGTCAAACGAAGCTTGTTTCGGTCCTATTTGTTTATAGTGTTAATCTTGACACAAGAACGGTGCATGGTTTGCGCCGAACGTACCATAGGCTCATAAATCCTTATGGATGCACCTAATGGTATTCCTTTGTGACGTGGGTCAAGTGGAAGCTTGTTTTGGACCGTTTAGAGATAGTGTTAATCTCAACGCAAGATAGGCGCACGGTTTGTGCCGGACATACTAGTAGGCTCATAAATCATTTTGGACACTCCCGATGGTACCCCTAGGTGCACTACAAGGATTCACCTCTAATGCCATGCCACACGATTGCAACAGCCACTATTTTGGTTGCCATAGGGGGGTCGTATTGCAACCTTTCCATAAAATGGTTGCAATATGTGTCTATAATACAACGGACTTAATGTGCTACAATATGTGTGATTTGTCGTTGCAATAGGCATGTGCTACTGCAACCATTTAAGAATTGTGTTGCAATTTGTTGCCATTATTGCCATGGAGCTTTTGAGTTGCATTAGTATTGATTTTCGTTGCAATTACTTGGTGTTATTGCAACTATATTGGATTTGGTTGCTTTTGCTTATAACTATTGCCACGATTGTTCTGGGTTGTCATAATCTTTAGTGGTGTTGCAATTGCTAGGTGGTTATTGCAACAAAAATTCTGAATGGATGCAAAGCATGTTCCTATTGCCACTGTATTTTGGGGTTGTAATAATCTTCTGTGGTGTTGCAATTATTAGGTACTTATTGCAACTAGAATCCTAAATGGACGCAATAACATGTTACTATTGCCATGTTTTTTTTGTGTTGCTAAAGACCAATGTGTTCGTTGCAATAGACTGTTGTTGGTGACACTCATATTTGGTGGGCCTCTGAGCGTGGGCAAGGGCCCAACAAATTGATAGCTATCTAGTTAGTGTTGTTGGCAACTACATGATCCATCTATCCTAACAAATATGTACATGTCCCTTCCGATCAAATTTTTGAACAACTCACATAATGACCAAAACCAAAGTTGAGTTATGTTCGAAGTTCTCATATACTAATCTTTAACATGGCATGGAAAAAATGACAAGAAAAATAAAAAGGGGGTCCACCAAGATTTGAACCTACAACCTCACCACCACCACCACCAAGAGGACACCAACACCCCCTACAACCACTAGACCACTTGCATGTTTGTGAAAGAGTGTTTTATTTTATTTGTTATAGGAAACAACAGCTTGAGCTATGAGGTCACAAATTTCAAATTGTTCAAACAAAGTCAGATGGAGAAAATGACCTAAAAAAAGTTCTGAAGTAATCTGGTCATGGGCTTAGCTATCTTGGAAAAATCTAGAATAAAACAATGATAAGAACCTGCTAGCCCTAGAAAACTTTGAACTTCATGAACCGAAGTCAGGGCCTTCCAATCCATGACCTCTTGAACTTTAGATGGATCTATAGAAATTCCATTTTCTGACAGTACATGACCTAAGAAAGGTACTTTCCATAGCCAAAATTCACACTTGCTAAACTTTGCACACAATTTATGCTCTCTCAACCTAGACAAGACAACTCTCAGATGCTCTACATGATCTGCCTCATTATCAGAGTAAATCAAGATATCATCGATAAACATGACCATGAACTTATCAAGCTCAGGCATGAACACCGAATTCATCAAATACATGAAATAGACAAGAGCATTTGTCAGTCCAAAAGACATGACCAAATACTCATACAAGCTGTATCTAGTGGAGAAAGTTGTCTTAGGTATATCCTCTGGCCTGATCTTAATCTGGTGGTAGCCTGATCTAGAATCGATCTTAGAGAATACTTTTGCTCTTGCCAATTGATTAAACAAAATATCAATACGAGGCAAAGGGTACATGTTCTTACTGGTTACGGCATTAAGCGGCCTATAGTCCACACACATCCATAACAATTTATCCTTTTTCTTCACAAATAAGGTTGGACAACCCTAGGGAGATGAACTAGGTCAAATGAGACCTTTGTCCAAAAGTTCTTGTAGCTGAATTTTAAGTTCTGCTAACTCATTGGGTGGCATCCTATAGGGTCTTACTTGTGATAGGTGATATACCTGGCACTAACTCAATTCTAAATTCCACATCCCTATGAGGCAACAAACCAAGCAACTCATCTAGAAATACATCTAGAAACTCACAAACTATAGGAATATCACAGAGAGTAGTGGTTTGGATGGCACAAGCAAGTTTTGAAGATAAAAACTTCTAGGAAGTGGCACTAGGAAAGCACCATCCCCTTTTGGTTCCCTCAACATAATGGTTTGAGTCGATGTGTCGATAAGAACTTCAGTGCCCACTCATCCATTTCATGCCCAATATCAAATATATGGCTAATCTTGGCAATACTATAAGATCCATAGTGTACTACCGCTCTTGTATGGAGATGAGTACATCTCTGACTATTTGGTTTGTAGAGATAGTAGCCCCAGCTGAACTTATACTATAACTACCCTTGTCTACCTCAATTATCTTTTGATCATGCTTAGATGCAAATGTTTGGCTCATAAATGAATGTGAGGCTCCAGAATCGAATAAAACAATTGTGGGGTGTTTGTTAACAAGAAACATACCAGCGGTCACAACTTCCCCTGCATGGAATCTCCTACACAAGCTATGTAGTGCACATACCCAGGATGTGCCTTAGGATTGGCCTACTTCTAATTACCCTAGTTTGGATTTCCATTCCTCTTGGGATAGGGGCACTCCTTGTCCTAGTGGCCTATCTAATTGCAATTAAAGCACGACTGGTTACTTCTTGGCCTTGCTGAGCTTCTATAGCATAACCGTCCAATTTATAAGAGCACAAGTACAATAGCAGCCCACAAGCAGTTCGCACTATCATACTTGAGCCCATATAAACCCAGTAGTCCATCGAGTACCACGAAGGGTATCGATTAACCATCAACATACAACCAAGATTGTACATGATTCAACATACATGTCACACATTACATAAAGTTCACAATTACAATTCCATATATCAAAGTATGATTAAAAGTTATTACAAACCAAGTTCAGGTAAAATAGTAGCGGAAGCAACTAAAGTTTGAAACCAACATCTCCATTGTTGTTCAAATACTATGCCAGCTCATGATGACAATCCCACAAAAGCATAAGAGAGGGATTAACAAGAGATGCCTTCCCAAGGCCCTACTCCTCGTCCATGGTGGGACAGAAGTAGCTCTTATAGTAGCCATGATACATCGTATTATCTGCAACAATGGGAAATAAACCCTAAGTACAAGAAGGTACTCAGCTAGACTAACCCATCATAAACCAAAAATAAAGTGACTCCAAGGATCATGCAAGGCTTTATAAGTGGAGCTAGCTTAACAACATTTTTGCATAAAAAGCCACTAATTCAACTATACCTTTTATAACTCGATCATCAAGTTAATTATAGCTATTCATTGCTAGATTAGCAACTAACCTGTGCCAATCATGTAATATATTGTTAATGACAGCACAATAATAACCATAGCCATTTAATATTTCATTCTCAGAACCCTTCCACTTGCCATTACCACTATGATAGAAGGAAGCTCAGTCAAGTTTCTCACTATCTAGGAGAGACGACGATTCGAATCAATTTCAACCAGCTAGGGAATTTATTCCTAACACAAACCCAGGTAGACCAGATCAACGGTCACCTTAGGTCACCTTTGGTAGAACTCAAGTCCACATTTCGTGGGTTTGATCAGCACCGCACAATTAGGGATGACCAGCTACCAGGACATTTAGGCCCTGCCTGCCCTTGGGCTCACATCTGGCTCCCCGCACATCCTTACTACCATCCAGAGTGTGCACTCTTATAGAATGGGGCCTAGCCTAAGTTGAGCTACTCGGCTTCACGGTCAAAACGAGTTATCCGTCCAGCTAATTGATAGGCATGCATTCAAAATGACCAAGGACCAACAATGGTATGGTCCTTAATCGGCGTAGACAGAATCACAAACATAAAAGACTCCATCCAACATAGACTCCATCTGGCCTCAATTTACAACATCCATGGTTCTTTTACACAATCACAAATATAGCCAAACATGGTTCAGTGCCCACCTATATCCCGCATGTTATAGGAAATCACCTAACTTCTACTGGTCTAAGCATAGCTAAGCATATATTCGATCCTAGACCTACACAGGGTTAAAGGTATATATCTAGACAAGGTAGTTCTATGTATCAAGTGCTTCCAACCAAGTCTTATAACCTAATGCATCAAACATAAAAGACTCAAGTGATATTTTGTAAAACATGGGAGACTTAGAATGCTTCGGGGCTTGCCTTTGATAAAGGAAGTTGGCCTATGATGTCGGCACTCGGGTAGGTCCTCAAGAGTTTGCTCCTCTCCTTCTAGAGCTATGGACTGAGGTGCCTCCTATTGTTCCTTCGGCTCTTCATTGAATTCCAATAGAGTTATCCCCTCGGACGATCCTATATGCATGAGCAAGAAATAAGATATAGTGTTCTCAGCAGCATTGCATTAAGGTGATAACAATTTATGTTTTATTTTTCTGAGTAGGTGCATATCTCTTCTCTAGTAACTTAAACAAACAATTATGTAAATCAGTTTCTAGACTACAAGACAGTAGCCACTTGTTTTGACCATAACTAGAGTTATACACATCAAAATAATATGGTTGTGGACATTATGGAAATCCTATGAAATTTCCTACAACTTTATTTTAATCATCTTAATGAAATTCAGCAGTTATCTAGGTCAAACAATTCAATCTTTTTAGATCTGTCTAGAGAGCAAGCATTTCAAATAGCAGACTTCCAACCACCATAATTCTCAAACCATAAGGCCTATAACTGTTAAAATTTAACACAAGGTAGATAAGTAAATTATCTACAACTTTTTTATTAACCATATTTACAGGAAAGATCATTATCGTCATGAAATCATCACCACAACAGAAACTACACATGCAGTCATCTAGTTGAATTATAAATCAATAATTAACTAGTTGCCTCTAAACAAATACTTCTAAGACTCACTAACAGTATCAACAGATTATATGCATCACACACACCATAGAAAACATCATGGTTATGCCTAACTAATTTATTTACATTCATTTATTATTTTCCTTAGATAATAAGATGATTTACATAGTAAATATTTGCATTGCTCAATAAATTCTATAAAAATTATAGTAGGCTACACATGACCCTAATAGTCCACTGCACAAATTTCATACCATTTGGATAAGTATAGCTACCTCTACAAAAATGACAAGTTACATATGCCTATTTTAGCAAAAATAGTTTAGCATAGTGAAGAGTGTCAAGCAACAGATTTAATATTTTTCTTACTTTCCTCCTAGCGTGAGAATACTGTGTAAAATTTTGTATGATCATTTGTTATGTATTTTTACCGCAATTAATTTCGCTAGAATCTAGCAATTAATTAAGATTAAATAGGAAGACCATATTACAAGTATGAATCCAACAAAATTTGGTTCACCTCATTTGGATACTCCTAGATCTAGATATAATTTTTGCAAGTTAGCAACAAAATCTATGAAAACTAAATAAAGAAAATCAAATTTCCACTCGGGCGCTACAGCTAGGTGCACCTGGTCCATACACCCACTGCTGACTGACAGTAGGGGCCCACGGTCAATGGGACCCACTGGACAGACGCATAGAGCTGAGGCGGCGCTTTGATCGGCTGAGAACTCATCGACGGTGAGGTCACTGGTGATGAGGTCACCACCGATGTGTTCCCCTCCTCATTCTGCACCTAGTGAAATAAGTGGGTGAACCCCTGACGGTGGTTGGCTACGGCGGTGGTGCTAATAGCGGACGGCAGGCGGCGCTGTGGTGGCACACCGGTCGTTTCTGGCCACGGCAAGCTCTGATGAGCACGGCTATGGCTTCCTAGTGGAGTAGCAGAGATCTAGGGTTAAGTTGGGGTTATGGTGGAGCGGCGGCGAAGCTTGGCCGCGTGCGTGGTAGCACGGCAGTGCGAGCGCAATGGCGGCACGGCAACAGTTCTGCTCCAACTGAGGCCAGCATCGGCCTTAGGCTCTTGCCTTGAGTTAGACCTAGCTCTATCCTAACCCTAACAAGAGGAATGCATGAGGGAGATGGCTCAGTGGACCACAGGCCATAGTGAGCGAAAGCTCAACGGTGCTCCGGCGACGGCAAACTCGAACTGTGGCCTCACCGGAGCTCGAATGATAGCACAGGCGGTTTAGGGAGGTGGAGGAGATGATGGCGGAGGTGTGGGCGAGATGTCGTGGATAGTGGTACGGTGCTGGCAGTGAGCGGGCATGGCAGAGCTCAATGGCAATGGCGATGGTGCTTAGTGTGCTCTGGCATGGTGAGAGCGGGAGTGAAGGCAGAGTGAGTGAGCATGAGTGAGAGAGAGCAGCGACGTCGCACGGTTTTGCTACTCACCTCGGCCTAACAAAGTGGGCCTAATGCTGGCGTACATCCTCCATGCGGCGGCCATGGCTTGACGCCGGTCGGCCATGACACGCGCGTGGCGCCGGATTCATACACCACTGAACCTGACTGACAAAGCAAGTTCAAGCGATCAGTCCTCCTAATCCATGCCTGCTTTAGCAAAAATTTCCTTAATAAACATTGTAGAGCTACATGAAAGCTACAAGATTGATTAAAAGAGTTTTGTCTAATTCGCAATGGTTTTCAAACTACAAAGCTCTAAAGTGAGCTACTTTGAAACTAAAATCAGCATTCTACACTTAGAAAAATTTTAAGTCACAAAACAACATTTTGTTGGAACTTGTGAGCTCTATTGGACCATGTTAGACACTGAATTAGCTCATGACCCTTAAATAAAGTTTGTTACCCATGATGTGAGCTACAACTTTTATTTAGGTCACATAGCCATGTAAACAATCTAAGCTACTGTTCAACTTTGGTCAAACTAGCATCATGAAAATGGCATTACAAAGTAAACCAACACTTAGAAGCAAAATTGGCTTAAGTCATGAATACAAACATTGTTCCAAATATCATTCTAGATGTGTCTAAGGTATTTTGGTGACCTCACAACCATCTCATGCATTGGTCACATATGATTATAAGCATAAGCATATATATATAAGCAACATTTCATGTGACAATGTATAAGAATGAGATGAAATTTCATATGCTCATGTTCATGATTGCTTGGTTGATGCTTGTGCTCATGAAATGCAAGTGTCAAATGCAATGCTTAACACTAGGGTGTTATAGCCCCTCCCCCTTATAGAAATCTTGTCCTAAGATTTACAAGACCTACCAGTTCTTCATAAAAAGTAGGATAGACTTCACGCAAATCATCCTCCTATTCCCATGTGGCATCTTGTTCTCTGTGGTTATTCCACACCACCTTGTATAACTTAATGACCTTGCTCTAGGTTACTCTTTTCATTTCTTCTAGCACTCGAATTAGTTTCTCTTCATAAGTCAAATCCGATTGGAGCTTAATGTTGGTGGGTGCAATAGCTTCATCAGGTATGCGGAGGCATCTTTTTAACTAAGAAACATGAAAGACATTGAATATTGTACTCATCTCTGGAGGAAGTTGTAACTTGTAGGTGACATTTTCCTTCTATTAATAATCTGGTATGAGCCTACATATCTAGGCGCAAGCTTCCATTTCACTCCGAATCTCTACACTCCCTTCATGGGTGAAACTTTTAAGTACACATAGTCTCCCACTTCAAAGGTTAGTGGTCTTCTCCTTTTATCAGCATAACTCTTTTGTCTTGACTGAAGCTACTTTCATGTGCTGTTGGATAATACATACTTGTTCTTCATCTTCTATGACAAAATCTATGCCATAGTACCTCCTTTCTCTAGGCTCAATCCAATTCAAAGGAGTTCTACATTTGCTACCGTACAAGGCCTTAAAAGGAGTCATCTTGATGCTCTCTTGATAACTGTTGTTATAGGAAAACTCGGCTAAAGGTAACCATTTCTCCCATGAACCCTTGGAGGATATAACACAAGATCTCAGCATGTCTTCTAAGATTTGATTCACTCGCTCAGTCTATCTAGAGGTCTGAGGGTGATAAGCTGAGCTTCGCACAAGGTTGGTCCCTAACTACTTATGCAAGTGCTCCCACAATCGAGCAAGTGAATTGAGAGCCTCTATCTGATACAATGGTTCTTGGCACCCCATGCAAGCGTACTATCTAAGCTATGTAGATTTATGCATACTGATGCGGTCGATAGTTGGTTCTCATAGGAATGAAGTGCACGGACTTGGTCAAGCGGTCTACAATTACCCGTATTGAGTCAAAACCCTTCTGAGTAGTCGAGAGTCCAACAATAAAATCCATGCTAATTTCTTCCCACTTCCATCCTAGAATAGATAAAGGTTGCAGTAATCCTAGTGGATTTCAAATGAATGGCCTTGACTCTACTGCAATTATCACACCTAGCAACATAGGTAGCGATCTCTTTCTTCATCTTGGTCCACCAAAAATGGGTTTTCAAATCTTGATACATTTTGCTACTACCTAGATGGATAGACAACTTGGATAAATGAGCTTCATCTAAAATTTGTTTTCTAAGTTCTTGGTCTTTCGGTATCACAAGTCGATCCTCAAACCATAGCGTACCTCTTTCATCCAACCTAAAATGCTTGGTTTCCTATTCTTTCATATTTCGCTTGATGTGGAACACACCCACATCTGTCTTCTGCAGTTCTATGATTTGCTCTCAAGTGAGCAACTGACAGTGTATTGTGCAGCACAACAGGATGTAACAAATTAAATCCATCTTCCAACATGGCTTCTAAGGCGTTATAATGAGATTTTCGACTAAGTGCATCTGCTACAACATTGGCTTTTCCTAGATGGTAGTGCACTTCCAAATTATAGTCCTTGATTAGCTCTAACCATCTATGTTGTGTCATGTTTAGCTTAGGTTGAGTGAAGATGTATTTGACACTTTTGTGGTTAGTGTATATGTGACATATGTTTCCCAACAAATAATGTCTCCATATCTTCAATGCGTGAACAACTACAGTGAGCTCTAAATCATGGGTTGGATAGTTGACTTCATGATTTCTCAATTGCCAGAGAAGCATAGGCAATAACACGGACTTCTTGTATGAGCACGCACCCCAAACCTATGCCCAATGCATCATAGAACACGTCGAAAGGCTTCTTAATATCTGGTTGTGCTAAAATAGGAGTTGTAGTTAGCATGGTTCGCAAAGTGTGAAAAGTAGCTTCACACTACGGAAGTCCAATTGAACTTTTCATCCTTCTGAAGTAGTCTGGTCATGGGCTTAGCTATCTTGGAGAAATCCAAAATGAAACAACGATAGTAGCCTCCTAGCCCTAGAAAACTCTAAACTTCATGAACTGAAGTCGAGGCCTTCCAATCCATGACCTCTTATACTTTAGATGGGTCTACAAAAATTCCATCTTCAAATAAGATGTGACCCAAGAAAGGTACTTTCTTCAACCAGAATTCACATTTGCTAAATTTGGCATATAATTTATGCTCCCTCAATCTAGATAAGACGATCCTCAGAAGCCCTGCATGATCTGCCTCATTCTCCTGAGTAAATCAATATATCATCGATAAACATGACCACGAACTTGTTGAGCTCGGGCATGAATATTGAATTCATCAAATACATGAAGTAGGTAGGAGCATTTGTCAGTCCAAAAGACATGACCAAATACTCATATAGGGCATACCTAGTGGAGAAAGTTGTTTTAGGTACATCTTCTAGTCGGATCTTAATCTGATGATAACCAGACCTCAAGTCAATCTTAGAGAATACCTTTGCTTTTGCCAGTTGATTGAACAAAATATAGATACGAGGCAAAGGATACTTGTTCTTAATGGTTACAGCATTAAGTGGCCTATAATCCATACACATCTGCAAGGATTTGTCCTTCTTTACAAATATAGCTAGACAACCCCACTGGAGACGAACTAGGGTTGAATGAGACCTTTGTCCAATAGTTCTTGTAGCTGAATTTTAAGTTTAGGCTCACTCATTTGGTGGCATCCTATAGGGTCTTCTTGAGATAGGTGCTATACCTCGACACTAACTCGAATCTTAAATTCCACTTCCCTATCAGGCTGTAAACCCGACAACTCATCTAGAAATACATCAGGAAATTCACAGACTACTGGAATATCGCATAGGGTAGTGGCTTGAATAGCACAAGACAAGTTTTGAAGATCAAAACTCTAGGGAAGTGTCACTAGAAAAGCATTATTCCCCTTTGGTTCTCTCAACATAATTGTTCTAGTGGTAGTGTCGATGAGAACTCCATGACCCCTCATCCAATTCATACCCAAAATCACATCTATTGCTAGTCCTGGCAATATTATAAGATCCATAGTGTACTCCCTCTCTTATATAGAGATGAGCATATCTCTCACTAATTGATTAGTAGAAATAGTAGCCCCAGCTGAACTTATACTATAACCACCCTTGTCTCCCCCAATTATCTTATGATGATGCTTAGATGCAAATGTTTGGCTCATAAATGAATGAGAAGCTCTAGAATCAAATAAAACAATGGTGGGATGTTTGTTAACAAGAAACATACCGGCGGTCACAACTTCTCTCGTGGGAATTTCTTCCACTGGTTGTATAATGCACGTATCCAGGACGTGCTTTTGGATTGGCCTATTTCTGATTACCCTAGTTTTGATTGGCATTCTTCTTAGGATGGGGGCACTCCTTGGCCCAATGACCCAACTAATTGTAGTTGAAGCATGGCTGGTTATTCCTTGGTCCTGCTGAGCTTCCCTAGGCCTGCATTTCCCTTAGGTATGGTGATGGTGAATGCCCTATGAAATGTCTTATGAGGGTGATTGGCTTGAGCTTTTGGCTAAGGAGGCCTATACTTAGGTGCTGGTGGATGAAATTGTAGCCTAGCCACCACTAGAGCTTTGGACTAGGATGACCCTGAGGCACCTACCTTAGTTGCTCTTTTGTGGCCCTTTGCTGCTAGTGTGCAAGTTGTGCTGATTCTCCTAGGTTAAGGCATCATTGACAAACTCATTATAGGTAGCACATCTTGAGTTGGCCATAGTCTTCCATTAGTTTGGTGCCAAGGCCTCTCTTGAAGCTTTGCATCTTCTTCCTCATCAAGGAGCGGGTGCAGTTGGTTGTTCAAATAATGCACCTCATGTTGAAGATCAACCACCATGTTTTGGGTATGTGCAAGCTGCTAGTGCAAGTCCCTTTCGACTCGGTCCTACTGCATGGCTAAGGCTTCAGCATTGTTTCAGTGCTGCTTCTACAATTGCTACATGGTTGTTTGCTTGGATCCACTAGCACGTAGCAGTAAGTGCCTTGGTGCAAGCGGTCTCTAGCTGCTCCTATAGTCCTATTAGCACTACCTGATCATCAGCTCTTGCTGCTTGGGGCGACAGCTCTCTGCTGATCGACATGTTCCATCTAAGTGTGGAGAATTCCCAATGCTACATAAGCTTAATCAGGTGTCCCAATGAGCTTCCCTTGCTGCCTTTTTGTGCTTGTGAACATGCTTCCTCAGCTTACGCTGTGTAGCTTCGGCTCTCATGAGCCTATCCATGCAAGTGGTATAGGACTCCTTCTAGAAGTCCTAGGTGTCCTGATGAGCATAAAACATCTTCATCATGGTGAACATTGCACTCATAGCGGGACTAGAACTATCTGCCCGCTCATCCCAGTCTCAGATCAATGCATTTTGGTTGCGCTGTGCCCAAACTATTATGGATGGATCCACCCGAGGAAAAGTACCAGTGGCACTGCCAGGTAAGCTCATCCTCGTGTTGCTAACATATCTAGGCTCAACACCTCAAAAGCAACTACCTGGGCACCTTCCCAAGGAGTTTTTCCTTTAGATTATGCCTTTGACTCCTACCACAGGGGTGCTTTGGTATGAGCTAGTATGGTTAGCTACACCTCATACCATGCCTGTCCTTCTAGGTATACCTCATTCTAGGAATAGAGAGGCGGTTCGGTATACCCCGCATAATGCAGGACCCTCCAAAGTAGGGCAGGGGTACCAAACATTTCTAGGAAAGTCTGTCTCCTAGCTAATGCTACCATCTGTTCCAACAAAACGGTGCAACTCTCATGAGAACAACATTATAATAGAAAAGAGTTACTTAACCGAATAAGACTTATAAAGGGAGGAACAATGCAAGTGTGTAATGAATGATTGATGATGATGCATGTACGTTTTGTATGTCCTCACAAACTTAGGAAAATTAAACTTCTAACGACATACAAGGTGGCATACATGTGTTCTCTCATATATAACGTAGCTAGTCGGGCTACATGTTTCATTGTTAGTGTACCTACACAAGAATTTCATTTTAGCCCAACCCCACAAGTATATATGCAGAAATAAAAATCTAGGCTCTAGGTTGCAAGCTAAATACTTTCATATATATATACCCATATATATACTTCCGCATCAAAGCTATCTGAAAGTAAATACGTCCCATATATACATATAAATATGCATATACAATCGTATCAAAGCTAACCCACAATTAAATACCTCCGTATATATATGAGACATATATATACTTTAGTATCAAAGCTAACTCTCCCCATTAGACCGCACGCTCACATCTTGCGGTCATGCCACTCATCATCTTACCTTGGGCGTAGAGACAACTGATCCATACATTACCACTCAAGTGAATGGCATCCATACAATAGCACGCCGTATGGACGACGAAAATAAAAACCCCCAAGTTAGTAGTTAATTAGCCACCTGAAATCCATAACTGGGCATAAAGGAAGTGATCATTGGCACACTCTAAATTCAAACTTTATATTTAAACACCTATATATATAGCTATAATTTTCTAAAAACTAGTTTTGAAAACAAAAACCTTTATTTTAAATACACATATGGTAATTAATGTTGAATCTTGCTCTAATGCTAGTTGTAGCAAAACCATCAAATTTATAAGAGCACAAGTACAATAGCAGCCTACAAGTGGTCGCACTGTCACACTTGAGTCTATATAAACCCAGTAGTCCGTCGAGTACCACGAAGGGTCTCAATTAACCATCAACATACAACCAAGATCATACATGATTCAATATACATGTCACACGTTACATAAAGTTCACAATTACAATTCCATATATCAGAGTATGATTAAAAGTTATTACAAACCAAGTTCAGGTAAAATAGTAGCAGAAGCAACTAGAGCTTGAAACTAACATCTCCATCGTTGTTCAAATACTGTGCCAGCCTTTCCCAGGGCCCTACTCCTCGTCCACGGTGGGATAGAAGTAGTTCTTATAGTAGCCATGATACATCATATTATCTACAACAATGGGAAATAAACCCTAAGTACAATAAGGTACTCAGCTAGACTTACCCATCATAAACCAAAAATAAAGTGACTCCAAGGATCATGCAAGGCTTTATAAGTGGAGCTAGCTTGACAACATTTTGCATAAAAAAGCCACTAATTCAACTATACCTTTTATAATTTGGTCATCAAGTTAATTATAGCTATTCATCTCTAGATTAGTGACTAACCTATGCCAAACATGTAGTATATTGTTCATGATAGCACAATAATGACCATAGCCATTTAATATTTCATTCACAAAACCATTCCACTTGCCATTAACACTAGGATAGAGGAAAGCTCAGTCAAGTTTCTCACTATCCGGGAGAGACGGTGATTTGAATCGATTTCAACCAGCTAGGAATTTATTCCTATCACAAAAATAGGCAGATCAGATCAACGGTCACCTTAGGTCACCTTTGGTACAACTCAGGTCCACATTTTGCGGGTTCGATTAGTGCCACACAATTAGGGACGACCAGCTGCCAGGACGTTCAGGCCTAACCTAACCTTAGGCTCACGTCTGGCTCCCTACACATCCTTACTACCATCTAAGAGTGCGTACTCTTTTAGAATGGGGCCTAGCCTAAGTTGAGTTACTTGGCTTCACTGTCAAAACTGAGTTATTCGGCTAGCTAAGTGAGAGGCATGTGTTCAAAATGATCGAGGACCGACAATGGTATGGTCCTTAATCAGCGTAGACAGAATCACATGAGTCAACCTACAACATAGACTATGTCCTGCCTCAATTTACAACATATATGGTTCTTTTACACGATAGCAAATATAGCCAACCTTGGTTCAGTGCCAACTATATCTCGTAGGTGACAGGAAATCACTCGACTTCTATCGGTCTAAGCATATCTAAGCATATATTTGATCCTAGACCTACATAGGGTTAAAGGTATATATCTAGATAAGGTAGTTCTATGTATCAAGTGTTTCCAACTAACTCTTATATCCTAATGCATCAAACATAAAAGACTCAAGTGATATTTTGTAAAACATGGGAGACTTAGAATGCTCTAGGGCTTTCCTTTGATAAAGGAAGTTGGCCTATGATCAGGGCACTTTGGTAGGTGCTCAAGAGTTTGCTCCTCTCTTTCTAGATCTATGGGCTAAGGTGCCTCATGTTGTTCCTCCTGGCTCTTCATCGAATTCCAATAGAGTTATCCCATCGGACGATCCTATATGCATGAGCTTAGGATGTCATGGATGCATATATAATGACATGTATAATATGATATGATGTGATGAATGCATCCACTTAGGTGTTATTGGCATCATTGTATTAAGGTGATAACAAGTTATATTTTACTTTACTGAGTAGGTGCATATCTCTTCTCTAGTAACTTAAACAAACACTTATGTAAATTAGTTTCTAGACAATAAGACAACAACCATTTATTTTGACCATAACTGGAGTTATACATGTCAAAATAATATGGTTGTGGATATTGTGGAAAGCTTATGAAATTGCATATAACTTTGTTTCAATCATCTTAATGTGATTCAGCAGTTATGTAGGTCAAACAATTCAATCTTTCAGATCTATCCAGAGAGGAAGCATTTTAGATAGCAGACTTTTGACCACCATATTTCTCAAACTATAAGGCCTATGACTATGAAAAGTTAACACAAAGTAGATAAGTAAGTTATCTACAACTTTGTTATTAACCATCATCACAGAAAAGATCATTATCATCATGAAATCATCACCGCAACAGAAACTACACATGTAGTCATCTAGTTGAATTATAAAGCAATAATTAACTAGTTGCCTATAAACAAATACTTCTAAGACTCACTAATAGTATCAATAGATTATATGCATCGCACACACCATAGAAAACATCGTGGTTATGCCTACCTAATTTATTTATTAATTTCCTTAGATAATAAGGTGATTTATAGAGTAAATATTTCTAGTGCTCAATAAATTCAGAAAAAAGTATAGTAGGCTACACATGACCATAATAGTCTACTGTACAAATTTCATGCCATTTGGATAAGTATAGCTACCTCTACAAAAATGACAAGTTACATATGCTTATTTTAGCAAAAATAGTTTAGCATAGTGAAGAGTGTCAAGCAATAGATTTAATATTTTTCTTACTTTCCTCCTAGCATGAGAATACTATGTAAAAATTTGTATGATCATATGTTATGTGTTTTTACCCCAATTAATTTCACTAGAATCTAGCAATTAATTAAGATTAAATAAGAAGACCATATTACAAGATTAAATAGGAAGACCATATTACTATAGGTTTAGTATTTTTCCTAGCCAAAGCATGTCAACACAAGACTAGCAAAATTGGAATCATAGTTTAATCACTTTCCTAGCTCAAGTTATGCATTTTACAAAATATAAACTACTTTAAAAGCACTTATCTTGCTCAATTTAATTCTCCCAAAAAACTACCCTAAGCAGTAGATTTCATATTCTTATCAAATAGTACTCTTCATGATGAATCCAACAAAATTTGGTTGACCTCATTTGGATACTCCTAGCTCTAGATATAATTTTTGTAAGTTAGCAACAAAATCTATGAAAAATAAATAAAGAAAATCAAATTTCCACTCGGGCGCTATAGCTAGGTGCACCCGGTCCATACACCCACTACGACTAATAGCAGGGGCCTGTGGTCAACTGGACCCACTAGATAGACGCATAGAGCAGAGGTGGCGCTTTGACTAGTGAGAACTCACCAACGATGAGGTCACCACCGATGTGTTCCCCTCCTCATTCCGCACCTAGTGAGCTAAGTGGGTGAACCCCTGATAGTGGTTGGCTATGGCTGGTGGCGCTAATAGCGGACGGTGACGATGCTGTGGTGTACATCAGTCATTTTCAGCCATGGCAAACTCTAATGAGCATGGCTACGGCTTGCTAGTGGCATAGTAGAGATCTATGGTTAAGTTGGGGCTTCAGTGGAGCGGCGGCGAAGCTTGGCCGCGTGCGTTGCGGCATGGCAACGTGAGCGTAACGGCGGTACGACAGCATTCTGCTACAACGAGGCTGGCATCGGCCTTAGGCTCTTCCCTTGAGTTAGACCTAGCTCTAATCTAACCCTAATGAGAGGAATGCGTGAGCGAGATGGCTTGGTGGAGCACGGCCATGGCGAGCGCAAGCTCGGTGGTGCTCCGGTGATGGCGCAGCGATTGGCGAACTCGAACTGTGGCCTCACTAGAGCTCAGGATGATGGCACAGGTGGTTTGGGGAGGTGGAGGAGATGATGGCAGAGCTATGGGTGAGATGTAGTGGATGGTGGTGTGGTGGTGGCACCAAGCGAGCGTGGCGGAGCTCGGCGGCAATTTCGACTGGTGCTCGGTTTTGCTCTAGGCGCGGTGAGAGTGGGAGCGAGAGTGAGGCAGAGAGAGTGAGCTTGACAAAGAGAGAGCAGGGCATCACATGGTTTTGCTGCTCGCCCTGGCCTGACACGTGGGACTGATGCCAGTGGATGCCCTCCACGCGGTGGCCAGTGGCCTGACGCCGATCGTCAACAACGCGCGCGCGCGGCGCCGGTTTAGTCCTCCTAATTCGTGTTGCTTTAGCAAAAATTTCCTTAATAAACATTGTAGAGCTACGTGAAAGCTACAAGATTGATTAAAAGGGTTTTGTATAATTCACAATGGTTTTCAAACTACAAAGCTCTAAAGTGAGTTACTTTGAAACTGAAATCTACATTCTACATAGAAAAAATTTAAGTCACAAAATAGCATTTTGTTGGAAATTGTGAGCTCTATTTGACCATGTTAGACACTGAATTAGCTCATGACCCTTAAATAAAGTTTGTTACCCATGATGTGAACTACAACTTTTATTTAGGTCACATAGCCATGGAAACACTCTAAGCTACTATTCAACTTTGGTGAAACTAGCATCATGAAAATGGCATTACAAAGTAAACCAACACTTAGAAGCAAAATTGGCTTAACTCATGAATATAAACATTGTTCCAAATATCATTCTAGATGTGTCTAAGGTATTTTGGTGACCTCACAACCATGTCATGCACTTGGTCACATATGATTACAAGCAAAAGCATATATATATAATCAACATTTCATGTGATAATGTAGAAGAATGAGATGAAATTTCAAATGCTCATGTTCATGAATGCTTGGATGATGCTTGTGCTCATGAAATGCAAGTGCCAAATGCAATGCTTAACACTAGGGTGTTACAACTTCCTTGGCCTACATTACCCTTTGGTAGGGCAATGGTGAATGCCTTGCAAAACACCTTCTAAGGTCGGCTAGCCTAGGCTTTCTACTGAGGAGGTGTAAACTTAGGCACTAGAGGACGGAACTATGGCTTGGCTGCCATATTAGCTTTGGACTGAGATGATCCTGAGGCACCTGCCTTAGCTGCTCGCTTGTGACCATTTGGTGCCGCTTGTAGGTTGTTCTAGTTTTCTTGCGTTAGGGCATCACTGATGAACTCATTATATGCAGCATATTTAGCATTGGCCATCGTTTTCATCAACTTAGTGCCAAGGCTTCTCTTGAAGCTTTCTATTTTCTTCTCTTCTATATTCACAAACTCTAGGGCATATCTAGGACAAGTTGTTGAATGCATGCATATACTCGGTGAGAGTCTTCGTCCCTTGTGTCAGCTTCATAAACTCAGCAACCTTGATCCGCATTAGCCCCGGGGGTATATGATGCCCCTAAAGGCTATCTTGAATTGCTCCTAGGTAACATTTGCTCTAGTAGGTAAGGTAGACAAATAATGAGTCCACCAGATACCTTGTAGGCCCTTGTAGTTGATGAGATGCATACTCGACCTTCATCATTTCAGTGACCCTCAATAGATGGAACTTCTGTTCAATAGTATTCAACCACTCATCAGCCTAGAGTGGTTCTTCTACCTCTTTAAAGATCAGAGGCTTAGTCTCCAAAATTCCTTGAATGTACTATATTGATTTGACTCTGGCCTCTAATTCTGCTGGCAGACATGGGCTATGTTCTGCGCAATGAGATGTAGTGTTTCTTCCATTGTTCGCTGGCTTCCCAAGAATTGCAGTGAAAAATTCATTCGCGGAGGGTGGTAGTGGTGGTGGTAGGTCGTCATCATTACCACCCTGACTGGTGTCAGCCCCTGTGCGAGTGTGAGTCATCTACAAAATTGCATCAATAAGTGATTATTAGATGATGTCACTGAATTGGAGAAGAATGTGTAATCATGCCAAACTGAATTTACTAGAGAGAATTTAAATTCATACAATAAAATAGAGACATAATTATTCATTCTCATAACATAACAATCACCAATTTGATCACTTGTCATGCTCGCAACGCATTAACATGCATGTCATATTTTTACCTAGTAAAATGAAACTAGGAATTTCATTAAAGTTTGTACCACAGTGGACCAACATGTAAGGTTCTAATATTACATCAACGATACATTTGAAGATCAAAACTTAAGCTACATGTCCATTACATAAGATAGTAGAGGATAACATCCAGTGCACCAAACTAGTCACTAAAGCTGCTCTACACATCAGCATGGTCACCATCAAGGTCGGATAGAGCCTCACCCTCATCCACGGGCACCACTTCTTCCTCCTCCCAACCATCATCCTCAATAAACATTTTCAGGATCTTCTACTTTCTCATCAAGGATCAGGGTGCAGTTGGTTGTTCAGAAAATGCACCTCATGCTGAAGATCAACTACCATGTTTTGGGTATGAGCAAGCTGATGGTGCGAATCCCACTCAACGCGTGCCTGCTGCATAGCCTCAGCTTGGACTCTGTCACGTGCTACTTCTGCCAGGGCTGTGCGGTTGTTGGCTAAGATCCGCTGGCGCATAGTAATGAAGGCCTCAACACAAGCGGCCTCTAGCTACTCCTATAGTCCTGCTAGCACAGCCTAATCATCAGCTCTTGCCACTTGAGTGGTAGCTCTTTGCTGATCAACCCATTCCATCTAAGTCTGGAGGGCTCCCAATGCGATATAAGCTTCATCGGTGTCCCAACGAGCCTCCCTAGCTGCCTTCTTTTGCTTGCGCACGCTCTTCCTCAGCTTTCATTAACAGCTTCAGCTCTCATGAGCCTATCCATACAAGTGGTATAGGACTCTTGCCAAAAGTCCTGGGTGTCCTGACAAACATAAAACATCTTCATCATGGCTGAACATAGCACTCATAGCAGGACTAGAACTCTCTTGCCTGCTCATCCCAGTCTCAGATCAACACATTATGGTTACTGTTATGCCCAAACTGTTGTAGATGGATCCACTTGAGGAAAAGTATCAGCTACTCTGCCGGATCAACTCATCCCCAGTGCTATTGACAAATCTAGCTCAACACCTCAAAAGCAACTACTTAGGCACCTTCCCAAGGAGTTTTTTTCCTCAGAATTCGCCTTCCACTCCTGCCATAGGGGTGCTTGGGTACAAGCAGGTATGGTTAGCTGCACCTCATACCATGGTTGTCCTTCTAGATATCCCTCATTCTAGAAGTAGCAGGTGGTTCGGTATACCCCACAAAGTGTAGTACCCTCCAGAGAAGGGTAGGGTTACCGAAGATCTCTAGAAAGTCTCACTCCTAGTTGATGCTGCCATCTGTACCAATAAAATATGGTGCAACTCTTTGTGAGAACAACAGTTATAATAGAAAAGAGTTACTTAACTGAATAAGAAACTTATAAGGTGAGGAACAATGCAAGTATGTAATGAATGATTTATCATGACGCATGCACGTTCCATACATCCTCACAAACTTAGAAAAATTGAAACTTCTAGCGACATACACTGTGGCATACATACGTTCTCTCATAAATAACATAACTAGTCAGGCTACATGTTTCGTTGTTAGCATACCTGCACAAGAGTTTCATTTCAGCCCAACCCCATAATTATATAAATACAGAAATGAAAATCTAGGCTCTAGGTTGAGTACTAAATACTTCCATATATATACCCATATATATACTTCCGTATCAAAGATACCCGAAAGTAAATACGTCCCATACACACATATAAATATGCATATATATAGCTATATCAAGGCTAACCCACAATTAAATACCTTAGTATATATATAAGACATATATATACTTTAGTATCAAAGCTACCTCTCCCCTTAGACCGCACGCTCATATCTTGTGGTCATGCCACTCATCATCTTACCTTGGGCGTAGAGGCATTTGATCCATACATTACCACTCAAGTGAATGGCATCCATACAATAGCACGCCATATGAACGATGAAAATAAAAAACCCCCATTTAGTACTTATTTAGCCACCTAAAATCCTTAACTGGGCATAAAGGAAGTGATCACTAGCACACTTTAGTTTCAAATTTCAGATTTGAACACCTATATATAGCTATAAGTTGCCAAAAACTGGTTTTGGAAAATAAAAACCTTTGTTTTAAATACACGTGTGGCAATTAATGTTAAATCTTGCTCTGATGCCAACTGTAACAGAACCGTCCAATTTATAAGAGTACAAGTACAATGGCACCCACAAAGCGGTCGCACTTTCATACTTGAGCCCTTATAAACCCGGTAGTCTGTTGAATACCATGAAGGGTCTGAATTCGTCGCCAACATACAACGAAGATCGTACATGATTCAACATACATGCCACATGTTACATAGAGCTTAGAAATACATTGCCATACCTCAAAGTGCGATTGAAGTTATTACAATCCAAGTTCAAATAAAGTAGTAGCGGAAGAAAAGTAGTTTTTAAACCAACACCTCACACCATGGTTCAAATACTTGCCAGTTTGTGATCACAACCCACAAAAGCAGGATAGCTTAGATATATAAATGGAAGCTCCTTGCCTGGGCCTACTCCTCGTCCACCATGGGAGAAAAGCAGTTCTTACAGTAGCCATGATAAATAGTGTTATCTACAACAAGTGGGAAATAAACCCTGAGTACAAGAAGGTACTTAGCTAGACTTACCCATCATAAACCAAAAATAAAGTGACTCCAAGGATCATGCAAGGCTTTATAAGTGGAGCTAGCTTGACAACATTTTGCATAAAAAGCCACTAATTCAGCTATATATTTTATAATTCGGTCATCAAGTTAATTATAGCTATTCCTCTCTAGATTAACAACTAACATGTGCCAAACATGTGGTATATCCATAGTGATAGAACAATAGTAACCATAGCAATTTATTATATCATTCTCAGAACCATTCCACTTGCCATTATCACTACAATAGAAGGAAGCTCAGTCAAGTTTCTCACTATCCGAGAGATGGCATGATGTGCACACGCCTAGGGATTGCGTGTGACGAGTAGTTGTGGCCCGATCTTCTCAAAGGATCCACGAACTTGATAACTATTGCTGCATGACCTAACGATGAGGTAGTGCACCACGAGTTCTACACTCACAACAAACTGCTGAGACAATTGCCCTTCCACACACCAAAGATGCCAGGCCACGCAATCATGCCGTAAAGACGTGAAGGCACAAACTGGGTGAACCACAGTTCGGCATTCTACAACTCCCTCAGGAATCGAAAGAACAAGTTTTGCAAGCCTCTCAGGACTCACGTGTGGTTGTTCTGAATAGAACACAAGTGTTTACACAAAATTTGATAGCCAAAAGATACCTCTCACATCCTATTACAATCATACTTATAGTTTAATTGAGTGCTTTTCAGTTTATACTCAAACATAAGTGATAACTGCTAGTGTGAAAGTAAAACACATGACTATTGGCTTCCTGAAGTGGTTGGGCTTCCTAGGCCTATAGAGTGACATGAACAGTAGTATATGCTCTCCTTCCATCTTCTTGGACCTAATTTATAGGTGGCATTGACATCCTTGATTTGCATTTGAGCATAATTCGCAGCTGCCGATCCTCTTTTAGCTTCTGTCTTGATTGAACATAGTTGCATATTCTTTCCTAATACTTGTAGCAGCCTTGCACATACATGAATTAAGTGGAATCTTTTTAGCCCTAAATTTTGCACTTGAAGAATTCACTAGAGCAACACTTGTGGACTAAAATTATCATCATCCCATGCACTTTCATGTGCTCCATCATTCCTAAGAATAATAAAGCAACAACCTAAATGCATCAATGAATCTTTAACATTGTTTGTAATGAATGAAAGGTTAGCGTTCACCTAAGCATTTATTTCTTTCCCCAACTGTTTTGCCCGTTGTCTTGTAATAGGTCCAACAATGTCAATAGCATTTTGTTTAGATGTGGGAGAAGTGTCAACGCTGGGGATGTCCTCATCAGCCTCCCCCTCTTGAGGAGTCGTCCTAGACTCAAACTCACCCACCTATGGAAGTAAGTCTTTGATGTTAAATGTCGCACTCACATTTGAGTATTCAGGTGGCAGCTCTAGTATATAGGCATTATCATTTACTTTCTATAGCACCTTGAATGGATCATCTCCTCATGGTGATAACTTACTCTTGTGCTATTTTTGAAAGCGGTCCTTGCGCAAATGTAGCCACACAATGTCACCTGGCTGAAATAGTACTTGTTTCTTACCTTTGTTAGCTTGCTTTGGATATTGTATAGTCTTAGTCTCTATGTTCTTTCGTGTTTCAGCATGGAGTTTCTTGATTGGCTTAGACCTTTTGGCGGTGTCTAAATCAACCCTATCCTGCAATGGTAAGGGCAAAAGATCCATGGGAGTATGTGGCTTGAAACCATAAACAATTTCAAAAGGACAAAAATTTATAGTAGAGTGGACTGCCCCATTGTAAGCAAATTTGACAGTGTGGAAGACATTCTTCCCACATTTTTAGGTTCTTTTTCAGCGTAAGCTCTCAGCATTATAGATAGAGTATGGTTGACAACCTCAGTTTGTACCATCAGTTTGTGGGTGACAAGTGGTAGAAAATAACAACTAGGTGCCAAGTTTTCCCCATAGTGTCTTCCAAAAATAGCTCAAAAATTTTGTATCCCAATTTGGAACAATAGTCTTTGGCACTCCATGTAAACGAACTATCTCCCTAAAAAATAATTCAGCAACGTGTGAAGGCATCATCGCTCTTATGACATGGAATAAAATGTGCCATCTCTGAGAAGCAATCTACAACAACAAAAATGGAATCGCTCCCCCTCGGAGATCGAGGTAACCCTAGAATAAAATCCATGGATATATCTTCCCAAGGTACATTCAGAATTGGTAGTGGAATATATAGACCATGGGGATTAAGGCAGGACTTAGCTCTCAAGCAAGTGATGCACCGCTCAACATGTCGCTAGGCGTCACGTCTCATATGTAGCCAAAAGGAATGATTAGAAAGCATGTCCAATGTCTTTTTTACACCAAAATGACTAGCTAACCCACCAGCATGTGCTTCCTTCAAAACAACATTGCGAATAGAGCAAGCTAGAATACATAGTTTGTTAGTTCAAAATAAGAATCCATCATGCACATAGAACTTGTCCCATCCTTTAGCAACAATGCACTTAGGGAAAGGTTCTTTAAAATTAGAGTCATTAGCATGAAGTGTTTTAACTGATTCCAATCCAAGAACTTTTGTATCTAGTTGTGTAATCAAACCACATCTTTGTGACAAAGCATCTGCAACAATGTTATCTTTACCATGCTTATGTTTGACAACTTAGGGAAATGTTTTAATGAACTCAATCCATTTTGCATGGCGACGGTTCAATTTACCTTGGCTTTTGAGATATTTCAAAGCTTCATGATTGTAACACACTAGGTGTTTGTCACCAATTAAGCAGTGGGTTTGACCTCCAACATGACAAGTTTAGTGGTAATCAAGAGCTCTAGTTCAAACTTGTAAGTTGTGACAATGGTGTTGGTATCAACTCTCTAAGAATGAGCCACAACTTAAACTTGGACAACACACCTTGCTTCTATGTTGACCCTTTTCAGAGGTATGCTTGAGTAATGTAGAAGGTGCCCATTTTCATGTGTCTCACATCTATTTCCATCTACATTGACTATTGGAAAAGTTTCATGAAGTTTGGAGTCAAGAAGTCACATGAAATGATAAGTTATAACCTTGCTTGAATTGCTGTATTAAGTGAATGAAACATGGGATGTCGACCAAACCTTGCAACCTTGCTCAAACAACTCTAATTCAACTCATAAACAAAAGTCATGAAGGGTTCATGTTGAGCAAATGCCAAGAAAATGCTTCTAAGTGTGGGAATAGCTAAAATTATCTTTTTCATGATATGGTTTTGACCTAGGTTGACCAACTATTTGGAGTGCTTGCATGGAGTTGGACCTTAAATAAAAGTTGAAGTTTGAATGGAGTACAACAAACTTTATTTTTGGACCAAGCCCTGATTCAACACCTAAGTGGCTCAAACAGTGGCCTCAAGTTTGAATGCAGTGCTGTTTTGGCCCCTCTAAAATATTTCCAAGTCCCTGATTGACAACAGCGAGTTGACATGTTGTGACATTTTTATCTTCCAAATTCATATGGTAACTCAACTGGGTTTCTTAATATGAGTTGAAGTACACTTTGTGCTAGAAAAAATGAAGCAAGTCTCATCAAATTTGGAGTTCATCTGGATCTTTGAAGTTAGTTTCAAAATAAGCAAAGACTAACTATTTCCAGGAGTTAACTGAATCTCAATTTCAGTTTCGTGTACCCCACTTTGGAGAATTGTATCTTCCTAACCAAGCTGAACCAGCCCATCATTCTTTAAGCAAAGTTGCAGACCAAGGGGTGCACAACAATCTTTGTTTAAGGGTCATGGGCTAGTTTAGTCCCTCACATAGTCAAACTGGGGACTCAAAACTGAACCTAGTGCTATTTTGGATCTCAAAAAATGGCTGTCTGGAATTTTAGTGGCAATGATGATTAGCATCTCGTGTTCTTGGATTTTTGTTAAGCAACTCAAGTTGAGCCAAATATAAAAGTTGGACTATATGTTTTGGGGAAGAGCATGCAAAAAGATGGCACCAGTTTGACTTGGTTTTGACCATCAATTCAGATTTTTGCTAAATGTTGTCAATGCATTGACACTATCACCTTGGGGCTTAATTAACCGCTAATGGAGAGCTCTAATGGTGGGGCACCCTTAATAGAAATTGTAGAGCAGTTCGTGGGCTTAAACTTTGCTTTTGGGCCCAAGGTACAAATCGGCCCGTTGGTAGGCCAATTTGGCTCCCACCTTGCCCACTTCGCTGTACGCCACATGCTCGAAGAAATGCTGACGCGTCGTCCAAGCGCGAGTGCGCGCCCCACCATGGCTGGACACATGCCTTGGCCTCCTCGCTCACATCGGTAGTGGAGCGCTAGAGCGCTCACCTGCTCTCCATTCTTCTCAACCACGCACTCCTCTCGGTTCCCTTCCTTGCCCCTTCCTCGCTCTGTGCTCGCGCAGTAGCTGCCGCCATGGACGCTGGCAACTTGAGTTCCCACCACCACTGTTCCCTTGCCTCTGGCCTTCCTCTGCTCAGGCTGGCAATACCGCCACTACTCTCTATTGATGTAGCCACCAGAGCCGCATCCGTTGTGGGCTCCTATGCCATGGACAGGAGGGCCATAGGCTATAGCTGGCCGTGCCGTTGGCCAGGCGCGGCAAGGCTGAGCCCGGCCGGCCCCTCCCCGCTGCTACCGGCTCCCATTGGCCAAGCCCGGCCAACCCCAAGCCGAGCTCTGCTCCATTCCTGTGAAGAAGAGAAGGCGAAGGACCTAGCGCAATAATAGAAGAAAAGACAGGGGTGAAGTGAACAGCCATGTCTCAGGGGAATAGTACAAAGAAGGACCTGTTCATTGGAATTTATTTTCATGGAAGTTGAGGGGCCTCGATGCAATTGTGTTTTCCTTTATTGCATTTATTTGGCTAAAACTTTGGAAAATCAAAATAAATTGTACAAAAATCATAAAATAGCAATTGAGGACTTTTTGGAATCCTTGTGAGTAGATATACACAGTAGAGTAATCTTGTGATATATGTTAGTAGAAGGTTTTTGTTGTTTTTATTTATCTAAGTTAATTAGGGTTTTCTTGGGATAAATTCATATATAAAGTTGTGGTGCTCCAATTGCTATGAAAATTTATGGTAGGCTACTGATGCTATGTGTGTGCTGTGGTAAAAATTTCATGGTCATTGCATGCAGTATGATTGATTTATTGATTTAATTTGTTTATTGCTTGATAAATGGTTTTAAATAAGTTATAATTTTTATGAAGATGCAAAAATGGAAAAGGTGGTGCCATTACCTTGGTATGATGTTGTTGTGTCATGTTGATACATAATATGGCCATTTGTTTGTAAAAAGTAGTGTGTTTTAGATTTATCTTGCTCTCACATGTTTTCTTGCATTAGCAATTTGTCTTTTTTTTGTAATAATTAATCTATAAAACCAAGCAAGTGAAATTTGTGCAGTAGCCATGCTTTGGTAACATATACCACTCATAAAAATCTCAGCCCCAAACTAGTTGTTCTCATATAGTACTAAAAATACTACATATGTTGCATTATTAAAGTAGAGGATGAATGTTGATAGCATATACATGTATTTATTGTCATGTGATGCTTCTAGTAGCTATTCGTACATGCTATGATTGTTTGAATATGATTCCAAGATGTTTGGGGTAGCATATATGTCAAGAATATGTTATTTTGTAGCAACTAAATGATAGATGAATGCAGTATGCCTCTGCTGTTTGGTCTGCATGTACAGTTTTGGTTAAGCAATTAATTTCATGATGCAAATTATGTTTTCTATGAATATGTTGAATACCAAAGTTATAGATAAATTCCTTATCTTGCTTTTCATTGAATTTCATTATTTTAGGCCTGATGGTTTAGGAGTTATACATTTTACAAATTTGATGTCAGGTTTTGCATGTTCTCTAGATAGTTCTGAATGATTATATTGTTTGGCTTATTTAAACATAGAATCATGTATTGGTGATATTAGGAGAGTTATAGTGGTTTTCCTAAGCTTTCTAAAATGTCTAATATCACTGGTTTTGGTGGTCTATAATTCTAGTTTTTGCTATTCAAAGTGGAACGATAGATTCTATCCAAATCTGGATAGAGATGCCTTCTTGATGTTATTTAACCTTATTAGCTGTAAAATCATCTTAAGATGACAATAAGAAAGTTGTAGATAACTTAATAATATTTTCAGAAAGTTAAGAATCATGTTTACTGGATGTCTAGAACTTCATATATACATTTATGAAGTTATTGTCAGATTTCTGTCCTAGTGTGTGCAGATCTGCTTGTTAGTATTTTTCAACCTTGTTAACCTTTAAACAAGCTCTAAGTGTAAATAACAAAGTTGTAGACAATTTCTTTAGATTTCCAGAAAGTCTAGGATCACTAGTATTGGATGTCAGGATCTCTGTTTATGACTAAAACAATTGCCTTCTATGCTGTTGTCCAGATTTTGTGCATGTACTTTGAATTGATTGCTTAACCTTGATATTACTTGCATACCTACAATAGCTTGACTTAAGTTAAACTTGTGTGCCATGCTATCTTGACCTTGTGCTTGTCTTGCTTGCTTTATTGTAATGCATCATATATGGCACTTCCATGCATTCATACATTTGCACTGTTGCATCTCATCTAGGTAAGCTACATGCACCACGCGAAGGATGTGAAGTTGGAGCTGAACCCAAAGATGGAGTTTGGTGAATCCATCCAGAAGATGGAAGGACTAAGCAAGTACTGAGATGGGAGATGCTCGCCAAGCGAGTGTTATCAAACAAACACTGACCTAGTGTTGTATCCCAAGCAAGTCCTAGAGCATTCTAAGCCTCATATGTTTTACAAATATCAACTTGAGTCCTTTTATTTTTGATGCATTAGATTATAAGAGTTGATTGGAACCACTTCATGCATATAATTTCCTTGTCCAAAAATATACCTTGAACCCTATGTAGGTCTAGGATCAAATATATGCTTAGCAATGCTTAGACCGGTAGAAGTCAGGTGATTTCCTATCACCTGCGAGATATAGGTGGATACCAAAGCACGGTTGGTTATATTTGACATTGTGGAACATAACCATGGGGTAATGTAACTAGAGGCTGGATCGAGTCTATGTGTAGGTTGACTCATGTGATTCCGTCTGTGCCGATTAAGGACCGTACCGTTGTTGGCGCTTCTATCGAGATTGAACACATGCCTCTCAATTAGCTGGCCGCATAACTCATTCGGACCACGAAGCCGAGTAGCTCAACTTAGGTCGGGCCCTATTCTATAAAAGTGCACACTTTGGATGGTAGTAAGGATGTGCGTGGAGCCATACGTGAGCCCAAGGGTAGGCCGGGCCTAAACGTCTTGGTAGCTAGTTGTCCATGATTGTGCGGCGCTGGTCGAACCCACGAAATGTGGACCTGAGTTGTTCCAAAGGTGACCTAAGGCTACCATGGCTGGTAGACCTAGGTTTGTGTTAGGAATAAATTCCCAACTGGTCGAAATCAATTTGAATCACCGTCTCTCCCGGATAGTGAGAAACTTGGCTAGTCCCAACATCATAGTAACTGGATTATGGAATATGGTGGTAATGATGAACATGGAATTATTACACTAGCTATGGTTACTATTGGTATGCTACTAAATGATATACCACATGTTTGGCACATGTTAGTTGCTAATCTAGAGATGCATAGCTATAATTAACTTGATGACCAAATTATAAAATGTATAGCTGAATTAGTGGCTTTGTATGCAAAATGTTGTCAATCTAGCTCCACTTATAAAGCCTTGCATGATCCTTGGTGTCACTTTATTTTTGGTTAATGATGGATAAGTCTAGCTGAGTACATTTGAGTACTCAAGGTTTATCCCACCATGTTGTAGGTGAAGTTTTGGCCTGCTGAAGATGGTCGCTAACCGCCGGTGGGCTCGGTGACTCTATATTTATTTCTCATCTATATGCTTTTATAAGAGGATGTCACTTATGCTAGCAATGTATTTGGAACTTATATTAATGTAATCACTGAAAGCTATGTTGTTTTCCTTAACCGGTTTTGAAACCCAAACTTGTACTATTATTTGTGAACCCATTTGTAATATTATTTCCATTGCAACTCTATGTATGTGATGTGTATATGCTTAATCACGTGATCTTGGTTGTGGAGTTGATTTATCGAGGTCCTTCATGACAATCGGTGGACTACCGGGTTTATATATGTGAGAGTATGCACGTGTCAACGTGTTTAACGGGGACAGCCGTACTTGATCTTGTATAAATTGGGCGGTTCTATCACAATGATCAGAATGGATTACAAATTCTTAGGTAATAAGTAATGTTGCCATACTTCCAATACTTGAACTAAGGCATAAAACTCTTTGTCATAGACCTTAGATGTGGACCATTTAGTTTTTCAAAAAAGTAGACAATAGGTTTACCTTCTTGAAGTAGCACACCTCCAATGCCAATACCACTTGCATCACATTCGATCTCAAAGGTCTTACCAAAGTTTGTTAGTTGTAGTAGCGGTACTTCACAAAGCTTTCTTTTTAACTCTTCTAAGGCTTGGTCCTGTTCATCTCCCCACTTGAATGGAACATCCTTCTTTGTTAAATTGTTAAGAGGTGTAGCGATAGTGCTGAAATCTTTAACAAATCTACGGTAGAATCCTGCAAGACCATGGAAACTTCTAACTTGGCTCACATTTTTAGGAGTAGGCCAATCCTTTATCGCTTTAATCTTCTCTTCATCAACCTGGATGCCATCTGTAGTCACAACAAAACCAAGAAAAACAACACGATCTGTGAAAAATGTGCACCTAGAAATATTTCCATACAATTTCTCTGCTCGCAAAATAGCAAGGACTACATGGATATGATCATGATGTTCATCAAATGATTGACTATAGATCAAGATATCATCAAAATATACAACAACGGATTTTCTAATGAAAGCTCTTAAAACATGGTTCATTAAATGCATAAAAGTTGAAGGAGCATTTGTCAAACCAAAGGGCATCACAAGCCATTCATATAAGCCAAATTTAGTCTTAAATGTTGTCTTCCATTCATCACCAATTTTCATGCGAATTTGGTGAAAGCCGCTACGTAAATCAATCTTGGTGAAAATAGTTGAGCCACTCAATTCATCTAACATGTCATCAAGCCTAGGAATGGGATGGTGATATCTAACAGTTATAGCATTGATTGCACAACAATCAACACACATGCGCCAAGAGCCGTCTTTCTTAGGGACCAAAAGTACTAGAACAGCACAAGGTGATAGAGATTCATGAACATACCCTCTGTCCAAAAGCTCTTTTACCTATCACTGAATTTCTTTTGTTTCTTCAAGATTGGTGCGGTAGGCTGGACGATTTGGAAGAGAAGCACCAGGTACCAAATCAATTTGGTGCTCAATGCCACGGATGGGGGGAAGACCAGCTTGCACCGCATCTAGAAAAATGTCCTCAAAGTCCTATAACAAATCATGAACAACACATGGCAGCAATGAAGGTAAATCATTAGTTGAAAATAGAATCTCCGTGTGCAGGAGCACAAAGAATGGGGCTGTGGTGTTCCTCACTTCTCTCAAATCACTCTTGCTCACAAATAAACACTCAGTTTGTCATGGTAGGCGTGTATTTTCAGGAGGCTTTATGTGGCTAGATGCTTTAGGAGTCACTCCCTAACTATTTTTGGAGGTCTCATATAATTTTCTTTTCTCACTCTCCTCCCTTTTCATGCGAGCAACATCAGAAGAATGTATGTCTTCTAGAGATAATGGAACAAGAACCAACTTCTTCTCTTTGTGAATAAATGTGTATTTGTTTGATCGGCCAAAGTGCATTGAATCCACATCGAATTGCCATGGACGACCTAGAAGTAAGTGGCACAATTGCATAGGAACAATATCACAGTCAACCTCATCATGATAGTCACCAATTGAGAACGATAAGCGAACCATGGATGAAACCTTATCTGTCCCTAAATTATTCAACCATTGCATATGGTACGGGTGTGGATGGCGACATGTGGGTAGACCAAGCTTTTCAACAAGTAGGGCACTAACAATATTGTTATAGCTCCCACCATCAATTATGAATCTACACACCTGTCCTTTCACTTTACATCGTGATTGAAACAAATTATGGAGCTACCCTTGCTCCACTAGAAGTAACTGAGTAGAAAGAACTTGCCGAACCACCAAAGAATGATCTGGTGCACTCAAAATATAAGCACTCATAGTGGAATTTGTAGCATACCCAAATGAACTACTATGTTGGGACAAAATAGGAGCCGCTAAATTATTAATATCAGCAAGCAAATCATCAAAATCAACACTTGTGATTTCCTCTGGATTCATAGGAATAACAACTTATGGTATGTCACCCTGAGCAACATGTGGAATAGACTGAATGGCCAAACAATTCAACCCTAGCTCATATTCACCATCCTCGGCTTGATACACAAGTTTCAAGATTCTCATCTGCTAATGCCATGATATTGTGCTCATCCTCCTCTTCACTCTGAGAGTCATAAGAGCCATCAGCAAGTGTTATAATAGCATGCCTATTGGGGCATTCAGCCTACTTATGTCCATGACCACCACACTTAAAACACTCAATCTTACTTGTCTTCCTTGGGGCTGTAGCAGCGGAGGAGTTGGACTGATTAGAGCTTACAGCTTTGCCTTTCAAATCAAATTGTTTGGTAGAAGTTGAAACTGAATGAGAAGTTGCGTGAGATGAAGGTGTGTGCATCCCTGACCCTTGCTATTGTGAATGGTGCCATGGAGTAGAACTATTATGAGCTGAAAATGAAACACGGTTCTTATAAGATTCAGCAAGCTACCTTTCTGCCCTTTTTGCAAAATGAACTAATTCTGTTAGATTTGTGTAGTTAGTCATGTCCACTTTATCAGCGATTGGTTTATTCAGACCAACCAAGAATCGAGCCATTGTGGATTCCTCATCCTCAGTGATTTCCTTATGGAGGAGTCACATTTCCATCTCTTGAAAATATTCATCAACGCTGCGAGTACCTTGCAAAAGGCATTTGAGCCGCAAATGTAAGTCACAGGAATAATATGCAGGAACAAAACAACGTCGCAGTTCCTTCTTCATTTCTTCCCATGTAATACGGTGATGTCCAAATCATTAGTATTCTGCACGAATTTGATTCCACCAAGTTAGAGCATAACCTTTAAACTCAATGGTGGCAAGCTTTGTCTTCCTTTCAGCAGGGTAATCATACAAATCAAATATCTGGTCCACCTTGGTCTCCCTTTCAAAGTAAGCATCAACATTCTCATTCCCACTAAAAGGAGGAATGGACACTTTAACTTTACCCAAACCATCATCATCTCGGTAGCATGCATGATCATGACAACCTCGATCATGGTATCCATCATGTTCGCCAAACTGGTTGTCCCCATAATTTCTAAAGCGGCCAAAATTACCACCTCCATGAGGCATCATAACCACTAGGGTATTTATCCCACAGTAGATCCTTTAGATTCAACCTCAACTATGTTACAGCCTTGGATCATTGGCAATGAACATTATGAAACTGCATAAAGAGTTAAGGAAACTTTACAACATTACAAAGAACTTAGGACATTATCGCAATTCTTGGATTGGATGAATTATTGGAGGAGGATCATTTAACTATAGCAAGAGCATGAAAAATCAAGCGGTTCTTATCACAACCGTTCTTTGTGGCAAAAGTTTTTACTGGTTCTCTAGGAAGGTTTGTTGGTCTTGTAGAAACAATTTGGGGATTTCAACTAATCATTTCTGGAGAATTAGACGGCCTACCCGAACAGGCTTTTTATTTAGTGGGGAACATCGATGAAGCTAGCACAAAAGCTATACACTTAGAAGAGGAGAGCAAATTGAAGAAATGAAATTAAATCTTTATGTACTGACTCCTAAACGAATTATTTGGGATTGTGAAGTGAAAGAAATCATTTTATCTACTAATAGTGGCCAAATTGGTGTATTACCAAACCACGCCCCCATTAACACAGCTGTAGATATGGGTCCTTTGAGAATACGCCTCCTCAACGACCAATGGTTAACGGCGGTTCTGTGGAGTGGTTTTGCGAGAATAGTTAATAATGAGATCATCATTTTAGGAAATGATGCAGAACTGGGTAGTGACATTGATCCAGAAGAAGCTCAACAGGCACTTGAAATAGCCGAAGCTAACTTGAGTAAAGCTGAGGGTACGAAAGAATTGGTTGAAGCGAAGCTAGCTCTCAGACGAGCTAGGATACGAGTCGAGGCTGTCAATTGGATTCCCCCATCCAATTGAAGACAATCCAAAGGTTTCGTTGATACAAAGAAAAAGGAAAGAAGGGTAGAAAAAGTTATTAGATAGCGAAGCGAAGTAAGTCCAATGCTATCTAGTAATTTTTCTACCTACCTACCTACTATTGGATTTGAACCAATGACTCCCGCCGTATGAAAGCAATACTCTAACCACTGAGTTAAGTAGGCAATTTATCACCACAAAAGAAGCCCCATTACTTCGATCGATTATAGATTGAATCCTTTTTATAAGCAATACCGCTCCATTATTGGTATGTTTATGTTATGTTATTCCGTTATTGGTATGGTTATGTTATATAGTAAACGGATGAAAGGGATATCCTCTGGCATTAGAGAATATTCATCTTGACAAGAAATTATCTATATGTTAAGATATCTCTGACAAGGGCTATAGCTCAGTTCGGTAGAGCAACTCGTTTACACGTGCGCCAATGCTTTTCAAGGGAACTTATTATGCAATGAACATAATTGACCTTGTTGCAAAATCAATGTCTTACTTCATGGATTCGAAAGAATAGAAGAACAGTAGCCTGACAATGACAAACAGCTGGTTCAGTCCGATTCAGGTGCCAATTCAGGTACTTACTCAAATAGAACCCCTATTGATTTGCTAGTTGATAAGGTAAATATCCAGCCCACTCAATGCTAGGCGTAATGAGGATAAGGGCCTCCAAAAAACTTCTTTTCGTTCTATGAACTTTAAGGTGTATGAAGTCTCATAGTAAACTCTTGCAGCGGAACGATAGAGACTCCATTTCACTTAGGTTGATTTAATTTAGGCCGGAGGCAGACCTAAGTCAAGGTAATCCTTCTTTGAAACACTTTGGTATTGTTCCTAGATAGATCATAAGACAAATAATCAATCAGAGCACAGGGAGCCATCTTATTATCTTTCCCTAAAGAAAAACTATGGCGAATTAACTGATCTTTACATCAGTTGATGAAAGAGCCCAATGCAGAAAAATGCATGTTGGGTCTTTGAAACAGTTCGAATCATTTCGATAATAATCCGTTTGATCTGTTTTACCGAGAAGGTCTACGGTTCGAATCCGTATAGCCCTAATATATACGTCTTTTTTTCCATTTTAGGATGGATATCTTATGTTTCTTTTAGTATAGTTTTCTTTTCCTTATTTAGTACTTGTTTATAGACTCGACGGTCGATTGCGCCATAGAATAGAGATAAAAACATTACCATAGGCTCATTCATCGAAAATCAGAGAGACAGGAAAAGAAAAAAGAATTTTGATCAAATCAATAGAAGGAAGGATCGCTTACCTGATTTGAATTTCATCCTCCTTCAAATAGGATATGCTCTAAGTCTCCCTATACTTTCCTATAATGACTGCAACGATTTTCTCCATTTTGCGAATTCCTATTTTGTTTGAAGTATATTACTATCATATACATTATCTAAATATACATTGTATAAATATACATTATATACATTATCTAAATCGATCCACTTTAAATAAAATAGAAAAAATCGAAAGAAAAAAAGAAAGAGTAAATAATAAAACAGGATATTCTGTTTCATAATTCTGAAATAGAGTTCTTTTTTTTAGTATTACTCCTCATTAGGATGTATATATTAATCATCCGATTTTAATTAGGTTCTAATCTAATTAGTAGTAAGTATTTTCTTTTTTATTTAATAGTCTCTGACTATCATTAACTAAAGGGTAGAGCTATTCTTTTTTCTAGAGATTCTAGAGAAAGTGAGACAAAGTGAAGCGAAAGAGTTTTCTTTGTATAAGAATTAGGTCTATATCATATCTAAATAGAAGGGAAATCAAAAAGAAGGGAAGTGGGGATTACATTGGATGAATCCTTAAGGAAGACATATCACAAAAGAAACAAAGGCTAAAGTAAGCGCTTCTTGCCTTTGGTTTGAGCAAAACAGATTCTTGTTTCACCGAGGAAAAGAGAGAAGTTCTGGATAAATTGACAATGTCAACTTGAATTGACTAATTCAGTTCCGCCTATTCCACATTAATGGGAGTACATTTATGTTTCTGCTTCACGAATATGATATTTTTTGGACATTTCTAATAATAGCAAGCCTTATTCCTATTTTGGTATTTTGGATTTCAGGACTTTTAGCCCCGGTTAGTGAAGGACCAGAGAAGCTTTCTAGTTATGAATCGGGTATAGAACCCATGGGGGGGGCTTGGTTACAATTCCGAATACGCTATTACATGTTTGCGCTAGTTTTTGTTGTTTTTGATGTGGAAACAGTCTTTCTCTACCCTTGGGCAATGAGTTTCGACGTATTGGGTGTATCCGTTTTTATCGAAGCTTTCATTTTTGTGCTTATCCTAGTTGTTGGTTTAGTTTATGCATGGCGAAAAGGAGCCTTGGAATGGTCTTAACTGAATATTCAGAAAAAAAAAAAAAAGAAGGAAAAGATTCCATTGAGACAATTATGAGTTTGATTGAGTTTCCGTTACTCGACCAAACAAGTTCTAATTCCGTTATTTCAACTACACCAAACGATCTTTCGAATTGGTCAAGACTCTCAAGTTTATGGCCCCTTCTATATGGTACCAGTTGTTGTTTCATTGAATTTGCTTCATTAATAGGCTCACGATTCGACTTTGATCGTTATGGATTGGTACCAAGATCAAGTCCTAGACAAGCGGACCTAATTTTAACAGCTGGTACGGTAACAATGAAAATGGCTCCATCTTTAGTGCGATTATATGAGCAAATGCCTGAACCGAAATACGTCATTGCTATGGGAGCCTGTACTATTACAGGGGGCATGTTCAGTACAGATTCCTATAGTACTGTTCGAGGAGTTGATAAGTTAATTCCTGTGGACGTCTACCTGCCGGGTTGCCCGCCTAAACCAGAGGCTGTTATAGATGCCCTAACAAAACTTCGTAAGAAGATAGCGCGAGAAATAATTGAGGATCGAACTCTATGTCAAAGTCAAAAGAAAAATAGATCTTTTACTACCCGTCACAAACTTTATGTTCGGCGCAGTACTCACACTGGAACTTACGAACAAGAATTGCTCTATCAATCACCATCTACTTTAGATATATCTTCTGAAACTTTTTTCAAATCCAAAAGTTCAGTATCTTCCTACAAATTAGTGAATTAGGAGGGGTTCTTTTGTGCAGAAAAAGAAAGAGCAGTGCAATCTTTCAAACTTGCATTTGAAATGTGAAATATTTATACAAAGGGGGAGAGATCAAGACAATGCAGCAGGGTTGGTTATCTAATTGGCTAGTTAAACATGACGTGGTTCATAGGTCTTTGGGCTTCGATCATCGAGGAGTCGAGACTTTACAAATAAAAGCGGGGGATTGGGATTCCATTGCTGTCATTTTATATGTATATGGTTACAATTATTTACGTTCCCAATGTGCTTATGACGTAGCACCCGGTGGATCTTTAGCTAGCGTGTATCATCTTACGAGAATACAGTATGGTATAGATAACCCAGAAGAGGTATGCATAAAAGTCTTTGCCCAAAAGGATAATCCTAGAATCCCGTCTGTTTTCTGGGTTTGGAGAAGTGCCGATTTTCAAGAACGCGAATCTTATGATATGGTGGGAATTTCTTATGATAATCATCCACGTCTTAAACGTATCTTAATGCCTGAAAGTTGGATAGGCTGGCCCTTACGTAAGGACTATATAACCCCCAATTTCTATGAAATACAAGATGCTCATTGAGTGATAATAAATTCATGTTCACTTATACAACACAATTCCAGATTTTATTCAAGTCAAGGAATATTTTGAGGTTCTGTTCCTAGACGAAACGAAATACTTAGAATATAATATTCTAATTAATTCCTATTATACAAAAAGGTCCAGATAGACTGAACAAAAAGGGCTTCATTTCGATTTTCCAATTTGGAAAATCACATATTTGTTTCCTTCGTATGAACAGAAAAATACAATGACTCAAAGAAGTTCCTACCACGAACTTTGTACCGCGCATATTACTTAGAACAACTAGGAAAGTAGGATAAGCAAGAATAAAAAAAATATTCTTCGGAATAGCGGCATACAAAATTAATAAGAAATGCAAAATGAAGAAAAGGGCACCTAATCTCACCTCTTTCTATACCATAAAGAAAAGAACCAGAGATTTGAACCCTTTTTTATTTTAAAAAGAAAAAGAAGTGTTTAGAGATTTATCTACTTACTCTAGACATTTATCTACTTACTCTAGACTAAGTAGATTTTTAATGAATATTTACCCCAATCCATCTCAAAATATTTGTATCAATATCTATTCGGTAGATCCTTTTTTTCTGTGCCAGGAACCAGATTTGAACTGGTGACACGAGGATTTTCAGTCCTCTGCTCTACCAACTGAGCTATCCTGACCCTTTCTTGTGCATCATCTTAGTAAAGTATTTGCATCTATGTCAATTAAAGGGACTAAAAAATCAATAAAGTATTCCATTCAAAATTAGGAAATGGGGAGGGGTAGTCCTATGCATTGTGGATGGCTTACTTAATAATACTTAAAAAAATCGAATTAATAATCGAGATTCCTTGCCGATACTCTACTCTAATAAATAAAAAAAAGAAATAAAATAAATAAAAAAAAAGAAATCATCTATTTAATGAATAGCATAAGATTCATTGAGTTCTTGTCGCACTCCTTTGTGAAAGAGTAGAATGAGAAAGCTAGTGAATCTTAAACCCATTGATAAAAGAAAAAAAGGATAACAACTATGGTTAGGGAATAAAAGAGGGTTTGGGGATAGAGGGACTTGAACCCTCACGACTTATAAAGTCGACGGATTTTCCTTTTACTAGAAATTTCATTGTTGTCAGTATTGACATGTAGAATGGGACTCTCTCTTTATCCTCGTCCGATTAATCCACTTTTTAAAATATCTCGAAAACAATGAATTGAAGGATTTGATTACTCAATATTCGATTGGAATAGATTCACAATAATTCTAAAAAAATTATGAATTTTCTATTTCATAATCATTCCTAATTTCATTCTAAAAATAAAATAAAGAACCTATATTATAATATGGGTTCTGTGATTAATCGTTATTACTTCGATTCGTTAGAACAGCTTCCATTGAGTCTCTGCACCTATCCTTTTCCTTTGGGTTCTAGTTTGAGAACCACTTGTTTTTTCAAAAAAGTGGATTTGGCTCAGGATTGCCCATTTTTCATTCCAGGGTTTCTCTGAATTTGGAAGTTACCACTTAGCAGGTTTCCATACCAAGGCTCAATACAATCAAGTCCGTAGCGTCTACCGATTTCGCCATATCCCCATTTTACTTTTCTTTGAAACCAGGATTCCTTGTATAATTTAATCCATCTTTTAGTTTTTTTGAATCATTGAATTCATTATTCGACGTAGTCTAGCAACTCATCTCTATTTGAGACACCCCGCTCGCTTATTGCAATTCAGAATTGAATTGATTTTATCGTTGATATATTTGCAATTCAATCGGAATGAATATATCCAAAAGTTTTTATCTCTCCCGCCTCCCTCCTTCCTTTTTAGAGTATTCAAAATCATACTATAACGCTTGATATTCATTCTTTTTTTCTAAGCTGAATTAGAAATTTCATTTGCTATGATTCTATCTTCTCCTTAGTGAACTATTTATCCTTAAATTATTAACAAATAAAAAAAAACAAAATATCTCAAAAATGTATATAATGATCAAATGAAAATGCCAAGAGATTTGCATTTTCTCTTTATTATATTATTCATATATATTCTTCTTTTCTATGTATTAGATTATTCGTCCGAGCCATATCAAATTGAAAATATCTGAAATCAAATTCAATATAGAATTTGGAATAGATTCTATTAGAAAAATCCATTTGCGAATTAGAGAAATAAAAAGAAAGTTCAATAAATTCTATAATCCTATTTAAGAATATCATTTAGTTAAGCATATCAAGCTAACTTTATCTTTATGAAATTCTAGTATTTTTTTCTAAGTGGAACTTCCAATTTAGAACTAGTTAATAACTAAGATTAATAATTAAGATCTGACATTTTACAGATTCCCTATATATATTTTTATTTGTTACACTATTTCTGTTATGTAAGCCCACTTAGCTCAGAGGTTAGAGCATCGCATTTGTAATGCGAGGGTCATCGGTTCAAATCCGATAGTCGGCTTTTTTTCTATCGATGTTCCATGAACAAGAATTTCTCTTTTTCTCCGAATTAAATGGGGAATCCAGGGTCTATTATGTCGTTTTACCTTACAATTTTGCTAGATACAAAGCATAAAAATAAATAATATATATACAAAAAATCCAGATGTTGATGAAATTCCATTTGTTTGTGTTACTCTACTCCATTTTTGTGTTACTTTAGTAGATTTTACTCTGTTTATCCTTTAGTTTAATTCTGTTGAATTTCGCTGTATTCTGTAATGTAAATAGAACGAAATTTATTGTGTAAAATGAAATTTCAATAAAATAAAAAAGGAGTCTTCATGTCCCGTTATCGAGGGCCTCGTTTAAAAAAAATACGCCGTCCTGGGAGCTTTACCAGGACTCACTAGAAAAACGCCTAAATCCGGAAGTAATCAGAAAAAGAAATTCCATTCTGGGAAAAAAGAGCAATATCGTATTCGTCTTCAAGAAAAACAAAATTGTATCCAAAAGTTTTTATCTCTCCCGCCTCCCTCCTTCCTTTTTTAGAGTATTCAAAATCATACTATAACGCTTGATATTCATTCTTTTTTTCTAAGCTGAATTAGAAATTTCATTTGCTATGATTCTATCTTCTCCTTAGTGAACTATTTATCCTTAAATTATTAACAAATAAAAAAAACAAAATATCTCAAAAATGTATATAATGATCAAATGAAAATGCCAAGAGATTTGCATTTTCTCTTTATTATATTATTCATATATATTCTTCTTTTCTATGTATTAGATTATTCGTCCGAGCCATATCAAATTGAAAATATCTGAAATCAAATTCAATATAGAATTTGGAATAGATTCTATTAGAAAAATCCATTTGCGAATTAGAGAAATAAAAAGAAAGTTCAATAAATTCTATAATCCTATTTAAGAATATCATTTAGTTAAGCATATCAAGCTAACTTTATCTTTATGAAATTCTAGTATTTTTTTTCTAAGTGGAACTTCCAATTTAGAACTAGTTAATAACTAAGATTAATAATTAAGATCTGACATTTTACAGATTCCCTATATATATTTTTATTTGTTACACTATTTCTGTTATGTAAGCCCACTTAGCTCAGAGGTTAGAGCATCGCATTTGTAATGCGAGGGTCATCGGTTCAAATCCGATAGTCGGCTTTTTTTTCTATCGATGTTCCATGAACAAGAATTTCTCTTTTTCTCCGAATTAAATGGGGAATCCAGGGTCTATTATGTCGTTTTACCTTACAATTTTGCTAGATACAAAGCATAAAAATAAATAATATATATACAAAAAATCCAGATGTTGATGAAATTCCATTTTTTGTGTTACTCCATTTTTTGTGTTACTTTAGTAGATTTTACTCTGTTTATCCTTTAGTTTAATTCTGTTTGAATTTCGCTGTATTCTGTAATGTAAATAGAACGAAATTTATTGTGTAAAATGAAATTTCAATAAAATAAAAAAGGAGTCTTCATGTCCCGTTATCGAGGGCCTCGTTTAAAAAAAATACGCCGTCTGGGAGCTTTACCAGGACTCACTAGAAAAACGCCTAAATCCGGAAGTAATCAGAAAAAGAAATTCCATTCTGGGAAAAAAGAGCAATATCGTATTCGTCTTCAAGAAAAACAGAAATTGCGTTTTCATTATGGTCTGACAGAACGACAATTACTTAGATATGTACATATCGCTGGAAAAGCAAAAAGATCCACAGGTCAGGTTTTACTACAATTACTTGAAATGCGTTTGGATAATATCCTTTTTCGATTGGGTATGGCTTCAACCATTCCTGGGGCCCGACAATTAGTTAACCATAGACATATTTTAGTTAATGGTCGTATAGTTGATATACCAAGCTTTCGTTGCAAACCCCGAGATATTATTACTACGAAGGATAACCAACGATCAAAACGTTTGGTTCAAAATTATATTGCTTCATCTGATCCGGGCAAATTACCAAAGCATTTGACGGTTGACACATTGCAATATAAAGGACTAGTAAAAAAAATTCTAGATAGGAAGTGGGTCGGTCTCAAAATAAATGAGTTGTTAGTTGTAGAATATTATTCTCGCCAGACTTGAACTTAACGAAAAAAGGAAAGGTTCATAGAATTTTTTTCCCCTTCCCCTTTCCCCGAACTAAATCGACCTAAGGCTCTTAATTCGTATTTTCCCGTTCACCTAGCAGAAATAGATTAACCCTAGGATCCTTTTTTATTTTTTGTTATTTCCTCGATGTGTATTTTACATACCACAGTAATTTGCTATAGATAATTTCTATTAATTAAAGGTATTATTGTTGGAATAAATTGTTATTTAATTTGATACATTGTGATCGCTAACATTGATGAATTAAGAGAAACGGAAAGAGAGGGATTCGAACCCTCGGTAAACAAAAGTCTACATAGCAGTTCCAATGCTACGCCTTGAACCGCTCGGCCATCTCTCCTACATAATCTTATTATGGAAAATAAACTGAGTGAATAGCGAGTTTTCGTATTCCTGCAGTACAGGTACAGCCACAACGGCTCGGGAATTCCATGGCTCTATTGGATTGTATGGAAAAATTCCTTTTCATCTAAGTGGAAGGATCCTGTATTTTTTTACTAGGAATTCCGCTCCCTCGAAAAGTTTTTCTTTGGGGAAAACCAAAATCAAAAGAGAATGGAAGAATTCTTCTTATTCCATAAGAAAATAAAGGAACCCTAGAATTCTATTTGCATAAGGTACATTACGCCATACAATCTAAATATAAAAGGGGTATGGGGCAATTAATTACTTTGAAAACGCGAAATAGCTGATGAGAGAAGTTGTTGTTGAGAAATAGGAAAGTGGAATGAAATCCAGTCTTAGTCAAATATTTCATATCTCTTCTTGTCCAAACAGAAGGAAAAGGAGACAATTTGAGCTGAGCGGAAAATCCATACCTCTCTTATCCATTTAGAGCATATGGATCGATTTATAAGAATCGAATGTTTTGTTTTTATGTTATTTTGTGATAGAATGAAAAGAATTCTATATAGAATGGGTTGGGAATTATGCCTAGATCCCGTATAAATGGAAATTTCATTGATAAGACCTCCTCGATTGTAGCCAATATTTTATTGCAAATAATTCCGACAACCTCCGGGGAAAAAAGGGCATTTACTTATTATAGAGATGGTGCGATTTGACTCTTTTTTTTAGCCCTACCTATATCTCATTCTTACGAGAAAGAGAGAGGGTTCGCATAGAGAGAACAAAATTAGTAAAGGAAACCCGCGCTTGGGGAAGGTGAGGTGAACTAACAATTCCTTCTGTCGTGTATCCTCGATTGATGTGGCCTCAGATGCTTCAATTGTAGATTTGAGTATTGAGCGAAAGGTTACACCTACAGGATAGGTTCTGTATTACAGGCCAATCCGACTCTACTAGTACCAATAGGCAGCATAGGGGAGAAAAGCACTACACCACGAAATAGGAATCAACAAGAGAAAAACTTTGTTAGAAATTAGCCCTTTCCTGATTGGTATCAGGGTTGGGAAGAATGGTTGGGATAACAAACAACCATCAGGTTTGTACTTTGGATACCCTTATAACCATCAAAGGTCGTTGAAGTGGCTAATTCCTCTAAATAGGAGGCGTTGAGAACAAAGAAATTCTTGGAGCTATCGTTTTCCTCTAGCATTAATATAATTCATTGGTGTTAAGAAAAACCTCTTGGGGGAAGGTTGGCTAGAGATTTCTTGGAAAAATACCAGCCCCCTTCGGTCCATAATGAGATGGGACTAATTCTATTTTTATTCTATAGATTTTTCGCTTAGTACTATGTATAGAAGGGAGAAGCCGTATGAGAGTATAGAAGGGAGAAGCCGTATGAGATGAAAACCTCATGTACGGTTTTGGAACGGAGATTTTTTGAATAGAATGAACGACCGTAACGGATGTTGGCTCAATCCGAAGGAAATTATGCGGAAGCTTTGCAGAATTATTATGAAGCTACGCGACTAGAAATTGATCCCTATGATCGAAGTTATATACTATATAACATAGGCCTTATACACACAAGCAATGGAGAGCATACAAAGGCTTTGGAATATTATTTCTGGGCGCTAGAATGAAACCCCTTCTTACTAGCAAGCTTTTAATAATATGGCCATGATCTATCATTTACGTGTGACTATCTCCACTATAGAAAGAAAAAAAGAAAGGAGGAAGTTTTCTAGTAATACTAGAAAAGAGGGCTTTCTACATAGGGATTGTCAAAACAACGATTTTACCCTATGAGCTGTAGGAAGGAAGGACACTTCATGAGAATCAAAATAGGAAGAAAGTAGAACCTATACTACTATTCTATGGATAAAGCTAAATTGATAGAGAAAACACCATAAAGATCAATTAGTGAGCGACTAGGGTCGATACAACTAAAAGAACTGCTTCATTATACTGATGATATGGGACAAAATTTAGGAATCCGCTGATGTCATAAAGCCTATCCACTAAGGGATTAAGCAGCGGTGTAGTATTAGATCCCAAAGATAGTAAGTTCTTTTTTCTTTCTTATGGAAAAAGGTCTTTTTCCAGGATTCTATAGAAATTTCATATATGAAAGAAACGAAACTGAGATAGTTACCTTTCAGAAAATTCGAACGAAGGGAAGGATATAGGTCTATCTATGCTTCATTCTTCTGAAGGTGGGAGAAAAGATCAAACTGATTATTGATCAAAATTAGGGTTTGAAACTTAGGTAATTAACTTCTTCTGCTTAACCCAAGAAGAAATTGGATTGATTTTTGAGAAATCGAATTCAGTTAATATAGGGGAAATTCAGATAGCAATTTATGAGCCGTATGAGGTAGGAAACTCTCAAGTACGGTTCTAGGGAAAGGAACTGCCTATTCCGACCGAGGAGAACAGGCCATTCTACAGGGCGATTCGGAAATTGCGGAAGCTTGGTTTGATCAAGCTGCTGAGTATTGGAAACAAGCTATAGCGCTTACTCCAGGAAATTATATTGAAGCACAGAACTGGTTAAAGATTACGAAGCGCTTTGAATTTGAATAAGACCACTCTCCATTTTCATAAAAAGGGTGGTTTGGTTGAAGATCAAATCAAGAATTTCATTATATCCCTTTCTTCTACCTTCAATTTTATATCATATTTCATAAGGATAAACAATAGGGATAGGCTCTGGAACAGAAGTAATAAAGTACATAAAAGTCGGCAATCTAAATATTCCTACCTAATATATCAGGACGGTCTTATTAATAATTCTAATGAGTTATCTTGGAATTTGGAATCGAATCAAAAAAATCTATATTATGCTCACTCAAGGAAAGTAGATGTAGATAGGGGCTTATACCCTCAGAAAAAAATACACTAGCTTCTTAAATTAAAACGTAAAAAAGATTTTTTGTTATGTCGGGAAATAATTTTCCAGAATAACCAATGTCCGTTAGGCACCTAATCCTTATGTCATAATAGATCCGAACACTTGCCTCAGGATTGACTTCAATATATAATTGCTCCAGTGAATAACTAAAAAAAGTAGAAGGACTGGTAGATAGTAAAGAAAAGGACTAATCATAATATCTATCTTAAAAGATTCCATAAAAAGACAGTTGGCGGGTCTCTTTGTATGTCTTGTCCTAAAAGAGGAGGACTTAATGATTATTCAGTCCGTCTGAAATCAGAAGTTAAAATTGCTTGTGGATAGGGATCCTGTAAAAACATCTTTTGAGGAATGGGCCAGACCCGGGCATTTCTCAAGAACAATAGCTAAGGGCCCTGACACTACCACTTGGATCTGGAACCTACATGCTGATGCTCACTGATTTCGATAGTCATACCGATGATTTGGAGGAGATCTCCTGAAAAGTCTTTAGTGCTCATTTCGGCCAACTCTCCATTATCTTTCTTTGGTTGAGTGGCATGTACTTCCACAGGTGCCCTGTTTTTTCCAATTATGAAGCATGGCTAAGTGATCCTACTCACATTGGACCCTAGTGCTCAGGTAGTTTGGCCAATAGTAGGACAAGAAATTTTGAACTGGTGATGTAGGCGGGGGTTTCTGAGGAATCCAAATAACCTCTGGTTTTTTTCAGATTTGGCGAGCATCCGGAATAACTAGTGAATTACAACTCTATTGTACCTGCAATTGGTTATTGATTTTTGCATCAGTTAATGCTTTTTGCTGGTTGGTTCCATTATCACAAAGCCAGCTCCCGAAATTGGCCTGGTTCCTAAGATGTAGAATCCATGTTGAATCACCACTTAGCGGGGTTATTAGGACTTGGGTCTCTTTCTTGGGCGGGACACCAAATCCATGTATCTTTACCGATTAACCAATTTCTCGACGCTGGGGTTGATCCTAAAGAGATACCACTTCCTCATGAATGTATCTTGAATCGATGACCTTTTGGCTCAACTTTATCCTAGTTTTGCTGAAGGAGCAACCCCCTTTTTCACCTTGAATTGGTCCAAATATGCGGAATTTCTTAGTTTTCAGCGGAGGACTAGATCCAATAACCGGTGGTCTATGGTTGAGCGATATTGCACACCATCATTTAGCTATTGCTATTCTTTTCCTGATCGCTTGGTCATATGTATAGGACCAATTGGGGTATTGGTCATGGACTTAAAGATATTTTGGAGGCTCATAAGGGCCCAGTTTACTAGGACAAGGCCATAAAGGTCTCTATGAAATCCTAACAACGTCATGGCATGCTCAATTATCTCTTAACCTAGCTATGCTAGGCTCTACAACTATTGTTGTAGCTCATCATATGTACTCTATGCCCCCCTATCCATACCTAGCTACTGACTATGGTACACAACTTTCCTTGTTCACACACCACATGTGGATTGGCGGATTTCTAATAGTTGGTGCTGCTGCACATGCAGCCATTTTTATGGTAAGAGACTATGATCCAACTACTCGATACAACGATCTATTAGATCGCGTCCTTAGACACCGCGAATGCAATCATATTCCCACCTTAACTGGGTATGTATATTTCTGGGTTTTCATAGTTTTGGCTTGTACATTCATAATTGATACCATGAGTGCTTTAGGCCAGTCCCCAAGATATGTTTTCAGGATACCGCCATACAATTACAACCCATCTTTGCTCAATGGATACAAAATATCCATGCTGGCGCGCCTAGGCGTAACAGCTCCTGGTGCAACAACAAGTACCAGCTTAACGTGGGGAGGCGGCGAGTTAGTAGCTGTAGGCGGCAAAGTAGCTTTGTTACCTATTCCATTAGGAACCGCAGATTTTTTAGTCCATCACATTCACGCATTTACCATCCATGTGACTGTATTAATACTTTTGAAAGGTGTTTTATTTGCTCGCAGTTCCCGTCTGATACCTGATAAAGCAAATCTTGGCTTTCGCTTCCCTTGCGACGGACCTGGGCGAGGGGGAACATGTCAAGTATCCGCCTGGGATCATGTTTTCTTAGGTCTATTCTGGATGTACAATTCTATTTCGGTAGTCATTTTCCATTTCAGTTGGAAAATGCAGTCGGATGTTTGGGGTACTATAAGTGATCAAGGGATAGTAACTCATATCACAGGGGGAAACTTTGCGCAGAGTTCCATTACGATTAATGGTTGGCTTCGAGATTTCTTGTGGGCACAGGCATCCCAAGTAATTCAGTCTTATGGTTCTTCATTATCTGCATATGGTCTTTTTTTCTTAGGCGCTCATTTTGTCTAGGGCTATCAGTTTAATGTTTTTATTCAGCGGCCGTGGTTATTGGCAATGAACTCATTGAATCTATCAGTTTGGGCTCATAACAAATTAAAAGTTGCTCCTGCTACTCAGCCTAGAGCCTTGAGCATTATACAAGGACGTGCTGTAGGAGTAACCCATTACCTTCTGGGTGGAATTGCCACAACATGGGCATTCTTCTTAGCGAGAATTATTGCAGTAGGATAGTGGCTAGGAGGATTTGCAAGGCATTATTGAATTAAGATTTCCTAGGTTTAGCCAAGGCTTAGCTCAGGACCCCACTACTCGTCGTATTTGGTTTGGTATTAGCTACCGCACATGATTTCGAAAGTCATGATGATATTACTGAGGAATGTCTTTATCAGAACATTTTTGCTTCTCACTTTGGGCAGTTAGCAATAATCTTTCTATGGACGTCCAGGAAATCTAGTTTCATGTAGATTGGCAAGGAAATTTTGAATCATGGATACAGGATCCTTTACACGTAAGACCTATTGCTCATGCCATTTGGGATCCTCATTTTGGGCATCCCGCCGTGGAAGCCTTTACTCGAGGAGGTGCCATCGGTCTAGTGAATATCGCTTATTCTAGGGTTTATCAGTGGTGGTATACAATTGGATTACGCACCAATGAAGATCTTTATACTAGAGCTCTTTTTCTATTATTTCTTTCTATGCTATCCTTAATAGGGGGTTGGTTACATCTACAACCCAAATGGAAGCCAAGCCTTTCATGGTTCAAAAATGTCGAATCTTGTTTGAATCATCATTTGTCAGGACTTTTCGGAGTAAGTTCTTTGGCTTGGACAGGACATTTAGTTCATGTTGCTATTCCTAGATCCAGGGGGGAGTACGTTTGATGGAATAATTTCTTAGACGTATTACCCTATCCCTAGGGGTTGGGTCCCCTTCTAATGGGTCAGTGGAATCTTTATGCCCAAAATCCTGATTTGAGTAATCATTTATTTGGTACCACTCAAGGAGCGGGAATTGCCATTCTGACCCTTCTTGGGGGATTCCATCCACAAACACAAAGTTTGTGGCTGACTGATATTGCTCATCATCATTTAGCTATTGCATTTATTTTTCTCATTGCCAGTCATATGTATTGAACTAACTTCGAAATTGGGCACAATATCAAAGATCTTTTAGAAGCACATACTCCTTCGGGGGTCAATTAGGACATGGGCATAAAGGCCTTTATGATACAATCAATAATTCGATTCATTTTCAATTAGGCCTTGCTCTAGCTTCCTTAAGGGTTATTACATCCTTAGTAGCTCAACATATGTACTCTTTACCCGCTTATGCATTCATAGCACAAGACTTTACTACTCAAGCTGCTTTATATACTCATCACCAATACATTGCAGGGTTCATCATGACAGGGGCTTTTGCTCATGGAGCTATTTTTTCATTAGGGATTACAATCCAGAACAGAATGAAGATAATGTATTGGCAAGAATGTTAGACCATAAGGAAGATATCATATCTCATTTAAGTTGGGCTAGTCTCTTCCTAGGATTCCATACCTTGGGCCTTTATGTTCTTAACGATGTTATGCTTGCTTTTGGTACTCTAGAAAAGCAAATCTTGATCGAACCTATATTTGCCAAATGGATACAATATGCTCATGGTAAGATGACATATGGGTTTGATATACTCTTATCTTCAATGAATGGCCCCGCTTTCAATGCAGGTCGAAACATATGGTTGCCCGGATGGTTGAATGCTGTTAATGAAAATAGTAATTCACTTTTCTTAACAATAGGACCTTGGGATTTCTTGGTTCATCATGCTATTGCTCTAGGTTTGCATACAACTACATTGATTTTAGTAAAGGGTGCTTTAGATGCACGTGGTTCCAAATTAATGCCTGGATAAAAAGGATTTTAGGTATAGTTTTCCTTGCGACGACCCAGGGCGCGGCGGTACTTGTGATATTTTTGCTTGGGACACATTTTATTTGGCAATTTTCTGGATGTTAAATACTATTGGATGGGTTACTTTTTATTAGCATTGGAAACACATTACATTATGGTAGGGCAACGTTTCACAATTTAATGAATCCTCCACTTATTTGATGGGATGGTTAAGAGATTACCTATGGTTAAACTCTTCACAACTTATTAATGGATATAATCCTTTTAGGAGGAATAGTTTATTAGTATGGGCTTGGATGTTCTTATTTGGACATCTTGTTTGGGCTATAGGATTTATGTTCTTAATTTCCTAGCATGGATATTGGCAGGAATTAATTGAGACTTTAGCATGGGCTCATGAACGCACACCTTTGGCTAATTTAATTCACTGGAGAGATAAGCCCATGTCTCTTTCCATTGTGCAAGCAAGATTTGTTGGATTAGCCCACTTTTCTGTGGGTTATATATTCACTTATGCAACTTTCTTGATTGCCTCAACATCAGGCAAGTTTGGTTAATTTAGTTATTTTTTGTACTATATCAGAACCCAGTTCATAACTCTTGATGGAGAGGGAGGATCCATCCTTTTTAGATTTTTCTATTTATTTTTCTATCTAGGATTAGAACCATATACTTGGTAATAAGAGGAACGACACATTATGGCAAAAAAAAGTTTGATTCAGAGGGAGACGAAGCGGCATAAATTCGAACAAAAAATATCATTTGATTCGTCGATCCTCAAAAAAAAGATAAGAAGCAAAGTTTCCCCTTTGAGTTTGAGCAAAAAAACAAAAAAACAAGAAAAAATGCAATCCCTACCACGTAATAGTGCACCTACACGCCTTCATCGACGTTGTTTTTAATCGGAAGACCTAGAGCTAACTATTGAGACTTTGGGCTATCTGAACACATACTTCGAGAAATGGGTTTATGCATGTTTGTTACTAGGTGCAACAAGATCTAGCTGGTAAGGATAAAATACCCTTTCTTTTATATTTGTATGGTTTTCTCGAATTGATGATCATAGAAGAGCCCTCTTTACCATTCATGCCATTTGGATAAGTATAGCTACCTCTATAAAAATGACAAATTACATATGCTTATTTTAGCAAAAATAGTTTAGCATAGTGAAGAGTGTCGAGCAACAGATTTAATATTTTTCTTACTTTCCTCCTAGCATGAGAATACTGTGTAAAAATTTGTATGATCATAAGTTTTGTATTTTTACCTCAATTAATTTCACTATAATTTAGTAATTAATTAAGATTAAATAGGAAGACCATATTACAAGTATGTCTACTATAGGTTTAGTATTTTTCCTAGCTAGAGCATGTCAACGCAAGACCAGCAAAATTAGAATCACAATTTTATCACTTTCCTAGCTCAAGTTATGCATTTTACAAGATATAAACTACTTTAAAAGCACTTGTCTTGCTCAATTAAATTCTCCTAGAAAAATACAATAAGATGTAGATTTCATATTTTTATAAAATAGTCTCTTCATGATGAATCCAACAAAATTTGGTTCACATCATTTGGATACTCCTAGCTCTAGATATAATTTTTGCAAGTTAGCAACAAAATCTGTGAAAAATAAATAAAGAAAATCAAATTTCCCCTTGGGCGCTATAGCTAGGTGCACCTGGTCCATACACCCACTACTGACTGACAGCAGGGGCCCATGATCAATAGGAACCCACTAGACAGACGCACAGAGCAGAGGCGGCACTTTGACCGGTGAGAACTCGACGACGGCGAGGTCACTAGGCGATGAGGTCACCACCGACATGTTCCCCTCCTCGGTTTGCACCTAGTGAGCTAAGTGCGTGAACCCCTGACAATGGTTGGCGATAGTGGTGGTGCTAATAGCAGGATGACGGTGGCGCTGCGGTGGCGCACCAGTCATTTCTAGTCATGACAAGATCTGATGAGCATGGCTATGGCTTCCTAGTGGCATAGCAGGAGATTTAGAGTTAAGCTTGGGACTTTAGTGGAGCGGCGGCTGAAGCTTGGCATGTGTGCGTGGCAGCATGAGTGCAATGGCGGTACGATAGCGTTCTGCTCGACAAAGCCAGCATCAGCCTTAGGCTCTTGCCTTGAGTTAGACCTAGCTCTAACCTAACCCTAACAAGAGGAACGCGTGAGCGAGATGGCTCGGTGGAGCATGGCCATGGTGAGCGCAAGCTCAGGCGGTGCTCCAGTGATGGCACGGTGATGGCAAACTCGAACTGCTGGCCTCATCGGAGCTTGGATGATGGCACAAGCAATTTGGGGAGGTGGAGGAGATGATGGTGGAGCTATGGGCGAGATGTAGTGGATGGTGGTGTGGTGGTGGCAGCAAGAGAGCATGGTGGAGCTCAGCGGCAATGGCGACTGGTGCTTCGGTTTTGCTCTGGCATGGTGAGAGCAGAAGTGAGAGCGAGGAAGAGAGAGTGAGCGCGAGTGAAAGAAAGCAGCGGCGTCGCGTGGTTTTGCTACCCACCCTAGCCTAATGCGTGGGCCCAACACTAGTGGATGGCCTCCATGCGACAACCATGGCTTGACGTCGGTCGGCCACTGATGCACGCACGGCACTAGTTCAGACACCACTGAACCCGACTGATGAAGCAAGTTCAAGCAATCAGTCCTCCTAATCCAGTGACGCTTTAGCAAAAATTTCCTTAATAAACATTGTGGAGCTATGTGAAAGCTACAAGATTGATTAAAAGAGTTTTATATAATTCGCAATGGTTTTCAATCTACAAAGCTCTAAAGTGAGCTACATTGAAACTGAAAATCAGCATTCTACACTTAGAAAAATTTTAAGTCACAAAACAAGCATTTTGTTGCAAATTCTGAGCTCAATTTGACCATGTTAGACACTGAATTTGCTCATGACCCTTAAATAAAGTTTGTTACCCATGATGTGAACTACAACTTTTATTCAGGTCACATAGCCATGCAAACACTCTAAGCTACTGTTCCACTTTGGTCAAACTAGCATCATGAAAATGGCATTACAAAGTAAACCAACACTTAGAAGCAAAATTGGCTTGTCATGAATATAAACATTGTTCCGAATATCATTCTAGATGTGTCTAAGGTATTTTGGGGACCTCACAACCATCTCATGCATTGGTCACATATGATTACAAGCATAAGCATATATATAATCAATATTTCATGTGACAATGTATAGGAATGAGATGAAATTTCATATGCTCATATTCATGAATGCTTGGATGATGCTTGTGCTCATGAAATGCAAGTGCCAAATGCAATGCTTAACACTAGGGGTGCTATAGCTTCCTTGGCCTACTGTTACCCTTGGGTAGGGCAATGGTGAATGCCTTGTGAAACACCTTCTGAGGTCCGGCTAGCCTGGGCTTTTGGCTAAGGAGGCCTAAACTTAGGCACTAGAGGATGGAACTATGGCTTGGCTATCATAGGAGCTTTGGACTGAGATGATCCTAAGGCACCTGCCTTAGCTAGTTCGCTTGTGGTCCTTTGGTGCCGCATGTAGGTTGTTCTAGTTTTCTTGGGTTAGGGCATCACTGACTGAGGTCATTAAATGCCAGCACATTTAGCATTGGCCATCATGTTCATCAACTTAGTGCCAAGGCCACTCTTGAAGCTTTCTATTTTCTTCTCTTCTGTATTCACAAACTCTAGGGCATATCTAGACAAGTTGTTGAATGCATGCATATACTCGGTGAGAGTCTTCATCCCCTGTGTTAGCTTCATAAACTCAGCGGCCTTCATCCGCATCAGCCCTGGGGGTATATGATGCCCCTAAAAGCTATCTTGAATTGCTCCATAGGTAACATTTGCTCCTGTAGGTAAGGCAGACAAATAATGAGTCCACCAGATACCTATAGGCCCCTGCAATTGATGCTGATGCATACTCGGCCTTTATCATTTTAGTGACCCTCAGTAGACGAAACTTCTATTCTATAGTAATCAACCACTCATCAGCCTAGAGTGGTTCTTCTGCCTCTTTAAAGATAGGAAGCTTAATCTCTAGAAAGTCCTTGAATGTACTGTATTGATTTGGCTTCGGCCTTTGATTCTACTGGCTGGGCACGGGCTATGTTCTGCGCAATGAGGTGCAATGTTTCTTCCATTGTTCGCTGGCTTCCAAAGAATTGCATGAAAAATTCATTTGCAGGAGGGTGGTGGTGGTGGTGGTAGGTTGTCATCATTACCACCCTGACTAGTGCCAGCCCCTGTATGAGTGAGAGTCATCTAAAAAATTGCATCAATAAGTGATTATTGGATGATGTCATGAATTGCAGAAGAATATGTAATCATGGCAAACTAAATTTACTGGAGAGAATTTAAATTCATACAATAAAACAGAGGCATAATTATTCATTCTCACAACATAATATCACCAATTTGATCACTTATCATGCTCGCAATGCGTTAACATGCATGCCATATTTTTACTAGTAAAACAAAACTAGTAATTTCATTAAAGTTTGTACCATAGTGGACGAACATGCAAGGTTCTAATATTACATCAATGATACATTCGAAGATCCAAACTTAAGCTACATGTCCATTACATAAGATAGCAGAGGATAACATCTAGCGCACCAAACTAGTCACTAAAGCTGCTCTACACATCAGCATGGTCACCATCGAGGTCGGATAGTGCCTTGCCCTCATCCACGGGCACCACTTCTTCCTCCTCCCAACCATCATCTACAACAAACATTTTCGAATCTTCTTTCTCATCAAGGATCAGGGTGCAGTTGGTTGTTAAGAAAATGCACCTCATGCTGAAGATCAACCACCATGTTCTAGGGTATGAGCAAGCTGATGGCGCAAATCCCACTCAACGTGTGCCTGCTACGCAGCCTCAGCTTCGACTCTGTCAAGTGCTGCTTCTGCCAGGGCTACACGGTTGTTGGCTAAGATCCGCTAGGCATGTAGCAGTGAATGCCTCAGCATGAGTGGCCTCTAGCTGCTCCTATATTCTTGCCAGCATAGCTTGATGATCATATCTTGCCACTTGAGTGGTAGCTCTCTGCTGATAAACCAATTCCATCTGAGTCTGGAGGGCTCCCTAATGAGGTATAAGCATCATCGATGTCCCAATGAGCCTCCCTAGTTGCCTTCTTGAGCTTGCGCACATGCTTCCTCAAGCTTCTGTTGTGCAGCTTTGGCTCTCATGAGCCTATCCATACAAGTGGTATAGGACTCCTGCCAAAAGTCCTAGGTGTCCTAACAAGCATAAAACATCTTCATCACTGGCCAACATAGCACTCATAGCGGGACTAGAACTCTCTACCTGCTCATCCCAGTCTTGGATCAACGCATTGTGGTTATGTTGTGCCCAAACTACTATAGTCAGATCCACTTTAGGAAAAGTATCAACTGCTCTACCGGTCAACTCATCCTCATGCTGCTGACAAATCTAGCTTAGCACCTCAAAAGCAACTACTTGGGCACCTTCCCAAGGAGTTTTTTTCCCTCAGAATCTACCTTCCACTCCTGCCATAGGGGTGCTTGGGTATGAGTAGGTATAGTTAGTTGCACCTCATACCATGGTTGTCCTTCTAGATATCCCTCATTCCAGAAGTAGCGGGGCAGTTTGGTATACCCCACAAAGTGCGGCACCCTCCAGAGTAGGGTAGGGGTACCGAAGATCTCTAGGAAAGTCTCACTCCTAGCTGATGCTGCCATCTATACCAATAAAATATGGTGCAACTCTTTGTTAGAACATTGTTATAATAGAAAAGAGTTACTTAATGGAATAAGAAACTTATAAGTGGAGGAACAATGCAAGTATGTAATGAATGATTTATCATGATGCATGCATGTTCCATACGTCCTCACAAACTTAGAAAAATTGAAACTTCTAGCGACATACACGGTGGCATACATACGTTCTCTCATAAATAATGTAACTAGTTGGGCTACACAGTTTCGTTGTTAGCATACCTACACAAGAGTTTCATTTCAGCCCAACCCCACAATTATATAAATACAGAAATGAAAATCTAGGGCTCTAGGTTGAATACTAAATACTTCCATATATATATACCCATATATATACTTCTGTATCAAAGCTACCCAAAAGTAAATACGTCCCATACACACATATAAATATGCATATACAGCCGTATCAAAGCTAACCCACAATTAAATACCTTAGTATATATATGAGACATATATATACTTTAGTATCAAAGCTACCTCTCCCCTTCGACCGCACGCTCACATCTTGTGGTCATGCCACTCATCATCTTACCTTAGGGCATAGAGGCATTTGATCCATGCATTACCACTCATGTGAATGGCATCCATACAATAGCACGTCGTATGGACGATGAAAATAAAAACCTCCATGTTAGTACTTATTTAGCCACTTGAAATCCTTAACTGGGCATAAAGGAAGTGATCACTAGAACACTGTAGATTCAAATTTCAGATTTGAACACCAATATATAGCTATAAGTTGCCAAAAAACTGGTTTTGGAAAACAAAAACCTTTGTTTTAAATACACATGTGGCAATTAATGTTAAATCTTACTCTGATGCCAGCTATGATAGAATTGTCTAATTTATAAGAGTACAATTACAATGGCAGCCATGGAGCGGTCGCACTTTCATACTTGAGCCCATATAAACCCGGTAGTCCATCGAGTACAACGAAGGGTCTCGATTCGTCACCAACATACAACCAAGATCGTACATGATTCAACATACATGCCACATGTTGCATAGAGCTCACAAATACAATGCCATACCTCAGAGTGCGATTGAAGTTATTACAAACCAAGTTCAAATAAAGTAGTAGTGGAAGCAAAGTAGTTTTTAAACCAATACCTCACACCATGGTTCAAATACTTGTTAGTCTGTGATCACACCCCACAAAAGCATCATAGCTTAGATATATAAATGGAAGCGCCTTGCCTGGGCCTACTCCTCGTCCACTGTGGGACTAGAAGCAGTTCTTACAGTAGCCATGATAAATAGTGTTATCTGCAACAAGTGGGAAATAAACCCTGAGTACAAGAAGGTACTCAACTAGACTTACCCGTCATAAACCAAAAATATAGTGACTCCAAGGATCATGCAAGGCTTTATAAGCGGAGCTAGCTTGACAATATTTTGCATAAAAAACCACTAATTCAGCTATACATTTTATAATTCTGTCAACAATTTAATTATAGCTACTCATCTCTAGATTAGCAGCTAACCTGTGCCAAACATGTGGTATATTCGTAGTGATAGAACAATAGTAACCATATCAATTTGTTATATCATTCTCAAAACCATTCCACTTGCCATTATCACTATGATAGAAGGAAGCTCAGTCAAGTTTCTCACTATCCGGGAGAGAGGGCATGATGTGCACATGCAAGGGATTACGTGTGACGAGTAGTTGTGACCCGATCTTCTTGAACGATCCACAAACTTGATAACTATTGCTACATGACCTAATGATGAGGCAGTGCACCATGAGTTCTACACTCAAAATGAACTACCAAGACAATCGCCCTTCCACACACCAAAGATGCCAGCACACGCAATCACGTCGTAAAGACATGAAGGCACAAACTAGGTGAACCATAGTTCAACGTTCTACAACTCCCTTAGGAATCGAAAGAACAAGTTTTGTAAGCCTCTCAAGACTCATGTGTGGTTGTTCTGAATAGAACACAAGTGTTTACATGAAATTTGATAGCCAAAAGATACCTCTCACATCCTATTACAATCATACTTATAGTTTAATTGAGTGCTTTTCAGTTTACACTCAAACATAAGTGATAACTGCTAGTGGGAAAGTAAAACAGCATGACTGTTGGCTTCCTAAAGTGGTTGGGCTTCCTAGGCCAATAAAGTGACATGAATAGTAGTATATGCTCTCCTTCCATCTTCTTGGACCTAATTAATAGGTGGCATTGACATCCTTGATTTGCATTTGAGCATAATTTGTAGCTGTCGGTCCTCTTTTAGCTTCTGTCTTGATTGAACATAGTTGCATATTCTTTCCTAATACTTGTAGTAGCCTTGCACATCCATGAATTAAGTGGAATCTTTTTAGCCCTGAATTTTGCACTTGAAGAATTTAGGTGGCAGCTTTCATATGCACTTTCATATGCTCCATCATTCCTAAGAATAATAAAGCAACAACCTGAATGCATCGATGAATCTTCAACATTGTTTGTAACAAATGAAAGGTTAGCGTTCACCTGAGCATTTATTTCCTTCCCCAATTGTTTTGCCCATTGTCTTATAATAGGTCCAACAATGTCAATAGCATTTTATTTAGATGTGGGAGAAGTGTCAATGCTGGGGATGTCCTCATCAGCCCCCCCACTTGAGAAGGAGTCATCCTCGACTCAAACTCATCCACATATGGAAGTAAGTCTTTGATTTTAAATGTCACACTCACATTTGAGTATTCAGGTGGTAGCTCTAGTATATAGGCATTATCATTTACTTTCTATAGCACCTTGAATGGACCATCTCCTCGTGGTGATAACTTACTCTTGTGCTATTTTGGAAAGCGGCCCTTACGCAAATGTAGCCACACAATGTCACCTAGCTAAAATAGTACTTGTTTCTTACCTTTGTTAGCTTGCTTTACATATTGTATAGTCTTAGTCTCTATGTTCTTTCATGTTTCAGCATGGAGTTTCTTGATCAGCTTAGATCTTTTGGCGGCATCTAAATCAACCCTATCCTGCAGTGGTAAGGGCAAAAGATCCATGGGAGTATGTGGTTTGAATCCATAAACAATTTCAAAAGGACAAAAATTTGTAGTAGAGTGGACTGCCTTGTTGTAAGCAAATTCAACATGTGGAAGACATTCTTCCCACATTTTAGGTTCTTTTTTAGCACAACTCTTAGCTTTGTAGATAGAGTATGGTTGACAACCATAGTTTGACCATCAGTTTGTGGGTGATAAGTGGTAGAAAATAACAACTAGGTGCCAAGTTTTCCCCATAGTGTCTTCCAAAAATAGCTCAAAAATTTTGTATCCCGATCTGAAACAATAGTCTTTGGCACTCCATGTAAACGAACTATCTCCCTAAAAAATAATTCAGCAACGTGCGAGGCATCATTGCTCTTGTGACATGGAATAAAATGTGCCATCCTTGAGAAGTGATCTACAACAATGAAAATGGAATCCCTCCCCCTAGCAGACCAAGGTAACCCTAGAATAAAATCCATGGATATATCTTCCCAAGGTACATTCGGAATTGGTAGTGGAATATATAAACCAAGGGGATTAAGATGGGACTTAGCTTTCAAGCAAGTGATGCACCGCTCAACATGTCGCTGGACATCACGTCTGATATGTGGCCAAAAGAAATGATCAGAAAGCATGTCCATTGTCTTTTTTACACCAAAATGACCAACTAACCCACCAGCATGTGCTTCCTACAAAAGAACATTGCGAATAGAGCAAGCTAGAAAACATAGTTTGTTAGTCTGAAATAAGAATCCATCATGCACATAGAACTTGTCCCATCCTTTGGCAACAATGCACTTAGAGAAAGGTTCTTTAAAATTAGAGTCATTAGCATAAAGTGTTTTAACTGATTCCAATCCAAGCACTTTTGTATCTAGTTGTGTAATCAAACCACATCTTTGTGACAAAGCATCTGCAATAATGTTACCTTTACCACGCTTATGTTTGACAACATAGGGAAATGTTTTAATGAATTCAATCCATTTTGCATGGCGACGGTTCAATTTACCTTGGCTTTTGAGATATTTCAAAGCTTCATTTTTATAACACCATAGGTGTTTGTCACCAATTAAGCAGTGGGTTTGAGCTCCAACATGACAAGTTCAGTGGTAATCAAGAGCTCTAGTTCAAACTTGTAAGTGGTGACAAAGGTGTTGGGATCAACTCTCTAAGAATGAGCCCCAACTTAAACTTGGACAACACACCTTGCTTCTATGTTGACCCTTTTTAGAGGTATGCATGAGTAATGTAGAAGGTGCCCATTTTCATGTGTCTCACATCTATTTCTATTTACATTGACTATTGGAAAAGTTTCATGAAGTTTGGAGTCAAGAAGTCACATGAAATGATAAGTTATAACCTTGCTTGAATTGTTGTATTAAGTGAATGGAAACATAGGATGTCGACCAAACCTTACAACCTTTCTCAAACAACTCTAATTGAACTCATGAACAAAAGTCATGAAGGGTTCGTGTTGAGCAAATGTCAAGAAAATGCTTCTAAGTGTGGAAATAGCTAAAATTGTCTTTTTCATGATATGGTATTGACCTAGGTTGACCAACTATTTGGAGTGCTTGCATGGAGTTGGACCTTAAATAAAAGTTGAAGTTTGAATGGAGTACAACAAACTTTATTTTTAGACCAAACCCTCATTCAACTCCTAAGTGGCTCAAACAGTGGCCTCAAATTTGAATGCAAATGCAATGCTGTTTTGGCCCCTCTAAAATATTTCTAAGTCCCTGATTGACAACAGCGAGTTGACATGTTGTGACATTTTTATCTTCCAAATTCATATTTTAACTCAACTAGGTTTCTTAATATTAGTTGAAGTACACTTTGTGCTAGAGAAAATGAAGCAAGTCTCATCAAGTTTGGAGTTCAAAATCAGCAAAGACTATCTGTTTCCACGAGTTAACTGAATCTCGGTTTTAGTTTCGTGTACCCCACTTTGGAGAATTGTATCTTCCTAACCAAGCTGAACTAGTCCATGATTATTTAAGCAAAGTTGCAGACCAAGAGGTGCACAACAAACTTTGTTTAAGGGTCATGGGATAGTTTAGTCCCTAACTTAGTCAAACTGGGGACTCAAACCTGAACCTAGTGCTGTTTGGATCTCGAAAAAATGGCTAAGTCTAGAATTTTAGTGGCAATGATGATTGGCATCTCGCGTTCTCAGATTTTTATTAAGCAACTCAAGTTGAGCCAAATATAAAAGTTGGACTATATGTTTTGGGGAAGAGCATTCAAAAAGATGGCACTAGTTTGACTTGGTTTTGACCATCAATTCAGATTTTTGCTAATCGCTGTCAATGCGTTGACACTATCAACTTTGGTCTTAATTAATTGCTAATGGAGAGCTCTAATGGCAGGGCACCCTTAATAGAAATTGTAGAGCAGTTCATGGGCTTAAACTTTATTTTTGGGCCCAAGGTCCAAATTAGCCCATAGCTGGCCCAATTTGGCTCCCACCTTGCCCACTTCGCTGCACGCCACGTGCTTAGAGAAATGCCAACGCGTCGTCCATGTGCGAGTGCACTCCCCACCATGGCTGGATGCATGCCCTGACCTCCTCGCTCGTGTCAATGTAGTGGAGCACCACAGCGCTCACCTGCTCTCCATTCTTCTCAACCACATGCTCCTCTTGGTTCCCTTCCTCGCCCCTTACTCGCTCTGTGCTCGCGCAGCAGCTACCGCCATGGACACCGGCAGCTCGAGCTCCCACTGCCACTATTCCCTTGCCTCTGGCCTTCCACTGCTTAGGCCAACAATACCTTTACTTTCCCTATTTTGCGCTGTGGCCCCTACCCCGTCAGCTCCATTCGCCGCCGCTACTCCTCTCCGCCAGAGTAGCCACCAGAGCCATGTCCGATGTGGGCTCCTATGCCGTGGCCAGGAGGGCCATGGGCTACAGCTAGCCATGTTGTTGGCTAGGTGCAGCCATGGCCAAGCCCGCCCTGCCCTCCCTGCTGCTGCCGGCTCCTGCTGGCCAAGCCTGGCCGACCCCAAGCCATGCTCTGCTCTGTTCCCGTGAAGAAGAGAAGGTGAAGCACCTCGCACAACAATAGAAGAAAAGACAGGGGGTGAAGTGTATAGTTGTGACTCAGGGGAATAGTATAGAGAAGGACCTGTTCATTGGAATTTATTTTCATGGAAGTTCAGGGGCCATGATGCAATTATATTTTCCTTTATTGCATTTATTTGGCTGAAATTTTGGAAAATCATAATAAATTGTAGAAAAATCATAAAATAGCAAATTATGACTTTTTAGAATCCTTGTGAGTAGATATACATAGTAGAGTCATCTTATGATATGTGTTAGTAGAAGGTTTTTGCTGTTTTTATTTATCTAGGTTAATTAGGGTTTTTTAGGGATAAATTCATATCTAAAGTTGTGTTGTTCCAATTCCTATGAAAATTCTATTGTAGGCTACTGATGGTATGTGTGTGCTGTGGTTAAAAGTTTATGGTCATTGGATGTAGTATGATTGATTTAGTGATTTAACTTGTTTATTGCTTGATAAATGGTTTTAAATAAGTTATAATTTTTATGGAGATGCAAAAATGGAAAAGGTGGTTCGATTACCTTGGTATGATGCTATTGTGTCATGTCAATACATAATATGGCCATGTGTTTGTAGAAAATAGTGTGTTTTAGATTTATCTTGCTCTCACATGTTTTCTTGCATTAGCAATTTGTCTTTTTTTGTAATAATTAATCTATAAAACTTGAGCATGTGAAATTTGTGTAGTAGCCATGCTTTTATAACATATACCACTCATAAAAATCTCAGCCCCAAACTAGTTGTTCTCATATAGTACTAAAAATACTACATATATTGCATTATTAAAGTAGAGGATGAATGTTGTGAGCATATACATATATTTATTGTCATGTGATGCTTCTAGTAGTTATTCCTACATGCTATGATTGTTTGAATATGATTCCAAGATGTTTGGGGTAGCATATATGTCAAGAATATGTTATTTTGTAGCCACTAAATGATAGATGAATGCAGTATGCCTCTACTGTTTGGGCTGCATGTATAGTTTTGGTTAAGCAATTAATTTCATGATGCAAATGATGTTTTCTGTGAATGTGTTGAATACCAAAGTTGTAGACAAATTCCTTTTCTTTCTTGTCCTAGAATTTCATGATTTTAGGCCTAATGGTTTACGAGTTATAGATTTTACAATTTTCTATCAGGTTTTGCATGTCCTCTAGACAGATCTGAATGATTGTATTGTTTGGCTTATTTAAACATAGAGTCATGTATTGGTGATATTAGTAGAGTTGTATTTATTTTCCTAAGCTTTCTAAAATGTCTAATATCACTGCTTTTGGTGGTCTATAATTCTAGTTATTGCTATTCAAAGTGGAATGATAGATTATCCCAATCTAGAAAGAGAGGCCTTCTTGATGTTGTTTAACCTTGTTAGCTGTAGAATCATCTTAATATGATAATAAGAAAGTTGTACATAACTTAATAAGCTTTCCATAAAGTTAAGAATCATGTTTACTGGATGTATAGAACTTTAGATATACATTTTTGTCGTAGTTTGTCCAGATCTACTTGTTAGTATTTTTCAACCTTGTTAGCCTTTAAATCAGCTCTAAGTGTAAATAACAAAGTTGTAGACAATTTCTTTAGCTTTCCAGAAAGTCTAGTATCATCTGTATTGGATGTCGAGATCTCTGTTTATGACTAAAACAATTGGCTTCTATGCTACTATTCAGATTTTGTGCATGTACTTTGAATTGATTGCTTAACCTTGATATTACTTGCATACCTACAATAGCTTGACTTAAGTTAAACTTGTGTGCCATGCAATCTAGACCTTGTGCTTGTCTTGCTTGCTTTCTTGTAATGCATCATCTATGGCACTTCCTTGCATTCATACATTTGCACTATTGCATCTCATCTAGGTATGCTAGATGCACCAAATGAAGGATGTGATGTTGGAGCCGAACCCAAGGATGGAGTTTGGTGAGTGTTGATAGAATATCATCGGTAGATCTCCAAGGGGTATCCCACAAAGGTAGATTGATTGGCAAACATGCGTGTAATCAAGAACAAGAAGGCAACAGAGACACAAGAGTTAGACAGGTTCGGGCTGCTCGCTTAGCGGCTAGCTTGATGGCTCAGGCGGTTCGCTTAGCGGCTAGCTTGATGGCTCAAGCAGTTTGCTTAGCGGCTTGCGATCGGCGATGGTGTAGGAGCAGTAGGAGGGTCCTTAATCCTAGCGGATCTCGTTGACCTGGCAGTGCATAGTTTTAAACATTGCGGTGACCTTGGCGACCTCTGGCGTTTGTTTGAGCTGAGCAAGCTCGTTAGCGGGCATGGCCAAGTTGGCACTTGGGTTCTCATAGATATTGTGGCCATCAACATGGACGAATTCATCATCGAGGTTGCGGCGGAGTGGGCATGGCCTCCCTTGCTAGTCGAGTTGTTCTCCATTACGAATAGCCTTGGCTAACACAATGGTGGCCTCATTCGCTCGGTGCTGTGCATGGTTGGCATTTCTATTGACGTGAGCTACGCGGTCCTCATTGGTTTCTCCATCCCATGGAGGGCTATTGATGCTAACATTAAAAATCTGGCCACCCCAGAAGCGTGGAAAAGGAGATTGGACAGCAGCTATTTCGGTGACAATCTCCGTAGAGCCCTAGGACTCAGAGTCTAGATTTTCCTCTAGGATGGTGTGGAGGGATTCTTTGGGACGTTGGCCGATTTGCAGCATATTGACAGTTCACGAGAGCTGGTCGGTGATTGGGTCGGCAAGAGGATAGATGTCTCCAATCTAGTTAGTGAATTTGTCCCTTAGGGCATCCCGATGGATGGTGGCCATATCCCCTAGAGTTTCCTGGTCAGCGCCAAACTAGAGTGGTTAGAGCTGATTCCATGAGGGAGAGGCAGTCGGCGAGCTTCTAGCCGACCTGATCGATGGATGCGATCGGATCATCATTACTGACCTACTTCCTCGAGTAGCGGGGCAGCAGGCGACAAGTTGTTGGTGAAGACAACCTCAGAGGAGGTTCCGAGATCAGATCTACTGTTGTGGGCGTTGGTGTGGTTGGCGTAGAATCGATCTTCACTGGCTTAAAGATCTCTCCATCTCTGTCAGCATTGATGACCCAAGAGATTGATCTGACTATAAACATTTGGCTAGGCTCTCGAGAGGATGAAGAGCTTGAAGAGTGTACCATCTTGTTTGTCATGGAAACAGCACGCACACCCCAACATGGCATGCCAACTATCAATAGAATATCACCGATAGTCCTCCGAGGGGTATCCTATGAAGGTAGATTGATCGGCAGAGGTGCGCATAATCAAGAATAAGAAGGCAACAGAGACATAATAGTTAGACAGGTTTGGGCCATCAACATGACATAATGCCCTACTCCTGTGGTCTGTTGGTTTATATTGGCTATGGTATGATATTGCCTATGTGATTGGATGTAGGATGGGGCATGCCCACTACAGGACCCCTACCCCTCCTTATATACTCTAGAGGGGTAGGGTTACAAGGAAAGTATCCTAATTAGTTATATGATAGGATTACAATATCTATAATAGTCCTAATAAATCATATCTTGCGGTGTACACCGAGCAGTGCCGTGCGCCTTAAGTCTTGAATCTTGTGGGATGGACCATCCTTGACCGTGCGGCCCATGTCCCTTGCCGTGGGTACCTAGAGTTATACCCCCCACAGTGAATCTATCCACAAGACGGAAGGACTAAGCAAGTGCTAAGTTGGGAGATGCTCGCCAAGCGAGTGTCATCAAACAAACACTAACCTAGTGTTGGATCCCAAGCAAGCCCTAGAGTATTCTAAGCCTCCTATGTTTTACAAATATCAACTAGAGTCCTTTTATGTTTGATGTATTAGGTTATAAGAGTTGATTGGAATCACTTAATGCATATAATTTCCTTGTCAAGAAATATACCTTGAACCCTATGTAGGTCTAGGATTGAATATATGCTTAGCAATGCTTAGACTGGTAGAAGTCGGGTGATTTCCTATCACCTATGAGATATAGGTGGATACCAAAGCACGGTTGGCTATATTTACCATCATGGAACATAACCATGGGGTAATGTAACTAGAGGCTAGGTGGAGTCTATGTGTAGGTTGACTCATGTGATTTCGTCTGTGCTGATTAAGGACCGTACCATTGTTGGCACTTCTGTTGAGATTGAACACATGCCTCTCACTTAGCTGACTAGATAACTCATTCAGACCGTGAAGCCGAGTAGCTCAACTCAGGCTAGGCCCTGTTCTGTAAAAGTGCACACTTTGGATGGTAGTAAGGATGTGTGGGGAGCCAGACATGAGCCCAAGGGCAGGCCATCCCTAATTGTGCAGCGCTGGTCAAACCTGCGAAATGTGGACCTAAGTTGTACCAAAGGTGACCTAAGGCTACCATGGCTGGTAGACCTAGGTTTGTGTTAGGAATAAATTCCTAGCTGGTTGAAATTGATTTGAATCGCTGTCTCTCCCGGATAGTGAGAAACTTGGCTAGTCCCAACATCGTAGTAACTAGATTATGGAATATGATGGTTATGATGAACATGGAATTATTACACCTACTATGGTTACTATTGGTATGCTACTAAATGATATACCACATATTTGGCATAGGTTAGTTGCTAATCTAGAGATGAATAGCTATAATTAACTAGATGACCAAATTATAAAAAGTATAGCTAAATTAGTGGCTTTGTATGCAAAATATTGTCAAGCTAGCTCCATTTATAAAGCCTTGCATGATGCTTGGTGTCTCTTTATTTTTGGTTTATGATGGGTAAGTCTAGCTGAGTACATTTGAGTACTCAGGGTTTATCCCACCATGTTGTAGGTGAAGTTTCGGCCTGCTGAAGATGGTGGCTAACCGTTATTGGGCTTGGTGACTCTATATTTATTTCTTATCTATATCTTTTATCAGAGGATGTCACTTATGCTAGCAATGTATTTGGAACTTATATTAATGTAATCATTAAAAGCTATGTTGTTTTCCTTAACCGGTTTTGAAACCCAAACTTGTACTATTATTTGTGAACCAATTTGTAATATTATTTCCGTTGCAACTTTGTGTATGTGATGATTATATGCTTAATCACGCAATCTTGGTTATGAAGTTGATTTACCAAGGTCCTTCGTGACACTTGGTGGACTACCAGGTTTATATAAGTGAGAGTATGAGCATGTCAACGTGTTTAATGGGGACAGCCGTACTTGATTTTGTATAAATTGGGTAGTTCTATCACAATGATCAGAATGGATTACAAATTCTTTAGGTAATAAGTAATGTTGCCATACTTCCAATACTCGAACTAAGGCATAAAGCTCTTTGTCATAGATAGAGTAGTTCAGATGTGGACCATTTAGTTTTTTAGAAAAGTAGGCAACATGTTTACCTTCTTGAAGTAGCACACCTCCAATGCCAATACCACTTGCATCACATTCGATCTCAAAGGTCTTACCAAAGTCTAGTAGTTGTAGCAGCGGTGCTTCACAAAGCTTTCTTTTCAACTCTTCAAAGGCTTGGTCCTGTTCATCTCGCCACTTGAATGGAACATCCCTATTTGTCAAATTGTTAAGAGGTGCAGCGATAGTGCTGAAATCTTTAATAAATCTGTGGTAGAATCCTGCAAGACCATGGAAACTTCTAACTTGGCTCACATTTTTAGGAGTAGGCCAATCCTTTATCGCTTTAATCTTCTCTTCATCAACATGGATACCATCTGCAGTCACAACAAAACCAAGAAAAACAACACGATCTGTGCAAAAGGTGCACCTAGAAATATTTCCATACAATTTCTCTGCTCTCAAAATAGCAAGGACTGCACGGATATGATCAAGATGTTCATCAAATGATTGACTATAGATCAAGATATCATCAAAATATACAACCATGAATTTTCCAATGAAATCTCTTAAAACATGATTCATTAAACGCATAAAAGTTGAAGGAGCATTTGTCAAACCAAAGGGCATTACAAGCCATTCATATAAGCCAAATTTGGTCTTAAATGTTGTCTTCCATTCATCACCAATTTTCATGCGAATTTGGTGATAGCCGCTGCGTAAATCAATCTTGGTGAAAATAGTTTAGCCACACAATTCATCTAACATGTCATCAAGCCTAGGAATGGGATGGTGATATCTAACAGATATAGCATTTATTGCATGACAATCAACACACATACGCCAAGAGCCATCTTTCTTAGGGACAAAAACTACTAGAATAGCACAAAGGTGATAGAGATTCACGAACATACTCTCTGTCCAAAAGCTCTTTTACCTGTCATTGAATTTCTTTTGTTTCTTCGGGATTGGTGTGGTAGGCTGGATGATTTGGAAGAGAAGCACTAGGTACCAAATCAATTTGGTGCTCAATGTCGTGGATGGGGGGAAGACCAGCTAGCACTGCATCTAGAAAAACGTCCTCAAAGTCCTATAACAAATCAAGAACAGCACGTAGCAGCGATGAAGGAAAATTGTTAGTTGAAAATAGGACCTCCATGTGCAGGAGCACAAAGAATGGGGCTGTGGTGTTCCTCACTTCTCTCAAATCACTCTTGCTCACAAATAAACACTCAGTTTGTCATGGTAGGCTTGTATTTTTAGGAGGTTTTATGTGGCTGGATGGTTTAGGAGTCGCTCCCTTACTTTTTCTAGAGGTCTCACATAATTTTCTTTTCTCACTCTCCTCCCTTTTCATGCGAGCAACATCAGAAGAATGTATGTCTTCTAGAGATAATGGAACAAAAACCACCTTCTTCTCTTTGTGAATAAATGTGTATTTGTTTGATCGGCCAAAGTGCATTGAATCCACATCGAATTGCCATGGATGACCCAGAAGTAAGTGGCACGCTTGCATAGGAACAATATCATAGTCAACCTCATCATGATAGTCACCAATTGAGAACAATAAGTGAACCATCGATGAAACCTTTACTATCCCTAAATTATTCAACCATTGCATATGGTATGGGTGTGGATGGCGACGTGTCGGCAGACCAAGCTTTTCAACAACAGGGCACTACCAATATTGTTACAGCTCCCACCATCAACTATGAATCTGCACACCTATCCTTTAACTTTGCATCATGATTGAAACAAATTATGGCTCTACCCTTGCTCAGCTGCAAGTAACTGAGTAGAAAGAACTCACTGAACCACCAAAGAATGATCTGGTGCACTCAAAATATAAACACTCATAGTGGAACTTATAGCAGACCCAAATGAACTACCATGTTGGGACCAAATAGGAGCTGCTAAATTATTAATATCAGCAAGCAAATCATCAAAATCAGCACTTGTGATTTCCTCTGGATTCAGAGGAATAACAGCCTGTGGTATGTCACCCTAAGCAACATGTGGAATAGACTGAATGGCCAAACAATTCAAGCCTAGCTCATATTCACCATCCTCAGCTTGATACTCACAAGTTTCAAGATTCTCATCTGCTAATGCCATGATATTGTGCAAGTCCTCCTCTTCACTCTAAGAGTCATAAGAGCCATCAGCAAGTGCTATAATAGCATGCCTATTGGGGCATTTAGCCTGCTTATGCCCATGACCACCACACTTAAAACACTCAATCTTACTTGTCTTCCTTGGGGCTGCAGTAGCGGAGGAGTTGGACTGATTGAAACTTATAGCTTTGCCTTTCGAATCAAATTGTTTGGCAGAAGTCAAAACTGAATGAGAAGTTGCACAAGATGAAGGTGTGTGCACCCCTAAACCTTGCTGTTGTGAATGGTGCCATGGAGTAGAACTATTATGAGCTAAAAATGAAACATGGTTCTTATAATATTCAGCAAGCTGCCTTTCTGCCCTTTTGCAAAATAAACTAATTCTATTAGATTTGTGTAGTTAGTCATGTGCACTTTATCAGCGATTGATTTATTCAGACCAACCAAGAACCAAGCCATTGTGGATTCCTCATCCTCAGTGATTCCCTTATGGAGGAGACACATTTCCATCTCTTGAAAGTATTCATCAACGCTGCGAGTACCTTGCACAAGGCGTTTGAGCCACAAATGTAAGTCGCAGGAATAATATGCAGGAACAAAACAACGTCGCAGTTCCCTCTTCATTTCTTCCCATGTAATACATGATGTCCAAATTGTTAGTATTCTTCACAAATTTGATTCCACCAAGTTAGAGCATAACCTTTAAACTCAATGGTGGCAAGCTTTGTCTTCCTTTCAGCAGGGTAGTCATACAAATCAAATATCTGGTCCTCCTTGGTCTCCCATTCAAAGTAAGCATCAGCATTCTCCTTCCCACTGAAAGGAGGAATGGACACTTTAACTTTACCCAAACCATCATCATCTCGGTGGCATTCATGAAGACCTCGATCACGGTATCCATCATGTCCACCAAACTGGTAGTCAATATAATTTCTAAAGCGGCCAAAATTAGCACCTCCATGAGCATCATAACCACCAGGGTGAATGTGGGGGCCTGCTCCACGTTCATCACTAGAATCTGAATGATCATCAACATCAAAATCTACAGCACCTCCAATAGGAACATGCCATACATGACCAAAAAATTGTGGCCTCCTATTAGCTCCACCAAAATTACCAAAGCCAGCATCATGCCCTCAGCCACCACCACGGCCATAGCCACCACCACCACCACTGCCTATAGCAGCACAGCGTGCGACCTTAGCCCAAAGATGTGTAGCTTTCACCTCTAATGCAGTAGGATCATCATCCTCGACATGGTCACTAGCACCATGCGGAGGCTCAACGTGTTGTTGCTGTAGAGATTATAGAAGTGTGTGCATCTCTTGCATCAGTTGATCCATTTGTGCATGCACCACCTAGATATCTTGAGTAGAAATAGTGGTAGGAGTAGGGTGATTATCTCCTGACATATTAGTAGAGATGGAAAAAATAATAGGACAATATATATGTGTGGAGTATATGTGGAATCACTCCCTCACCACTTACTCAACAAGCTCTTTGTCTCCCTAAAGAGGAGAACCGGGGCAGTAAATCAGTGGTGGAAAAATGATTGTATCAGAGAAGTCGTATGCAGCTCGTGATGCTTTGGGTGGGGATGGGTGGGATATATCGTCACTGCAATCTGACACTTTAGTGATGCGAAATAAAATAATAATCCAAGTGAACCACAAGCCTAAGTTGCTGGTTGAAGGAAGAATTATGTGGATGGAAAGAACTTAGCACCCAAAATTAGAGGTGGCACACTTTGCATCAACTGAATCGCAATCCTAACACCCTCTCTTTTTTTCAATACTTTTTTCATAATAGGAAAACTACCTTTCTATTTTGTTTTTCTTCTTCTTTTTTTGTACCTCTTTTTTTTTACTTGCTGCAATATGGATGTAGTACAACTAAAAAATTGCAGGTTGAGGTGTGTGAAACAACAAAGGAACTTGATGCAAAGCATTTCGTGAAAAAGAGAAAGTACAGGACTGAATGATCAGGTTTATGTATTTGGGAACTAGGATGGCGATGCACAATCATAAGGAAAAAATTGTAGCATATAAATGATGTGATCTATGATCAACTGTAGGAAAGAACAAAGGAGAACTATCAACTAAACAAGACTCAACGGATTAAAACTCGAAGCTACAAACTAAATTTAGATGCAAAATTGAAATGATAGGTATATAATTTGCTGGTGGTGTGGCTATTTGTGGTCTATAGGAAAAGGAACAAACTATCCTACCAAAAGAAGAATGATCCTACCAAGTAAATGGAGGCTCTGGTACCATATGAAGTGCACACGCCTAGGGATGGCGTGTGATGAGTAGTTGTGGCCTGATCTTCTCGAAGGATCCACAAACTTGATACTATTGCTGCATGACCTAATGACAAGGTAGTGCACTGCGAGTTCTACACTCACAATGAACTACCGTGACAATCACCCTACCACACACCAAAGATACTAGCCCACGCAATCACGCCATAAAGACGTGAAGGCACAAACTGGGTGAACCGCAGTTCGACATTCTACAACTCCCTCGGGAATTGAAAGAACAAGTTTTGCAAGCCTCTCAAGACTCACGTGTGGTTGTTCTGAATAGAACACAAGTGTTTACACAAAATTTGATAGCCAAAAGATACCTCTCACACCCTACTACAATCATACTTATAGTTTAATTGAGTACTTTTTAGTTTACACTCAAACATAAGTGATAACTGCTAGTGGGAAAGTAAAACAACATGACTGTTGCCTTCCTAAAGTGGTTGGGCTTCCTAGGCCTATAGAGTGACATGAATAGTAGTATATGCTCTCCTTCCATCTTCTTGGACCTAATTAATAGGTGGCATTGACATCCTTGATTTGCATTGGAGTATAATTTGCAGCTATCGGTCCTCTTTTAGCTTCTGTCTCGATTGAACATAGTTGCATATTCTTTCCTAATACTTGTAGCAGCCTTGCACATCCATGAATTAAGTGGAATCTTTTTAGCCCTAAATTTTGCACTTGAAGAATTCACTAGAGCAACACTTGTGGACTAAAATTATCATCATCCCATGCACTTCCATATGCTCCATCATTCCTAAGAATAATAAAGCAACAACCTGAATGCATCGATGAATCTTCAACATTGTTTGTAATGAATGAAAGGTTAGTGTTTACCTAAGCATTTATTTCCTTCCACAACTGTTTTGCCCATTGTCTTGTAATAGGTCCAATATGTCAATAGCATTTTGTTTAGATGTGGGAGAAGTGTCAACATTGGGGATGTCCTCATCATGGCAATTCGAATCGATTGCAACCAGCTAGGCAGTATTCCTAACACAAACCTAGGTCTACCAGCCATGTTAGCCTTAGGTCACCTTTGGTACAACTCAGGTCCAACTCGTGGGTTCAATCAACGCCGCACCCTTAGGGGCACTACCGGGTGCTAGGTCGATCTGGACTCTAACCAGCCCTTGGCCTCACATTAGCTCCCCGCACATCCTTACTACCTCAAGTGTGCGCACTTTGATACAACAAGGCCTGGCCTGAGTTGAGCTACTCAGCTTCGCATTCAGAATGAGTTATCCGGCTAGCTAAGTGAGAGGCATGTGTTCAAAATGACCGAGTACCAACAATGATGCGGTCCTTAATCGACATAGACAGAATCACATGAGTCAACCTACAACATAGACTCTGTCCGGCCTTGATTTACAACCTCCCATGGTTCATTTACATGATAGCAAATATAGCCAATAGTGGTTTAGTGTCCACCTATATCACACAGGTGATAGGAAATGACCTGACTTCTATCGAGCTAAGCATTGCTAAGTAGTTATTCGATCCTAGACCTACATAGGATTCAAGGTATATTTCTAGATAAGGTAGTTCTATGCATCAAGTATTTCCAATCAACTCTTATAACCTAATGCATCAAACATAAAGGACACAAAGTGATATTTTATCAAATATAGGAGGCTTATAATGCTTTGGGGCTTGCCTTTTAGGAAAGAAGTGGGTCAGTGGTCAGGGCACTCTAGAAATTCCTTAGTATCTAGCTCCTCGCCTTTGGGAGCTGCTAGTTCTGGTGTCTCCTGATTCTCCTCTGCCTCTTCTTTGAATTCTAGTAGGGTTACTCCTTTGGGTGATCCTATATGTATGAGCATAAAATAAGATATCATGGATGCATAGATAATGACATGGATGATATGATATGATAAAATGCATACTCATAAATGTCCTTAACAGTAATGTATTAAAGTGATAACATGATAAAATTTCTTTTACTGAGTAGGTGCATACTCCTCTCTAGTAATTAAACAAACACCTATTTAAACATTTTTTGGGCTGCAAGATAGCAACCACTTGTTTTTGACCATAACTAGAGTTATACACACAAAACAATATGGTTGTGGACTTTTTGGAAATCTTATGAAATTGCCTACAACCTTCTTTAAATCATCTTAAGGTGATTCAGTAGCTATCCAGGTCAACAATTCAATCTTCTAGATCTATCTAGAGGATAAGCAAATCTAATAGTAGACTTCTAATGGCTATAAATCTTGAACCATTTAGCCTATAGCTATGAAATTTTAGGACAAGCAATATGATTAAGTTGTCTACAACTTTGTTATTAACAAGTTTAATAGGAAAAGTCACTATCATCATGAATTTGTCAACACAACAGAAACTACTTCTGTAGCCATCTAGTTTAATTATAAAGCAATGTTTATGTAGTTGCCTATAACCAATCAATTCTAAGCACAACTACTAATATCAATAGATCATATGCATCACAAACACCTTAGAAAACATCATGGTTGAGCCCAAATAATTTACTTATGTGCATTTATTAATTTTCTTATATAATAAGGTGTTTTAAAGGATAAATATTTCTAGTGCTCAATAAATTCTGAAAAAATTACAGTAGTCTACATCTGACCCCAGTAGTCTACTATACAAATTTTATGCCATTTGGATAAGTATAGAAACCTCTACAAAAATGACAAGTTGTGTAGTCTTATTTTAGCAAAAATAGTTTAACATAGTAAAAATTGCCAAACAACAGATTTCATATTTTTTCTTACTATCATCCTAGCATAAGAACACTGTGTAAAAATTTTCATGATCATAAATTACGTATTTTTACCCCATTTATTTTCACTAGAAACTAGCAATTATTTAAGATTAAATAGGAAGACCATATTCCATTTATGCCTACTATAAGTTTAGTATTTTTCCTAGCTAGAGCATGTCAACACAAGACCAGTAAAATTGGAATCACAATTTTTGTGCTTCCCTAGCTCAAGATATGCATTTTACAAGATAGAAACTATTTTAAAAGCACTTAACTAGCTCAATTTAATTCCTCTAGAAAAATATCCAAAATAGTAGGTTTCGTATTTTTATAAAATATTACACTTCATGATGAACCCAACAAAATTTGGTTCACCCAAATTGGACACTCCTAGCTCAAGATATAAATTTTTGAAGTTTGCTACAAAATCTAGAATAATAAATAAAGAAAACCAAATTTCAAATCGAGCTTAGCTGCTAGGTGCAGTCGGTCCATTGCACCCACTTTGACTGATAGTAGCATCCCATGGTCAACGGTCCCACATGTCTATGACATAGGAGCAGAGCACAGTGTTTGATCAGCCATTTCTTGGTTACGGTGAGCTCGCCGGCTGTAGCGTCTTCACCATCATGACCTACTCGACATCCTACGTTGACTGGTGCCCTTGGTTGGCTCAGCGGTTCACCGGAGCTACCTCGCCGGTGATAATGGCGGCACGGCAGAGGTGCGCGGCGACGAGATCGTTGTCTCCGGTAATGACACGGCTAGGTGAGCGACGCTATAGCATCAGGGAGTCCTAGCGGAGCTCTAGGGTTAGGTCTAGGACACAGTGAAGCGGCAATGTGCTCTGACCGCGTGCATGGTGGTGTGACAGTGCACAGAGCAAGGCGATGGTGTCATCATTCCAATGAGACGACAGTCGAAGGTAGGTGTCCATCTTTGGGGATGGTGTTAGAGTTCATGGCATTGCGGAAACACATACTAGAGGGGGACGATGGGGTCTAGCTAGGGTCGCCCGTAGTGAGTGCGTGCGTGTGGCCATGGCAAACGCGGCAGCGGTGGTAGCAGTTAAGCTAGCTATAGTCATAGCATCTACGACCTATAGCAACATGCAACCAAGGGTGAGGTGGTAGGCACTGGTGGTGGCTGGCCACTAGCGAGCCCATGCTCGGCGGCGCACTGTGACCATGGTGGCGATAGTGGCACAGCAATGTGGCCTCACCTATGCTTGTCTAGTGGCGCTAGCTACTCGAGGAGGTGGAGTAGTTCAGGCTAGAGCTATGTGCGAGGTGGATTGGTTGATGGTGCGGCGGTGGTGATGCGCTTGGCCGGCGATAATGTGGCGGCGATGATGCTGTGCTTTGCTCTACTCTAGAACTAAGCATGAGCAAGATGGAGAGGGCGAGAAAGTGAATGAACATGTGAGAGTGAGGGCAACCGAGTGCTTGCCTTTGTGGCATGGCACGGTGGGCTGGCGCCAGTGCACGGTCGCCACGTGATGTGTGCGGCCCGCGCTAGTTGGACACGACATGCGCATCAAGCGTTAGATGAAGGAATAAGAAACCAAGCATTTTAGGTTAGATGAAAGAGGTGTGCTATGGTTTAAGGACTGACTTGTGGTACCAAAAGATCATGAGCTTAGAAATCAAATTTTAGATGAAGCTCATTCATCCAAGTTGTCTATCCATCCGGGTAGTAGCAAAATATATCAAGATTTGAAAACCCATTTGTGGTGGACCAAGATGAAGAAAGAGATCACCGCCTATGTCGCTAGGTGTGATAATTGTAGTAGAGTAAAGGCCATGCATTTTAAATCTACTTGGTTACTTCAACCATTGCCTATTCTAGGCTAGAAATGGGAGGAAATAAGTATGGACTTTATTATGGGCCTTCCAATGACACAACAAGGTCACGATTCTATATGGGTCATTGTAGATCGCCTCACCAAGTGAGCACATTTTATACCGGTTAACACAGCATATCACGTAGGGAAATACGCTGAGCTATCTGTTTCTCAGATTGTGAGGCTACATGGAGTACCAAGGACCATAATCTCAGATCGGGGATCATAGTTTATAGCTCATTTTTTGAAGCACTAGCACCAGGCTTTGGGAACTAAACTAATCAAAAGTTCAGCATACCATCAACAAACTTCTATACAGACTGAGCGAGTGAACCAGATCTTAGAAGATATGTTGAGAGCCTGTGTTATATCTTCCAAGGGTTCATGGGAGAAATGGCTACCTTTAGCTGAGTTTTCCTACAACAACAGTTATTAAGCGAGCATCAAAATGGCCCCTTTTTAGGCCTTGTACTTCAGAAATGTTGAACTCCTTTGAATTGGATTAAGCCTAGCGAAAGAAGATATTTTGGCATTGACTTTGTCACCGAAGCTGAATAATAGATATGCATTATCCAGTAGCATATGAAAGCAGCTCAATCAAGACAAAAGAGTTATGATGATAAAAGAAGAAGACCACTAACTTTTGAAGTGGGAGACTATGTATACTTAAAAGTGTCACCCATGAAAGGAGTGCAGAGGTTTAGAGTAAAAAGAAAGCTTGCACCTAGATATGAAGGGCCATACAAGATTATTGAACGGAAAGGAAATATCGCTTACAAGTTACAACTTCCTCTATAAATGAGTGCGATATTTGATGTCTTCCATGTTTCTCAGTTGAAAAGATGTCTTCGCATACCTAAGGAAGCCATTGCACCCACCAACATTAAGCTCCAATCAAATTTGACCTATGAGGAGAAACCAATCCGAGTGTTAGAAGAAATGGAAAGAGTAACATGGAGCAAGGTCATTAAGTTCTGCAAAGTGGAGTGAAATAACCACAGTGAACAAGATACCACGCGGGAACAGGAGGATTACTTATGTGAGGTTTATCCCGCCTTTTATGAAGAATGGTGGGTCTTGTAAATCTCAGGATGAGATTTCTATAAGGGGGAGGGGCTGTAACACCCCTGTGTTAAGCTTTGCATTTTGGCATATGCATTTCATGAGCACAAGCATCATCCAAGCATTCATGAACATGAGCATATGAAATTTCATCTCATTCTTATACATTATCACATGAAATGTTGATTTATATATATGTTTACCCTTGCAATCATGTATGACCAATGTATGAGATGGTTGTGAGGTCATGAAAACACCTTAGACACATCTAGGATGGTGAATGGAACAATGTTTGTATTCATGACATAGGCCAAATTTGCTTTAAGTGTTGGTTTCATGATGGTAGTTTGACTAAAGTTGAGCAGTAGCTTAGAGTATTTGCATGGCTATGTGACCTGAATAAAAGTTGTAGTACTTGATTAGGGTAACAACTTTTAATTTTGGGTCAAGGTCTAATTTAGTGCATAGCATGTTCAAAAATAGCTCACAAGTATCAACAAAATGCTATTTTGAGACTTGCAAAAATTTCTGTGTTGAAACGGTTTTTAGTTTCAAAGTACATCACTTTGGAGTAAAGTAGTTTGTTAACCAGTGAGAATTAGATGATGGTGGTTAAAGCAAAGTTGGAGATCTCATGTAGCTCTACAACTTTCATTAAGGAAGTTTTCACTAATTTGCAATGGATTAGGAGTAATTGAATCGCTAAGTCATGCTGTCAATCTGATTCAGTGGCACCTGAATTGGTGCCCGCGCACACGGCAGTGGCTGACCCGCCACAGGCCATGGCCACCGTGTGGTGGTAGCACACTGGTGTTGGCCCAGCTAGTCAGGCCTAAGTGTGCACTTAAGCACCACGCACCCACCACTTCATCCACTCACCCGCACTCACTCCCTCCTACTCGCTCTGCCTCTCCAAGCGCAGTGCCGAGCTCGCCGCTGCAGCACTATAGCTCCGTCGTAGCCGCTAACCATCGATGTAGCTCCACCAACCAATTGGTCTCAGCGACAGCTATTATGCCATCACCTCCACCCCCTTTAGCCACCAACACCACCTACCAACCTGAGGTAGTGTGCCATTTTGCCTCGCCATAGCCATCGTTGTCACTGGAGCGGCGCCGCACTCACGGCTCACAGTGGCCCCATCGTTCCACCGCACCGCATGCCTTCATTTTCTTTGGTCCAGCACTATGCTAGAGTCTAAAAGCTTAGGCCAGAGTTAGGAATGACACCACTACTTGATGGTGCTAGAACGAGTCACCGCTCTGCCCATGTCCGCCATGGCCACCATGGCACCCTAGCTCGTCATCACCGAGTTAGTTCACCATCTCACTCCTTTCTTGCGTGCCTTAGGTTGAGTAACCCTAGACCTCGCTAGTGGCATGACGGAGACCCACCTTTCATCACCGTCTAGCCAGAACAACATGAGCACCACCATGCTCCGTGCGCCGCCGCACGACCATGCACGCGGCCAAGCTCATCGATGCCTCCTTGAACCCCCACCTGCACCGTGTAGCTTCGCTAGGTCACCAGGATGGATTAGTCTTCCTCGCCTAAGTTGATAAGAACCCGCTAGGGTTTATGGATGATCTTTCGATGAGAGGCGTGAGACAACTCGATTTGGTGGATGGAGATGACGTTCACGGCCCGACTACAGCCTTCCAAGACTGTGCCTTAGCAACCGATACACCACCTCCAAAGGCCGTCACGATCTTGTGGAGCGCGACAACCAGCCACTAGGGCTCCCGTCCTGCAAGCAATCGAAGAACTAGCAAGAACAACAAAACAAGCACTAAATTTGCAAGATGAAATTGAAAGCCTCAAACTGAATCTTATTATGAGTGGGGTTCCAAAGACAAGGAGACGGGCGGCTGGATCAGCACGCGCGCCTACAAGCAAGTAGCAAAGGTTAAACTTGATCTAAACAAACCCCAAGTGTTCCTGGTGGCGGCTAAGGGGTATATGACGTGTGGAGGACGACCACAAGAGAGTTTGGGTCGTGCTCCAACCCTAGGACGCGTCCCTACTGGACTCTAAACGATACAAGCCCATTGGGCTAACTTAAGGTGGCGCAGCACCCTGGATAGAATAGACCTCTCGGTGATTTTTGGACTGTTGACACTGCTTCTGAGCAGGTATGAGTACGAGGTCAGATCCGTATGAAAGGAGACTTTATTAGCTTTCCAACAAGTCTAGAATCACCCCAATCCGACTCCGTATGTAACCGTGGCGACCGTCGCAAGTTGGAGGTGTGCTGCAGTCCGAATCCAGCCTACGCGAGTCCTTTTCCCTTTCGGTCTTCTCCTTGATTCCTAATCAAAACAAGAGTGCACGTGTCTCCAAGATCTAAACAGGATGGATAAGAGCTCAAGAAGGAACTCACTTGATGATTAACTTTTCGAGCACGAGCACGAGTAATAGGACCAACAGGTGTCGGCGTGGACGGCGTGGATGTATGATCGGTGTTGATGTCCTCATCATCCTCCCTTTCTTGAATTTGAGTCATCCTCGACTCAAGCTCATCTTCCTCACCCAAATAAGGCTTCAAATCTGCAATGTTAATTGTGGGACTAACCCCAAAATCTGCAGGAAGATCAAGCTTATATGCATTCTCATTTATTCGTTGCATCACTTTAAAAGGACCATCTGCTCTAGGCATCAATTTAGATTTTCTTAATTCAGGAAACCTATCCTTTCACAAATGCAACCAAACCAAATCTCTAGGTTCAAGAATCAATTCTTTTCTACCTTTATCTCTAGTAAATTTGTACTTAGCATTCATGCGCTCTATGTTTTCTTTAGTGGTTTCATGTAGTTTTAGCATCAATTCAGCACGTTGCTTAGCATCAAAATTCAACTTTTCAGAACTTGGCAATGGCATTAAATCAATAGGAGCACGTGGTAACAAGCCATAAACAATCTCAAAGGGACACATCTTCGTAGTAGAATGCAGTGAACGATTATAAGAAAACTCAATATGAGGCAAACAATCTTCCCACATCTTAATATTCTTCTTTAAAACAATCCTTAACATAGTAGACAAAGTTCTATTCACAACTTCAGTTTGACCATCAGTTTGGGGGTGACAAGTGGTGGAAAATAAAAGCTTAGTCCCCAATTTGGCCCATAAAGTTCTCCAAAAATGGCTAAGAAATTTAGCATCACGATCAGAAACAATTGTATTTGGCACACCATGCAAGCGAACAACTTCTCGAAAGAACAAATCAGCAATATTTGTAGCATCATCAGTTTTACAACATGGTATGAAATGTGCCATTTTAGAGAATCCATCCACAACCACAAAAACACTATCTCGCCCTTTCCTAGTCCATGGCAATCCCAACACAAAATCCATAGAAATATCCTCCCAAGGAGCACTAGGAACAAGAAGAGGCATATACAAACCGTGTGGATTCAACTGGGACTTAGCCTTTTGACATGTTGTGCAGCGAGTAACAAATCTCTCCACATCTCGTCGCATCTTTGGCCAAAAGAAATGACCAGCAAGAATGTCCTCCGTCTTCTTCGCTCCAAAATGCCCCATCAAGCCACCTCCATGCGCTTCCTGTAGCAACAACAAGCGAACGGAGCTAGCTAGAATGCATAGCTTGTTAGCTCTAAACACAAACCCATCATTGACAATGAATTTGTTCCATGTTTTCCCATCTTTACAATGCAGCAGCACTTCTTTAAAATCAGCATCATGAGCATATCGGTCTTTAATTGTTTCTAACCCAAAGATCTTGTAATCAAGTTGATTCAGCAAAGTATATCTCCTAGACAATGCATCTGCAATGATATTATCCTTCCCTTTCTTGTGTTTGATAACATAAGGAAAAGATTCAATAAATTCAACCCATTTTGCATGTCTATGATTCAGTTTTCCTTGACTACGAATATGCTTCAAAGATTCATGATTAGAATGTATAACAAATTCTTTGGGCCACAAATAATGCTGCCATGTTTCTAATGTCCGCACTAGAGCATATAATTCCTTATCATATGTAGAATAATTAAGAATAGGCCCGCTCAATTTCTCACTAAAGTATGCAACAGGTTTACCTTCTTGTAACAAAACACCACCTAATCCAATTCCACTCGCATCACATTCAAGCTCGAAAGTCTTATTAAAATCAGGGAGTTGGAGTAGAGGTGCATGTGTTAACTTATCTTTCAGCACATGGAAGGCGTGCTCTTGTGCTTTGCCCCAAGAAAAGGGCACTCCCTTCTTTGTAAGCTCATTCAATGGTGCAGCAATGGTGCTGAAGTCCTTCACAAAACGGCGATAGAAACCAGCAAGTCCTAGGAAACTCCGCACTTGTGTGACCGTCATGGGTACAGGCCATCCTTGTATAGCTTCCACCTTGGCTTTATCAACCTCAATTCCCTGTGGAGTGACAACATAGCCAAGAAACGATACTCGATCGGTGCAGAAAGTGCACTTCTCAAGGTTACCAAACAAACGTGCATCATGTAGAGCATTGAAAACAGCACGTAAGTGATCAAGGTGTTCATCTATGGATTTGCTATAAATCAGTATATCATCAAAGTAGACGACAACAAATTTCCCAATGAAAGCACGCAAAACCTCATTCATTAATCTCATGAAAGTACTAGGTGCATTAGTTAACCCAAAAGGCATGACTAACCACTCATACAGACCGAACTTAGTTTTGAAAGCAGTTTTCCATTCATCTCCCAATTTCATACGAATCTGGTGGTACCCACTACGCAAATCAACCTTTGAAAACACAACAGCACCACTCAATTCATCAAGCATATCATCTAATCATGGAATAGGGTGTCGATATCGAATGGTGATATTATTAATAGCCCTACAATCAACACACATGCACCATGTTCCATCTTTCTTAGGCACTAAAATCACTGGAACAGCACAAGGACTAAGAGACTCACGCACATAACCTTTGTCTAGTAGTTCTTGCACTTGTCGCTGAATTTCCTTTGTTTCTTCCGGATTGGTCCTGTATGGCGCACGGTTTGGCAAAGATGCTCCATGGATAAGATCAATTTGGTGCTCAATCCCATGTATTGGTGGCAGCCCCGCTGGTATCTCAATGGGGAACACATCAGAATACTCCTACAAAATGTTAGCAACAGTAGGGAGCAAAGAACGTTGCATATCCTCAAATGAAATCAAAGCATCCTTGCATACCAAAGCATAAGCAACAGAGGTGGATGCATTGAACTCATTAATATCAGATTTTGTAGCAAGCATACAACGTCCTTTCAATTTTATCTCATCTTTGTCATCAACAACAGATTTGTCATTTTTATTGCTCTCGCTCTTTGCTTTTGCAGCCTTAGTAACATCAGATTGCATAATAGCTTCAGGAGACATAGGATGCAACACAATTTTTCGATCATGGTATAGAAACGAATATTGATTTGATCTACCATGATGCACCGAATCTCTATCAAATTGCCATGGTCTACCTAGCAGAATATTGCAAGCTTGCATAGGCACAACATCACATTCAACAATATCTTTGTATGATCCGATGGCAAAATCGATTCGCACAAGTCTCGTTACCTTTGCCTTACCACTATTGTTCAGCCATTGGATGTAGTAGGGATGGGGGTGTGGTTTGGTGGTGAGGGCGAGCTTCTGTACCATGTCGCTACTTGCCAAGTTGTTGGAGCTACCTCCATCAATGATCATGCGGCACGAACGCTCCTTGATGACACACTTTGTTTGGAATAAAGTGTGTCGCTGATTTTGCTCCGCCTTCTCCATTTGTGCACTAAGCACTCGCTGTACAATCAAGCTCTCATAGTGCTCCGCGTCACCTGCATTAATGTGTTCTTCTATGTGTTCCTCACTACCTGCATAGTCAGCCGCAAGCAATGCAAGTGTATCTTCATCAAAATCACTAGCAGATGAACACTCACCATCATCTTTGACAATCATAACACGCTTGTTTGGGCAGTCACGCATCATATGGCCATATCCCTTGCACCGATGACATTGTATGTTGCTTGTTCTACCTGTCGATGCCATGGATGAAGTACTCGCAGCCGGCTTTTGCGCTGTCTTCGCTACTGAATTGGTGGGGGCAGCTCAAGTCTTGTCACTAGATGATGGCGTAGGAGTACGTGTAGACAGAGTTGTAGACGTGCGCTACTGCCATGAACTAGCTTTCCCTGCAGAAACATTAGTCCTTGTGCTAGCACATCATCCCTGCACTTCCCATTCAGCTTTACAAGCAAGATGAAACAGTTTGGTTACGTTATTGTATTCTTTGTAAGCGAGTATATCCTGAATTTCCTGATTTAACCCACCTAAAAATCTAGCCATAGCAGGTTCCTCATCCTCCTCTAATTTACAACGCAACATACCCGTTTGTAATTCCTGATAGTATTCTTCTACACTTTTAGAACCTTGTCTCAATTGCTGCAACTTATTTATCATATCACGGGCATAGTAAGATGGAACAAATCTAGCTCTCATGGCTCGTTTCAGCGCATCCCAAGTTTTAGGTATGTTATTAGGATTTTTCTTGCCATATTCGATCCACCAAACAGAAGCAAAATCTGTGAACTCACTAGTAGCAGCCCTAACATGTGTGTTCTCAGGAAATTCATGGCATGCAAACTTTTGATCAACAGCAATCTCCCAAGTAATGTATGCATCAGGGTCATATTTACCATCAAAAGGAGGTATTTTAAATTTAATCTTACTAAAAGCATCATCATTATTGTGTACCTCGCGTCGGCGGCGGCCACCCATACCTCTACGGTTGTGACGTAGGCGACGTCGATCACGAGTGTCTCGATCATCATGTTCAGTATCACCTGTGTATTCTTCATCATAACTACCATCCTCTCGATCTTCCTCCTTCTTTTCTTCTTTATGCTTGTCTTTATCATTGTTGTGGAGGTCATCAAAACGCCTCAGCAGAGTAGCAAGGCTTTTGTCCACACTAGCAATGGACTTCTCCAAACCTGCAAGCTTGTTGTTTGCAGCAATCTGCGTAGCCTCCAACTGCCCAAGTTTGTCATTTGTCACCTGCAAGTCATTATCAAGTCCCTCCATGTGTAGCTTCACTTTCCTTTCAAAATGTTGTATGACGCCCTTTGTGCGAGGCGAATGTGGAATTTGGTTATCTTCGTCGGACCCTGACATGGTTCAAAGACAAAGACAGCAAGAAGACAAGTGAAGAAATAAAAGCCCTACAACTACTAGGATGTAGCTACAGCAAGTCGCTCACTCTCCACCTGTTACACAAGTTCTTACCAGTTCTTACCTTGCTCGACAGGAGGGGTCGTCTACCAACAAGTCTGCAGCAATGGATGAAGTGTATCGGTGCCACAGCACGAGACCTGTCAAGCTATAGAATATGTGGAGCTATAGGTGGGCTGAAACAAGGAACGAACTAGCACCACGTTAGTTATAAAAAGCAAGCTGAATAATCATTCAACCAGCGGTACTGTGCTGGTCCTAGTCTAAACTGTGCTAGAGATGCGAGCCTAGACACAAAGGAGAGCACAACACACCACCCAAAGTGAACGAAAAATCTCTAAGATCAGCCCCTTTCTCTTCTTTTCTTTTGCTTCTTTCTCTTTTTTTCTTTTTTCTTTTTTTTGAATATATTTTTTTTCAGGGGGCACTCAAAACTGATTATATGAACAAGAACACTCCCAAAGAGTAACTCAGCACACACACTTTTTCCAAAAGGGCAGGGGTATTCCGGTAAAAAAAAGGAGAGCACAACACACTCTCTCTCTCTCTCTAGAGTAAGCCACTCGTTTAGATATGAATACTTGCTGCGTGGTTAGTTTGATATTTGTAGCACAGGGTGAACTGATTCCTCGTCCGATTGGAACTTCTAATTCTACTCGGACTTCACCAACAGCGAGGAATAACCAATTCCTTGATCCGACTCAAACTTGAAAACCTACTTGGATTCAACCAACAGAGAGGAACAGCCAATTCCTTGTCCAATTCAAACTTCAAACCCTACTTGGATTCGGCCAACAGAGAGACTATATGATAGCGCATGTTGTGATAGGAAAGTGACAAGAACTCAAAACTCTAAGGGAATAAACTAAGACCAGCAATCCGACACACCCGATGCAACCGAATACTCAACAAGCCCTAACTAGGTAGCACTAGCCATGGCTCAAAGGTCTATAGGATTGCAGGAAACTAATCTACTATTTTTTTGGCTTTTCTGGACTATAGGAAAAATAAAATAGTGAAGGATTGGAAGTCTCTCACCGATAAACCTTGCTCTGATTACCAATTGATATGAACCCGCAAGGGTTTGTGGTCGATCTTTCGATGAGAGGCGTGAGATAACTCGATTGGTGGATGGAGATGACGTTCACGGCCTGACTACAGCCTTCCAAGACCGCGCCTTAGTGACCGATACACCACTTCCCAAGGCTGTCACGATCTTGTGGAGCACGACAACCAGCCCCTAGGGCTCCCATCCTGCAAGCAATCGAAGAACTAGCAAGAACGAGGAAACAAGCACTAAAATTGCAAGATAAAATTGAAGGTTTCACACTGAATCTTATTATGAGTGGGGTTCCGAAGACAAGGAGACGGGCGACTGGATCAGCACGCGCACCTACAAGCAAGTAGCGATGGCTAAACTTGATCTAAACAAAACCCAAGTGTTCCTGGTGGCGGCTAAGGGGTATATGACATGTGGAGGATGACCACAAGAGAGTTTGGGTCATGCTCCAACCCTAGGACGCGTCCCTACTGGACTCTAAACGATACAAGCCCATTGGGCTAACTTAAGGTGGCGCAGCACCCTAGACAGAATAGACCTCTCGGTGATTTTTGGACTGTTGACGCCGCTTCTGAGCAGGTATGAGTACGAGGTCAGATCCATATGAAAGTAGACTTTATTAGCTTTCCAACAAGTCTAGAATCACCCCAATCCGACTCTGTATGTAACCGTGGCGACCGTCGCAAGTTGGAGGTGTGCTGCAGTCCGAATCCAGCCTACGCGAGTCCTTTTCCCTTTCGGTCTTCTCCTTGATTCCTAATCAAAACAAGAGTGCATGTGTCTCCAAGATCTAAACATGATGGACAAGAGCTCAAGAAGGAACTCACTTGATGATTAACTTTTCGAGCACGAGCATGAGTAATAGGACCAGCAGGTGTCGGCGTGGACAGCATGGATGTATGATCGGTGTTGATGTCCTCATCATGAGTGTACCATAGCCAGAGATGGCCAGCATACCACCACTAACCTCCACCATCCGCCATGGCCGCCATCAAGCTTGCTCCGACGAGTCACCAAGACAACTAAGCCTACTAGTCGATGCGCGTGGGTGAGATGAGTGCAGTGGTGAAGACGTTACCGCCGGAGACCTCGCCATCAGTGAGCTCCATCCCCAACTTTGTCTTGTTGACGAGTGGGTCTCCGTTGACCACGGGCCCTAGCTATCAATCGGATATGATTTGATTTTATGGATTTATTTCACAGATTTGAATGCATGTTTCACAAATTCATATCTCAAGCTAAGAGTGTCCAATTTTGGCGAACCAAATTTTGTTAGTTTCATCTTGAAGTGTAGTATTTGATAAAAATATGAGATGCACTATTTCTAGTATTTTTCTAGGAGAATAAAATGTAGCTAGATAAATGCTTTTTAAATGGTTTCTATCTTATAAATTGCATAACTTGAGCTAGATAGCTGATAAAATTGTGATTAGAATTTTGCTGGTCTTGTGTTGACATGCTCTAGCTAGGAAAATACTAAACTTGTAGTGGTCATATTTTGAATATGGTCTTCATATTTAATCCTAATTAATTACTAGTTTCTGGTGAAATTAATTGGGGTAAAAATACATAACATATGATCATGCAAATTTGTACACAATATTCTTATGCTTGGTGGAATGTAAGAAAAATATTAAATCTATTGGTTGACACTTTTCACTATGCTAAACTATTTTTGCTAAAATAAGCCTATGTATCTTGTCATTTTTGTAGAGGTAGTTGTACTTATCCAAATGGCATGAATTTGTATAGTTGACTATTGAGGTCATTTGTAGGCTACTGTAATTTTCTCAGAATTTGTTAAGCACTGGAAATATTTATCCCTTAAATCACCTTATTATATAAGGAAATTAATAAATGGATATAAATAATTTAGTTATGTTTAACCATGATATTTTCTATGGTTCTTGTGATGCATATGATATGTTTATGTTATTAGTTAGGATTAAAAGTAATTGGTTATATGCAACTAGTTAATTATTGCTTTATAATTCAACTAGATGGCTGCATGTATGGTTTCGGTTGTGATGATAATTTCATTATGATAATGGTCTTTTATGTTAAACTTGTTAATAAAAAAGTTGTAGATAACTTACTTATATACCTTGTGTTGAATTTTCATAGTCATAGGCCTTATGGTTTAAGAATTATGGCTGTTAGAAGTCTGCTGTCCGAAATGCTTGTTCTCAGGACAGATTTGAATGATTGAATTATTTGACCTACATAACTGCTGAGTCACATTAAGATGATTAAAACAAAGTTGTAGGCAATTTATTAAGCTTTCTAGAATGTCCACAACCATATTATTTTGATATGTATAACTCTAGTTATGGTCAAAAGAAGTGGCTACTGTCTTGTAGTCTAGAAAATGATTTACATAAGTCTTTGCTTAAGTACTAGAGAAGAGATAGGCACCTACTCAGTAAAATAAGTTGCAACTTGTTGTTACTTCAATGCAAAGCTATTGAAAATACTTGGGAGGATGCATTCATCACATCATATCATACTATACATGTCATCATATATGCATTTGTGATACTTATTTCATGGTCATACATATAGGATCGTCCAAAGAAATAACTCTGTTAGAGTTCAATGAAGAAGAGGAGGATCAGCGGGAGACGCCTCAGGCCACAGCTCTAGGAGAAGAGGAGTAGACTCTCAAAATCTCCCTGAGTGCCTGGATCACTGGCCAACGTCTTTCCTCAAAGGCAAGCCCTAGAGCATTCTATGTCTTCCATGTTTTACAAAATATTACTTGAGTCCTTCATGTTTGATGCATTAGGTTATAAGAGTTGGTTGGAAACACTTGATGCATAAAACTATCTTGTCTAGTTACATATACCTTTGACCCTGTGTAGGTCTAGGATCGAACATATGCTTAGCTATGCTTAGACCAGTAGAAGTCGGGTGATTTCCTATCACCTGCGAGATATAGGTGGATACCGAAGCACGGTTGGCTATATTTGCTATCATGGAAAAGAACCATGGGGTAATATAAATGGAGGCCGAGCGGAGTCTATGTGTATGTTGACTCATGTGATTCCGTCTATGCCGATTAAGGGTTGTACCGTTGTTGGCACTTCTGACAAGATTGAACGCATGCCTCTTACTTAGCTAGCCAGATAACTCTTTTAGAACACGAAGCCGAGTAGCTCAACTCAGGCTAGGCCCTATTCTGTTAGAGTGCGTACTTTGGATGGTAGTAAGGATGTGCAGGGAGCCAGGCATGAGCCCAAGGGTAGGGTAGTCCTGATCGTCCTTGCAGCTGGTTGTCCCTGATTGTGCGGCGCTGGGCGAACCCATGAAATGTGTACTTGAGATGTACCAAAGGTGACCTAAGGTGACCGTTGATCTGGTCTATGTGGGTTTGTGTTTGGAATATATTCTTAGCTGGTTGAAATCGATTTGAATCGCCGTCTCTCCCGAACAGTGAGAAAACTTGGCTAGCTCCAACATTGTAGTAACTGTGTTATGGAATGTGATGGTTCAGATGAACATAGAATTACTACACCGGCTTTGGTTACTATTGTATGCTACTAAATGATATACCACATGTTTGGCATATTTTAGTTGCTAATCTAGAGACGAATAGCCAAAATTAACTTGATGACCGAATTATAATTATACAACTGAGTTAGTCGCTTTTTATGTAAAATGTTGTCAAGCTACCTCCACTTATAAAGCCTTGCATAATCCTTGGAGTCACATTATTTTTGGTTTATGATGGGTAAGTCTAGCTGAGTACCTTCTCGTACTTAGGGTTTTATTCCCATTATTGCAGATGGTACAGTTTATCATGGCTGTTGCAAGAACTACTTCTATCCCGCCGTGGATGAGGAGTCAGCCCTAGGTAGGCATCTCTTATTAATCCTTCTTACATGCTTTTGTGGGAGTGTGATCACGAGTTGGCACTGTATTTGAACTATGATGGCAAATGTTAGCTTCAAACTTTAATTTGCTTCCGCTACTATCTACTAAACTTGGTTTGTAATAACCTTAATTGTACTCTGGTGAATGAACTATATTTGTGAACTTTATGTAATATGTGACATGTATGTTGAATTATGTACGATCTTGGTTGTATGTTGATGGTTAATCAAGACCCGTCGTGGTACTCGATGGACTACCGGGTTTATATGGGTTCAAGTATGACAGTTCAATCGCTTGTGGGCTACCATTGTACTTGTGCTCTTATAAATTAGTTGGTTCTGCTACAGTCTCAATGACACTTCAACTAGAACCATCATGTTGAGGGAACCCTAGAGTAACGATGCTTTCCTAGTGCCACTTCCTAGGAGTTTTGATCTCCAAAACTTAGCCTATGCTATTCAAACCATGACCCTCCTTGATATTCCAGTGGTATATGAGTTTCTGGATATGTTTCTAGATGAATTGCTTGGGTTGCCACCCGACAGGGATGTAGAGTTTAAGATTGAGTTATTATTGGGTACAACACCCATCTCTCAGAGGTCATATAGAATACCACCAAATGAGCTAGCTGAGCTTAAGGTTCAATTACAAGAGCTTTTAGAGAAAGGTCTCATTCGACCTCGCTCATCTCCATGGGGTTGTCCTGCCTTATTTGTGAAGAAGAAAGACAAATCCTTGTGGATGTGTGTGGACTACCGACCACTTAATACCGTAACGGTTAAGAACAAGTATCATGTGCCTTGAATTGATATCTTGTTTGATTAGTTGTCAAGGGCTAAGGTGTTCTCCAAGATCGATTTGAGATCTAGTTACCATTAGATTAAAATTAGGCCGGAAGACATACCTAAAACTGCTTTCTCCACTAGGTATGGCTTGTATGAGTATTTGGTCATGTCTTTTAGGCTGACAAATGCTCCTACATATTTTATGTATTTGATGAATTTGGTGTTCATGCCCGAGCTAGATAAGTTCATGGTTGTGTTCATCGATGACATTCTAATCTATTCAGAAAACGAGGAGGATCACGTAGAGCACCTAAGAGTTGTTCTGACCAGACTAAGAGAACATAAGTTGTATGCTAAGTTTAGCAAGTGTGAGTTTTGGCTTCAGAAAGTACCTTTTGTAGGGCACGTGCTGTCAAAAAATGGGATCTCCATAGACCCCTCAAAGGTGCAAGAAGTTATGGATTGGAAGGCCCCAACTTTAGTTCATGAAGTTTGGAGTTTTCTTGGTTTAGCAGGTTACTACCATCGGTTCATTCTAGACTTCTCCAAAATCGCAAAGCCAATGACAAGATTGCTTGAAAAAGATGAGAAGTTTGTGTGGACTCCTGAGTGTGAAGCTGCTTTTCACACTTTATGAACTTTGTTGACTTTAGCTCCTATTTTGGCACAACCTGATATCGAGAAACCTTTTGATGTGTTTTGTGATGCATCAGGTACTAGTTTGGGATGTGTTCTTATGCAGGAAGGCCGAGTCATTGCTTATGCCTCACATTAGCTAAGAAGCATGAAGTCAATTACCCAACTCATGACTTGGAATTAGCAACGGTTGTCCTTGCATTTAAGATTTGGAGACACTATTTGCTTGGCAATGTGTGTCATATTTACACAGATCATAAGAGTCTTAAGTATATCTTCACTCAACCCAAATTGAATATGAGACAGAGAAGATGGCTAGAATTAATCAAAGATTACAATTTAGAAGTACATTATCATCCTAGCAAAGCGAATGTTGTTGCATACGCTTTGAGCAGAAAGTCTCGTTGTAATTCTGTGTTAGAAGATGGCTTCAATTTGTTACATCTTGTTGTGTAGCATAATATTATGATCAGTTGTTCTCTTGAGAGCAAGCTTTAGAAGACCGATCCAGGTGTGTTCCACATCAAAAGAAAGATGAAAGAGCTAGAGACTAAGCATTTCATGACCGATGAGAACAGTGTTCTATAGTTTAAAGATAGACTGGTAGTGCTAAAGGATAAGGAACTTAGAAACCACATCTTAGGTGAGGCTCATTCTTCTAAACTATCCATTCATCTGGGTAGTAGTAAAATGTATTAGGACATGAAGACCCATTTTTGGTGAACCAAACTAAAGAAGGAAATTGTAGATTATGTTGCTAAATGTGATAATTGTTGCCGAGTTAAGGCTATTCATTTGAAACCTGTTGGGTTGCTTCAACCACTATCTATTCTAGGTTGGAAGTGGGAAGAAGTTAGCATGGATTTATTGTTGGACTTCCACCTACTCATAAGAATTTTGATTCCATATGGGTGATTATGGATTGCCTAAGTCTACACATTTCATTCCAGTCAGAACCAACTATCGACCGCATGAGGATGCTGAGTTGTATTTCTCCCACATAGTACATCTACATGGCGTGTCAAGAACCATTGTGTCTGATAGAGGGCCTCAATTCACTGCTTGTTTTTGGGAACATTTTCACAAGATGTTAAGCACCAACTTAGTCAGAAGTTCTACCTATCACCCTCAGACATCTGGCAAACTGAATGGGTAAATCAAATATTGGAAGACATGTTGAGAGCTTGTGTCATCTCTTCAAAAGGTTCATGGGAAAAATGGTTACCTTTAGCTAAGTTTTCCTACAACAATAGTTATCAAGAGAGTATTAAGATGGCTCCTTTTGAAGCTTTATATCACCATAAATGTAGAACTCCTTTGAATTGGGTTGAACCCAGAGAAAGGAGATACTATGGTATTGATTTTGTCAAAGAGGCTGAAGAGCAGGTGCATATCATTCAACAACATATAGAAGCCACTCAATCAAGGCAGAAGAGTTATGTGGACAAGAGAAGAAGACTCATTGAATTTGAAGTAGGGGATTATGTATACCTGAAAGTGTCACCCAGTTACCTCCAGAAAGGTATAATGGTTCAGGGTAAAAAGAAAGCTTGCATCCAGATATGTAGGTCCATATCCAATCATTGAGAAAAGCAGAAGAGTAGCCTAAAAGATCTAGTTACCTCCAGAAATGAGGGATATCTTCAACTTTTTTCATGTATCCCAATTAAAGAAATGCTTACGTGTTCCAGAAGAAAGAGTGGAGTCTAGAGATATCAAGTTAGAATCGGATCTAGCCTATGAAGAGAAGCCAGTGCAAATTATAGATAGGAAGGATAGAGTAACTCAAAATCGTGTGATCAAGTTTAACAAAGTGATGTGGAATAATCATAGTGAGTAGATGCTATGTGGGAACAGGAAGATTATTTACGTGAGGTTTATCCCACCTTTTATGAAAAATGGTAGGTCTTTCGAATCTTGGGACGAGATTTCTATAAGGGGAAGGGGCTATAACACCCTAGGTGTTAGTCTTGCACTATTGCCTTGCATTTCATGAGCACAAGCATCATTCAAGCATTCATGGGCATGAGCATAAGAAGTTTCATCTCATTCACTTTATCTTTATCACATGTGATGTTGCTTATATACATACATATGCTTGTGATCATGGGTGATGAATGTGAGAAATAGTAGTGAGGTCACAAAAACACCTTAGACATATCTAGGATGGTACTTGGAACAATTTTGGCATTCATGACATGGACCAAAACAACCCCCAAGTCATAGTTATTCTAGAAACTCCAATTTTCATGATCCTACTTTGACCAAAGTTGAACTATGCTTTAGATTGTTTGCATGGTAGTGCACTCTTAAGAAAAGTTGTAGTACTTGACTAGAGTAACAACTTTCAGTTTTGGGCCAAGACCTAATTCAGTGCCTAACATGGTCAAATAGGGCTCACAAGAATCAACAAAATGCTGTTTTCAAACTTAGAAATTTTTCTAAGAACTGATTTATAGTTTCATGTACCATACTTTGAAGCTTTGCATTTTGAAAACCATGGTGAATTAGAGGAAACTTTCTAAAGCAAAGTTGTAGATCTCGTGTAGCTCTACAATTCTTAGTAATGGAGTTTATGCCAACTCACCACGGATTAGGAACACTAGTGGCTTGAACTTGTGCTGTTAGTCAGCAATTGAAGGCCTAAACCGGCCTTTGCTGCCCGCGTCAGTGGCTGACCGGGCATAGGCTGTGGCTGCCGTGTGGAGGCTATGGCCACCGCATGGAGGCCGTACACCAATGATGGGCCCACGCATTAGGCTGGAGCAGGTAGAAGAGGGCGCCGCATCGCGCTCGCTCACTCTCTCTACCTAGCCTTGCCCTCGCTCTTTCTCTCACAGCCGAGCCATGCCACCATCGCCATCGCCGCATGCCTCCACCATGCTCGCTCACCATGCATGTAGCACCACCACCCAATCCACCTTGCCCACAGCTTTGCCACCACCTCCTCTATCTCCTCGACCCGCTAGCTTCATGACTTGAGCAAGGGTAAGGCCACATTACGCCGTCATTGCCATTGCCGTGGTCGTGGTGCGCCACCAAGCTTAATCTCACCATGGCCAGCCACAACTGGTGCTCCTCTAACCTCCCTCACCCTTAGTTGCTCATCGCCATAGGGTCTAGATGCTAAGGCCAAAGCCGGTTTAACCGCTACCACCACAGCCACGCGGGAACACGTGACCATGCCATGCACATCTGCCATGGTCGCACGCACGAGATCGCTGCTGCTAACCTCAATCGGATGCCCTTAGACCACTCGGGTGCCCATTACTATGTCGCCTAAAGCCTTATCATCTTTCTCAAAGATGGAGACCTGCCTTCGGCTACCGTCTTATCAGAATGTTGATGTCACCGCCATGCGCTGTGCGCCGCCGCACCGCCATGCACACAGCCGGAGCGTGCCACCGCTCCACCATGACCTAGACCTAACCCTAGAGCTCCACTAGGTCACCATGAAGCTATATCCATGCTCACCCAAGCATGCCATGGCTAGGGATGGCCAAAGTGCCACCGCGCACCTCCACCAAGCCGCATTAGCGCCACCACCGTAGCCAATCGCCATTAGAGGTCTGACGACCTACCTCATTCGATGCGGGGTGTTGAGTGGAACATGACAGAGGTAACCTCGTCGCCAGAGACCTCACCGATGGTGAGCTATTGCCGGTCAACCTCTATCCTCTATTTTTGTTTTGCTGATGAGCGGGCCCCGTTGACCGTGGGCCCCATCTGTCAGTCTGTGTTCTTTGATTTTCATATTTTTTTCATAGATTTGAATACATGTTTTAAAAATTCATATCTCGAGATAGGAGTGTCCAAATTGAGTGAACAAAATTTTGTTGGATTCATCATGAAGTGTACTATTTGATAAAAATATAAACCTACTGTTTGGGATATTTTTATAGGAGATTTAAATTGAGCTAGATAAGTGCTTTTAAATTGTTTTTAATCTTGTAAAATGCATAACTTGAGCTTGTAAAGTGATAAAATTGTGATTGCAATTTTTGTGATCTTGTGTTGATATGCTCTAGCTAAGAAAAATACTAAACCTACCATAAGAATAATTGGTATATGGTCTTCCTATTTAATCTTAAATAATTGCTAGTTTCTAGTGAAAATAAATGGGGTGAAAATACATAACTAATGATCATGAAACTTTTTACACAATGTTATGGTGCTAGGATGAATGTAAGAAAAGTATGAAATCTATTATTTGACACTTTTCACTAGGCTAAACTATTTTTGCTAAAATAAGCCTATGCAACTTGTTATTTTTGTAGAGATGGCTATACTTATTCAAATGGCATGAAATTTGTGCAGTAGACTTTTGGGGTCATATGTAGGCTACTGTAATTTAATCAGAATTTACAGTGCAATTTTGATATATTTTCATCATTTCACCTTGGTGTCTAAATAAATTAATAAAGGCATTTAAAATAATTTATTTGGGTTTAACCATTATGTTTTCTAAAGTGTATATGATGTATATGAATTGTTGGTACCATTGGTTGTGTCCAAATTTGATTGCTTGTATGCAGTGAAATATTAATTGCTCTATAATTCAATTTTAGTGACTGTTTTGGATAGTTTCTGTTGTTAAGTAAATTACATGGGTAAAATGATGTTTTTTGTGAATCTTGTCAATAATAAAGTTGTAGATAACTTACTTATATTGCTTGTGTCCAATTTTCATAGTAATAGGCTAAATGGTTTGAGAGTTATAGTTGTTGGATGTTGGTCTCCAGAAATGCTTGTTCTCTAGAATTTCTGGATAGATTTGGGAAATCACTTTGTTTGACCCTGGTAGCCATTGAATCATCTTGAGATGAATATAAGAAAGTTGTAGGCAGTTTAATAAGATTTCTAGAAAGTCTAAGATCATAGTATTTGGTTGAGTAGAACTCTAGATATAGCCAAAATAATTAGCTACTGTTTACAGCAGGAAAATGACTAAGTCAATTGTTATTGTTTGTCTTATGTGATGCTTGTATAGATGCTTAGGCTAATTGAGATTAGTTGTTAGCTGCAGGTTCTAAGCCTCTTACTGATGATGAACAATTTTATCTTTGGTTACTAGAACTTGGTGAGTGTATGTTTCTTAGTACTATAGAAGAGATATGCACCTACTCCTGTAAAGATCAACTAGAAGAAAATTTTACATCTACTTGGTCAATGAATGTTAAACTTATCATACATCTTGTGGATAACCATGCTCATGCATATACAATTTATCATGTCATCTCATCTCTTATGCATTCATTATACTCATTTGTGCATATGCATGCAATAGGTTCCCTAGAAGGAGTGATGCTCCTCGAGTTTGAACTCGAGCGTCAGGAGGAGCAGCAGGCAGCCTAGGAGCAGGAGGTTTAGGTGGAAGGAGGAGTCAACATGGAAGATCTTCCTAAGTGTCCTAACCACCAACCTTTCCTTATTCTTGAAAGGCAAGCCCTGGAGCATTATAAGCCTCCTATGTTTTTACAAATATCACTTGTGCCCTTTATGTTTGATGCATTAGGTTTTAGGAGTTGATTGAAAACACTTTGCTGTATATATTTTCCTTATAGAGACAAATATATCTTGAATCCTTGGTTGGTCCAGGGATGAATATATGCTTAGCCTTGCTTAGTATAGTTGAAGTCGGGTGCTTTCCTGTCACCTGCAAGATATAGGTAGATACCTAATCATGGTTGGCTATAATTGCTATCATAGAAATAACCATGTGATGATGAATAAAAAGGAGACTGGACGGGATTGTGATAGAGAAGCAACAAGGCATGGAGGTCTTGGTGACTATTTATCCTTGTCTATGTCGGTTAAGGACTGATTCACAGCACATCCATATGTCGTATTGAACGCATGCCTAACACTTAGTTGGCCGGATAAGTCATTGCGACCGCGAAGTCGAGTAGCTCAACTTAGGCTGGGACCCGACAAGTGAAAGTGTGCATATTGGATGCAGTAAGGATGTGCGGGGAGCCAGTGACATGAGTCCAAGGGTAGGCCACGCTTGAACTTCCTGGTAGACTGGTAGAATCTCTGAGGGTGTAGTGCTGATCAGACCCATGACTATACCTAAATTGTACCAAAGGTGACCCGACGCGAGCCCGATAGGGGAAGTATGGGTTTGTGTTAGGAATAACTCCCCAGCTAGTTTGAATTGATTTGAGTCGCCTCTCTCCTAGATAGTGAGAACTTGACTGAGCAGCGGTAACATAGCATTAATTGATGGAACTTGATGGTTATGATAATGCTCAAATTATTACACCAGATATGGTTACTATTGCTTGTTAGCTTAATCAAGTGATTGCTCTAGTATAGGTGCTATTCTAGAGATGCTTAATTGAATAGGTATTCAAATTGATGCTAAAGGTACTAAATCTCCCAGTTATGTTACTTAAGCTTTTATGCAAAATATTGTCAATCTAACTCCATCGATAAGGCCTTCCATACTCCTTGGTGTCATATTATTTCTGGTTTATGACGGTAAGTCTAGCTGAGTACATTCTCATACTTAGGGTTTATTCCCTCTGGTTGTAGATGACATGATGTATCATAGGTACTATAAGAACTGCTTTCATCCTACCATGGATGAGGACTAAACCATGGGGCATGGTACTCCTAAGATATCCTCTCTATTCTGCTTTTGCTAGAAATGACCGCGGTACTAGCATGTATTTGAACTAAGTGTGATGTTGATGTCAAATTACTTTGCTTGTGCCTATTTAAACTTGGTTTGTAATAACTATGTGAACTCCGATGTATGTGAGATATTTGTGAACCATGATGTAACATCTGACTGGTTGTGTTGAATCATGTACGATCTTGGTTTGTATGTTGGTTGTTGGAGATCCTTTGTGATTTCATCGGACTTCCGGGTTTATATGGGCTTAAGTATGATAGTTTGATTGCTTTGGTGTTTGCTATTATACTTGTGCTCTTATAAATTGGACGGTTCTATTACATAGCTCATTGGGACAACGCTCACCTAGGGGCTGCTCTATGACAGCGAGGTCATGCAACTGCATCAAGGAGGCCATGGGGGAAGCTGATGCCGTGTTCTCGATCCTAGGGCATCCCGTGATGTGGCTAGACGTGGGCTATATCGAGCTATTGGTGGGGTTAGTCTTCAGGGACTCTATCATGCCTGCTACCAGAGCATGCGGCCATGAGGGTAGTGAACTGTGCCATAGATGAACAAAGGAAGAAGAAGAAGGATGACGAGGAGAAGAAAAGATGGCCGAAGCAGTGAGCGAAGCTACAGCGAGGGAAGCAGCATCAAGGTTCATCAGGAGAAGAGGAGGAAGAAGAGGAGGAGGAGGATGACAGCTCTAGGTCGCCCATCCCTTAGGATGATTTGGCCACCGGGGATGAGGACCTACCTTCACCACAAATAGGGCTCTTCCTACAGCATGCCACGGGGTAAGAGGGGGAGGACGCGCCCCTAGAGCTAGCGGAATCAAACCGCCTAGCCCTTGTCCGAACATTCGACGGCGGCCTCTGAAGCTGGTGGAATCAGGCTGCCTCGCCTTGTCTAGGCCTTCTATGGTGGCCTCGGTGCCGGTGAAATTAGACCGTCCAGCTCTATCTGGGCCGTCTATGGTGGCCCGAAGCCGGTGAAAATAGGTCGCCCTAATCATGTCTGAGCCTTCGGTGGCACCTCCGGAGTTAGTGGGAGGTGGTCGTTCTAATTCGTCTGAGCCCTCCAAGCTGAGGGAGGGCTCAAAGTGGTAACATGCCAATGAGAAGTAGCTAGGGTCAAGCAAGTCGGCCCAAAATGTCCTCACATGATGGCATCAAGGTGATTCATCCTTTTGTCTTAACGAATTTTTGCTATGAACTGACCGTCATGTCCCTTGCAGCGTTGGAGGACATGAGACTCTCTTATGCCTCGCTCTGAAAAAGATCCCCCCGATAAACGCACTAGGAGCCAGTTGGCACCACACCGTTGGTGAGCGTGAGTGGCGTTGGGGCGGTCATGGTGTCGACCAGGGAGGCACAGCCAATGGCTGCGTCCATGGGAGAGCAGGTAGAGGATGTCATGTCTAGGGCACCCGTGGTGGCATGGCATGGTCGGTCGTGTCCTCGATGTCACAGGCAAAGGTGGCATGGCCAGAGCCGTTGTCTGTGTAGGTGGTCATGTCTACGGCGGGGTGGACAGAAGGGGGTGCACTCAAGGCATCCTTCATGGATATGACGATAGGGCAGGCCTCCATGTCCACATCACTCACCCCCTCTATCGCTAGAGGAGTCGCTCTAGAGGTGCTGCCGCCGCAAGAGAGGTTAGAGTCACTTGAGGTTGGCACGAGGATGTCCCAGTCTCTAGTCCAGGTGGCTGCCCTCGATGATGTAGCAGAGGAGAGGGAATGGGGGATCATCCACACAGAGGTTGGGGATGCAGTTCATGCACTAACCACCATGCTGAGCTTGATGCGCGACATTATCGCCCTAGTTGGCTAGGTATGATATGACCATGTTTCCAACCCTCATGTTCTCTTTCTGTGCCTCTAAGTCTTGTCTTCTTCATAGATCCTTATGGCCCATAGCTAGGAGAAGTCCCAGTTCCTTGCCGAGGAGACACGGTGGAGTGAGGGGCTGGCAGCATAGCTTGCTATCGCCTGTCAGGAGGTGGCTGAGCTTGTCCCTGCTAGCCGATAGGTGGCTGACCTCTGAGTTATGGAGAAGGATGCTCATGACAACACCCATGAGGCCGAGGAGAAGCTCGGGGCCTTGATCGAGAGGGTGCGCAAGGACACCATGGAGGCTGAGCGGCTACGAAAGGAGCAGAACAATTTGCTATACGCAGTAGTAGGAGCTCCGCATTGGGATTGACCTGGCTCATTAGGAGTGCGCTAACACTTAGTGGCAGATTGACCACCTCAAGGATGAGCTTTAGGGGGAGAGGAACCTAAAGGTTACAGCCAAGGGCATGTCCAATGGGCTCGCCATGGAGGTCGGTCAATGCCAAGATGAGGTTCGACACCTAGAGGCCGAGGTAACCTAGCAGCAAGATGAGGTGCATAGGCTTCGGGCAGATGTGAATGGTAAGTCTCTGGTTTCCCTTGTTGTCTTTCTCCCTAGGAATCCATGGTAAGCCTTTTAACATAGTCGGTACATGACTTGGGCAGGTCTCGATGACAAGTTTAGGGCAGGAGGTGGTGAAGAGCTATGGCCTAGAGAAGGAGCTCAACGAGGTGAAGGACACCCTCTAGAAGGAGAGCGATGAACATGACAACCTACTCATCGCTGTCTAGCTGGTCTACGAATGAGCTTCAAGCTAGCCTTTGAGTAGGAGACAAGCTCGCTCATGGTTTGCACTACCCGGATCATGGATTAGGCATGTGATATGGCTAGGGGAGCGCATTGCTTTGGTGTTCACTAATCGTTTTGTGATCATTCGTTCTCATTACTGAGAACATTGATCTGGCGACAATGAGCCAAGGCTTTGCGCCCATATATACTGACATAGAGCTGGACAACATCGAAGAAGGAGGTGGCTCCCCTAGGCGCAAGACCTTTCTACCAAGATAGAAGATGAAATCATCCCCCTAAGGTGTTAGTTTAGTCAGATAGGTCAGGTGGCACATTTGCAATAAGCGAACAAGTTCCAACCCTTTTGTTTCATTTAAACAAACTTGTTCTTTTGTTTCGGTTGAACAAATTTGTTCTTTCTTCATTTTTTATGTGTAAAAAGGGTTAATGCATTATGACCCTTCATATTGTTAAGACTGTAGAGCTCGAGGTGTGGGCAAAAAAATCTGATCCACTGTTAAGCAAGAGTGTTATAGCCCCTGGGTGTAGGTTTCTTGTAGTCCGACCAGTTTTACTCGGCGTTCATTTCCACAAACCTTGCCTCTAGGTTTTTAACATGAGAAAGGGTCGGGCACGGTGACTGTTTTAGAATGGATATGTCAGTGCAGAAAGTGACCAACAAGTAAATATTTGTAGTTTTGCTATACATTGTGATTGGAGGTGGCCTAGCACTCAATGACACAGGGTTTATACTAGTTTAGGCAACATGCCCTATGTCTAGTTCGAGTTGGTCGATGACTTTATTCCTGAGCCTAGGTGCTCAAAGTTTGCAGTGGGGTTACAAACGAGAAGGAGAAAGATGGGGGGTACAAGAGGTCTGGTCGGAAGGGCCGAGAGTGACAGGAGCCCCACTATGAGCTAAGTGTTCAAGCATGTGCTTGTGGTTCGAACCTAGTGGTTCTATGGTTGTGAACTAGTGAACTTGATCAATCTAAATGAATCTAAATCTACTTAGTCTTTTGGGAGAGAGCGCATCCCCTTTTATAGATGAAGGGGATGGCCTTACAAGTGAGAGGGAGAGAGTATGTATGCTACTGAGCCTTGTTGCCCACACCAGTGGGTACTAGGATCATGGTAGGCGCCCACAACACTGTTGGATGTTAGATGCACGTGGGAGGTTGCGTTGTCTTCTTTGGGTATGACAGACATCGGTGCCTGCCACACTGTTGATACCTGGAGGTACGCAAGGGGTTTTACCATGTTTGACTGGTACGGTAAATGCCAGGCGCCGACAACACTGTCGATGCCTAGAGGCATGTGGGGGAGCCTTACCGTATGGGAGTTAATGGCGCCCACAATACTATAGTGGAAAATGTCGGTGCCTACAATACTACTTGGGTTCTGTCGTGACTAGGAGGGTCGAAGGGTACTACCTAGCAGGTGCATAGGGTACAGTCCCCGTTATTGTGGTTTGACTTGTGTGCCCTGTCTTGCTTTCTCCGTTCGTTCCCTGGTCCTTACCGAGCGAGCGTCCTTGGTCGGTTGGTCCTAGTCGGCTCTGAATCGCGCTAGTTGGAGAAGAGCAGTGAGTAGGGGTTTGGCTGCATCCTCGGTCGGAGACGTGGGTCAGAGTCAAAAGTAGTGCTTTGGCTAGGCCTCCTGGTTGGAGAGGCTGTCCTGGAGGTGGGCTAGGAGACCGAAGCGAGCGCTCCGATCGGAGAGGTGGGCCAGAGTCAGAAAACGGGCGCTAGTTCCTCCTCGGCTAGACCTTCCTGGTCGGTGACTGGATCGCCCTTCTGGCCTATCGCTTAGATACTCGGGCCAACCCACGAGTTGCGTGTTGTCTGCCTAGGGCAAGCCTTTGTTGGGAAGCCAGTCCACGAGGGACCCCGAGTTTATGAACCCGACAGGATATATATACCCTTATTATCCCCCAAGTGAGGCTCGACCCCTTGCCATTGTCGGGGTTAGGTTTCACTAAAGATCGATGAGATGATAGCGAAACTGGTAAGAGAAAGCATTTTTTTATTTTAGAAACGTTATTCTTAGTTTTTGTACGTACCCGTCCCTAGGATTCGAGCCGTCATCCTACGATCACACATTCGGTCTCCATGCAAGTCCCACTTCCCTTGAGCCCCCACGCATTGTAGGGGTCTGGTTAAGGGGTCAGCTCGTCTTTGTGATCGTCATCCCACAAGCGTTTTTCGATAAAACAGAGGGGCTGAGCCATTCCACATTTTTCCTAGATGGACAAAACATGGTGCTCGGTGAGCTATTAACGAGCTAGTCTGAGTGGGGCCATAGCTTCCCATTCGTGGGGGTTTGGCATGGGTCAGCTGGTGACCGACTCCAGATTCTCATTGTCCAATCCATATAGTTCTTGGGTCCATTCGATCAGTTCCAAGGGCTCATTGCCTTTCTTCGAGGGAAAACCATGGACTGGGAACCAACCAAGACTCGAACAGTGTGCTAGGATGCCCATGGTGCTCATGTGCCAGGGTACTAGCCACTAGTCAGCCCATCCCTTTCCACCCCTCACTCTAAGGGCACCCTGGAGTGGCTGTGAACCCATCAGAGGGCCAGTCTTCGAACTCCTAGGCCTGAATGGGCCATAGGAGCATTTTTAGCTCCATATCCCTCCTTACCTATGATGGTTCTCACGCCTGTTTATATCGATGCCGAGCAAGATGACATCAAGAAGGAGGTGGCCCCTCTAGGCATAGGACTTACCTACCGAGATAGAGGATGAGATCATCCCCCCAAGAAATTAGGTAGGTAGATAAGCTAGGCGGTTAACTTGTAATAAGTGGACAAGCTCTTAAATTTTGTTATGGCCAAATAGATTTTTAGCTCTTCTCCCCTTTTTGTATAAAAAGGTTAATGCGTTTCAACCCTTTATGTCGTTAAGGCGGTAAAGCTCGGGGTGCGGGTGAAAAAACTCTGATCACGCTTGGTGAGCAAAAATGTCGTAGCCGCTGAGGCAGTAGGTTTCTTGCAGTCTGACCAGTTTTACTCAGTGTTCATTTTTGCAACCCTTGCTTCTAGATCTTAATGTGAGAAAGGGTCAGGAGCTATGGCTTGAGGATTCTCCTGCTGGTCCCCTTCCTCTACTTTCGTCGAACTCTAGCAACATTATTTCTTCTTCCGATCCTAGATGTATGAATATGGCATAAGGTATTGCGAATGTATGCATGCCGACCAGTATAATATGATGATACATGATGAATGCATTCTTGTAAGAAACCTTAACATCATGGTACTGAAGTAATAACAAGTGTATCATGTTTTACTGAGTATGTGCATATCTCTTCTTGATTATTTAATTAACTACTTCAACAATTCATGTACCACACAACAAAACAGCAGCTACTTATTTTACTCATAACTGCAGTTCTACTTATCGAAATGCTGTGATCTTGGACTTTCTAGAAAGCTTATAAAATTGTCTCCAACTCTTACTTAATCACCAAAAGCTAATTCATAGTTTATCTTAACCAAAACAGACAAGCCATCCAGTGCTGTCCAGAAATTTCCAGAGAGCAAGCAATTCGGAAATACTAATTTTGAACAGCCATAACTCCTAAACTCTTTGGCCTGTTGCTCTGAAATTTTAACACAAGATACATGAAGAAGTTTTCTACAACTTTGTTATTAACCATTTTTACAGCAAACACCATTTTTACCATGCAACATACCAAACTACCAAACCTGTCCGAAAACCCGCTCAATTCGAATTATAAAGCAACAATACTTCTACTTCATATAAGCATTCAAAATTCGACACACAAAGTCTACCAACAGTGCAAGCATACCAAATACACTCAAGAAAACATAATGGTAAAGCCCAAAGTGTTTATCTACATGCCTTTATTATTTTATTTAGCTACTTAGGTTAAATAATAAACATATACTAAATGTGCATCATAAATTCTCAAAAATTTATAGTACCTTACTAATGCTACTAAAGGACTACTGTAAAAGTTTCATGCCATTTTACCAAGTAAAATATTCTATATAAAAATGACAATGACAGAAAGGCTTACAATAGCAAAAATAGAAAACCCTAGTGAAAAGTGTCGAGCAACAGATTTTATATTTTTCTTATCATCCATATGGTACTAGAATAACCTCCAACAAATTTCATGAATATTGGATTCATAAATAATTTATAAAAATTCATACAAAGATTACCTATTTATAAAAGAAAAATCTATAACTACAAATCAGTATATGCACTGATCCTCAAATTTTTATCAGAGCTCATACATGTCAATAATAGCTTACCACAAAAATTTCATAATTTTGGAGCACAGGAACTCTAGATATAAAATAAATAAATTTGCATGCATTCAAAAACACATTTCAAGTTTCAATTTAAATCTTCCAAAAACTTTACTGAAAATGCTAATATCATATTTTTCCTAAATACTAAACTTCCTAAGGAACACTACCAAATTTATTTCACAATTTTTTGAATCTACATAGCCCAACTTATCAAATTTCAAAGATTGTACCAAATCTGTAAACAAATGACCTATCCTATTTTCACCAGTCGCTGACAGCCTAGGTCCCACCTAATAGTGGACCCCACGTGTCAGTGACACTAGAAGCAGAGCAGCGGCGCTATTCGATACTGTGCGGCCATGGCTCATCGACGGCGAGCTTCGCCAGCAATGACATCTACACATCATGACCCCCACGACCTAGCGCATCGATTGAGCTACTTGGTTGGGCCTCTCGCTAGCGCTAACAACGACAACGGCGGCCATGGCGGCTCAGCGGAGCTAGACAATCGGCGTTATGCCGGCGGTGACCACGGTGGTTCCAACTAAGGCAGCGGACGAGCACCAACGAACTACTGGTGCACCTATTGCACGCTCTATCGTGGCACGCGATGGTCAGGAGTTGGCCAGACCACTGGTGACTGGAGTGTGGTGGAGGAGCAACGGCGAGGTCCGCACGGCGAAATGGCTTACCGAGCGTGGCTAGGGAAATGATTGCGGGCTGCGGCGTGATGGCAGGATCACAGAGGAGCTATTGCGGTGGCAATTGGGCGAAGAGGCGCGAGCTTGCACTGGCTATAGCGATGGCAGAGGTGGGGAAAAGCTCAGCTGCTGCTGTGGCGCTTCGACCAACTGATGGAGGAGGTAGAGAAATGGAAATGGCGAGTGCGGCTCAGTACGGGCGGGTGCTGGGGACATTAAGGCGTGCACTGGCCTGGCTTGGCCACATGGGGCAGGGCTGCTGGCGACTGCACGGCGTGCCTCGGCTCCACACTGGCATACGGGCCCTGAAGCCGGTCAGGCCATCAAGAACGGCGATTCAATTCATTCAGTCACGCGATGGTAAGCCTGACAGCGTACTTTGGTGATGTTCATTCGCTTAAACCGTGAAGTATCAGTGTACACTATCTAAACAAAAGTGGTAGCTCTATGTACCAGTTACATTTGTTCTTAAAGGATCATGCTCCAACTCTCCACCAAAACCAAGTTAGATCATCTCCAAGTTAGCTCGTCAGACTATACAACATCTTAGACTTAGAAAAATTTTCTAAGTGTAGAAATCAGTGTATTAGTGATTTTTGTGAGCCAAAATCAAGCATGTTAGGAGCTAAACCAGTCAATGACCCAAAAATAAAAGTTGTTCCTCTTGCCAAACACTACAACTTTGCTTTAGTGACCACCTCCATGCAAGGTCTCTAGCACATAGTTCAAACTTGGTCAAACATGTCACATTTAAATGATGATATACCTTCAAACTAGGGCTTAATGACCTATTTACCCCTAACCATGAATATCAAAGTTGTTCATAATGATACTCTAAACATGTTGAAGCTAATTGCAAGGTCACCCAATCATTTCATGCATTGGTCACATAGGGCTATCTAGGTCAACACACGTAACATTACTTAAGCGCTTGATCATGAAAGGTGACCTTCATGAACAATGTTCCATTTGCTAACCTAAGTGTTGCTAACATGTTTTAGTGACTCATATCAACCAATTACATGTGTATACTGATGATCATGTGCATATACACATGGAAACATGAAATAATAAGAAATGTTGCACATGTTTCAAGTGTAAATGCTTATATATGAATGCTTGATGATCATGCTCATGCTATGCAAGTCAAGTTATGCAAGGCGAACACCTAGGGTGTTACAGCCCCTCCCCCTTATAAAAATCTTGTCCCAAGATTTACAAGACCTACCATTCTTGGAAAAAGGCAGGATAAACCTCTCGTAAATAATCCTCTCGTTCCCACGTAGCATCTTGTTCACTGTGATTGTTCCACACCACTTTATAGAACTTAATGATCTTACTCCAGTGTTACTCTGTCCATCTCTTCTAATACTTGGATTGACTTTTCTTCATAGGTCAAATCCGATTGAAGTTGTACATTGGTGGGTGCAATAGCTTCTTCAGGCACACGAAGACACTTCTTCAACTAAGAAACATGGAAGACATCAAATATTGCACTCATCTCTGGTGGAAGTTGTAACTTATAAGCAACATTCCCCTTTCATTCTAGAATCTTGTATGGCCCTACATATCTAGGCAAAAGCTTCTTTTCATTCCAAATCTCTTCACCCCTTTCATGGGTGATACCTTCAAGTACACATAGTCACCCACTTCAAAAGTCAGTGGTCTTCTTCTTTTATCAGCATAACTCTTTTGTCTCAATTGAGCTTGCCTTCATATGCTGTTGGATAACATGCACTTGCTCTTTAGCTTCATTGACAAAGTCAATACCAAAGTATCTCCTTTCACCGGGCTCAATCCAATTCAATAGAGTTCTACATTTTCTGTCATACAAAGCTTCAAATGGAACCTATCTTGATACTTGCTTGATAACTGTTGTTATAGGAAAATTCAGCTAAAGGTAACCATTTCTCCCATGACCCTTTTGAAGATATAACACAAGCTCTTAGCAAATCTTCCAAGATTTGGTTCACTCGCTCCATCTGTCCTAAAGTTTGCAGATGATATGCCAAACTTCTGATTAGCTTAGTTCCCAAAGCCTAGGTGTAAGTGCTCCCTAAAACATGAGCTATGAACTATGGTCCTCAATCTGAGATTATGGTCCTTGGGTACTCAATGTAGTCTCACAATCTGAGAAACATACAGCTCAGCGTATTTCCCAACTATATACCTTATGTTCACGGGTATAAAATGTGCTGACTTGGTGAGACGATCTACAATAACCCATATTGAATTGTGACCTTGTGATGTCATTGGAAGGCCTATGATAAAGTCCATACTGATTTCTTCCCATTTCCAACCTTGGAATAGGCAATGGCTGAAGTAATCCGACAGACCACTCGCTCCGTCTGTCCTAAAGTTTGCGGATGATATGCCTGAACTTTTGATTAGCTTAGTTCCCAAAGCCTGGTGTAAGTGCTCTCAAAAACAAGCTATGAACTATGGTCCTAGATCTGAGATTATGGTCCTGGGTACTCCATGTAGTCTCACAATCTAAGAAACATACAGCTCAGCGTATTTCCCAACTATATACCTTGTGTTCACGGGTATAAAATGTGCTGACTTGGTGAGATGATATACAATAACCCATACTGAATCATGACCTTGTGGTGTCATTGGAAGGCCTATGATAAAGTCCATACTGATTTCTTCCCATTTCCAACCTGGAATAGGCAATGGCTGAAGTAATCTGGTAGACTTCATATGAACAACTTTTACTCTACCACAGTTATCGCACCTAGTGACATAGGCTATGATCTCTTTCTTCATCTTAGTCCACCAAAAATGGATTTTTCAAATCTTGGTACATCTTGCTACTACCTGGATGGATAGATAATTTGGACGAATGAGCTTCATCTAAAATTTGATTTCTAAGTTCATGGTCTTTTGGTACCACGAGTCGGTCCTCAAACCATAGCACACCTCTTTCGTCCAATCTGAAATGCTTGGTTTCTTGCTCTTGCATTTTTCTCTTGATGTGACTTATGCCTACATCTATCTGTTGTAGCTCTATGATTTTGCTCTCAAGTGAACAACTAATCGTGATGTTGTGCAGTACAATAGGATGTAACAAATTGAATCCATCTTCTAACAAAGCTTCCACTAGTGTTACAATGAGACTTTCGACTAAGTGCATCTGCTACTACATTAGCTTTTCCCGGATGGTAGTGCACTTCTAAATTGTAGTCCTTAATCAATTCTAACCATCTTTGTTGTCTCATGTTCAGCTCTAGTTGGGTAAAGATATACTTGAGACTTTTGTGGTCAGTATATATATGACATACATTGCCCAACAAATAATGTCTCCATATCTTTAATGCATGAACAACTGCTGCAAGTTCTAAATCATGCGTGGGGTAGTTAACTTCATGCTTTCTCAATTGCCAAGAAGCATATGCAATAACTCTTCCTTCTTGCATAAGCACACACCCCAAACCTATACCTGATGCATCACAAAATACATCGAAAGGCTTCTCAATGTCGAGTTGTGCTAAGATAGGCGTTGTAGTTAACAGAGTTCTGAGGGTGTGAAAAGCTGCTTCACATTCTAGTGTCCATTTGTACTTCTCATCTTTCTAAAGTAGTCTAGGTCATGGGCTTAGCTATCTTTGAGAAATCGAGAATGAAATGACGATAATATCCTGCTAACCTAGAAAACTCTGAACTTCATGAACTGAAGTCAGGGCTTTCCAATCCATGACCTCTTGTACTTTGATGGGTCTATAGAGATTCCATCTCTTGATAAGATATGACCTAGGAAAGGTACTTTGCTCAACCAAAATTCACACTTGAAAAATTTTGCATATAGCTTATGCTCCCTTCAGTCTAGGATAAAACAATCCTTAGATGCTCTTCATGATCTGACTCATTTTCCTGAATAAATCAATATATCATCGATAAACATGACCACGAACTTGTCGAGCTTGGGCATAAATACCGAATTCATCAGGTACATAAAGTAGGCAGGAGCATTTGTTAGTCCGAAAGACATAACCAAATACTCATATAAGCCGTACCTAGTAGAGAAAGCAGTGTTGGGTATGTCCTCTGGCCTGATCTTTATCTGATGATAGCCTAATCTCAAGTCAATTTTGGAGAATACCTTTGCCTTTGCCAGCTGATCGAATAAGATGTCGATGTGGGGCAACAGGTATTTGTTCTTGATGGTTACCACATTGAGTGGTCGGTAATCTACACACATTCTTAGTGACTTGTCCTTCTTTTTCATAAACAATGCTGGACATCCCCATGGAGATGAGCTAGGTTGGATAAGACCCTTGTCCAACAGATCCTATAACTGAATCTTAAGTTCTGCTAACTCATTTGGTGGCATTCTATATGGCCTTCTTGAGATAGGTGCCATACCTAGCACTAACTCAATCTTAAATTCCACATCCCTATCAGGTGGTAAGCCTGGTAATTCCTCTAGAAATACATCCAGGAAACTCACAAACCATCGGAATATCACAAAGGGTGGTGGTTTGGATAGCACAAGCTAAATGTTGGAGTTCAAAATTTTGGGAGAGTGGTCCTAGAAAAGCATTCCCTCCCCTAGGTTCTCTCAACATAATAGTACGAGTGCTGGTGTCAATGAGAACACCATGATCCTTCATCCAATTCATGCCTAAGGTTATACTTATCGATAACTCAGGCAATATTATCAAATCTATTGTATACTCCCTCCCTTGTATAGAGATGAGCACATTTTTTACTATCTTATTTGTAGAAATAGTAGCCCCTGCTAAACTTATATTATAACCCCCTTTGCTTACTTCAATTATTTCCTGATCACGTCTAGATGCAAATGCTTGACTCATAAATGAATGAGAAGCTCCTGAATCAAATAAAACAACAGTGGGATGCTTGTTGACAAGAAACATACCAGCTATGACAACTTCTCTAGTGGGCACTTCCTCAACAGCTGTATAATGCATGTATCCCGAACGTGCCCTTATATTCGCCTGCCTCTGAATGTTCTGATTCAGGATTGCCATTCTTCTTGGGGTGGGGGCATTCCTTGGACCAATGCCTCACCTGGTTGCTAGTTAAAATAGGGCTGATTACTCCTAAGTCCTGTGGAGCTCCCCTGACTACCATTTCCTTTTGGTAAGGCAATAGTGAATGCCTTACAGAATGGTTTCTGTGGCCTACTAGTTCTGAGCTTTAGGTGGTGGAGGCCTAAACTTGGGTACAGGTGGACTGGAATTATAGGCCTAGCTATGATAGGCGCTCTAGACTATGAAGATCAGGAGGCACCTACCTAGAATGTCCCTCTTGCGACCCTTAGTGACCACATGCATGTTATTGTGGTTTTCCTGGGTCAAAGCATCACTAATAAACTCGTTGTAAGTGGTGCACTTGGAATTGGCCATGGTCTTCATTAGTTTAGTGCCTAGACCCCTGCTTGAAGCTCTCTATCTTCTTCTCCTCGGTATTCACAAACCCTGGAGCATACCTGGACAGATTGTTGAATGCATGCATATATTCGGTGAGGGTCTTTGTTCCCTAAGTGAGCCTCATAAATTCAGCCGCTTTCATGTGCATTAGGCCTAGGGGAATATGATGCCCCTGAAAAGCCAACTTGAACTGCTCCCATGTCACTCGTGCATTAGTAGGTAGAGATGACAAGAAATGTGCCCACTAGATCCCTGCTGGTCCTTGCATTTGGTGAGAAGTATACTCAGCCTTCAGATGCTCGGTGACTCTTAGCAGACAAAACTTTTGCTCAATGGTGTTGAGCCACTTGTCAGCCTATAGTGGTTCCTTAGCCACCTTAAAGATAAGAGGCTTTGTATCCAGAAATTCCTTGAATGTACTATGCTAATTTGGCTCGGCCACTTGTTGCTGTGGGTGGCCACAAGCAGTGTTCTGCGTGATTAGGCACAGAGCTTCCTCCATTGTCCTTTGGCTCCCCAAGAATTGGGCAAAGAACTCCTGAGCGGATGGCGGTGGTAGTGGTGGTAAGTCATCGCCATTGCCATCATGGCTGCTACTAGCTCTCGCATGGGTGCGCGCCATCTGCGAAGTTGTAACAATAAGCGATTATTGGTTGATGCCAAAGATTGCAGATGAATTTATAATTATGCCAAACTGAAATTACTAGAGACAATCTCATATTCATACAATAAAAACAAAGGCATAATAATTCATTCTCACAACATGTCACCACCAATTTGATCACTTATCGGACTCATAGCACGTTAATACTCAAATTATGATCTCAGATAAATCAACTGAAATTTGCATTAGCGTTTAACCAAACGTGCGATAGCATGCAAATAACAATATTACATGATAGTTCAATCACCAACACCAAACTCAAACTACAGGTCCATTACATAACCAATGATGATACATTAAGTACTTCTACTAAGTACTATGCGATCTAATCCTCATCATGATCACTATCGAGGTCAGAGATAGGATCATCTCCTTCTTCAGGCTCCACCTCTTCCTCTTCCTCATCATCGTCTTCTTCCATATTTGGACCATCTTCTTCCCCATCTAGGACTGGGTTCAACTGGTTGTTCAAATAGTGCACTTCATGCTGAAGGTTCATTACTTGAAGTTGAGCCTGTGCAAGCTACTGACGTAAGCCCCTTTCAGCATGGTTCTGGGCATTACTCATGTCGCGATGCCTATCTCGCTCTATCCTTATTGTAGCAACATGGTTTTCTACTACATCACGCTGAGGTCTAGCTATGGACACCTCCGCACGGGCGGTCTCCAACTGCTCCCGTAGTCCTGCAAGTACTGATTGATCATTAGCTCTAGCTTCTTGAGCTGCTACCCTCTACTGATCCACTTGCTCCATTTGGGCATGAAGAGTGCCCAAAGCTACATAGGCTTGGTTAGATTCCCATCGGGCTTTACTTGCGGCTTTCTTTTGCTTGCACACACACTTCTTGAGCTTATGCTACGTGGCTTCAGCTCTCATGAGTTTGTCCATGCAGGTCATGTATGATTCCTGCCAGAAATCTCTGGTGTCCTAGCATGCACAAAACATCTTCATCACCGCAAACATTGCACTCATGGAGGGACTAGAGCTATTTGCTCCCTCATCCCGATCTCTGATCAATGCATTTTGGTTGCATTGTTCCCAATTGTGGTGGATGGATCCACCCAAGGAAACATACTTGCTGCACTGCCAGTAAGTGCATCCCCATGCTGTTGGTAGATTTGCCTCAAAACCTCAAAGGCCACAACTTGGGCAGCCTCCCAAGTAGTCTTCCCCTCCGATTCTGCCTTCCACTCCTGCTAGAAGGGCGGTTGTGTGCAGGCTAGTATAGTGAGCCGCACCTCGTACCATGGCTATCCTTCCAAGTACTTTTCAATCCAATGATAAAGGGGTGGTTCATGGCACCCCGCAAAGTGTAGAACTCTCCACAATAGGGTAGGTGATCCAAAAACCATCAGGAAATTCTCACATCCAACTGGTGCTGCCATCTGTACCACCAATATGTACATTTAGTGAGACAAGGCCATAATGGATAAGAGTTACATAACCGAGTAAGAAATTTATAAGGGGAGGAACAATGTAATTATGTGAATGATAATTATCATGATGCATGCTCATTCCATACGTCCTCACAAACTTAGGAAAAAAATTGTTTCTAACGGTAGACACAGTGGCATACATATGTTCTCTCATATATGGTGTAACTAGTCGAGCTACACGTTTTGTTGTTAGTGCACCTGCATAAAATTTCATTTCAGCCCAAACCCATAAGTAAATATGTAGAATGCAAATCTAAATACTTCCATATATGTGTACCCACACATATACTTCCGTATCAAGCTACCCGATAATAGTTTAAACCCATAATTAAATACACACCACATACACATGGAAGCATGCATACATAGCCATACCAAAGCTAACTCTCCCTGACCGCACGCTCACATCTTGCGGTCATGCCACTCATCATCTTACCTTGGCGTAGGGGCTTTGATCCATACATTATCATTCAAGTGAATGGCATCCATGAAATAGCATGCCATATGGACGACAAAGTAAAAACCCTCATGTTAGTACTTAAATAGCCACCTAATAGTCCTTAATTTGGGCATAAGGAAAGTGATCATTGGCACACTTTAGATTTCAAATGCCTATTTATATAGCTATTAGTTGCTAGAAAAGGTTTTGGAAACAAAAAGTTTTGTTTTAAATACACATGTGACAATTAACGTTGAATCTTGCTCTAATGCTAGCTGTCGCAGAACCAACCAATTTATAAGAGTACAAGTACAATGGCAGCCCGCAAGCGGTTGCACTGTCATACTTGAACCCATATAAACCTGGTAGTCCATCGAGTACCATGACGGGTCTTGATAAACTATTTACAACAACCAAGATCATACATGATTGAACATACATGTCACATATTACATAAAGTTCATAGATACATTTCCATCATCAGAGTATGAAACAGAGTTATTACAAACCGAGTTTGATAGATAAAAGTGGAAGCAAATTAAGTTTTGAAGGTAAAGTTTTCAGCATAGTTTAATACAGTGCCAAAATACGATCATGATCTAGAAAAGCATGGGGAGGGATTAATAAAGAAGCCTGCCCAAGGCTTACTCCTCATCCACAGCGGGATAGAAGCAACTCTTGCAATAACCATGATACACAGTGCCATCTGCAACAATGGGAAAATAAAACCCTGAGTACGAGAAGGTACTCAGCTAGACTTACCCATCATAACCAGAAATAAAATGACTCCAAGGATCATGCAAGGCTGTATAAGTGTAGATAGCTTGACAACATTTTGCATAAAAGCGATTAACTCAGTTATACAATTATAGTTCCATTATCAAGTTAATTATAACTATCCATCTCTAAATTAGCAACTATCTTGTGCCAAACATGGAGTATATCATTTTAAAAGCATACAATAGTAACCATAGCTAGTATTGTAATTCCATATTCATTCGAACCATCATGTTCCATAACATAGTTACTACGATGCTGGGACTAGCCAAGTTTCTCACTATCCGGGAGAGACGGCGATTCGAATCGATTTCAACCAGCTGGGAATTTATTCCTAACACAAACCTAGGCAGACCAGATCATTAGTCGCCTTAGGTCACCTTTGGTACAACTCAGGTACACATTTCGCAGGTTCGTACCACGCCGCACAATCGGGGACACCAAATGCCAGGACATTCAGGACTACCCTGCCCTTGGGCTCAGTTTGGCTCCCTGCAAGGAGTGCACAACAGAATGGGACCTAGCCTGAGTTGAGCTGCTCAGCTTCATAGTCGGAATGAGTTATCCGGCCAGCTAAGTAATAGGCATGCATTCAATCTTGTCAGAAGCGCCAACAATGATATGGTCCTTAATCAGCATAGACGGAATCACATGAGTCAGCCTATGCATAGACTCTGCTCGGCCTTGATTTTCTTTTACCCCATGGTTCTGTTCCACGATAGCAAATATAGCCAACCGTGCTCCGGTTTCCACCTATATCTCGCAGGTGATAGGAAATCACCTGACTTCTACCAGTCTAAGCATGGCTAAGCATATATTCAATCCTGGACCTACACATGGTTATGGTGTATATATCTGGACAAGGAATTTATATGCATCAAGTGGTTCCATTCAACTCTTATAACCTAATGCAGCAATCATAAGAACTTAAGTAATTATTTGTAAAATATTGGGAGACATAGAATGCTCTGGGGCTTACCTTAAAGAAAGGAAGTGGGGCAATGATCAGGACACTCCGGAAGCATTATAAAGCCACAATACTTCTACTTCATATAAGCATTCAAAATTCGACACACAAAGTCTACCAACAGTGTAAGCATACCAAATACACTCAAGAAAACATAATGGTAAAGCCCAAAGTGTTTATCTACATGCCTTTATTATTTTATTTAGCTACTTAGGTTAAATAATAAACATATACTAAATGTGCATCATAAATTCTCAAAAATTTACAGTGCCTTACTAATGCTACCAAAAGACTACTATAAAAGTTTCATGCCATTTTACCAAGTAGAATATTCTATATCGAAAATGACAAGACAGAAAGGCTTACAATAGCAAAAATAGAAAACCCTAGTGAAAAGTATCAAGCAATAGATTTTATATTTTTCTTATCATCCATATGGTACTAGGATAACCTCCAACAAATTTCATGAATATTGGATTCATAAATAATTTATAAAAATTCATACAAGGATTACCTATTTATAAAAGAAAAATCTATAACTACAAATCTATACATGCACTGAACCTCAAATTTTTACCAGAGCTCATACATGTCAAGAATAGCTTACCACAAAAATTTTATAATTTTTGGAGCACAGGAACTCTAGATATAAAATAAACAAGTTTGCATGCATTCAAAAACACATTTCAAGTTTCAATTTAAATCTTCTAAAAACTTTACTGAAAATGCTAATATCATATTTTTCCTAAACACTACACTTCCTAAGGAACACTACCAAATTTATTTCACAAGTTTTTGAATCTACATAGCCCAACTTATCAAATTTCAAAGATTGTACCAAATCTATAAACAAATGACCTATCCTATTTTCACCAGTCGCTGACAGCCGAGTCCCACCTGACAGTGGACCCCACTGCGTCAGTGACACAGAAGCAGAGCAGCAGCTGCTGTTCGATACTGTGCAGCCATGGCTCATCGACGGCGAGCTTCGCTGGCAATGACATCTACACATCATGACCCCCACGACCTAGCGCATCGATTGAGCTACTTGGTTGGGCCTCTCGCTGGCGCTAACAACGACAGTGGTGGCCATGGTGACTCAGCGGAGCTAGACAATCGGCGTTATGTCGGCGGTGACCACGGCGGTTCCAACTAAGGCGCGGATGAGCACCAACAAACTACGGTGCACCTATTGCACACTCTATCGTGGCACACGGTGGTCGGAGTTGGCCGGACCACGGTGACTGGAGTGTGGCAGAGGAGCAATGGTGAGGTTCGCATGGCAAAACAGCTTACCGAGCGTGGCTAGGGAAATGATTGTGGGCGCGGCGTGATGGCAGGATCATGGAGGAGCTATTACTGGTGGCAATTGGGTGAAGATGCGTGAGCTTGCGCTGGCTATGGCGATGGTGGAGGTGGGGAAAAGCTCGGCTGCTGCTGCGGTGCTTTGGCCGATGATGGAGGAGGCAGAGAAATGGAAATGGCGAGTGTGGCTCAGTGCGGGCGGGTGCTGGGGATGCTAAGGCGCGCGCTGGCCTAGGCTTGGCCACACGGGGTAGGGCACCGGCGATGCGCGGCATGCCTTGGCTCCACGTGGCATACGGGCTCTGAAGCTAGGTCGGCCATCGAGAACGGCTGATTTAGTTCATTCAGTCGCGCGATGGTAAGCCTGACAGTGTACTTTGGTGACGTTCATTCGCTTAAACTGTGAAGTATCAGTGTACACTATCTAAATAAAAGTGGTAGCTCTATGTACCAGTTACATTTATTCTTAAAGGATCATGCTCCAACTCTCCACCAAAACTGAGTTAGATCATCTCCAAGTTAGCTCGTCAGACTGTACAACATCTTAGACTTAGAAAATTTTTCTAAGTGTAGAAATCAGTGTATTAGTGATTTTTGTGAGCCAAAATCAAGCATGTTAGGAGCTAAACCAGTCAATGACCCAAAATAAAAGTTGTTCCTCTTGCCAAACACTACAACTTTGCTTTAGTGACCACCTCCATGCAAGGTCTCTAGCACATAGTTCAAACTTGGTCAAACATGTCACATTTAAATGATGGTATACCTTCAAACTAGGGCTTAATGACCTATTTACCCCTAACCAATGAATATCAAAGTTGTTCATAGTGATACTCTAAACATGTTTAAGCTAATTTCAAGGTCACCCAATCATTTCATGCATTGGTCACACATAGGGCTATCTAGGTCAACACATGTAACATTACTTAAGCGCTTGATCATGAAAGGTGACCTTCATGAACAATGTTCCATTTGCTAACCTAAGTGTTGCTAACATGTTTTAGTGACTCATATCAACCAATTACATGTATACACCCATGATCATGTGCATATACACATGGAAACATGAAATAATAAGAAATGTTGCACATGTTTCAATCGAATGTTTCAAGTGTAAATGCTTATATATGAATGCTTGATGATCATGCTCATGCTATGCAAGTCAAGTTATGCAAGGCGAACACCTAGGGTGTTACAAGAAGGCTTCTAGGGTTGCCAGGTCCTTCTTCTCCTTCATGCGGGTCCCACTTGATCCTGTAGATGTCAACAGGGATGGCTTCGTGTTGTGGCCCTATTCATTACTGGCACCATGCATAGGCGTCATCTACCGGTCATGGCATTTCACTCCATCTCGGTAGACGTCGTGATGAACTAATGAGTCCTATCAGCGTCTGTACGAGGATTAGGTAGAATAGCATCCGGCACGCCTGACACTATTCTTGATATGAATCCCCAGGTATGGCCCGTCATGGCCATGGGTTACATCGAGGCATGCCAGCCTCTTCCCTGGCATCAGAGTTTTAGAACTAGGACCCATACGCTTGGACCTAGAGTGGTTGGTGGCGGTATGGGTCCCCATCGGACATAGATGAAACCTACATCCTTGAGGTCGGGCGAGACAGAGCCCGCGACCTTGGGCGAGACAGAAACCGTGTCATTGGAGTCAGGCGAGATACAGCCCACTGACCTTGAGGTTAGGCAAGACAAAGCCCATGGCATTGAGGTCGGGCGAGATGGAGCCCGTAGCCTTGGCCAAGATAGAAACTGTAGTCCTTAGGGTCGGGCATGACTGGAGCCCGCACCTAAGGGGTCGGGCGAGATGGAGCCTATGGCCTTGGGGTTGGGCAAGACCTTTTAATACATCTTGAGCCATCTAGGGAAGTTAGCGTGGGCACTAGCTTCCTTGCTTTGGGTATCCCTAATATCGATACCCAACAAGTACCATCGGGTGTGCCCAAAGCGATTTCAGAGCCTATGGTACATTCAGCACAAACTGTGCACCTATCTTGTGTTGAGATTGACACTATCTTCAAACAGACCTGAAATGAGCTTCCACTTGACCCACTTCACCAAGGACTACCTTCGGATGCGTCAAAAATGATTTTTGAGCCTATGGTACATTCGACGTAAACCTGCACCTAACTTGCATTGAGATTAACACTATCTCCAAACTGATCAAAATGAGCTTCTGCTTAATCCAAGACACCTTGGTGTACCATCAGGGTGCGTCCAAAATGATTTCTAAGCCTATGGTATATTTGGTGCAAACCGTGCACCTATCTTGGATCGAGAGTAACACTATCTCCAAAAAGTCTAAAATGAGCTTCCACTTGACCTTTGTCACCTAGGAGTACCATCAGTGTGCCCAAAGCGATTTCAGAGCCTATGGTTCATTCGGCGCAAACCGTGCACCTATCTTGCGTTCGAGATTAACACTATCTCCAAACAGACCGAAATGAGTTTCCACTTGACCCACGTCACCTAGGAGTACCATCATGTGTGTCAAAAATGATTTCCTGAAGCCTATAGTACAGTTCAACATAAACTGTACACCTATCTTATGCCAAGATTATGATGAGGACATCAACACCATCAATACATCCACACCTGCACAAGTACAAATTCATGGTCCTATTCTCGCACCTATGCACGTCAACTCAACTATCAGGTGAGTTCATTCTTGAGTTCTTGTTCATCTTATTTAGACCATGGAAACCCATGCACCTTTGTTTTGCTTAGGAATAATGGAGAGGAACCACAAGGAAGGGGATTCATGAGGGGTGGGTTCAGACTGCAGAACAACACCAACTTGTGATGGTCACCAAGATTTCATATGGAATCGGATTGGGGCATTCAAGCACTTCATGGAAGCTTACCAAGTCTACTTTTGAACGGATCCAACCACATCCTCATATCTTCTCAGTGTGGGCCGCAATCATTGAATTACTCCTGAGATGTTTCTGTGGACACACCTATTTTTAGTGGTTGTTTCAGTCAATAAGGGAGCTCCATGCAACCATGTAGTGGATGTCCTTGTTTCTCTTTTGTTTTTACTGAATCAAGGGATTTAGCACCACCCAGCACTCCTCTGGTCACCATACATAAGGCTCCTACAGCCACCGCCACTAGTTGGGTTTTGTTTCATCGAGTTAGCCATTCCTACCACATTTCAGCGTCCGTGATGGATAAACTGCCCGGCTGATTGTATTCAGAACCCCACCATCTCATGTTTTCAGATTGGAACCTTCATTTTTATCTTGCAATTGAGTGCTTGTTCAATAGGTTGTTGCATGTTCTTCGATTGCTTGCAGGACGAGTGCCCTTGTGGTTAGGTTGCGCACCACAAGAACGTAGCGAACCTTGGAGTCGGTGTATCGGTTGCTAAGGCACATCATCCCTGGATGGTTGTAGTTAGATCGTGAACATCATCTCCATCCACAAAATCAAAGTTACCCCTCTCCACCAAAAGATAGGGACACCCTTACCCTTATGAAGTGGTATTCAGAGCAAGGTTTGATCAGTGAGAGATTTTAGTTCGCTATTATTTTCCTATAGTCTAGAAAAAGCCAAAAAAATAGTAGATTAATTTTCCATATTCCCATAGACCCTTTGAGCCATTTACTAGTACTGCTTAGTTCAGGCTTATTGAGTTTAGTTTACATTAGTTGAGTCAAGTTGCTGGTCTTAGGGTTAGCCTATTAGAGTTTCAAGTTCTTGTCATGCTTTAGTCACTGTTAATCATATATATCTCTGTTGTCATCACCACCCTGCTTCCTGTGTGACTCGCGCGTTGCATAAACTCCTTCCACCTAACCGCGCATGGTCATCCCTTTCGTGCGCGTGTTCCCCAGCCCTTCCTAGCCGCTCCATCTCTTCCACTCTTGCGCATCCTATTTTTAGAATATTGCATGCTCCCTTCCACTTCCACTCGTGTGCATCCTGTTGTTAGCACTCGTGCACATCCTATTCTTAGCACCCCCATTGCAATCATTACTACCATAGATGTCTTCACTGCACCATATTCATCACCGCAATTTTTTTTCGTACCGACAAAATCTGATTTGGGAACACAAAGGAAAATCTGAGTAGTTAGTTGTATTCTTGTTACCCCTAAAAAAGAAAGAGAAATAATTTGTGACTTCTTTCTCTAAAATATGATTTGTCAAGATTTAGATTTGTTCTAGTTGTGCAAAGTAAAAGAAAAGAAGAAGAAGAAAAATAAAAAACAAAAGGAACGAAAAAAAGAAAAGAAAGCGAAAGAGAAGAGAAAGAAAAGAAGAGAGGAGAATAAGAAGGGGAGTGATAGCTTGCTGTCTTGTGCCTTTTTCTTGTTGTATTGTGACTTTGTTTGTGTCCAGGCTTGTGTCTCTAGCATGGTCTAGCCTAGGACCAGCACGGTACCACCGTTGAACGATTTCTCAACTTGCTTTTGTGATTAACGTGGTGCTAGTATTTCCTTGCTACTTTTAGCCTTCCTACAGCCCCACAAATTCGACTATAGCTTGACAAGAATTGATGTTGTGGCACCGATACACTTGCTTCTTGAGTTGAGTTGCTGAATTGTTGGCTGCCCTCCCCTCCTATTGAGCGTGGTAAGAACAGGTAAGAACATGCATGAACAGGTTGAGAGTGAGAGGATTATCATAGCGATACCCTAGTAGCATTAGGACAGTTTTCTTTCACTTGTTCCTTTGTTTTTTTCTCTTGTTTTGTAACCATGCCAGGAGAATCAGAACCAACCCCTCCACAATCACCATGGATGAAGGCCTTCATGCAACACTTTGAACGCAAGGTGAGGCTGCACATTGATGGCCTCAATGAGGATGTATAGGTCACCAATGAGCGCCTTAGTTAGTTGAAGTCGGCCCATATTGACACCAACTCGAAGCTCGGTCGGTTGGAAACCACATAGATTGCCACAAACACCAAGCTTGCTGCATTGGAGACTTCAATTGCAGGAATAAACACCAACCTCGTTGCTCTATTGAGGCGATTTGATGACCTCAATGCTGGTGGCGAGAATCAAAGACAAGAAGACAACAATACTCATGGTGACCATGGCGAGGATAATTTTGACGATGAATATTCAGCAGATACTGAACATGGTGACCGAGAAGCTCGTCTTCACCGAAGGCTACATCACAATCATGAAGGTATGAATCGCCGACGTGATGTACAGGAACAACGATGATGCTTTTGGTAAGATGAAATTTAAGATACCTCCTTTTGATGGTAAATATGATCTTGATGCATACATTACATGGGAGATTGTTGTGGATAAAAAATTTACATGCCATGAATTTCTTGAGAATAAAAGAGTCCAGGCTGCAACTAGTGAGTTCACTGATTTTGCTTCTATTTGGTGGATAGAGCATGGCAAGAAAAATCCTAATAACATACCACAAACTTGGGATGCTTTGAAATGAATCATGCGAGCTAGATTTGTTCCCTTTATTATGCACATGATCTATTAAATAGGTTGTAACAATTAAGGCAGTGTACTAAAAGTGTAGAAGAATATTATTAGGAACTGCAAATGGGTATGTTGCGTTGTAACATAGAGGAGGATGAGGAACCTGCTATGGCAAGATTTATGGGTGGGTTGAACCATGAAATTTAGGACATCCTAGCCTATAAGGAATACAATAACATAACTCATTTATTTCATCCTGCTTGTAAAGCTGAAAGGGAAGTGCAAGGGACAACATGCTAGTGTCAGGACTAATTTTTTTGCAGGAAAGACTACTTTGGGACACCCACACACACATGTTTACTCCTACCAGACATTCCGCTCTACCATCTTTGTAACACCCTAGGTGTTTGTCACTAGTTAAGCAATGGGTGTGAGCTCAACCATGACATGTTAAGTGGTGATGGAGATGTTAGGTCAAACATATGAAAATGAGCTCCAACTTAAACTTGGGCCACACACATTTTGCTTACATTGGACCCTTGTTAAGATTATGCAAGGGTAATGTTAAACATGCTTATTTCATGTATATTACATCAACATGCATCTATATTGATCCATGGAAAAGTTTCGTGAAGTTTGGAATCAAGAAGTCACATGAAATGACAACTTATGTCCTTGCTTGAATTGTTTTATAAAGTGAATGGAATTCTTGATCATCAACCAAACCTTGCAACCTTTCCCAAATGACTCTAGATGAACTCTACAACAAAATTCATGAAAGGTTCATGTTGGGCAAATGCCAAGAAAATGCTCCAATGGATCAAAAAGGATAATCTAAGCTTTATCGTGATCCTACTTTGGTCAAAGAAGAATTGTAGGTTCTATACAAGCTTTGATGTTGGACCTTAAATAAAAGTTGTAGTTCATATTATGTAGAAGAAACTTTGTTTTTGCACTAAGACCTAGATCAGCTTGGAACTAAGTCAAATAGAGGTCACAAGATTGAATCTACTGCAGTTTTCAGTGCTTGGAAATATTCCAAGTCTGGAATTTCATTGACATCCGCATTGGCGTCTCACGTTCTCCGAAATTCAGTTAAGCAACTTGAGTTGGTCCAAAAATAAAAGTTGAAGGTTATATTATGGAGAAGAGCATGCAAAAAGTTGCACTGAGTTTGACCGAGTTTTGACCTCCGAAAGTGAATTTCCGTGACCGTTATCAATGTGTTGACACTATCATCTGGGAAGATAATTAACTACTGATCTATTGCTCAAATGACTTGGCACCCTTAATAAGAAATGTGGAGCAGGCTGAGGTGAGCAAACTTCATTTTGGCCCCATTACTAAATTCAGCCCGAAAGTGGCCCAAATTGGCTCCCCACGTCGGCCATACCGTCGCCCACCACGTGCTCGGTAAAAGGCCTCAAAGGACGCCGCGTGTCCGTGGATGTGGCCACCATTGTCCGAGCTTTCCTGCCTCCTCTGCCATGCGCCCTACCTCCCCTATGCAGTATAGAGGTGGACGCCGAGCTCCCCACTCCCCAGCGCTCTCCCTCACTCGCCTTCTGGAGCCTGCTTGCGCTGAGCACGGTCGTTCTTACCATGGCCGCCATGGCCAGGTCAGCTGAGCTCCCTACCTCCGCTCCTCCGTCGCTCCTTAGTCCCAACCGGTCTCGCCTTCACATTCCGCTGAGCCACCCCGTGCGCAGTCGCGTCTCTTTCCTGGCTGCCTACACTGCCTGTGCGCTGCCAGCCGCCGGCGCTCGCTCGGCCGTCGTCGCCAGCACGAGCAGCCAGGCCGTGTCGGGCCTCCGCGGAGCAAGCTGCGGCCACCTACGAGTGCGCACCAACCTCCTGGTGCTCCGCCTCCACTTCCCCACCACCGACGAGTCTCCTTCGGCCGACATCGACAAGCTCCAGTGCCTCCTCTGTTCACGTTCGCGTCAAGGACCTCGTGCTGAAATTTGTTGAAAGAGGAGGGCCTAACTGCGAAGTCTATGACTTGAATGAATAGTGCTGTTAAGGACCTTTTTGCAGGAAAATTGCTGAATTTTGGAAATTCATAGTAATTCATTGGAAATTCGTAAAATAGCAAATGAGGACTTTTTGGAATCCTTGTGAAATTGTCTATACAGTAGATCTATAATATGACATATTTTAGTTTAAAGTTTTAGCTGCAAAAAATAGATTTGTGCACTAAGGTTGTAATGCTTGTTGAATTTGTTATTTTCCATAACTGTAGATCTAGGGCTCCAAATGAAGTGAAATTTTTGTGGCATGCTACTCATGTGATAGTTGATGTGTGGTAAAAATTTCATGAGTATTGGATGAAGTATGAGTGAGTTATTGGTTTATCTCGCTCTCACATGATTTCTTGTAATAGCAAATTGTCTTTTTCATAGAAGAAGCTATACTTATGCAAATGGTATGAAATTTGTACAGTAGACTATTGAGAGGATATGTGAGCTACTGTAATTTTTGTAGAATTTTTTGTGCATTTTGGTATATGTTCATAAATACACCTTGATGTCTAAATAAATTAAGAAATGCTTTAAGAAAATTTATTTAGAGGTGAGCACCATGCTTTCTGGTGTTCTTAGTCATGTGTGAAATGTTGGTAAAGTTGGTTTTGCCCAATTATGTGTTTGCAACATAAGTTAATAATTATTTTCTTGCCGATGTGGTTTATGGATAGATCTGGGAACTTAGCAATGTTCTTCATGATAATGTTCTTTGTTGTGAAACTTGTTTATACAAAAGTTGTAGATAATTCATGTATCTAGCTTTTGTTAAAATTTGGTGTCATTTGGCCAAGTAGTTTAAGAGTTACAGCTGTTAAAGTTGGGTTACAGAATTGATTGCTCTCTATCTTGTTTAGACTAGTTTCTATAAATATATAATTTTGACCCACTTAACTTGTGAATCATGCTGTGATGGTTATAGATGAAATGTAGAGAATTTCATAAGCTTTCCTGAATGTCTTGTTGCATGGCTATTGGATTTGTATAACTCTAGTTATGATCCAAACATGAAGCTGTTGTTTCCAGTCCAGAAATAGACATATGCTAGTTGTGGTTTTTTACTCCATGTGTTGCTAAGTCTGGCTTATGCCCTTGTTGATGGTCAAGTTATGATACTTGTGACCTTGTTAAACTTGTGTCATGCTTGATGTGCTTGCTCTCTATAGTTAGTTGTGTGATGTTAGTTAAACAGCTATTGGTGTCTATGTCTTGCATAATCTTGTGTTTGTCTTGAATGTTTATGTGATGCATCTTGTATTACCATTCTTCATATTCATGCACTTGCATCTTGCATCCCATCTAGGTGCACTAGATGAACCACATGAATGATGTGATGTTGGAGCCGAACCCAAAGATGGTGTATGGTGGACCTATCCCGAAGGTGGAAGGACTGGACAAGTGCTAGGATGGGAGATGCTCACCAAGCGAGTGTCGTCTAACAAACACTAACCTAGTGTTGGATCCCAGGCAAGCCCCAGAGCATTCTAAGTCTCCCTTGTTTTTATAAATATCTTGAGTATCTTTTATAAATATCCAATGCATTAATTATAAGAATTGGTTGGAACCAATTGTTGCATTATATCCTTACCTTGTCTAGATAAAATCCTATGAATCCTAATTAAGAGTAGGATCAGATGATGCTTACATATGCATAGACTGGTAGAAGTCAGGTGATTTCCTATCACCTATGAGATGTAGGATGAGCTCTGGTCATGGTTGGTTATATTTGCTATCATGAAAAAGAACCATGTGTTAATAATGAAAAGAGACCGGACAGGATGACGGTAGTGTAGCAACAAGGTCATGGAGGTCTTGGGAGTGAATCTATCCCTGTCTGTGTCGTTTGAGGATCGATACGCTGTACGTCCTTACGTCATGTTGAACGCAGCCTAACATTTAGCTGGCCGGATAACTCATTCCGACCGTGAAGCCTAGTAGCTTGATTTAGGCCGGGGACGCGAGCAGTTGGTCGCAATCTGGATGGTAGTAAGGATGTATGGAGAACCATTGGCATAAGCCCAAGGGTAGGTTAAGTCATCGAGCACTCATGACAGAGTGATTCTCTGATTTTGCGGCACTGATCGGAATCACGACTCCTGAATTGTACCAAAGGTGACTTGTTTGTGACCCTGACAGGGAAGCAAGGTTTGTGTTAGGAATACCCCTTCAGCTGGATAGGAATCGATTCAAATTGCCGTCTCTCCCGGATAGTGAGAACTTGACTGGGCAGTGGCAACGTAGATTCACTAAATTTAAAGATATAGTTAAATGATGATGATAATGATAATGAGCCACGAAATACCTGATATGTTTATTATTGTTTGCAACTTAATCAAGTGATTGATTAGTACAGGTGCTAATATAGATGGTAGGTAATGGCTAAAAGTCACTGCTAGTACAGGTGAATAATGCTAATGGTTACTCAAGCGTTTATGCAAAAAGGTTGTCCAGCTAGATCCACTAATAAAGCCTTGCATAATCCTTAGTGTCACTTTATTTCTGGTTTATGATGGATAAGTCTAGCTAAGTACATTCGAGTACTCAGAGTTTATCCCACCATGTTGCAGGTGAAGTTCTCGGCCTGTTGACGATGGTGGCTAACCACCGGTGGGCTCGGTGATTCTATAGTTACTTCTCGTCTATATGCTTCTGTCGGATGATGTCACTTATGCTAGCAATGTATTTAGAACTTATATTAAGGTAATCATTTGAAAGCTATGTTGTTTTCACTAAGTGGTTTTGAAACCCAAACATGTACTATTATTTGTGAACCCATTTGTAATATTATTTTCACTGCAACTCTGCATATGTGATGTGTATTTGCTTAATCACGCGATCTTGGTTGTGATGTTGATTTACTGAGGTCTTTTGGGACACTCGGCGGACTACCGGGTTTATATAAGTGAAAGTATGCATGTGTCAACGTGTTAGCGGGGACAGCCGTACTTGATCTTGTATAAATTGGGTGGTTCTGTTACAATCTTTGTCACTGAGTCGAGCAGCTCCTCCCAATGACAAGTCATATGCTCCTTCCACTCATTCAGTAGCGTGGACTACCTAGAGGCCAGGCGCAAGTGCTTCTTTAGTTGCATCAACAGGTAGAACAAGAGATGTGCAATGCAATCCTTGTGAAATTGTCTATGCAGTAGATCTATAATATGACATGTTTTAGTTTAAAGTTTTAGCTGCAAAAAATAGATTTGTGCAGTAAGGTTGTAATGCTAGTTGAATTTGTTATTTTCCATAACTGCAGATCTAGGGCTACAAATGAAGTTAAATTTTTGTGGCATGCTACTCATGTGATAGTTGATGTGTGGTAAAAATTTCATGAGTATTGGATGAAGTATGAATGAGTTATTGGTTTATGTCGCTCTCACATGATTTCTTGCAATAGCAAATTGTCTTTTTCATAGAGGCAGCTATACTTATGCAAATGGTATGAAATTTGTACAGTAGACTATTGAGAGGATATGTGAGCTACTATAATTTTTGTAGAATTTATTGTGCAATTTTGGTATATGTTCATAAATACACCTTGATGTCTAAATAAATTAAGAAATGCTTTAAGAAAATTTATTTAGAGGTGAGCACCATGCTTTCTGGTGTTCTTTAGTCATGTGTGAAATGTTGGTAAAGTTGGTTTTGCCCAATTATGTGTTTACAACATAAGTTAACAATTATTTTCTTGCCAATGTGGTTTATGGACAGATCTGGTAACTTAGCAAAGTTCTTCATGATAATGTGCTTTGTTGTGAAACTTGTTTATACAAAAGTTGTAGATAATTCATGTTTCTAGCTTTTGTTAAAATTTGGTGTCATTTGGCAAAGTAGTTTAAGAGTTAAAGCTGTTAAAGTTGGGTTACAGAATTGATTGCTCTCTGTCTTGCTTATACCAGTTTCTATAAATATATAATTTCGACCCACTTAACTTGTGAATGATGCTGTGATGGTTATAGATGAAATGTAGAGAATTTCATAAGCTTTCCTGAATGTCTTGTTTCATGGCTATTGGATTTGTATAACTCTAGTTATGATCCAAACATGAAGCTGTTGTTTCCAGTCCAGAAATAGATATATGCTAGTTGTGGTTGTTTACTCCATGTGTTGCTAAGTGTGGCTTATGCCCTTGTTGATGGTCAAGTTATGATACTTGTGACCTTGTTAAACTTGTGTCATGCTTGATGTGCTTGCTCTCTATAGTTAGTTGTGTGATGTTAGTTAAATACCTATTGGTGTCTATGTCTTGCATAATCTTGTGTTTGTCTTGAATGTTTATGTGATGCATCTTGTATTACCATTCTTCATATTCATGCACTTGCATCTTGCATCCTGTAACACCTCGGGTGTTAGCCTTGCATAACTTGACTTGCATAACATGAGCATGAGCATCAAGTATTCATAAATCATCAATTACAATTGAAACAGTTGATCGAAACATATGAAACATTACTTGTTATCTCATGTTTCTTAGAACATATGCATATGATCATGTACAAATGAATGCAAGTGGGTAGTGCTAGTCACTAAAACACCTTAGCTATACTTAGGTTAGCAAAAGGAACCTTGTTCATGAAGGCCACATTTCTTGATCAAAGCATTTAAGTGTTATTTCATGTGTTGACCTGAATAGCTATATGAGTGACTACTACATGAAATGCTTAAATGACCTTGCAAATTGTTTTAACATGCTTAGAGTATCATCATGAACAACTTTGGTATTTAGTGCTAGGGCTAGTTTGGTCATTTAGCCATGGTTTGAATGTGCATCATGATTTCAAAGTGACAAGTTTGACTAAAGTTGAACTAGGTGTTAGGGACCTTGCATGGAGGAGTTCACTAAAGCAAAGTTGTAGTGTTTGACATAAGGAACAACTTTTATTTTTGGGTCATGGACTGATTTTGCTTCTAACATGCTTGAATGGGTCCCACAAAAACCAGCAAATCCAGCCTTCAACACTTAGGAAATTTTTCGAAGTATTTGATCAACTGGCCGACTGACAGCCAAGGTTGGGCACGAGATTACTCCGTCTATGTTGCGAATTAGCACGAGGTGATTGAACAACATTTGTAGCTGGTACTTAGGACTACGAAAGTCATTTAGATCATTTACGAGTTGGAGCCACCGATTAGCCAATAAACCGTTTCGAAAACGCGCTGTCAGGCACTGATCGGGACTTAACTGACGAACTGAATCGCGGCGTCATGGCCGACCGGCTTCAGGCTTCGCACGCCGCGTGGCGCGGGAAACGGCCGCGCGTCGCCGCCGGTCTGTCCGCGCAGGCCACGCCGCGCCCGAGCGCGCCTTCATCACGCCAGCGCCCGTCCGAGCCTTTCCGCGCCTCCATTTGCTTCGCCTCGGCTTTTCTTCCTCGCAGCAGCAGCCGCCGAGCGCCCACAGCTCCGCCGTCGCCATAGCCGCGCGCAGCTCGTGCCTGGCCACTCCCGCACCACCGTGATAGCTCCACCGTCTCCCCAGCACCCCATTGTTTCTCCCCGTGCCCGCTGACAAAGCCCGGTAAGCCACCGCAGTGCGTGTAGGCTCGCCGGAGTTCCGCCGTGAGCCCCGTCGTCGTGGCCACGCCGCCACAGTCCTCCTCCCGCTCCGTTAGCTAGCGCGCTAGGTTCCCCAGCGTTCATAGATGCTTGTCCACGCGTTGATTTGAACCACCGTAGCCCACACCGGCGTTTCACCGTCGACCCGCACCTCCACCCGCCATGGCCGCCGCCGTAGCCGCTAGCTCCGATGAGAAGGCCACCCAAGTAGCTCAATAGCTCCGCTAAGTCGAGTAGGTCATCGTGTGATGATGTCACCGTCGGCGAGTTCGCCGTCGACGAGCCGTGGCCGCGCGAGCTTGCTCAGCGCCGCCGGCTCTGTTTTGGTTTCACTGACAGGCGGGCCCTGCTGACCAGCGGGTCCCACCGGTCAGCGACAGTAGCGTTGTAGGCTAGTTCAAATATTCCAGTTTTTGATTTGTTTTGTTATTTTTGTATCTTTAGTTTGGTAGCTCATAAAATGTTGAAATAAATATGGTTGTGTTCCTTAGGAAGTGTAGTATTTAGGAAAAATATGTTCTTGGTTTCAACAGTAGAAATTTCTGGAGATTTAAATAGGGATTTCAAATGTGCTTTTGAATGCATTTAAATTTGTTTATTTTATATCTAGAGTTCCTGTGCTCCAAAAATTATGAAATTTTTGTGGTAGGCTATTCTTGTCATACATGAGCTTGGATAAAAATTTGAGAACCAGTGCATGTGTAGATCTATAGTTATAGATTTTTCTTTTATAAATAGTTAATCCTTGCATGAATTTTTATAAATTAATTATAAGTCCAAAATTCATGAAATTTGTTGGAGATGATACTAGTACCATATGGATGTTAAGAAAAATAAGAAATCTGTTGCTTGACACTTTTCAATAGGATTTTCCATTTATGCTATTTCAAGCCTTGCTTCCTTATCATTTTTGTATAGGATGTTCTACTTAGTAAAATGACATGAAATTTTTATAGTAGCCCTTTGATAGCATTAGTAAGACTCTGTAAAATTTTGAGAATTTATTAAGCACATTTGATATATATTTATTATTTAGCCTAGATATCTAAATAAAATAATAAAGGCAATTTAATAAATAGTTTGGGCTTCACCATTATATCATCTTAACTGTATTTGGTATGCTTACACTGTTGGTAGGTTATATGTTGATAAATTTTGAATGATTACCTGATGTAGAAATATTCTTACTTTATATTGCATGTTAACACATTTCTGGACTGATTCTAGAGTGTAATGAGTTACATGTTGAAACAAGTGTAGACTGTAAAAATGGTTAATAACAAAGTTGTAGAGAATTGATAAGCTTTCCAGAAAGTCCTAGGATCACTGTTTTTGAATTTGTAGAACTCCAGTTATGAGTGAAACAAGTAGCTACTGGTTATGGTGTAGTCGATGCATTGTAGAAATAGTTAAGTAATAATTGAGAAGAGATATGCACCTACTCAAACAACGCGATGCACTTGTTAACATCTATGCATTCGTGATACTCATACCATACTCATGCATCTAGGATCGGAGGAAGAAATCACGTTGCTGGAATTCGAAGAAGCAGAGGAAGGGAACCCGCAGGAGAATCCGCAAGTCCCCGCTCCCGAAGGCGTGGAGCAGAACCCTGAAGAGCTTCCGGAGTGCCCTGACCATCGCCCTACTTCCTTTCTGCGAGGCAAGCCCCGGAGCATTATAAGTCTCCCAGTAATTTACAAATGTTTACTTACGTATTTATGATTGATGCATTAGGTTATAAGAGTTGAATGAAACCACTTGATGCATGTACATTCCTTGTCCAGATATTAACCCTTTAACCGGTATAGGTCCAGGATCGAATATATGCTTAGCCATGCTTAGACCGGTAGAAGTCGGGTGATGTCCTGTCACCTGCGAGATATAGGTGGATACCGGAGCACGGTTGGCTATATCTGCTATCGTGGAACAGAACCATGTGGTAAAAGTAAATTGAGACCGGACGGGAGGTCGATAGGGAAGCAACAAGGCATGGAGGTCTTGGGTGTGGACTTATCCCCGTCTGTGTCGATCAAGGACCGTACCGTTGTTGGAACTTCTGACAAGATTGAACGCATGCCTCTCACTTAGCTGGCCGGATAACTCGTTCCGACCGCGAAGCCGAGTAATTCAACTCAGGCCGGGAATCGTTCTGTTGTGCGCTCCTTCCGGGGAACGATCAGACTGAGCCCAAGGGCAGGCTTGGCCTGAGCATCCTGGCATCTGGTGTTCCAGATTGTGCGGCGCAGTACGAACCCGCGAAATGTGTACCGGAGTTGTACCAAAGGTGACCTAAGACTATCGTGGCTGATAGATCTGGGTTTGTGTTAGGAATAAATTCCCAGCTGGTTGAAATCGATTCGAATCGCCGTCTCTCCCGGATAGTGAGAAACTTGGCTAGCTCCAACATCGTAGTAACTGTGTTATGAAACATGATGGTTCAGATGAATATGGAATTACAATACTTGCTATGGTTACTATTGTATGATTCTAAATAATATACCACATGTTTGGCATAGGATAGTTGCTAACCTAGAAATGGATAGTTATAATTAACTTGATAAAAGAATCACAAGTGTACAAAGGTTAATTGCCTTTTTCGCAAAAATGTTGTCAAGTTACGTCCACTTATACAGCCTTGCATAATCCTTGGAGTCATTTTATTTCTGGTTCATGACGGGTAAGTCTAGCTGAGTACCTTCTCGTACTCAGGGTTTATTTTCCCATTGTTGCAGATGGCACTGTGTATCATGGTTATTGCAAGAGTTGCTTCTATCCCGCTATGGATGAGGAGTAAGCCGTGGGCAGGCTTCCTTAGTAATTCCTATCTTTGCTTTTGTGGACCGTGATCTGGTTTGGCACTGTATTAAACTATGTTGGAAAATTTTATCTCAAACTTATTTGCTTCCGCTTTGTTTATCAAACTTGTTTTGTAATAACTTTTATTCGTACTCTGATGATGAAACGTATCTGTGAACTTTATGTAATATGTGGCATGTAGGTTGAATCCTGTACGATCTTGGTTGTTGTAAATCGTTTATCGAGACCCGTCGCGGTACTCGACGGACTACCGGGTTTATATGGGTTCAAGTATGACCGTGCGACCGCTTGCGGATTGCCATTATACTTGTATTCTTATAAATTGGTCGGTTCTGCGACAGCTGGTATCAGAGCAAGATTCAACGTTAATTGTCACAAGTGTATTTAAAAACAAAAGTTTTTGTTTCCGAAAACCCTTCTCTAGCAACTAATAGTTATATAATAGGTATTTGAAATCTAAAGTGTGCCAATGATCACTTTCCTTATGCCCAAATTAAGGACTATTAGGTGGCTATTTAAGTACTAACATGGGGGTTTTTACTTCGTCGTCCATACGGCGTGCTATAGTATGGATGCCATTCACTTGAGTGGTAATGTATGGATCAAATGCCTCTACGCCAAGGTAAGATGAGTATATGACCGCAAGATGTGAGCGTGCGGTCGGGAAGAGTTAGTTCTGGTACGGCTATGTATGCATGCTTGCATGTGTATATGGTACGTATTTAATTGTGGGTTTAAATTCTTGTCGGGTAGATTGATATGGAAGTATATGTATGGGTATACATATATGGAAGTATTTACAATTACATTCTGCATATTCATTATGGGTTTAGGGCTGAAATGAAATTTTATGCAGGTACACTAACAACGAAACGTGTAGCTCGACTAGTTACGCTATTTATGAGAGAACGTATGTATGCCACCGTGTCTACCGTTAGAAACAAATTTTTCCTAAGTTTGTGAGGACGTACGGCACGAGCATGCATCATGTTAAACTACCATTCACATAATTACATTTGTTCCTCCCCTTATGAGATTCTTACTCGGTTATGTAACTCTTATCCATTATGGCATTGTCTCACCAAAGGGTACATGTTGATGGTGCAGATGGCACGCACCAAGCAGACTGCTCGCAAGTCCACCGGAGGTAGAGCTCCTAGCCGTCAGCTTGCTCCACGTACCCGTCAACGTCACACGTTCCTTGGAGAGTTTGGGATGCCTACACTTTTATGGAGAGTGCTCAACTATGTAGGCTATCCTGATGGAATAGGAACCCCGCTACTTCTGGGCGAATGAGCGGTTGGGAGAAGGTCTCTTAGTTACTGTGGAGGCCGTTGTCCGCCCCCGAGGTGACGATTCTGAGTGGACAGGCTGGTGTTATGAGTCGACTGGTAGGACTGCTGAAGAAGCAGCTGGCAGGGCAGCTTTTGGGATCCTGAGGGATATCATGGATCGTTTTCCTCAGGAGCTGGCAGCCGCTTTGGTTGGAGTCTTTCCAAGAGGTAACCCCTCCACTGACTCATGGCAGCAGGCAAGAGGAAGACCCTTGGAAATTGGTGCCGTAGAAAGGCAGAACAGCGATAACCCTGCAATGAGCGCCATGTTTGCAATGATGAGAGTGTTAGATGGAGTTGAAGGTAGCCTCAGACGTGTGTCTGGTGCTCTTGGTCATGCCCGCGAGGACCGACGTCAGCTTCAGAGGGAGCACGACGCCGAGATTGAAAGGCTCACCGAGGAGATGACTAGGTTAACTCATCAGCGGAATGCAGCCTGGTCCAGGGAAGATGTCCTGAGAGCCCGACAGTTCGAGCTGGGACAGCAGCTGGCCAATGCGGAAGAATACAACGATAATCTGCATGAAGAGGTTCACCTACTGCACAATCAGCTCCACCCTTATGTACCACCTGGAGCCGCAGAAATGGATCTAGAAGGGTACGAGGAAGAAGAAGAAGTGGCACCTGAAGCAGAAATAGAACCTGGGGAAGAGGATGATTCTGCATCTGACCTCGATAGTGATCATGATGAGGATTAGATCACTTAGCGTGTAGTGGGAAGACTAATGTATCACCTTTATTTATGTAATGGACCTGTAGTCCAAATTGGCATTAGTAACCAGACTATCATGTAATGTTAATCGCACGTTGGGTAAACGTCAATGCAATTCCAGTTCTTTGTCGGTAATCACGCTTTAAATTGCATGCGTTATGAGCACGATAAGTGGTCAAATTGGTGATGTCATGTTGCGAGAATGAATTATTATGCCTCTGTTTTTATTGTGCTTTTGAGAATTTTCTCCAGTAATTTCAGTTTGGCATGAATACCTAATTCATCTGCAATCTCTTGGCATCGACCAATAATCGCTTATTGTTGCAACTTCGCAGATGACGCGCACCCGTGCTGGAGCTAGTAGCGGTCAGGATGGCAACCAGGATGATTTGCCACCCCCACCGCCACCGTCTGCTCAGGAGTTCTTTACCCAGTTCTTGGGTAGCCAGAGGACAATGGAAGAAGCTTTGCGCCTCATCGCGCAAAACACTGCTCGTGGCCACCCACAGCAACCAGGGGCCGAGCCAAATCAGCACAGTACATTCAAGGAGTTTCTGGACACGAAGCCTCCGATCTTCAAAGTGGCTGAGGAACCACTGCAGGCCGATGAGTGGCTGAATACCATCGAGCAGAAATTTCGTCTGCTAAGGGTCACCGAGCACCTCAAAGCTGAATATGCTTCTCATCAGCTGCAAGGACCAGCAGGAATCTGGTGGACGCACTTTCTGTCGTCTCTGCCTGCTAATGCGAGAGTGACCTGGGATCAATTCAAGCTGGCTTTTAGGGGACACCATATTCCCCCGGGCCTGATGCGCATGAAAGCAGCCGAATTTATGAGGCTCACTCAGGGAACCAAGTCACTCACAGAATATATGCACGCATTCAACAACTTGTCAAGATATGCTCCCGGTTTCGTGGATACAGAAGAGAAAAAGATTGAGAGTTTCAAGCGAGGGTTGGGTACCAAACTAATGAAGACTATGGCAAATTCTCGATGTGCCACGTACAATGAGTTTATTAGTGATGCCTTGACCCAAGAAAACCACAACAACCTGCATGCAGTTGCTAAGGGTCGCAAGAGGGCATATGAGGCCAGTGCATCCGGATCTTTTCAGTCAAAAGCGCCTATCGCAGCTAGGCCACCATTTCGTCCACCTGCATCCAAGTTCAGGCCTCCACCACCGAAAGCTCAGAATAACAGGCCACAGAAACCGTTTCGTAAGGCGTTCACTATTGCCTTACCAAAAGGGAATGGTAATCAGGACAGCTCCACCGGATTCAAAAGTAATCAACCTTGTTTCAACTGCAACCAACTAGGTCATTGGTCCAAGGAGTGCCCCCACCCCAAGAGGAATGGCAACCCAAATCAGAACAATCAAAGGCAGATGAATGCCAGGGCACGTCAGGGACAAGTGCATTATACCGCTGTGGAGGAAGTGCCCGCCGGAGAAGTTGTCACGGCTGGTATGTTTCTTGTCAACAAACACCCCGCTGTTGTTTTATTTGATTCAGGAGCTTCTCATTCATTTATGAGTCAAGCATTTGCATCTAGACATGATCAAGAAATAATTGAAGTAAGTAAAGGGGGTTTTAACATAAGTTCAGCAGGGGGAACTGTTACTACCAAAAAGATAGTCAAAAATGTACTCATCTTGATACAAGGGCGGGAGTACACCACAGATTTGATAATATTGCCGGGATTGTCGATAAGTGTAATCTTAGGCATGAATTGGATGAAGTATCATGGTGCTCTTATTGACACTAGCACCCGTACTATCATGTTGAGAGAACCCACGGGAGGGAATGCTTTTCTAGTTCCACTCTCCCGCAATTTCGAACCCCAACATTTAGCCTGTGCTATCCAAGCCACCACCATATGTGATATCCCAGTGGTTTGTGAGTTTCCGGATGTATTTCCAGAGGAATTACCAGGTCTACCACCGGATAGGGATGTGGAATTTAAGATCGAATTAGTGCCAGGTACCGCACCCATATCCAGAAGGCCCTATAGAATGCCACCCAATGAGTTAGCAGAACTTAAAGTTCAATTGCAAGATCTATTGGACAAAGGTCTTATCCAACCTAGCTCATCTCCGTGGGGATGTCCAGCATTGTTTGTGAAAAAGAAGGATAAGTCACTGAGAATGTGTGTAGATTACAGACCACTCAATGCTGTGACCATCAAGAACAAATATCCGTTACCCCGCATCGACATCTTGTTCGATCAGCTAGCGAAGGCAAAAGTATTCTCCAAAATTGACTTAAGATCAGGTTACCATCAGATAAAGATCAGACCGGAGGATATACCGAAGACTGCTTTCTCTACTAGGTACGGCTTATACGAGTATTTGGTTATGTCTTTCGGACTAACAAATGCTCCAGCCTACTTTATGTACCTAATGAACTCGGTATTCATGCCCGAACTTGATAAGTTCGTGGTCGTGTTTATCGATGACATATTGATTTATTCAGAAACTGAGTCAGATCATGAAGAGCATCTGAGGATTGTCCTATCCAGACTAAGGGAACATAAGCTATATGCCAAGTTTAGCAAATGTGAATTTTGGATGAGCAAAGTACCTTTCTTAGGTCACATTTTATCCAGAGATGGAATCTCAGTAGACCCATCAAAGGTGCAAGAGGTCATGGATTGGAAAGCCCCAACTTCGGTGCATGAAGTTCGGAGTTTCCTAGGGTTAGCAGGATACTATCGTCGGTTTATTCCAGACTTCTCAAAGATAGCTAAGCCTATGACCAGATTACTTCAGAAGGATGAGAAATACAAGTGGACACCAGAATGTGAAACAGCTTTTCACACCCTCAGAACTTTGTTGACTACCGCACCAGTGCTAGCACAACCAGACATTGAAAAGCCTTTTGATGTATTTTGTGATGCATCAGGAATAGGTTTGGGATGTGTACTTATGCAAGAAGGGAGAGTAATTGCATATGCCTCTCGGCAACTGAGAAAACATGAAGCCAACTACCCTACACATGATTTGGAACTTGCAGCCGTTGTCCATGCACTAAAGATATGGAGACATTACTTGTTGGGCAATGTATGTCATATCTATACTGACCACAAAAGCCTCAAGTATATCTTTACCCAGCCAGAACTGAACATGAGACAACGTAGATGGTTGGAATTGATTAAGGACTATAATTTGGAAGTGCATTACCATCCGGGTAAAGCAAATGTAGTAGCTGATGCACTTAGTCGGAAGTCCCATTGCAACACTATGGAAGCACTATTGGAAGATGGATTCAACTTGCTACATCCTGCCGTACTCCACAATATCACAATCAGTTGTTCGCTTGAGAGCCGAATCATAGAGCTACAGCAGACAGATGTAGGAATAAGTCACATCAAGAGAAAAATGCAAGAGCAAGAGACAAAACACTTTAGATTGGACGAAAGAGGTGTATTATGGTTTGAGGACCGGCTAGTGGTGCCGAAAGACCGTGAGCTAAGGAATCAGATTTTAGAAGAAGCTCACTCGTCCAAATTGTCTATCCACCCGGGTAGTAGTAAAATGTATCAAGATCTAAGAAACCGTTTTTGGTGGACTAAGATGAAGAAAGAGATCGCAGCCTATGTTGCTAGATGTGATAACTGCAGCAGAGTGAAAGCCGTCCATATGAAAACCGCTGGATTACTTCAGCCATTGCCTATTCCAGGATGGAAATGGGAGGAGATCAGTATGGACTTTATCACAGGCCTTCCAACAACGCCCCAAGGTCACGATTCAATCTGGGTCATTGTTGATCGTCTCACAAAGTCAGCCCATTTTGTACCAGTTCACACAACATATCACACGGGTAAATATTCTGAGTTATATGTTTCCCAGATCGTGAAGTTGCATGGAGTACCCCGGACCATAATATCGGATAGAGGACCGCAGTTCATAGCTCGTTTCTGGGAACACTTACACCAAGCTTTGGGAACCAAGCTAATCAGGAGTTCAGCTTATCATCCGCAAACTTCAGGACAGACGGAGAGAGTAAACCAAATCCTAGAAGATTTACTTAGGGCTTGTGTTATATCTTCAAAAGGTTCATGGGAGAAATGGCTACCTTTGGCTGAATTCTCCTATAACAACAGTTATCAAGCGAGTATCAAGATGGCTCCATTTGAAGCTTTGTATGGCAGAAAGTGCAGAACTCCATTGAATTGGATTGAGCCCGGTGAAAGGAGATATTTTGGTATTGATTTTGTCAATGAAGCCGAAGAACAAGTACGTATCATCCAACAACACATGAAGGCAGCTCAATCAAGACAGAAGAGTTATGCCGACAGAAGAAGAAGACCACTAACTTTTGGAGTAGGTGACTATGTGTACTTGAGAGTATCACCCATGAAAGGTGTGAAGAGATTTGGGATGAAAAAGAAGCTTTCACCAAGATATGTAGGGCCATACAAAATTTTGGAACGAAAGGGAAATGTTGCGTACAAGCTACAACTACCACCAGAGATGAGTGCAATCTTTGATGTGTTCCATGTGTCTCAGCTAAAGAAATGTCTTCGAGTACCAGGAGGAAGCTATTGCGCCCACCAACGTGCAGCTCCAATCGGACCTGACCTATGAAGAAAAGCCAATTCGAGTATTAGAAGTGATGGAGAGAGTAACAAGGAGTAAGATCATTAAGTTCTATAAGGTGGTGTGGAACAATCATAGTGAACAAGATGCTACATGGGAAAGAGAAGATTATCTGCAAGAAGTTTACCCCGCCTTTTTCCAAGAATGGTAGGTCTTGCAAATCTCGGGACGAGATTTTTATAAGGGGGAGGGGCTGTAACACCTCGGGTGTTAGCCTTGCATAACTTGACTTGCATAACATGAGCATGAGCATCAAGCATTCATAAATCATCATTTACAATTGAAACATTTGATCGAAACATATGAAACATTACTTGTTATTTCATGTTTCTTAGAACATATGCATATGATCATGTACAAATGAATGCAAGTGGGTAGTGCTAGTCACTAAAACACCTTAGCTATACTTAGGTTAGCAAAAGGAACCTTGTTCATGAAGGCCACATTTCTTGATCAAAGCATTTAAGTGTTATTTCATGTGTTGACCTGAATAGCTATATGAGTGACTACTACATGAAATGCTTAAATGACCTTGCAAATTGTTTTAACATGCTTAGAGTATCATCATGAACAACTTTGGTATTTAGTGCTAGGGCTAGTTTGGTCATTTAGCCATGGTTTGAATGTGCATCATGATTTCAAAGTGACAAGTTTGACTAAAGTTGAACTAGGTGTTAGGGACCTTGCATGGAGGAGTTCACTAAAGCAAAGTTGTAGTGTTTGACATAAGGAACAACTTTTATTTTTGGGTCATGGACTGATTTTGCTTCTAACATGCTTGAATGGGTCCCACAAAAACCAGCAAATCCAGCCTTCAACACTTAGGAAATTTTTCGAAGTATTTGATCAACTGGCCGACTGACAGCCAAGGTTGGGCACGAGATTACTCCGTCTATGTTGCGAATTAGCACGAGGTGATTGAACAACATTTGTAGCTGGTACTTAGGACTACGAAAGTCATTTAGATCATTTACGAGTTGGAGCCACCGATTAGCCAATAAACCGTTTCGAAAACGCGCTGTCAGGCACTGATCGGGACTTAACTGACGAACTGAATCGCGGCGTCATGGCCGACCGGCTTCAGGCTTCGCACGCCGCGTGGCGCGGGAAACGGCCACGCGTCGCCGCCGGTCTGTCCGCGCAGGCCACGCCGCGCCCGAGCGCGCCTTCATCACGCCAGCGCCCGCCCGAGCCTTTCCGCGCCTCCATTTGCTTCGCCTCGGCTTTTCTTCCTCGCAGCAGCAGCCGCCGAGCGCCCACAGCTCCGCCGTCGCCATAGCCGCGCGCAGCTCGTGCCTGGCCACTCCCGCACCACCGTGATAGCTCCACCGTCTCCCCAGCACCCCATTGTTTCTCCCCGTGCCCGCTGACAAAGCCCGGTAAGCCACCGCAGTGCGTGTAGGCTCGCCGAAGTTCCGCCGTGAGCCCCGTCGTCGTGGCCACGCCGCCACAGTCCTCCTCCCGCTCCGTTAGCTAGCGCGCTAGGTTCCCCAGCGTTCATAGATGCTTGTCCACGCGTTGATTTGAACCACCGTAGCCCACACCGGCGTTTCACCGTCGACCCGCACCTCCACCCCGCCATGGCCGCTGCCGTAGCCGCTAGCTCCGATGAGAAGGCCACCCAAGTAGCTCAATAGCTCCGCTAAGTCGAGTAGGTCATCGTGTGATGATGTCACCGCCGGCGAGTTCGCCGTCGACGAGCCGTGGCCGCGCGAGCTTGCTCAGCGCCGCCGGCTCTGTTTCGGTTTCACTGACAGGCGGGCCCTGCTGACCAGCGGGTCCCACCGGTCAGCGACAGTAGCGTTGTAGGCTAGTTCAAATATTCTAGTTTTTGATTTGTTTTGTTATTTTTGTATCTTTAGTTTGGTAGCTCATAAAATGTTGAAATAAATATGGTTGTGTTCCTTAGGAAGTGTAGTATTTAGGAAAAATATGTTCTTGGTTTCAACAGTAGAAATTTCTGGAGATTTAAATAGGGATTTCAAATGTGCTTTTGAATGCATTTAAATTTGTTTATTTTATATCTAGAGTTCCTGTGCTCCAAAAATTATGAAATTTTTGTGGTAGGCTATTCTTGTCATACATGAGCTTGGATAAAAATTTGAGAACCAGTGCATGTGTAGATCTATAGTTATAGATTTTTCTTTTATAAATAGTTAATCCTTGCATGAATTTTTATAAATTAATTATAAGTCCAAAATTCATGAAATTTGTTGGAGATGATACTAGTACCATATGGATGTTAAGAAAAATAAGAAATCTGTTGCTTGACACTTTTCAATAGGATTTTCCATTTATGCTATTTCAAGCCTTGCTTCCTTATCATTTTTGTATAGGATGTTCTACTTAGTAAAATGACATGAAATTTTTATAGTAGCCCTTTGATAGCATTAGTAAGACTCTGTAAAATTTTGAGAATTTATTAAGCACATTTGATATATATTTATTATTTAGCCTAGATATCTAAATAAAATAATAAAGGCAATTTAATAAATAGTTTGGGCTTCACCATTATATCATCTTAACTGTATTTGGTATGCTTACACTGTTGGTAGGTTATATGTTGATAAATTTTGAATGATTACCTGATGTAGAAATATTCTTACTTTATATTGCATGTTAACACATTTCTGGACTGATTCTAGAGTGTAATGAGTTACATGTTGAAACAAGTGTAGACTGTAAAAATGGTTAATAACAAAGTTGTAGAGAATTGATAAGCTTTCCAGAAAGTCCAGGATCACTGTTTTTGAATTTGTAGAACTCCAGTTATGAGTGAAACAAGTAGCTACTGGTTATGGTGTAGTCGATGCATTGTAGAAATAGTTAAGTAATAATTGAGAAGAGATATGCACCTACTCAAACAACGCGATGCACTTGTTAACATCTATGCATTCGTGATACTCATACCATACTCATGCATCTAGGATCGGAGGAAGAAATCACGTTGCTGGAATTCGAAGAAGCAGAGGAAGGGAACCCGCAGGAGAATCCGCAAGTCCCCGCTCCCGAAGGCGTGGAGCAGAACCCTGAAGAGCTTCCGGAGTGCCCTGACCATCGCCCTACTTCCTTTCTGCGAGGCAAGCCCCGGAGCATTATAAGTCTCCCAGTAATTTACAAATGTTTACTTACGTATTTATGATTGATGCATTAGGTTATAAGAGTTGAATGAAACCACTTGATGCATGTACATTCCTTGTCCAGATATTAACCCTTTAACCGGTATAGGTCCAGGATCGAATATATGCTTAGCCATGCTTAGACCGGTAGAAGTCGGGTGATGTCCTGTCACCTGCGAGATATAGGTGGATACCGGAGCACGGTTGGCTATATCTGCTATCGTGGAACAGAACCATGTGGTAAAAGTAAATTGAGACCGGACGGGAGGTCGATAGGGAAGCAACAAGGCATGGAGGTCTTGGGTGTGGACTTATCCCCGTCTGTGTCGATCAAGGACCGTACCGTTGTTGGAACTTCTGACAAGATTGAACTGCATGCCTCTCACTTAGCTGGCCGGATAACTCGTTCCGACCGCGAAGCCGAGTAATTCAACTCAGGCCGGGAATCGTTCTGTTGTGCGCTCCTTCCGGGGAACGATCAGACTGAGCCCAAGGGCAGGCTTGGCCTGAGCATCCTGGCATCTGGTGTTCCAGATTGTGCGGCGCAGTACGAACCCGCGAAATGTGTACCGGAGTTGTACCAAAGGTGACCTAAGACTATCGTGGCTGATAGATCTGGGTTTGTGTTAGGAATAAATTCCCAGCTGGTTGAAATCGATTCGAATCGCCGTCTCTCCCGGATAGTGAGAAACTTGGCTAGCTCCAACATCGTAGTAACTGTGTTATGAAACATGATGGTTCAGATGAATATGGAATTACAATACTTGCTATGGTTACTATTGTATGATTCTAAATAATATACCACATGTTTGGCATAGGATAGTTGCTAACCTAGAAATGGATAGTTATAATTAACTTGATAAAAGAATCACAAGTGTACAAAGGTTAATTGCCTTTTTCGCAAAAATGTTGTCAAGTTACGTCCACTTATACAGCCTTGCATAATCCTTGGAGTCATTTTATTTCTGGTTCATGACGGGTAAGTCTAGCTGAGTACCTTCTCGTACTCAGGGTTTATTTTCCCATTGTTGCAGATGGCACTGTGTATCATGGTTATTGCAAGAGTTGCTTCTATCCCGCTGTGGATGAGGAGTAAGCCGTGGGCAGGCTTCCTTAGTAATTCCTATCTTTGCTTTTGTGGACCGTGATCTGGTTTGGCACTGTATTAAACTATGTTGGAAAATTTTATCTCAAACTTATTTGCTTCCGCTTTGTTTATCAAACTTGTTTTGTAATAACTTTTATTCGTACTCTGATGATGAAACGTATCTGTGAACTTTATGTAATATGTGGCATGTAGGTTGAATCCTGTACGATCTTGGTTGTTGTAAATCGTTTATCGAGACCCGTCGCGGTACTCGACGGACTACCGGGTTTATATGGGTTCAAGTATGACCGTGCGACCGCTTGCGGATTGCCATTATACTTGTATTCTTATAAATTGGTCGGTTCTGCGACACATCCCACCTAGGTGCATTAAGTATAGGAATTGGTTGGAACCAATTGTTGCATTATATCCTTACCTTGTCCAGATAAAATCCTGTGAATCCTAATTAAGTGTAGGATTAAATGATGCTTAGCTATGCATAGACCGGTAGAAGTCAGGTGATTTCCTGTCACCTGCGAGATGTAGGATGAGCTCTGGTCATGGTTGGCTATATTTGCTATCATGAAAAAGAACCATGTGTTAATAATGAAAAGAGACCAGACGGGATGACGGTAGTGCAGCAACAAGGCATGGAGGTCTTGGGTGTGAATCTATCCCCATCTATGTCATTTAAGGACCAATACACTGTACTTCCTTATGTCATGTTGAACGTAGCCTAACATTTAGCTATCCGGATAACTCATTCCGACCATGAAGCCTAGTAGCTCAATTCAGGCCGGGGACGTGAGCAGTTGGTCATAATCTGGATGGTAGTAAGGATGTGTGGAGAACCATTGGCATAAGCCCAAGGGCATGTTAAGTCACCGAGCACTCATGGCAGAGTGGTTCTCTAATTTTGCGACACTGATCGGACTTGCGACTCCTGAATTGTACCAAAGGTGACTTGTTTGTGACCCTAACGGGGGAAGCAATGTTTGTGTTAGGAATACCCCTCCAGCTAGATAGGAATTGATTTGAATCACCATCTCTCCTAGATAGTGAGAACTTGACTGAGCAGCGGCAATGTAGATTCACTAAATTTAAAGATATGGTTAAATGATGATGATGATGATAATGATAATAAGCCATGAAATACCTGATATGGTTATTATTGTTTGCAACTTAATCAAGTGATTGATTAGTATAGGTACTAATATAGATGGTAGGTAATGGCTAAAAGTCACTACTAGTACAGGTGAATAATGCTAATGGTTACTCAAGCGTTTATGCAAAAAGGTTGTCCAGCTAGATCCACTGATAAAGCCTTGCATAATCCTTGGTGTCACTTTATTTCTGGTTTGTGATGGATAAGTCTAGCTAAGTACATTCGAGTACTCAGGGTTTATCTCACCATGTTGCAGGTGAAGTTCTCGGCCTGTTGACGATGGTGGCTAACCGCCGGTGGGCTCGGTGATTCTATAGTTACTTCTCATCTATATGCTTTTGTTGGATGATGTCACTTATGCTAGCAATGTATTTAGAACTTATATTAAGGTAATCATTTGAAAGCTATGTTGTTTTCACTAAGTGGTTTTGAAACCCAAACTTGTACTATTATTTGTGAACCCATTTGTAATATTATTTTCACTACAACTCTACGTATGTGATGTGTATTTGCTTAATCACTCGATCTTGGTTGTGATGTTGATTTATCGAGGTCTTTCGGGACACTCGGTGGACTACTGGGTTTATATAAGTGAAAGTATGCGCGTGTCAACGTGTTAGCGGTATATAAGTGAAAGTATGCACGTGTCAACGTGTTAGCGAGGATAGCCGTACTTGATCTTGTATAAATTTGGCAGTTCTGTTACTGCTGGCATCAGAGCAAGATTAAGCATAATACTATCGTGTACATCGTTTTAAAAACAAAGTTTTGATTTTAAAAAGCCTATTTTGACTAAAACTTTAGCTACAGACAAATTTGTCAAAAATTAATTTGCAAAACTATGCTAGCAACATCCTCCTTTTTGCCTAGTTAAGGACTATTAGGTGGCTATCTAAGTACTAATATGGAGATTTTTACTTTCATCGTCCATACGGCGTGCTATAGTATGGATGCCATCCACTTGGGTGGTAATGTATGGATCAATTGCCTCTACGTCTAGGTAAGTGTGAGTTGTGAGAGCATGATCGTCCAACTATCGGTCTAGGGGAGTGTTAGCTATGGCTTCTGAAATATTTACATCTTACACACATGTATATATGAAGGTACTTAATTGTGGGTATATCTGTCGGGTAGCTATGGATACCAAAGTATATATCTGGGGATGTATATATGGAGAGTATCTTAGTTTACTACTTTCATTGTGTGCTTATTTATCTCTTGTGGGGATGGGCTGCAATGAATCTGCCTACAGGTATGCTAACCACGAATGCGTAGATTGAATGTAACTGACAACTAGCTATATATCGAGAGAGTACGTGTTATGCCACCGATATAGAACGTGATTGCCACCTTAGGCTAGCAATTTCGTGAGGACAAATAGGACAAGCATGCATCATGATTGTGCTTGTGCATAAATATGCTTCCCTCACTTTGTTCTAATATTAAGTAACTTGTGATCAATGTGATGTTGCTATCTTCCCTGTGTGAAGCTAGACAAAATGTCTTGTCCCATGCTGCTTGAATAGCTGTGCTTGAAGATAGTGTGTGATTAGCTCGTCTTGTATGTTTGCTTCCAAAGGAAATAGATGACAAGTTATTAATTAGGAAAAACTTCAACCCTTGAAAGACTAAATTGCTAAATGTAAGACTTGTTTTGTAGAGATATCCACCTACTCAGTAAAAAGGAAATAAAAGATAACAGTACCTTACCACTAGATTCGCATGTTTATGTGTAGTGTTGTTGTTGTAGGTGACTGCTTGTTATGCACGAGCCTTGTGCTTCGTAATAGTCATTTAAGCTAATTGGATTGAGTGTTTTGAAATGCTCGCTTAAGAATAGGATATATGTGTGGATGCTTGTTATCTAGATAGTGTCGTAGTTGTCACTCTTTTATCCTCAGTAAGCATACGAGTGTTGAAGAGCGCTATCCTAGAACAGCGTCCAAGTTTTGATAATCTCATGGTTGTCATCTCCAATTAAGTTCTCTCTTAGGAACCTAAGCCTATACATGTGGTTGCTAGCCCTTGAACGTTGCGCTTCAAAGACCTATATCCATGCCTTTGCTTGACCTTAGGCCCAAGCTTAGTTCCCTTGAATGCTTGCATGTTTTGTGGTTGTCCTGCTCCTATGTGGGAGGACCCTGCTGCAAAAATCCTTGTTAGATCTCATTGCTCCTTCTTTTACAGATGATCTTGTGCAACGCTAATCGCTATCTATCCTGGCTTTGGAACCTTTTCCTCATAGATCATGTCATTGCTTTATCAACTGAATCCCTAGTCAGTGCATTGGCTCTGGCCCTCAAATCTCATTTATTTTGCCTCCAACTCTTTCATGTCTCTGGATGTTTATCAGTCTTGATCTCCTATTGCTGCTCGACAAGACCAAATCTCATGTTAATCTTTACCTGGTAATCACCTTGGTGGACATAAGGCATTTATGGAAATTAAGCAAGAGTTTCCTGCTTAGTTGCCTTCGGCAGTTAGGCTATGTTCTTTTTGTGCTGTGTTTTGATCTTCTGATCGCCTCCTTGTTGGCTCCTAACCTTGTGACTACCTTTGTTTGCTATCCTTCCTTCGCATAGTGCTTGTTCCTATGCAACCAAATTTGTGCCACATGAAAATTCTTATGGGTTGTATGTTCAGTAATGGTGCCACGATTAGCGATCTACGGTGCCGTGATGAAATGAGAGCCTCCTGTGGGCTCACACACAAGGTTGTGTTGCTCGGCACACGCTGGTATTGAGGTCCCTAGTCATGATCTATTGCCGAACTGCACTGATGTGTTATTTTCCCATGAGCTCTTCCTTTGTTATCTCTCCATATCTTATCAAAGATCCAATCCATCCATATATCAGACCAAAAGTAGTAGAGCTTCCTTTTGAAGTCACAAAAAGGATAACCTTTGAAGAATTGGTCACCAACATAAACATTAACAGACTACAAGAGGTGGTAGACAAGTGACTCCACTTGGTTGTCCTAGTATTGACGTACGTCACCTAGTGAACAACTTATGTCATCATTGTTGGATCAGAAAGGCACACAACACTTAATGTTGGACAAGTTGTTAGTCAGATAAGAATCGAACGTCACATTATGATTATGACCTAGCTATCCAAGTCTTGATCATTATGTGCATGTGGATCGTACAGTCGAGATCAACCATCTCTAGTGTGACCCCTTGTCTACTGACTTCGATGGCGACCGTCTGTTTGTGCCTCGATTGCAATTATTGTTGTGGTCAAAAGTAAGAATTTGGAACTTTGAGTGTTGAGAGACAACTAATTAGTTACCCATAGTAAGGTTAATCTCTAGCTAGGTAGCGACTTATTGGTAGCTATGAAGACTATGTCTCACAGAACGATGTTAAGCAAAGAAATAGCAAGGACGTTCAGCAATGCAAGATGTTGTATCAGCTAAGTGAAGAACTAGAGAAAGCATGTGCCTAGTTTCGATCAGCATCATTGTGCCCCTAGGTACCACAAATGGATTTGTTCAAGGTTCTATTGGACCAAGTGCCAGAGAATATCCAGAAACAGTTCCTTGTCTATGTAGGAATGCCCTACATGTGGAATAATGCTTTGTGCCCTGCGAAAACAACCCACAAGTCCAATGCTTGTGCATAGTCAAGTTGGTGTCTAGAACGATGGTTGAAGTGTTACCTGAGAAGCATGTGAGGAAAACTCTAGCCTCCATCCTTAGCTAGGGAAAGGCTGCTGCTGCTATGAGAAAGGTTAGAGAGTGCAAAACACACACCTCAACGTGTGAAGCAAAGAAAAAGGAGAATATGAAATCTGTCTAGATTTTGTGGCACTAAACCGGTTATCTTCAAGCCGGCGATTAGTGACTCAAACGAAGTTGGATTGACCCCAAACTTGGTGATCTCATTCCTTGCTTAGGACCCTTCAGTGTCTTGTTGGCTTGAGTATTGGTTGAGTAAAACATCGGATTTGAGAGATATCTTGTCGGCTCGGTTTGCTGCCATTTCAGAACAGAGCAGTTTTGGTAGATGAATTGTTTGGATGGTCAAATGGTGTCCGGTTGAGTTGAATTTTGGTGAGTAGTTAGAAGACCCATGGATCTACATGCCCACCAAAATTTGTCCATATTGGAGCGGTAGTTTGTGAGATATGAATAGAAAACAAAAGGGTACAGAATCTGCAATTTCGCTGTGACTGCGATCATCCTTTACATTAGACGGTGGTGTTTGTAATTCATGCCAAGAAATTACAACTTGTAGGTGTATTGCTGTTAGACAACCCTCCATACCCTTGAGAATACTAATTTCACCCCTATGTGCCTTGCTTTTGCCCTCTTAGATCAGCAATGCGTGAGCAGTCAAGGTGTTCTAGAAGTCAAATTGTGCCCTTGCAATTCGAAAGTAATTGGAAAGGTGTCAAACCATAAATTTTTGGATTATGGTATTTGAGATATTGATTGGCCTAAGAATGGAAGCCTCGACGTCAAATATAGTTTAAGAAAGCTGGTTTTGCTATGATGCAAGTCAACCCAACTTGCTATGCAACTGCACCACGAAGGCAAATTGTACTCAACTTGCTTGGTAGTGAACTAGTCCCTAGTTTTTTGATTACTTGCAACTTGTGTTGTCCTCCAAGCCTCACTAACATCCTTCTACGTCAATGGTTCTCCAATGCTTATATACATTTGGTACCTTATATGTGTTTTTACCCAAGAGGTTGCATCAGATTCAACCCAGATCACTGTTGCAACTTGGATCCAAAGGCTCCCTAAGGCATGATCATTGAGAACGTTGAGCCAACAGAGTCAGCTATTACGTTTACCACTGACTCAGCAGACTCAGACCATACAATATTGTTATCTAAGAAAGAGAACTGCACACACAGAACCATTGCAACGAGTATCCTTCAGAAGATTATGATCTGGTGCAAAGTCCATAGGGTCTGTGCTATATCCACTAGGGAAGTAGATGCTACAAGTATTTAGTCTACGTTTGTATCGCTCTTCGTACATCGAGGATGAAGTACGTAGGATAGTGCTATCTTGGATTCCTCCCAATGTAACAATGCTTTATGGAAGCCAATGAAGGAAATTCTTTTAACAAAAATTTACTACAAAGAACAAGTATAGAAAGTTGTCTCGACCAATTTGGTCCCTCTGATTCTTGAAGCTATGTAGCCTAAAGCTATCGCTGATATTGGAAACTGGTAACATGTCTCTCTTCCATAAAAGTCTTTCGTCCTGAATCTCGGGACATGATTGCTTTAAGGGGGGAGGGCTGTAACACCCCAGGTGTTTGTCACTAGTTAAGCAATGGGTGTGAGCTCAACCATGACATGTTAAGTGGTGATGGAGATGTTAGGTCAAACATATGAAAATGAGCATCAACTTAAACTTGGGCCACGCACATTTTGCTTACATGTGGACCCTTGTTAAGATTATGCAAGAGTAATGTTAAACATGCTTATTTCATGTACATTACATCAACATGCATCTATATTGATCCATGGAAAAGTTTTGTGAAGTTTGGAATCAAGAAGTCACATGAAATGACAAGTTATGTCCTTGCTTGAATTGTTTTATAAAGTGAATAGAATTCTTGATCATCAAACAAACCTTGCAACCTTGCCCAAATGACTCTAAATGAACTCTACAACAAAAGTCATGAAAGGTTCATGTTGGGCAAATGCCAAGAAAATGCTCCAATGGATCAAAAAGGATAATCTAAGCTTTATCGTGATCCTACTTTGGTCAAAGTAGAACTATAGGTTCTATACAAGCTTTGATGTTGGACCTTAAATAAAAGTTGTAGTTCATATTATGTAGAAGAAACTTTGTTTTTGCACTAAGACCTAGATCAGCTTGGAACTAAGTCAAACAGAGGTCACACGATTGAATCTACTGCAGTTTTCAGTGCTTGGAAATATTCTAAGTCTGGAATTTCATTGACATCAGCATTGGCATCTCGTGTTCTCCAAAATTCGTTAAGCAACTTGAGTTGGTCCAAAAATAAAAGTTGAAGTTTATATTATGGAGAAGAGCATGCAAAAAGTTGCACTGAGTTTGACTGAGTTTTGACCTCCGAAAGCGATTTTCCGTGACCGTTATCAATGTGTTAACACTATCATCTGGGAAGATAATTAACTGCTGATCTATTGCTCAAATGACTTGGCACCCTTAATAAGAAATGTAGAGCAGGCCGAGGTGAGCAAACTTCATTTTGGGCCCATTGCTAAATTCAGCCTGGAAGCATCCCAAATTGGCTCCCCACATCGGCCATACCGTCGCCCTCCACGTGCTCGGTAAAAGGCCTCAAAGGATGCCGCGTGTCCGTGGATGTGGCCACTATTGCCGAGCTTTCCTACCGCATTCCTACCTCCTCTGCCATGTGCCCTGCCTCCCCTGCATAGTACAGAGGTGGACGCTGAGCTCCCCACTCCCTAGCGCTCTCCCTCACTCGCCTTCTGGAGCCTGCTTGCGCTGAGCACGGTCGTGCTTGCCATGGCCAACATGGCCAGGCCAACTAAGCTCCCTGCCTTCGCTCCTCCGTTGCTCCTTAGTTCCAACCAGTCTCGCCTTCGCATTCCGCGAGCCACCCCGTGCGTGTCGCGTCTCTTTCCCGGCTACCTGCACCGCCGTGCGCTGCTACCGCCAGTGCCCGCTCAGCCGTCGTCGCCAGCACGCGCGGCCAAGCCGCGTCGGGCCTCCGTGGAGCAAGCTACGGCCACCTACGAGTGCGCACCAACCTCCTGGTGCTCCGCCTCCACTTCCCTGTCGCCGATGAGTCTCCTCCGGCCGACATCGACAAGCTCCAGTGCCTCCTCTATTCATGTTCGCATCAAGGACCTCGCGCTGAAATTCGTTGAAAGAGGAGGGCCTAAGTGCGAAGTCTATGACTCAAATGAATAGTGTTGTTAAGGACCTTTTTGCAGGAAATTTGCTGAATTTTGGAAATTCATAGGAATTTCATAAAATAGCAAATGAGGACTTTTTGGAATCCTTGTGAAATTGTCTATGCAGTAGATCTATAATATGGCATGTTTTAGTTTAAAGTTTTAGCTGCAAAAAATAGATTTGTGCAGTAAGGTTGTAATGCTAGTTGAATTTGTTATTTTCCATAACTGCAGATCTAGGGCTACAAATGAAGTTAAATTTTTGTGGCATGCTACTCATGTGATAGTTGATGTGTGGTAAAAATTTCATGAGTATTGGATGAAGTATGAATGAGTTATTGGTTTATCTCGCTCTCACATGATTTCTTGCAATAGCAAATTGTCTTTTTCATAGAGGTAGCTATACTTATGCAAATGGTATGAAATTTGTACAGTAGACTATTGAGAGGATATGTGAGCTACTGTAATTTTTGTAGAATTTATTGTGCAATTTTGGTATATGTTCATAAATACACCTTGATGTCTAAATAAATTAAGAAATGCTTTAAGAAAATTTATTTAGAGGTGAGCACCATGCTTCCTGGTGTTCTTTAGTCATGTGTGAAATGTTGGTAAGTTGGTTTTGCCCAATTATGTGTTTGCAACATAAGTTAACAATTATTTTCTTGCCAATGTGGTTTATGGATAGATCTGGTAACTTAGCAAAGTTCTTCATGATAATGTGCTTTGTTGTGAAACTTGTTTATACAAAAGTTGTAGATAATTCATGTTTCTAGCGTCTATTAAAATTTGGTGTCATTTGGCAAAGTAGTTTAAGAGTTAAAGCTATTAAAGTTGGGTTACAGAATTGATTGCTCTCAGTCTTGCTTAGACCAGTTTCTATAAATATATAATTTTGACCCACTTAACTTGTGAATGATGCTGTGATGGTTATAGATGAAATGTAGAGAATTTCATAAGCTTTCCTGAATGTCTTGTTGCATGGCTATTGGATTTGTATAACTCTAGTTATGATCCAAACATGAAGCTGTTGTTTCCAGTCTAGAAATAGACATATGCTAGTTGTGGTTGTTTACTCCATGTGTTGCTAAGTGTGGCTTATGCCCTTGTTGATGGTCAAGTTATGATACTTGTGACCTTGTTAAACTTGTGTCATGCTTGATGTGCTTGCTCTCTATAGTTAGTTGTGTGATGTTAGTTAAATAGCTATTGGTGTCTATGTCTTGCATAATCTTGTGTTTGTCTTGAATGTTTATGTGATGCATCTTGTATTACCATTCTTCATATTCATGCACTTGCATCTTGCATCTCATCTAGGTGCGCTAGATGAACCATATGAAGGATGTGATGTTGGAGCCGAACCCGAAGACGGTGTATGGTAGACCTATCCCGAATTTGGAAGGACTAGACAAGTGCTAGGACGGGAGATGCTCACCAAGCGAGTGTCATCTAACGTTGGATCCCAGGGAAGCCCCAGAGCATTCTAAGTCTCCCTTCTTTTTACAAATATCTTGAGTATCTTTTATTATTGATGATGCATTAAGTATAGGAATTGGTTGGAACCAATTGTTGCATTATATCCTTACCTTGTCCAGATAAAATCCTGTGAATCCTAATTAAGTGTAGGATTAAATGATGCTTAGCTATGCATAGACCGGTAGAAGTCGGGTGATTTCCTGTCACCTACGAGATGTAGGATGAGCTCTGGTCATGGTTGGCTATATTTGCTATCATGAAAAAGAACCATGTGTTAATAATGAAAAGAGACCAGACGGGATGACGGTAGTGCAGCAACAAGGCATGGAGGTCTTGGGTGTGAATCTATCCCCATCTATGTCATTTAAGGACTGATACACTATACTTCCTTATGTCATGTTGAACGCAGCCTAACATTTAGCTGTCCAGATAACTCATTCCGACCGCGAAGCCTAGTAGCTCAATTCAGGCTGGGGACGCGAGCAGTTGGTCATAATCTGGATGGCAGTAAGGATGTGTGGAGAACCATTGGCATAAGCCCAAGGGCATGTTAAGTCACCGAGCACTCATGGCAGATTTTGCGGCACTGATCGGACTTGCGACTCCTGAATTGTACCAAAGGTGACTTGTTTGTGACCCTAACGGGGGAAGCAATGTTTGTGTTAGGAATACCCCTCCAGCTAGATAGGAATCGATTTGAATCACCATCTCTCCTAGATAGTGAGAACTTGACTGAGCAGCGGCAACATAGATTCACTAAATTTAAAGATATGGTTAAATGATGGATGATGATGATAATGATAATGAGCCATGAAATACCTAATATGGTTATTATTGTTTGCAACTTAATCAAGTGATTGATTAGTATAGGTACTAATATAGATGGTAGGTAATGGCTAAAAGTTACTACTAGTACAGGTGAATAATGCTAATGGTTACTCAAGCGTTTATGCAAAAAGGTTGTCCAGCTAGATCCACTGATAAAGCCTTGCATAATCCTTGGTGTCACTTTATTTCTGGTTTGTGATGGATAAGTCTAGCTGAGTACATTCGAGTACTCAGGGTTTATCTCACCATGTTGCAGGTGAAGTTCTCGGCCTGTTGACGATGGTGGCTAACCGCCGGTGGGCTCGGTGATTCTATAGTTACTTCTCATCTATATGCTTTTGTTGGATGATGTCACTTATGCTAGCAATGTATTTAGAACTTATATTAAGGTAATCATTTGAAAGCTATGTTGTTTTCACTAAGTGGTTTTGAAACCCAAACATGTACTATTATTTGTGAACCCATTTGTAATATTATTTTCGCTGCAACTCTGCGTATGTGATGTGTATTTGCTTAATCACGCGATCTTGGTTGTGATGTTGATTTACTGAGGTCTTTCGGGACACTCGGCGGACTACCGGGTTTATATAAGTGAAAGTATGCATGTGTCAACGTGTTAGCGGGGACAGCCATACTTGATCTTGTATAAATTGGGCGGTCCTATTACAATCTTTATCACTGAGTCGAGCAGCTCCTCCCAATGACAAGTCATATGCTCCTTCCACTCATTCAGTAGCGTGGACTACCTAGAGGCCTAGGCGCAAGTGCTTCTTTAGGTGCATCAACTAGGTAGAACAAGAGATGTGCAATGCCATCGGTGCAAGGGCTATGGACATGTGCAGCGTGATTGTCCTAGCAAACGTGTTTTGATTATTAAAGATGATGGTGAGCATTCATCTGCTAGTGATTTCGATGAAGATACACATGTTTTGCTTGCGGCTGACCATGCAGGTAGTGAGGAACAACAAGAAGATCATATTGGTGCAGATGATGCAGAACACTATGAGAGTCTCATTGTGCAGCGTGTGCTTAGTACGCAAATGGAGAAGGCAGAACAAAATCAGCGACATACTTTATTTCAAACAAAGTGTGTTGTTAAAGAGCATTCTTGTCGCATGATCATTGATAGAGGTAGCTACAATAACTTAGGCTAGCAGCGATATGGTGGAGAAGCTTGCACTTAGCACCAAACCGCATCCACATCCATAATACATCCAATTGCTAAACAATAGTGGTAAGGCTAAGGTAACTAGATTGGTGCGAATTAATTTTCTTATTGGATCATATTAGGATGTTGTTGAATGTGATGTTGTGCCTATGCAAGCTTGTAATATTCTGCTCGGTAGACCATGGTAATTTGATAAGGATTCTATGTATCATGGTAGGTCAAACCAGTATTCTTTTATGCACCATGATAAGAAAATTGTGCTACATCCTATGTCTCCTGAAGCTATTGTGAAAGATGATGTTGCTAAGGCTAGCAAACTTAAATCTCAGGTGCATGTTAAGAGTGAGAACTATATAGCTGCAAAGGAACTAGTAAAGCAAGGCAACAAAAACACCAAATCCGCTCTCAAGATGAAAAATGAGAAAACTTTGAAAGGATCATGTTTTCTAGCCACTAGATCTGATGCTAATGAAATGATTGCTTTTGCTTCAGATTGCTATGCCTTAGTCTGCAAAGATGCTTTGATTTCACTTCATGATATGCAGCATTCTTTGCCCCCTGATGTATCTAACATTTTGCCGGAGTACTCTGATGTTTTTCCATGTGAAGTTCCACCGGGGCTACCACCAATTTGTGGGATTGAGCACCAGATTGACCTCATCCTTGGTGCTTCATTACCCAACCGTGTGCCATACCAGACAAATCTAGAGGAAACGAAAGAGATTCAACGCCAAGTGCAAGAACGACTCGACAAAGGTTATGGGCGTGAGTCACTTAGTCCTTGTGCTTTCCGGTGATTTTAGTGCCTAAGAAAGACTGAAACATGGCAAATGTGTGTGGATTGTAGAGCGATTAATAATATCACCATTCAATACCATCATCCTATTCCATGCTTAGATCATATGCTTGATGAATTGAGTGGTGCTACTTTATTTTTAAAGGTTTATTTACGTAGTGGATACCACCAGATTCATATGAAAATTGGGGGATGAATGGAAAACTGCTTTCAAAACTATATTCGATTTATATGAGTGGTTAGTTATGCCATTTGGATTAACTAATGCACCTAGCACTTTCATGAGGTTTAATGAATGAGGTTTTACGTGCTTTTATTGACAAATTTGTGGTGGTATATTTTGATGATATATTGATTTACAAGCAAGTCTATAGAGGAGCATCTTTATCACTTGCGTGCTGTGTTTAATGCTCTACGTGATGCATGTTTGTTTGGTAACCTTGAGAAGTGCCCCTTTTGCACAGATCGAGTTTCTTTTCTTGGCTCTGTTGTCACTCCACAGGGGATTAAGGTTGATAAAGCCATGGTGGAAGCTATACAGGGATGGCCTACACCAAAGACTATCACATAGGTGAGAAGTTTTTTAGGTCTTTCTGGATTCTATCACCAGCTTTGTGAAGGATTTCAGTACCATTGCTACACCACTAAATGAGCTTACAAAGATGGGAGTGCCTTTTACTTGGGCAAAGGCGCAAGAGAATGCCTTCAACGTGCTGAAAAGATAAGTTGACACATGCAGCTTCTCCTCCAATTTCCTGATTTTAATAAGACATTTGAGCTTGAATGTGATGCTAATGGAATTGGTTTGGGTGGTGTTTTGTTGCAAGAAGGCAAAAATGTTGCACACTTTAGTGATAAATTGAGTGGGCCTATTCTGAATTATTCTACTTATGATAAGGAATTATATGCTCTTGTGAGAACTTTAGAGACATGGCAGCATTATTTGTGGCCCAAAGAATTTGTCATACATTCTGATCATGAGTCTTTAAAGCATCTTCGTAGTAAAGGATAATTGAATCGTAGACATGCTAAATGGGTTGAATTCATTGAATCTTTTCCTTATGTTATCAAACACAAGAAAGAGAAGGAGAATATAATTGTTGATGCCTTGTCTAGAAGATATACATTGTTGACACAACTTGACTACAAGATTTTTGGATTGGAAACAATTAAAAATCAATAAATACATGATGGTGATTTTAAAGATGTATTGCTGCATTGTAAAGATGGTAGATCCTGGAACAAATTTGTCATCAATGATGGATTTGTGTTTAGAGCTAACAAGCTATGCATTCCAGCTAGCTCCGTTCGTTTGTTATTGCTATAGAAAGCGAATGGAGGTGGCTTGATGGGAACATTTTGGAGCAAAGAAAATGAAAGACATACTTGCTAGTCATTTCTTTTGGCCAAGGATGAGAAGAGATGTGGAGAGATTTGTTGCTCGTTGCACTACATGCCAAAAGGCTAAGTCACGATTAAATCCACATGGTTTGTATATGCCTCTACTTGTTCCTAGTGTTCCTTGGGAAGATATTTATATGGATTTTGTGTTGGGATTGCCTAGGACTAGGAAAGGACATGATATCATTTTTGTTGTTGTGGATCAATTTTCTAAGATGGCCCATTTCATTCCTTGTCATAAAACTGATGATGCTACTCATATTGCTGATTTGTTCTTTTGGAATATTATTCATTTGCATGGTGTGCCAAACACAACAGTTTTTGATAGTGACACTAAATTTCTTAGCCATTTTTGGAGGACTTTATGGGCTAAATTGGGGACTAAGCTTTTATTTTCTACCACATGTCATCCCTAAACTGATGGTCAAACTGAAGTTGTGAATAGAACTTTGTCTACTATGTAAGGGCCATTTTAAAAAGAACATTAAGATATGGGAAGAATATTTTCCTCATATTGAATTTGCTTATAATCACTCCCTGCATTCAACTACAAAGATGTGCCCATTTGAGATTGTGTATGGACTGTTGCCTCGTGCTCCTATTGATTTCATGCCTTTGCCATCTTCTAAAAAAGTAAACTTTGATGCTAAACAACGTGCTGAGTTAATGTTAAAATTGCATGAAACAACAAAGCAAAACATTGAGCGCATGAATGTTAAGTATAAGCTTGCTGGTGATAAAGGTAGAAGGCAATTGATGTTTGAACTTGGAGATCTAGTGTGGTTGAATTTGAGAAAGGAGAGGTTTCCTGATTTGAGAAAATCTAAATTGATGCCTAGAGCTGATGGACCTAATTAAGGTGTTAGAGAAAATTAATGATAATGCATACAAGTTAGATCTGTCTGTCAATTTTTGGATTAGTCCCACATTTAACATCGCATATTTGAAGCCATATTTGGGAGAAGAGGTTGAGTTTGAGTCGAAGATGACTCAAATGCAAGAACGGGAGGATGATGAGGACATCAACACCATTAATACATCCACACCTGCACAAGTATAGATTCATGGTCCTATTACTCGCTGCCTGTGCATGTCAACTCAACTATCAGGTGAGTTCATTCTTGAGTTCTTGTTCATCTTATTTAAACCATGGAAACCCGTGCACCTCTGTTTTGCTCAGGAATAATGGAGAGGAACCAGAAGGAAGGGGATTCGCAAGGGGTGTGTTCGGACTGCAGAATAGCACCAACTTGTGGTGGTCACCAAGACTTCATATGGAAATGGATTGGGGCCGTTCAAGCACTTCACAAAAAGCTTACCAAGTCTACTTTTGAACGAATCCAACCACATCCTCATATCTTCTTAGCATGGGCCACAATCATCGAATTACTCTAGAGACCTTTCTGTGGACACCCTATTTTTAGTGGTTGTTTCAGTCAATAAGGGAGCTTGCATGCAACCATAGAGTGGATGTCCATGTTTCTCTTTTGTTTCTACTAAGTGGAGGTATTTAGCACCACCCAGCACTCCTCTAGTTGCCATACATAATGCTCCTATAGCCACCTGCCACTAGTTGGGTTTTGTTTCATCAAGTTAACCATTGCTATCGCATTTCAGCACGCGTGTTGGATAAATCGCCTATCTGATTGTATTCAGAACATCACCATCTCATGTTTTTAGATTGAAACCTTCATTTTTATCTTGAAATTGAGTTCTTGTTCAACTTGTTCTTGCTTGTTCTTTGATTGCTTGCAGCACGAGTGCCCTCGTGGCCAGGTCGCACACCACAAGAATGCAGTAATCCTTGGAGTCGGTGTATCGGTTGCTAAGGTGCATCATCCTTGGACAGTTGTAGTCAGATCATGAACGTCGTCTCCATCCACTAAATCGAAGTTACCCCTCTCCATCGAAAGATCAGGACACCCTTTACCTTATCAGATTAACACTATCTAAAAACAAACCAAAACAAGCTTCCACTTGACCCACATCACCAAGGAGTACCTTCGGATGCATAAAAAATGATTTTTGAGCCTATGGCACATTCAACACAAACCATGCATCTAACTTGCATCGAGGTTAACACTATCTCCAAATGGACCAAAATGAGCTTCCACTTGACCCACAACACATAGGAGTACCATCGGATGCGACCCAAATGATTTTTAGGCCTATGGTATGTTTGGTGCAACTCGTGCACCTATCTTGCGCTGAGATTAACACTATCTCCAAACAGACCGAAACAAGCTTCCACATGACCCACGTCACCTAGGAGTACCATCAGGTGTGCCCAAAATGATTTCCATGCTCGTGGTATGTTTAGCGCAAATCGTGAACCTATCTTGTGCCGAGATTAACACTATCTCCAAACGGATTTAAACGAGCTTCTAGTCGATCCATGTCACCTACGAGTGCCATCAAAAGCATCCAAAACAATTTCTGAGCCTATGGTATGTTTGGCACAAACAGTGCACCTATCTTACATTGAGATTAACACTATCTCCAAATAGACTGAAATGAGCTTCCACTAGATTCGTCACCGAGGAGTACCATCGGGTGTGCCCAAAGTGATTTTCAGAGCCTGTGGTACATTCAATGCAAATCAGTGCACCTATCTTGCATCGAAGATTAACACTATCTCCAAATAGACCAAAATAAGCTTCCACTTGATCCATGTCACCTAGGAAGCGCGCAGTGTTGGATAAACCGCATGTCTGATTATATTCGGAACCGCACCATCTCATGTTTTCAGATTGAAACCTTCATTTTTATGTTGCAATTGAGTGCTTGTTCAACTTGTTCTTGCTTATTCTTCGATTGCTTGCAGCACGAGTGCCCTCATGGCCAGGTCGCACACCATAGGAATGCTGCGATCCTTGGAGTTAGTGTATCGGTTGCTAAGGCACATCGTCCTTGGACGGTTGTAGTCGGATCATGAACGTCGTCTCCATCCACTAAATTGAAGTCACCCCTCTCCACCGAAAGATCAGGACACCCTTTACCTTATTAGATTAACACTATCTAACAACAAACCAAAACAAGCTTCCACTTGACCCACATCACCAAGGAGTACCTTTGGATGCATAAAAATGTTTTTTGAGCCTATGGTATGTTCGACACAAACCATGCATCTAACTTGCATCGAGGTTAACACTATCTCCAAACTGGACCAAAACGAGCTTCCACTTGACCCACAACACATAGGAGTACCATCGGATGTGACCAAAATGATTTTTAGGCCTATGGTATATTCGGCACAACTCGTGCACCTATCTTGTGCTGAGATTAACACTATCTCCAAATAGACCGAAAACAAGCTTCCACATGACCCATGTCACCTAGGAGTACCATCAGGTGTGCCCAAAATGATTTCCATGCTCGTGGTATGTTCGATGCAAACCATGCACCTATCTTGTGCCGAGATTAACACTATCTCCAAATGGATTTAAACGAGCTTCTAGTTGATCCATGTCACCAATGAGTGCCATCAAATGCATCCAAAACAATTTCTAAGCCTATGGTATGTTTGGCACAAACAGTGCACATATCTTGCATTGAGATTAACACTATCTCCAAATAGACTGAAATGAGCTCCCACTAGACCTTCGTCACTGAGGAGTACCATCGGGTGTGCCCAAAGTGACTTCAGAGCCTATCGTACATTCGGCACAAATCATTCACCTATCTTGCGTCGAGATTAACACTATCTCCAAATAGACCGAAACAAGCTTCCACTTGATCCACTGTCACCTAGGAGTACCATCGGGTGTGCCCAAAATGATTTCCATTCCCATGGTATGTTTGGTGCAAACCATGCACCTATCTTGCGTCGAGATTAAAACTATCTCCAAATAGACTAAAACGAGATTCCACTTGACCTTCATCACCTAGGAGTACCATCGGGTGTGCCCAAATTGATTTTGGAGCCTATGGTACATTCAACCCAAACTGTGCACCTATCTTGTGTCGAGATTAACACTATCTCCAAATGGACCAAAATGAGGTTCCCACTTGACCCACATCACCTAGGAGTACCATCATGTGCATCCAAAACTGATTTCTGAGCCTATGGTACTGTTCAACACAAACCTTGCACCTAACTTGCGCTGAGATTAACACTATCTTTAGATAGACCAAAATAAGCTTCCACTTGACCCACATAACCAAGGAGTACCTTTGGATGCGTCGAAAACAATTTTCGAGCCTATGGTACGTTCGACGCTAAAACATGAACCAAACTTGCGTTGAGATTAGCACCATCTCCAAATGGACCAAAACGAGCTTCCACTTGACCCACATCACGTAGGAGTACCATCGGGTGCATCCAAAATGATTTCTAGGCCTATGGTACGTTCGACACAAATCATTCACCAAATGGATAGAAATGAGCTTGCACTTGATCAACATCACATAGGAGTACCATCGGGTGCGCCCAAAATGATTTCCATGCCAATGGTACATTCAGCGCAAACCATGCACCTATCTTCTGCGGAGATTAACACTATCTCGAACATAGACCGAAATGAGCTTCCACTTGACCCACGTCACCTAGGAGTAGCATTGGGTGTGCCTAAAATGATTTCCATGCCCCTGGTACATTCAGCCTAAACCATGCAACTATCTTGCGTTGAGATTAACACTATCTCCAAACACACTAAAACAAGCTTCCACATAACCCATGTCACCTAGGAGTACCATCGGGTGTGCCCAAAATGATTTCCATGCCCGTGGTATGTTTGGCACAAACTGTGCACCTATCTTGCGCTGAGATTAACACTATCTCCAAATGGATTTAAATGAGGTTCTGCTTGATCCATGTCACATAGGAGTACCATCAAATGCATCCAAAATGATTTATGAGCCTATGGTACATTTGGCACAAACTATCCACCTATCTTGCATTGAGTTCAACACTATCTCCAAACATACTAAAACGAGCTTCCACTAGACCTTCGTCATCGAGGAGTACCATCCGGGTGTGCCCAAAGCAATTCTAGATCCTATGGTACATTCGGCGCAAAACCATGCACCTATCTTACATCGAGATAACACTATCTCCAAATAGACTGAAATGAGCTTCCACTTGACCCACATCACCATGGAGTACCTTTGGATGCGTAAAAACTGAATCTCGAGCCTATGGAAACTTCGACGCAAACCATGCATCTAACCTGCATTGAGATTCACACTATCTCCAAATGCATCGAAACGAGCTTCCACTTGACACACATAACATAGTAGTACCATTGGGTGTGTCCAAAATGATTTCTAGGCCTATGGTACGTTCAGGTGTAAATCGTGCACCTATCTTGCATCGAGATTAACACTATCTCCAAATGCACCAAATTGAGCTTCCACTTCGACCAACATCACATAGGAGTAGCATCGAATGTGCCCAAAATGATTTCCATGCCCCTGGTACATTCGACTGCAAACCATGCACCTACCTTGCATCGAGATTAATAGTATCTCCAAATGGACCGAAATAAGCTTCCACTTAACCAACATCATGTAGGGGTACCATCGGGTGCATCCAAAATGATTTCTGGGCCTATGGTACGTTCGGCGCAAAGCAGTGCCCCTATCTTACGCTGAGATTAATACTATCTCCAAATAGACCAAAACGAGCTTCCACTTGATCCACGTTACCTAGGAGTACCATCGGGTGTGCCCAAAATGATTTCCTGTTCCCATGGTACTTTCGGTGCAAACCATGCACCAATCTTGCTGTCGAGATTAAAACTATCTCCAAATAGACTGAAAATGAGCTTCCACTTGACCTTCATCACCTAGGAGTACCATCGGGTTTGCCCAAAGCGATTTTGGTGCCTATGGTACATTCAACGCAAACTGTGCACCGATCTTGTGTCTAGATTAATACTATCTCCAAATGACCGAAACAAGGTTCCACTTGACCCAAATCACCTAGGAGTACCATCATGTGCATCCAAAATGATTTCCAAGCCTATTGTACATTCAACGCAAACCTTGCACCTAACTTATGCTGAGATTAACACTATCTCCAGATAGACCAAAACAAGCTTCCACTTGACCCACATCACCAAGGAGTACCTTCGGATGCGTCGAAAATAGTTTTTGAGCCTATGGTACATTCGACGCAAACAATGCACCTAACTTGCATCGACGATTAACACCATCTCCAAACAGATCAAAACAAGCTTCCACTTGACCAACATCACTGTAGGAGTACCATCAGGGTGTGTCCAAAATGATTTCTAGGCCTATGGTACGTCCGATGCAAATCGTTCACCTATCTTGCGTTGAGATTAACACTATCTCCAAATTGACACAAATGAGCTTGCACTTGACCAACATCAAGTAGGAGTACCATCGGGTGTGTCCAAAATGATTTTCATGCCTATGGTACATTCAGCACAAACCGTGCACCTATCTTTCGCCGAGATTAACACTATCTCCAAACAGAACGAAATGAGCTTCCACTTGACCCACGTCACCTAGGAGTAGTGATGAGGACATGACACCCATGCATATGACCATGTTTGGCACATGGTATGGAGGGGTAGGAGGCCAGCAAGGGTGTCCAAGTTAAAAAGGAGGTCTGAGGCTAATTCGGTTCGAGTCCCCGAGGTTGAGGCCCAAAGCAACTCAAGTTCGAGTCTATCTCGGCCTCCAGGACCAGTCTGTCTTAAATTGGTCACCCAGGACGCATCCAGGACTTCTGTTTTTGACGATCCACATATGGTTGGAAAGCTAATTTGATAAGGAAGCTAATCCAAGTGGTTTCACGTCAAAAGACCTTTGGAATCAATGTGAATCATTCGAAACAATTCAGCATCTAGAATCTGTCAGGGTGCTAGCGACACCATCTTTTGGTCCGTTGGACCGTGTATCGTGTTTGGGCCCATTAGGGGGCGCATCTAGGGGGGTGACGCCCAAGAATCTATAAATAGCAGCCATCGCTCTCCTTAGGGTTTGGGTTTTGTTTAGTTCTTGATTTCCTCGAGAAACAGACGTCGTTTTGCTGCAACTGTCGCCGCCAAGGCCACTTGCTGTGAACCAGGGCCCCAGTTCTTGATCTTGTTCGCCTATGGCGATTAGTCCTTTCTAATAAAGAGTTGAACTCCTTGATTTGATAAGCCTCATATTTGTTTGCAATTTTAGAGTGCGTTCGTCCTGTTCTTGCTTGTGTTCTCGATTCGCTTGCAGGAAAGCCTTCTCAGGCGAGGTCAATCGTGTTCGTGTGGTTGATAACCAATGGAGCAGTGGTGTAACGGTTGCGGGGGTTCGAATGAAACTTGGTTCGAAGCCTAGATCATGAACGTCAAGTCTTCACCAATCGATGCTACCATACCTTTCAGAAGATCGGGCCTAGTCTACATCAAGTGGTATCAGAGACCTTGTTGCCCGTTAGGTATAACTTTGTTTTCCCCTTTAGATTGTTACTGGTTTTGTATTACCTATAGTCCACAAAAAGGCAAAAAAATATACATCATTACATATTCCCTGTCCTATAGCCTCATTGTGCCTGTGTAATTTCGTCTCTTTTTACGTTGTTGAGTTTGTGCCCTAGGTCAAGTTCTGGTTGCTAGGTTTTTGATCAGTTTTTAGACTAGTTTGTGTTTTCCCCTTTGTTTTTCATCATAATCCGTGAACATCTCCAAGTCTTGTTGAGCTTCCTTTGTATCCATCAAACCCTAGTCCACGCCATCTAATTTCCTACACTTGTCTTCACTGTTTCCATCAAATCATTGCTTGTCGTGACCAATTTTACGCGCATTGTTCTCGTTTTGTCCTCTAATTCAGGAGTGTGTTCGTAAAACTGGTCTAGTTTTCGTATACGAACTTGGATTTTGACAGTTCCATATATCAAAATTGATCAGAAATTTTTTTTGGATCCGTCCATCCCTATCTTTATCAGGGTCAGAGATTTTTATTTTGGTCAAAAAGTGGACACAAGATCCTCTTTTCGTGGTCACAAGGTTTTTGTCGATTTCGAGCATGTCTTCTGGAAAATCCACAGGCCACGCCTTTCACTTGTTTAAGCTCATATTTTCTGTGGTTACTTCTTTTGTGCTCCTAAGTGAAGAAAAAATATAAAAAAATAAAAAGAAAAAGTCGAAATTTCTCAAAAAAAACAACGACAGCCCAAAAAAATAGAAAAAAAGAGAGGGGCAAAAGAGGAACAATATCTAGAGGAGCACATAGAGAGCGCCATTTGAGCTATGTTTGCGTGTGCTGATTTCTACCTTGTTCCTAATCATATTCTTGCTGTTCACATCACTTGATACATCTGGTACTTGGAACTGTGAGTAGGTCAGCAACTAAGACAAGTACTTGGGATACTTATTCAGCTTCGCTATTCAGTTGCAAATTTTGCTATTCCTTGCTACTATATTGTGCCTATCCAAGCTCCACTTTCTTCTAACCAAGTACAGGTTCGCCTCGCAACTGTTACACTCAAGTTACAATGGTATCATAGTCACCGACCGATTGCACCACCTATTGCTTTGGTAAGAACACTTGTAAGACCATGGTAAGACGCTTGAGAGTTGAGTGCCTTGTTTTTTTCCTTGTCCACAACCTAAGTAGTTGATAGGGATAATACTTTTGTGTTGTCTTTTGCTATCTTCTAACAATGATAGGTTGTTCGTATCCACCTGACTTATAGTGGTATAGGTGCTGATGAGTACATGGAGTGGGAAATTGCCATAGATAACATATTTGCTACTCGCTTTATATGTCCAAGGAGAAAGGTAACAAATGTAGCTACTGTTTTATGACATTCTGCTTTATCTTGGTGGGAGTCTTTAGATCCTTCTGATAAACCTCAAACTTGGAATGATATGAAACTTCTTATGCGAGAAACCTTTGTTAATCCACCTCCTATTTTGACTTCATATGATGAGGTGCGCCATTTAGAGGAAGAGTCTGTTGTTATTCCTCTTGCTATGACTAACCTTCTGTAGGATAATATACATAAGCGAGAGGATGACATGGAAGAAAATGAGGAGCTCATAACCTTATATACAAATTCAGAACCATCACTTCATAATGCACCTATTACTACTTCTAAGAACACAGGTAATGCCCATGGTGCTACACTCATGGAAGGTGAGAATAGTTTTAATATACTAAATTCTTCCACAAACCATGCTATCATAGAGCAATTGTTAGTGGAACCCTCTCTTGATTTATCTCCATCCCATGATAATTTGCTTGAAGTTCCTTGTGATAAAGATGAATTGGTTGATGATGCTTCAGTTTTACGTGTTTTGGAACCACTCACTTGTGCTGAAAATAAACATGTTATTCATATTGCTACTAAAACTGATGAGTTCAAACTGTTGTCTTCTTTACATACTTTGGGTTATATTGAATTTGATGTTTTATGTAACCTAGATTGTTTGGAGGAGAGCCTATTTAAATATGTTGATTTGCCTTGGTTTTCTAAACATATATATCATGTTATTGGCAAATATAACGAACAAAGGACAATATATGATATATCGAGTATATGTTCAGTAGTAATATGAATTCTCCTTTTGTTGTACAAAATTATGATCGATTAGAGGGCAGCCATAATAATACAAACATTTTCTCATGTTCCTCAAAGAAACAAGTTCACTTCCAAGAAGGGGAGCATTGTTGGTTGCTACCTATGTCTGCTAGATCATCTATTCCTGCATTGTCTTTGGTTAGTTCTAATCTTTTGCAGGATAGTGTTGACATACATCATGTGCATTCGGATCACGGAGTCTACATGCTTGCTGAAATTTTTATGTGAGATGACATGCTACAAACTTGGAAACATGGCCACTGTTCCTTCTCACAATTATTTTAGTTCCCTTTGTTTTCGTAACCCCGTTCTCCTATATGTTGTGCAGGATCAGTTTCAAGCACAATCGACGCCGAGGACGGCTTTTCATCAAGAAGGGGAGGATGATGAGTACATGACACCCATGCATATGACCATGTTTGGCACATGGAATGGAGGGGTAGGAGGATAGCAAGGGTGTCCAAGTCAAGAAGGTGGTCTGAGGCTAATTCGGTTTGATGTCCCCGAGGTGGAGGCCCAAACCAACTCAAGTTCGAGTCTATCTCAACCTCCAGGATTAGTCTGTCTTAAATTGGTCACCCAGGATGCATCTGGACTCTGTTTTCGACGGTCCACATATGGTAGGAAAGATAATTTAATAAGGAAGCCAATCCAAGTGGTTTCACATCAAAAGACCTTCGGAATCAATGAGAATCGTCAAAATAAGTCAGCATCCAGAATCTGTCAGTGTGCTGCGACACCGTCTTTTGGTCCGTTGGACCATGTATCGTATTTGGGCCCATTAGGGGGCGCATCCAGGGGGTGACGCCCAAGACTCTATAAATAGCAGCCATCGCTCTCCTTAGGGTTTGGGTTTTGTTTAGTTCTTGATTTACTCATGAAACAGACGTCGTTTTACTGCAACTATCGCCGCCAAGGCCGCTTGCTGTGAACCAGGGCCCTAGTTCTTGATCTTGTTCGCCTGTGGTGATTAGTCCTTTCGAATAAAGACTTGAACTCCTTCTTGATTTCATAAGCCTTGTATTTATTTGCAATTTTAGATTGCGTTCATCCCGTTCTTGCTTGTGTTCTCGATTCGCTTGCAGGAAAGCCTTCTCGGCAAGGTCAATCGCGTTCGCGTGGTTGATAACCAATGGAGCAGCGATGTAATGGTTGCGGGGGTCTGAATCAAACTTGGTTCGAAGCCTAGATAGTGAATGGTGAGTCTCCACCAATCGATGCTACCATACCTTTTGGAAGATCGGGCCTAGTCTACATCAAGTAGCATCGGGTGTGCCTAAAATGATTTTCCATGCCCGTGGTACATTTGACGCAAATTGTGCACCTACCTTGTGCCGAGTTTAACACTATCTCCAAATGTACCAGAACAAGCTTCCACTAAACCCACATCACATAGGAGTACCATCGGGTGCATCCAAAATAATTTCTAGGCCTATGGTACGTTCGGCGCAAAGCATGCACCTATCTTGCATTCAGATTAACACTATCTCCAAACAGACTAAAATGAGCTTCCACTAGACCTTTGTCACCGAGGAGTACCATTAGGTGTGGCCAAAGCGATTTCAGATCCAATGGCACATTCAGCGCAAACCGTGCACCTATCTTGCCTCGAGATAACACTATTTCCAAACAGACCGAAACGAGCTTCCACTTGACCCACATCACCTTGGAGTACCATCATGTGCGTCCAAAATGATTTCCGAGCCTATGGTATGTTCAACACAAACCATGCACCTATCTTGTGCCTAGATTAACACTATCTCCAAATAGACCAAAACAAGCTTCCAGTTAACCCACATCACGTAGGAGTATCATTGGGTGCATCCAAAATGATTTCTGGGCCTATGGTATGTTCAGCGCAAAGCGTGCCCCTATCTTGCGCCGAGATTAATACTATCTCCAAACATACCAAAATGAGCTTCCAGTTGATCCACGTCCATAGGAGTACCATCAGGTATGCCCAAAATGATGTCCATTCCCATGGTACTTTCGGTGCAAACCGTGCACCAATCTTGCGTCAAGATTAAAACTATCTCCAAATAGACTAAAATGAGCTTCCACTTGACCTTCATCACCTAGGAGTACCATCGGGTGTGCCCAAAGTGATTTCGGAGCCTATGGTACATTCAACGCAAACTGTGCACCAATCTTGTGTCTAGATTAACACTATCTCCAAATGGACCAAAACGAGGTTCCACTTAACCCACATCACCTAGGAGTACCATCATGTGCATCCAAAATGATTTCCAAGCCTATGGTACGTTCAACGCAAACCTTGCACCTAACTTGCGCTGAGATTAACACTATCTCCAGATAGACCAAAAGAAGCTTCCACTTGACCCACATCACCAAGGAGTACCTTCGGATGCGTCGAAAATAGTTTTCGAGCTTATGGTACGTTTGACGCAAACCATGCACCTAACTTGCATCGAGATTAACACCATCACCAAACAGATCGAAACAAGCTTCCACTAGACCCACATCATGTAGGAGTACCATCAGGTGTGTCCAAAATGATTTCTGGGCCTTTGGTACGTTCGACGCAAATTGTTCATCTATCTTGCATTGAGATTAACACTATCTCCAAATTGATAGAAATGAGCTTGCACTTGACCAACATCAAGTAGGAGTACCATCAGGTGTGCCCAAAATGATTTCCATGCCCGTGGTACATTCAGCGCAAACCGTGCACCTATGTTGCGCCGAGATTAACACTATCTCCAAATAGACCGAAACGAGCTTCCACTTGACCCATGTCACCTAGGAGTAGCATCGGGTGTGCCTAAAATGATTTTCCATGCCCGTGGTACATTTGACGCAAATTGTGCACCTACCTTGCACCGAGATTAACACTATCTCCAAATGGACTAAAACAAACTTCCACTAAACCCACATCACGTAGGAGTACCATCGGGTGCATCCAAAATGATTTCTGGGCCTATGGTACGTTCGGCGCAAAGCAGGCACGTATCTTGCGCCGAGATTAACACTATCTCCAAATGGACCAAAATGAGCTTCCACTTGACCAACATCTTGTTGGAGTGCCATCGGATGTGCCCAAAATGATTTCCATGCTCGTGGTACATTCGATGCAAATTGTGCACCTACCTTGCACCGAGATTAGCACTATCTCCAAATGGACCAAAACAAGCTTCCACTAAACCCACATCACGTTGGAGTATCATCGGGTGCATGCAAAATGATTTCTAGGCCTATGGTACGTTCAGCGCAAAGCATGCAGCTATCTTACGCCGAGATTAACACTATCTCCAAATAGATCGAAATGAGCTTTCACTTGATCCACGTCACCTAGGAGTACCATCAGGTGTGCCCAAAATGATTTCCATTCCTAGGGTACGTTTGGTGCAAACCATGCACCAATCTTTCATCAAGATTAAAACTATCTCCAAATAGACTGAAACGAGCTTCCACTTTACCTTCATCACCTAGGAGTACCGTCAGGTGTGCCCAAAGCGAATTCAGAGCATATGGTACATTCAACACAAACTGTGCACCTATCTTGAGTCGAGATTAACACTATCTCCAAATGGACCGAAATGAGATTCCACTTGAACCACATCACCTATGAGTACCATCATGTGCATCCAAAATGATTTCGGAGCCTATGGTACGTTCAACGCAAACCATGCACCTAACTTGCTCCGGGATTAACACTATCTCCAAGCAAACTAAAACAAGCTTCCACTTGACCCACATCACCAAGGAGTACCTTCGGATGCGTCGAAAACAATTTTTGAGCCTATGGTACGTTCAACGCAAACCGTGTACCTAACTTGCGTAGAGATTAACACCATCCCCAAACAGACCGGAACAAGCTTCCACTTGACCCACATCACGTAGGAGTACCATCGGGTGCATCCAAAATGATTTCTAGGCCTATGGTATGTTCAACACAAATCGTTCACCTATCTTGCATTGAGATTAACACTATCTCCAAATGGATAGAAATGAGCTTGCACTTGACCAACATCACGTAGGAGTACCATCGGGTGTGCCCAAAATGATTTCCATGCCCGTGGTACATTCAGTGCAAACCATGCACCTATCTTGTGCGGAGATTAACACTATATCCAAACGGACCGAAATGAGCTTTCACTTAACCCACGTCACCTAGGAGTAGCATCGGGTGTGCCTAAAATGATTTCCATGCCCGTGGTACATTCGGCCCAAACTGTGCACCTATCTTGCGCTGAGATTAACACTATCTCCAAATAGACAGAAACAAGCTTCCACATGACCCACGTCACCTAGGAGTACCATCGGGTGTGCCCAAAATAATTTCTAGGCCCATGGTACATTCGGCGCAAACCGTGCATCTATCTTGCGCCGAGATTAACACTATCTCTGAATAGATTTAAATGAGCTTCTGCTTGATCCATGTCACCTAGGAGTACCATCAAATGCATCCAAATTGATTTATGAGCCTATGGTATGTTTGGCACAAACTGTGCACCTATCTTGCATTGAAATTAACACTATCTCCAAACAGACTGAAACGAGCTTCCACTAGACCTTCATCACCTAGGACTACCATCGGGTGTGCCCAAAGAGATTTTAGATCCTATGGTACATTTGGTGCAAACCGTGCACCTATCTTGCGTCGAGATAACACTATCTCCAAATAGACCGAAATGAGCTTCCACTTGACCCATGTCACCCGGGAGTACCATCATGTGCGTCCAAAATGATTTTTGAGCCTATGGTACATTCAACGCAAACCATGCACCTATCTTGTGCCTTGATTAACACTATCTCCAAATAGACCAAAACAAGCTTCCACTTAACCCACATCATATAGGAGTACCATCAGGTGCATCCAAAATGATTTCTGGGCCCAAGGTACGTTTGGCACAAAGTGTGCCCCTATCTTGCGTTGAGATTAATACTATCCCCAACTAGACCAAAACGAGCTTCCACTTGATCCACGTCACCAAGGAGAACCATCGGGTGTGCCCAAAGGGATTTCCATTCCCGTGGCAATTTCCATGCAAACCGTGCACCAATCCAGCATCAAGATTAAAACTATGTCCAAATAGACTGAAACAAGCTTCCAATTGACCTTCATCACCTAGGAGTACCATCGCTTGTGCCCAAAGCAATTTCAGAGCATATGGTACATTCAACACAAACTATGCACCGATCTTGTGTCTAGATTAACACTATCTCCAAACAGACCAAAACGAGGTTCTAGTTGACCCACATCACCTAGGAGTACCATCATGTGCATCCAAAATGATCTCCGAGCCTATGGTACGTTCAATGCAAACCTTGCACCTAACTTGCGATGAGATTAACACTATCTCTAGATAGACCAAAACAAGGTTCCACTTGACCCACATCACCAACGAGTATGTTCAGATGCGTCAAAAATAGTTTTCAAGCCTATGATAAATTTGACGCAAACCATGCACCTCACTTGCATCAAGATTAACACCATCTCCAAACAGATAGAAACGAGCTTCCACTTGACCCACATCACATAGGAGTACCATCAGGTGTGTCCAAAATGATTTCTAGGCCTATGGTACATTCGACGCAAATTGTTCACCTATCTTGTGCGAAGATTAACACTACATCCAAATGGACCAAAATGAGCTTCCACTTGACCCACGTCACCTAGGAGTAGCATCAGGTGTGCCTAAAATGATTTGCATGCCCGTGGTACATTCGGCCCAAACCACGCACCTATCTTGCGCTGAGATTAACACTCTCTCCAAACTGACCGAAACATGCTTCCACATGACCCACGTCACCTAGGAGTACCATTGGGTGTGCCCAAAATGACTTCCATGACCGTGGTACATTTAGCGCAAACCATGCACCTATCTTGTGCCAAGATGAACACTATCTCCAAACAGACCGAAACGAGCTTCCACTTGACCCACGTCACCTTGGAGTAGCATCGGGTGTGCCTAAAATGATTTTCCATGCCCATGGTACATTCAACGCAAATTATGCACCTACCTTGCGCCGAGATTAACACTATCTCCGAATGGACCAAAGCAAGCTAACATTAAACCCACATCACGTAAGAGTACCATCGGTTGCATCCAAAATGATTTCTGGGCCTATGGTATGTTCAGCGCCAAGCATGCATGTATCTTGCGCTGAGATTAATACTGATGAGTACAGGCCCGATCTTCTGAGAGGTAGCCGGTAAGTTCGATTTTGGGGAGATCTCGACATTGGCGATCCGGCTTCAAATCAGACGCAATTCGAACCCTACAACCGTTACACCACTGCTCCATTGGTTATCAACCAAGCACAACTTGATTGACCTCGCCAAGAAGGCTTTTCCTGCAAGCGAATCGAAGAGCACAAGCAAGAAGGTAAAACACGCAATCTGAAATTGCAAATATGAATGACACGAATATCAATAGAGGATTCAAGAACTCGGTTCCAAAGGACTAATCGACACAGTGGAGGAGATCAAGAACGGGGGCCCTAGATCACTATAAAAGGATTTGTCACCACAGTTACAATGAACGATTTAGTTTCTCGATGGAAAACTAAACTCTAAACAAAACCCAATTGTGTAGCAGCGGCGGAGGCTGTGTTTATAGTCTAAGACTCGACCTAGGGTTGGGGCGGCCAGGGGTTGGGCACCCATAACTTGGGCTTAAGGCCTGACATGATACATGGCCAAGTTGGCCCAAATAGGTGATGCAGCACCTTGCCATGGTCACACAGAATGATCCACGGACCTTCTGAAGCTGGGACCAGATCCAAAATGATGGCGTCATCGTCCCCTTTCCAACGCATCCAAGAATGGCCCATTTCGATGTCATATGAGATAGTTATGACCGAAACAGTGACGTCGTGTCTGCTGAATCCGAGGGCGATGTGGCAACTGAGTTGGGAACGAATTGCAACTTGGGGAAGACCATGGCGTTGGTGTGTCCAGCGTGGTGATGTCCTCATCAAACACTATCTCCAAAAGGACCAAAATGAGCTTCCACTAGACCAACATCACATTAGAGTGCCATCGGATGTGCCCAAAATGATTTCCATGCCCGTGGTACATTCGACGCAAAATTGTGCACCTACCTTGCGCCGAGATTAACACCATTTGCAAACAGACCAAAACAAGCTTCCACTAAACCCACATCACGTAGGAGTACCATTGGGTGCATCCAAAATGATTTCTAGGCCTATGGTATGTTCATCGCAAAGCGTGCAGCTATCTTGCACAGAGACTAACACTATCTCCAAACAGACTGAAATGAGCTTCCACTTGATCCACGTCACCATGGAGTACCATCGGTTGTGCCCAAAGTGATTTCCATTCCCATGGTACTTTCAGCGCAAACCGTGCACCTATCTTGCGCTGAGATTAACACTATCTCCAAACAGATTTAAATGAGCTTCTGCTTGATCCATGTCACCTAGGAGTACCATCGCGTGTGCCCAAAGCAATTTCGAAGCCTATGGTACATTCAACGCAACTTGTGCACCGATCTTGTGTCTGGATTAACACTATCTCCAAACAGACAGAAACAAGGTTCCACTTGACCCACATCACCTAGGAGTACCATCATGTGCATCCAAAATGATTTCCTAGCCTATGGTACGTTCAACGCAAACCTTGCACCTATCTTGCACTGAGATTAACACTATCTCTAGATAGACCAAAACAAGGTTCCACTTGACCCACATCACCAACGAGTATGTTTGGATGCGTCAAAAATTGTTTTCAAGCCTATGATACATTCGACGCAAACCATGCACCTAATTTGCGTCAAGATTAACACCATCTCCAAACAGACCGAAATGAGCTTCCACTTGACCCACATCACGTAGGAGTACCATCGGGTGTGTCCAAAATGATTTCTAGGCCTATGGTACGTTCGACGCAAATCGTTCACCTATCTTGTGCGGAGATTAGCACTACATCCAAATGGACCGAAACGAGCTTCCACTTGACCCACATCACCTAGGAGTAGCATCAGGTGTGCCTAAAATGATTTGCATGCCCATGGTACATTCGGCCCAAACCATGCACCTATCTTGCGCTGAGAATAACACTCTCTCCAAACTGACCAAAACATGCTTCCACATGACCCACGCCACCTAGGAGTACCATTCGGGTGTGCCCAAAATGACTTCCATGACCGTGGTACATTTAGCGCAAACCATGCACCTATCTTGCGCCAAGATGAACACTATCTCCAAACAGACTGAAATGAGCTTCCACTTGACCCACGTCACCTAGGAGTAGCATCGGGTGTGCCTAAAATGATTTTCCATGCCCGTGGTACATTCAACGCAAATTATGCACCTACCTTGCGCCGAGATTAACACTATCTCCAAACGGACCAAAACAAGCTAACACTAAACCCACATCACGTAGGAGTACCATCGGGTGCATCCAAAATGATTTCTGGGCCTATGGTATGTTCGGCACCAAGCATGCACATATCTTGCGCCGAGATTAACACTATCTCCAAATGGACCAAAATGAGCTTCCACTGGACCAACATCACGTTGGAGTGCCATTGGATGTGCCCAAAATGATTTCCATGCCCATGGTACATTCGATGCAAATTGTGCACCTACCTTGCGCCAAGATTAACACTATCTGCAAATAGACCAAAACAAGCTTCCACTAAACCCACATCACGTAGGAGTACCATCGGGTGCATCCAAAATGATTTCTAGGCCTACGGTACATTCATCGCAAAGCGTGCAGCTATCTTGCACCGAGATTAACACTATCTCCAAACAGGCCGAAACAAGCTTCCACTTGACCCACGTCACCTAGGAGTACCATTGGGTGTGCCCAAAATGATTTCCATTGCTAGGGTATGTTCGGTGCAAACCGTGAACCAATCTTGTGTCGAGATTAAAACTATCTCCAAATAGACTGAAACGAGCTTCCACTTTACCTTCATCTCCTAGGAGTACCATCGGGTGTACCCAAAGCGATTTCGGAGCATGTGGTACATTCAACGCAAACTGTGCACCTATCTTGAGTCGAGATTAACACTATCTCCAAATGGACCAAAATGAGATTCCACTTGACCCACATCACCTATGAGTACCATCATGTGCGTCCAAAATGAATTTTGAGCCTATGGCATGTTCAACGCAAACCATGCAACTATCTTATGTCGAGATTAACACTATCTCCAAACGGACCAAAACAAGCTTCCACTAAACCCACATCACAGTAGGAGTACCATCGGGTGCATCCAAAATGATTTCTAGGCCTACTGGTACGTTCATCGCAAAGCAGTGCAGCCTATCTTGCACATGAGACTTAACACTATCTCCAAACTAGATCCGAAATGAGCTTCCACTTGATCCACGTCACCATGGAGTACCATCGGGTGTGCCCAAAGTTATTTCCATTCCCGTGGTACTTTCAGTGCAAACCGTGCACCTAATCTTGCGTCGAGATTAACACTATCTCCAAATAGACTTAAACTGAGCTTCCTACTTGACTCCATGTCACCTAGGAGTACCATGCATGTGTGCCCAAATGCAATTTCGAAGCCTATGGTACATTCAACGGCAACTTATGCACTGATCTTGTGTCTGGATTAACACTATCTCCAAACAGGACCGAAACAAGGTTCCACTTGACCCACATCACCTAGGAGTACCATCATATGCATCCAAAATGATTTCCTAAGCCTATGGTACGTTCAATGCAAACCTTGCACCTATCTTGCGCTGACATTAACACTATCTCTAGATAGACCAAAACAAGCTTCCACTTGACCCACACACCAAGGAGTATGTTCGGATGCATCGAAAATAGTTTTCAAGCCTATGGTACATTCGACGCAAACTGTGCACCTAACTTGCGTCGTGATTAACACCATCTCCAAACAGACCAAAACGAGCTTCCACCTGACCCACATCATGTAGGAGGACCATGGGGTGTGTCCAAAATGATTTCTAGGCCTATGGTACGTTCGACGCAAATCATTCACCTATCTTGTGCAGGGATTAACACTATATCCAAATGGACCAAAACAAGCTTAAACTTGACTCACGTCACCTAGGACTAGCAACGGGTGTGCCTAAAATGATTTCCCTACCCATGGTACATTCGGCCCAAACCATGCACCTATCTTGCACTGAGATTAACACTATCTCCAAACAGACCGAAACAAGCCTCCACATGACCCACATCACCTAGTTGTACCATCGAGTGTGCCCAAATGATTTCCATGCCGTGGTACATTCAGCGCAAACCAGTGCACCTATCTTGCGCCGAGATTAACACTATCTCCAAACAGACCGAAACGAGCTTCCACTTGAGCCACGTCACCTAGGAGTAGCATCGGGTGTGCCTAAAATGATTTTCCATGCCCAGTGGTACATTCGACATGCAAATTATGCACCTACCTTGCGCCGAGATTAACACTATCTCCTGAACAGACCAAAACAAGCTACACTAAACCCACATCACGTAGGAGTACCATCGGGTGCATCCAAAATGATTTCTAGGCCCTATGGTATGTTCGGCGCAAAGCAGTGCACGTATCTTGCGCCGAGATTAACACTATCTCCAAATGGACCAAGATGAGCTTCCACTTGACCAACATCACGTTGGAGTGCCATCGGATGTGCCCAAAATGATTTCCATGCCCATGGTACATTCGACGCAAATTGTGCACCTACCTTGCGCTAAGATTAACACTATCTGCAACATGACCAAAACAAGCTTCCACTAAACCAGCATCACGTAGGAGTACCATCGGGTGCATCCAAAATGATTTCTTGGCCTATGGTACATTCGTCGCAAAGCGTGCAACTATCTTGCACCGAGATTAACACTATCTCCAAATAGGCCGAAACAAGCTTCCACTTGACCCACGTCACCTAGGAGTACCATCGGGTGTGCCCAAAATGATTTCCATTCCCGGGGTACGTTGGGTGCAAACCGTGCACCAATCTTGCGTCGAGATTAAAACTATCTCCAAATAGACTGAAACGAGCTTCCACTTTACCTTCATCTCCTAGGAGTACCATTGCGTGTGCCCAAAGCAATTTCGAAGCCTATGGTACATTCAACGGAACTTCTGCACCGATCTTGTGTCTGGATTAACACTATCTCCAAACAGACCGAAACAAGGTTCCACTTGACCCACATCACCTAGGAGTACCATCATATGCATCCAAAATGATTTCCTAGCCTATGGTACGTTCAACGCAAACCTTGCACCTATCTTGCGCTGAGATTAACACTATCTCCAAATGGACTAAAACAAGCTTCCACTAACCCCGCATCACATAGGAGTACCGTCGGGTGCATCAAAAATGATTTTTGGGCCTATGGTACATTCGGTGCAAAGCATGCACCTATCTTGCACTGAGATTAACACTATCTCCAAATAGACTGAAACGAGCTTCCACTCGATCCATGTCACCATCGAGTACCATCAGGTGTGCCCAAAGTTATTTCCATTCCCTTGGTACTTTCAGTGTAAACCAGTGCACCAATCTTGCGTCAATATTAAAACTATCTCCAAATAGACTGAAACAAGCTTCCACTTGACCTTCATCACCTAGGAGTACCATCATGTGTGCCCAAAGCGATTTTGGAGCCTATGGTACATTCAACTGCAAACTGTGCACCGATCTTGTGTCTGGATTAACACTATCTCCAAACGGACCGAAACAAGGTTCCACTTGACCCACATCACCTAGGAGTACCATCATGTGCATCCGAAATGATTTCTGAGCCTATGGCTACGTTCAACGCAAACCTTGCACCTAACTTGCGCTGAGATTAACACTATCTCCAGATAGACCAAAACAAGCTTCCACTTGACCCACATCACCAAGGAGTATGTTCGGATGTGTCGAAAATAGTTTTCGAGCCTATGGTACGTTCGACGCAAACCATGCACCTAACTTGCGCTGTGATTAACACCATCTCCAAACAAACCGAAATGAGCTTCCACCTAACCCACATCACGTAGGAGTACCATCGGTTGTGTCCAAAATGATTTCTAGGCCTATGGTACGTTCGACGCAAATCGTTCACCTATCTTGTGCGCAGATTAACACTATATCCAAATGGACAAAAACGAGCTTCCACTTGACTCACGTCACCTCGGACTAGCAACGGGTGTGCCTAAAATGATTTCCCTGCCCTGTGGTACATTCAGCCCAAACCGTGCACCTATCTTGCATTGAGATTAACACTATCTCCAAACAGACCGAAACAAGCTTCTGCAAGACCCACGTCACCTAGTTGTACCATCGGGTGTGCCCAAAATGATTTCCATGCCCGTGGTACATTTAGCGCAAACCGTGCACCTATCTTGCGTCGAGATTAACACTATCTCCAAACAGACCAAAAAGAGCTTCCACTTGACCCACATCACCTAGGAGTTAGCATCGGGTGTACCTAAAATGATTTTCCATGCCCGTGGCACATTCGAACGCAAATTGTGCGCCTACCTAGCGCCGAGATTAACACTATCTCCAAATGGACCAAAACAAGCTTTCACTAAACCCACATCACGTATGAGTACCATCGGGTGCATCTAAAATGATTTCTAGGCCTATGGTACATTCGGCGCAAAGCATGCACGTATCATGCGCCGAGATTAACACTATCTCCAATTGGACCAAAATGCGCTTCCACTTGACCAACATCACATTGGAGTGCCATCAGATGTGCCCAAAATGATTTCCATGCCCATGGTACATCGACGCAAATTGTGCACCTACCTTGTGCTGAGATTGACACTATCTCCAAACAGACCAAAACAAGCTTCCAGTAAACCCACATCACATAGGAGTACCATCGGGTGCATCAAAAATGATTTTGGGCCTATGGTACGTTCAGCTGCAAAGCGTGCACCTATCTTGCGCTGAGATTAACACTATCTCCAAATAGACCAAAAACGAGCTTCCACTTGATCCATGTCACCATGGAGTACCATCGGGTGTGCCCAAAGTTATTTCCATTCCCTTGGTACATTCAGTGCAAACCATGCACCAATCTTGCGTCAATATTAAAACTATCTTCAAATAGACTGAAACTGGGCTTCCACTTGACATTCATCACCTAGGAGTACCATCGTGTGTGCCCAAAGTGATTTTGGAGCCTATGGTACATTCAACGCAAACTGTGCACCGATCTTGTGTCTGGATTAACACTATCTCCAAACGGACCGAAACAAGGTTCCACTTGACCCACATCACCTAGGAGTACCATCATGTGCATCCAAAATGATTTCTGAGCCTATGGTACTGTTCAACGTAAACCTTGCACCTAACTTGCGCCGAGATTAACACTATCTCTAGATAGACCAAAACAAGCTTCCACTAGACCCACATCACCAAGGAGTATGTTTGTATGCATCGAAAATAGTTTTCGAGCCTATGGTATGTTTGACGCAAACCATGCACCTAACTTGCGTTGAGATTAACACCATCTCCAAGCAGACCGAAACAAGCTTCCACTTGACCCACATCATGTAGGAGTACCATCGGGTGTGTCCAAAACAATTTCTAGGGCCTATGGTAGGTTCGACGCAAATCATTCACCTATCTTGTGTGGAGATTAACACTATATCCAAATGGACCAAAACAAGCTTCCACTTGACCCACGTCACCTAGGACTAGCATCGGCTGTGCCTAAAATGATTTCCGTGCCCGTGGTATATTTGGCCCAAACCAGTGCATCTATTTTGTGCTGAGATTAACACTATCTCCAAACAGACCGAAACAAGCTTCCGCATGACCCACGTCACCTAGTTGTACAATCAGGTGTGCCCAAAATGATTTCCATGCCCGTGGTACATTGAGCGCAAACCGTGCACCTATCTTGCGCCGAGATTAACACTATCTCCAAATAGACTGAAAAGAGCTTCCACTTGATCCCACGTCACCTAGTAGTAGCATCGGGTGTACCTAAAATGATTTTCCATGCCCGTGGCACATTCGACGCAAATTGTGCGCCTACCTAGTGCCGAGATTAACACTATCTCCAAATGGACCAAAACAAGCTTTCACTAAACCCACATCACGTATGAGTACCATTGGGTGCATCTAAAATGATTTTTGGGCCTATGGTACGTTCGGCGCAAAGCATGCACGTATCTTGTGCTGAGATTAACACTATCTCCAATTGGACCAAAATACGCTTCCACTTGACCAACATCACATTGGAGTGCCATCGGATGTGCCCAAAATGATTTCCATGCCCGTGGTACATTCGACGCAAATTGTTCACCTACCTTGCGCCGAGGTTAACACTATCTCCAAATGGATCAAAACAAGCTTCCACTAAACCCACATCACGTAGGAGTACCATCGGGTGCATCCAAAATGATTTCTAGGCCTATGGTACGTTTGGCGCAAAGCGTGTAGCTATCTTGCGCCAAGATTAACACTATCTCCAACATAGACCAAAACAAGCTTCCACTTGATCCACGTCACCTAGGAGTACCATCGGGTGTGCCCAAAATGATTTTCATTCCTAGGGTATGTTCAGTGCAAACCGTGCACTAATCTTGCGTCAAGATTAAAACTATCTCCAAATAGACTAAAACGAGCTTCCTCTTTACGTTCATCACCTAGGAGTACCATTGGGTGTACCCAAAGCCATTTCGGAGCCTATGGTACATTCAACTGCAACCTGTGCGCCAATCTTGAGTCGAGATTAACACTATCTCCAAATGGACCGAAACGAGATTCCACTTGACCCACATCACCAATGAGTACCATCATGTGCGTCCAAAATGATTTCTGAGCCTATGGTACGTTCAATGCAAACCTTGCACCAAACTTGCGCCGAGATTAACACTATCTCCCGGTAGACCAAAACAAGCTTCCACTTGACCCACATCACCAAGGAGTACCTTTGGATGCGTCGAAAACAATTTTCAAGCCTATGGTATGTTCGACGCAAACCATGTACCTAACTTGCGTAGAGATTAACACCATCTCGAAATGGACCGAAACAAGCTTCCACTTGACCCACATCACATAGGAGTACCATCGGGTGCGTCCAAAATGATTTCTAGGCCTATGGTATGTTCAACGCAAATTGTTCACCTATCTTGCGTTGAGATTAACACTATCTCCAAATGGATAGAAATGAGCTTGCAATTGACCAACATCACGTAGGAGTACCATCGGGTGTGCCCAAAATGATTTCCATGCCTGTGGTACATTCAGCGCAAACCGTGCACCTATCTTGTGCGGAGATTAACACTATATCCAAACAGACCGAAATGAGCTTCCACTTGACCCCCGTCACCTAGGAGTAGCATCGGGTGTGCCTAAAATGATTTCCATGCCCGTGGTACATTCAGCCCAAGCCATGCAACTATCTTATGCTGAGATTAACACTATCTCCAAAAAGACCAAAACAAGCTTCCACTTGACCCACACCACCAAGGAGCACCTTCGAATGCATCAAAAATAGTTTTCAAGCCTATGGTACGTTTGACGCAAACCATGCACCTAACTTGCGTTGAGATTAACTCCATCTCCAAATGGACCGAAACGAGCTTCCAATTGACCCACATCACATAGGAGTACCATCAGGAGTGTCCAAAATGATTTCTGGGCCTATGGTATGTTCGATGCAAATCGTTCACCTATCTTGCATTGAGATTAACACTATCTCCAAATTGATAGAAATGAGCTTGCACTTGACCAACATCAAGTAGGAGTACCATCTGGTGTGCCCAAAATGATTTCCATGCCTGTGATACATTCAGTGCAAACCGTGCACCTATCTTGTGCCGAGATTAACATTATCTCCAAACAGACCGAAACAAGCTTCCACTTGACCCACGTCACCTAGGAGTAGCATCGGGTGTGCCTAAAATGATTTTCTGTGCCCGTGGTACATGCGACGCAAATTGTGCACCTACCTTGCACCAAGATTAACACTATCTCCAAATGGACCAAAACAAGCTTCTACTAAACCCACATCACATAGGAGTACCATCGAGTGCATCCAAAATGATTTTTGGGCCTATGGTACGTTCGGCGCAAACCGTGCACGTATCTTGGGCCGAGATTAACACTATCTCCAAATGGACCAAAATGAGCTTCCACTTGACCAACATCACATTGGAGTGCCATCGGATGTGCCCAAAATGATTTCCATGCCCGTGGTACATTTGACGCAAATTGAGATTAACACTATCTCCAAATGGACCAAAACAAGCTTCCACTAAACCTACATCATGTCGGAGTACCATCGGGTGCATCCAAAATGATTTCTGGGCCTATGGTACATTCGGCGCAAAGCGTGCACCCATCTTGCACCGAGATTAACACTATCTCCAAACAAACCTAAACAAGCTTCCACTTGTTCCACGTCACCTAGGAGTACCATCGGGTGTGCCCAAAATGATTTTCATTCCCGAGGTACGTTCGGTGCAAACCGCGCATTGATCTTGCGTCAAGATCAAAACTATCTCCAAATAGATTGAAACGAGCTTCCTCTTTACCTTTATCACCTAGGAGTACCATCGGGTGTGCCCAAAGCCATTTCGGAGCCTATGGTACATTCAACACAACTTGTGCGCCTATCTTGAGTTGAGATTAACAATATCTCCAAACGGACTGAAACAAGATTATACTTGACCCACATCACCTATGAGTACCATCATGTGCGTCCAAAATGATTTCTAAGCCTATGGTACGTTCAACGTAAACCTTGCACCTATCTTGCGCTGACATTAACACTATCTCCAAATAGACTGAAACAGCTTCCACTTGACCCACGTCACCTAGGAGTAGCATCGGGTGTGCCTAAAATGATTTTCCATGCCCGTGGTACATTCGACGCAAATTTTGCACCTACCTTGCGCCAAGATTAACACTATCTCCAAACAGACCAAAACAAGCTTCCACTAAACCCACATCACGTAGGAGTACCATCGGGTGCATCCAAAAAGATTTATGGGCCTATGGTACGTTCGGCGCAAAGCGTGCACGTATCTTGCGCCGAGATTAACACTATCACCAAATGGACCAAAATGAGCTTCCACTTGACCAACACCACGTTGGAGTGCCATCGGATGTGCCCAAAATGATTTCCATGCCCATGGTACATTCGACGCAAATTGTGCACCTACCTTGTGCTGAGATTAACATTATCTCCAAATAGACCAAAATGAGCGTCCACTAAACCCACATCACATAGGAGTACCATCGGGTGCACCCAAAATGATTTCTCAGCCTATGGTACGTTCGGCGCAAACCGTGCACCTATCTTGCGTTGAGATTAACACTATCTCCAAACAGACCAAAACAAGCTTCCACTTGACCCACGTCACCTAGGAGTACCATCAGGTGTGCCCACAATGATTTCCATTCCCAGGGTACATTCGGTGCAAACCGCGCACCAATCTTGCATCGAGCTTAAAACTATCTCCAAATAGACTAAAACGAGCTTCCACTTTACCTTCATCACCTAGGAGTACCATCGGGTGTGCCCAAAGCGATTTCGGAGCCTATGTTACATTCAACGCAAACCTAGCACCTAACTTGCGTCGAGATTAACACTATCTCCAGGCAGACCAAAACAAGCTTTCAATTGACCCACATCACCAAGGAGTACCTTTGGATGCATCGAAAACAATTTTCGAGCCTATGGTACGTTCGACGCAAACTGTGTACCTAACTTGCGTCGAGATTAACAACATGTCCGAGCAGACCGAAACAAGCTTCCACTTGACCCACATCACGTAGGAGTACTATCGGGTGAGTCCAAAATTATTTCTAGGCCTATGGTACGTTCAATGCAAATCGTTCACCTATCTTGCATCGAGATTAACACTATCTCCAAATGGATAGAAATGAGCTTGCACTTGACCAACATCACATAGGAGTACCATCGGGTGTGCCCAAAATGATTTACGTGCCCATGGTACATTCAACGCAAACCGTGCACCTATCTTGTGCGGAGATTAACACTATATCCAAATGGACTGAAACGAGCTTCCACATAAGCCACGTCACCTAGAAGTAGCATCGGGTGTGCCTAAAATGATTTCCATGCCCATGGTACATTCAGCCCAAACCGTGCACCTATCTTGCGCAGACATTAACACTATCTCCAAAACAGACCGAAACGAGCTTCCACTTGACCCACGTCACCTAGGAGTAGCATCGGGTGTGCCTAAAATGATTTTCCATGCCCATGGTACATTCGATGCAAATTGTGCACCTACCTTGCGCCGAGATTAACACTATCTACAAATGGACCAAAACAAGCTTCCACTAAACCCACATCACGTAGCAGTAGCATCGGGTGCATCCAAAATGATTTCTGGGCCTATGGTACGTTCAACGCAAAGCATGCACGTATCTTGCACCGAGGTTAACACTATCACCAAATGGACCAAAATGAGCTTCCACTTGACCAACATCACGCTGGAGTGCCATCGGATGTGCCGAAAATGATTTCCATGCCCGTGGTACATTCGACACAAATTGTGCACCTACCTTGCGCTGAGATTAACACTATCTCCAAATGGACCAAAATGAGCTTCCACTAAACCCACATAACATAGGAGTACCATCGGGTGCATCCAAAATGATTTCTCAGACTATGGTATGTTCGACGCAAAGCGTGCACCTATCTTACGCCGAGATGAACACTATCTCTGAATAGACCAAAATGAGCTTCCACTTGACCCACATCACCTAGGAGTACCATCGGGTGTGCCCAAAATGATTTCCATTCTCGGGATACGTTTGGTGCAAACCACGCACCAATCTTGCGTCAAGCTTAAAACTATTTCCAAATAGACTGAAACGAGCTTCCACTTTACCTTCATCACCTAGGAGTACCATCGGGTGTGCCTAAAGCGATTTTCAGGGCCTATGGTACATTCAACGCAAACCTTGCACCTAACTCGCATTGAGATTAACACTATCTCTAGGCAGACCAAAACAAGCTTCCACTTGACCCACATCACCAAGGAGTACCTTTGGATGCGTCAAAAACAATTTTCGAGCCTATGGTACGTTCGATGCAAACCATGTACCTAACTTGCGTAGAGATTAACACCATCTCTAAACAAACTGAAACAAGCATCCACTTGACCCACATCATGTAGGAGTACCATCAGGTGTGTCCAAAATGATTTCTGGGCCTATGGTATGTTCAACGCAAATTGTTCACCTATCTTGCATCGAGATTAACACTATCTCCAAATGGATAGAAATGAGCTTGCACTTGACCAACATCACATAGGAGTACCATCGGGTGTGCCCAAAATGATTTACATGCCTGTGGTACATTCAGCGCAAACCGAGCTCCTATCTTGTGTGGAGATTAACACTATATCCAAATGGACCGAAACAAACTTCCACCTTGAGCCACTGTCACCTAGGAGTAGCATCGGGTGTGCCTAAAATGATTTTCCATGCCCGTGGTACATTCAAGGCAAATTGTGCACCTACATTGCGCTGAGATTGACACTATCTCCAAACGGACCAAAACAAGCTTCCACTAAACCCACATCACTGTAGGAGTACCATCAGGTGCATCCAAAATGATTTCTGGGCCTATGGTACGTTCGGCGCAAAGCGTGCACATATCTTGCGCCGAGATTAACACTATCACCAAATAGGACCAAAATGAGCTTCCACTTGTCCAACATCACGTTGGAGTGCCATCGGATGTGCCCAAAATGATTTCCATGCCCAGTGGTACATTCAACGCAAATTGTGCACCTACCTTGCGCTGAGATTAACACTATCTCCAAATGGACCAAAATGAGCTTCCACTAAACCCACATCACATAGGAGTACCATCGGGTGCATCCAAAATGATTTCTCAACCTATGGTACTGTTCGGCGCAAAGCGTGCACCTATCTTGCGCTGAGATTAACACTATCTCCAAACTAGACCAAAACGAGCTTCCACTTGACCCACATCACCTAGTAGTACCATCAGGATGTGCCCAAAATGATTTCCATTCCCTAGGGTACGTTCGGTGCAAACCACGCACCAATCTTGCGTCGAGCTTAAAACTATCTCCAAATAGACTGAAACGAGCTTCCACTTTACCTTCATCACCTAGGAGTACCATCGGGTGTGCCCAAAGTGATTTCAGAGCCTATGGTACATTCAACGCAAACCTTGCACTTAACTTGCAGTCGAGATTAACACTATCTCCAGGCAGACCAAAATAAGCTTTCACTTGACCCACATCACCAAGGAGTACCTTCGGATGCGTCTGTCGACGAAATATGGTTGGTAGTCCATCTAGGGGTATGCCCATGATGGTAGATTGTCGGTAGATGGTGCATGTAATCAGGAACCAGATGGTTATAGAGGCACAAGACACAAGATTTATATAGGTTCGGTCACCGTGTTGGCGTAATACCTACGTCCTGTGTCTCATTATTCTGTATTGATTGAGGTCTATTGGAGATCTATCTGTTCTAGATGATCTGTCCTCTAGGGGACCCTTGCCCCTCCTTATATACTCTGAAGGGACAAGGTTACAAGTAAAGTATCCAATTTGGAACAATTACAATATAGCGTGCTCCGCATGCTTCATCTTGCGGACTGGGCCACCTCCGATGGTGCGGCCCATGTATACCCATGAGGGTATATGGGGTCTATTACCCTATAGCTAGTCCCTGAGTGCCTTGTATCCTTCGAGTAGCACCAGTTTTGAGCTTGCCAGAAGGATGTAAGGGGCTCAAGATAAAATTTGAAAAATATTTCCCCCGAAGTGTGCCCACTTTGACTCTAAGTCAAGAAGAGACACCGTCGTCCTTGTAGAATTGGAGGCATTTGATCCATCAGATCGAGCACATTCACCGCAAGGTGAAGTGTGCCCACTTAGTCCCTGAGCCTGGTAGTAGGTGATGTAGGCACATGGTGCCAGGGTCTAAAAAGAATTCCTAGTTAAGTTGAGAATCCAATCAGTCGTACAGGCGATACGAGATGCACCGGCAGGTGCATCGTACCGATGTAGTCCCTAAGCTTGTTGGAAGGCGAGGTATGAGCCTTGTAGCAAGGTCTAAATGAGAAAGAATGTCCCAACTGTATGCGAGTCGCCAGTCGCATGTAGTTGAGACGCAAAGTCCCCGAGCTGTGGTCGGAGAGTGGTCAAGGCAGTCCTCGAGTACAGGTCGAGGGGCGAGCGGCAGAGTCCATGAGCTATGGTCGGAGAGTTATCGAGGCAGTCCCCAAGCACAGGTTGAGGGGGCGAGTGGTGAAGTCCCCTGAGCATAGCTCCTAGATCCCTTCAATATAAATATATAGAACGGTAGTATATGATGTACAAAATAATATTTTAAGGAGAAAAATCAACAGTGAAGAAATAGCGTATGACGCTCAGCAGTCATTTGCAAATGAGCATGATGTGATAAAGCAGTTGGTGCTTTGTAAACATTAGTGTTAATATGAAGTTTGTGTTTATACTTAATATAAATCACCCAACCAGTTAGTATGTAGCTGAGTCTCCAGCCCTAGCTAGCCTGTGAACCATAACATGGGGCGTGGAGCCCTTGCACGTGTAGGAAGAACAAAGTGTTGCTAAGGAGCCGTTGCCGACCACCCATAATGCAGAGGGCAGACTGCTCGTGCATATATAGGGAGGAGCCGGAGATAGGGCCGTCTCTGGAGGCATCGAGTGTCAACATGACTAGTTGAGGATTTGCATTAAGTATAGCTGTATGTTATATTTAAGATGGTATACATGGACAAACATTATTTGAAGATTAATCATGATAAGGACATTGTGGAGAAACGTCGTAATGAAAATTGTGTTAAATATAAATATTAGAACTGTACTTATCTTTGATAGAAATCTAGGTCGGTGGCGATGAAGTTGTTCGGTCCTCGAGCTTTTCGGCCTGTTGTGACAGTGGCCACGGTTGTTGTAGCGCCGTTCTTCGTGGCGATCATCATTGCGATGTGGTCTGGTGGTCAACGTGGTTGGAACTCGGCGGAGCCGCTCGGGACGTGGTCGACGTGGTCCATGGTCGGAGCTTGGCGAAGCTACTCGGGACGTGGTGGACGTGGTCCATGGTCAGGAGCTCGGCGGAGCTGCTCGGGACAGTGATCGACGTGGTCCGTGGTCGGCGTGGTCGGAGCTCGGTGGCTCGCTTGATGGCTCGTGCGGTTCACTGGCTCGACGTGGCTCGCTCAGCGGCTCGATGTGGCTTGTTCATCAACTTGGTCAGAGTTCTAGTGATGCCATGATGGCTGCGCAGCTCCTTACCAAAAGCAATCACGTAGATGTAGATATATCTAACATATATTTCATAGAATAATTAATTAAAATAGGAAACATGACTTAGCTTGCTTCTCATATGCCGAGCATGTATGTGTCTTCCTGCACGATGTACGGATATATGCAAACCAATCTTATCTAAAGTTGGCTTCCTTTCGTGTAGATGTGTGTATATACGTAGATGCATGCAACCTACATATTCTAATTAACTTTGCATAGCTTGCGATCAGCCCTGTGCATGGCATGGTTGTGCATGGCATGGCTCTGTAGATTGCATGTACGTCTGGTTCTTGGTTTGGCATTATTGGATCTTTGGCCAAATAAACATAGACACATGACCAATTACCGATGCATGCCTACATGATTAATCCTATACATCATGCATCTATAGTCCATATGGTGGTTCTTGCTTGTCACGTACTAGATCGTACACCTCCTTTTTTTAATTGCCTGGAGCTTCCCTTGACCACACATTGCTGGCGTCGTGAAGATCTGGCATGGAGAATTTGGTCTTGCATGCTGGTCGGAGTTGACAGAGGCTGAACGCCAGGATCGATCTTGACTGGGACTAGATCGCTGCGGCAGCTGAAGTCACCACGGGTGGTGTTGATAAAGAGGATCCCATCTAATTCACCGAAAGATCAGCACGCACAACCCCTAAAAGGGGACCCCTACCTAGGCGTGCCACTGTCGATGAAATATGGTCGGTAGTCCATCTAGGGGTATGCCCATGATGGTAGATTATTGGTAGACGGTGCAGTGTAATCAGGAACCAGATGGTTACAGAGGCACAAGACACAAGATTTATACAGGTTCGGCAACCATGTTGGCGTAATACCTACGTCCTGTGTCTCATTATTCTATATTGATTGAGGTCTATTGGAGATCTGTCTGATCTAGATGATCTATCCTCTAGGGGACCCTTGTCCCCTCCTTATATACTCTAGAGGGACAAGGTTACAAGTAAAGTATCCAATTTGGTACAATTACAATATAGCATGCTTCGCACGCTTCATCTTACGGACTGGGCCACCTCTAGGCGGTGCGGCCCATGTATACCCATGAGGGTATAGGGGGTCTATTCCCCTACAACGTCGAAAACAATTTTTGAGCCTATGGTATGTTCGACGCAAACCGTGTACCTAACTTGCATCGAGATTAACACCATCTCCGGGCATACCGAAACAAGCTTCCACTTGACCCACATCACGTAGGAGTACCATCGGGTGAGTCCTAAAATGATTTCTAGGCCTATGGTGAGTTCAATGCAAATCGTTAACCTATCTTGCATCGAGATTAACACTATCTCCAAATGGATAGAAATGAGCTTGCACTTGACCAACATCACGTAGGAGTACCATCGGGTGTGCCCAAAATGATTTCCATGCCCATGGTACATCCAGTACAAACCGTGCACCTATCTTGTGCGGAGAATAAGACTATATCCAAACAGACCGAAATGAGATTCCACCTGACCCACGTCACCTAGGAGTAGCATCAGGTGTGCCAAAAATGATTTCCATGCTCGTGGTACATTCAGCCCAAGCCGTGCACCTATCTTGCGCTGAGATTAACACTATCTCTAAACAGACCGAAACAAGCTTCCACATGACCAACATCACCTAGGAGTACCATCGGGTGTGCCCAAAATGATTTCCATGCCCATGGTACGTTCGGCGTCAAACCGTGCACCTATCTCGTGCCAAGATTTACACTATCTCCAAATAGATTTAAATGAGCTTCTGCTTGATCCACGTCACCTAGGAGTACCATCAGATGCATCCAAAATGATTTCTGAGCCTATGGTATGTTTGGCACAAACTGTGCACCTATCTTGCATTGAGATTAACACTATCTCCAAACATACTGAAACGAGCTTCCACTAGACCTTCATCATCGAGGAGTACCATCGGGTGTGCCCAAAGCGATTTCAGATCCTATAGTACATTCGACGCAAAGCATGCACCTATCTTGCGCCAAGATTAACACTATCTCCAAATAGACCGAAAATGAGCTTCCACTTGACCCACGTCACCTAGGAGTACCATCGGGTGTGCCCAAAATGATTTTTCCATTCCCGGGGTATGTTTGGTGCTAACCGCGCACCAATCTTGCGTCGAGCTTAAAACTATCTCCAAATAGACTGAAACGAGCTTCCACTTTACCATCATCACCTAGGAGTACCATTGGTTGTGCCCAAAGCGATTTCGGGGCCTATGGTACATTCAACACAAACCTTGCACCTAACTTGCATTGAGATTAACACTATCTCCAGGCAGACCAAAACAAGCTTCCTCTTGACCCACATCACCAAGGAGTACCTTTGGATGCGTCGAAAACAATTTTCGAGCCTATGGTATGTTCGACGCAAACCAGTGTACCTAACTTGCGTAGCGATTAACACCATCTCTAAACAAACTGAAACAAGCTTCCACTTGACCCACATCATGTAGGAGTACCATCAGGTGTGCCCAAAATGATTTATAGGCCTATGGTATGTTCAACACAGATTGTTCACCTATCTTGCAGTCGAGATCAACACTATCTCCAAATGGATAGAAATGAGCTTGCACTTGACCAACATCACATAGGAGTACCATCGGGTGTGCCCAAAATGATTTACATGCCCGTGGTGCATTCAGCGCAAACCATGCACCTATCTTGTGCGGAGATTAACACTGTATCCAAATGGACCGAAACGAGCTTCCACTTGAGCCACATCACCTAGGAGTAGCATCGGGTGTGCCTAAAATAATTTTCCATGCCCGTGGTACATTCGATGCAAATTGTGCACCTACCTTGCATCCGAGATTGACACTATCTCCAAATGGACCAAAACAAGCTTCCACTAAACCCAGATCACGTAAGGAGTACCATCGGGTGCATCCAAAATGATTTCTGGGCCTTTGGTACGTTCGGCGCAAAGCGTGCACGTATCTTGCGCCGAGATTAACACTATCACCAAATGGACCAAAATGAGCTTCCACTTGACCAACATCACGTTGGAGTGCCATCGGATGTGCCCAAAATGATTTCCATGCCCATGGTACATTCAACGCAAATTGTGCACCTACCTTGCGCTGAGATTAACACTATCTCCAAACGGACCAAAATAAGCTTCCACTAAACCCACATCACTGTAGGAGTACCATCGGGTGCATCCAAAATGATTTCTCAGCCTATGGTCCGTTCGGCGCAAAGCGTGCACCTATCTTGCACTGAGATTAACACTATCTCCAAACAGACCAAAATGAGCTTCCACTTGACCCATGTCACCTAGGAGTACCATCGGGTGTGCCCAAAATGATTTCCATTCCCAGGGTACGTTCGGTGCAAACTACACACCAATCTTGCGTCGAGCTTAAAACTATCTCCAAATAGACTGAAACGAGCTTCCACTTTACCTTCATCACCTAGGAGTACCATCGGGTGTGCCCAAAGTGATTTCAGAGCCTATGGTACATTCAATGCAAACCTTGCAGCTAACTTGCGTCAAGATTAACTCTATCTCCAAGCAGACCAAAACAAGCTTTCATTTGACCCACATCACCAAGGAGTACCTTTGGATGCGTCGAAAACAAGTTTTGAGCCTATGGTACGTTCGACACAAATCCGTGTACCTAACTTGCATCAAGATTAACAGCATCTCTAGGTAGACCGAAACAAGCTTCCACTTGACCCACATCACGTAGGAGTACCATCGGGTGAGTCCAAAATGATTTCTAGGCCTATGGTATGTTCAATGCAAATCGTTAACCTATCTTGCATCGTGATTAACACTATCTCCAAATGGATAGAAATGAGCTTGCACTTGACCAACATCACGTAGGAGTACCATTGGGTGTGCCCAAAATGATTTCCATGCCCGTGGTACATCCAGCGCAAACCGTGCACCTATCTTATACGAAGAATAAGACTATATCCAAATGGACCAAAATGAGATTCCACTTGACCCACGTCACCTAGGAGTAGCATCGGGTGTGCCTAAAATGATTTCCATTCCTAGGGTACGTTCGGTGCAAACCATGCACCAATCTTGCATCGAGATTAAAACTATCTCCAAATAGACTAAAACGAGCTTCCACTTTACCTTCATCACCTAGGAGTACCGTCAGGTGTGCCCAAAGCGATTTCAGAGCATATGGTACATTCAACACAAACTATGCACCTATCTTGAGTGGAGATTAACACTATCTCCAAATGGACTGAAATGAGATTCCACTAGAACCACATCACCTATGAGTACCATCATGTGCACCCAAAATGATTTCGGAGCCTATGGTACGTTCAATGCAATCCAAGCACCTAACTTGCTCTGAGATTAACACTATCTCCAAGCAGACCAAAACAAGCTTCCACTTGACCCACATCACCAAGGAGTACCTTCGGATGCGTCGAAAACAATTTTCGAGCCTATGGTACGTTCGACGCAAACCGTGTACCTAACTTGCGTAGAGATTAACACCATCTCCAAACAGACCGAAACAAGCTTCCACTTGACCCACATCACGTAGGAGTACCATCGGGTGCGTCCAAAATGATTTCTAGGCCTATGGTATGTTCGACACAAATCATTCACCTATCTTGCGTCGAGATTAACACTATCTCCAAATGGATAGAAATGAGCTTGCACTTGACCAATATCACGTAGGAGTACCATTGTGTGTGCCCAAAATGATTTTCATGCCCGTGGTACATTCAGCGCAAACCGTGCACCTATCTTATGCGGAGATTAACACTATATCCAAACAGACCGAAATGAGCTTTCACTTAACCCACGTCACCTAGGAGTAGCATTAGGTGTGCCTAAAATGATTTCCATGCCCGTGGTACATTCGGCCCAAACCGTGCACCTATCTTGTGCTAAGATAAACACTATCTCCAAATAGACAGAAACAAGCTTCTACATGACCCACGTCACCTAGGAGTACCATCAGGTGTGCCCAAAATAATTTCTAGGCCCATGGTACATTCAGCGCAAATCGTGCACCTATCTTGCGCCGAGATTAACACAATCTTCGAACAGATTTAAATGAGCTTCTGCTTGATCCATGTCACCTAGGAGTACCATCAAATGCATCCAAATTGATTTATGAGCCTATGGTACGTTTGGCACAAACTGTGCACCTATCTTGCATTGAAAATAACACTATCTCTAAACAGACTGAAACGAGCTTCCACTAGACCTTCGTCACCTAGGACTACCATCGGGTGTGCCCAAAGCAATTTTAGATCATATGGTACATTCAGCGCAAACCGTGCACCTATCTTGCGTCGAGATAACACTATCTCCAAATTGACCGAAACAAGCCTCCACTTGACCCATGTCACCCTGGAGTACTATCATGTGCGTCCAAAATGATTTTTGAGCCTATGGTACGTTCAACGCAAACCATGCACCTATCTTGTGCCTTGATTAACACTATCTTCAAATAGACCAAAACAAGCTTCCACTTAACCCACATCATGTAGGAGTACCATCGGGTGCATCCAAAATGATTTCTGGGCCCATGGTACATTCGGCACAAAGTGTGCCCCTACCTTGCGTTGAGATTAATACTATCCCAAAATAGACCAAAACGAGCTTCCACTTGATCCACATCACCAAGGAGAACCATCGGGTGTGCCCAAAGTGATTTCCATTCCCGTGGCACTTTCCATGCAAACCATGCACCAATCCAGCATCAAGATTAAAACTATCTCCAAATAGACTAAAACAAGCTTCCACTTGACCTTCATCACCTAACTTGCATCGAGATTAACACCATATCCAAATGGACCCAAATGAGCTTCCACTTGACCCACATCACATAGGAGTACCATCGGGTGTGTCCAAAATGATTTCTGGGCCTAGGGTACGTTCAACGCAAATCATTCACCTATCTTGCGTTGAGATTAACACTATCTCCAAATTGACATAAATGAGCTTGCGCTTGACCAACATCAAGTAGGAGTACCATCGGGTGTGCCCAAAATGATATCCATGCCCGTGGTACATTCGGCACAAACCGTGCACCTATCCTGCGCTAAGATTAACACTATCTCCAAATAGACTGAAACGGCTTTCACTTGACCCATGTCACCTAGGAGTAGCATTGGGTGTGCCTAAAATGATTTTCCATGCCCATGGTACATTTGATGCAAATTGTGCACGTACCTTATGCCGAGATTAACACTCTCTCAAAACGGACCAAAACAAGCTTCCACTAAACCCATATCACATAGGAGTACCATCGGGTGCATCCAAAATGATTTTCTAGGCCTATGGTACGTTCGGCGCAAAGCGTGCACGTATCCTGCGCTGAGATTAACACTATCTCCAAATAGACCAAAATGAGCTTCCACTTGATCCACGTCACCATGGAGTACCATCGGGTGTGCCCAAAGTGATTTCCATTCCCATGGCACTTTCAGCGCAAACCGTGCACCTATCTTATGCCGAGATTAACACTATCTCCAAACAAATTTAAATGAGCTTCTGCTTGTTCCATGTCACCTAGGAGTACCATCACATGTGCCCAAAGCAATTTCGAAGCCTATGGTACATTCAACACAAATTGTGCACCGATCTTGTGTCTGGATTAACACTATCTCCAAATGGACAGAAACAAGGTTCCACTTGACCCACATCACCTAGGAGTACCATCATGTGCATCCAAAATGATTTCTGAGCCTATGGTACATTCAACGCAAACCTTGCACCTATCTTGCGCTGAGACTAACACTATCTCTAGATAGACCAAAACAAGGTTCCACTTGACCCACATCACTAAGGAGTATGTTCAGATGCGTCAAAAATAGTTTTCAAGCCTATGATACATTCGACGCAAACCATGCACCTAACTTGCGTCAAGATTAACACCATCTCCAAATAGACTAAAATGAGCTTCCACTTGACCCACATCACATAGGAGTACCATCGGGTGTGTACAAAATGATTTCTGGGCCTATGGTACGTTCGATGCAAATCGTTCACCTATCTTGTGCGGAGATTAACACTACATCCAAATGGACCGAAACGAGCTTTCACTTGACCCATGTCACCTAGGAGTAGCATCGGGTGTGCCTAAATTGATTTGCATGCCCGTGGTACATTTCACCCAAACCGTGCACCTATCTTCCACTGAGATTAACACTATCTCCAAACTGACCGAAACAGGCTTCCACATGACCCACGTCACCTAGGAGTACCATCGGGTGTGCCCAAAATGACTTCCATGACTATGGTACATTTAGCGCAAACCTTGCACCTATCTTGCACCGAGATGAACACTATCTCCAAACAGACCGAAATAAGCTTCCACTTGACCCACGTCACCTAGGACTAGCATCGAGTGTGCCTAAAATGACTTTCCATGCCCGTGGTACATTCGACGCAACTTATGCACCTACCTTGTGCTGAGATTAACACTATCTCCAAACAGACCAAAACAAGCTAACACTAAACCCACATGATGTAGGTGATGAGTACAGGCCCGATCTTCCGAGTGGTAGCCGGTAAGTTCGATTTGTGGAGATCTCGACGTTGGTGATCTAGCTTCAAATCAGACACGATTCGAACCCTGCAACTGTTACACCACTGCTCCGTTGGTTATCAACCTAGCACAACTTGATTGACCTTGCCAAGAAGGCTTTTCCTGCAAGCGAATCGAAGAGCACAAGCAAGAAGGTAAAACACGCAATCTGAAATTGCAAATATGAATGACGCGAATATCAATAAAGGATTCAAGAACTCGGTTCCAAAGGACTAATCGACACAGTGGAGGAGATCAAGAACCGGGGGCCCTAGATCACTGTAAAAGGATTTGTCACCACAGTTACAATGAACGATTCAGTTCCTCAATGGAAAACTAAACTCTAAACAAAACCCAATTGTGTAGCAGTGGCGGCGGCTGTGTTTATAGTCTAAGACTCGACCTAGGGTTGGGGACGGCCAGGGGTTGGGCGCCCACAACTTGGGCTTAAGGCCCGACACGATACATGGCCAAGTTGGCCCAAATAGGTGACGCAGCACCTTGCCGTGGTCACACAGAATGATCTACGGACCTTCTAGAGCTAGGACCAGATCCAAAACGACGGCGTCGTCGTCCCCTTTCCAACGCATCCAAGAACGGCCCATTTTGATGTCGTATGAGGAAGTTATGACCGAAACAGCGACGACGTGTCTGCTGAATCCGAGGACGACGTGGCAGCTGAGTTGGAAATGAATTGCAACTTGGGGAAGACCATGGCGTCGGTGTGTCCAGCATGGCGATGTCCTCATTATGGCAGAACCTCCTAAGTTATAGGGCCCACATGCACCTGTCACTGTCCGACGACCTTTGACATTTATGCATATGTTTCCAATAACTTAAAAAGACTATCAGGTGTCCTCGGGGAACCCCGAATCATCCATGATTTCCGAGCAGGATCACGTTACAGAGTCATTGTAGTATTACAACATTTATTCAAATATCAAAACTAGAGTAAAAACAGCGGAAGTCTTACGATAACATAGTTTACAAACCAGTTGTTTCAAACCTTACTAAACTAAGTTCGATAATTATTACAAACCATAGTAGTAGTGGAGTGGCATAATTAATATAGACATATCACACAAAATAAACATCCTACCCAAGGATCACACATTTACTTCATCATCGTCAGAACGAACGATAGTCATGCAGCATGATCCAAAATAGATCTGCTCATGAGGCTCACCTGCAACAAGGGGTCAACGAACCCTGAGTACAAAAGTACTCAACAAGACTTAACCGAAATATTAACTGATAAACTCAGTAATGCAGGCTCAGGGATTCAAGGTATAGCTTTAACAATGATCAAAGTTCTTTTGCGTAAAAGCTCTTTTAACAACATTCTTTATATAGAAAACTTCTCAAGAATTATATACAAAGCTGACACGATCCGCACTGAGATCATGAAACTTCATATCCAACACCTTTACCAGCCTTATTCAAGTTCCGGTTATTAATTCTACGATGATGAACAGTGAGTTGAGTCTCCATAACCGAGGAGCAATGACGATTCGAACCGATTAAGCCCAGCTGGGGATTCCAGACCACACGACATATGCAGGTCCCTGACTCACATATATCAACCTACCCTCGGATCCTCTAAAACAAAAACGGGTCCGCGCCACCCGAGAATACAGTACTCCACCATTCCAGCCCATGGCCACGTGGGTACACGCTATTCCCGCCATCTCTCCACTCCCAGTGCGCGAGTAGCCATTCTCGTAATAGAATTTCCAAGTTCAGGCTTACCGGGGTATGTGGTTAGTACTACAAATTCTCACCTCATGCAATTCAACAACGGACGTGCCTTAATCGACACAGGCGGAAAGAACCCGCTCACAAGACCTCCATGTCTTGTGGCTCACACACATCGAGTCCGCCTGGTCTAGATTTATTACTCCACATTCCCATATCACATGCTAACAATATTGACCAATGTCCCATTTAAAACTTGCAGGTGGCAGGGGGTCACCCGACTTTCATCGTTCTATGTATAGCTAAGCAGAACTAGGCATATACGAGTTTAAAACTGGTAATATGGTAAATATGGAATAACAAGGGTGGTAATGCACCAATTAGGCTCTTACTTAACTCCTAATCACTTAATGCAGTAATGGAAAGCAAAAGCGAAATTAATTTGTAAAACACAAGGTAGGGTTGTATGCATCCGGGGCTTGCCTTCGTTGACGGAAAAGTCCGGTTCCTGCGACGTTACACAAGGATTCGATCCGACCTCAACAGACGGATTAACCTCCTCAACAACTTGATTAACTACCACGTTTTCACCTTCGTTCACTACACGTAATAACAATGCCATGTTTAACATGATGTGGAATATGAAACATGATGCTCGATGATGGATGCAAAATTAACAATTTGAATACAACTTTCCTTCGCGGTACAGTTGCAAGTCAACCAACTAAATCCTTTTTCATAACACATACATCAATTGCCAAGGATCATCATCAACTAAGGACCCAAGGTCATCACTCAATCCAAAAGTCCAAACAAAAACCTAAATCATTAAAGGTTACTATTTGCTTTTATGAATTAATTATTTAATTCAAAATTATGAAATAAATCAACTTATTCTAATTGAGCTCAAAATTTTAGTACATGTTCATTACATGTTAACTAAGTGGCAAAACAAATTTCATAATTTTTGGATAAATAAATAAGCCTAGAAAAATCATGGAAATCCATTTATGAATTAATTGAGCAATTTTTACCACATTTAAAAATTACTGAAAAACATTATTTCATATTTTTCTTAATACTATACATCACAGAGAAGTCACACAAAAATTTTCATAATTTTTGGAGCTCTAAATAATTCTACACAAAAATAACAAATTACAGCACTATTCATTTAAATCTGAAAAACAGAAAATCCATTTTGAACGTTGAGTCACTGACATGGTGACCCCACCTGTCATCTTCTACCTCGCGCTTTGACTACGGCGATGATGGCGCTGACCGGCGATTTCTCGCCGACGATGAGATCAACGGCGACGGCCAACGTACCAAAATGATCACCAAGTCTAGGCGCATCGATTGACGTCCCTATCAGCACGGATTACGGCCCTACACTAGCTCGTCGTCGGCCATGGCGGACGCGGTGACACGGCAGTGCTACGCCGGCAAAATGAAGCCGAAAACGGGGAAACAGAGGGCATGGGAAGGTCCAGTAGCTCACCATGAACACGTTGGAGCAAAGAATGGGACCGGATGAGCTACGATGACACGGGTCGACGTTGATAGGGTTCACGGCGGAGCGATCTTCAACGACGGCGATGCTCCGGTAGCTGTGGTGGTCAAAATGAGAAACCAATGGGTCACAAAGCACTACATCATTGCAGCGAAGCCGAAGCAAGACTCGGCAAGGGCTAGGGACTCACCGTAGCGCGCTGGCCACTGGCGACGCGGGCTCAACGGCGGGGCTGCCGGCCGTGGAGAAGAAACACGACGAGCGGTGGTTCCCAGCGAAATTAAGCTGAATTGATGGGTTGACTGAGCGCATAAGGCTAAAGCGGAGCTGGGACTAGCTTATCAGTGATGGTGGAGCACGACAACGACGGCACGGGCTCGCCGGAGTGGAGCAGCGGCGACGGGAAAACAGAGCAAGGGAGAAGGGCAACGACGATGGCGGCTCAGGCTTAAAAGGATGGCCAGGAAGCTCAAGGAAGCCACGACGAAGCCTTCAGCGCGCCAACGCGATGCCCAGACGGCCACGCACGTGACTGGAAGCAAGCCAAAGCTCGCTGGCAGGTGTAGCGCAAGCGGTGAACACTGTTCATCGAAATTACAAGTTTGCCATTCGCCAAAATTCACAAATTACTCCCAAATTTTCATAACAACTCAAAAATCTCCAAAAATAAAAGTTGTTCAAAATCAAAAGTTCTACAACTTTGCTTTTATAACCATTTCCTAATTCGGTCTAGATTTTGAAATGAACTTTTGAATTCAAATAGGGAAATTTAACGAATTACGCCTTTCTGAATTACTCAAAATTTTTCTAAACAACTTGAAAAACTCCAAAAATAAACTTTGTATAACTTGCCAAGCTCTACACTTTTGCTTTTGGGCCCAACCCCAAAATATGCTTAGATTTTGAAATGGATTTTCAGGGTAGGATTTAAATGTTGAAAAGCGGGGTTTTCTCGAAAAATTCAAAATCCAAACAAACCTTGAACTTGAGTCAAACAATACATTGCAACACATACCACCTAAATATAAACTTGCATTAGTTTATGCATCTCAAAGTTTTCACCAAATGCCAAATGCTTTGCAATGCATATGATGACATGTCAGATTTTAATATTTAAACACCCGAGGTGTTACAATCCTTCCCCCTAAAAGAAATCTCGCCCCGAGATTCAAAGCCATAGGGTAAGTAATGGAAAAGGAAATGTGTCGCGAGAACACATACAAACTCTGTTCATAAAACAGCTGAGGTCCCTTTACAAAACACAATTTGTACTACCGAACTCAACTTACATTACTCTATTCTATATCGACGCTAGAAATCCTGGAAACTTTTCCAACAAGTAATCTTCTGATTCCCATGTAGCTTCCTCTTCTGAATGTTGATTCCGTTGTATCTTATAGAACTTGATTGTTCGTCTTCGAGTAACATGATCTTTCTGATCTAACACTCGAATAGGATATTCGGAATAAGTTAAATCCGGTTCTAGTTCCACTCCTTCAACTTCAACATTCTGTTCAGGCACTCGGAGACACTTCTTCAATTGAGAAACATGGAACACATCATGCACAGCTGCAAGATGTTTAGGTAATTTCAAGCGATATGCCACTTTTCCATACCTCTCCAAAATTTGATATGGTCTAATGTATCGGGGTGCCAACTTTCCTTTAACACCAAAACGGTTAACTCCCTTCATTGGTGATACTTTCAGATATACAAAATCTCCTTTGTTGAATACCAATGGTCTCCGTCGTCTATCCGCATAACTCTTTTGGTGGGACTGAGCTATCTTTAGATTACTCTGTATTTGCCTAACCTTGTCTTCTGTTTCTTTCACAAGGTCAACTCCAAAGAATCTTCTCTCTCCTGGCTCAGACCAACTCAACGATGTTCTGCACCTACGACCATAGAGTGCTTCAAATGGAGCCATTCTAATGCTTTTCCTGATAACTACTGTTGTATGAGAACTCAGCCAAAGGTAAGCATTCATCCCACTTATTGGAATAGTTAAGGACACAACACCTTAACATATCTTCAAGTACTTGATTAACTCTTTCAGTCTGCCCATCAGTCTACGGATGATAAGCTGTACTATACAGAAGTTTGGTACCCAATGAAGAATGCAATTGTTTCCAAAAGTTGGAGACAAATTGTGTACCTCTATCTGACACAATAGTCTTGGGTACTCCATGGAGACTCATGATTCTTGCTAAATACATCTTGGCATATTGGATCGTAGGATATATTGTCTTGACTAGAAGAAAATGTGCTGACTTAGTGAGTCGATCTACAATAACCCATACTGAGTCAAATCCCTTTGATGTCTTGGGTAGACCAACAATAAAATCCATACTTATATCCTCCCACTTCCAAGATGGAATAGGTAATGGTTGTAATTCACCAGCAGACCTCAAATGTATAGCTTTCACCTTTTGACAAGTATCACACTTTGCTATGTATCTAGCAATCTCTATTTTCATTTTAGTCCACCAGAATCTTTGCTTCAAGTCATGGTACATCTTGTTACTTCCCGGATGGATTGATAACCTAGTAGCATGTGCCTCATCTAGAATTGACTACCGCAACTTAGGAACTTTTGGTACCACCAGGCGATCCTTGAACCACAACACATCTTCATTGTCAATACTAAAGCATTCCGCTTTTCCATTCTTGACTCTTTCCTTAATTTGGGCTATACCCTTATTTTCCTTCTGAGCAGCAATAACTTGATCTCGAATAGTGGCTTCAACAATTATGTTGGTCAAACTTCCTTGTTGAATTACTTCTACATTCAACTTTTCCATTTCTTGACATAAATTCAAACCCATTGTTCTCACTGTCAGACAATTGCAATAACTTTTGCGACTAAGGGCATCTGCAACCACATTTGCTTTACCGGGGTGACAATGCACTTCCAAATCATAATCCTTAATCAGTTCTAACCATCTTCTTTGTCGCATGTTCAACTCTGACTGAGTAAAGATATACTTTAAGCTCTTATGGTCTGTATACATATGACATGTATTACCAAGCAGGTAATGCCGCCAAATCTTCAGAGCATGAACCACAGCTGCTAACTCCAAATCATGAGTCGGATAGTGTTCTTCATGTTGCTTAAGTTGCTGGGACGCATAAGCAATGACTCGGCCTTCTTGCATCAACACACATCCAATACCAATACCTGAAGCATCACAATAAACATCAAACGGCTTCTCGATGTCAGGTTGGGCTAATACTGGTGCAGTGGTTAACAGTCTCTTCAAAGTCTGGAAAGCCTCCTCACAATCTGATGACCAGACAAACTTAACTTGGTTCTTCAACAATTCAGTTATGGACTTTGATATTTTCGAGAAATCTGGAATAAACCGACGGTAATACCCCGCCAAACCCAAAAAACTCCGAACTTGATGAACTGTGGTTGGCGGTTTCCAATCAAGCACATCCTTCACTTTGCTTGGATCAACTGCAACTCCTTCGGCTGACAAGACATGTCCAAGAAATTGCACTTCCTTAAGCCAAAAATCACACTTGCTGAACTTGGCATATAGTTGATGTTCTCTCAAGCAGGTCAGAACAATTCTGAGATATTCCACATGTTCTTTCTTATTCTTGGAATATACTAAAATGTCATCAATAAACACCACTACAAACTTGTCTAGCTCAGGCATGAATACTGAGTTCATTAGATACATGAAATGAGCTAGAGCATTTGTCAAACCAAAAGACATTACCAAGTATTCATATAATCCATATCTTGTGGTAAATGCCATTTTGGGAATATCTTCAGGCTTTATCTTGATTTGGTGATATCCTGACCTCAAATCTATCTTGGAGAAAACTTTAGCTCCGGCCAATTGATCAAAAAGCAGATCTATCCGAGGTAATGGATACTTATTCTTGATGGTCACTTCATTCAATGGACGATAGTCGACACATAACCTCAAAGTCTCATCTTTCTTTTTCACAAAAATTGCCGAACATCCCCAAGGTGAAGAACTAGGTTGGATAAACCCTTTCTCAATCAATTCTTGTAACTAAGTCTTCAACTCAGCCAATTCCTTAGGTGGCATCCTATAAGCTCTCTGAGAAATCAGAGCTGTTCCAGGTTGTAACTCTATATTGAACTGTACATCCCTATCAGGTGGTAGACCGGGTAAATCTTCAGGAAACACATCCAGAAATTCACACACTACTGGAATATCTCTAATCTCTTTGACAGCAGTTGCATAAATCTTGCCCACTGATCTTCTTAGGGTTGGAAGTTGGATAAGAAGTTGAGAATTACTATCAGGCAAACTTACTCTTAAAGTCCTATTCAAAATATCTATAACAGCCTTATGCTGATACATCCAATTCATTCCCAAGATTACATCTATATCCTGATCCTTAAGGATAATCATGGTAGTGGGAAAAATATGCCCACCTAGGTTTATGGGTACCTGGTATACCATTTCCTTAGTACATAGACGTCCCCCGGGCGACTGTATAAAGAAACTTTCCTTTGTTGCCCCAATTGAAATTTCATGCTTCACGACAAATGTTCTATTGATGAATGAATGCGATGCGCCAGAATCAAAAAGTATGACTGCAGGGTGATTGGCAACAGGAAACATACCCATCATCACTAGCTCCCCTTTCGGAATTTCTCCAGCTTGAATATAGAACACCCATCCTGTCTTCCTCTCATCTTTGCCCTTCTGAGCATTCTGATTGGGGTTCTTGTTTGGTGCCTGACCCTGTTGTTGATTAGCAAGGGCCTTCTGATAATTTTGATTAGCCTGCCCAGGATATGGACATTCTCTAGAGAAATGACCAGTCCTTCCACAATTGTAGCACGGATAGTTGTGACCCTGGGATGTTGGAGCATTGCCACTAGGAGCATTGGTTGATTGTGAATTCGGATAAGTTATAGCAGGACAGACATTTGACTGTTGCCTGGCTTGGAACTACAGCGGACGATAAGGAGGACGATTATGATGTACTAGATGATAAATCACTCTCTACCTCTTCGGATTTCCCCCAAAAGATCCAGACGGCACACTCTTTTTCTTTTTGAGCTCCTTATGCTGCCGATACTTTGATTCTAAAGCAATTGCAATATTTACTGCCTCATGGTAAGTGACATTGGTGCAAGTGGTCATCATAGTCTGCAACTTGGTATTCAGGCCTCTCATAAACCACCTCTTCTTCTTGGCATCAGTATTGACATGTTCGGATGCATATTGGGACAGATGATTAAATCTTCCCACATACTGCATCACGCTTTGATCTCCTTGTTTCAAAGCAAGGAATTCATCTAGCTTCATAGCCATCACTCCTTCAGGAATATAATGGGCTCTGAAGGCTGTACGGAACTCAGCCCAAGTTATTGGAATGCCAGCTGGTTGCATAGCCACTAAGTTTGCCCACCAAGCACTTGCTGCTCCTCTAAGTTGTTGGGCGGCAAACATAGGTTTCTGATACTCCGTGCATGGGATAAGGTCAAATTTCTGTTCCATGGTTCGAAGCCAGTCATCAGCCTCCAATGGTTCATCTGCCTTGGTGAACATCGGGGGTCTTGTGTCTGTAAAATCAACATATGTAGCCTCCTGTCGGTTATGGTGGCATCCACGGTTTCTGTACATCTGATTCTGATTACTCTAAGCCATCTCATGAAGCAAACGAGAATTTTCAGCCGTCACATTGACAAGTGCAGTTATAGCATCAGCTAAATTGGTTGGAACTGGTGGCGGATCTGGAATACTGTCCTCATCTTGTGAAGTTCCCAGAATAAACGAACCCCGTGTACGACGCATCTGCTCATAACAAACCAAACTTTATTCACATGTCTTTATCAAATTGTACCAAGGTTTACTCTAGACACATTACATAGAGTTTACTAATGTACAAACAAACCCACGAGTACAAAAATAGAACTACATAACTTAAACTAAAGCTACTATTATACAACTCTACTTTTTTCCTCAATTTCTTCAAACTTTAGGCTCGGTATCCATTCCGGAATTATTACCACCTTCATCATCACTTTCATCAATCATTACTAATTCTTCAGGATCTTCTTCTTCTTCCTCTCCCGATTCATCATCATCGGCAAGGATGACACCGGGGTCCATGGCATCAGCTTGAGGCTCATGATTCGGGTTTAGTAGATTGCTAAGCCTATGAACCTCCTCATGTAGATACGTATTATGTTCTTCTAAATCTTCTACATAGAATTCTAGCTCATGAGTTCTAGCTCTAGCTACATTTTCCCTGTGCCAAGCTTCATTTCTTCCTTCCACCGTATGAACTAACATGCTTTCGCAGTTCCTATGCGCGGTGGTGAGCTGCCTCAATTGACCCTGTAATTCTCCTATTTGTATAACATCCAAAGCCCTATCTCTCGTAGATTGTGCTAACTCCATAGAAACCCTCAGTATCTCTACCTGGGGATCAGGCCTAGAGCTGCTACTACTAGCACCATCATTTCTAGGGGCAAGTTGGTGACGAGGAACTCCTTTGGGTCCGATGGACTTACGGGGCGTCATCTTGGCACGAGCCATACTGTAGGAAGCCAATTTAATCCAAGTAAGACCATTTGATCAAAATCCAAAAAGTAGCTAAGATGGATTACATTCCTCCAACCAGACTCACTACTTAATTCCAGACTAAGAGGTGAAGGAAGTAACGAGTGAATTATTCCTGATGCATGAATCGTTCTTACGAACAAAAACAGCAAAGTTTATAATACACATAAACAACATTTGTTTTTATATAGGGCATAGTATGATTACTACTCCACCACACAAAACCTTTTTAATCCAATAGGGAATGGTGAGAAAGAAATAAGATAAGTCAGAAGCAATTTGGACCAAATTAACAAGTTAAATTTAGTCATCCAAATCATTTTGAAGTTTTTGTAAAACAATACAACAAAAACCTTGTAACGATCGCTCTGATACCATTCTATGGCAGAACCTCCTAAGTTATAGGGCCCACATGCACCTGTCACTGTCTGACGACCTTTGACATTTATGCATATGTTTTCAATAACTTAAAAAGACTGTCGGGTGTCCTTGGGGAACCCCAAATCATCCACGATTTTCGAGCAGGATCACGTTACAGAGTCATTGTAGTATTACAACATTTATTCAAATATCAAAACCAGAGTAAAAACAGCGGAAGTCTTACGATAACATAGTTTACAAACTAGTTGTTTCAAACCTTACAAACTAAGTTCGATAATTATTACAAACCATAGTAGTAGTGGAGTGGCATAATTAATATAGACATATCACACAAAATAAACATCCTACCCAAGGATCACACATTTACTTCACATCGTCAGAACGAACGATAGTCATGCAGCATGATCCAAAATAGATCTGCTCATGAGGCTCACCTGCAACAAGGGGTCAACGAACCCTGAGTACAAAAGTACTCAACAAGACTTAACCGAAATATTAACTGATAAACTCAGTAATGCAGGCTCAGGGATTCAAGGTATAGCTTTAACAATGATCAAAGTTCTTTTGCGTAAAAGCTCTTTTAATAACAATCTTTATATAGAAAACTTCTCAAGAATTATATACAAAGCTGACACGATCCGCACTGAGATCATGAAACTTCATATCCAACACCTTTACCAGCCTTATTCAAGTTCCAGTTATTAATTCTACGATGATGAACAGTGAGTTGAGTCTCCATAACCGAGGAGCAACGACGATTCGAACCGATTAAGCCCAGCTGGGGATTCCAGACCACACGACATATGCAGGTCCCCGACTCACATATATCAACCTACCCTCGGATCCTCTAAAACAAAAAATAGCTCCGCGCCACCCGAGAATACAGTACTCCACCATTCCAGCCCATGGCCACGTGGGTACACGCTATTCCCGCCATCTCTCCACTCCCAGTGCGCGAGTTGCCATTCTTGTAATAGAATTTCCAAGTTCAGGCTTACCGGGGTATGTGGTTAGTACTAAAAATTCTCACCTCATGCAATTCAACAACGGACGTGCCTTAATCGACATAGGCGGAAAGAACCCGCTCACAAGACCTCCATGTCTTGTGGCTCACACACACCGAGTCCGCCCGGTCTAGATTTATTACTCCACATTCCCATATCACATGCTAACAATATTGACCAATGTCCCATTTAAAACTTGCAGGTGGCAGGGGGTCATTCGACTTTCATTGTTCTACGTATAGCTAAGCAGAACTAGGCATATACGAGTTTAAAACTGGTAATATGGTAAATATGGAATAACAAGGGTGGTAATGCACCAATTAGGCTCTTACTTAACTCGTAATCACTTAATGCAGTAACGGAAAGCAAAAGCAAAATTAATTTGTAAAACACAAGGTAGGGTTGTATGCATCCGGGGCTTGCCTTCGTTGACGGAAAAGTCTGGTTCCTGCGACGTTACACAAGGATTCGATCCGACCTCAACAGACGGATTAACCTCCTCAACAACTTGATTAACTAACACGTTTTCACCTTCATTCACTACACGTAATAACAATGCCATGTTTAACATGATGTGGAATATGAAACATGATGCTCGATGATGGATGCAAAATTAACAATTTGAATACAACTTTCCTTCGCGGTACAGTTGCAAGTCAACCAACTAAATCCTTTTTCATAACACATACATCAATTGCCAAGGATCATCATCAACTAAGGACCCAAGGTCATCACTCAATCCAAAAGTCCAAACAAAAACCTAAATCATTAAAGGTTACTATTTGCTTTTATGAATTAATTATTTTATTCAAAATTATGAAATAAATCAACTTATTCTAATTGAGCTCAAAATTTTAGTACATGTTCATTACATGTTAACTAAGTGGCAAAACAAATTTCATAATTTTTGGATAAATAAATAAGCCTAGAAAAATCATGGAAATCCATTTATGAATTAATTGAGCAATTTTTACCACATTTAAAAATTACTGAAAAACATTATTTCATATTTTTCTTAATTACTATACATCACAGAGAAGTCACACAAAAATTTTCATAATTTTTGGAGCTCTAAATAATTCTACACAAAAATAACAAATTACAGCACTATTCATTTAAATCTAAAAAATAGAAAATCCATTTTGAACGTTGAGTCACTGACATGGTGACCCCACCTGTCATCTTCTACCTCGCACTTTGACTACGGCGATGATGGCGCTGACCGGTGATTTCTCGTCGACGGTGAGATCAACGGCGACGGCCAACGTACCAAAATGATCACCAAGTCTAGGCGCATCGATTGACATCCCTATCAGCATGGATTACGGCCCTACACTAGCTCGTCGTCGGCCATGGCGGACGCAGTGACACGGCAGTGCTACACCAATGAAATGAAGCCGAAAACGGGGAAACAGAGGGCATGGGAAGGTCCAGTAGCTCACCATGAACACGTTGGAGCAAAGAATGGGACTGGATGAGCTACGATGACACGGGTCAACGTTGACAGGGTTCACGGCGGAGCGATCTTCAACGACGGCGATGCTCCGGTAGCTGTGGTGGTCAAAATGAGAAACCAATGGGTCACAAAGTACTACATCATTGCAGCAAAGCCGAAGCAAGACTCGGCAAGGGCAGGGACTCACCGTAGCGCGCTGGCCACGGCGACGCGGGCTCGACGGCGGGGCTGCCGGCTGTGGAGAAGAAACACGACGAGCGGTGGTTCCTAGCGAAATTAAGCTGAATTGATGGGTTGGCTGAGCGCATAAGGCTAAAGCGGAGCTAGGACTAGCTTATCAGTGACGGTGGAGCACAACAACGACGGCACGGGCTCGCTGGAGTAGAGCAGCAGCGACGGGAAAACAGAGCAAGGGAGAAGGGCAACGACGATGGCGGCTCAGGCTTAAAAGGATGGCCAGGAAGCTCAAGGAAGCCACGACGAAGCCTTCAGCGTGCCAACGCGACGCCCAGATGGCCACGCGCGTGACTGGAAGCAAGCCAAAGCTCGCCGGCGGTGTAGCGCAAGCGGTGAACACTGTTCATCGAAATTACAAGTTTGCCATTCGCCAAAATTCACAAATTACTCCCAAATTTTCATAACAACTCAAAAATCTCCAAAAATAAAAGTTGTTCAAAATCAAAAGTTCTACAACTTTTCTTTTATAACCATTTCCTAATTCGGTCTAGATTTTGAAATGAACTTTTGAATTCAAATAGGGAAATTTAACGAATTACGCCTTTCTGAATTACTCAAAAATTTTCTAAACAACTTGAAAAACTCCAAAAATAAACTTTGTATAACTTGCCAAGCTCTACACTTTTGCTTTTGGGCCCAACCCCAAAATATACTTAGATTTTGAAATGGATTTTCAGGGTAGGATTTAAATGTTGAAAAGCGGGGTTTTCTCGAAAAATTCAAAATCCAAACAAACCTTGAACTTGAGTCAAACAATACATTGCAACACATACCACCTAAATATAAACTTGCATTAGTGTATGCATCTCAAAGTTTTCACCAAATGCCAAATGCTTTGCAATGCATATGATGACATGTCAGATTTTAATATTTAAACACCCGAGGTGTTACACTCATCATCCTCCCCTTCTCAAATTGGAGTCGTCCTTGACTCCATCTTGGCGATGTCCTCATCATCCCCTCCTTGTAGAATTGGAGTCGTCCTCGACTCCATCCCATCATCAGCGAACTCCTGCAAAAGGTTAGTGACAGCAAGCAATGCACCAGACATAAAAGGTTGACAAAACATAGTATAACATGGTGCATCAGAATTATCACATAACTCAGCAGTAGCAGGAGTTGTAGCAAGAAAAGCACCTCCTTTTAAATTAATCCCATTATTTTTAGCAATGTCTGTGGGAGGTTTATTTTTGATCTCATTAGCATGTTTAATAATATCTGTAGGAGACAAAGGCAGCAATGTAATTTTCTTGTCCTTATGTATGATAGTGTATGTATTAGTTCTACCATGGTGTAAAGCATCATTATCAAATTCCCATGGGCGACCTAACAAAATGGAACAAGCTTGCATAGGGACAACATCAAAATCAGCAGTATCATGATAAGAGCCTGTAAAAAAGCTAATGCGTGCTGATTTAGTTACCTTAGTCTTACCACTATTATTGAACCATTGAAGTTTATATGGATACGAATGTTGTCATGTGGTCAAGCCAAGCTTGTCAACCAAATCTGAACTCACCAAGTTATTGCAACTCCCGCTATCAATGATAGTGAGAACACGACAACCCTACACAATGAGATACATGTGGAACAAATTATGGTGTTGGATCTTCATCTCTTCTTCATGACCCACACGTGTACTCAACACACGCTGCACAAGAAGGCTAGGGTAGTCCACGGTAGTAGCCACGGAGTCAATGGTGATGGCCTCCTTATCTTGATCGCCCTTAGTGGGATCTGCATCAATGTTAGCAGCAAGGGCTAAATCATCTTCAACATCACTAGCACTTACATATCCATCCTCGGTAGCAATGAAAGCGCGACGACTAGGGCATTCCTTCATGACATGTCCCATGCCTTTGCATCGGTGGCAAATGATTTTAGAGCTAGATGAGGAGGAGCTAGTAGAAGCACCCGGAGTGCCACCTTTCTTCAGCTGTGGAAACTGCACATTAGACAATTTACTTACCCCAGAAGAAAATGGAGGTGTAGATGGCTGTGGTGCAACAGGAAGCTTGGGCGTCTCTAGCTTGGAACGCTGCTAAAAATTCCTCCCATTGTTAGACCTGAAAGGCTGGTGTTGTTTGCGTCCCTGTACTTCTCGTTCGGCCTTAATAGCAAGATGATACAATTGGGAAAAATTGCGCCATTCTTTGTAATCAAGTATGTTCTGTATATCATGGTTTAAACCACCAAAAAATCTAGCACTAGCATCATCATCATCTTCATTTATACCACAACGTGCTAAACCAATAAACAATTCTTGATAGTATGCTTCTACTCCTTTATCACCTTGTTTTAAAGTTTGTAGTTTCAAACGTAAATCACATTGGTAATAAGGAGGAACAAAACAAGATTTCATACATTGCTTTAAAACATTCCAAGTTTGAGGCACAGCAGCAGCATTATTGGCATTGCAAAGATCACTCCACCAGAACAAAGCAAAATTAGTAAACTCACTAGTAGCAAGTCTAACTCTATGCTCAGCAGGAACATTATGAGAATCAAATTTTTGTTGAACAGCAAGCTCCCAATCTAAATATGCCTCTGGATCAACATTACCAGCAAAAGGAGATAGACTAAATTTAATTTTAGCAAAATGATCATTATTACCATGATTATTACCTGCCATACCACGACGATTGAAGTTGAGGTGGCGACGGGCACCACCGTCAGCATACGCATCTTCATCACCAAAAGCAACCGCATCTTCATCATCAGCACGATAAGGTGGAGGGCGTTGCTCAAGCTGTTCAATGTGAGTGACCAGATTGTTCACGTTGCGCGTCAGCTTGGTCATAAGATTGCGTTGTTCAGTCATGAACTTTGCAAGCTCGCCCTTGGACACGCACTCATTGAAGTCCGTCGGAGTTCCTGCCATGGTTAGAAGATAGAAAAAGACAACACCAAAGTATTATCCCTATCAACTAAAAGAAAACAAGTGGTGGTGATGGTGGTGAAAGTGGAATGCAAAATCACAAGCGGCTTACCACTGTCTTGCCTGTATTCTTACCAATGCCAAACAGGAGCAAAACCAAAGTGGTGAAGCAATCTGTTGTTGAGCGTGGGTAACAGTTGCAAGATGAACCTGTGCTGACAGAAGAATATGTGGAGCTATGGGTAGACACACAATATGACAGCAAGGATTAGCAATTAACGAGTGCAGAGTAGCGATTGTTCAATCTGGATCCAAAGTACAAATCACAGGTGCTGGCTACGACGTGTCGAGACATAGTGCAACAAGGTGAAAACAAAGAAAGATCGAAAGAACTCACAGAACAAGCAAATAGCCCGGATTTCTCCTTTTTCCTGAATTTTTTCCCGGATTTTTCCAAAAGGCACTAGTAGGAAACAAAAAAATTTTTTACTATTTTTTTACTTTTCTCTGAACAAGGATCACAAAAGATGCAACCACAAAAATTGGCACCTACAACTGAGGTGGGATGTGGTCTACAGAAATTCAGGACGTTCTCTGAAAAGCGTGCAAAAACTTTGACAATTTTTTTTCTATATTTTCCCAAATTTTTTGGCAATTCTGATGAAACCAAATAGGGCGAAGCCAAGTTTGGGTCAGGTCCAAATGGTGTCAAGAAGCTGCACAAAAAATTTTAGATTTTTCTGATAAACGAGCAAAAAGTTATGCCTGTTTTACCGAAGGTATCTCAAGGTATGTTTTCCGGGAGGCACAACACGGCGGCAGCAGTTAGGGCAAAGCGTCCCTAAACTCTAACACCGATCATAGCAGTAGGTATTCGCCTAATGATGTAAGGAGGGCTACGATGCAGGCAAAATAAGAGCGGCTGGCAACCTATCTAGGGTTTGCGCGGTGGCGAGAAGTTACACAAGGCGGCTAGCGGGGCAAGTCGAGTAATGTGGTGGCTTCGACTTGTTGTTTGGGAACGGTGGATGGGATAGCGGCGGAAAACAAAATCACAGCAACAGGCGATTGAACTATGACCACGAACACAATCCTAAACCAGCAACAAGACTCGACCACGGACACAAACTCAACAACACGAATCTGAAACGAAATTGCAAAGGCACAAAGGGCGATAGGACAGCGGAAATTGAAATATTTTTGGGCTTTTTGTGGACTCTAGGTAATGAACAAATATGAATCTAAGGCAAACGAGATTATACCTCGCGGTAAACCTGAAATATCTGATATCAATTGATGAGTACAGGCCCGATCTTCCGAGAGGTAGCTGGTAAGTTCGATTTGTGGAGATCTCGACGTTGGCGATCCGGCTTCCAATCAGACACGATTCAAACCCTGCAACCGTTACACCACTGCTCCGTTGGTTATCAACCATGCACAACTTGATTGACCTCACCAAGAAGGCTTTCCCTACAAGCGAATCGAAGAGCACAAGCAAGAAGGTAAAACACGCAATCTGAAATTGCAAATATGAATGACGCGAATATCAATAAAGGATTCAAGAACTCGGTTCCAAAGGACTAATCGACATAGTGGAGGAGATCAAGAACGGGGGCCCTGGATCACTGTAAAAGGATTTGTCACCACAGTTACAATGAACGATTCAGTTCCTCGATGGAAAACTAAACTCTAAACAAAACCCAATTGTGTAGTAGTGGCGGCGGCTATGTTTATAGTCTAAGACTCGACCTAGGGTTTGGGACGGCTAGGGGTTGGGTGCCCACAACTTGGGCTTAAGGCCCGACACGATACATGGCCAAGTTGGCCCAAATAGGTGATGCAGCACCTTGCCGTGGTCACACAGAATGATCCACGGACCTTCTGGAGCTGGGACCAGATCCAAAACGACGGCATCATTGTCCCCTTTCCAACGCATCCAAGAAAGGCCCGTTTCGATGTCGTATGAGGAAGTTATGACCGAAACAGCGACGACGTGTCTGCTGAATCTGAGGACGACGTGGCAGCTGAGTTGGAAACGAATTGCAACTTGGGGAAGACCATGGCGTCGGTGTGTCTAGCGTGGCGATGTCCTCATCAGTAGGGGTACCATTGGGTGCATCCAAAATGATTTCTGGGCCTATGGTATGTTCGGCGCCAAGCGTGCACGTATCTTGCGCCAAGATTAACACTATCTGCAAATGGACCAAAATGAGCTTCCACTAGACCAATATCACATTGGAGTGCCATCGGATGTGCCCAAAATGATTTCCATGCCCGTGGTACATTCGACACAAATTGTGCACATACCTTGCACCGAGATTAACACTATCTGCAAACAGACCAAAACAAGCTTCCACTAAACCCACATCACGTAGGAGTACCATTGGGTGCATCCAAAATGATTTCTAGGCCTACGGTACGTTCATCGCAAAGCGTGTAGCTATCTTGCACCAAGATTAACACTATCTCCAAACAGGCCAAAACAAGCTTCCACTTGACCCATGTCACCTAGGAGTACCATCGGGTGTGCCCAAAATGATTTCCATTCCCGGGGTATGTTCAGTGCAAACCGTGCACCAATCTTTCATCGAGATTAAAACTATCTCCAAATAGACTGAAATGAGCTTCCACTTTACCTTCATCTCCTAGGAGTACCATCGGGTGTACCCAAAGCGATTTCAGAGCTTGTGGTATATTCAACGCAAACTGTGCACCTATCTTGAGTCGAGATTAACACTATCTCCAAATGGACCGAAACGAGATTCCACTTGAACCACATCACCTATGAGTACCATCATGTGCATCCAAAATGATTTCAGAGCCTATGGTACGTTCAACGCAAACCATGCACCTATCTTGCGCTGAGATTAACACTATCTCCAAACAGACCAAAACAAGCTTCCACTAAACCCACATCACGTAGGAGTACCATCGGGTGCATCAAAAATGATTTTTGGGCCTATGGTACGTTCGATGCAAAGCGTGCACCTATCTTGCGCTGAGATTAACACTATCTCCAAATAGATCAAAACAAGCTTCCACTTGATCCATGTCACCATGGAGTACCATCGGGTGTGCCCAAAGTTATTTCCATTCCCTTGGTACTTTCAATGCAAACCGTGCACCAATCTTGCGTCAATATTAAAACTATCTCCAAATAGACTGAAACGAGCTTCCACTTGACCTTCATCACCTAGGAGTACCATCACGTGTGCCCAAAGTGATTTCGGAGCCTATAGTACATTCAACGCAAACTATGCACTGATCTTGTGTCTAGATTAACACTATCTCCAAATGGACCGAAACAAGGTTCCACTTGACCCACATCACCTAGGAGTACCATCATGTGCATCCAAAATGATTTCCAAGCTGATGGTACATTCAACGCAAACCTCGCACCTACCTTGTGCTGAGACTAACACTATTTCTAGATAGACCAAAACAATCTTCCACTTAAGCCACATCACCAAGGAGTATGTTCGGATGCGTCGAAAATAGTTTTCGAGCCTATGGTACGTTCGATGCAAACCATGCACCTAACTTGCGTTGTGATTAACACCATCTCCAAACAAACCGAAACGAGCTTCCACCTCACCCACATCACGTAGGAGTACCATCGGTTGTGTCCAAAATGATTTCTAGGCCTATGGTACGTTCGACGCAAATCGTTCACCTATCTTGTGCGCAGATTAACACTATATCCAAATGGACAAAAACGAGCTTCCACTTGACTCACGTCACCTCGGACTAGCAACGGGTGTGCCTAAAATGATTTCCCTGCCCGTGGTACATTCAGCCCAAACCGTGCAGCTATCTTGCGCTGAGATTAACACTATCTCCGAACAGATCAAAACAAGCTTCCACTAAACCCACATCACGTAGGAGTACCATCGGGTGCATCCAAAATGATTTCTAGGCCTATGGTATGTTCGGCGCCAAGCGTGCACGTATCTTGCGCCAAGATTAACACTAATTCCAAATATTAACACTGTCTACAAACAGACCAAAACAAGCTTCCACTAAACCCACATCACGTAGGAGTACCATCGGGTGCATCCAGAATGATTTCTAGGCCTACGGTACATTCGTCGCAAAGCGTGCAGCTATCTTGCACCGAGATTAACACTATCTCCAAATAGGCCGAAACAAGCTTCCACTTGACCCAGGTCACCTAGGAGTACCATCGGGTGTGCCCAAAGCGATTTCGGAGCCTGTGGTACATTCAACACGAACTGTGCACCTATCTTGAGTCGAGATTAACACTATCTCCAAATGGACCGAAAGGAGATTCCACTTGAACCACATCACCTATGAGTACCATCATGTGCATCCAAAATGATTTCGGAGCCTATGGTACGTTCAACACAAACCATCTCCAATTGGACCAAAATGCGCTTCCACTTGACCAACATCACATTGGAGTGCCATTGGATGTGCCCAAAATGATTTCCATGCCCGTGGTACATTCGACGCAAATTGTGCACCTACCTTGTGCTGAGATTGACACTATCTCCAAATGGACCAAAACAAGCTTCCACTAAACCCACATCACATAGGAGTACCATCGGGTGCATCAAAAATGATTTTTGGGCCTATGGTACGTTCGGCGCAAAGCGTGCACCTATCTTGCGCTGAGATTAACACTATCTCCAAATAGACCAAAAACGAGCTTCCACTTGATCCACGTCACCATGGAGTACCATCGGGTGTGCCCAAAGTTATTTCCATTCCCTTGGTACTTTCAGTGCAAACCATGCACCAATCTTGGGTCAATATTAAAACAATCGACAAATAGACTAAAACGGGCTTCCACTTGACCTTCATCACCTAGGAGTACCATCGTGTGTGCCCAAAGCGATTTTGGAGCCTATGGTACATTCAACGCAAACTGTGCACTAATCTTGTGTCTGGATTAACACTATCTCCAAATGGACCGAAACAAGGTTCCACTTGACCCACATCACCAAGGAGTACCATCATGTGCATCCAAAATGATTTCCGAGCCTATGCTACATTCAACGCAAATCTTGCACCTACCTTGCGCTGAGATTAACACTATCTCTAGATAGACCAAAACAAGCTTCCACTTGAGCCACATCACCAAGGAGTATGTTCGGATGCATCGAAGATAGTTTTCGAGCCTATGGTACGTTCGACGCAAACCATGCACCTAACTTGCGTTGTGATTAACACCATCTCCAAACAAACCGAAACGAGCTTCCACCTGACCCACATCACATAGGAGTACCATCGGTTGTGTCCAAAATGATTTCTGGGCCTATGGTACGTTCGACGCAAATCGTTCACCTATCTTGTGCGGAGATTAACACTATATACAAAAGGACAAAAATGAGCTTCCACTTGACTCACATCACCTCGGACTAGCAACGGGTGTGCCTAAAATGATTTCCCTGCCCGTGGTACATTCAGTCCAAACCGTGCACCTATCTTGCGCTGAGATTAACACTATCTCCAAACAGACCGAAACAAGCTTCCACATGACCCACGTCACCTAGTTGTACCATTGGGTGTGCCCAAATGATTTTCATGCCTGTGGTACATTCAGCGCAAACCATGTACCTATCTTGCACCAAGATTAACACTATCTCCAAATAGACTAAAACGAGCTTCCACTTGACCCACGTCACCTAGGAGTAGCATCGGGTGTGCCTAAAATGATTTTCCCTACCCGTGGTACATTCGATGCAAATTATGCACCTACCTTGCGTCGAGATTAACACTATCTCTGAACAGATCAAAACAAGCTTCCACTAAACCCACATCACATAGGAGTACCATCGGGTGCATCCAAAATGATTTCTAGGCCTATGGTATGTTCGGCGCCAACCGTGCATGTATCTTGCGCCAAGATTAACACTATCTCCAAATGGACCAAAATGAGCTTCCACTAGACCAATATCACGTTGGAGTGCCATCGAATGTGCCCAAAATGATTTCCATGCCCGTGGTACATTCGATGCAAATTGTGCACCTACCTTGCGCCGAGATTAACACTATCTGCAAATAGACCAAAACAAGCTTCCACTAAACCCACATCACCTAGGAGTACCATCGGGTGCATCCAGAATGATTTCTAGGCCTACGGTACGTTCGTCGCAAAGCGTGCAGCTATCTTGCACCGTGATTAACACTATCTCCAAATAGGCCGAAACAAGCTTCCACTTGACCCACGTCACCTAGGAGTACCATCGGGTGTGCCCAAAATGATTTCCATTCCCAGGGTATGTTCAGTGTAAACCGTGCACCAATCTTGCGTTGAGATTAAAACTATCTCCAAATAGACTGAAATGAGCTTCCACTTTACCTTCATCTCCTAGGAGTACCATCGGGTGTACCCAAAGCGATTTCAGAGCCTGTGGTACATTCAACGCAAACTGTGCACCTATCTTGAGTCGAGATTAACACTATCTCCAAATAGACCGAAACGAGATTCCACTTGAACCACATCACCTATGAGTGCCATCATGTGCATCCAAAATGATTTCGGAGCCTATGGTACGTTCAACACAAACCATCTCCAATTGGACCAAAATGCGCTTCCACTTGACCAACATCACATTGGAGTGCCATTGGATGTGCCCAAAATGATTTCCATGCCCGTGGTACATTCAACGCAAATTGTGCACCTACCTTGTGCTGAGATTCACACTATCTCCAAACAGACCAAAACAAGCTTCCACTAAACCCACATCACATAGGAGTACCGTCGGGTGCATCAAAAATGATTTTTGGGCCTATGGTACATTCGGCGCAAAGCGTGCACCTATCTTGCGCTGAGATTAACACTATCTCCAAATAGACCGAAAACAAGCTTCCCCTTGATCCACATCACCATGGAGTACCATCGGGTGTGCCCAAAGTTATTTCCATTCCCATGGTACTTTCAGTGCAAACCATGCACCAATCTTGGGTCAATATTGAAACTATCGACAAATAGACTGAAATGGGCTTCCACTTGACCTTCATCATCTAGGAGTACCATCGTGTGTGCCCAAAGTGATTTTGGAGCTTATGGTACATTCAACGCAAACTATGCATTGATCTTGTGTCTAGATTAACACTATCTCCAAACGGACCGAAACAAGGTTCCACTTGACCCACATCACCTAGGAGTACCACCATGTGCATCCAAAATGATTTCTGAGCCTATGGTATGTTCAACTTAAACCTTGCACCGAACTTGCGCTGAGATTAACACTATCTCTAGATAGACCAAAACAATCTTCCACTTGACCCACATCACCAAGGAGTATGTTCGGATGCGTTGAAAATAGTTTTTGAGCCTATGGTACGTTTGACGCAAACCATGCACCTAACTTGCGTTGAGATTAACACCATCTCCAAACAGACCGAAACAAGCTTCCACTTGACCCACATCATGTAGGAGTACCATCGGGCGAGTCCAAAATGATTTCTGGGCCTACGGTACGTTCGACGCAAATCGTTCACCTATCTTGTGTGGAGATTAACACTATATCCAAGAGGACCAAAACGAGCTTCCACTTGACCCACGTCACCTAGGACTAGCATCGGCTGTGCCTAAAATGATTTCCATGCCCGTGGTACATTTGGCCCAAACCGTGCACCTATTTTGCGTTGAGATTAACACTATCTCCAAACATACCAAAACAAGCTTCCGCATGACCCACGTCACCTAGTTGTACCATCAGGTGTGCCCAAAATGATTTCCATGCCCGTGGTACATTCAACGCAAACCGTGCACCTATCTTACGTCGAGATTAACACTATCTCCATACAGACCAAAAAGAGCTTCCACTTGACCCATGTCACCTAGGAGTAGCATCGGGTGTACCTAAAATGATTTTCCTTGCTTGTGGCACATTCGACGCAAATTGTGCACCTACCTAGCACCGAAATTAACACTATCTCCAAATGGACCAAAACAAGCTTTCACTAAACCCACATCACGTATGAGTACCATCGGGTGCATCTAAAATGATTTCTAGGCCTATGGTACATTCGGCACAAAGCGTGCACGTATCATGCACCGAGATTAACACTATCTCCAATTGGACCAAAATGCGCTTCCACTTGACCAACATCACATTGGAGTGCCAATGGATGTGCCCAAAATGATTTCCATGACCGTGGTACATTCGACGCAAATTGTGCACCTACCTTGTGCTGAGATTAACACTATCTCCAAACAGACCCAAACAAGCTTCCACTAAACCCACATCATGTAGGAGTACCATCGGGTGCATCAAAAATGATTTTTGGGCCTATGGTACGTTCGGCGCAAAGCGTGCACCTATCCTACGCTGAGATTAACACTATCTCCAAATAGACCGAAAATGAGCTTCCACTTGACCTTCATCACCTAGGAGTACCATCACGTGTGCCCAAAGTGATTTCAGAGCCTATGGTACATTCAATGCAAACTGTGCACTGATCTTGTGTCTAGATTAACACTATCTCCAAATGGACCGAAACAAGGTTCCACTTGACCCACATCACCTAGGAGTACCATCATGTGCATCCAAAATGATTTCCGAGCCTATGGTACATTCAATGTAAACCTTGCACCTACCTTGCGCTAAGATTAACACTATCTCTAGATAGACCAAAACATGCTTCCACTTGAACCACAACACCAAGGAGTATGTTCAGATGCGTCGAAAATAGTTTTTGAGCCTATGGTACGTTCGACGCAAACCATGCACCTAACTTGTGTTGTGATTAACACCATCTCCAAACAAACCAAAACAAGCTTCCCCCTGACCCACATCACGTAGGAGTACCATCGGTTGTGTCCAAAATGATTTCTGGGCCAATGGTACGTTCGACGCAAATCGTTCAACTATCTTGTGCGGAGATTAACACTATATCCAAATGGACAAAAACAAGCTTCCACTTGACTCATGTCACCTCGAACTAGCAACGGGTGTGCCTAAAATGATTTCCCTACCCATGGTACATTCAGCCCAAACCGTGCACCTATCTTGCGCTGAGATTAACACTATCTCCGAACATACCGAAACAAGCTTCCACATGACCCACGTCACCTAGTTGTACCATCGGGTGTGCCCAAATGATTTTCATGCCTGTGGTACATTCAGCGCAAACCATGCACCTATATTGCGCCGAGATTAACACTATCTCAAAATAGACCGAAACGAGCTTCCACTTGACCCACGTCACCTAGGAGTAGCATCGGGTGTGCCTAAAATGATTTTCCCTACCCGTGGTACATTCGAGGCAAATTATGCACCTACCTTGTGCCGAGATTAACACTATCTCTAAACAGATCAAAACAAGCTTCCACTAAACCCACATCACGTAGGAGTACCATCGGGTGCATCCAAAATGATTTCTAGGCCTATGGTATGTTCGGCGCCAAGCGTGCACGTATCTTGCACTGAGATTAACACTATCTCCAAATGGACCAAAATGAGCTTCCACTTGACCAACATCACGTTGGAGTGCCATCGGATGTGCCCAAAATGGTTTCCATGCCCGTGGTACATTCGACGCAAATTGTGCACCTACTTTGCGCTAAGATTAACACGATCTGCAAACGGACCAAAACAAGCTTCCACTAAAACCACATCATAGAGGAGTACCATTGGGTGCATCCAAAATGATTTCTAGGCCTATGGTACGTTCGGCGCAAAGCGTGCAGCTATCTTGTGCCGAGATTAACACTATCTCCAAACAGACCGAAGCGAGCTTCCACTTGACCCACGTCACCTAGGAGTACCATCGGGTGTGCCAAAATGATTTCCATTCCTAGGGTACGTTTGGTGCAAACCGTGCACCAATCTGGCATCGAGATTAAAACTATCTCCAAATAGACTGAAACAAGCTTCCACTTTACCTTCATCTCCTAGGAGTACCATCGGGTGTACCCAAAGCAATTTCGGAGCCTATGGTACACTCAACGCAAACTGTGGACCAATCTTGAGTCGAGATTAACACTATCTCCAAATGGACCGAAATGAGATTCCACTTGACCCACATCACCTATGAGTACCATCATGTGCGTCCAAAATGACTCCTGAGCCTACGGTACGTTCAACACAAACCATGCACCTATCTTGCGTCGAGATTAACACTATCTCCAAACGGACCAAAACAAGCTTCCACTAAACCCACATCACATAGGAGTACCATCGGGTGCATCAAAAATGATTTTTGGGCCTATGGTTCGTTCGGCGCAAAGCATGCACCTATCTTATGCTGAGATTAACACTATCTCTAAATAGACCAAAACAAGCTTCCACTAGATCCACATCAGCATGGAGTACCATCGGGTGTGCCCAAAGTTATTTCCATTCCCTTGGTACTTTCAGTGCAAACCGTGCACCAATCTTGCGTCAATATTAAAACTATCTCCAAATAGACTGAAACGAGCTTCCACTTGACCTTCATCACCTAGGAGTACCATCATGTGTGCCCAAAGCGATTTTGGAGCCTATGGTACATTCAACACAAACTGTGCATGATCTTGTGTCTGGATTAACACTATCTCCAAACGGACTGAAACAAGGTTCCACTTGACCCACATCACCTAGGAGTACCATCATATGCATCCAAAATGATTTCTGAGCCTATAGTATGTTCAATGCAAACCTTGCACCTAACTTGCGCTGAGATTAACACTATCTCTAGATAGACCAAAACAAGCTTCCACTTGACCCACATCACCAAGGAGTATGTTTGGATGCGTCGAAAATAGTTTTTGAGCCTATGGTACGTTCGACGCAAACCGTGCACCTAACTTACGTCGTGATTAACACCATCTCCAAACAGACCAAAACGAGCTTCCACCTGACCCACATCACGTAGGACTACCATCGGGTGTGTCCAAAACGATTTCTGGGCCTATGGTACATTCGACTCAAATCGTTCACCTATCTTGTGTGGAGATTAACACTATATCCAAATGGACCAAAACGAGCTTCCATTTGACCCACGTCACCTAGGACTAGCAACGAATGTGCCTAAAATGATTTCCCTACCCATTGTACATTCGGCCCAAACCATGCACCTATCTTGCGCTGAGATTAACACTATCTCCAAACAGACCGAAATAAGCTTCCACATGACCCACATCACCTAGTTGTACCATCGGGTGTGCCCAAATGATTTCCATGCCCGAGTACCTAACTTACGTCGAGATTAACACTATCTCCAAACGGACCGAAAAGAGCTTCCACTTGACCCACGTCACCTAGGAGTAGCATCAGGGTGTACCTAAAATGATTTTCCATGCCTGTGGCACATTCGACGCAAATTGTGTGCCTACCTAGCGCCGAGATTAACACTATCTCCAAATGGACCAAAACAAGCATTCACTAAACCCACATCACGTATGAGTACCATCGGGTGCATCTAAAATAATTTCTAGGCCTATGGTACATTCAGCACAAAGCGTGCACATATCATGCGCCGAGATTAACACTATCTCCAATTGGACCAAAATGTGCTTCCACTTGACCAACATCACATTGGAGTGCCATTGGATGTGCCCAAAATGATTTCCATGCCTGTGGTACATTCGACACAAATTATGCACCTACCTTGTGCTGAGATTGACACTATCTCCAAACGGACCAAAACAAGCTTCCACTAAACCCACATCACATAGGAGTACCGTCGGGTGCATCAAAAATGATTTTTGGGCCTATGGTACGTTCGGCGCAAGCGTGCACCTATCTTGCATTGAGATTAACACTATCTCCAAATAGACCGAAAACAAGCTTCCACTTGATCCACGTCACCATGGAGTACCATCGGGTGTGCCCAAAGTTATTTCCATTCCCTTGGTACTTTCAGTGCAAACTGTGCACCAATCTTGCGTCAATATTAAAACTATCTCCAAATAGACTGAAATGGGCTTCCACTTGACCTTCGTCACCTAGGAGTACCATCGTGTGTGCCCAAAGCAATTTTGGAGCCTATGGTACATTCAATGCAAACTGTGCACCGATCTTGTGTCTGGATTAACACTATCTCCAAACGGACCGAAACAAGGTTCCACTTAACCCACATCACCTAGGAGTACCATCATGTGCATCCAAAATGATTTCTGAGCCTATGGTATGTTCAACGTAAACCATGCACCTAACTTACGCTGAGATTAACACTATCTCTAGATAGACCAAAACAAGCTTCCACTTGACCCACATCACCAAGGAGTATGTTCGGATGCGTCAAAAATAGTTTTCGTGCCTATGGTACGTTTGACGCAAACCATGCACCTAACTTGTGTTGAGATTAACACCATCTCCAAATAGACCAAAACAAGCTTCCACTTGACCCACATCATGTAGGAGTACCATCGGATGTGTCCAAAATGATTTCTGGGCCTACGGTACGTTCGACGCAAATTGTTCACCTATCTTGTGTGGAGATTAACACTATATCCAAGTGGACCAAAACGAGCTTCCACTTGACCCACATCACCTAGGACTAGCATCGGCTATGCCTAAAATGATTTCCATGCCCATGGTACATTTGGCCCAAACCGTGCACCTATTTTGTGCTAAGATTAACACTATCTCCAAACAGACCAAAACAAGCTTCTGCATGACCCACGTCACCTAGTTGTACCATCGGGTGTGCCCAAAATGATTTCCATGCCCATGGTACATTCAACACAAACTGTGCACCTATCTTGCGTCGAGATTAACACTGTCTCCAAATAGACCGAAAAGAGCTTCCACTTGGCCCACGTCACCTAGGAGTAGCATCGGGTGCACCTAAAATGATTTTCCTTGCCCGTGGCACATTCGACTCAAATTGTGCGCCTACCTAGCGCCGAGATTAACAATATCTCCAAATGGACCAAAACAAGCTTTCACTAAACCCACATAACGTATGAGTACCATCGGGTGCATCTAAAATGATTTCTGGGCCTATGGTACATTCGGCGCAAAGCGTGCACGAATCATGCGCCGAGATTAACACTATCTCCAATTGGACCAAAATGCACTTCCACTTGACCAACATCACATTTGAGTGCCATTGGATGTGCCCAAAATGATTTCCATGCCTGTGGTACATTCGACGCAAATTGTGCACCTACCTTGTGCTGAGATTGACACTATCTCCAAACAGACCAAAACAAGCTTCCACTAAACCCACATCACATAGGAGTACCGTCGGGTGCATCAAAAATGATTTTTGGGCCTATGGTACGTTCGGCGCAAAGCGTGCACCTATCTTGCGCTGAGATTAACACTATCTCCAAATGGACCGAAAACGAGCTTCCACTTGATCCACGTCACCATGGAGTATCATCGGGTGTGCCCAAAGTTATTTCCATTCCCTTGGTACTTTTAGTGCAAACCATGCACCAATCTTGGGTCTATATTAAAACTATCGACAAATAGACTGAAACGGGCTTCCACTTGACCTTCATCACCTAGAAGTACCATCGTGTGTGCCCAAAGCGATTTTGGAGCCTATGGTACATTCAACGCAAACTGTGCACTGATCTTGTGTCTAGATTAGCACTATCTCCAAATGGACCGAAACAAGGTTCCACTTGACCCACATCACCTAGGAGTACCATCATATGCATCCAAAATGATTTCTGAGCCTATGGTACGTTCAACGTAAACCTTGCACCTAACTTGCGCTGAGATTAACATTATCTCTAGATAGACCAAAACAAGCTTCCACTTGACCCACATCACCAAGGAGTTTGTTCGGATCCATCGAAAATAGTTTTCGAGCCTATGGTACGTTCGACGCAAACCATGCACCTAACTTGCGTCGAGATTAACACCATCTGCAAACAGACCAAAACAAGCTTCCACTTGACCCACATCATGTAGGAGTACCATCGGGTGTGTCCAAAATGATTTCTAGTCCTGTGGTACGTTCGACGCAAATCGTTCACCTATCTTGTGTGGAGATTAACACTATATCCAAGTGGACCAAAACGAGCTTCCACTTGACCCACATCACCTAGGACTAGCATCGGCTGTGCCTAAAATGATTTCCGTGCTCGTGGTACATTTGGCCCAAACCATGCACCTATTTTGCGCTGAGATTAACACTATCTCCAAACAGACCGAAACAAGCTTCCGCATGACCCACGTCACCTAGTTGTACCATCGGGTGTGCCCAAAATGATTTCCATGCATGTGGTACATTCAGCGCAAACCGTGCACCTATCTTGCGCTGAGATTAACACTATCTCCAAATAGACCAAAAAGAACTTCCACTTGACCCACGTCACCGAGTAGTAGCATCGGGTGTACCTAAAATGATTTTCCATGCCCGTGGTACATTTAACGCAAATTGTGCGCCTACCTAGCGCCGAGATTAACACTATCTCCAAATGGACCAAAACAAGCTTTCACTAAACCCACATCACATATGAGTACCATCGGGTGCATCTAAAATGAATTTTGGGCCTATGGTATGTTCGGCACAAAGCATGCACGTATCTTGCGCCGAGATTAACACTATCTCCAATTGGACCAAAATGCGCTTCCACTTGACCAACATCACATTGGAGTGCCATCGGATGTGCCCAAAATGATTTCCATGCCCGTGGTACATTCGACGCAAATTGTGCACCTACCTTGCGCTGAGGTTAATACTATCTCCAAATGGACCAAAACAAGCTTCCACTAAACCCACATCACGTAGGAGTACCATCGGGTGCATCCAAAATGATTTCTAGGCCAATGGTATGTTTGGCGCAAAGCATGTAGCTATCTTGCGCCGAGATTAACACTATCTCCAACACAGACCGAAATGAGCTTCCACTTGATCCACATCACCTAGGAGTACCATCAGGTGTGCCCAAAATGATTTTCATTCCTAGGGTACGTTCAGTGCAAACCGTGCACTAATCTTGCGTCAAGATTAAAACTATCTCCAAATAGACTAAAACGAGCTTCCTCTTTACGTTCATCACCTAGGAGTACCATCAGGTGTGCCCAAAGCCATTTTGGAGCCTATAGTACATTCAACGCAACCTGTGCGCCAATCTTGAGTCGAGATTAACACTATCTTCAAACGGACCGAAATGAGATTCCATTTGACCCACATCACCAATGAGACCATCATGTGCGTCCAAAATGATTTCTATGCCTATGGTACGTTCAACGCAAACCTTGCACCTAACTTGCGCTGAGATTAACACTATCTCCCAGCAGACCAAAACAAGCTTCCACTTGACCCACATCACCAAGGAGTACCTTTGGATGCGTCGAAAACAATTTTCAAGCCTATGGTATGTTCGACGCAAACCATGTACCTAACTTGCGTAGAGATTAACACCGTCTCCAAATGGACCGAAACAAGCTTCCACTTGACCCACATCACCTAGGAGTACCATCGGGTGCGTCCAAAACGATTTCTAGGCCTATGGTATGTTCAACGCAAATTGTTCACCTATCTTGCGTTGAGATTAACACTATCTCCAAATGGATAGAAATGATCTTGCAATTGACCAACATCATGTAGGAGTACCATTGGGTCTGCCCAAAATGATTTCAATGCCCGTGGTACATTCAGCGCAAACCGTGCACCTATCTTGTGCAGAGATTAACACTATATCCAAATGGACCGAAATGAGCTTCCACTTGACCCACATCACCTAGGAGTAGCATTAGGTGTGCCTAAAATGATTTCCATGCCCGTGGTACATTCAGCCCAAGCCATGCAACTATCTTGCACTGAGATTAACACTATCTCCAAAAAGACCAAAACAAGCTTCCACTTGACCAACATCACCAAGGAGCACCTTCGGATGCATCAAAAATAGTTTTCAAGCCTATGGTATGTTTGACGCAAACTATGCACCTAACTTGCGTTGATATTAACACCATCTCCAAATGGACCGAAACGAGCTTCCAATTGACCCACATCACATAGGAGTACCATCAGGAGTGTCCAAAACAATTTCTGGGCCCATGGTATGTTCAACGCAAATCGTTCACCTATCTTGCATTGAGATTAACACTATCTCCAAATTGATAGAAATGAGCTTGCACTTGACCAACATCAAGTAGGAGTACCATCTGGTGTGCCCAAAATGATTTCCATGTCCATGGTACATTCAGCGCAAACCGTGCACCTATCTTGCGCCGAGATTAACATTATCTCCAAACAGACCGAAATGAGCTTCCACTTGACCCACGTCACCTAGGAGTAGCATCGGGTGTGTCCAAAATGATTTTCCATGCCCGTGGTACATTCGTTGCAAATTGTGCACCTACCTTGCGCCAAGATTAACACTATCTCCAAACGGACCAAAACAAGCTTCTACTAAACCCACATCATGTAGGAGTACCATCGGGTGCATCCAAAATGATTTTTGGGCCTATGGTACATTCGGCGCAAACCATGCATGTATCTTGGGCCAAGATTAACACTATCTCCAAATGGACCAAAATGAGCTTCCACTTGACCAACATCATGTTGGAGTGCCATCGGATGTGCCCAAAATGATTTCCATGCCCGTGGTACATTCGACGCAAATTGAGATTAACACTATCTCCAAATGGACCAAAACAAGCTTCCACTAAACCCACATCACGTCGGAGTACCATCGGGTGCATCCAAAATGATTTCTGGGCCTATGGTACGTTCAGCGCAAAGCATGCACCCATCTTGCACCAAGATTAACACTATCTCCAAACAGACCTAAACAAGCTTCCACATGTTCCACGTCACCTAGGAGTACCATCGGGTGTGCCCAAAATGATTTTCATTCCTAGGGTACGTTCGGCGCAAACCGTGCATTGATCTTGTGTCGAGATCAAAACTATCTCCAAAAAGATTGAAACGAGCTTCCTCTTTACCTTTATCACCTAGGAGTACCATCGGGTGTGCCCAAAGCCATTTCGGAGCCTATGGTACATTCAACACAACCTATGCGCCTATCTTGAGTCGAGATTAACACTATCTCCAAACGGACCGAAAAGAGATTCCACTTGACCCACATCACCTATGAGTACCATCATGTGCATCCAAAATGATTTCTAAGCCTATGGTATGTTCAACGCAAACCTTGCACCTACCTTGCGCTGACATTAACACTATCTCTAAACAGACCGAAACAAGCTTCCACTTGACCCACGTCACCTAGGAGTAGCATCGGGTGTGCCTAAAATGATTTTCCATGCTAGTGGTACATTCGACGCAAATTATGCGCCTACCTTGCGCCAAGATTAACACTATCTCCAAAAGGACCAAAACAAGCTTCCACTAAACCCACATCACATAGGAGTACCATCGGGTGCATCCAAAATGATTTCTAGGCCTATGGTACATTCGGCGCAAAGCGTGCACGTATCTTGCGCCGAGATTAACACTATCACCAAATGGACCAAAATGAGCTTCCACTTGACCAACATCATGTTGGAGTGCCATCGGATGTGCCCAAAATGATTTCCATGCCCGTGGTACATTCGATGCAAATTGTGCACCTACCTTGCGCTGAGATTAACACTATCTCCAAACTGACCAAAATGAGCTTCCACTAAACCAACATCACATAGGAGTACCATCGGGAGCATCCAAAATGATTTCTCAGCCTATGGTACGTTCGGCGCAAAGCGTGCACCTATCTTGCGCTGAGATTAACACTATCTCCAAACAGACCGAAATGAGCTTCCACTTGACCCACGTCACCTAGGAGTACCATCGGGTGTGCCCAAAATGATTTCTGTTCCCAGGGTACGTTTAGTGCAAACCGCGCACCAATCTTGCGTCGAGCTTAAAACTATCTTCAAATAGACTGAAACGAGCTTCCACTTTACCTTCATCACCTAGGAGTACCATCGGGTGCGCCCAAAGCAACTTCGGAGCCCATGTTACATTCAACGCAAACCTTGCACCTAACTTGCGTCAAGATTAACACTATCTCCAGGTAGACCAAAACAATCTTTCACTTGACCCACATCACCAAGGAGTACCTTTGGATGCGTTGAATACAATTTTCGATCCTATGGTACATTCGACGCAAACCGTGTACCTAACTTGCGTTGAGATTAACACCATCTCTAGGCAGATCGAAACAAGCTTCCACTTGACCCACATCACGTAGGAGTACTATCAGGTGAGTCCAAAATGATTTCTAGGCCTATGGTATGTTCAATGCAAATCATTCACCTATCTTGCATTGAGATTAACACTATCTCCAAATTGATAGAAATGAGCTTGCACTTGACCAACATCAAGTAGAAGTACCATCTGGTGTGCCCAAAATGATTTCCATGCCCGTGGTACATTCAGCGCAAACCATGCACCTATCTTGCGCCAAGATTAACATTATCTCCAAACAGACCGAAATGAGCTTCCACTTGACCCACGTCACCTAGGAGTAGCATCGGGTGTGCCTAAAATGATTTTCTGTGCCCATGGTACATTCGACGCAAATTGTGCACCTACCTTGCGCCAAGATTAACACTATCTCCAAACAGACCAAAACAAGCTTCTACTAAACCCACATCACGTAGGAGTACCATCGGGTGCATCCAAAATGATTTTTGGGCCTATGGTACGTTCGGCGCAAATCATGCACGTATCATGGGCCGAGAATAACACTATCTCCAAATGGACCAAAATGAGCTTCCACTTGACCAACATCACGTTGGAGGGCCATTGGATGTGCCCAAAATGATTTCCATGCCCGTGGTACATTCAACGCAAATTGAGATCAACACTATCTCCAAATGGACCAAAACAAGCTTCCACTAAACCCACATCACGTCGGAGTACCATTGGGTGCATCCAAAATGATTTCTAGGCCTATGGTACGTTCAGCGCAAAGCGTGCACCCATCTTGCACCGAGATTAACACTATCTCCAAACAGACCTAAACGAGCTTCCACTTCTTCCATGTCACCTAGGTGTACCATCGTGTGTGCCCAAAATGATTTTCATTCCTGGGGTACGTTCGGTGCAAACCATGCATTGATCTTGCGTTGAGATCAAAACTATCTCCAAATAGACTAAAACGAGCTTCCTCTTTACCTTTATCACCTAGGAGTACCATCGGGTGTGCCCAAAGCCATTTTGGAGCCTATGGTACATTCAACACAACCTGTGCGCCTATCTTGAGTCGAGATTAACACTATCTCCAAATGGACCGAAACGAGATTCCACTTGACCCACATCACCTATGAGTACCATCATGTGCATCCAAAATGATTTCTAAGCCTATGGTACGTTCAACGCAAACCTTGCACCTATCTTGCGCTGACATTAACACTATCTCCAAGCAGACCGAAACGAGCTTCCACTTGACCCATGTCACCTAGGAGTTGCATCGGGTGTGCCTAAAATGATTTTCCATGCCAGTGATACATTCGATGCAAATTGTGCGCCTACCTTGCGCCAAGATTAACACTATCTCCAAAAGGACCAAAACAAGCTTCCACTAAACCCACATCACATAGGAGTACCATCGGGTGCATCCAAAATGAGTTCTGGGCCTATGGTACGTTTGGCGCAAAGCGTGCACGTATCTTGCGCCGAGATTAACACTATCACCAAATGAACCAAAATGAGCTTCCACTTGACCAACATCACGTTGGAGTGCCATCGGATGTGCCCAAAATGATTTCCATGCCCGTGGTACATTCGACGCAAATTGTGCACCTACCTTGCGCTAAGATTAACACTATCTCCAAACTGACCAAAATGAGCTTCCACTAAACCCACATCACATCGGAGTACCATCGGGTGCATCCAAAATGATTTCTCAACCTATGGTACGTTCGGCGCAAAGCGTGCACCTATCTTGCGCCGAGATTAACACTATCTCCAAACTGACCAAAATGAGCTTCCACTAAACCCACATCACATAGGAGTACCATTGGGTGCATCCAAAATGATTTCTCAGCCTATGGTACGTTCGGCGCAAAGCATGCACCTATCTTGCATCGAGATTAACACTATCTCCAAATAGACCGAAATGAGCTTCCACTTGACCCACGTCACCTAGGAGTACCATCGGGTGTGCCCAAAATGATTTCCATTCCCGGGGTACGTTCGGTGCAAACCATGCATTGATCTTGCGTTGAGATCAAAACTATCTCCAAATAGACTAAAACGAGCTTCCTCTTTACCTTTATCACCTAGGAGTACCATCGGGTGTGCCCAAAGCCATTTCGGAGCCTATGGTACATTCAACACAACCTGTGCGCCTATCTTGAGTCGAGATTAACACTATCTCCAAACGGACCGAAACGAGATTCCACTTGACCCACATCACCTATGAGTACCATCATGTGCATCCAAAATGATTTCTAAGCCTATGGTACGTTCAACGCAAACCTTGCACCTATCTTGCGCTGACATTAACACTATCTCCAAGCAGACCGAAATGAGCTTCCACTTGACCCATATCACCTAGGAGTAGCATCGGCTGTGCCTAAAATGATTTTCCATGCCAGTGATACATTCGATGCAAATTGTGCGCCTACCTTGCGCCAAGATTAACACTATCTCCAAAAGGACCAAAACAAGCTTCCACTAAACCCACATCACATAGGAGTACCATCGGGTGCATCCAAAATGAGTTCTGGGCCTATGGTACGTTCGGCGCAAAGTGTGCACGTATCTTGCGCCGAGATTAACACTATCACCAAATGGACCAAAATGAGCTTCCACTTGACCAACATCACGTTGGAGTGCCATCGGATGTGCCCAAAATGATTTCCATGCCCGTGGTACATTCGACGCAAATTGTGCACCTACCTTGTGCTGAGATTAACACTATCTCCAAACTGACCAAAATGAGCTTATACTAAACCCACATCACATAGGAGTACCATCGGGTGCATGCAAAATGATTTCTCAACCTATGGTACGTTCGGCGCAAAGCGTGCACCTATCTTGCGCCGAGATTAACACTATCTCCAAACTGACCAAAATGAGCTTCCATTAAACCCACATCACATAGGAGTACCATCGGGTGCATCCAAAATGATTTCTCAGCCTATGGTACGTTCGGCGCAAAGCGTGCACCTATCTTGCACCGAGATTAACACTATCTCCAAACAGACTGAAATGAGCTTCCACTTGACCCACGTCACCTAGGAGTACCATCGGGTGTGCCCAAAATGATTTCCATTCCCGGGGTACGTTCGGTGCAAACCGCGCACCAATCTCGCGTCGAGCTTAAAACTATCTTCAAATAGACTGAAACGAGCTTCCACTTTACCTTCATCACCTGGGAGTACCATCGGGTGTGCCCAAAGCGATTTCGGAGCCTATGTTACATTCAACGCAAACCTTGCACCTAACTTGCGTTGAGATTAACACTATCTCTAGGCAGACCAAAACAAGCTTTCACTTGACCCACATCACCAAGGAGTACCTTTGGATGCGTCGAATACAATTTTTGAGCCTATGGTACATTCGATGCAAACCGTGTACCTAACTTACGTCGAGATTAACACCATCTCTGGGCAGACCAAAACAAGCTTCCACTTGACCCACATCACATAGGAGTACTATCGGGTGAGTCCAAAATGTGTAACAACCCGGGTTTTTGGAGAAGCCAAAAATACGAACTTTTTAAGAAAAATTGCCTGCAATGCGTGAAGCATGTAGATGCTAGATCAAACAAAGAACAATTTATAAATAAATTGTTGCATACATATAGTGTTGCTTGTAGGAGCTTGCCAGAGTTCCTTATTTGGTTTAGGGTTTTGTGTTGGAGAGCACAAGTCCATAGTGAATCCTTTTGATTTCTTCTGGAATCTCTCATGAACCCCTTGACCTAAACTCTTTAATCAACCAACTATCCTTATCAACTCAATGCTCGTGAGTTGCCAACCCTTGACATGGACCCCACTACCCCTAGTTGACCTTTAGTGGACCCCACTAGGAGGTGTACAAGTTGGCAACACATGTATACAATATAGGAGCCTTGGTTTATTTAGAAAATAGGAAAGCCAATCTGGCCCAAGCACATGACCAGCCCACCCAAGATGCGTGACCGGCCCAACTCTCCTCCTGGCCCCGCATGTGCCTTCAGCCCAGACAGAGCACAGCAACCTACTCGGCCTACCTCCCCGAGCTAGCCCAGCTTGCGTGCCATCCTCTTTCCTGGCCACGTGGCCCAACTGTCAACCTACCGCCCCAGCATGGCCATAAGCTTAGTAGCGCTCACAGGCCTCCCATGTAGCCAGCCCATGTTGCCCCCATGACACGCCAAGGCCACCGCCGCACCGCATCATCCCCCTCATGCCGCTGACAGCGGAGCCCACCTGTCATCCCTTCCCATGGTTCCCTTCCCCTCTCTCCTTTGGCAAAGTAGAGCACCGCCACGGCAAGGATCTGAGGCCTCGCCTCGCATCATAGACCGTCTGTGCTCGAACCACCTCGGTGCCCCATTCGATGGGTGCCACGCGGACATCCCCTGCCTGATAGGGTCACGCACCATGCGTGCTTGACACGTGGGCGCCAGCTCTGCCGTGACCATGCCCCGGCCATGAACCTACCCCCTCCCTGTCCCCTGCTTTTTGGACCATGGATTTCAGCTTGGAGAGCACCGGCACAATCGCGATCGTGTCGTGACCCCAGAACCCTAGCCTCAGTGCCTCGTGTCCCTTTGATCGCCCCAACCCCATCTAGCATCGTCGGCCAATACTCCCGTGGCACCATGGGCGTGCCATCCTATAAGTAGGACACCCCGAAGCCTCAGCCACTTCCATCTGCCCTGCCGCTTCTGTGGCAAACCACACCATCACCACCCACCTGCCCGAGCCCAAGGAGAAGAGAAGGGCGGGAAGAAGGAGAACGGGAGCTTGCTAGAGCCGTTTGAGACCGCCAGAGGTGGGGACGACGTCGTGATTCGCCCACAATGACGTTGTGGCCCTGTCGTCACCATGTCCCCACACCATGGCCTTGACCCTCCACTCGCGCCTACCTAGACCACAAGAAGAAGAGGAACTGGAGCCGTCCCGATGACACCAGCGCCACCCATGCCTGCCGGAGCGGGTGACGTTGCCCCGATCGACCACATTGACGTTGCTGGTCGAAATAGCATTGCACCGCTTCGTCACGGCCACAACTCTCGTCTATGCCACCAGCCTACCACCCCAAGCCCCACAGTGAGCTTCCCCTGCCTTATCCCATCCTCACCGTCGTGGACTCGCCATGAACACCGACGTGTTCTCCCAACCTAGGAGGACCAGAAGCCAAGCCCTGGGCTCCACTGCACACTACGCACGCACGTAGACCTCCAAGATCCCTCGCGTGGCCTTGCCGAAGCCCTAGTGGCTCGAGAACGCCAGAGCCGCCATGCCTCCTGGTCGCGCTCGCCATGACCGAGCCTAGCCATGGTGCTGCTTCGTTCCGGCCCTACCGCAAAGACCTAGGTGTTAGGAATAGCCTCTTCGTCCAAGCCTAGATGAGGGACACACCCCGCTCTAGCCTTGGCCGAAGAGGAGCCCAAGTACCCCAACAACCCTCCACCACACCGGCGCGGACACGCTCTAGGGCGCTGTCGTGCCGTGCACGTCCCGCTCATCTCCGACTGCCTTGCTCGACATGGTCACACCGATGAACTCTAGCTTGGCCAATCACACTTAGCCACCTAGCTGGTTGAGTCCTTAGCCTGCCCAAACCCCTTCATCGCGGTCGACCAAACTACACCAGAGCTCCGCCACGTCTCTCGCGCCGTAGTGGACTCCTCCGTGAGTCTTGTTCACCAGAGCTGCTACCTATAGGTCCACCTTTAAACCCCACAGCATGCTCCATGTGGCCTTGCGACGTGCACCACCCAGCCACAGGACCCCACCAGAACCAACCCTGCATGCCCTGCTGCCGGCGAGATACTAGAGTAGAAAGAGGGGATCCAAGCGCCCTTTTTCCCCGTTACCATGTGCACTAGATGCACGATGCACCGCACTCAGCTACGCCCACGTGGATGTGGTCCACCAAGAACCCTCCTAGTGTTCCACTAGGCCACACCGTGTCATCCACCATGGACCAGCCCCCAACTTGGCCCAAGCCTAGCCCACCGGAGCCCATTAAGAGTCTAGTCACTGTTGACTATTGACCAGTCAACGATGACCGTTGACCGGGCCCACATGTTAGTGACCAGTACCGAGGGCCCACCTGTCAGCCGCAGTTTAGCTCTAATAACGCCTTGCTGACATCATGCCAAAGATGAGACCACGCCAGCGTCGGGGACTTTGGCAATCTCACCGACAACGTTGATGACCTCTCCGACCACCTCGGCAACCTTTCCGACCACGTTGGCAACCTTTCCGACCACTTCGGTGATCTCACCGACCACGTTGGTGATCTCTCCGACCACCTCAGCAACCTTTCCGACCACCTTGGTGACCACCTCCACGATCACTCCGACCACCTCGGCGACCACTCCGACCTGCCTCTCTTAGACCAGCAGGAAGACCCCACCGTCTTGCCGGACGCTTTCTTCACTAACCCTTGTGGTGTTTGGCAACAGCAGGCACATCTTAGCCAGTCGCTGCCATGCCTGGCCAGCCATAGCCAGCCTTTGGCCAACCATAGCCACATGTAGCCAGCCGTAGCCAGCCACAGCAAGTTGTAGCAAGCCACAGCTAGCCACAACAGGCCGTAGCTGGCCTCAGCTGGCCAGAAGAAGCCACAACCCTCTAGGACAAGTTACAACAGCCTATGGCCTCCACATCTTTGCCGCGAAGTCGAATTCTAGTCGAACGCCATTCCCCACCGGCGAAAGCCCCTTCCTGCTTATTCTTATACTCGTTCGTACACTTACAATACGTGATCTTGATCTATCTATATCTGTCTGCACTATGCCCTTGTGTAGGTCTACCCATCCCTATCACTGTGGAATGTGCTACTCCATGGTCATGTTGAGTTGTTACGTCTTTTGGTTGTTTGTGGTTCTTATCGCAGGTTGTTGGTGTTGTTGCCTGTGTGCCGAGCCTTCGAGCTGGCTGAGGGATCATACCTCGTTCGGACGTTACGATCGCGGGATCCGTCTCGCCATGACCATGATGCCAAGTGTAACTCGACCCATCGCTTTTTAGTTGGCTTCATAGTACCACGAGTGTTAGCTCCTGCCTTCGACCCTTGAACATGGTCGTGATGGATTCAATATCGATGGCGATATCGATGCGGATATTACCCACACATTTTGAGCCCTTCGTGACCGAGTTCTATGGGAGATAACCTAGGAGTAAACAATCATGGAATGATGGATGTCAACTCATTGGCATAGCTTGTGGCCGCGAGTTCACCTCGCCATGACCATGGAGCTACGCCTCTCCTTCGCTCTTAGTTGCTTCTTCGTGCTCAAGACCTTGTATGCTTGTACCCCATTTGACCATCATGTTTCTCTGATTCTCATGGTGACAACCGCACCGCTTCGAATCCGAGAGGTATCTTAGTGCCAGTGCACCTAGGTCGGGTACCCTACGAGTGGTCTGCGCACTTGGTGTTTGTCGCTCCTTTCGATGCCCTGTCTTCTGTCGTGGCGTGTGTGCCGGAAGGAGTAGACCTCCATTTTATGCTGTTATTGCCCTATTAGCCCGCTCTATTCGATCCCGTCTTGCCCGTGACGATTGGATCATAGACCAGACTATTCCCTTTTGTTAGCGAAGCTATGGTCTATGTCGTACCTTGGACCCGTGCATGTTGACCCGATCGACTGTCTAAAACCATCTTCCCCAAAGATGTGTCTAGGAACATAACACGGACGTGCCTAGCTAACCCCACATCTTTTGCCGTGTTGAGCGACCCTCTTCTCGGCTCTCGACATTATTGTGTCATGTGGATCGAGGGGAAACGTTGATGTTCAATCTCTTTGCGCTACCGCTTTCTACCATAGCGGGCGAGCCAAAGTACGTTGGAGCCAAGTCACAATGGTGTTAATTGCTCTTATATGCTACTCGTGTCCAATTGTGACTTGCAAGATAAGGCTATAAGAGCCGAACCCCGTCATTCTTCTTTCTTGGGGCCCGACTTCCAATCCCCGTCAATTCAATGACATCGGATCAAAAGATCGTGAGCCATGGTGTTTGCTCTGGATAAGCTCTGGCTTAAAATGTTTATCGTAAAGCAATACTGGCTTGGCCATGACTTAAGCTTGTGCTTAGCAAACCACCACTTGTGATTCTTTGGATCGAGGAAATCAGACAACCACCGAGAGGGCTAAGCCATGCATCTCTTATTGTCTCTCTAGTGTTATTGGATTTTCCTGTGTCTCGTCGTCTTTTCGAGTGTTGAGTGCTCTCTTGCCTTGCATGTCGCTCCACGAAATAGCTAACGATCAGACCAAGAGAATGTGGACGATGACAAGAACTGTGGAATGGAGTCAATGCAGGAGGAGGTGGCCCCGCTAACGGAACACCAACGAATGGAGAATTGTACCACTACTACCTTTACATCACAGGTGTCATGGCAGCACCCTCTTTTAGAGAATCCTATTAGACATTGCATAATATCTAGAACTGCTAGCGCTTTATAATTATTCCTTTGATAGTACTTTGATGCATGCTACTACCTAAGCCATTATTACCCTGATGCAACCCACTCTACCACGTCACCCTGCTTTGCGCATTCGCTCGCTTATATATGCTTACTTGCCTGCTTGCTTGCATATTACACCATTATACTTATTATTAACTCCACTTTGCATTATATTAGGGATGTGATGCTGGTGGTGAACCCCCTGGGAATGGTTTGGCTATGGGTGCCGGACTTGGTGGTGTGTGAGCGTGCTGCGTGTGTCTTGGGTGCATGGAGAGTGAGGGTTGTGTCGACCGAGCTGGAATAACAACGAGCCTAGGGTGAGTCTTGCCATGTGGTGCTACCTAGGCACTTGGATATGGTATACCTGTGGCGGGTAAATGGTAATTGGAGGTGGCCTTGGGTGTGAACCTCGGTGAGGTGGAGCCTAGGGTAGAGGTGCTATGGTGGCACGTAAAATGGAAACCCTGATGAAGATATTCTGGCTTGGTCAATCCCTAAGGACTTACTAGTACTCAGACTCACTGGGAATCCTTTACATCCCATTCGCCCTATATGGTGCGAGACGGTCGGACTACTTGGTAGAACAATGCCACAACTGCTAGCCTCCACACCCTTCTGAGACTTTAGGAGGCCTTGTGGACCTGGCTCTTGACATCCAGAGGGCCCCAACTCTATCTACGACTCACAGTATCAGCCATCCCAGACTAGACTTGGGATGTTCTAGGGCTGAGAGGTAGGGTGGCATCGTTCTAGGCTAGCAAGCGGCCAGAATCTGCCTAGACGGGGCACCGTCGAGGATGGCTATCTTGTGGGTATGTAAAACCTCTACAGAGTGTATGGTCGATTGATCGATACATATGCTGACTTGTCGGCTATGGACCTTTCCTGGGTTTCGCTTAAACTAGATAGGAGATGAGTCCTTCTTTTCTCCCTCTAGGGATGGGGTATTTTCTAGTCGTGAGCCTTGGGGCTGCGGGCCATTGAGACAAGGCCGAGAGGGAGTTGGCCTATCAACCTGAGTGTGTGAGATGAGATAAGGTGTGGTGGAGTGGAGATGGTTTGGGATGGATGGTTGGTGGATGGATATGGATGGTGTGGTGGTGAATGTGTTAAAAATTGGATATTATTATTATAATACAATTGTTATTTACTTCTCATGCGCTAAGAATGCAAACCACAGCCAAATATTAGGATCACCAGATCCCTTGTTTATCTTTTTCCACTAAAGCTCATCGGTGCTGACCATGGCCTGCACACATCTAGCGGTGTGCAAATTTCCTGCTTCTCAGAGATGCTAACTTTAGAAGGATTAGGAGGTCTCGTGCCTACCCTCAAGTTTGGTTCGGAGATGGAATCTACGCTGCACTACGCCAACTCTGATGATGCCAGTGAAGGAGGAGCCTTCACTCGATAGTCTTCCGCTAGATTAACTCTGTAATAGGTATGTTCCCCAGTGATGTAAAATTTTGTACTCTTGTAATCTTACGATGTATGACTATGACATCGACTGAAATCTGATAATATGATAGAATCAGTTCTTGGTTTCATCATATTATAATTCATTATGTGGAATTTTCCCTTTGCAGAAAATTAAGGATGTTTCAGTTGGTATCAGAGCCATACTTGACCTTAGGACGAGACCTTTAGTACCAAACACTAGTTTAGAAGCCAAACATTCCATCTATAGTGGAGTCATAGCTACTAACACTTGATTCCCCGTCTCTACCTTGAGTTCTACTATTAACTGACTATCCCCGATCTGAAAAGTTGACCACTAGGAAAATGATTCCCTTCGTCACCCCTGCAAGATCGATAGATGTGTGAGACTCAAAGGCTTAGGAGTCGCCTTAAGTCAACACTATGCATATAGGAGTTGTAATGCTGCTTGAGTGCTTGGATCTTTTTTCTTCTTATGCTTCTTGTGATTATATCGCTTGAGTGAAGAATATAGAAGCTATTTTAATTACATGTGACTCTAGGACCCTGGCTAACCTAGCAGGCTATGAACCAAGACCGCCATGTGACTAGACAAAACCTCTAGAGATCCTTGGACACCATGTACAAATTTGGATTGAGTTATCGGAGAAGACAAAAGGACGACAATTCCTTTTGCAAGGTTCTATGGAACAACTACCCCGATCAAGAAGCAACACCCTACCTCTTGACCGACCGAGCAACACCTTAATCTCAGGGACAAGATTCCTATAAGGGGGGTGGACTGTAACAACCTGGGTTTTTGGAGAAGCCAAAAATATGAACTTTTTTAAAAAAATTTTCCTGCAATGCGTGAAGCATGTAGATGCTAGATCAAACAAAGAACAATTTATAAATAAATTGTTGCATACATATAGTGTTGCTTGTAGGAGCTTGCCAGAGTTCCTTATTTGGTTTAGGGTTTTGTGTTGGAGAGCACAAGTCCATAGTGAATCCTTTTGATTTCTTCTGGAATCTCTCATGAACCCCTTGACCTAAACTCTTTAATCAACCAACTATCCTTATCAACTCAATGCTCGTGAGTTGCCAACCCTTGACATGGACCCCACTACCCCTAGTTGACCTTTAGTGGACCCCACTAGGAGGTGTACAAGTTGGTGACACATGTATACAATATAGGAGCCTTGGTTTATTTAGAAAATAGGAAAGCCAATCTGGCCCAAGCACATGACCAACCCACCCAAGATGCACGACTGGCCCAACTCTCCTCCTGGCCCCGCACGTACCTTCAGCCCAGACGGAGCATAGCAACCTACTTGGCCTGCCTCCCCGAGCTGGCCTAGCTCACGCGCCATCATCTTTCCTGGCCGCGTGGCCCAACTGTCAACCTGCCAGCCCAGCATGGCCATAAGTTCAGTAGCGCTCGTAGGCCTCCCACGCAGCCGGCCCACGTCACCCCCCATGACACGCCAAGGCCGCCGCCGCACCATGTCATCCCCCTCGCGCCGCTGATAGCGGAGCCCACCTGTCATCCCTTCCCCTCTCTGCTTTGGCAAAGCAGAGCACCGCCACAGCAAGGATCTGAGGCCTCGCCTCGCATCATAGACCGTCTGTGCTCGAACCACCTCGGTGCCCCATTCGATGGGCGCCACGTAGACATCCCTTGCCCGATAGGGTCACGCACCGTGCATGCTCAACATGCGGGTGCCAGCTCTACCATGACCATGCCCTGGCCATGAACCTACCCCCTCCCTGTCCCCTAGTTTTTGGACCACAGATTTTAGCTTGGAGAGCACCAGCATGATCGCGATCGTGTCGCGACCCCGGAACCCTAGCCTCAGCGCCTCGCGTCCCTCCGATCGCCCCAACCCCATCTACCACCGTCGGCCAATACTCCCATGGCACCATGGGTGTGCCGTCCTATAAGTAGGACACCCCGAAGCCTAAGCCAGTTCCATCCGCCTCGCCGCTTCTGTGGCAAACCACACCATCACCACCCACCTACCCGAGCCCAAGGAGAAGAGAAGGAGAATGGGAGCTTGCTGGAGCCGCTTGAGACCGCCAGAGGTAGGGGACGACACCGTGATTCGCCCACGACGACGTTGTGGCCCTGCCGTCACCGTGTCCCCACACCATGGCCTCAACCCTCCACTCGCACCTGCCTGGACCATAAGAAGAAGAGGAACCGGAGCCATCCCGATGACACCAGCGCCGCCCATGCCTGCCAGAGCAGGTGACATTGCCCTGATCGACCACATCGACACTGTTGGTCGGAACGGCACTGCACCGCTTCATCATGGCCACAACTCTCCTCTGCGCCACCAGCCTACCACCCCAAGCCCCACGGTGAGCTTCCCCTGCCTTATCCCATCCTCACCATCGTGGACTCGCCATGAACGCCGACGTGTTCTCCCAACCTAGGAGGACCAGAAGCCAAGCCCTGGCCTCCACTGCACACTACGCACGCATGCAGACCTCCAAGATCCCTCGCGTGGCCATGCCGAGCCCTAGTGGCTCAAGAACGCTAGAGCCGCCATGCCTCCTAGTCGCGCTCGCCATGACCGAGCCCAGCCATGGTGCTACTCTGTTCTGGCCCTACCGCGAAGACCTAGGTGTTAGGAATAGCCTCTTTGTCCAAGCCCTGACAAGGGACACACCCCGCTCTAGCCCTGGCCGAAGAGGAGCCCAAGTACCCCGACAACCCTCTACCACATCGGCGCAGATGTGCTCTAGGGCACCGTCGTGCCGTGCATGTCCCACTCATCTCCGGCTGCCTCGCTCGACATGGTCACGCCGATGAACTCTAGCTTGGCCAATCACACTTAGCCACCTAGCTGGTTGAGTCCTTAGCCTGCCCAAACCCCTTCATCGTAGTCGACCAGACTGCACCGGAGCTCCACCGCGTCTCTCGCACCGCAGTGGACTCCTTTGTGAGTCTTGGTCACCAGAGCCGCTACCTATAGGTCCGCCTTTAAACCCAATAGCATGCTCCATGTGGCCTTATGACATGCACCACCCAGCCATGGGACCCCACCAGAACCAACCCTGCACGCCCTGCCACCGGCGAGATATTGGAGTAGAAACAGGGGATCCAAGCGCCCTTTTTCCCTGTTACCATGTGCACTGGATGCACGATGCACCGCACTCAGCTACGCCCACGTGGATGTGGTCCACCAAGAACCCTCCCAACATTCCACTAGGCCACACCGTGTCGTCCACCATGGACTAGCCCCCAACTTGGCCCAAGCCTGGCCCACCTGAGCCCGTTAAGAGCCTAGTCACTGTTGACTGTTGACCAGTCAACGATGACCATTGACCGGGCCCACATGTCAGTGACCAGTACTAAGGGCCCATCTGTCAGCCGTAGTTTAGCTCTAATAATGCCATGCTGACGTCATGCCAAAGATGAGACCGCGCCAGCGTCGGGGACTTCGGCAATCTCACCGACCACGTTGATGACCTCTCCGACCACCTCGGCAACCTTTCTGACCACGTTGGCAACCTTTCCGACCACTTTGGGGATCTCACTGACCACGTTGGTGATCTCTCCGACCACCTCAGCAACCTTTCCGACCACCTTGGCGACCACTCCGACCACCTCCACGATCACTCCGACCACCTCGGCGACCACTCCGACCTGCCTCTCCTAGACCAGCAGGAAGACCCCACCGTCTTGCCGGACGCTTTCTTCACTAACCCTTGCAGTGTTTGGCAATAGCAGGCACATCTTAGCCAGTCATTGCCACGCTCGGCCAGCCATAGCCAGCCTTTGGCCAACCATAGCCACCTATAGCCAGCCACAGCCAGCCACAGCAAGTTGCAGCAAGCCATAGCTAGCCACAATAGGCCGTAGCTAGCCTCAGCTGGCCAGAAGAAACCACAACCCTTCGGGACAAGTTAAAACAGCCTATGGCCCTCCACATCTTTGCCGCGAAGTCGAATTCTAGTCGAACGCCATTCCCCACCGGCGAAAGCCCCTTCCTGCTTATTCTTATACTCGTTCGTACACTTACAATACATGATCTTGATATATCTAAATCTATCTGCACTGTGCCCTTGTGTAGGTCTACCCATCCCTATCACTGTGGAATGTGCTACTCCGCAGTCGTGTCGAGTTGTTATGTCTTTCGGTTGTGTGTGGTTCTTATCGCAGGTTGTTGGTGTTGTTGCCTGTGTGCCGAGCCTTTGAGCCAGCTGAGGGATCGTACCTCGTTCGGACGTTACAATCGTGGGATCCGTCTTGCCATGACCATGATGCCAAGTGTAACTCGACCCGTCTCTCGATATCGATGCGGATATTACCCACACATTTTGAGCCCTTCATGACCGAGTTCTGTGGGAGATAACCTGGGAGTAAACAATTGTGGAACGATGGATGCCAACTCATTGGCATAGCTTGTGGCCGCGAGTTCACCTCGCCATGACCATGGAGCTATGCCTCTCCTTCGCTCTTAGTTGCTTCTTCGTGCTTAAGACCTTGTATGCTTGTACCCCATTTGACCATCACGTTTCTCCGATTCTCGTGGTGACAACCGCACCGCTTCGAATCTGAGAGGTATCTTAGTGCCAGTGCACCCAGGTCGAGTACCCTACGAGTGGTCTACGCACTTGGTGTTTGTCGCTCCTTCGATGCCCTGTCTTCTGTCGTGGCGTGTGTGCTGGAAGGAGTAGACCTCTATTTTATGCTGTTATTGCCCTATTAGCCTGCTCTATTCGATCCCATCTTGCCCATGATGATTGGATCATAGACTAGACTATTCCCTTTTGTTAGCGAAGCTATGGTCTATGTTGTACCTCAGACCCGTGCATGTTGACCCGATCGACCATCTAAAACCATCTTCCTTGAAGATGTGTCTGGGAACATAACACGGACGTGCCTAGCTAACCCCGCATCTTTTGCCGTGTTCAGCGACCCTCTTCTCGGCTCCCGACGTTATTGTGCCGTGTGGATCGAGGGGAAACATTGATGTTCAATCTCTTTGCGCTACCACTTTCTACCATAGTGGGTGAGCCGAAGTACGTTGGAGCCAAGTCACAATGGTGTTAATCGCTCTTATATGCTACTCGTGTCCAATTGTGACTTGCAGGATAAGGCTATAAGAGCCGAACCCCATCATTCTTCTTTCTTGGGGTCTGACTTCCAATCCCCGTCAATTCAATGACACCGTATCAAAAGATCGTGAGCCGTGGTGTTTGCTCTGGATAAGCTCTGGCTTAAACCATTTATCGTAAAGCAATACTGGCTTGGCCATGACTTAAGCTTGTGCTTAGCAAACCACCACTTGTGATTCTTTGGCCCGAGGAAATCGGACAACCGCCAGGAGGGCTAAGCCATGCATCTCTTATTGTCTCTCTAGTGTTATTGGATTTTCCTGCATCTCGTCGTCTTTTCGAGTGTTGAGTCCTCTCTTGCCTTGCATGTCGCTCCACAAAATAGCTGATGATCGGACCAAGAGAATGTGGACGACGACAAGAACTGCGGAATGGAGTCAACGCAGGAGGAGGTGGCCCCGCTAACGGAACACCAACGAATGGAGAATTGTACCACTACTACCTTTACATCATAGGTGTCATGGTAGCACCCTCTTTTAGAGAATCCTATTAGACATTGCATAATATCTAGAACTGCTAGCGCTTTATAATTATTCCTTTGATAGTACTTTGATGCATGCTACTACCTAAGCCATTATTACCCTGATGCAACCCACTCTACCACATCACCCTGCTTTGCGCATTCGCTCGCTTATATATATGCTTACTTGCCTGCTTGCTTGCATATTACACCACTATACTTATTATTAACTCTACTTCGCATTATATCAGGGATGTGATGCTAGTGGTGAACCCCCTGGGAATGGTTTGGCTATGGGTGCTAGACTTGGTGGTGTGTGAGCATGCTGCGTGTGTCTTGGGTGCATGGAGAGTGAGGGTTATATCGACCGAGCTGGAATAATGATGAGCCTAGGGCGAGTCTTGCCATGTGGTGCTACCTGGGCACTTGGATATGGTATACCTATGGCAGGTAAATGGTAATTGGAGGTGGCCTTGGGTGTGAACCTTGGAGAGGTGGAGCCCGGGGTAGAGGTGCTGTGGTGGCACATAAAATGGAAACCCTGATGAAGATATTCTGGCTTGGTCAATCCCTAAGGACTTACTAGTACTCAGACTCACCGGGAATCCTTTACATCCCACTCACCCTATATGGTGCAGGATGGTCGGACCACTTGGTAGAACAATGCCACTACTGCTAGGCGAACGTGTGCAAGGAGGTACGGGGCGCGCAGTTTCCCCCACACCCTTCCGAGACTTTAGGAGGCCTTGTGGACCTGGCTCTTGACATCTAGAGGGCCCCGGCTCTATCTACGACTCATAGTATCAGGCATCCTAGACTAGACTTGGGATGTTCTAGGGCTGAGAGGTAGGGTGGCATCGTTCTAGGCTAGCAAGCGGCCGGAATCTACCTAGACGGGGCACCGTCGAGGATGGCTATCTTGTGGGTATGTAAAACCTCTGCAGAGTGTATGGTTGATCGATCGATACATATGCCGACTTGTCGGCTATGGACCTTTCCTAGGTTTTACTTAAACTAGATAGGAGATGAGTCCTTCTTTTCTCCCTCCAGGGATGGGGTATTTTTTTGGTCATGAGCCTTGGGCTGTGGGCCGTTGAGACAAGGCTGAGAGGGAGTTGGCCTGTCGACCTAAGTGTGTGAGATGAGATAAGGTGTGGTGGTGTGGAGATGGTTTGGGATGGATGGTTGGTGGATGGATATGGATGGTGTGGTGGTGAATGTGTTAAAAATTGGATATTATTATTATAATACAATTGTTATTTACTTCTCATGCGCTAAGAATGCAAACCACAGCCAAATATTAGGATCGCCAGATCCCTTGTTTATCTTTTTCCACTAAAGCTCATCGGTGCTGACCATGGCCTGCACACATCTAGCGGTGTGTAGATTTCCTGTTTCTCAGAGATGCTGACTTTAGAAGGATTAGGAGGTCTCGTGCCTATGCTCAAGTTTGGTTCGGAGATGGAATCTACGCTGCACTATGCCAACTCTGATGATGCCAGTCAAGGAGGAGCCTTCACTCGATAGTCTTCCACTAGATTAACTCTATAATAGGTATGTTCCCTAGTGATGTAAAATTTTGTACTCTTGTAATCTTACAATGTATGACTATGACATCGACTGAAATATGATAATATGATAGAATTAGTTCTTGGTTTCATCATATTATAATTCATTATGTGGAATTTTCCCTTCGTGGAAAATTGAGGATGTTTCAAAATGATTTCTAGGCCTATGGTATGTTCAATGCAAATTGTTCACCTATCTTGCATCGAGATTAACACTATCTCCAAATGGATAGAAATGAGCTTGCACTTGACCAACATCACATAGGAGTACCATCAGGTGTGCCCAAAATGATTTACGTGCCCGTGGTACATTCAGCGCAAACCGTTCACCTATCTTGTGCGGAGATTAACACTATATCCAAATGGACTGAAACGAGCTTCCACATGGGCCACGTCACCTAGGAGTAGCACCGGGTGTGCCTAAAATGATTTCTATGTCCGTGGTACATTCAGCCCAAACCGTGCACCTATCTTGCGCTGACATTAACACTATCTCCAAATAGACCGAAATGAGCTTCCACTTGATCCACGTCACCTAGGAGTACCATCGGGTGTGCCCAAAATGATTTCCATTCCTGGGGTATGTTTGGTGCAAACCATGCACCAATCTTGCGTCGAGCTGAAAACTATCTCCAAATAGACTGAAACAAGCTTCCACTTTACCTTCATCACCTAGGAGTACCATCGGGTGTGCCCAAAGCGATTTCGGGGCCCATGGTACATTCAACGCAAACCTTGCACCTAACTTGTGTCGAGATTAACACTATCTCTAGGCAGACCAAAACAAGCTTTCACTTGACCCACATCACCAAGGTGTACCTTTGGATGCGTCGAAAACAATTTTTGAGCCTAGGGTACGTTCGGTGCAAACCATGTACCTAACTTGCGTAGAGATTAACACCATCTATAAACAAACTGAAACAAGCTTCCACTTGACCCACATCACGTAGGAGTACCATCAGGTGTGTCCAAAATGATTTCTAGGCCTATGGTATGTTCAACGCAAATTGTTCACCTATCTTGCATCAAGATTAACACTATCTCCAAATGGATAGAAATGAGCTTGCACTTGACCAACATCACATAGGAGTACCATCGGGTGTGCCCAAAATGATTTACATGCCCGTGGTACATTCAGCGCAAACCGTGCACCTATCTTGTGCGGAGCTTAACACTATATCCAAAAGGACCGAAACGAGCTTCCACTTGAGCCACGTCACCTAGGAGTAGCATCGGGTGTGCCTAAAATGATTTTCCATGCCCGTGGTACATTCAAGGCAAATTGTGCACCTACCTTGCGCCAAGATTGACACTATCTCCAAATGGACCAAAACGCTTCCACTAAACCCACATCACGTAGGAGTACCATCGGGTGCATCCAAAATGATTTCTGGGGCTATGGTACGTTCGGCACAAAGCATGCACGTATCTTGCGCCGAGATTAACACTGTCACCAAATGGACCAAAATGAGCTTCCACTTGACCAACATCACATTGGAGTGCCATCGGATGTGCCCAAAATGATTTCCATGCCCATGGTACATTCGACGCAAATTGTGCACCTACCTTGCACTGAGATTAACACTATCTCCAAATAGACCAAAATGAGCTTCCACTAAACCCACATCACATAGGAGTACCATAGGGTGCATCCAAAATGATTTCTTAGCCTATGGTATGTTTGGCGCAAAGCGTGCACCTATCTTGCGCTGAGATTAATACTATCTCCAAATAGACCAAAACGAGCTTCCACTTGACCCAAGTCACCTAGGAGTACCATCGGGTGTGCCCAAAATGATTTCCATTCCCAAGGTACGTTCGGTGCAAACCGCGCACCAATCTTGCATCGAGCTTAAAACTATCTCCAAATAGACTAAAATGAGCTTCCACTTTACCTTCATCACCTAGGAGTACCATCAGGTGTGCCCAAAGCGATTTCGGAGCCTGTGGTACATTCAACACAAACCTTGCACCTAACTTGCATCGAGATTAACACTATCTCCAGGCAGACCAAAACAAGCTTTCACTTGACCCACATCACCAAGGAGTACCTTTGGATGCGTCTGTTGACGAAATATGGTTGGCAGTCCATCTAGGGGTATGCCCATGATGGTAGATTGTTGGTAGACGGTGCGTGTAATCAGGAACCAGATGCTTATAGAGGCACAAGACACAAGATTTATACAGGTTCGGCCGCCGTGTTGGCGTAATACCTATGTCCTGTGTCTCATTATTCTGTATTGATTGAGGTCTATTGGAGATCTATTTGATCTAGATGATCTGTCCTCTAGGGGACCCTTGCCCCTCCTTATATACTCCAAAGGGACAAGGTTACAAGTAAAGTATCCAATTCTAGTACAATTACAATATAGCGTGCTATGCACGCTTCATCTTACGGACTGGGCCACCTCTAGTGGTGTAGCCCATGTATACCCATGAGGGTATAGGGGGTCTATTCGCCTACAGCTAGTCCCTGAGTGCCTTGTATCCTTCGAGTAGCATCGTTTTGAGCTTGCCAGAAGGATGTAAGGGGCTCAAGATAAAATTTGAAAAATATTTCCCCCGAAGTGTGCCCACTTTGACTCTAAGTCGAGAAGAGACACCGTCGTCCTTGTAGAATCGGAGGCGTTTGATCCATCAGATCAAGCACATTCACCGTAAGGTGAAGTGTGCCCACTTAGTCCTCGAGCTTGGTAATAGGTGACGTAGGCATGTGGTGCCAGGGTCTAAAAAGAATTCCCAGTTAAGTTGAGAATCCAATCGTCATACAGGCGATACGAGATGCACCGGCAGGTGCATCATACCGATGTAGTCCCTGAGCATGCTGGAAGGTGAGGTATGAGCCTTGTAGCAAGGTCTAAACGAGAAAGAATATCCCAACTATATGTGAGTCGCCAGTCGCATGTAGTTGAGACGCAAAGTCCCCGAGCTATGGTTGGAGAGTGGTCAAGGCAGTCCCCGAGTACAGGTCAAGGGGCGAGCGGTAGAGTCCACGAGCTGTGGTCAGAGAGTTGTCGAGGTAGTCCCCAAGCATAGGTTGAGGGCGAGCGGCGAAGTCCCTGAGCGTAGCTCGAGATCCCTGCAATATAAATATATAGAATGGTAGTATGTGATGTACAAAATAATATTTTAAGGAGAAAAATCAACAGTGAAGAAATAGCGTATGATGCTCAGCAGTCATTTGCAAATGAGCATAATGTGATAAAGCAGTTGGTGCTTTGTAAACATAAGTGTTAATATGAAGTTTGTGTTTATACTTAATATAAACCGCCCGACCAGTTAGTATGTAGCTGAGTCTCCAGCCCTAGCTAGACCGTGAACCATAACGCGGGGCACGGAGCCCATGCATGTGTAGGAAGAACAAAGCGTCGCTAAGGAGCTGCTGCCAACCACCCATAACGCAAAGGGCAGACGCTCGTGCACATGTAGGGAGGAGCTAGAGACAGGGCTGTCTCTGGAGGCATTGAGTGTCAACATGACTGGTCGAGGATTTGCATTAAGTATAGTTGTATGTTATATTTAAGATGTATACATGGACAAACATTATTTGAAGAATAATCATGACAAGGACATTGTGGAGAAACGTCGTAATGAAAATTATGTTAAATATAAATATTAGAAGTGTACTTATCTTTGATAGAAATCTGGTCGATGGCGATGAAGTTGTTCGGTCCTCGAGCTTTTTGGCCTGTTGTGACGGTGGTCGTGGTTGTCGTAGCGCCGTTCTTCACGGCGATCATCATTGCGATGTGGTCTGGTGGTCAATGTGGTCGGAACTCGGTGGAGCCACTTGGGATGTGGTCGACGTGGTCCGTGGTCGGAGCTCGGCGGAGCTGCTCAGGACGTGGTGGACATGGTCCGTGGTTGAAGCTCAGTGGAGCTGGTCGGGACATGGTCAACGTGGTCCGTGGTCGGCGTGGTCGGAGCTCGGCGGCTGGCCTGATGGCTCGTGCAGTTCACTGGCTCGACGTGGCTCGCTTAGTGGCTCGATGTGGCTTGTTCATTGACTTGGTCGGAGTTCTAGTGATGCCATGATGGCTGCGCAGCTCCTGCCAAAAGCAATCGCGCAGATGTAGATATATCTGACATATATTTCATAGAATAATTAATTAAAATAGGAAACATGACTTAGCTTGCTTCTCATATGCCGAGCATGTATGTGTCTTCCTGCACGATGTATGGATATATGCAAACCAATCTTGTCTAAAGTTGGCTTCCTTCTGTGTAGATGTGTGTATATACGTAGATGCATGCAACCTACATATTCTAATTAACTTTGCATAGCTTGCGATCGGCCTTGTGCATGGCATGGTTGTGCATGGCATGGCTCTGTAGATTGCATGTACGTCTGGTTCTTGGTTTGGCATTATTGGATCTTTGGCCAAATAAACACAGACACATGGCCAATTACCGCCGCATGCCTACATGATTAATCCTGTACATCATGCATCTGTAGTCCGTATGGTGGTTCTTGCTTGTCACGTACTAGATCATACACCTCCATTTTTTTAATTGCCTGGAGCTTTCCTTGACCACACGTTGCGGCGTCATGAAGATATGGCATGGAGAATTTGGTCTTGCATGCTGGTCAGAGTTGACAGAGGCTGAACACCGGGATCGATCTTGACTGGGATAGATTGCTACGGCAGCTGAAGTCACCACGGGTGGTGTTGATAAAGAGGATCCCATCTGATTCGCTGGAAGATCAGCATGCACAACCCCTAAAAGGGGACCCCTACCTGGCGCACCACTGTCGATGAAATATGGTCGGTAGTCCATCTAGTGGTATGCCCATGATGGTAGATTGTCGATAGACGGTGCGTGTAATCAGGAACCAGATGGTTACAGAGGCACAAGACACAAGATTTATACAGGTTCGGCCACCGTGTTGGCGTAATACCTACATCCCGTGTCTCATTATTCTGTATTGATTGAGGTCTGCTGGAGATCTATCTGATCTAGATGATCTGTCCTCTAGGGGACCCTTGCCCCTCCTTATATACTCTAAAGGGACAAGGTTACAAGTAAAGTATCTAATTTGGTACAAATACAATATAGCGTGCTCCGCACGCTTCATCTTACGGACTGGGCCACCTCCGGTGGTGCGGCCCATGTATACCCATGAGGGTATAGGGGGTCTATTCCCCTACCGTGTCAAAAACAATTTTTGAGCCTATGGTACGTTCGATGCAAACCATGTACCTAACTTGCATCGAGATTAACACCATCTCCGGGCATACCGAAACAAGCTTCCACTTGACTCACATCACATAGGAGTACCATCGGGTGAGTCCAAAATGATTTCTAGGCCTATGGTATGTTCAATGCAAATCGTTAACCTATCTTGCATCGAGATTAACACTATCTCCAAATGGATAGAAATGAGCTTGCACTTGACCAACATCACATAGGAGTACCATCGGGTGTGCCCAAAATGATTTCCATGCCCATGGGACATCTAGTGCAAACCGTGCACCTATCTTGTGCGGAGAATAAGACTATATCCAAATAGACCGAAATGAGATTCCACTTGACCCACGTCACCTAGGAGTAGCATCAGGTGTGCCTAAAATGATTTCCATGCCTATGGTACGTTCGGCGCAAACCGTGCAACTATCTCGTGCTGAGATTTACACTATCTCCAAACAGATTTAAACGAGCTTCTGCTTGATCCACATCACCTAGGAGTACCATCAGATGCATCCAAAATGATTTCCATGTCCGTGGTCCATTTAGCGCAAACCATGCACCTATCTTGCGTTGAGATTAACACTATCTCCAAACAAACCAAAACGAGCTTCCCTTGACCCATGTCACCAAGGAGTAGCACCGGGTGTGCCTAAAATGATTTTCAATGCCCGTGGTACATTCGACCCAAAATTGTGCACCTACCTTGCACTGAGATTAACACTATCTCCAAACGGACCAAAACAAGCTTCCACTAAACCCACATCACGTAGGAGTACCATCGGGTGCATCCAAAATGATTTCTAGGCCTATGGTATGTTCGGCGCAAAGCGTGCACATATCTTGCGCTGAGATTAACACTATCTCCAAATGGACCAAAATGAGCTTCGATGCCCGTGGTACATTCGACGCAAATTGTGCACCTACCTTGTGCTGAGATTAACACTATCCCCAAATAGACCAAAACCAGCTTCCACTAAACCCACATCACATAGGAGTACCATTGGGTGCATCCAAAATGATTTCTAGGCCTATGGTACGTTCGCTGCAAAGCATGCACCTATCTTGTGCCAAAATTAACACTATCTCCAAACAGACTAAAATGAGCTTCCACTTGATCCACGTCACCTAGGAGTACCATCAGGTGTGCCCAAAATGAATTCAATTCTCGGGGAACGTTCGGTGTAAACCATGCACCATTCTTGCTTCGAGATTAAAACTATCTCCAAATAGACTAAAATGAGCTTCCAGTTTACCTTCATCACCTAGGAGTACCATCGGGTGTGCCCAAAGCGATTTTGGAGCCTATGGTACTTTCAACGCAAACTGTACACCCATCTTGAGTCGAGATTAACACTATCTCCAAATGGACCGAAATGAGATTCTACTTGACCCACATCACCTATGAGTACCATCATGTGCGTCCAAAATGATTTCTGAGCCTATGGTACGTTCAACGCAAACCTTGCACCTAACTTGCGCTAAGATTAACACTATCTCCAGGCAGACCAAAACAAGCTTCCACTTGACCCACATCACCAAGGAGTACTTTTAGATGTGTCGAAAACAATTTTTGAGCCTATGGTACGTTCGACGCAAATCGTGCACCTAACTTGCGTCGAGATTAACACCATCTTCAAATGGACCGAAACGAGCTTCCACTTGACCCACATCACATAGGAGTACCATCGGGTCTGTCCAAAATGATTTTTGGGCCTATGGTACGTTCGACGCAAATCATTCACCTATCTTGCGTTGAGATTAACACTATCTCCAATTGGACAGAAATGAGCTTGCGCTTGACCAACATCAAGTAGGAGAACCATCGGGTGTGCCCAAAATGATTTCCATGCCTTTGGCACATTCAGCGCAAAACCATGCACCTATCTTGTGCGGAGATTAACACTATATTCAAATGGACCGAAACGAGCTTCCACTTGACCCACGTCATGTAGGAGTAGCATCGGGTGTGCCTAAAATGATTTTCCATGCCCGTGGTACATTCGGCCCAAACCATGCACTTATCTTGCGCTGAGATTAACACTATCTCCAAACAGACTGAAACAAGCTTCCACATGACCCATGTCACCTAGGAGTACCATCAGGTGTGCCCAAAATGATTTCCATGCCCGTGGTACGTTCGACGCTAACCGTGCACCTATCTTGCGCCGAGATTAACACTATCTCCAAATGGATTTAAACGAGCTTCTGCTTGATCCATGTCACCTAGGAGTACCATCAGATGCATTCAAAATGAATTCTAAGCCTATGGTATGTTTGGCACAAACTATGCACCTATCTTGCATTGAGATTAACACTATCTCCAAACAGACTGAAATGAGCTTCCACTAGATCTTTGTCACCGAGGAGTACCATCGGGTGTTCCCAAAGCAATTTTAGAGCCTATGGTACATTCGGCGTAAACCATGCACCTATGTTGCATCGAGATTAACACTATCCCCAAGCAGACCAAAATGAGCTTCCACTTGGCCCATGTCACCTTGGAGTACCATCATGTGCGTCCAAAATCATTTCTGAGCCTATGGTACGTTTAACGCAAACCATGCTCCTATCCTGTGCCCATGTTAACACTATCTCCAAATACACCAAAACAAGCTTACACTTGACCCACACCACCAAGGGGTACCTTTGGATGCGTCGAATATGATTCTCGAGCCTATGGAACGTTCGACGCAAACCGTGCATCTAACTGGCATCGAGATTCACACTATCTCCAAATGGACCGAAACGAGCTTCCACTTGACCCACATCACATAGCAGTACCATCGGGTGCATCCAAAACAATTTCTAGGCCTATGGTATGTTCGTCGCAAATCGTGCACCTATCTTGCGTCGAGATTAACACTATCTCTAAATGGACCAAAATGAGCTTCCACTTGGCCAACATTACGTAGGAGTACGATCGGATGTGCCCAAAATGACTTCCATGCCCATGGTACATTCGACGCAAAACCATGCACCTATCTTGCGCTGAGATTAACACCATCTGCAAACAGACCGAAACAAGATTCCACTTAACCCACATCACGTAGGAGTACCATCGGGCGCATCCAAAATGATTTATGGGCCCATGGTACGTTCGGCGCAAAGCTTGCACCTATCTTGCACCGAGATTAACACTATCTCCAAACAGACCAAAACCAGATTCTACTTGATCCACATCACCTAGGAGTACCATCGGATGTGCCCAAAATGATTCCCATTCCCATGGTACTTTCAGTGCAAACCGTGCACCAATCTGGCATCAAGATTAAAACTATCTCTTAATAGACTGAAATGAGCTTCCACTTTACCTTCATCACCTAGGAGTACCATTGGGTGTGCCCAAAGTGATTTCGGAGCCTATGGTACATTCAACGCAAACTGTGCACCTATCTTGTGTCGAGATTAACAATATCTCTAAATGGACTAAAACGAGATTCCACTTGACCCACATCACCTATGAGGACCATCATGTGCATCCAAAATGATTTCCGAGCCTATGGTACGTTACATGCAAACCTTGCACCAAACTTGCACTGAGATTAACACTATCTCTAGACACACGAAAACAAGCTTCTACTTGACCCACATCACCAAGGAGTACCTTCGGATGTGTCGAAAACAATTTTTGAGCCTATGGTACGTTCGATGCAAACCGTCCACCTAACTTGCGTTGAGATTACTACCATCTCAAAATGGACCAAAACGAGCTTCCACTTGACCCACATCACGTAGGAGTACCATCGGGTGCGTCCAAAATGATTTATGGGCCTATGGTACGTTCGACGCAAATCGTTCACCTATCTTACGTCGAGATTAACACTATCTACAAATGGACAGAAATGAGCTTGCACTTGACCAACGTCATGTAGGAGTATCATCGGGTGTTCCCAAAATGATTTCCATGCCGGTGGTACATTCAGCGCAAACCGTGCACCTATCTTGCGCCGAGATTAACACAATTTCCAAACCGACCAAAACAAGGTTTCACTTCACCGATGTCACCTAGGAGTAGCATCGGGTGTGCCTAAATTGGTTTTCCATGCCTATGGTATATTCGGCCCAAACCGTGCACCTATCATGTGCGGAGATTAACACTATCTCCAAATAGACTGAAACAAGCTTCCACATGACCCACGTCACCTAGGAGTACCATCGGGTGTGCCCAAAATGATTTCCATGCCGATGGTACGTTCGGCGCTAACCGTGCACCTATCTTGCACCGAGATTAATACTATCTCCAAACAGATTTAAATGAGCTTCTGCTTGATCCACGTCACCTAGGAGTACCATCAGGTGCATCTAAAATGATTTCTGAGCCTATGGTACATTTGGCACAAACTATGCACCTATCTTGCATTGAGATTAACACTATCTCCAAATAGACTAAAATGAGCTTCCACTAGACCTTTGTCACCGAGGAGTACCATCGGGTGTGCCCAAAGCGATTTTAGACCCTATGGTACATTCGGCGCAAACCGTGCACCTATCTTGCGTCGAGATTAACACAATCTCCAAGCAGACCAAAATGAGTTCCACTTGTCCCATGTCACCTTGGAGTACCATCATGTGTGTCCAAAATGATTTCTAATCCTATGGTACGTTCAATTCAAACCATGCACCTATCTTGCGCCCAGATTAACATTATCTCCAAATAGACCAAAACAAGCTTCCACTTGACTCACATCACCAAGGAGTACCTTCGGATGCGTCAAAAACAATTCTCGAGCCTATGGAACGTTTGACGCAAACCCTGCATCTAACTTGCACCGAGCTTCACACTATCTCCAAATGTACTGAAATTAGCTTCCACTTGACCCACATCACGTAGCAGTACCATCGGGTGCGTCCAAAATGATTTCTAGGCCTATGGTATGTTTATTGCAAATCATGCACCTATCTTGTGTCAAGATTAACACTATCTCTAGATGGACCAAAATGAGCTTCCACTTGACCAACATCATGTAGGAGTACCATCGGATGTGCCCAAAATAATTTCCATGCCCATGGTACATTCGATGCAAACCGTGCGCCTACCTTGAGCCAAGATTAACACTATCTCCAAACAGACCGAAACAAGCTTCCACATGACCCATGTCACCTAGGAGTACCATCGGGTGTGCCCAAAATGATTTCCATGCCTGTGGTACATTCGGCGCTAACCATGCACCTATCTTGCGCCGAGATTAACACTATCTCCAAATAGATTTAAACAAGCTTCTGCTTGATCCATGTCACCTAGGAGTACCATCAGATGCATCCAAAATGAATTCTGAGCCTATGGTATGTTTGGCACAAACTGTGCACCTATCTTGCATTAAGATTAACACTATCTTCAAACAGACTAAAATGAGCTTCCACTAGACCTTTGTCACCGAGGAGTACCATCGGGTGTGTCCAAAGTGATTTTAGAGCCTATGGTACATTCAGCGCAAACCATGCACCTATCTTGCATCAAGATTAACACTATCCCAAGCATACCGAAACGAGCTTCCACTTGGCCCATGTCACCTTGGAGTACCATCATGTGCGTCCAAAATCATTTCTGAGCCTATGGTATGTTCAAAGCAAACCATGCACCTATCTTGTGCCCATATTAACACTATCTCCAAATAGACCAAAACAAGCTTCCACTTGACCCACATCACCAAGGGGTACCTTCGGATGTGTAAAAAATGATTCTCGAGCCTATGGAACGTTCGACGCAAACCGTGCATCTAACTGGCATCGAGATTCACACTATCCCCAAATGGACCGAAACGAGCTTCCACTTGACCCACATCACATAGCAGTACCATCGGGTGCGTCCAAAACAATTTCTAGGCATATGGTATGTTCGTCGCAAATCATGCACCTATCTTGCGTCGAGATTAACACTATCTCCAAATGGACCAAAATGAGCTTCCACTTGGCGAACATCACGTAGGAGTACCATCGGATGTGCCCAAAATGATTTCCTTGCCCATGGGACATTCGACGCAAATCGTGCACCTACCTTGCGCTGAGATTAACACCATCTCCAAATGGACCGAAACAAGCTTCCACTTAACCCACATCATGTAGGAGTACCATTGAGCGCATCCAAAATGATTTATGGGCCCATGGTACATTCGGCGCAAAGCTTGCACCTATCTTGTGCCGAGATTAACACTATCTCCAAACAGACCAAAACAAGCTTCCACTTGATCCATGTCACCTAGTAGTACCAAAGGAAGTGCCCAAAATGATTCCCATTCCCATGGTACTTTCGGTGCAAACCGTGCACCAATCTTGTGTCAAGATTAAAACTATCTCCAAATAGACTAAAATGAGCTTCCACTTTACCTTCATCACCTAGGAGTACCATCGGGTGTGCCCAAAGTGATTTCGAGCCTATGGTACATTCAACGCAAACTGTGCACCTATCTTATGTCGAGATTAACACTATCTCCAAATGGACCAAAATGAGATTCCACTTGACCCACATCACCTATGAGGACCATCATGTGCGTCCAAAATGATTTCTGAGCCTTTGGTATGTTACACGCAAACCTTCCACCAAACTTGCACTGAGATTAACACTATCTCTAGACAGACAAAAACAAGCTTCTACTTGACCCACATCACCAAGGAGTACCTTCGGATGTGTCTAAAAGGATCAAGATGCCCAAGAGGGGGGTGAATTGGGCTAATTGTAAATTTCTTTGCAATAATTAAACCCTATGGTTGGCCCAATTATCCCCTTGTGCCTAGAAAGTGTTTCTAATTGTTCTACCGCACAAAAGACTTGCAATCTAAGTTCCAATTCTACTCTACAATGGCAATTCTATGAATGTGAAGACAAGAATTGAATTGCTCAAAGTAAATGCTCAAAGTAAATAAAGAAGGAGGAACACGGCAATGTTTTGCCAAGGTATCGGAGAGTCGCCACTCCCCACTAGTCCTCGTTGGAGCACCCGCACAAGGGTGTAGCTCCCCCTTGATCCGTGCAAGGATCAAGTGCTCTCTACGGGTTGATTCTTCGACACTCCATCATGGTGAATCACCCACAACCGCTCACAACTTGAGTTGGGTCATCCACAAGCTCTACGGATGATCACCAAGCTCCCAATCACCACCAAGCCATCTAGGTGATGGCGATCACCAAGAGTAACAAGCACAAACTCTCACTTGACCACAACAAGTCTAATGAGAAGGGTGGATGCACACTTTGCTACTCTTGATCTCACTAATGAGGGCTCTCTTTGGGATTCTCAAATCTCAATCACCTCACTTGGACCTTGCTCTTCTTGGCACTCTCTAAGGTGTTTCTCAGCTGTTGGAATGAGCAAAAGTACCCCCACACACGAGTGGAGGTTGTATTTATAACACTGGCTGAAAAACGAACTGTTATGTGCCTCTATGGGGTGACCGGATGCTCCGATCATGTTGATTGGATGCTCCGGTCAGTACACCCTGAGCTCCAGTGGTTAAGTGTTGACCAGACGTTAGCCACCGGACGCTGGCCAGCGTCCGGTCAGCACTCACCGGACGCGTTCGGTCATGTTTTCCCCTCACTAGAACCTTACTGATGTCGACTAGACGCTGGACCCCCAGCGTCTCGTCCCTTGCTAAGCAGCGTCCGGTCAGTAGCCAGAACCTAATTAGTGTCCGGTCAGCATTGACTGGATGCGTCCGATTAGGATTCTCCCTCTCCGGGACCTTACTGGAGTCGACCAGACGCTGGCCCTCAGTGTCCGGTCACTTGACCTCTTAGGGTCTGGTCACTTCTAGACGCTTTCACCTTGGTCAAATGAACTGACCGGACCCTAAGCTAGCGTTTGGTCACACCGGAGCTAGTGTTCGGTCAGTATTTGACCCTCCATTCACTTCCAACTCTTGATCATATCTGAATGAAGTTTGCTCCATTGGATCAAAGGGCTGTTAAGGAGCTACCTAGTGCTAGATTTAGCAAGTGTGCACCACACCTAACTCACTAGACTCACCTAGGTCAAGCTACCCATTCATACCCCCTTAATAGTACGACCAAAGGAAAAAACAAAGTCCTAAACTACTCTAAGTGTCTCTCCAACTCCAATTGACACTTAGAACTAGTCCATCCTTAACCTTATCGTCCATCCTTTGAAAACCAACACGATTTCCATTGAAGGGGCATGATAACCATAATTGCTCAATCGATCTCCATTACCATGACCTAACTTAATTGCCTCTGCAAAACACACGTTAGTCACAGTAATCACGTATTGTCATAAATCACTGAAACCCAACTAGGGGCCTAGATGCTTTCAATCTCCCCCTTTTTGGTGATTGATGACAATACTACCTCGAGTATGTGAAAGAGATGAGGTTTTTAACATGCTTAGTTCATATAAGCTTTTGGCAATAAGAACAAAAGTGTTAGGCAAGCTTATATGACCGAAGCCAACATGATGTACTCAAAAGATATGAAATAAGCATGAGTACAAGTAATGAAGCTCATTTGCATCGGAGTAAAATGCGGAAGTAAAGGCAAATGAGCATAGCACGAGTGATATGACATATAAATAATTCAAAATAGAGAGCACACATGTCATATATCACAATCATGTAGATATCACTATCACAAAAATATAGTTTGATGCATAAAAGTAAACACACGACTAATGCATAATAGTGTATCACGCATAAAACTCCAAATGTAATAGATAAGCTAATAAAAGATAGACTCCCCCTAAATAGTCACTCCCCCTAAGACTATCATACTCAAACCCTCTCCCCCTTTGGTGTCAAACACCAAAACCTAAGGGTCAGTCGGCGGGGCTGCAGCGGACGAGCCAGGCGTTGAGGTACGAGGAGTGAGCTAGAACTGATTACCATCATCATCTGACCCTGAGCTCTGAGCAGTCTAACCCTCTATAGCTGGAAGTGAAGCTAAAGCAATTTGGGTTGGATCAGGGACTAGAGTTGCTGTACGCTGTGCTGGTATGACTGAAGCAGCCAGCTCTGATGATGCCATTGAGGAAGGGAGCGTCTCTGTAGTCATTGTGATAGGTGCAACTGTAGAAGGTCTTGGAACATGCAGGTATGGTGGAGAGGCTGCCCTGTCAACTCGTTGAAGGTTGCCCCAAGACTCCTGGAGACTGAAGTGTCTAGCACTAGCAGCGACGATGTCTATGCCGGTGTGAAGCCTGTCTAAAGAGGTGTGAACTGTAGGGCTTTCACTGGCGAGGCAAACCACTGGGACACCTTCTCTGTAGGTGAAGCATACTATGCTAGTGGTTGTCCTTAACTCTGAAGCCCACTAGGCTGTAATGCTGGAGTCATCGAAGTGGTGGCAGGCTGACCAATCTGGGGCGAAGGCTATGGTGGTGGGGCCCCAATTGCTATCACTACATGTTGCATGAATCTGAGAAGCTATTGCTGCATGAGAAGCTATTGTTGATGCATGGCAACTACTGCTGTTGTATGGCCTACTACTGCCGCTGGATGGCTTGCTGCTGGCACTGAAACTCATGTTGCTGAGTCTAAAACTATGCGAAAGTGGTAGCTGTCTCCTGAGCCTAACGAGCCTGGTCCTGCCTCATCCGCTCAAGTATAGCAAGGAGAGCTAGATCTGTCTGTGGTGTAGGTGGAGCTGAACTGGAGCTACCGGCCTCATGGTCATGTCGATGTGCAGGCATCTAAGGAATAGGATGGTAATCATCATCTAAGCTGTCACTGGGGTCACTTGTGACCATCCCCTCCTACTGAGCCTCAAGCTGCTCCTCCTCTATAGCTGCAATACCCCTGATAATATCATCCTGCTAGGCTACAATCTTAGGCACCTCTAGACAATGGCATGGCTGACTAGGTGTAGTTGGTGTACTATGGTGGATCATCTGAGTCAAGTTATAAGTAGGAAACTTTATAGTGGCACCACTGTACTCAGCTAGCATCTTAGGTGGCCTCACTGTAACTACCCTATGAACAAGAAACATGATCTAGTGGGCATAGGGCAACTATCGATGACCTCTGAACCACTCAGCAATAGTATCCTCCATCTCTAAAAGAAGGAGATCCCAAATGTCAAATATGGTCTGCTGCATCAGGGAGTTGAGAAGCCATAGCTATATACGAGTCAATCCCTCTCTATATCCCATCCTCAGAAGTAATGTCCTCCTCATGATAGCCTCAATCATGTGAGCAGTGGGAGTGAGATCACTGGGGGTTCCTCCTCGACCCTTCACCAAAAGGCTCTGTGAAACAGTGATGAACCAAGTCCGTAGGAGGCACCATACCACCATGAGGGTGTCTGGGGGTGCAGTCTGTCCATAGCAAACCTCATGTAATCTGACAGGCTGCTCCTGAAGCCTGAGTATCTCCCTAACCCTAGTGCTCGTCAACCGATAGTCTCTGCCTCTGAATGCAAAGTGAATATAGTTATGCTACGGGTGAATCTAGAGAGTAGCATATAACTATCGAACCTAGGATGGAACATATAGGCCTGTCCATCCAATCAGATCTGTTAGCCCTAGTAAATAGGATAGATACGGGCAAATGTGCTCTCTAGCTACTGCTACTATAGACTCGATGTTGCACACCCTCTGAGATCTAAAAACAGCTCCACTATTAAGGTATGCATTGTACAAATCCTCCTACAAAGGTGTGTAGAACCCCTCTGAAGCTCTCTCATCCCTCCTCGGTGGAAACCACACCTCAATGTCCACAAACCTCAGCTATTGCACATGCTTGGCCGTAGCGGCCCTCAGGTCAAGATGGGTCACTGGAGGTGGACCTTGTGGTCTAGGCGGTGGATGAGAACCCCTCCGCTGAGTGTCTAGCCTCGGTGTAACTGGAGCACGGGTACGACCAGAGCAGCGTAACTATGGCTAAGGTGCCAGCTCTGTCTCCTCAGCCTGCTCGGCCTACTCACCCTCCTGAGTCTGCTGTGCTAGCTATGCCTCCTACTATGACTCCCCCTGAGGCTGACCCTCATCAATGGCAACACGCCGTCCTCCAATCATGAGAGTCCCAGGTGGACCACCATGAAGGCGCTCAACTCGCTCAAGTGTAGCCCTTGCTTCTGGTGAAAGCTGGTCTGCAATGGCAACACCACTCCAAGCACCTCCTCTCTCAGCACACTCTGCGGCCTCTACAACTATGGCTGCTCTAGCTATCTCTGCATCTGGGTACTTGTGCTTCTTTGTTGCAGTCTTCTTTGTCACCTTGCCTTTTGGATCTGTAGGCAAGCGAGGCAGACGCCTCGGATCCTCATCACCTAGACCACCTCTGGTGTTCTTGATATGAGCCATCTAACAAGGACTGCTGCCTCTGACAAAGATCAACTACCGCTGACACTTTCAAGGCTTGGCCTCGATCCGTACTCACGAGCTTGGCCCCATGTTGACTAACAACTGCCACTAAGACCTCAACGGAACCGACTTGTTGCATTATAGAATAGATAGGATATACAAATAATTTTAATTTTGCATCTAGAGATATGAAATCCTAAGAAAGCAAGCAATTATGTATGAAATTGAAACGTGGGCTTGCAACCTGACGAACCAGCGATCCGAGGAGAAGAGAAATGATGTGTGGGGAACCACCAAAATGCGAGGCTAGGGTTAGGTTACCACAATGCGCTGGATCGGCAGTGGATGGAGATCGTGGTCTTCAGCAAGGATGCAATGCGAATGCTAGGGCATGAGGCGTCGGTGGCACTGGAGTACTAGCGAAGGCAGTGGGCGATGCTAGGGCAGTGGAGCACACGGGGAGGCTAGTGAGCGTGCGGGAGCAGAGTGGTGGCGCTAGCTTAGAGGATGGCGCTGTGGTTGCACGGCATGAGCAGAGTGCGGTGGCATGGGGTGTATGGCGGTGCACGAAGCAGCGTGGCTGTGCGGCGATGTGGGCAGGTGGCACTAGAGCAAGACGGCATCGACGAGATGTGAGGAGGCGGTGGCTCGGCTTAGATGCGGTGGCTCGGGCGGCAAAATTGGCAAGGGTTAGCGCCAGATTTGCGATGGTGCTGCGTTATATGGTGGCTCCCAACTGTAACAGAAAAGGAAACAGGAAAGAGATAGAATCATGCATGTTTCCTATTGACCAGACTCTCCAATGGCAGCGACCGAACGCTACCACCCAGCGTCCGGTCAATTCTAGAGAGGTCCAAATCCTTTGCAATTGTGACTAGACACGTTCGTTGGACACCGACCGGACACAGCCAGAGTCTGGTCACCTTGCCTTGATGCCTTCTTGCTCGACCAGACGCTGAAGCTCCATCTGACTGGACGCTAGGAAAACACTGTTTCAGTGTTCAATCACTCCTTCTCGACAGTAGTTCACCTCCTATGAACTGATCGAACGCTGGACATCAGAGTCTAGTGCAACGTCTGGTCGCTCTTTCTTCAGCAAATCTTCAAAGTCCTTCGTGCTGCCTGTTCCCAATCAAGTCCCAACTCAAATAAGATCCAAATAAACACTAATTGGGACTGATGTGAGTGACCTCTCTCAAACCCTCATATTTTTTCAAAAATATTTTGCCTTAGGCTATAAATCTTTTTAAGAAAATAGGCAATAAGAGGGAAATTTAAGATAAACGACAAACAACAATCATGCATATGCAATGCAATACTTGAAAGTAAATCTAGTTGCTTGTCAAGTTTGATCCAAGGTTAAGCTTCTTCACACGCTTTTCAGCGGTTATCTTAACCATGTTAGACAAGCCCTATATGCATTACCAAAGGTTAAACATGTTGTATTTTACAATGCAATGCAAGGGACAACACAAGCTCATCTTTTAGTAAAGTTGCTAAAATCAAGAACATTGAGCTCATTCCGCAATCTACAAAATGTTGCCTCATCTAGCGGTTTAGTGAAGATATCCGCCAATTGATCCTCTGTCCTTACACCTTCTAGTGAAATATCATTTTTTGCAACATGATCTCTAAGCAAGTGATGGCGAATATCTATGTGCTTGGTGCGAGAGTGTTGAACCGGATTATTTGCAAGTTTTACCGCACTTTCATTGTCGTACAAAAGAGGTACTTTTTCTAGAACTACACCATAGTCTAGCAAAGTTTGTCTCATATAAAGTATTTGTGCACAATAATCACCCGCGGCAATGTATTCCGCTTTGGCGATGGATAAGGCCACACTTTTTTGTTTCTTGGAGGACCGAGACACAAGTGATCTACCAAGCAAATGGCACCCTCCGGATGTGCTTTTTCTATCAATTTTGCATCCGGCATAATCCGAATCGGAATAGCCAATTAATTCAAATCTAGCTCATTTGGGATACCAAAGGCCAATGCTTGGTGTGTGCTTAAGATACCTAAGGATTCTTTTTATGGCAATTAAATGAGTTTCCTTAGGATTAGCTTGAAATCTAGCACACATACACACACTAAACATGATGTCGGGCCTAGATGTGGTTAAATATAACAAGCTACCAATCATAGAGCAGTAGAGAGTTTGATCAACCTTGTTACTTCTCTCATCTAGGTCGAGATGTCTATTAGTTGGTATTGGTGTCTTGATTGGCTTACATTCATCCATCTTGAATCTTTTGAGAAGATCATTTGTATATTTCTCTCGAGAGATGAAAATCCCTTCTCTCATTTGCTTGACTTGAAAACCAAGAAAGAATGTAAGCTCTCCAATCATTGACATCTCGAACTCCTTTGACATCAATTCACCAAACTCTTTGCAAGATTCTTCATTTGATGATCCAAAGATGATATCATCAACATACACTTGACAAATGAAGCTATGCCCATCAAGCTTCTTGGTGAATAGTGTGGTGTCGACCTTCCCAATGGTGAAGCCCTTCTCAATGAGGAAGTCCCAAAGGTGCTCATACCAAGCTCTTGGGGCTTGCTTAAGCCCATATAATGCCTTGGACAACCTATAAACATGATTAGGATATCTAGGGTCTTCAAACCCATGAGGTTGATCAACATAGACTAGTTCATTAATAAAGCCATTTAAAAATACACTTTTCACATCCATTTGGTATAATTTCATTTCATGATGTGATGCATATGCATGGAGGATACGAATGGCTTCTAATCTTGCAACCGGTGCAAAGGTCTCTCCAAAATCCAAACCTTCAACTTGAGAGAATCCCTTTGCAACTAGTCTTGCCTTGTTCCTCACAACAACACCTTGATCATCTTGCTTGTTTCAAAACACCCACTTTGTTCCAATGACTCTTGCACCTTTTGGCCGCTCTTCAAGAGTCCAAACTTTATTGTGAGTGAAGTTGTTCAACTCTTCATGCATGGCATTTATCCAATCCGGATCTTGAAGAGCTTCTTCTACCTTAGTAGGCTCAAAGCAAGAGACAAAAGAGTGATGAGCAATAAATGAAGCAATTTTTTGTGAGCGAGTCATTACACCATTTGATGGACTCCCTATGATGAGATCTTGTGGATGATCTTATAGTAGAGGTGTATTTCTTCTATTGACCACTTGAGGAGGAGGTTGTGGAGCATCAACATCTTGTGCTTGTACCACCATTTGCTCATGGGAGGCATGAGTGTCTTCATTTTCTACTCTCCCATCTTTTTCACCATCTTGTGGCACATTTGATGAAGAAGGTGGATCAATCACTTGTACATCATCTTCATCATCTTTAGGCTTGATGTCTCCAACCAGAATGTTCTTCATAGCCTCCCTCAATGGTTCATCACCTACATCATCAAGATTCTCATGTGCTCCTTGGGAGCCGTTAGATTCATCAAATTCCACATCATATGTTTCCTCAACAAAGCCGGTGGCATGATTAAATACTCTATATGCTTTGGACTTTGATGAGTAACCAACAAGAAAACAAATATCACAATGTCTTTGAAACTTCCCTAGGTGTCGCCGCTTCTTGTAGATGTAGCATTTGCAACCAAACACCCTAAAGAAGGAGACGTCTAGCTTCTTCCCATTGAGCAACTCATAAGGTGTCTTGCTAAGGAACTTTTGAAGGAATAGGCGGTTGGATGCATAGCATGCGATGTTAATAGCTTCCACCCATAGAACTTCAGGGGTGTTGTACTCATCAAGCATTGTTCTTGCAAGAGTGATCAATGTTCGGTTCTTCCTGTCAACTACATCATTTTGTTGAGGAGTATATATTGTGGAGACCTCATGTTTGATTCCGACTTCATCACAATAAGCTTCTTTGTTTGTGTTGTCAAATTCCTTCCCATTGACACTTCTTAACTTCTTTAGCTTTTCTTCAAATTCATTTTGAGCTCTCTTGGCAAACTTCTTAAAGCAAGATGCAACTTTAGATTTGTCATGAAGAAAGAATACCCATGTATACCTTGAATAATCATCAACAATCACAAGACAATAAAGATTTCCTCCCAAACTCTTGTATGTTGTTGGTCCAAATAGGTCCATGTGAAGGAGTTCTAGCACTCTTGTGGTTGACATGAAAGCTTTGGTTGGATGAGTATTTGCAACTTGCTTGCCGGCTTGACATGCACTACAAAGCTTGTCCTTCTCAAACTTCACATCCTTCAACCCTCTCACCAAATCATTCTTCATTAACTTCTTGAGTGAGCTCATCCCAACATGAGCAAGTCTTCTATGCCATAGCCATCCAAGTGTTGTTTTGGTGAATAGGCAAGTCTTTGAGTTTGCATCTTTGAAGGTGAAGTCCACTAGATATAGGTTGTTGTATCTAAATTCTTTGAATATCACTTGTTCATCATCCTTCTTAGATACAACAACTTCATTCTCGGTAAACAAGCATTGGAAGCCAAGGTCACACAATTGTCCAACAGATAGCAAGTTGAAGCTCAATGAAGCAACATATAGCACATTTGAGATAGAATGATCATTTGATATTGCCACTTTGCCTGATCCTTTAACCTTGCCCTTTGAGTTATCTCCAAATGTGATTCTTTCTTGTCCATCTACTTCTTCATCTAGTGAGGTGAACATACGAGGATCACCGGTCATATGTTGTGTGCAACCACTATCAATAACCTAATGACTTCCACTGGTCTTGTAGTTCACCTACACACAAGAGATCAAGCTTTAGGAACCCAAACTTGTTGAGGGCCCTTCACCTTCTCAACAAGCGACTTTGCTACCCAAATTTTCTTAGGCCTATTCTTGTTGGGAGGTCCTAAGAACATGACTTTCATCTTTCCACTAGAATCCTTTCTAAGCATGTAGTGAGCATTGAAGGCAAAAGGTCTAGCATGCTTGAGCAAGGGTTGTGGTGGTGGAGTTTGGTACTCATGAGCAAAGTGGCCTTCTTGTCCACACTCAAAGCATCTCTTTGGCTTTGTCTTTGACTTGTGTTGTTGTTGCACTTGAGCCTTCTTCTCTTGGTTTGCCAAGTACCCAATGCCACTTCTATCCATCTTCATGATGGTGTTCATAAGTAGCTCACTTTGAAGATGCTTGCCTCTTGTGAACTTGCTCAATCCAATCTTGAGATGCTCTTTCTCCAACTTAAGCTTCTTGTTTTCTTCCTTAAGAGCATCATTGTTCTTCTCTTCCTTGAGCTTCTTGTTTTCTTCTTTGAGCTTCTCATTCTCAATAATCAAATCACCATCATGATCAAGAGTTTCTAGTGCAATGGTGTTGTGGCTTTTGATCTCTTCAAGATCTTTCTTGAGCTTTGCATTGTCATTCTTGAGCTTGACAAACTCATCATAATCATTGGCCTCAACCACTTGCTTGCCCTTGCTACTAGAACTTTGCTCAATGCTCTCAATGATCAAATCATCACATGATATAGCTATATCAATCTTAACAACATCGTTAGTAGCATCATGTGGTTCATTGGATAATAATTCTTAAGCAATGACAAGATTATCATGATTAATCTTAAGTGTAGTATATTCTTCTTTTTGCTTGTTGTGGCTAGTGATGAGCTCTTTGTGCACCCACTCAAGTTTATCATGTTTATCTTTAAGCTCTTTCTTAGAAGATTTGAGCTCCTTGAGTTTGGATGACATAGCATCATTTGCTTCTCTAAGCTCAACACTAGCCTTTTCCGCTATACCACATTTTGCTAAAAGTGCATCATTTTTAGCCTCAAGCTTTTCATTCTTAGCTCTAGTCTTTATAATGATCTTAGTGTATTGTTTTAGCAATCTAGCAAGATCATCATAAGTAGGTGATTCATATTCATCATCATCACTATCGCTATCATCATTACTAGCATGTTCATCACCACTACTATCATCATCATTTGATACCTTGCGTTCACCCTTGGCCATAAGGCATAGGTGTGTAGAGGATGATGGTGGTGGTGGCGGTGAAGATGATGAGTCAATAATAATGGCGGCCACCTTCTCATTATCACTATCATCATCGGATGATCCACTAGATGAATCAATTTCCGTGAGCTAATCACCAACGGTGTATGCCTTTCCACTCTTCTTTTTCTTGTGGAAGTCCTTCTTGCCATCTCTCTTCTTGTATGGCTTGTCTTTCTTCTTCTCATCTTCATCACTTGAGTCATCTTTCTTGCCCTTGTTCTTGTTCTTTAACTTGTCTTTCTTGGGCTTTGTGCATTGGTGAGCTAGATGACCAAGTTCTCCACAATTGTAGCAATCCATCTCAGAGATTGGCTTTCTTCTAGAGCTTGTGAAGAACTTCTTCTTCTTGCCATTGAACTTGATGCCACTTTTGTTGAGCTTCTTTAGCATCTTGGTAGTTTTCTTCACCATGAGAGCAAGGCTTGCATCATCAAATTCATCATCACTTGAGCTCTCATACTCAAGCCTTGCTTTGCCCTTTTCTTGGCTAGCTTTGAATGCTAAATCTTTTTCTTTCTTCTTTGTAGAGGATGAGCCATCTTGAGGTGTGATGTGCATGTACATCTCATGAGCATTGATCTTTCCCAAGATTTGTGTCGGTGTAGTGGTGGAAAGATCACCTTGATGTAGCACGGTCACAATATGCCCATATTTATCAATGGAGAGGACACTCAAGATCTTTCTTACAACATCGGATGGTTGCATTTGAGTGAGTCCAAGCCCATTGACTTACTCTACAAGAACATTCAAACATGAATACATTTCATTAGCACATTCTTTGGGAAGCATTTCAAAAGAGTTAAGCTTTTTCATGACAAGATGATAGTGTTCCTCACGCTCACTCTTTGTTCCCTCATGGAGTGCACAAACATCTGACCATAGTGCATGGGCCTCTTTGTGGTTCCTCACCCAGTTGAACACATCTTTACAAAGGCCTCTAAATATGGTGTTTCTAGCCTTTGCATTCCATTTTTCGTAGTTCAACTCATCGCCTTGTGGGTGTGCAGCATCCTGAGGTTTTGGGAACCCTTGTGAGGCGGCTCTAAGTATTCCAACATCTAGAGCTTCTAGATACGCCTCCATGCGAATTTTCCAATATGGAAAATCATCTCCCTCGAAGATAGGAGGAGGTCCATCCCCGTGAGACATCTTTCACTAGGTGGTTAAGCCTAAATACATGAGCATGAGGCTTTGATACCAATTGAAAGGATCAAGATGCCCAAGAGGGGGGGGGGTGAATTGGGCTAATTCTAAATTTCTTTGCAATAATTAAATCCTGTGGTTAGCCCAATTAACCCCTTGTGCCTAGAAAGTGTTTCTAATTATTCTACCGCACAAAAGACTTACAACCTAAGTTCCAATCCTACTCTAGCATGACAATTCTATGAATGTGAAGTCAAGAATTGAATTGCTCAAAGTAAATAGAGAGGGAGGAACGCAGCGATGTTTTGCCGAGGTATCGGAGAGTCGTCACTCCCCACTAGTCCTCATTGGAGCGCCCGCGCAAGGGTGTATCTCCCCCTTGTCTGTGCAAGGATCAAGTGCTCTCTATAGGTTGATTCTTCGACACTTCATCGTGGTGAATCACCCACAACCGCTCACAACTTGAGTTGGGTCATCCACAAGCTCTCCGGATGATCACCAAGCTCCCAATCACCACCAAGCCATCTAGGTGATGGCGATCACCAAGAGTAACAAGCATGAACTCTCACTTGACCATGACAAGTCTAATGAGAAGGGTGGATGCACACTTTGCTACTCTTGATCTTACTAATGAGGGCTCTCTTTGGGATTCTCAAATCTCAATCACCTCACTAGGACCTTGCTCTTCTTGGCACTCTCTAAGGTGTTTCTCAGCTATTGGAATAAGCAAAAGTACCCCCACACATGATTGGAGGTTGTATTTATAACACCGGCTGAAAAATGAACCGTTATGTGCCTCTGTGGGGTGACCAGATGCCCCGGTCATGTTGACCAGACACTCTAGTCAGTACACCCCAAACTCCAGTGGTTAAGTGTTGACCGGACATGTCCGGTCATGTTTTCCCCTCAAAGGAACCTTACTGATGTCGACCAAATGCTGGACCCCCAGCATCTGGTCACTTGCTGAGCAGCATTCAGTCAGTAGCCAGAACCTGATTAGCATCCGGTCAGCATTGATCGGACGCGTCCGATCAGGATTCTCCCTCTCTAGGACCTTACTGGAGTCGACCGGACGCTAGCCCTCAGCGTCCGATCACTTTTAGATGCTTTCACCTTGGTCAAATGAACTGACCGGACCCTAAGCTAGCGTCCAGTCACATCGAAGCCAACATCCGGTCAGTATTTGACCCTTCATTCACTTCCAACTCTCGATCATATGTGAATGAAGTTTGCTCCATTGGATCAAAGGGCTGTTAAGGAGCTACCTAGTGCTAGATTTAGTAAGTGTGCACCACACCTAACTCACTAGACTCACCTAGGTCAAGCTACCCATTCATACCCCCCTTAATAGTATGGCCAAAGGAAAAAACAAAGTCCTAAACTACTCTAAGTGTCTCTCCAACTCCAATCGACACTTAGAACTAGTCCATCCTTAACCTTGTCGTCCATCCTTTGAAAACTGAAATGATTTCCATCGTAGGGGCATGACAACCATAATTGCCCAATCGATCTCCATTACCGTGTCCTAACTTAATTACCTCTGCAAAACACACATTAGTCACAGTAATCACGTATTGTCATTAATCACCGAAACCCAACTAGGGGCCTAGATGCTTTTAGTGTCGAATACAATTTTTGAGCCTATGGTACATTCAACGCAAACCATCCACCTAACTTGCGTCAAGATTACTACCATCTCAAAATGGACCAAAATGAGTTTCCACTTGACCCACATCACGTAGGAGTACCATCGGGTTCGTCCAAAATGATTTCTAGGCCGATGGTACGTTCGACGCAAATCGTTCACCTATCTTGCGTCGAGATTAACACTATCTACAAATGGACATAAATGAGCTTGCACTCCATCATGTAGGAGTATCATCGGGTGTTCCCAAAATGATTTCCATGCTGGTGGTACATTCAGCTCAAACCGTGCACCTATCTTGCGCCGAGATTAACACAATTTCCAAACCAACCAAAACGAGCTTTCACTTCACCCATGTCACCTAGGAGTAGCATCGGGTGTGCCTAAAGTAGTTTTCCATGCCTGTGGTACATTCAGCCCAAACCGCGCACCTATCATGTGTGGAGATTAACACTATCTCCAAACAGACTGAAACAAGCTTCCACATGACCCACGTCACCTAGAAGTACCATCGGGTGTGCCCAAAATGATTTCCATGCCCATGGTACGTTCGGCGCTAACCGTGCACCTATCTTGCACCGAGATTAACACTATCTCCAAATAGATTTAAATGAGCTTCTGCTTGATCCACGTCAAATAGGAGTACCATCAGATGCATCCAAAATGATTTCTGACCCTATGGTACGTTTGGCACAAACTATGCACCTATCTTGCATTGAGATTAACACTATCTCCAAATAGACTAAAATGAGCTTCCACTAGACCTTTGTCACCGAGGAGTACCATCGGGTGTGCCCAAAGTGATTTTAGAGCCAATGGTACATTCGGCACAAATCGTGCACCTATCTTGCGTCGAGATTAACACAATCTCCAAGCAGACCAAAATGAGCTTCCACTTGTTCCATGTCACCTTGGAGTACTATCACGTGCGTCCAAAATGATTTCTAAGCCTATGGTACATTCAATTCAAACCATGCACCTATCTTGTGCCCAAATTAACATTATCTCCAAATAGACCAAAACAAGCTTCCACTTGACCGACATCTCCAAGCAGTACCTTTAGATGCATCAAAAATGATTCTCGAGCCTATGGAACGTTCGACGCAAACCCTGCATCTCACTTGCATTGAGATTCACAGTATCTCCAAATGGACTAAAATCAGCTTCCACTTGACCCACATCACATAGCAGTACCATCGGGTGCGTCCAAAATGAATTCTAGACCTATGGTTTGTTTATCACAAATCATGCACCTATCTTGCGTTGAGATTAACACTATCTCCAAATGGACAAAAATGAGCTTCCACTTGACCAACATCACGTAGGAGTACCATTGGATGTGCCCAAAAACATTTCCATGCCCATGGTACATTTGACGCAAACTATGCCCCTACCTTGAGCCGAGATTAACACTATCTCCAAATAGACCAAAACAAGCTTCCACATGACCCATGTCACCTAGTAGTACCATCAGGTGTGCCCAAAATGATTTCCATGCCTGTGGTACGTTCGACGCTAACCGTGCACCTATCTTGCGCCGAGATTAACACTATCTCCAAACAGATTTAAACAAGCTTCTACTTGATCCACATCACCTAGGAGTACCATCAGATGCATCCAAAATGAATTCTGAGCCTATGGTATGTTTGGCACAAACTATGCACCTATCTTGCATTGAGATTAACACTATCTCCAAACAGACTGAAATGAGCTTCCACTAGACCTTTGTCACCGAGGAGTACCATCGGGTGTGCACAAAGCGATTTTAGAGCCAATGGTACATTCGGTGCAAACCATGCACCTATCTTGTGTTGAGATTAACACTATCCCCAAGTAGGCTGAAAGGAGCTTCCACTTGGCCCATGTCACCTTGGAGTACCATCATGTGCGTCCAAAATCATTTCTGAGCCTATGGTATGTTCAACGCAAACCATGCACCTATCTTGTGCCCATATTAACACTATCTCCAAATAGACTAAAACAAGCTTCCACTTGACCCACATCACCAAGGGGTACCTTCGGATGCGTCAAAAACCATTGTCGAGCCTATGGAACATTCGACGCAAACTATGCATCTAATTGGCATCGAGATTCACACTATCTCCAAATGGACCAAAATGAGCTTCCACTTGACCCACATCACATAGCAGTACCATCGGGTGCGTCCAAAACAATTTCTAGGCCTATGGTATGTTCATCGCAAACAATGCACCTATCTTGCATCGAGATTAGCACTATCTCCAAATGGACCAAAATGAGCTTCCACTTGGCCAACATCACGTAGGAGTACCATCGGATGTGCCCAAACTGATTTCCATGCCCATGGTACATTCGACGCAAACCATGCACCTACCTTGCATCGAGATTAACACCATCTCCAAATGGACCGAAACAAGCTTCCACTTAACCCACATCACGTAGGAGTACCATCGGGCGCATCCAAAATGATTTATGGGCCCATGGTACGTTCGGCACAAAGCTTGCACCTATCTTGCACCGAGATTAACACTATTTCTAAATAGACCAAAACAAGCTTCCACTTTATCCACATCACCTAAGAGTACCATCGGATGTGCCCAAAATGATTTCTATTCCCATAGTACTTTTGGTGCAAACCGTGCACCAATCTTGCATCAAGATTAAAACTATCTCCAAATAGACTAAAATGAGCTTCCACTTTACCTTCATCACCTAGGAGTACCATTGGGTGTGCCCAAAGTGATTTTGGAGCCTATCGTACATTCAATGCAAACTATGCACCTATCTTGTGTCGAGATTAACACTATCTCCAAATGGACCAAAATGAGATTCCACTTGACCCACATCACCTATGAGGACCATCATGTATGTCCAAAATGAATTCTGAGCCTATGGTACGTTACACGCAAACCTTGCACCAAACTTGCACTGAGATTAACACTATCTCTAGACAAACAAAAACAAGCTTCTACTTGACCCACATCACCAAGGAGTACCTTCGCATGTGTCGAAAACAATTTTCGAGCCTATGGTACATTCAACGCAAACCATCCACCTAACTTGCATCGTGATTACAACCATCTCAAAATGGACCAAAATGAGCTTCCAATTGACCCACATCACGTAGGAGTACCATCAGGTGCGTCCAAAATGATTTCTGGGCCTATGGTACGTTCGACGCAAATCATTCACCTATCTTGTGTTGAGATTAACACTATCTACAAATGGACATAAATGAGCTTGCACTTGACCAACATCATGTAGGAGTATCATCGGGTGTTCCCAAAATGATTTCCATGCCGGTGGTACATTCAGCGCAAACCATGCACCTATCTTGCACCGAGATTAACACAATTTCCAAACTGACCAAAATGAGCTTTCACTTCACCCATGTCACCTAGGAGTAGCATTGGGTGTGCCTAAAATGGTTTTCCATGCCCATGGTACATTCGGCCCAAACCATGCACCTATCATGTGCGGAGATTAACACTATCTCCAAACAGACTGAAACAAGCTTCCACATGACCCACGTCACCTAGGAGTAGGGATGAAAACGGATCGGATACGGATGGATATCACCGATATTACATTTGTTTTCATATTTCTGTTCGGATTCGGATTCGAATACGGATAGTGTCAACTATGTCGGATAGGATACGATTGGATATCGACATCATAAATATGCGATTTTAGTATTCGGATACGGATACGGTATCGGATGTTGGATATCCGGACTCGGATACGGACAGATCTCAACCCCTCTAAACGGATTTGGTTTCGAATACGGTCGGAAAATATCCATACCATTTTCATCCCTACCTAGGAGTACCATCGGGTGTGCCCAAAATGATTTCCATGCCCATGGTATGTTCAGCGCTAAATGTGCACCTATCTTGCACTAAGATTAACACTATCTCCAAACAGATTTAATCGAGCTTCTGCTTGATCCACATCACCTTGGAGTACCATCAGATGCATCCAAAACAATTTCTAAGCCTATGATACGTTTGGCACAAACTATGCATATATCTTGCATTGAGATTAACACTATCTCCAAATAGACTGAAATGAGCTTCCACTAGACCTTTGTCACCGAGGAGTACCATCGGGTGTGCCCAAAGTGATTTTAGAGCATGTGGTACATTCAGCGCAAACTGTGCACCTATCTTGCATCGAGATTAACACAATCTTCAAGCAGACCAAAATGAGCTTCCACTTGTCCCATGACACCTTGGAGTACCATCATGTGCATCCAAAATGATTTCTAAGCCTATGGTACGTTCAATTCAAACCATGAACCTATCTTGTGCCCAGATTAATATTATCTCCAAATAGACCAAAACAAGCTTCCACTTGACACACATGACCAAGGAGTACCTTCGGATGCGTAAAAAATGATTCTCGAGCCTATGGAACGTTTGACGCAAACCATGGATCTAACTTGCATTGAGATTCACACTATCACCAAATGGTCTAAAATCAGCTTCCACTTCACCCACATCACGTAGCAGTACCATCGGGTGCGTCCAAAATGATTTCTAGGCCTATGGTATGTTTATCACAAATCATGCACCTATCTTGCGTCGAGATTAACACTATCCCCAAATGGACCAAAATGAGCTTGCACTTGACCAACATCACATAGGAGTACCATCGGATGTGCCCAAAATGATTTCCATGCCCATGGTACATTCGATGCAAATCGTGCACCTACCTTGAGCCGAGATTAACACTATCTCCAAATGGATCAAAACAAGCTTCCACTTAACCCACATCACATAGGAGTACCATCAAGTGCATCCAAAATGATTTATGGGCTTATGGTACGTTAGGCGCAAAGCGTGCACCTATCTTGCCCTTAGATTAACACTATCTCCAAACAGACCAAAATGAGCTTCCACTTAATCCACATCACATAGGAGTACCATCGGATGTGCCCAAAATGATTTCCATTCCCATGGTACTTTCGGTGCAAACCGTGCACCAATGTTGCGTCAAGATTAAAACTATCTCCAAATAGACTGAAATGAGCTTCCACTTAACCTTCATCACCTAGGAGTACCATCGGGTGTGCCCAAAGCGATTTCGGAGCCTATGGTACATTCAATGCAAACTGTGCACCTATCTTGTGTCTAGATTAACACTATCTCCAAACAGACCGAAACGAGGTTCCACTTGACCCACATCACCTAGGAGTACCATCATGTGCATCCAAAATGGTTTCTTAGCCTATGGTATGTTCAACACAAACCTTGCACCTAACTTGCACTGAGATTAACACTATCTCCAGATAGACCAAAACAAGCTTCTACTAGACCTACATCACCAAGGAGTACCTTCGGATGTGTCAAAAACAATTTTTGAGCATATGGTACGTTCAACGCAAACCGTGCACCTAACTTGTGTTGAGATTAACACCATCTCCAAACGGACCAAAACGAGCTTCCACTTGACCCACATCATGTAGGAGTACCATCGGGTGCGTCCAAAACGATTTCTCGGCCTATGGTATGTTCGACACAAATCGTTCACCTATCTTGCGTCGAGATTAACACTATCTCAAAATGGTCAGAAATGAGCTTGCACTTGACCAACATCAAGTAGGAGTACCATCGGGTGTGCCCAAAATGATTTCCATGCCCATGGTACATTCAGCGCAAACTGTGCACCTATCTTGCGCCGAGATTAACACTATCTCCAAATGGACCAAAACGAGCTTCCACTTGACCCACATTACCAAGGAGTAGCATTGGGTGTGCCTAAAATGATTTTCCATGCCTGTGGTACATTCAGCGCAAACCATGCACCTATCTTGCGTTGAGATTAACACTATCTCCAAACAGACCGAAACAAGCTTCCACATGACCCACATCACCTAGGAGTACCATCGTGTCTGCCTAAAATGATTTCCGTGCCTGTAGTACATTTGGCGCAAACCATGCACCTATCTTGCACCGAGATTAACACTATCTCCAAACAGATTTAAACGAGTTTCTGCTTGATCCACATCACCAAGGAGTGCCATCAAATGCATCCAAAATGATTTCTTAGCCTATGGTATGTTTGGCACAAACTATGCACCTATCTTGCATTTAGATTAACACTATCTCCAAACAGACTGAAACGAGCTTCCACTAGACCTTCGTCACCGAGGAGTACCATCGGGTGTGCCCAAAGCGATTTTAGATTCTATGGTGCATTCGGCACAAACCGTGCACCTATCTTGTGTCGATATAACACTATCTCCAAACAGACCAAAATGAGCTTCCACTTGACCCACGTCACCTTGGAGTACCATCATGTGCGTCCAAAATAATTTCTGAGCCTATGGTACGTTCAACGCATACCATGCACCTATCTTGTGCCCTGATTAACACTATCTCCAAATAGACCAAAACAAGCTTCCACTTGACCCACATCACCAAGGAGTACCTTTGGATGTGTTGAAATGATTCTTGAGCCTATGGAATGTTCGACGCAAACCATGCATGTAACTTGCATCGAGATTCACACTATCTCCAAATGGACCGAAACGAGTTTCCACTTGACCCACATCACGTAGCAGTACCATTAGGTGCATCCAAAATGATTTCTAGGCCTATGGTATGTTCATCGCAAATCATGCACCTATCTTGCGTCGAGATAACACTACCTCCAAATAGACTGAAATGAGCTTTCACTTGACCCACGTCACCTTGGAGTACCATCATGTGCGTCCAAAACAATTTCTGAGCCTATGGTACATTCAACGCATACCATGCACCTATCTTGTGCCCTGATTAACACTATCTCCAAATAGACCAAAACAAGCTTCCGCTTGAGCCACATCACCAAGGAGTACCTTCGGATGCATTGAAAATGATTCTTGAGCCTATGGAACGTTTGACGCAAACCATGCATGTAACTTGCATCGAGATTCACACTATCTCCAAATGGACCAAAACGAGCTTTCACTTGACCCACATCACGTAGCAGTACCATCGAGTGTGTCCAAAATGATTTCTAGGCCTATGGTATGTTCATCACAAATTGTGCACCTATCTTGCGTCAAGATTAACACTATCTCCAAATGGACCAAAATGAGCTTCCACTTGACCAACATCATGTTGGAGTACCATCGGATGAGCCAAAATGATTTCCATGCCCATGGTACATTCAACGCAAATTGTGCAACTACCTTGCGCCGAGATTAACACTATCTCCAAATAGACCAAAACAAGCTTCCACTTAACCCACATCACGTAGGAGTACCATCGGGTACATCCAAAATGATTTCTGGGCCTATGGTACGTTCGGCGCAAAGCGTGCACCTATCTTATGCCAAGATTAACACTATCTCCAAATAGACCGAAACAAGCTTCCAGTTGATCCACGTCACCTAGGAGTACCATCGGGTGTGCCCCAAATGATTTCCATTCTCGTGGTACGTTCAGTGCAAACCGTGCACCAATCTTGCGTCGAGATTAAAACTATTTCCAAATAGACTGAAACGAGCTTCCACTTTCATCACCTAGGAGTATCATCGGGTGTGCCCAAAGCGATTTTGGAGCCTAAGGTACATTCAATGCAAACTATGCACCTATCTTATGTCAAGACTAACACTATCTCCAAATGGACCAAAATGAGGTTACCTCCTATTTTCCTAGGGGAATCATATAGGAGTTGGTAGTGGCCCCTAGGTCATCGACCGCCTAGTTAGCCTGTGGAGCTAGTGGCCATGATCTCGAGCTTCGAGGTCATGGCTCCTACCGGTTTGGATGGCCTCTAAGTCAAGGCCTCTATCGTGGATCCCATCCCGTAGTGGGTAGAATCATACATGAATCTTGTTGGAACATATTTGGATGGTGGGTCGCTGTACTGGTAGTCACCGCCATGCAGTGTTGTCTTATCGGTGCTGCATGGCACAGGGATGGTGTCTGACTGAACCGAGGTGACCACTGTCCCCTTGGTCCTTACAGGGTTAGTGTGGCATGTCTACTCTTATCAGAGTGTGCATGCTTGGCTAGGCTTGATGTCTCCCCGTTCCTCCTAGGGGTCGAGGCAATGGAGAGGTCATGAGTCTCTTGTGTGTAGTGTGACTAAGGCAGAAGGGAGGGGTCATGGCTTCCCCTAGCCTTGGTGTCTAGACTGGTTGACTTAGCTTAGCTAGGCCTCGGTCGTTCAGGCCTTTGCTAGCTGATGTATCGTGGGTCGCTCGGCCTGCTAACTAATTGGTTCCTTGAGACACCGAGGATCATAACCCCGACAGCAGCACTTTCACCATCAAAGGAGTTACCAAGGATGCCATATTACTTCGCCTCTTCCCATTTTCACTTTTGAGGAAGATGAAGCAATGGTTCTATGCCAATAAAGACAAAAAGAACACATGGGCAAATTGCTCCAATGCCTTCCTATTAAAGTTCTTTCCCATGGGCAAAACCAACGCTCTACATGGAAGAATTTCAAGCTTTCAGCAGCAACATGTTGAATCTATCCCTGAGGCATGGGAATGTTTTCAAGACTATATATCAGAATGTCCTCATCATGGTATGGAGAATTGGCTTCTAATGCAGACTTTCTACCATGGGTTGACTAACAACACTCATGAGAATATGGATGCTGCTGCTAGAGGATCGTTCTTATCACTCACAATCCCACAAACAATAGCTCTTATTGAGAAGATGGCCTCCTACCAAGGATGGTCTGAAGAACATCTTCAACCCTACAAGAGAGGTGGAGGTATGCATCAACTCAAGAAGGTAGACATGCTATCTAAAAAGATGGATCTGCTAATGAAGAGACTCAAAGACCGAGCCAATGAGAAGCAAGCTGTCATGCACATTCATGATTCTTGCAAGACATGTGAAGAATATGGAAACATTAGGCATTCAGGGAACATGTGAAGAATGTGGAAACATTATGCATTCAGGGATCAACTGTCTTGAAACCCAAGAGGATGTGAACTTCATCAACAACAACAGCTATCGTCCTCAACAAAATCAAGGATGGGGCTAAAAATAGAGGCCTAATTACCAAGGTAACTATCAAGGCAATAATTTCAATAATCAACCATCCTTGAAAGACTTAGTCTATGGACAAGCTAAAATATGGAAGGTTTATCTAGAAAATTAGCTTTGAATGATAAAGTCATAGAAAATGTAAATAATAGAATGGATAGCTTCTCTTCAGCCATTAAAAACTAGCATAGCTTTAATAAAATAATAGAAGCACAAATAGCTCAGCTGGTAGCTGTTATTCCTTCAACCAACAAAGGTAAGATTCCAAACCAGCCGGAAGATCCTAAAACTACGAAAATCTTGTCGAGATTCATAATACAGAATTTTACAAAGAACCATCAAGCGGAGGATGGTGAGATTATTCCTTGCCCATCAAGAAAGGTGATCTAGGAAGACCCATCATCCTCATATGGATTGGACCGCATGAGTTCCAAGAAGTTGTTTGCGACTTTGGAACAAGTGTTAACATTATGCCACATGTAATTTATGAGAAAATTCATGGAGCACCTTTGCTCTATACAACCATGCATTTACATCTTGTAGATCAATCACTCTGCTACCCCAAGGGAATTCTTGAAGATATCTATGTATGGGTCAGATGTTCGTATGTACCTATGGACTTCATGGTTTTGGACACCGGCCGAGATATAAGGGCACCCATTATTTGGGGTCAACCTTTCCTAAGCACTAAAAAAAGCCATCATCTATGCTGATAGTGCCAAAATCTACTTCACTATTCATGATAGAAAGGAGAATTTTACTTTTAAGAATCATATATTACATTCCCATAGCCATCCGCAGGTATAGACTCTGAGTGAGCACACAACCAGCAAGAAGAAGAACAATCAAAGAGCAAGGAAGTTTAGGGCCATGCAGCCAAGGAATGAATCAATCAAGATGGTCAACACACTTCGATTGGAGTACGACCATCTCCTTGCTTCACTGTTCCTTACCAAGAAGGAAGATCTAGGCGTACAACAATCGAGTGTACAATTGGACAAAGAATCTTTCACTACACCTTCTATGATCCTAGATCAGGTGTCAACATAATGTCCAAGGTAACATATGATAACTTGTTTGGAGAACCTTTGTTCCCTACATATATGCAATTACAGATGTCGGACCAAACAATCCGATTTTCAGAGGGAATAGCAAAAGACATCATGGTTAAGATACAAGGTAACTATGTTCCTGTAGACTTCATGATTCTTGACATGGGAGAAGAAGAAGTGCCTATCATCCTTGGAAGACCATTCCTCAATAGCACCAACATGACCATCTATGTCGGATCAGGACAAATCCACTTCTAATTTCCGAGATGGAAGGTAAGATGCAATTTCCATAGTTATACAACTTATGAATAGGCGAAGAAGATCCATTCCAAGAGAAGACATCGATCAACCCTATGCCGAAGGAATCAACTCCCAAAGAATAAAGAAGAAGGACAAGTTGAGAATGATGAATCCACTACACCAAAGTCAAATCCACAACCCAAACAGGAGTGGAAGAAGAAAGGTGGCATCATCATTAGAGTCACTGTTGACGTGTGGGAGTGCAAATATAATATTAAGGATTCTGCAAGCACATAGAACATTTGTGTAGCATTTCATCAGGAGTATTTTAGGTATCGTTATTTATATTTTACCACAGGGAAATAATGGAGTAAAGATTTATTGAGTAATAAAAGAATATCTATCAATCAACATACCAGCATAGCTAGAGCAGGGGTGAATGTAATGATAGGCATTAGGCATAATGGCACTCAGGGGATAGACCATTAATGATAGGTGTAATAACTTGAGTGTATAGTGGGTGAGGTAGATTCCTATGATATTCTTACTACAAGTATATGTACTTAGTGATAGCAAAAGATTAACTCCATGTTCATACATAAGGGAGATTACTAAGGAAAAGCACAAAAAGAGTATGCTATTCTGTGTAGTCAGGTCCTACTTGGCCTACAGATGGAGGTGGACTACAAAGGACCCAACAAGGTTATAGTCACCCTCATGATCTACCATCGGTCCGGAATGCAGGGTGCATACGTAGGCAAACCATTGTATAAGCACCACGCTTACACATAGTTGGCCACTCAATCCTAATTAATCAAGGCTAGGTTGAGTGCTATACGAACCTATGCATGAATATAAGATAACTTTAACTACTTCTAAGCATATAAACATCATAAGCATAACCTTGTAAATAAGAATATAACATGAAGCATTGTAGTCTCATAAGATATGAAAGTGTAGATACAATGCTTACTAAGCCTCCGAGACTAGATCCAGAATCTGGACATGAATCCACTTGACCCTAACTCTCAAGATACTAATCTACTACATTAGAGAATCTACTAGTCATTGGTTGCTACCCGTTAGCAATAGGTTCTGCTTGCATAGCTTCCATAGCTTCCTATGAAATTCAATCAGTAAAACATTAGGTTACAGATAGTGGAAGAGGACATCAATTGAAAACCCAAGGGATTAATTCATAACAAGTAATGCATAGGACTTCCTTAGCCTGCTACTGATAGAGATTACATAAGCACAATGTACAGGTACCATATTGATTGGTGTAAAATTACAACTACAAAATTAAATGATGTTGCCACATTAGGCTCCTGTTGTGTTTCCTTCTTTTATGGCAATGGCTTCAATGGATTTCAAGGAAAACAAATGAAGGTACTTACAACTACTGCTCTTACAGCATTGCTCAGGCCCTTTTTCATACTGGTATGGAAGTCCTTGAAGACTTCCACAGCATTAACATCTTCATTAGGTTGACCATGTTGTTCAAGTCCTGGATCATCATGTTGTTCACCAAGTCCTTGATCATGCTCTGCGGCTTTCCTCTTGTTCTCCCTCTATTCACATTACACATGAGTTTCTGTTTATATTTATACAAAGGCAAGAGTAACAATAAAACACAACCACCACTTACAAATGTTTGTAGCTAGACAACATAGGACCAAGATCATGTAGACTGGTGGTACTTCACTTTTGCACGGTTTTGCTTGTTTGTCTAACATATTTCCTATAGCTTCATTTGTGTTAGACTATAGAACATGTAGACAATAGCAAGACTAGATAGGAAATTGATCGGTTCACACTCCTTGTTCTTAGCACTAGACCAAATCTTAACAAATTCACACCACTATGCATCGGTCATGGATGGGACTACAGAGGTCGTACGGATCTGATTAGCAGGGATGCCATTGAAGTAGGTTTGCTTCAACCTATAGCATGGCTATCGTATCCCAGACTGCAATACATTCTAGCATGCTTCTTGTGTTGGTTGGTGAGCCTTGTTAATTGTCACAGAACCGACCAATTTATAAGAGCACAAGTACAAAAACAATCGCCGAAACGATCAAATTCTCGAACTTGAGCCCATATAAACCCGATAGTCAACCGAAATCTCATAGGATTTCAAACCAACTTGCATACAACCAAGATCATAGTAATTCAACATAACATATCGTATGTTACAATATTTCACAGACGTTCGCAAATAGATTACATCATCATAGCGTCATCGTCATTACAAAACAAGTCTTGTAAAACATGCGGAAGCAAATAGTTTAACTTACACACCCGAGTTCAAATACACATATTGGTTCACTGATCACATCCCGCAAAAGCATTCAGATAAGAGAACAGAGATCATGCCCATGATCTAGTCCTCATCACCCGCCGGGTGGAGACAATACTTACAGAATCCCTGATATAGAAGGTCATCTACAATAAAAGGGAATAAACCCTGAGTATGGGAATGTACTCAGCTAGACTTACCCATCGAAAACCAAACAAATGACACCAAGGATTATGCATAGCTTAATGTAGTGGATCTGGCCGACACTTTCTTTTTGCAGAAAAGCATAAGTAATAATGATCAACTCTTAACCTAAACTAGCAGTGACTTTTAGCCATTAACCTGTCAACTATATTAGCACCTGTACTAAGCAATCATTTTATTAGGGTGCAAACATTAATAACCATATCAAGTATTCATTGTGGCAACCTTATCATCATCTTCCATTTAACCATATCGTTAAATTAATTGAATCTACATTGCCGCTGCTCAGTCAAGTTCTCACTATATAGGAGAGATGGCAATTCGAATCGATTCCTATCTAGCTAGAGGGGTATTCCTAAACACAAACCCTGCTTCCCCCATCAGGGTCGCAAACAAGTCACCTTTGGTACAACCCAGGAGTCGTGAGTCCGAACAGATCGACATTCTCAGAGAACCACTCTGCCAAGGTTGTTCGGGACTCTAATCCACCTTGGACTTATGCTAATGGCTCTCCACACATCCTTACTACCTCCAGAATGCACACCAGTGCTCACATCCCCGGCCTGAGTTGAGCTACTAGGCTTCACGGTTGGAACGACTTATCCGGCTAGCTAAGTGTTAGGCTACGTTCAACATGACATGAGGACGTACAGCGTATTGGTCCTTAAACGACTCAGACGGAGTCACTATGTTCAAACCTACACAAGACCCCGCTCGGTCTTAATTCATTATTCACATGGTTCTTTTCCACGATAGCAAATATTGCCAACCGTGATCCACCTCATCCTAAAGCTTGCAGGTGACAGAAAATCACCTGACTTCTACCGCACTAAGCATGGCTAAGCATTTAACCTGTCCTGAACTTAAATAGGATTCTAGTGCGATATCTAGACAAGGAAGGATATATAATGCAGCAATTGGTTCCAACCAATTCCTATACTTAATGCATCATTAATAATAAAAGATACTCAATGTATTTGTAAAAACATGGGAGGCTTAATATGCTCCGGGGCTTGCCTTTCAGGAAAGAGGAAGGCTGGTGGTCAGGGCACTAGGGCAACTCCTCCGCGGCGGCTGCTTCATCGGCTTCCTGCACCTCGGGTTCCTCCTCCTGGTTGGTTCCCTCGAACTCCAGCAACGTCACTCCCTCCGGCACACCTATTGCATGAATGCGCAAGATAAATATCATGGATGCACATGAACGAATGTCCGGGATGCTCGGGGAATGCACATGTTCGCTGTAGTTAGCATATTCCAACTTAAGCCCTATTCAACTCACTTTCACTTACCAAGTTTATACAACCTAATGTATAATTGCTCATCTTCAGTTAATGACCTAGCACCTGCACCTAAGCATATTCTCAAGTTAGGCTAACCCCTAAACAAACAACGAGAACATTGCATCAAGCATACACTCAAGCATTTGTATTTTAGAAAAATGAAGACTATGTAGCGGTACAGTAAACTAGCCATAACTGGAGATTTATAAATCCAATTGACATGCAACCAGACAATATGGAAAGCTTATGAAATTGTCTACAATTCATTTTCAGACCACAAAGCATGATTCAAACCTTTACCAGGTCGAATTCATCAATCAACAGAACTCTGTCCACACAAGACAGAGAGTAAGAAAAACTGGAACCTAACTTTAAACAGCTGTAGTTTCTAAACTATTGGGCCAAATGCCCTCAAATTTTGACAGGAGCTAGATACATAAATTATCTACAACTCATGTATTCACCACATTCACAGAAAATCAAAATATCATGGGGAACTTTCTAAAGTCCCCAGATCTGTCCCGAGGGACATAATGCAAACAAGATAATTAATAACTTATGATGTAAACACATAATTGGACAAAACTAACTTTACTCACATGTCACTCATATCACAAGAACACCAGAAAGTAGGGTGTTCATCACCAAAACATTTCTTTTAATACCTTTCTTAATGTATTTAATTAATTAGAGGAAATAGAAAACATATATGAAAGCTACACCATTAAATCTCTAAAAATTACAGTAGATACTACATGCTCTAAGTAGACTACCATATAAATTTCACACCAATTGAGTAAGTATAACAACCTACACAAAAATGTTAAGGCATAATGGCTTAAAATGGCATAATTAGGAAACCTTAGTGAAAAGTGTCAAGCAACAGATTTCATATTTTTCTTAGCATCCTTAAGGTACTAGGATACTACCCACCAAGTTTCATGGTCATAGGATTCCTAGATAATTTACAAAAATTCATACAAGTATCAATCAGTGATAAAAGGAAAATCTATAACTCACAAACCATACATGCAATGACTCTCAAATTTTAACCAGAGCTTCTACTAAACAAGACCAGCTTACCCACAAAATTTCATAATTTTTGGATCATAGAAACTCAAGATACAATTCAAACAAGTTTGCATGCATTTGAAAACACATTTCAAGTTCCTATTTAATTCATCCAAAATTTCTACATCATATGCTCATATCATATTTTTCTTAAATACTAGACCTCACTGTGAGTCTAACAAAATTTGAATCATAACATTTGGATCTACACATTTGGAGTTACAAAATTCACAAAACAGCATTCAAATCAGCAATTTTGAACTAGCCCTTTGAACAACAGTAACTGACGCGTGGGACCTGGGTGTCAGCCGGACCCATAGGTCAGCGACAATGAAACAGGGGAGGCGCACGCGACGGCACGGCAGCGGTGGAGCTCACCGACGGCGACTCCTCTGGTGAAACCACGGCTACTAGCGTGTTCCCCAAAGCCTCCCGTGTCGATTGACCCCCTAAGCCTAGACCCTAGCTGCCCCTAAGCACGTCGGCCATGGCGCACGACGGTGCGCGGCCGTGTTCTGGCATGTCCGGACCGGCATGGTCGGTAACATCTTCATAGGAGCAACTACACAAGACAGAGAAGATGAGACGAAGGCTAGGGATGGAGGAGCAGTGCAGTGGTGCGCTGGCCACTGTGAGCGCCAACTCCGGCGAAGCTCTGCCATGGCGCACGATGGTGGAAACGATCGGAGGCCCTCACCTAAGGATGATTGGCTTAGCTAGAAGGTGGAGAAGGTCGAGAAGAACACGGCGGGGCTACAGACGAGCTGGCCGATGCGTTTTTGCGGTGGTGCATGAGCTAGGTGATGGCGGAGCTCCTTGGCAGCAATGGCGGAGCGGCTGCGCTTTGGCTGCTGCTGCTGTGAGCTGAAGAAGTGAAGGAGGAGGCAGAGCGCGTGCGGAGGGCAGCAGGGCGTCCTCCACTTCAAGATGGCCAGTGTGTGGTGTGGTTAGGGCGAGCCAGGCATGTGGCGGCCATGCGGCGGCCATCACCTGACCTTGGTCGGCCATGACCGGTCTGAACTTCGCATTTCAAAGTTCATCGATTCCAACTGACAAGCAAAGTTTGACACTGATTTACTCCTAAACCGAGACGAGTTAGTGGAAGAAATGTTCATGAAAGTTGTAGCCCTACCTTCCATCTTCAACTTCTATTCAAGGATCATAGTCTAATTCACCACGAATCAGGAGTTACATCAAGCCAAAGTTGGCTCGATCAAACTGGAAATGTACTTAGGACTTAGAAAAATTTTCAAGTGTTGAATCCACCTTCATTGCTGACTTGTGATACCTTTTTGTACATGTTGTGCATATTTTCATGACTTGACTTCTAAACAAAGTTTGTTCCTTATCAAATTTGCTACAAATTTGTTTTAGGTTGCTCAGACATGCAAACATCCTAAGCTACACTTTTTAAACAGTCAAAAAAAGGGTTTAAGGGTCAAACTTGGTCAAACCATGACTTGGGAACCTAATTAGGCAAAATGATCAACATGAACAATGTTCCAAATGACATTCTAGGTGTAACTAAGTTACTTAAAAGAATTTTTAGCCACACCATACATTGGTCACACAAGAATCAAGCAAGGTATGTACTAAAACAATGAAAAACACATGAAATGTTACAAATGTTTCATAGTCATGTTTCACATGTTTCATGATCTTGTTGCATAGTATTAACTAACTTTTTTTTCACTAAAGTGAGTGGCATATGTTGCACTTAAGTGTTGCACACTTTTCATTTCATAATGGAAACAACACACATGAAACATAACGATACGTTGCAATGTTTCAAAAACATGTTTCATGTGATATAAGCTTGTGAATGAATGAATGATGCTCATGTTCATGAAATGAAAGTGCAAATGTGGAAGCCAAATGCCTGGGGTGTTACAGCCCTCCCCCCTTATAAAAATCTCGTCCCAAGATTTGAAAAGCGTACCATTGTTGATATAATTCCTTATAACCATCCCTCAAATAATCTTCCCTTTCCCACGTTACATCGCGTTCACTACCCTGATTACTCCACATGACTTTGTAGAACTTGACCACCTGACTCTGAGTCACTCGCTCACGAGTGTCAATCACTCGAACCGGCTTTTCTTCAAAGGTCAAATCAGATTTTAACTCAATATCCCCCAATGGAACTCTCTCTTCAGGGACGCGGAGACATTTCTTCAATTGGGATACATGAAAGACATTGAAGATAGCACTCATCTCTGGAGGTAATTGAATCTTGTACGCCACCTTACCACTTTGTCCAATGATTTCAAACGGACCAACATATCTCGGCGCAAGCTTTTGCTTCACACCAAAGTGTTGGACACTCTTCATAGGTGAGACTTTTAGATAAACGAAGTCTCCAACTTCGAACTCAATAGGTTTTCTATGTCGATCAGCATAACTTTTCTGCCTAGCTTGAGCTGCGGCCATGTGGGTTTGGATAGTACGGACTTGCTCTTCGGCTTCTTGAACAAAATCAATTCCATAATATCTCCTTTCCCTGGCTTCTACCTAGTTCAACGGGGTTCTACACTTTCGGCCATACAAAGCTTCAAACGGTGCCATCTTTATACTCTCTTGATAACTGTTATTGTACAAGAATTCAGCTAGGGCCAACCATTTTTCCCATGAGCCCTTAGCCAAGATGACACATGCGCTCAACATATCTTCTAAGATTTGATTCACTCATTCAATTTGCCAATTGGTTTGCGGATGATAGGCAGAACTTCTTACTAGCTTAGTTCCTAATAATCCGTGTAAGTGCTCCCAAAAGCGAGCAATGAAATGTGGTCCTCTATCTGAGACAATAGTACGAGGGATCCCATGAAGTCGGACTATCTGGTTGAAGTACAACTCCGCATAGTCGGTTGGACGGAAATCTATGCGGACAGGAATGAAGTGTGCAGACTTGGTTAGACGGTCTACAATCACCCAAATGGAGTTAAAATTCCGTTGCGTAGTAGGGAGTCCAACAATAAAATCCATACTGATCTACTCCCATTTCCAACCTAGAATAGAGAGTGGCTGAAGTAATCATGCTTTCATGTGCACAACCTTGACCCGACAACAAGTGTCACATCTAGCCACATAAGCGGCTATCTCTTTCTTCATTTTGGTCCACCAAAATTGAGGCTTCAAATCATGATACATTTTGCTACTACCAGGATGAATAGATAATTTAGAGGAATGGGCTTCAGATATGATTTGATTTCTAAGTTCTCTATCCTTCGGAACCACCAACCTATCCTTGAACCATAACATGCCTTCCTCATCTACTAAAAAATGTTTGGTTTCTTGCTCTTTCATCTTGCGCTTGATGTGAAACACACCAGCATCTGTCTTCTGTAGCTCGATAATTTGACGCTATAGAGTACAACTGACAGTGATGTTGTGAAGTACTATAGGATGAAGGAGCTTTGACAAATGGACATCACTCTCAATCAATGAGTGGCAATGAGACTTCCTGCTTAAGGCATCCGCTATGATGTTTGCCTTGCCAGGGTGATAGTGCATTGGAGGTTATAATCCTTGATCAACTCGAGCCATCTTCTCTGACGCATATTCAACTCAGGTTGAGTGAAGATGTACTTGAGACTTTTATGATCAGTGTAGATGTTGCACACATTGCCAAGTAAATAATGTCTCCAGGCCTTCAAAGCATGAACAACGGCAGCGAGTTCCAAGTCATGTGTTGGATAATTCACTTCATGCTTCCAAAGTTGGCGAGAGGTATAAGCAATGACTCTACCCTCTTGCATAAGAACACCTCCTAACCCAATACCTGATGCATCACAGAACACATCAAAAGGTTTCTTGATATCCAGGTTGTGCCAAAACCGGAGCTGACGTTAGAAGAGTTCGCAGGGTGTGGAAAGCTGCATCACATTTAGGAGTCCTAGACAAACTTCATGTCTTTTTGCAGCAATCGAGTCATAGGCTTGGCTATTTTAGAGAAATCTGGGATGAAGCAATGATAATAGCCAGGCCAACCCCAGAAAACTCCGAACCTCATGCACCGAGATTGGAGCCTTCTAGTTCAACACTTCTTGCACCTTGGTGGGATCAACCATAATTCCACCGTTGGACAACACGTGTCCAAGAAAAGGTACCTCACGAAGCCAAAATTCACATTTACTGAACTTTGCATACAGCTGGTGTTCCCGCAATCTAGTGAGAACCACCCGCAAATGTTCAATATGATCTTCTTCATTCTCAAAATAGACCAGGATGTCATCTATAAATACCACCACAAATTTGTCCAACTCAGGCATAAACACTAAATTCATTAGATACATAAAATGTGCGGGGGCATTGGTCAATCCAAACGACATAACCAGATACTCATATAGACCATATCTTGTAGAGAATGCGGTTTTTGGGACATCCTCGGGCCGAATTTTGATTTGATGATACCCAGATCTCAAATCAATCTTGGAAAAGACTTTTGCTTTAGACAACTGATCAAATAAGATATCTATGCGTGGTAGAGGGTACTTATTCTTGATTGTGACTGCATTCAAGGGTCTATAATCTACACACATGCGTAGAGATTGATCCTTCTTCTTCACAAAGATAGCTGGGCACCCCCACGGAGATGAACTAGGATGGATAAGGCCTTTCTTTAGAAGTTCATTCAACTGGGTCTTAAGTTCAGCTAGTTCATTGGGAGGCATTCTATATGGCCTTCTAGAGATGGGAGCTGTGCCAGGAAGTAACTCTATCTTGAACTCTACTTCTCGATCCGGGGGCAATCCAGGCAAATCATCGGGAAAAACATACGGAAAGTCACACACGATAGGGATATCCGCTAGAGACTTTGCTTACACCACATTGGTCGTGCAAGAAAGATTGACTGTCTCAGGGTAACTATACTAGAAAACCCTCCTAATTACCAGGATCTCTAAGCATGACTACCCTAGTCGATGTATCAATAAGCACTCCATGACGGCTCATCCAATTCATTCCCAATATCACATCGATCCCTAGCCCCGGTAAAACTACCAGATCAACCTGATAACTTCGCCCCTCTATCTCAAATTGTATGTCCCCAACTACCAGCTTGGTTGGGATAATACCACTAGCAGTCCCTAATACAATAACCCTCACCCTCAACAGTATATGTTTTCTGCATAAACTTGGATGCAAATGCTAGGACTAATAAAGGAATGCGAAGCACCTGAATCAAATAGTACAACTATGGGGTGTTGATCAATTAGAAACTTACCTAGCAGTCACTACCTCTCCTGAAGGAATCTCAGTAATATTAGTGTGGTTCACTTGTCCCTGACTGGCCACCTTGGTAGTTATTCTTCTTAGGGTAAGGGCACTCCCTTGCCTAGTGGCCTATCTTGTTGCAGTTCCAGCATGACATGTTGCTTGGGGGAGCCCTGGAACTGCCCTGAACTGGTAGTGCCCTTGGGAAGAGCAACTGTAAATGCCTTGCGAAACCCTAGTCTTGGTAGGATTCTTCTTCTATGGTGGGTGAAACTTAGCAGCTGATGCCAGGAGGACAGGAATGGAGCCCTCTATGCGACTGGGAGCCTTGGATTGTGAGGCGCCCGCCTCATAGGCCCTCTTACGACTTTTTGAAGCCGCATATATAGCATTGTTGTTCTCTTGAGATAAGGCATCACTCACAAACTCATTAAAAAGAGCACACTTGCAATTTCCCATGGTCTTCATCAATTTGGGGCTAAGTCCCCACTTGAAGCTAGCAATCTTCTTGGCATCGGTGTCCACAAACTCGGTAGCATACCTTGCAAGGTTGTTGAAAGCTTGCAGGTATTCATTCAGGCTCTTGTTCCCCTGGGTTAGCTTCATGAACTCTGTATGTTTGATCGCCATGAGACCAGGAGGAATGTAATTTTCCCTAAAAGTAGACTTGAACTGATCCCAAGTGATTTGAGCATTAGCGGGCATAGTGGACTGATGATGACTCCACCAAATGCCAACTAGCCCATGTAGTTGGTGAGATGCGTACTCAGTCTTCAGCACCTCAGTCAAGTGGAGCAGATGGAACTTCTGCTTGAGAGTATTCAACCACTCATCAGCTTGTAGAGGCTCCTCAGCCTCCTTGAAGATTGGGGGTTTCGTGTTAAGGAAATCCTTGAAATCACTATATTGATTTGGTTCCGGCCCTTGGCATGGACCACAACCATCATGATTTGCAATCGTACGGAGGGCCTTGGCCACAGTGCGCTGTCCTTCCACAAGCATTGCTATCAATTCCGTTGGTGTGGGTGGTGATGGCAGTGGAATATCATCATCATCATCACCCGCACCGGCGGAACGAGTACGAGGACATCTGCAACAATGCACAACCAGTAATTATTGATGATGTTAGCACATTGGAGGAGAACAATGTAATTGTGCCAAACTAAATTTACTGACGAGAATGAAAACTTCATACAATAAATAGAGGCAATAATTTATTCTCCAATCACCACATCATCAAGTAGATTACTAGCGCCATACGCAGTGCATTCCTAACATGACAAGTTTTAAACTTAACCACTTACGATACGCATCCCGAAGGGAGCGAATTAAAGTACATTACATGCCTGAGTTCGAATTTAAAAGGTACATCCAACATCAGTCTTCGTACTTAAGTTCATTACATCAATGACTGCAAAAGCTTAACTAGTGAGACTTGCTAACTAACTACTCATCGAAGTGATCGCTATCCACATCGGAGACACCTTGGACTTCTTCTGGGTCTTCCTCTTCTTCGTCATCTGTAGGCTCAACTGCATTGTCATCCATCTAGTACATCCTCTTCTTCCTCATCGGCCTTAATCACTTGAGGCCCACCCACATTTGGATACCTTGGTATGGGGCGAGGAATAGGAAACAGATGGTTGTGCAGCTGATGGTGCTCAACCTGAAGCTCTTCAAGCTGTTCTTGTAGTGCTTGCTCCCTTTGAAAGGTGTTGTGGTTAGCCAAAATCCAACCCCGACGTCTTTCTTCTGCTAACTCTAAAGCTGCATCCCTGTGACGGGTCACACGATCCAACTCTTGTGCAGCCTCATCTCTCTCAATAGTGAGGTTCATTAGCTGGTTATGAAGCTCATCCTCTCTCGCAGTGCTAGTTTGACCCCACTGTTGTAGATGATAATTTGCAATACCATGAATCTCCTCAACTTCTTGCTGAGCTCTCCCACATGCATCCGCCCTACGGCGATACTTGTGGGCACGCAACCTAAACTTGTGCTGAGCTGCCATTGCCTTGCTAGCTTCGTCTAGCACACTAGAGAGGGTGTTTTGCCTGACTCGACAAAGCTTCAAGATTGCCATCATAGCACTCATTCCTAGCGTTATCGCTCTGCACACGTTCGCCACGGCCTTGAACCAAGGCCTGACCAACGTCGTGAGTCCACTCAGCCTCAGTAGGAGACACTCAGGGGAATGGATGAAGCAGGTCCACCCACTAACTCATCCCCGAAGCTCTATGCTATATCCATTAGCACATCAAGGGCAGCAACCTGAGCGGCTTCCCATGGGCTTCGTCCATCAGTCTCAATGCTCCACCCATGCCACAATGGTCTTGTGGGGTTTTGCAGCACTACAAAGGTCACGACATACCATGGTACATCTCTCAATGGTACCACCTACCTCCACATGTAGCTAGGTGCCTCTGGGTACCCAATGGAACTAAGCACCCTCCAAAGCAAGGTGGGAGTACCGAACTGGTCCAAAAAGGTGCTACTACTAGTAGGAAACACGGGCGTGGCCATCTGTATCAAAAAGGGATGCAATTCACGTGAGAGGATTAATTTGCTGAGAGATTGTACTTTACACTTGGGATAAGCAATTATAAGGGAGGGAGTAATGCAATATGAATGACATGAGTGAATATGATGCATGCGCGTTCCGTACGTCCTCCCAAACCTATGAAAATTTAAGCTTTAGCAGAATATACGGTGGCATACATACGTTCTCTCAATTAGCGATAACTAGTCGATCTACATGGTGCGTTGTTAGCGTACCTGCAGAAAACTTCATTGCAGCCCAACCCAACAAGATATAATGCTAATTACACAAGTAGTAACTAAGATACTCTCCATATATACATCCCCCTGATATATATACTTCGGTATCCAAACTAACCGAGAAATGTACCCACAATTAAGTACCTTCATATATACATGTATGCAACATGTAAATACTCCATTAACCACAACTAGCTCTCCCCTAGACTGACGGTTGGACGGTCATGCTCTCGCAACTCACACTTACCTTAGCATAGAGGCCATTGATCCATACATTACCATTCAAATGAATGACACCCATGCAATATCACGCCGCATGGATGATGAAATAGAAACAATCAATTCCCCCAAGTTAGTCATTATATATAAGCCACCTAGAAATCCTTAAGTGGGCTATAAGGGATGTGATCACCAGTATACCATAAATTTTTTATTTTTGAACACTTATATATAACTATAAGATTGGAAAACCATTTTTACAACAAAAGCTTTTGTTTTAAATAGCCAGTAAGACATGTTTAATGTTGAATCTAGCTCCTGATACCAGCTGTCACTAGAACCGACCAATTTATAAGAGCACAAGTACAAAAACAATCGTCCGAAACAATCAAATTCTTGAACTTGAAGCCCATATAAACCCGGTAGTCAACCGAAATCTCAGTAGGATTTCAAACCAACTTGCATACAACCAAGATCACAGTAATTCAACATAACATATCGTATGTTACAACATTTCGCAGACGTTCGCAAATAGATTACATCATCACAGCGTCATCGTTATTACAAAACAAGTCTTGTAAAACATGCGGAAGCAAATAGTTTAACTTACACACCCGAGTTTAAATACACATACTGGTTCGCTGATCACAGCCCGCAAAAGCATTCAGATAAGAGAACAGAGATCATGCCCATGATCTAGTCTTCATCACCCGTCGGGTGGAGACAATACTTACAGAATCCCTGATATAGAAGGTCATCTGCAACAAGAGGGAATAAACCCTGAGTATGGAAATGTACTCAGCTAGACTTACCTGTCGAAAACCAAACAAATGACACCAAGGATTATGCATAGCTTAATGTAGTGGATCTAGCTGACACTTTCTTTTTGTAGAAAAGCATAAGTAATAATGATCAACTCTTAACCTGAACTAGCGGTGACTTTTAGCCATTAACCTGTTAACTATATTAGCACCTGTACTAAGCAATCATTTTATTAGGGTGCAAACATTAATAACCATATCTAGGTATTCATTGTGGCAACCTTATCATTATCTTCCATTTAACCATATCGTTAAATTAATTAAATCTACGTTGCCACTGCTCAGTCAAGTTCTCACTATCTGGGAGAGACGGCTGATTCGAATCGATTCCTATCCAGTTGGAGGGGTATTCCTAAACACAAACCCTACTTCCCCCATCAGGGTCGCAAATAAGTCACCTTTGGTATGACTCAGGAGTCACGAGTCTGAACAGATCGACATTCTCAGAGAACCACTCTGCCAAGGTTGTTCGGGACTCTAACCTGCCTTGGACTTATGTCAATGGCTCTCCGCACATCCTTACTACCTCTAGAATGCACGCCACTGCTCGTGTCCCTGGCCTAAGTCGAGCTACTAGGCTTCGTGGTCGGAATGACTTATCTGGCCAGCTAAGTGTTAGGCTACGTTCAACATGACATGAGGACGTACAGCGTATCGGTCCTTAAACGACTCAGACAGAGTCACTATGTTCCAACCTACATAAGACCCCGCCCAATCTTAATTCATTATTCACATGGTTCTTTTCCACGATAGCAAATATAGCCAACCGTGATCCACCTCATCCTAAAGCTCGCAGGTGATAGGAAATCACCTAACTTCTACCGCACTAAGCATGGCTAAGCATTTAACCCATCCTGAACTTAAATAGGATTCCAGTGCGATATCTGGACAAGGAAGGATATATAATGCAGCAATTGGTTCCAACCAATTCCTATACTTAATGCATCATTAATAATAAAAGATACTCAATGTATTTGTAAAAACATGGAAGGCTTAATATGCTCCAGGGCTTGCCTTTCAGGAAAGAGGACGGCTGGTGGTCAGGGCACTCGGGCAACTCCTCCGTGGTGGCTGCTTCAGTCGGCTTCCTGCACCTCGGGTTCCTCCTATGGTTGGTTCCCTCGAACTCCTAGCAATGTCACTCCCTCCGGCACACCTATTGCATGAATGCGCAAGATAAATATCTATAACACCTCGGGTGTTTAACATACTAAAACTACCATATCATCATATGCATTGCAAGGCAATTGGTCATATTAAAAACTTTGAGATGCATACACTAAAACAAGTTTATATTACTGTGGTATGAGTTGAATTGTATTGTTTGACTTAAGTTCAAAGTTTGTTGGATTTTGAATTTTTCGAGAAAACCCTGATTTTCAGCATTTAAATCCTACCCTGAAAATCCATTTCAAAATCTAAGCATATTTTGGGGTTGAGCCCAAAAGCAAAAGTGTAGATCTTGGAAAGTTATACAAAGTTTGTTTTTGGAGTTTTTCAAGTTGTTTAGAAAAATTTTGAGTAATTCAAAAAGGCGTAATTCGTTAATTTCCCTATTCAAATTCAAAAGTTCATTTCAAAATCTAGACTGAATTAGGAGATGGTTATAGAAGCAAAGTTGTAGAAATTTTGATTTTGAACAACTTTTGTTTTTGGAGATTTTTGAGTTGTTATGAAAATTTGGGAGTAATTTGTGAAATTTGGCGAATGGCAATTCTGTAAATTCGATGAACAGTGTTCACCGCTTGCGCTACACCTGCCGGCGAGCTTCGGTTAGCTTCTAGTTGCGCGCAGTGGCCATCTGGGCGTCGCAGTTGGCACGGCGAAGGCTTCCGCGTGGCTTCTTTGTGCTTCCTGGTCGCGTTATAAGCCAGCCACCATCGCCGTTCTTCATTTTCTCTTCTCCTCTGTTTTCCAATCACCGCCGCCGCAGCTCCGTCGAACTCTCGCCGTCGACCTAGCGCCGTTGCTGTCTCGGCAAAGCATGTTCTAGCTCCGCTGTATCCTTACGCGCCTAGCCAACCCACCAATTTAGTTTGATTTCGGCGGGGAACTGTTGTGCGCGTTCTTCTTCCTCGCGGCCGGCAGCGTCCCCGTCGCGAGCGCTTCGCCGTGGCTAGAGCTCCACGGCACACCTCTACCCCTGCTGAGTCTTGCTTCAGCTTTGCCATGATGCTGTGGTACTCCATGACCCATTGGTTTCTCATTTTGACCACCACAGCTCCCAGAACATCGCCACCGATGACGATTAGCTCCACCGTGCTTGCTCGGAACGTCAACCCACCTCTCCGTTGCTCCTCTAGCCTTGTGCTCTACTCAGTCGCGTTTGGGGTGAGCTGCTGAGGCTTCCTAGGCCTTCTGTTTAAGCTGTATAGGTCTCACGTCACCGGCGTAGTGCTGCCGTGCCACCGCGTCCGCCATGGCCGATGATGAGCTAGTATAGGACCGTAATCAGGGCTGACAGGGACGTCAATTGAATGCGCCTAGTCTTGGTGATCATTTTGGTGCTTTAGCCATCGCCGTTGGACTCATCGTCGATGAGTTTACGCCGGTCAGCGCCGTCGCCATCATAGTCAAACGCGCGAGGTTAGGGATGACAGGTGGGACCCGTTGTCAGTGACTCAGTGTTCAAATGGATTTTTCTATTTTCAGATTTGAATAAATAGTGTCTATTTTTGTTATTTTTGTGTAGATTTATTTATAGCTCCAAAAATTATAAAATTTTTGTGTGACTTCTCTGTGATGTATAGAATTTAAGAAAAATATGAAATAATTTTTTTCAGTACTTTTTGAATGTGATAAAAATTGCTCAATTTATTAATAAATGGATTTCTATGATTTTTCTAGACTTATTTAATTGTCCAAAAATTATGAAATTTGTTTTGCCACTTACTTATCATGTAATGAACATGTACTAAAATTTTGAGTTCAATTAGAATAAGTTGATTTATTTCATAATTTTGAATTAAATAATTAATTCATAAAAGCAAATAGTAACCTTTAATGATTTAGGTTTTGTTTGAAATTTTGAATTGAGTGATGACCTTGGGTCATTAGTTGATAATGATCCTTGGCAATTGATGTATGTGTTATGAAAAAGATTTAGTCTGTTTGACTTGCAACTGTACCGCGAAGGAAAGTTGTATTCAAATTATTAATTTTGCATCCATCATCAAGCATCATGTTTCGTATTCCGCATCATGTTAAACATGGCATTGTTATTACGTGTAGTGAATGAAGGTGAACACATGGTAGTTAATCAAGTTGTTGAGGAGGTTAATCCGTCTGTTGAGATCAGATCGAATACTTGTGAAACATCGCAGGAGCCAGACTTTTCCGTCAACGAAGGCAAGCCCCGGATGCATACAACCCTACCTTGTGTTTTATAAATTAATTTTCGCTTTTTCTTTCTGTTACTGCATTAAGTGATTAGGAGTTAAGTAAGAGCCTAATTGGTGCATTACCACCCTTGTTATTCCATATTTACCATATTACCAGTTTTAAACTCGTATATGTCTAGTTTTGCTTAGCTATGCGTAGAACGATGAAAGTCGGGTGACTACCTGCCACCTGCAAGTTTTAAATGGAACATTGGTTAATTATGTTAGCATGTGATATGGGAATGTGGAGTAATAAATCTAGACCGGGCAGACTCAGTGTCTGTGAGCCACAAGACATGGAGGTCTTGTGAGCGGGTTCTTTCCGCCTGTGTCGATTAAGGCACGTCCGTTGCTGAATTGCATGAGGTGAGAATTTGTAGTACTAACCACATACTCCGGTAAGCCTGAACTTGGCAATTCTATTACGAGAATGGCTACTCACGCACTGGGAGTGGAGAGATGGCGGGAATAGCGTGTACCCATGTGGCAATGGGCTGGATTGGTGGAGTACTGTATTCTTCAGGTGGCGCGGACCCATTCTTGTTTTAGAGGATCCGAGGGTAGGTTGGTATATGTAGGTCGGGAACCTGCATATGTCATGTGGTCTAGAATCCCCAGCTGGGTTTAATCGGTTCGAATCGTCATTGCTCCTCGGTTATGGAGACTCAACTCACTGTTCATCATCGTAGTATTAATAACTGGAACTTGAGAAAGGTTTGCGAAAAAGATTGATATGAAGTTCATGTTCTCATTACGGATCATGGCAGATTCATATTTGGTACTTAAAAAAAGTTTTACCTTGGTATTAAAGAATTTTGTTAATGAGCTTTTACGCAAAAGAACTTTGATTATTGTTAAAGCCATACCTTGAATCCCATGAGCCGGCATTCCTGAGTTCTATCAGTTTTATTTCAGTTAAGTCTTGTTGAGTACTTTTGTACTTAGGGTTCGTTGACCCTTGTTGCAGGTGAGCCTCATGAGCAGATCTGTTTTGGATCATGCTGCATGACTATCGTTCGTTCTGACGTTGAGAAGTAAATGTGTGATCCTTGGGCAGAATGTTTATTTTGTGTGTTATGTATATGTTAATTATGCCACTCCACTACTACTATGGTTTGTAATAATTATCGAACATAGTTTGTAAGGTTTGAAACAACTAGTTTGTAAACTATGTTACCGTAAGACTTCCGTTGTTTTTACTCTGGTGCTAATATTTGAATAAATGTTGTAATACTGCAATGACTCTGTAACGTGATCCTGCTCAGAAATTGTGGATGATTCGGGGTTCCCTAAGGACACCCGACAGTCTTTTTAAGTTATTGGAAACGTATGCATAAATGTCAAAGGTCATCGAACAGCGACAGGTGCATATGGGCCCTATAACTTAGGAGGTTCTGCCACAGAATGGTATTAGAGCGATCGTTACAAGGTTTTTGTTGTATGGTTTTACAAAAACTTCAAAATGATTTGGGATGACTAAATCTAACTTGATAATTTGGTCTAAATTGCTTCTAACTTATCTTATTTCTTTCTCGCCATTCCATATTTGATTAAAAGGTTTTGTGTGGTGGAGTAGTAATCTTATTATGCCCTATATAAAAATAAATGTTGTTTATGTGCATTATAAACTTTGATGTTTTTGTTCGTAAGAATGATTCATGCATCATGAATAATTCACTCGTTACTTCCTTCACCTCTTAGTCTAGGAGTTAAGTAGTGAGTCTGGTTTGAGGAATGTAATCCATCTTAGCTACTTTTTGGATTTTGATCAAATGGTCTTACTTGGATTAAATTGGCTTCCTACAGTATGGCTCATGCCAAGATGACACCCCATAAGTCCACTGGACCCAAAGGAGTTCCTCATCACCAACTTGCCCCTAGAAATGACGGTGCTAGCAGTAGTAGTTCTAGGCCTGATCCCCAAGCAGAGATACAGAGGATTTCTGCAGAGTTAGCACAAGCTACTAGAGATAGGGCTTTGGATGCTATACAGGTAGGAGAATTACAGGATCAATTGAGGCATCTCACCACCAGCACACAGGAACTGTGAAAGTATGTTAGTTCGTACAGTGGAGGGACGAAATGAAGCTTGGCATAGGGAAAATGTAGCTAGAGCTAGAACTCATGAGCTAGAATTCTATGTAGAAGATTTAGAAGAACATAATACTTATCTGCATGAGGAAGTTCATAGGCTTAGCAATCTACTAAACCTAAATCATGAGCCTCAAGCTAATGCCATGGACCCTGGTGTCATCCTTGCCGATGATAATGAATTGGGAGATGAAGAAGAAGAAGATCCTAAAGAATTAGTAATGATCAATGAAAGTGATGATGAAGGCGGTAATAATTCTGAAATGGATACCGAGCCTGAGGTTTGAAGTAATCACAGGAAAAGAATAGAGTTGTATAATAGTTAATTATGGTTAAGCTATGTATCTTGTTTTAGTACTTATAGGGTCTGGTGTTTATAGTAGTAAACCCTATGTAATGTGTTTGGAGTAAGCTTTTATGCAATTCAATAAAGGCTTGTGAATAAAGTTTGGTTTGTTATGAGTAGATGCGTCGTACGCGGGGTTTGTATGTTCCTAGGAACTTCACAAGATGAGGATGGTATTCTAGATCCGCCACCAGTTCCAACAAATCTAGCTAATGCTATAACCGCACTTGTCAATGTGACGGCTAAAAATTCCTGTTTGCTTCATGAGATAGCTCTAAGTAATCAGAATCAGATGCAAGGAAACCGTGGTCGTCACCATAACAGACAAGAAGTTACATATGTTGACTTTACAGACACAAGACCACCGGTGTTCACCAAGGTAGATGAACCATTGGAGGCTGATGACTGGCTTCGAACCATGGAGCAGAAATTTGACCTTATTCCATGCACGGAGTATCAGAAACCTACGTTTGCCGCCCAGCAACTTAGAGGAGCAGCAAGTGCTTGGTGGGCAAACTTAGTGGCTATGCAACCAGCTGGCATTCCAATAACTTGGGCTGAGTTCCATGCTGCCTTCAGAGCCCATTATATCCCTGAAGGAGTGATGGCTATGAAGCTAGATGAATTCCTTGCTTTAAAGCAAGGAGATCAAACCGTGATGCAGTATGTGGGAAGATTTAATCATCTGTCCCAATATGCATCAGAACATGTCAATACTGATGCCAAGAAGAAGAGGTGGTTTATGAGAGGCCTGAATACCAAGTTGCAGACTATGATGACCACTTGCACCAATGTTACTTATCATGAGGCAGTAAATATTGCAATTGCTTCAGAGTCAAAGTATTGGCAGCATAAGGAGCTCAAAAAGAAAAAGAGTATGCCGTCTGGATCTTTTGGGGGAAATCAGAAGAGGCAGAGGGTGATTTATCATCCAGTACATCATAATCGTCCTCCTTATTGTTCGCCGCAGTTCTAAGCTGGGCAACAGTCAAATGTCCGTCCTACTATAACCTATCTGAATTTACAGTTAACCAATGCTTCTAGTGGCAATGCTCCAATGTCATAGGGTCACAACTATCCATGTTACAATTGTGGAAGGACTAGTCATTTCTCCAGGGAATGTCCATATCCTAGGCAGGCTAATCAAAATTATCAGAAGGCCCCTGCCAATCAACAACAGGGTTAGGCACCAAACAAGAACCCCAATCAGAATACTCATAAGGGCAAAGATGAGAGGAAGACAGGACGGGTGTTCTATATTCAAGCTAGAGAAATTCCAGAAGGGGAGCCAGTGATGATGGGTATGTTTCCTGTTGCTAATCACCCAGCAGTTATACTTTTTGATTCTAGCGCATCACATTCATTCATCAATAGAACATTTGTCATGAAGCATGAAATTTCAATTGGGGCAACAAAGGAAAGTTTCTTTATACAGTCGCCCAGGGGACATCTGTGTACTAAGGAAATAGGTATACCAGGTACCCGTAAACCTGGGTGGGCATATTTTTCCCACTACCATGATTATCCTTAAGGATTAGGATATAGATGTAATCTTGGGAATGAATTGGATGTATCAGCATAAGGCTGTTATAGATGCTTTGAATAGGACTTTAAGAGTAAGTTTGCCTAATAGTAGTTCTCAACTTCTCATCCAACTTCCAACCCTAAGAAGATCAATGGGCAAGATTTGTGCAACTGCTGTCAAAGAGATTAGAGATATTCCGGTAGTGTGTGAATTTTCGGATGTGTTTCCTGAAGATTTACCCGGTCTACCACCTGATAGGGATGTACAATTTAATATAGAGTTACAACCTAGAATAGCCCCGATTTCTCGGAGAGCTTATAGGATGCCACCTAAGGAATTGGCCGAGTTGAAGACTCAGTTACAAGAATTGATTGAGAAAGGGTTTATCCAACCTAGTTCCTCACCTTGGGGATGTCCGGCAATTTTTGTGAAAAAGAAAGATGAGACCTTGAGCTTATGTGTTGACTATCGTCCGTTGAATGAAGTGACCATCAAGAATAAGTATCCATTACCTTGGATAGATTTGCTTTTTGATCAATTGGCCGGAGCCAAAGTTTTCTCCAAGATAGATTTGAGGTCAGGATATCACCAAATCAAGATAAAGCCTGAAGATATTCCCAAAACGGCATTTACCACAAGATATGGATTATATGAATACCTAGTAATGTCTTTTGGTTTGACAAATGCTCCAGCTCATTTCATGTATCTCATGAACTCAGTATTCATGCCTGAGCTAGACAAGTTTGTAGTGGTGTTTATTGATGACATTCTAGTATATTCCAAGAATAAGAAAGAACATGCGAAACATCTCAGAATTGTTCTAACTTGTTTGAGAGAACATCGACTATATGCCAAGTTCAGCAAGTGTGATTTTTGGCTTAAGGAAGTGCAATTTCTTGGACATGTCTTGTCAGCCGAAGGAGTTGCAGTTGATCCTAGCAAAGTGAAGGATGTGCTTGATTGGAAACCGCCAGCCACAGTTCATCAAGTTCGGAGTTTTTTGGGATTGGCGGGGTATTACCATCGGTTTATTCCAGATTTCTCAAAAATATCAAAGTCCATAATTGAATTGTTGAAGAACCAAGTTAAGTTTGTTTGGTCATCAGATTGTGAGGAGGCTTTCCAGACTTTGAAGAGACTGTTGACTACTGCACCAGTGTTAGCCCAACCTGATATCGAGAAGCCGTTTGATGTTTATTGTGATACTTCAGGTATTGGTATTGGATGTGTGTTGATGCAAGAAGGCCGAGTCATTGCTTATGCATCCAGGCAACTTAAGCAGCATGAAGAACACTATCCAACTCATGATCTGGAGTTAGCAGCTGTGGTTCATGCTCTAAAGATTTGGCGGCATTACCTGCTTGGTAATACGTGTCATATGTATACAGACCACAAGAGCTTAAAGTATATCTTTACTCAGTCAGAGTTGAACATGCGACAAAGAAGATGGTTAGAACTGATTAAGGATTATGATTTGGATGTACATTATCACTCGGGTAAAGCAAATGTGGTTGCAGATGCCCTCAGCCGCAAAAGTTATTGCAATTGTCTGACGGTGAGAATAATGGGTTTGAATTTATGTCAAGAAATGGAAAAGTTGAATGTAGAAGTAATTCAATAAGGAAGTTTGACCAACATAATTGTTGAAGCCACTATTCGAGATCAAGTTATTGCTGCTTAGAAGGAAAATAAGGGTATAGCCCATATCAAGGAAAGAGTCAAGAATGGAAAAGCGGAATGCTTTAGCATTGATGATGAAGATGTGTTGTGGTTCAAGGATTGCCTGGTGGTACCAAAAGTTCTTGAGTTGCGGTAGTCAATTCTAGAAGAGGCACATGCTACTAGGTTATCTATCCATCTAGGAAGCAACAAGATGTACCATGACTTGAAGCAAAGATTCTAGTGGACTAAAATGAAAATAGAGATTGCTAGATATATAGCGAAGTGTGATACTTGTCAAAAGGTGAAAGCTATATATTTGAGGTCTGCTGGTGAATTACAACCATTGCCTATTCCCTCTTGGAAGTGGGAGGACATAAGTATGGATTTTATTATTGGTCTACCCAAGACATCAAAGGGATTTGACTCAGTATGGGTTATTGTAGATCGACTCACTAAGTCAGCACATTTTCTTCTAGTCAAGACAATATATCCCACGATCCAATATGCCAAGATGTACTTAGCAAGAATCATGAGTTTGCATGGGGTACCAAAAACCATAGTGTCAGATAGGGGTACATAGTTTGTCTCCAGCTTTTGGAAACACTTACATGCTTTGTTAGGTACCAAACTTCTATATAGTACAGCTTATCATCCACAGACTGATGGGTAGACTGAAAGAGTCAATCAAGTACTTGAAGACATGTTAAGATGTTGTGTCCTTAACTACTCCAATAAGTGGGATGAGTGCTTACCTTTGGCCGAGTTTTCATACAACAATAGTTATCAGGAAAGCATTAGAATGGCTCCATTTGAAGCACTCTTTGGTCGTAGATGCAGAACATCATTGTGTTGGTCTGAGCTAGGAGAGAGAAGATTCTTTGGAGTTGACCTTGTGAAAGAAACAAAAGACAAGGTTAGGCAAATACAGAATAATCTGAAGATAGCTCAGTCCCGCCAAAAGAGTTATGCGGATAGACGACGGAGACCATTGGTATTCAACAAAGGAGATTTTGTATATCTAAAAGTATCACCAATGAAGGGAGTTAACCGTTTTGGTGTTAAAGGAAAGTTGGCACCCTAATACATTGGGCCGTATCAAATTTTGGAGAGATATGGAAAAGTAGCATATCGCTTGAAATTACCTAAACATCTCGCAGCTGTGCATGATGTGTTCCATGTTTCTTAATTGAAGAAGTGTCTCCGAGTGCCTAAACAGAATGTTGAAGTTGAAGGAGTGGAACTAGAACCGGATTTAACTTACTCTGAATATCCTATCCGAGTGTTAGATCAAAAAGATCGTGTTACTCGATGATGAACAATCAAGTTCTATAAGATACAATGGAATCAACATTCAGAAGAGGAAGCTACCTGGGAATCAGAAGATTACTTGTTTGAAAAGTTTCCAGAGTTTCTAGCGTCAATATAGAATAGAATAATGTTAATTGAGCTCGGTTACTACAAATTGTGTTTTGTAAAGGAACCTCAATGGTTTTATGGACAAGTTCTGGATGTTTTTGGATTGACACATTTCCTTTTCCATTACTTACTCTATGGCTTTGAATCTTGGAGCGAGATTTCTTTTAGGGGGAAGGATTGTAACACCTCGGGTGTTTAACATACTAAAACTGCCATATCATCATATGCATTGCAAGGCAATTGGTCATATTAAAAACTTTGAGATGCATACACTAAAACAAGTTTATATTCATGTGGTATGAGTTGAATTGTATTGTTTGACTTAAGTTCAAAGTTTGTTGGATTTTGAATTTTTCGAGAAAACCCTGATTTTCAGCATTTAAATCCTACCCTAAAAATCCATTTCAAAATCTAAGCATATTTTGGGGTTGAGACCAAAAGCAAAAGTGTAGAACTTGGCAAGTTATACAAAGTTTGTTTTTGGAGTTTTTCAAGTTGTTTAGAAAAATTTTGAGTAATTCAAAAAGGCGTAATTAGTTAAATTTCCCTATTCAAATTCAAAAGTTCATTTCAAAATCTAGACCGAATTAGGAGATGGTTATAGAAGCAAAGTTGTAAAACTTTTGATTTTGAACAACTTTTGTTTTTGGAGATTTTTGAGTTGTTATGAAAATTTGGGAGTAATTTGTGAAATTTGGCGAATGGCAATTCTGTAAATTCGATGAACAGTGTTCACCGCTTGCGCTACACCGCCGATGAGCTTCGGTTAGCTTCCAGTCGCACGTGTGGCCGTCTGGGCGTTGCATTGGCATGGCGAAGGCTTTCGCGTGGCTTCTTTGCGCTTCCTGATCACGTTATAAGCCAGCCACCGTCGCCGTTCTTCGTTTTCTCTTCTCCTCTGTTTTCCAGTCACCGCCACCGTAGCTCCGTCGAGCTCTCGCCGTTGACCTAGCACCGTTGCCGTCTCAGCAAAGTGTGTTCCAGCTCCGCCATATCCTTATGCGCCAAGCCAACCCACCAATTTAGTTTGATTTCGCTGGGAAACTGCTGTTCGCGTTCTTTTTCCTCGTGGCCGACAGCGTCCCCGTTGCGAGCGCTTCGCTGTGGCCAGAGCTCCACGGTACGCCTCTGCCCCTACTGAGTCTTGCTTTAGCTTCGCTACGATGCTGTGGTACTCCATGACCCATTGGTTTCTCATTTTGACCACCACAGCTCCCGAAACATCGCCACCGACGACGATCAGCTCTGCCGTGCTTGCTCGGAACGTCGACCCACCTCTCCGTTGCTCCTCCTAATGGAGACGGGGATCCCGATCTTCCGTCAGGTGATGGTAACTATCGTTGTGGCGGAGAATGACACACCGATCCGGCTTCAGATCGAAAGATCGAACCCTGCAATCTTAGCACCACAGCTCCTCTGGTTATCAACCGAGTCACGGACCAGGTTGACCTCACCAAGAAGGCTAATCCCTGCCTGCGCAACGAAGAACACAAGCAAGAACAAGAAAGGTCGCAACCAAATTGCAGATGTATGATTAATCTCACGAGTTGGGGTCTCACAAACCGAAGAACGGTGAAACTGTTTCTTAACAGAATAATCTAAGCAAAACCCCAAACCCTAAAGTAGGTGGTGGCTACTGATTATATAGCCTAAGGGACGTCCAAGGATTCCTCTTCACGTCCTAAAGGTGTCCCAACACGTTACAAGGCCCAACAGCCCAAAAGAAGGTGTCGCAGCACCCTGGTAGATTCTGGATGCTAACTTGTTTCAACGATTCCCGTTGATTCCGAAGAGCTTTTGATGTGAAACCACTTGGATTGGCTTCCTTATCAAATTATCTTTCCATCCATATGTGGATCATCACAAACGGAGTTCGGATGCGTCCTGGACGTCAGTTTTATTGCAGACTGGTCCTGATGGCCGAGGCAGACTCGAACTCGGATTGGACTGGGCCTCTGGCTTGGCTTGGACGTCCTTGCTGGCCTCCTAAGGTGGTGGCCAAGGAGGAGGACGTCTAAGGCCATCTCTTAGGTGTTCTCCATCTTCTTGGGGCGTGCTCCAACTTAGGCCTGGGTCCCAAGGATGTCTAACAAGCCCATGACGACAGTGTAGCTCCTGCCAGAAATAGCGACAGAATATATTGATGATTTGGAGGCCTTGTTGACATGATATTGAGATGGAACCAGATCTATTTGAAAGCTTATCAAACAAGCTTTCCATCAAGTGCTCATTGACCTCGATCGCACTCCGGATGGATGAGTTATGGCCTTCCCAATGAGGCACTGTCGGGCTGCCGACGAACCGAAAGTTCAACTTTGATGAACTTCCATTATGAAACACATTTGAACCTACAATCAAATAGTGACATGTACATGTGGAACCAAGTGAATTATAACCAAAGCCACTATGCAAATGTAGGAACGAGCGCACCTTATAATCATTGTTCGTATCCGAAGGTGCCATGTCCTCATCACCTCCGGCCTTGTGCTCTACTCAGTCGCATTTGGGGTGAGCTGCTGAGGCTTCCTAGGCCTTCTGTTTAAGTTGTATAGGTCTCACGTCGCCGGCGTAGCGCTGCCGTGCCACCATGTCTGCCATGGCCGACGACGAGCTAGATAGGACCGTAATCAGGGCTGACAGGGACGTCAATCGATGCGCCTAGTCTTGGTGATCATTTTGGTGCTTTAGCCGTCGCCGTTGGACTCACCGTCGATGAGTTTACGCCGGTCAGCGCCGTCGCCATCGTAGTCAAACACGCGAGGTTAGGGACGACAGGTGGGACCCGTTGTCAGTGACTCAGCATTCAAATGGATTTTTTTATTTTCAGATTTGAATGAATAGTGTCTATTTTTGTTATTTTTGTGTAGATTTATTTAGAGCTCCAAAAATTATGAAAATTTTTGTGTGACTTCTCTGTGATGTATAGAATTTAAGAAAAATATGAAATAATGTTTTTAGTACTTTTTGAATTATCATGTAATGAACATGTACTAAAATTTTGAGTTCAATTAGAAGAAGTTGATTTATTTCATAATTTTGAATTAAATAATTAATTCATAAAAGCAAATAGTAACCTTTAATGATTTAGGTTTTGTTTGAAATTTTGAATTGAGTGATGACCTTGGGTCATTAGTTAATAATGATCCTTGGCAATTGATGTATGTGTTACGAAAAAGATTTAGTCTGTTTGACTTGCAACTGTACCGCGAAGGAAAGTTGTATTCAAATTATTAATTTTGCATCCATCATCAAGCATCATGTTTCATATTCCACATCCTGTTAAACATGGCATTGTTATTACGTGTAGTGAACGAAGGTGAACACGTGGTAGTTAATCAAGTTGTTGAGGAGGTTAATCCGTCTGTTGAGATCGGATCGAATACTTGTGAAACGTCGCAGGAGCCGGACTTTTCTGTCAACGAAGGCAAGCCCTGGATGCATACAACCCTACCTTGTGTTATATAAATTAATTTTGCTTTTGCTTTCCGTTACTGCATTAAGTGATTAGGAGTTAAGTAAGAGCCTAATTGGTGCATTACCACCCTTGTTATTCCATATTTACCATATTACCAGTTTTAAACTCGTATATGTCTAGTTTTGCTTAGCTATGCATAGAACGATGAAAGTCGGGTGACTACCTGCCACCTGCAAGTTTTAAATGGAACATTGGTTAATTATGTTAGCATGTGATATGGGAATGTGGAGTAATAAATCTAGACCGGGCGGACTCGGTGTGTGTGAGCCACAAGACATGGAGGTAGTGAGCGGGTTCTTTCCGCCTGTGTCGATTAAGGCACGTCCGTTGTTGAATTGTATGAGGTGAGAATTTGTAGTACTAACCACATACTCCGGTAAGCCTGCACTTGGCAATTCTATTACGAGAATGGCTACTCGCGCACTAGGAGTGGAGAGATGGCGGGAATAGCATGTACCCATGTGGCAGTGGGCTAGATTGGTGGAGTACTGTATTCTCGGGTGGCGCGGACCCATTCTTGTTTTAGAGGATCCGAGGATAGGTTGGTATATGTAGGTTGGGAACCTGCATATGTCGTGTGGTCTAGAATCCCCAGCTGGGTTTAATCGGTTCAAATCGTCGTTGCTCCTCGGTTATGGAGACTCAACTCACTGTTCATCATCGTAGTATTAATAACTGGAACTTGAGAAAGGTTTGCGAAAAAGATTGATATGAAGTTCATGTTCTCATTACGGATCATGGCAGATTCATATTTGGTACTTAAAAAAAGTTTTACCTTGGTATTAAAGAATTTTGTTAAAGAGCTTTTACGCAAAAGAACTTTGATTATTGTTAAAGCCATACCTTGAATCCCATGAGCCAACATTCCTGAGTTCTATCAGTTTTATTTCGGTTAAGTCTTGTTGAGTACTTTTGTACTCAGGGTTTGTTGACCCTTGTTGCAGGTGAGCCTCATGAGCAGATCTGTTTTGGATCATGCTACATGACTATCGTTCGTTCTGACGTTGAGAAGTAAATGTGTGATCCTTGGGTAGGATGTTTATTTTGTGTGTTATGTATATGTTAATTATGCCACTCCACTACTACTATGGTTTGTAATAATTATCGAACTTAGTTTGTAAGGTTTGAAACAACTAGTTTGTAAACTATGTTACCATAAGACTTTCGTTGTTTTTACTCTGGTGCTGATATTTGAATAAATGTTGTAATACTGCAATGACTCTGTAACGTGATCCGGTTCAGAAATCATGGATGATTTGGGGTTCCCTGAGGACACCCGACAGTCTTTTTAAGTTATTGGAAACGTATGCATAAATGTCAAAGGTCATCGGACAGCGACAGGTGCATGTGGGCCCTATAACTTAGGAGGTTCTGCCACAATATCATGGATGCACATGAACGAATGTCCGGGATGCTCGGGGAATGCACATGTTCGCTGTAGTTAGCATATTCCAACTTAAGCCCTATTCAAATCACTTTCACTTACCAAGTTTATACAACCTAATGTATAATTGCTCATCTTTAGTTAACGACCTAGCACCTGCACCTAAGCATATTCTAAAGTTAGGCTAACCCCTAAACAAACAACGAGAACATTGCATCAAGCATACACTCAAGCATTTGTATTTTAGAAAAATGAAGACTATATAGCGGTACAGTAAATTAGCCATAACTAGAGATTTATAAATCCAATTGACATGCAACTAGACAATCTGGAAAGCTTATGAAATTGTCTACAATTCATTTTTAGACCTCAAAGCATGATTCAAACCTTTACTAGGTCGAATTCATCAATCAACAGAACTCTATCCACACAAGACAGAGAGTAAGAAAAACTAGAACCTAACTTTAAACAGCTGTAGTTTCTAAACTATTGGGCCAAATGCCCTCAAATTTTGACAGGAGCTAGATACATAAATTATCTACAACTCATGTATTCACCACATTCACAGAAAATCAAAATATCATAGGGAACTTTCTAAAGTCCCCAGATCTGTCCCGAGGGACATAATGCAAACGAGATAATTAATAACTTATGATGTAAACACATAATTGGACAAAACTAACTTTACTCACATGTCACTCATATCACAAGAACACCAGAAAGTAGGGTGTTCATCACCAAAATATTTCTTTTAATACCTTTCTTAATTTATTTAATTAATGAGAGGAAATAGAAAACATATATGAAAGCTACACCATTAAATCTACAAATATTACAGTAGACACTACATGCTCTAAGTAGACTACCATATAAATTTCACACCAATTGAGTAAGTATAACAACCTACACAAAAATGTTAAGGCATAATGGCTTAAAATGGCATAATTAGGAAACCTTAGTGAAAAGTGTCAAGCAATAGATTTCATATTTTTCCTAGCATCCTAAAGGTACTAGGATACTACCCACCAAGTTTCATGGTCATAGGATTCATAGATAATCTACAAAAATTCATACAAGTATCAATCAGTGAGAAAAGGAAAATCTATAACTCACAAACCATACATGCAATGACTCTAAAATTTTAACTAGAGCTTCTACTAAACAAGACCAGCTTACCCACAAAATTTCATAATTTTTGGATCACAGAAACTCAAGATACAATTCAAACAAGTTTGCATGCATTTGAAAACACATTTCAAGTTCCTATTTAATTCATCCAAAATTTCTACATCATATGCTCATATCATATTTTTCTTAAATACTAGACCTCACTGTGAGTCTAAAAAAATTTGAATCATAACATTTGGATCTACACATTTGGAGTTACAAAATTCACAAAACAACATTCAAATCAGCAATTTTGAACTAGCCCTTTGAACAACAGTCACTAACGCGTGGGACTCGGGTGTCAGCCGGACCCATAGGTCAGCGACAACGAAATAGGGGAGGCGCACGCGACGGTGCGGCAGTGGTGGAGCTCGCCGACGGTGACTCCTCCGGTGAAACCACGGCTACCAGCGTGTTCCCCAAAGCCTCCCGCGTCGATTGACCCCCTAAGCCTAGACCCTAGCGGCCCCTAAGCACGTTGGCCATGGCGCATGGCAGTGCACAGCCATGTTCTGGCATGTTCGGACCGGCATGGTCGGTAACGTCTGTGACAGAACTGCCCAATTTATACAAGATCAAGTACGGTTGTCCCCGCTAACACGTTGACACACCCATACTTTCACTCATATAAACCCGGTAGTCCGCCGAGTGTCCCGAAAGACCTCGGTAAATCAACATCACAACCAAGATCGCGTGATTAAGCAAATACACATCACATACATCGGGTTGCAGCAGAAATAATATTACAAAGGGTTTAACAAATAATAGTACAAGTTTGGGTTTCAAAACCACTTAGTGAAAACAACATAGCTTTCAAATGATTACATTAATATAAGTTCCAAATATATTGCTAGCATAGTGACATCATCCGACAAAAGCATATAGATGAGAAGTAAGTATAGAATCACCGAGCCCACCGGCGGTTAGCCACCATCATCAATAGGTCAAGAACATCACCTGCAACAAGGTGGGATAAACCCTGAGTACTCGAATGTACTCAGCCAGACTTACCTGTCTTAAACCAAAATAAAGCGACACCAAGGATTATGCATGGCTTTCTTTAGTGGGCTAGCTGACTTGTTTGCGAAAAGCATAAGCTATCATGAAGAAATCATTTTATGTACTTTGCATCATCTTTATTATGACCTATCCATCTAGGTAAGCACCTGTACTATAGCAATCACTTGATTAACCAATAACATCTAGTTACCAATTTAGATTTAGCATATCCCATATCATCTAGATAACCATCATTGTTCCATAATAATTACTACGATGCCGTAACTCGAGTCAAGTGCTCACTATCCAGGAGCGATGGCGATTCGAATCGATTCCTAACCAGCTGGTGATTTATTCCTCACACAAACCACACCCACCGATCAAGTGAGCTACAGATCACCAATGACACTTTCCAGGTAGCCGCGGGACAATCTGGAGCCACAGTACCCAGGGACCGCCCGACTGCTAGGAATCAGGTCGCACCTGCCCTTGGGCTCACTCTTCGTGCCCCTGTCATACCCCCATCAGCACCAATACGCGCACTCATGTAGATCCCGGCCCGAAATGTGCCACTAGCTTCGCGGTCGAAAGGTACTTTATTCGGCCAGCTAAATGTGAGGCATGCGTTCAACATGACAAGAGGGACGAGCAACAATCGGTCCTTAATCGACACAGATGGAAACTAACAGCACCCCAGAACCCTGTCTGGTTGCCTCCAACTTTTTCCGTCCAGTCTCCAGTTTCCCATCACATATGGTTAATTCTAGGATATCATTCTTTCCATAGCCAATTTCCTCCAGTAACCACCTATAATGTAGGTGATCGGGTATCACCGATCGCTACCGGTCTAAGCAAGGCTAAGCAGTTATTCGATCCTAACATAACAGGGAAAGGGTAATAAGGTGGGCAAGGATAGTAAGGAATGCATCAATGGTTTCAATCAACTCCTACAACTTAATGCAACAATCTATAAACTCATATATATAGAAAGAATTGCTTTCGTAAAGTAGGAGACTTAGAATGCTCCGGGGCTTGCCTGGGATCCGACACAAGTCTGTTTAGTTAGCTTGCACCATCTTGGTGATATCTCCGGTTCTAGCATTCGCTTAGTCCTTCCATCTTCGGGATAGATCCATCAAACACTGTCTTCGGGTTTGGCTCCAACATCACGTCCTTCACGTGGTTCATCTAGCGTACCTAGATGAGATGCAATATGCAAGTGCATAAATATGAAGAATAGTACCATGAGACACATCACAAAATAGCAAGCAAAACAAGCATAGTTTACACTAACACACTTAAGTATTTTGCGATGCTTAACTTAAACATCACACAATCAATCATGCTAAGATGGCAAACGGAGACAACAACACCAAGCATGACACAAGTTTTCCAAGATCTGAGGTGCTCTAACTCAGTCATCATTCAAGGCATAAGTCAAACTTAACAATATACAAGCAAACACTATAATTAGAATCTGCCAATTTCTGGACATGCAAACAATAGCTACAAGATTTAGCTATAACTAGAGTTACACAAATCCAAATGACTTGCAAGAAGACATTATGGAAAGCTTATGAAATTTTCTACAATTCATCTTTAATCATCTTAGCATGATTCTCAAGTTAACTAAGTCAAATATATCTATTTACAGAAACTGGTCTACAATTGACAGAAAGCAGCCATTTCTGAAACCCAAATTTAAACAGCTGTAACTCTTAAACTACTTGGCCAAATGACACCAAATTTTAATAGAAGCTAGATACATGAATTATCTACAACTTTTGTATAAACAAGTTTCACAACAAAGCACATTATCATGAAGAACTTTGCTAAGTTCCCAGATCTGTCCAAAACCCACATTTGCAAGAAAATAAATATTAACTTATGTTGCAAACACATAATTAGGCAAAACCAACTTTACCAACATTTCCCACATGACTAAAGAACACCAGAAAACCTAGTGTCCATGTCCAATTAAATTCTTTTAATGCATTTCTTAATTTATTTTAGATAACAAGGTGACTTAATGAACATATACCAAAAGTACACAATAACTTCTACAAAAATTACAGTGGCTCACATATCCTCTCAATAGTCTACTATACAAATTTCACTCCATTTGGATATGTATAGCAACCTCTATGAAAAAGACAAGTTGCTAAAGCAAGAATTCATGTGAGAGCAAGATAAACCAATAACTCACTCATACTTCATCCAATACTCATGAAATTTTTACCACACATCAACTATCACATGAGTAGCATGCCACAAAAATTTCACTTCATTTGGAGCCCTAGATCTACAGTTATGAAAAATAACAAATTCAACTAGCATTACAACCTTACTGCACAAATCTATTTTTATCGCAAAATATTTAAACTAAAACATGCCATATTATAGATCCACTGCATAGACAATTTCACAAGGATTCCAAAAAGTCCTCATTTACTATTTTATGAATTTTCTACGATTTACTATGAATTTTCAAAGTTCCTGCAAAATAATTATAAACCAGTCCTTATGGCACTATTCACCTGAGTCTATGACATTGCAGTTACACCCCTCCCTTTAGTTGAATTGCTGCGCGAGGTCCCTGGTCGGAAAAACAGAGCAGAGGATGGCCGGAGCTTGCTGTTGCGGCCGGAGAAGGTACGTCGTCGGCGGGGGAGTGATGGGGAAGCACCAAGGGGTCCTTGCGCACCCGCGGGGCTGCTCGGCTTAGCCCAAGGTGGCCCACGGCGGCTTGGCCATGCGCGGGCACCGGCTGCGGCGGCGGCAGCCATGGTGGGCGACGCTCTGGCGGGTTGCGCAGCTGGGGAAGGGAGCAGAAAGGGGCGGCGGAAGGAGGAGAAGGTGATGCCGCGCTTGGTTCAGACGGAGGAGGGATGGAGTGGAGGCAGTAGCAGCAGCAGCGAGCTCGGCGGCGGCATTCATGGCGGCCGCGCTCTGGCGGCCACGCAGGCGCACGGTCGGAGCGAGAGAGGCGATGGGGAGCGCATAGGGAGTGAAGAGGAGGATGGAGAGGGCGTGCTGGTGCCCCTCCTCATCGGCAGCAGGGCACAGGGCGTCCACGACGCATGGAGCAGTGGCGGCGAGCATGGCATCCGCGTGTCCCCTATAGGGCCCGCCATCGAACACCTAGCGCGCGCGATGGAGCCCGAGTTCAAACATGTTTTTCAGCATATTTGGCTTGGATTCGGACCTAGGCGCCTGTAGCAAAGTTGTTGTCCACAAGCTGCTCTCCAACTTTTATTAAGGGTGCATAGACATTAAACTCTCGGATTAGTAGCTAATCAAGCCTCAAGTTGACACTGTCAGTGACTTAACAAGGGTTAAGTGTCGCTCTACTTGAAGTCGAACTACTTGGTCCAAACATGGTCAAACTGATCCCAACCTTTTGTATGATCTTCTCCAATGAATTAGCTCCAACTTCTATTTTGGGTTCAAGTCAAGTTGCTTAACGAAAACACGAGAACGCGACATGCCAACGTCGACGACGATGAATTCTAGACTTAGAATATTTCTAAGTGCTGAAAACAACAGCAAATTCGATCTTGTGACCTTGATTTGACTTACTTCCAAGCTGATCTAGCTCTTAGTCCAAAAACAAAGTTTGTTCTACATGATATGGACTACAACTTTTATTTAAGGTCTAACCTCAAAACTGATATAGAACCTACTGTTCTACTTTGACCAAAGTAGGATCACGATGAAGCTTAAATTATCCTTTTTGATCCATTGGAGTATTTTCTTGGCATTTGCTCAACATGAACCCTTCATGACTTTTGTTGTAGAGTTCATCTAGAGTCGTTTGTGCATAGTACCAAGGTTTGGTTGATGACCTATAATTCCTTTCACTTAATAAAGCAATCCAAGAAAGAATGTAACTCATCATTTCATGCGACTTCTTGATTCCAAACTTCACGAAACTTTTCCATGGATTAATATAGATGGTTATTGATGTGAGACACATGGAGATATTCCAATAACACTAGCCAAGCATATATCTTAAAAAGGGGTCTATAGGCGAGCAAAAGGGCAATATCCAAGTTTAGGTTGGGGCTCATTTCCATAGGTGTGACCTTGCCATCTTCATCATCACTTAATCATGCCATGTTTGAGCTCAAACCCATTGCTTAACTGGTGGCAAACACCTAGGGTGTTACAGCCCTCCCCCCTTAAAAGAATTGCATCCTGAGATTCAGGACGAAAGACTTTTATGGAAGAGAGACATCCTACTAGTTTCCAACATCAGCTATAGCTTTAGGCTACCTAGCTTCAAGCATAAGAGAGGCTAATTTGGTCAAGACACTTTCTAATACTTGTCCTTTGTAGTAAGTTTTGTCTGAAGAATTTCCTTCATTGGCCTTCATGAAGTATGGTTACTTTGGGAGGAATCTAAGATAGCAATGTCCTACGTACTTCGTCCTTGATGTACGAAGAGCGATACAAACGTAGACTAAATACTTGCAGCATCTACTTTCCAAGTGGATATAGCACAGACCTTATGGACTCTGCACTAGACCGTAGTCGGTTGATGGATATTCCTTGCAACGGTGCTATATTTGCTTCCAAGGTTTGAAAAGCAGTTCTCTATTAAAGTGGCTTGAGCACAACTTCTCGTAAAGGATGTGATCATAAACAGGTAAACATCCTTTCAGGGTATGAGAAGCTAGTTAACCAATATCCAAACTGATTGTAGCGGTGCAATTACTCAAATGTCAACTGATGGAAAGCTACATAATGTTCCATGTGCACAGTGCTCTTTCTTTGATAACAATATTGTATGGTCTGAGTCTGCTGAGTGAGTGGTAAACATAGTAGCTGACTCTATCGGCTCAACGTTCTTGATGATCATTCCTTAGGGAGCCTTTGGATCTAGGTTGCAACAATGATTTGGGTGGAATCTGATGCAACCTCTTGGGTAAAAACACATATAAGGCACCAAAGGCATGTCAGCATTGGAGAACCATTGATGTAGAAGGATGTTAGCGAGGCTTGGAGGACAACACAAGTTGCAAGTAATCACAAAACTAAGGACTAGTTTACTACCAAGCAGGTTGAGCACAATTTGCCTTCGTGGTGCAGTTGCACAGCGAGTTGGGTTGACTTGCATCATAGCAAAACCAGCTTTCTTACTACATTTGTCATCGAGGCTTCCATTCTAAGGCCTATCAATATCTCAAAAACCATAATCTAAAAATCTGCGGTTTGACACCCTTCCAATCTATTTTTGACTTGCAACAGCACAAGTTGACTGGTAGAACACCTTGACTGCTCATGCATTGCTGATCTAAGAGGGCAAAGGCGAGGCACATAGGGGTGCAATTAGTCTTCTCAAGGGTATGGAGGGTTGTCTAACATCAATACACCTACAAGTTGTAATTTCTTGGCAGGAATGACAAACACAACTGTCTAATGCAAATGATGATCGCAGTCACAATGAAATTGCAGATTCTATACCCTTTTGTTTGTTGTTCATAACTCACAATCTACAGCCCCATTATGCATGAATTTTGGTAGGCATACAGATCCATGAGTCTTCTAAATACTCACCAAAATTCAACTCAAACGGACACCGTTTGACCATCCAAACAATTCATCTACCAAAACTGTTGTGTTCTGAAATGGCAGCAAACCGAGCCAACAAGATATCTCTTAAATCCGATGTTTTACTCAACCAATACTCAAACCAACTTAAGACATTGAAGGGTCCTAAGCGAGGAATGAGATCACCAAGTTTGGGGTCAATCCAACTTCGTTTGAGTCACTAATCGCCGGCTTGAAGATAACCGGTTTCGTGCCACAAAATCTGGACATATTTCGTGTTCTCCCTTTTCTTTGCTTCGCACATTGAGGTGTGTGTTTTGCACTCTATAATCTTTCTCATAGCAGCAACAGCCTTTCTCTAGTTGAAGATGGAGGCTAGAGTTTTTCCTTACATGCTTCTCTGGTAACACTTCAACCATCGTTCTAGACACCAACTTGACTATGCACAAGCATTGGACTCATGGGCTGTTTTCGCAGGGCACAAAACATTTTTCCACATGTAGGACATTTCTATATTGACAAGGAACCATTCCTATATATCCTTCGGCACTTCATCCAATAGAGTCCGGACACATGTGTTAGTGGCACCTTGGGGCACAAAGATGCTGACTAAAAACTAGGGACGTGCTTTCGCTAGCTCCTACCTAGCCGATACCACGTCTTGTACTATCAACGTGATTGTCCAAGATGGAATTGACTTGATAGCACATTTGGAGAAGAAGTAGCACTTGCATTGTGGGGCCAGGTTTGCTGTTTCCTTGATCAACATTGTTCTGTGAGATTTGGCCTTCATAGTTACCAATTAGTTGTTACCTATCTGAAGACTAACTTTCCTACTGGTAACAAATCAGTTGTCCCTCAACACTTAAAAAGGTTCCAAATCTTCACTCTTGATAATAAAAATTTTGGTCGAAGCCTACAGATGGTCGCCATTGAAGTCAGCAGAAAGGGGTCACACCAAAGAAGGTCGGTTTGTCTACGTCAGCCTTATGCACCTAAAGACTGAGAACTTGGATAGGAATCTCATGTATACCAGGTGACCTATTACAGCACATAATCTCCTAGTCCATTTATCATCCGACTGATAACTTGTTCAACCTTAAGTGTGGTGCACCTTTCTGATCCAACATGGATGGCATAAGTTGCTCACTAGATGACTGACATCATTATAGAGATCGTCAAGTAGAGTCACTTGTCTACCACCTCTTGTAGTCTGTTTATGTTCCTGTTAGTGACCTATTCTTCAAAGGTTAACCATTGGACTACTCCAGAAGGAAGTCCTATTGCATCTAGTTCGACATATAGATCTCTTGACATGATAAGGAGAGATAACCAAGGAAGAGCTCACGTGAAAATAACACATCAGCGCAGTTCGGCAATGGATCATGACTAGGAACCTCGATACCAGCGTGTGCCGAGCAGCACAACCTTGTGTGTGCACCCATAGGAGGCTCTCGGTTTCGTCGTGGCACCATAGATCGCTAATCATGGCACCATTACTGAACATACAACCCACAAGAAATCTCACATGGCATAAATTGGGTTGCATAGGAGCAAGCACTATGCGAAGGAGGGATAGCAAACAAAGGTAGTCACAAGGTTAGGAGTTAACAAGCAAAGGATCCAAAGATCAAAACACAACGCAAGAGAGCATAGCTTAATTGCCAAAGACAACTGAGCAGGGGACTTCTTGCCGAATTTCCATATACGTCTTGTGTCTACCCAAGTGATTACCAGATAAAGATTAACATGAGATTTGGTCTTGTCGAGTAGCAACATGAGACCAAGACTGATAGACATCCTGAGACATGGGAAGGTTGGAGACAAAATAAACAAGATTCAAGGGACAGAGCCCAGGCACTGACTAAGGATTCAGTTGATAAGGCAACGACATGATCTATGAGAAAAAGGTTCCAAAGCGGGGTAGATAGCGATTAGCATTGCACCAGATCATTAGTAGAAGAAGGAGCAATGAGGTCTAACAAGGATTTTTGAGCAAGGTCCTCCCACACAGGAGCGGGACAACCACAAAACACGTGAGCAAATAAGGGGGGCTAAGCTTGGGTCAAAAATCAAGCAAAGGCATGGATAAAAGTCTTCATAGCACAACGTTCAATGGCTAGCAACCACGTGCACAGGCTCAGGCTCCTAAGAGAGAACTTAATTGAAAATGACAACCATGAGATTACCAAAACTTGGACATGATTCTAGGATAGAGCTCTTCAACACTCGTATGCTTACCAAGGACAAAAGGGGTGATAACTATGGCACTAATTAGATAACAAGCATACATACCCATCACTTGGCTAAACTAGAGGACATTAAGCATGTAACCACAATTATTTCTAGCAAGGCTAAGCACACACTTTTCTCAAGCACTTCCTATTCAAACAACATGGAACACGGCATTCTTGTTTAACTCCATATAAGGAAGATAGTGCAATACATCGATCACAAGTTACTTAGTACTTTAAACAAAGGAAGGGAAGCATATTTATGCACAAGCACAATCATGATGCATGCTCATCCTATTTGTCCTCACGAAATTGCCAGCCTAAGGTGGCAATCACATTCTATGTCAGTGGCATAACACGTACTCTCTCGATATATATCTAGTCGTCAGCTACATTCAATTTACGCATTCGTGGTTAGCGTACCTATAGGCAAATTCATTGCAGCCCATCCCCACAAAGAGATAAATAAGCACACAATGAAAGCAGTAAACTAAGATACTCTCCATATATACATCCCCAGATATATACATTGATATCCATAGCTACCCGATAAATATACCCGCAATTAAGTACCTTCATATATACATGTGTGTAACATGTAAATATTCTAGTAGCCACAGCTAACTCTCCCTTAGACCGATAGTTGGACAGTCATGCTCTCACAACTCCCACTTACCTGGACGTAGAGGCAATTGATCCATACATTACCATTCAAACGAATGGCATCCATACAATAGCACGCCGTATGGACGACGAAAGTAAAAATTTCAATAAAGTACATTCCCCCAAAGTTAGTACTTAGATAGCCACCTAATTGTCCTTAACTGGGCATAAAGGAGGATGTCGCTAGCATAGTTTTGCAAATAAGTTTTGACAAATTTGCCTGTAGCTAAAGTTTTAGTTAAAATAGACCTTTTAAAACCAAAACTTAGCTTTTAAAACTATGTACCTGATAGTATTATGCTTAACCTGGCTCTAATACCAGCTGTGACAGAACCGCCCAATTTATACAAGATCAAGTATGGTTATCCCCGCTAACACGTTGACACACCCATACTTTCACTCATATAAACCCGGTAGTCCGCCGAGTGTCCCGAAAGACCTCAGTAAATCAACATCACAACCAAGATCGCGTGATTAAGCAAATACACATCACATACATCGGGTTGCAGCGGAAATAATATTACAAAGGGTTTAACAAATAATAGTACAAGTTTGGGTTTCAAAACCACTTAGTGAAAACAACATAGCTTTCAAATGATTACATTAATATAAGTTCCAAATATATTGCTAGCATAGTGACATCATCCGACAAAAGCATATAGATGAGAAGTAAGTATAGAATCATCGAGCCCACCGGTGGTTAGCCACCATCATCAACTGGTCAAGAACATCACCTGCAACAAGGTGGGATAAACCCTGAGTACTCGAATGTACTCAGCCAGACTTACCCATCTTAAACCAAAATAAAGCGACACCAAGGATTATGCATGGCTTTCTTTAGTGGGCTAGCTGACTTGTTTGCGAAAAGCATAAGCTATCATGAAGAAATCATTTTATGTACTTTGCATCATCTTTATTATGACCTATCCATCTAGGTAAGCACCTGTACTATAGCAATCACTTGATTAACCAATAACATCTAGTTACCAATTTAGATTTAGCATATCCCATATCATCCAGATAACCATCATTGTTCCATAATAATTACTACGATGCCATAACTCGAGTCAAGTGCTCACTATCCAGGAGCGATGGCGATTCGAATCGATTCCTAACCAGCTGGTGATTTATTCCTCACACAAACCACACCCACCGATCAAGTGAGCTACAGATCACCAATGACACTTTCTAGGTAGCCGCGGGACAATCTAGAGCCGCAGTACCCAGGGACCGCCCGACTGCCAGGAATTAGGTCGCACCTATCCTTGGGCTCACTCTTCGTGCCCCTATCATACCCCCATCAGCACCAATACACGCACTCGTGTAGATCCCGGCCCGAAATGTGCCACTAGCTTCACGGTCAAAAGGTACTTTATTCGGCCAGCTAAATATGAGGCATGCGTTCAACATGATAAGAGGGACGAGCAATGATCGGTCCTTAATCGACACAGACAGAAACTAACATCACCCTAGAACCCTGTCTGGTTGCCTCCAACTTTTTCCATCCAGTCTCCAGTTTCCCATCACATATGGTTAATTCTAGGATATCATTCTTTCCATAGCCAATTTCCTCCAGTAACCACCTACAATGTAGGTGATCAGGTATCACCGATCGCTACCGGCCTAAGCAAGGCTAAGCAGTTATTCGATCCTGACATAACAGGGAAAGGGTAATAAGGTGGGCAAGGATAGTAAGGAATGCATCAACGGTTTCAATCAACTCCTACAACTTAATGCAACAATCTATAAACTCATATATATAGAAAGAATTGCTTTCGTAAAGTAGGAGACTTAGAATGCTCCGGGGCTTGCCTGGGATCCGACACAAGTCAGTTCAGTTAGCTTGCACCATCTTGGTGATATCTCCGGTTCTAGCATTCGCTTAGTCCTTCCATCTTCGGGATAGATCCAACAAACACTATCTTCGGGTTTGGCTCCAACATCACGTCCTTCACGTGGTTCATCTAGCGTACCTAGATGAGATGCAATATGCAAGTGCATAAATATGAAGAATAGTACCATGAGACACATCACAAAATAGCAACCAAAACAAGCATAGTTTACACTAACACACTTAAGTATTTTGCGATGCTTAACTTAAACATCACACAATCAATCATGCTACGATGGCAAACGGAGACAACAACACCAAGCATGACACAAGTTTTCCAAGATCTCAGGTGCTCTAACTCAGTCATCATTCAAGGCATAAGTCAAACTTAACAATATACAAGCAAACACTATAATTGGAATCTGCCAATTTCTGGACATGCAAACAACAGCTACAAGATTTAGCTATAACTGGAGTTACACAAATCCAAATGACTTGCAAGAAGACATTATGGAAATCTTATGAAATTTTCTACAATTCATCTTTAATCATCTTAGCATGATTCTCAAGTTAACTAAGTCAAATATATCTATTTACAGAAACTGGTCTACAATTGACAGAAAGCAGCCATTTTTGAAACCCAAATTTAAACAGCTGTAACTCTTAAACTACTTGGCCAAATGACACCAAATTTTAATAGAAGCTAGATACATGAATTATCTACAACTTTTGTATAAACAAGTTTCATAACAAAGCACATTATCATGAAGAACTTTGCTAAGTTCCCAGATCTGTCAAAAACCCACATTTGCAAGAAAATAAATATTAACTTATGTTGCAAACACATAATTAGGCAAAACCAACATTTCCCACATGACTAAAGAACACCAGAAAACCTAGTGTCCATGTCCAATTAAATTCTTTTAATGCATTTCTTAATTTATTTTAGATAACAAGGTGACTTAATGAACATATACCAAAATTGCACAATAACTTCTACAAAAATTACAGTGGCTCACATATCCTCTCAATAGTCTACTGTACAAATTTCACTCCATTTGGATATGTATAGCAACCTCTATGAAAAAGACAAGTTGCTAAAGCAAGAATTCATGTGAGAGCAAGATAAACCAATAACTCACTCATACTTCATCCAATACTCAAGAAATTTTTACCACACATCAACTATCACATGAGTAGGATGCCACAAAAATTTCACTTCATTTGGAGCCCTAGATCTATAGTTATGAAAAATAAAAATTCAACTAGCATTACAACCTTACTACACAAATCTATTTTTACCGCAAAATATTTAAACTAAAACATGCCATATTATAGATCCACTGCATAGACAATTTCACAAGGATTCCAAAAAGTCCTCATTTACTATTTTATGAATTTTCTACGATTTACTATGAATTTCCAAAGTTCCTGCAAAATAATTACAAACCAGTCCTTACGACACTATTCACCTGAGTCTATGATATTGCAGTTACACCCCTCCCTTTAGTCAAATTGCTGCGCGAGGTCCCTGGTCGGAAAAACAGAGCAGAGGATGGCCGGAGCTTGCTGTTGCGGCCGGAGAAGGTACGTCATCGGCGGGGGAGTGATGGGGAAGCACCAAGGGGTCCTTGCGCACCCACGGGGCTGCTCGAATTAGCCCAAGGTGGCCCACGGCGGCTTGGCCACGCGCGGGCACCAGCTGTAGTGGCGGCAGCCATGGTGGGCGACGCTCTAGTGGGTTGCGCAGCTAGGGAAGGGAGCAGAAAGGGGCGGCGGAAGGAGGAGAAGATGATGCCACGCTTGGTTCGGACGGAGGAGGGATGGAGTGGAGGCAGTAGCAGTGGCAGCGAGCTCGGCGGCGGCATTCATGGCGGCCGTGCTCTGGTGGGCGCGCAGGCGCACGATCGGAGCGAGAGAGGCGATGGGGAGCGCATAGGGAGTGAAGAGGAGGATGGAGAGGGCGTGCTGGTGCCCCTCCTCATTGGCAGCAGGCCGTAGGGCGTCCACAACGCATGGAGCAGCGGCGGCGAGCATGGCATCCGCGTGTCCCCTATAGGGCCCGCCATCGAACACCTAGCGCACGCGATGGAGCCCGAGTTCAGACACGTTTTTCATCATATTTGGCTTGGATTCAGACCTGGGCGCCTGTAGCAAAGTTGTTGTCCACAAGCTGCTCTCCAACTTTTATTAAGGGTGCATAGACATTAAACTCTCAGATTAGTAGCTAATCAAGCCTCAAGTTGACACTGTCAGTGACTTAACAAGGGTTAAGTGTCGCTCTGCTTGAAGTCGAACTACTTGGTCCAAACTTAGTCAAATTGATCCCAACCTTTTGTATGATCTTCTCCAATGAATTAGCTCCAACTTCTATTTTGGGTTCAAGTCAAGTTGCTTAACGAAAACACGAGAACGTGACATGCCAATGTCGACGATGATGAATTCTAGACTTAGAATATTTCTAAGTGCTGAAAACAACAGCAAATTCGATCTTGTGACCTTGATTTGACTTACTTCCAAGCTGATCTAGCTCTTAGTCCAAAAACAAAGTTTGTTCTACATGATATGTACTACACCTTTTATTTAAGGTCCAACCTCAAAACTGATATAGAACCTACTATTCTACTTTGACCAAAGTAGGATCACGATGAAGCTTAAATTATCCTTTTTGATCCATTGGAGTATTTTCTTGGCATTTGCTCAACATGAACCCTTCATGACTTTTGTTATAGAGTTCATCTAGAGTCATTTGTGCATAGTACCATGGTTTGGTTGATGACCTATAATTCCTTTCACCTAATAAAGCAATCCAAGAAAGAATGTAACTCATCATTTCTTGCGACTTCTTGATTCCAAACTTCACGAAACTTTTCCATGGATTAATATAGATGGTTATTGATGTGAGACACATGGAGATATTCCAATAACACTAGCCAAGCATATATCTTAAAAAGGGGTCTATAGGTGAGCAAAAGGGCAATATCCAAGTTTAGGTTGGGGCTCATTTCCATAGGTTTGACCTTGCCATCTTCATCATCACTTAATCATGCCATGTTTGAGCTCAAACCCATTGCTTAACTGGTGGCAAACATCTGGGGTGTTACAACGTCTTCATAGGAGCAACTACACAAAATAGAGAAGACGAGACGAAGGCTTGGGATGGAGGAGCGGTGCGGTGGTGCACTGGCCATGGTGAGCGCCAACTCCGGCGAAGCTTTGCCATGGCGCACGGTGGTGGAAACGGCCAGAGGCCCTCACCTAAGGATGATTGGCTCAGCTAGAAGGTGGAGAAGGTCGAGAAGAACATAGCGGGGCTACAGATGAGCTGGCCGATGCATTTTTGCAGCGGTGCATGAGCTAGGTGATGGGGGAGATCCTTGGTAGCAATGGCAGGGCGGCTACGCTTCGGCTGCTACTGCTGTGAGCTGAAGAAGTGAAGGAGGAGGCAGAGCGTGTGCAGAGGGCAGCAAGGCGTCCTCCACTTCAAGACGGCCAGCGCGCGGTGTGGTCAGGGCGAGCCGGGCGTGTGGCGGCCATCACCTGACCTCGGTCGGCCATGACCGGTCTGAACTTTGCGTTTCAGAGTTCATCGATTCTGACTGATAGGCGAAGTTTGACACTGATTTACTCCTAAACCGAGACGAGTTAGTGGAAGAAATGTTCATGAAAGTTGTAGCCCTACCTTCCATCTTCAACTTCTATTCAAGGATCATAGTCTAATTCACCACGAATCAGGAGTTACATCAAGCCAAAGTTGGCTCGATCAAACTGGAAATGTACTTAGGACTTAGAAAAATTTTCAAGTGTTGAATCCACCTTCATTGCTGACTTGTGGGACCTTTTTGAACATGTTGTGCACATTTTCATGACTTGACTTCTAAACAAAGTTTGTTCCTTATCAAATTTGCTACAAATTTGTTTTAGGTTGCTTAGACATGCAAACATCCTAAGCTACACTTTTTAAACAGTTAAAAAAAGGGTTTAAGGGTCAAACTTGGTCAAACCATGACTTGGGAACCTAATTAGGCAAAATGACCAACATGAACAATGTTCCAAATGACATTCTAGGTGTAACTAAGTTACTTAAAAGAATTTTTAGCCACACCATACATTGGTCACACAAGAATCAAGCAAGGTATGTACTGAAACAATGAAAAACACATGAAATGTTACAAATGTTTCATAGTCATGTTTCACATGTTTCATGATCTTGTTGCATAGTATTAACTAACTTTGTTTCACTAAAGTGAGTGGCACATGTTGCACTTAAGTATTGCACACTTTTCATTTCATAATGGAAACAACACACATGAAACATAACGATATGTTGCAATGTTTCAAAAACATGTTTCATGTGATATAAGCTTGTGAATGAATGAATGATGCTCATGTTCATGAAATGCAAGTGCAAATGTGGAAGCCAAACACCTGGGGTGTTACATTAATGTCTAGCCTTGACTGCACGTAGTAGTGTGAATTAAAAGTAAATTCATTGAAGTTGCTCAAAGTAGAGTTGAATGTCAAGAGTGGATACCCATGTAACACCCTAGTGTTAAGAATTACATTTGGCATCTACATTTCATGAGCACAAGCATCATCCAAGCATTCATGAACATGAGCATATAAAATTTCATCTCATTCTTATACATTATCACATGAAATGTTGATTTTATATATATGCTTATGCTTGCAATCATGTATGACCAATGTAAGAAATGGCTAGGAGGTCATGAAAACACCTTAGACACATCTAGAATGATAAATGGAACAATGTTTGTATTCATGACATAAGCCAAATTTGCTTCTAAGTGTTGGTTTCATTGGAAATGCCATTTTCATGATACTAGTTTGACTAAAGTTGAGCAGTAGCTTAGAGTGTTTGCATGGCTATGTGACCTAAATAAAAGTTGTAGTACTTAACTAGGGTAACAACTTTTATTTTTTGGTCAATGTCTAATTCAGTGCAAAGCATGCTCAAAAATAGCTCACAAATAGCAAGCAAATGTTGTTTTGAGACTTGCAAAAGTTTCAATGTACCTCACTTGGGAGCATTGTAACTGGATAACCATGGTGAATTTAGGAACACTCCCTAAAGAAAAGTTGTATATGGCATGTATCTCTACAACATTCCTTAATGGAGTTTTTGCAATGGACGAATGGATTAGGAGATATATGAGGTTGAAAACGCGCTATCAGTCGTCGTAATCAGCCCTGATGGCCGCGTTCATGCATAAGCTAGTGGTCGACTGGCCATAGGCCATAGTCGCCGCATGGCAGCCATACACCAGCATTGGCCTAGCTAGTCAGGCCAGAGTGGGCACATAAGCATGGTGCACTCGCCACTCGCTCCACTCACTCGCTCTTGCCTTATCCCACTCGCTCTACCTCGCCAAAGCACCGTGCCAAGCTTGTTGTGTGCCATCGCAACTCCACCGTAGCCGCTCGCCGTTGATGTAGCCTCGCCTACCGATTCATCTTAGCCATAGCTGCTCTACCATCATCTCCACCTCCTCAAGCCACCAGCATCACCTATCGACCCTAGGTATAGCAGCATTTAACCTTGCCGCAGCCACCGTCGTCACCGAAGCGCCGCCGCGCTCACGGCTCACTATGGCCCTGCCATTCCACCTCACTACATGCCTCCATCTTCTTTGGTCTAGCACCATGCTAGAGTCTAGATGCTTAGGGTGGATATAGGAATGACGCCACCGCTTGACTACGCCGAAATGAGTCACCGCTCCGCACACGGCCGCCATGGCACTCGAGCTCACCGCCACTGAGTTGGTTCATTGTCTCCCTCCTTTCTGTTGCATCTTAGGTCAAGTAACCCTAGACCTAGCTAGTGGCATGACAGAGACCTACCTTTTGCTACCGTCTAGCCAGAACAGTGAAAGCACCACTATGCTCCGTGCGCCGCTACACAACGATGCATGCGGCCAAGCTCACCGATGCCACCTCGAGCCCTCACTTGCACTGTGTAGCTTCACTACATCACAAAAATGGAGTAGCCATCCATGACTGAGTCTAACATAGCTGGACATGGCCAGCGTACCACTGCCCGACCTCCACCGTCCGCCATGGCCATCGTCGAGCTTGCTCCGACGAGCCACCGTGCCAACTAAGCCAACCAGTTGATGCACGGGGGTGAGAAGAGTGGAACGGTGAAGACTCTACCATCAAAGACCTCGCTGACGGGTGGGTCCCATTGACCGTGGGCCTCAGCTGTTTGCCTGTGTGATGTTTTGATTTTCTAATTTATTTTTCTAGATTTAAATGCATGTTTTAAAAAATTCATATATCAAGCTAGGAGTGTCCAATTTTGGTGAACTAAATTTTGTTGGATTCCTCATGAAGTGTAGTATTTGATAAAAATATGAAATGCACTGTTTCTAGTATTTTCCTAGGAGAATTACATGTAGCTAACTAAATGCTTTTTAAATGGTTTCTATCTTGGAAAATGCGTAACTTAAGCTTGGTATGTGCAAAAATTGTGATTCCAATTTTGTTGAGTTGGTATTGACATCCTCTAGCGAGGAAAAATACTAAACTTGTAGTCATCATAATTTGGATATGGTCTTCTTATTTAATCCTAAATAAATGCTAGCTTCTAGTAAAAATAAATAACACAAAAATACATAACTTGGGCTCATACAAAAATATGTACAGTGTTCTTGTGTTATGGTGAAGCTAATAAAAATAGTAAATCTGTTGTTTGGCACTTTTCACTATGCTAAACTATTTTTGCTAAAATAAGCGTATATAACTTGTCATTTTTGTAGAGGTAGCTTCACTTATCCAAATGGCATGACATTTGTGTAGTGGACTATTAAGGTCATTTGTAGACTATTATAATTTTCTTAGAATTTATTAAGCATTGGAAATATTTATCCTTTAAATCACCTTATTATCTCAAGAAATTAATAAATGAATATAAATAAATTAGTTATGTTTGACCATGATGTTTTTTGTGGTGCTTGTGATGCATATGATATTTTGATGTTATTAGTTAGGCTTAGAAATAATTGGTTGTATGCAACTAGTCAATTATTGCCTTATAATTCAACTAGGTTGGCTACATGTATAGTTTCTATTGTGGTGATGATTTCATGATGATAATGATCTTTTCTATAAAGATGGTTAATAACAAAGTTGTAGATAACTTACTGATCTACCTTGTGTTAAATTTTCATAGTCATAGGCCTTATGGTTTAAGAATTATGGCTGTTAGAAGTCTATTGTTAGAAATGCTTGCTCTTTGGGTAGATTTGAATGATTGAATTGTTTGACCCTAGATAACTGCTGAATCACATTAAGTGGATTAAAAGAACATTGTAGGAAATTTGATAATATTTCTAGAATATCCACAACAATATTATTTTGATGTGTATAATTCTAGTTATGGTCAAAACAAGTGGTTGTTGTCTTATAGTCTAGAAAATGATTTACATAAGTGTTTGTTTAAGTTACTAGAGAAGAGATATGCACCTACTCAGTAAAATAAGATGCAACTTGTTATCACCTTAATGCAATGCTATCGAAAACACTTATGAGGATGCATTCATAACATCATATTATATTATACATGTCATCATATATGTATTCGTGATATCTTATTTCATGCTCATGCATATAGGATCGTCCGAAGCGATAACTCTTCTAGAATTCAACAAAGAAGAAGAGGAGGATCAGCAGGAGATGACTTAGGCCATAGCTCTAGAAGAAGAGGGGAAAACTCTCGAGGACCTCACTGAGTGCCCAAATCACCAGCCAACCTCTTTCCTCAAAGGCAAGCCCCGGAGCATTCTTGGTCTCCTATGTTTTACAAAACATCGCTTGAGTCCTTTATGATTGATGCATTAGGTTATAAGAGTTGATTCAAAACACTTGATGCATAGAACTACCTTGTCCAGTTACACATACCTTTATCCCTATGTAGGTTTAGGATCGAATATATGCTTAGCCATGCTTAGACCAGTAGAAGTCAGGGTGATTTCCTATCACCTGCGAGGTATAGGTGAATACCAAAGCACGGTTGGCTATATTTGCTATCGTGGAAAAGAACCATAGGGGTAATGTAAATGGAGGCCAGGCAGAGTCTATGTGTAGGGTGACTCATGTGATTCCATCTGTGCTGATTAAGGATCATACCATTGATGGCGCTTCTGAACAAGATTGAACACATGCCTCTCACTTAGCTGGCCTAGATAACTTATTTCAACCACTGAAACCAAGTAGCTCAACTCAAGCTGGGCCCCATTCTATAAAAGTGCGCACTCTAGATGGTAGTAAGAATGTGTAGGGAGCCGAGACGTGAGCCCAAGGGTAGGCCAGGCCTGAATGTCCTAGCAACTAGTCATCCCTGATTGTGCGGTGCTGGACAAACCCACAAAATGTGGACCTGAGTTGTACCAAAGGTGACCGTTAATCTGGTCTACTTGGGTTTGTGTTAGGAATAAATTCCCAACTAGTTGAAATCGATTCAAATCATCGTCTGTCCCAGACAGTGAGAAACTTGGCTAGTCCCAATATCGTAGTAACTGTATTATGGAATGATGGTTATGATGAACATGGAATTATTATACCGGCTATGGTTACTACTACATGCTATTAAAAGAAATACCACATGTTTGGCACAGGTTAGTTGCTAATCTAGATATGAATAGCTATAATTAACTTGATGACTGAATTATAACTGTATACTTGAATTGGTAAGCTTTTTATGCAAAATGTTGTCAAGCTAGCTCCACTTATAAAGCCTTGCATGATCCTTGGAGTCACTTTATTTTTAGTTTATGATAGGTAAGTCTAGCTAAGTACCTTCTCATACTTAGGGTTTATTCCCCTTGTTGCAGATGGTACATTTTACCATGGCTATTGCAAGAACTGTTTCCATCCCACCGTGGACCAGGAGTGAGCCCTGGGCAGGCATCTCTTATTAATCCTTCTTATATGCTTTTGTGGAAGTGTGATCAGAGGCTGGCACTATGTTTAAACAATGTTGCAGATGTTGGTCTTCAAACTTTTAATTTGCTTCCGCTACTATGTTACTTGAACTTGGTTTGTAATAACCTAAATTTGTACTCTGATGGATGAACTGTATTTGTGAACTTTATGTAACATGTGACATGTATGTTGAATCATGTAAGATCTTGGTTGTATGTTGATGCTTAATCGAGACCCTTCGTGGTACTCTAAGGACTATCGGGTTTATATGGGCTCAATTATGACAGTGCGTCTGCTTGTGGGCTGCCATTGTACTTGTCCTCTTATAAATTGGTCAGTTCTGCTACAGTTGGCATCAGAGCAAGATTCAACATTAATTGCCACATGTGTATTTAAAACAAAGGTTTTTGTTTTCCAAAACCAGTTTCTTGCCACTTATAGCTATATATATAGGTGTTTAAAAATCTAGAGTTTGAATCTAAAGTGTGTCAGTGATGACTTCCTTTATGCCTAGTTAAGGACTTCAGGTGGCTAATTAAGTACAAACTTAGGGTTTTCAATTTCATCGTCCATACGGCGTGCTATTGTATGGATGCCATTCAATTGAGTGGTAATGTATGGATCAAATGCCTCTACGCCCAAGGTAAGATGTCACTCATCATCACAGTGGCATGACCGCAAGATGTGAGTGTGCAGTCTATGGGGAAAGTTAGCTTTTGATACTGAAGTGTATATATGCCTCCTATATATATGGACGTATTTAATTGTGGGTTAGCTTTGATACGACTATATATGCATATTTATATCTATATATAGGATGTTTTTTACTCTCAGGTAGCTTTGATATAGAAGTATATATATATGGGTATATATATATGGAAGTATTTAGATTGCAATCTAGAGCCTAGATTTACATTCTACATATATAATTGTGGGATTGGGCTGAAATGAAATTCTTATGTAGGTGCACTAATAGCGAAATGTGTAGCCTAACTAGCTATGTTATATATGAGAGAACGTATGTATGCCACCGTGTATGCCGTTAGAAGTTTTAAATTTTCCTAATTTGTGAGGACGTATGGAACTTACATGCATCATGATGAATCATCATTATTACATACTTGCATTGTTCCTCCCCTTATAAGTCTCTTACTCGGTTATGTAACTCTTATCCATTGACTTTGTCTCATGAGACTTGCACCATGTTGTTGGTACAGATGGCAGCATCAGCTGGAAGTGAGAATTTCCTCTTGATGTTTAGTACCCCTGCCCTACTTTAGAGAGTCTTGCATTATGCGAGGTATTACGAACCGCCCCTCTATTACTAGAATGAAGTATACCTAGAGGGACAACCATGGTATGAAGTATAGCTGACCATACCAGTTCATAACCAAGCACCCTTTTGGCAGGAATGGAGGGCAGAATCTGAAGGGAGAACTCCTTGGGAAGCTACCCAAGTAGTGGCTTTTGAGGTGCTTAGTTAGATATGTCAGCAGCACAAGGTGAGCTTACCGGTAGTGCCGTTGGTACTTTTCTTTGGGTGGATCCATCCACAATAGCATGGGCATAGCGCAATAGCAATGCGTTGATCCAAGACTTGGGATGAGTGGGCAGATAGTTCTAATCCCGCTATGAGTGCAATGTTTGCAGTGATGAAGATGTTCTATACTCGTTAGGACACCAGGGACTTCTGGTAGGAGTCCTATACCACTTGCATGGATAGGCTCATGAGAGTCGAAGCTGCACAGCGTAAGCTAAAGAAGCGTGTGCACAAGCACAAAAAGACAGCAAGTGAGGCTCAATGGAAACTGATCAAGCTTATGTAGCATTGGGAAATCTCCACACCCAAATGGAGCAAGTTGATTAGTAGAGAGCTATTGCCCAAGAGGCAAGAGCGGATGATCAGGTAATGCTAGCAGGACTTGTGGGAGCAGTTGGAGGCCACCCATGCTGAGGCACTCACAGCTATGCGCTAGCGGATCCTAGCAAACAACCGTGCAGGCTATGGTAGAAGCAAAATGAGATAGGACCCAAGCCTTGAGCGTACAACAAGATTGTGTTGAGAGGGACTTGAGGTAGCAACTTGCATAGACCTAGAACTGTGGTAGTTGATCTTTAGCATGAGGTGCATTTTCTGAACAACCAACTACAACCGATCCTTGATGAAGAAGAAGAAGATCTAGAGATGTTGGTGGAAGATGACGGTTGGGAGGAAGAAGAAGTGGAGCTAGAGGATGGGGACTGATCCTATCTCTGACCTCAATAGCGAAGCACATAGAAGATTAGAGTCACCTAGTGACTAGTTAAAGCGCTAGATGTATCCCTGTTATTCATGGGATGGACTTGTAGCTAAAGTTCGATATTCGTGATTTGACTTCCATGTAATATTGGTACTCTGCATGTTGTTTCACTATGTGTTGAACTTTAATGAAATTTTAGTTTTGTTTTACTAGTGGATTATGACATGCATGATAACGCATTGCGAGCACTGATAAGTGATCAAATTGATGATGTCATGTTACGATAATGAATTATTATGCCTCTATTTTATTGTATGAATTTAATATTCTCTCTAGTAATTTTAGTTTGGCATGATCACACAATTCATCTGCAATCTCCTGACATCATCTAATAATCACTTATTATTGCAACCTTGCAGATGACTCGCACTCGCGCTAGAGCAAGCACCAACCTAGGTGGCAATGATGGTGACTTACCACCACCGCCGTCACCGTCTGCAAATGAATTCTTCACACAGTTCCTAGGAATTTAGAGAACAATGGAGGATACACTGCGCCTCATTGTGCAGAACACCGCTAATGCCCATCAGCAACAATAAGGGCCTGAGCCAAATCAATATAGCTCTTTTAAGGATTTCTAAGACACCAAGCCTCCTATCTTCAAGGTGGGCCAAAGAACTGCTCTAGGCGGATGAATGGCTTAACACAATCGAGCAAAAGTTCCATCATTTGAGGGTTACTGAGCATCAAAAGGCAAAATATGCGTCCCATTAACTGCAGGGACCAGTCAGGATATGGTTGACCCATTTCCTATTCTCTCCTACCTACCAACTCTTAGTTCACATGGGAACAATTCAAGTTAGCCTTTAGGGGACATCACATTCCCTAGGGCTAATGTGCATGAAAGCCGCCGAGTTCATGTGACTCACACATGGGACCAAGACCCTTACGGAGTACATGCATGCCTTCAACAATTTGTCCCATTCTACCCTAGGGTTCATTGATACAGAGGAAAAGAAGATTGAAAGCTTCAAGAGAGGCCTTGTTACTAAGCTAATGAAGACTGTGGCCAACTCGAGGTGTATGACATACAATGAGTTCATTAGTGATGTCTTGACCCAAGAGAACCAGAACAATTTGCACGCAGCGGTGAAGGGCCACAAAAGAGCAACTGAGGCAGGTGCCTCAGGATCTTCCTAGTCTAGAGCTCTAGTGGCGGCTAGGACACAGTTTTGTCCACCTAGCACCTAAGTTTAGGCCTCCTCCACCAAAAGCTTAGGCTAGCCGACCTCAGAAGGTGTTTTGCAAGGCGTTTGCCATTGCCCTACCTAAGGGAAATGGAGGACAAGGAAGCTCAGTAGGACCAAGGAGCAATCAACCATGCTTCAACTATAATCAGTTGGGCCATTATGCCAAGGAGTGTCCCCATCCCAAGAAGAATAGCAATCAGAAATAGGCAAATCCTAAAGCATGTCCTGGATATGTGCATTACACAACTATTGAAGAAGTTCCTACTAGGAGAAGTTGTCACCATCGGTATGTTTCTTGTTAACAAACATCCCACCATTGGTATGTTTCTTGTTAACAAACATCCCACCATTGTTTTATTTGATTCATTTATGAGCCAAGCATTTGCATCTAAGTATGATCAGAAAGTAATTGAGGTAAACAAGGGTGGTTATAGTATAAGTTTGGCTAGGGCTACTATCTCTACAAATCAGATAGTTAGGGATGTGCTCATCTCTATACAAGAGAGGGAGTACACGATGGATCTGATAGTATTGCCCAGATTAGCCATAGATGTGATCTTAGGCATGAAATGGATGAGCAATCATGGAGTTCTCATTGACGCTAGCACTACTGACAACTATGTTGAGAGAACCAAAGGGAGGTAATGCTTTTCTAGTACCACTTCCCTGAAGTTTTGATCTCCAAAACTTGTCTTGTGCTATCCAAGGCACTACCCTTTGTGATATTCCAGTGGTTTGTGAGTTTCCTGATGTATTTCCTAGATGAGTTGTCGGGTTTACTGCCTAATAGGGATGTGGAATTTAAGATTGAGTTAGTACTAGGTATGGCACATATCTCAAGAAGACCCTATAGGATGCCACTAAATGAGTTAGCTAAACTTAAAATTCAGTTACAAGAACTGTTGGACAAAGGTCTCATTCAATGTAGTTCAGTCTCCATGGGGATGTCTAGCTTTATTTATAATGAAGAAGGACAAATCCCTGAGGATGTGTGTGGATTATAGGCCGCTTAATGTTGTAACTATTAAGAACAAGTATCCTTTGCCTCGTATCGATATCTTGTTTGATCAGTTGGCAAAAGCAAAGGTATTCTCTAAGATTGACTTGAGGTTAGGCTATCATCAGATTAAGATCAGGCTAGAGGATATACCTAAAACAACTTTCTTCACTAGGTATGGCTTGTACGAGTATTTGGTCATGTCTTTTGGACTGATGAATGCTCCTGCATACTTCATGTACTTGATGAATTTGGTATTCATGCCCGAGCTCAACAAGTTCATGGTTGTGTTTATCGATGATATCTTGATTTACTCAGAGAATAAGGCAGACCATGCAGAGCATCTGAGAATTGTTTTGTCTAGATTGAGGGAGCATAAGCTATATGCCAAATTCAGCAAGTGTGAATTGTGGTTGAGCAAAGTACTATTCTTGGGTCACATCTTATCTAAAGATGGAATTTCTATAGACCCATCTAAAGTACAAGAGGTCATGGATTGGAAAGCCCTGACTTTGGTTCATGAAGTTTGGAGTTTTCTAGGGTTAGCAGGCTACTATCATCGTTTCATTCCTAATTTTTCCAAGATAGCTAAGCCCACAGAAGGATGAAAAGTTCAGTTGGACGCCAGGGTGTGAAGCCATTTTTCACACCCTAAGGACCTTGTTAACTATAGCTCTAGGTTTTAGCACAACCCGACATTGAAAAGCCTTTTGATGTGTTATGTGATGCATTGAGCATAGGTTTAGGGTGTGTGCTCATGTAGGAAGGTCGAATTATTGCCTATGCTTCTCGGCAGTTGGGAAAGTATGAAGTCAATTATCCTACTGCATGATTTAGAGCTTGCAAGCAGTTGTTCATGCGTTGAAGATATGGAGACATTACCTGTTGGTAACATATGTGATATATATACTGACCCCAAAAGTCTCAAATATATCTTCACTCAACCTGAGCTGAACATGAGGTAGCGAAGATGGTTAGAGCTGATCAAGGACTACAATTTGGAAGTGCACTACCATCCAGGAAAGGCTGATGTTGTAGTAGATGCACTTAGTCGGAAATCCCATTGTAACACTTTGGAAGCCTTGTTGGAAGATGGATTTAATTTGTTACATCCTATTCTGCTGCACAATATCACTGTCAGTTGCTCACTTGAGAGCAAAATCATAGAACTGCAGAAGACAGATGTCGGTGTATTTCACATCAAGCGAAAGATGAAAGAATAAGAAACCAAGCATTTTAGGTTGGATGAAAGAGGTGTGCTATGGTTTGAGGATCGACTTGTGGTATCGAATGACCATGAGCTTAGAAATCAAATTCTAGATGAAGCTCATTCATCCAAGTTGTCTATCCATCCAGGTAGTAGCAAAATGTATCAAGATTTGAAAACCCATTTTTGGTGGACCAAGATGAAAAAAGAGATCAATGCCTATGTCACTAAGTGTGATAATTGTAGTAGAGTCAAGGCCATTCATTTGAAATCTACTGGATTACTTTAGCCGTTGCCTATTCCTAGGCTAGAAATGGGAGGAAATAAGTATGGACTTTATTACAGGCCTCCCTGCTGAACACAACAAGGTCACGATTCCATATGGGTCATTGTAGATCGCCTCATCAAGTCAGCACATTTTGTACCGGTTAACACAAGGTATCTAGCTAGGAAGTATGCTGAGTTGTATGTTTCTCAAATCATGAGACTACATGGAGTACCAAAGACCATAATCTCAGATCGAGGACCATAGTTTATAGCTCATTTTTTGTAACACTTGCACTAGGCTTTGGGAACTAAACTAATCAAAAGTTCAACATATCACCCACAAACATCAGGACAGACCGAGGCAAGTGAACCATATTTTAGAAAATATGTTGAGAGGTTGTGTTATATCTTCCAAGGGTTCATGGGAGAAGTGGTTACCTTTAGTCGAGTTCTCCTACAACAATAGTTATCAAGCGAGCATCAAGATGGCTCCTTTTGAAGCCTTGTACGGTTGGAATTGTAGAACTCCCTTGAATTGGATTGAGCCTAGAGAAAGAAGATATTTTGGCATTGACTTTGTCACCGAAGTTGAAGAGCAGGTACGCATTATCCAATAGCATATGAAAGTAGCTCAGTCAAGACAAAAGAAGTTATGCTGATAAAAGAAGAAGACCGCTAACTTTTGAAGTGGGAGATTATGTGTACTTTAAAGTGTCACCTATGAAAGGAGTGTAGAGATTTAGAGTAAAAAGAAAGCTTGTGCCTAGATATGTAGGGCCATACAAGATTATTGAACGGAAAGGAAATGTCACCTACAAGTTACAACTTTCCTCCAAAGATGAGTACGATATTCGATGTCTTCCATGTTTCTTAGTTGAAAAGATGTCTTCGCATACCTAAGGAAGCCATTGCACCCACCAACATTATGCTCCAATCAGATTTAACTTATGAAGAAAAACCAATTTGAGTGCTAGAAGAAATGGAAAGAGTAACATGGAGCAAGGTCATTAAGTTCTACAAGGTGGTGTGTAATAACCACAATGAATAAGATGCCACATGGGAACAGGGAGGATTATTTACGTGAGGTTTATCCTGCCTTTTATGAGGAATGGTAGGTCTTTCAAATCTCAGGACGAGATTCCTATAAGGGGGAGGGGTTGTAAGACCCCAGTGTTAAGCATTGCATTTGGCATATGAATTTCATGAGCATAAGCATCATCTCAGCATTCATGAACATGAGTATATGAAATTTCATCTCATTCTTATACATTATCACATGAAATGTTGATTTTATATATATGCTTATGCTTGCAATCATGTATGACTAATGTAAGAAATGGTTGGGAGGTCATGAAAACACCTTAGACACATCTATAATGATAAATGGAACAATGTTTGTATTCATGACATAGGCCAAATTTGCTTCTAAGTTTGGTTTCATTTGAAATGCCATTTTCATGATACTAGTTTGACCAAAGTTGAACAGTAGCTTAGATTGTTTGCATGGCTATGTGACCTAAATAAAAGTTGTAGTACTTAACTAGGGTAACAACTTTTATTTTTGGGTCAAGGTCTAATTCGGTGCACAATAAGCTCAAAAATAGCTCACAAGTAGCAAGAAAATGCTATTTTGAGACTTGCAAAATTTTCTAAGTCATAATGTTGTTTATAGTTTCAATGTACCTCACTTGGGAGCATTGTAACTAGATAACCATGGCGAATTAAGGAACACTCCATAAAGAAAAGTTGTAGATGGCATGTAGCTCTACAACTTTCCTTAATGGAGTTTTTGCAATGGACGAACGGATTAGGAGATATATGGGGTTGAAAACACGCTAGTCAGTCATCACAATCTGCCCTAACGGCGGCATTCACTGCACACGATAGTGGCCTGACCGACCACAAGCCATGGCCACCATGTGGTGACCGTACACCGACATTAGCCTAGCTAGTTAGGCCAGAGCGAGCACTTAAGTGTCGCGCACTCGCCGCTTGCTCCACTCACTCGCTCTTGCCTTCTCCCGCTCGCTCTGCCTCACCAAAGCACCGCATTGAGCTCACTATGCGCCACCATAGCTCTGCCGTAGCTGCTCGCCGCCAATGTAGCCTCGCCGACTAATTCATCTTGGCCACAACTGCTTTGCCATCACCTCCACCTCCTCGAGCCACTAGCATCACCTATCGACCTTAGGTATAGCGGCATTTAGCCTTGTCAGTAGCCGCCACGCTCGTGGCTCACCCTTGTTTGGTCCACCACCATGCTAGAGTCTCGATGCTTAGGCTGGATCTAGGAATGATGCCACAACTTGACTATGCCGGAATGAGTCGCCGCTTCGCGCACGGCCACCATGGCCGCTGTGGCACTCGAGCTCGTCGTCGCCGAGTTGGTTCACCTGTTTCCCTCCTTTCTCTCATGTCTTAGGTTGAATAACCCTTGACCTAGCTAATGGCATGATGGAGACTTGCCTTTCACCACCATCTAGCCAGAATAGTTAGAGCACCGATGTGCTCCGTGCGCCGCCACACGACCATGCATGTGGCCAAGCTTACCAACACCACCTCAAGCCCTCACCTGCACCGTGTAGCTTCGCTAGGTCACTAGGATGGAGTACCATCCTCACCTAATTGTGCCATAGCTATAGATGGTCGACATACCACCACCTGAACCTTTGTCGTCTGCCATGGCCACCGTCGAGCTTGCTCCGGTGAGCCACCGAGCAAACTAAGCCTACTAGTCGATGCGCGGGGGTGACAAGAGTGCAACAGTGAAGACAGCTACCGCTAGAGACCTCACCATCGGCAAGTTCTTGCTGGTCAGTGCCATCCCCTATCTTGGTCTCGCTGATGGGTGGGTCCTGTTGACCATGGGCCTCAGCTGTCAGCCTGTGTGATATTTTGATTTTCTGATTTATTTTTCTAGATTTGAATGCATGTTTCAAAAAATTCATATCTCAAGCTAGGAGTGTCCAATTTTGGTGAACCAAATTTTGTTGGATTCCTCATGATGTCTAGTATTTGATAAAAATATGAAATGCACTGTTTTTGGTATTGTCCTAGGAGAATAAAATGTAGCTAGGAAAAATACTAAACTTGCAGTGGTCATACTTTGGATATGGTCTTCTTATTTATCCTAAATAAATGCTAGCTTCTAGTAAAAATAAATAAGGCAAAAATACATAACTTGGGTTCATGCAAAATTTGGTACAGTGTTCTTAGTGTTATGGTGAAGCTAATAAAAATAGTAAATCTGTTGTTTGGCACTTTTCACCTATGCTAAACTATTTTTGCTAAAATAAGCCTATGTAACTTGTCATTTTTGTAGAGGTAGGTACACTTATCCAAATGGCATGAAATTTGTATAGTGGAGTTTTAAGGTCATTTGTAGACTACTATGATTTTCTCAGAATTTATTAAGCACTGGAAATATTTATCCTTTAAATCACCTTATTATCTAAGGAAATTAATAGATGAATATAAATAAATTAGTAATGTTTAACCATGATATTTTATGTGGTGCTTGTCATGCATATGATTTGTTGATCTTATTAGTTAGGCTCAGAAGTAATTGGTTGTATGCAACTAGTTAATTATTGCCTTATAATTCAACTAGGTTGGCTGCATGTATAGTTTTTGTTGTGGTGATGATTTCATGTTGATAGTTATCTTTTCTATAAAGATGGTTAATACTAAAGTTGTATATAACTTACTGGTCGACCTTGTGTTAAAATTTTATATATATTGGCCTTATGGTTTAAGAATTATGGCTGTTAGAAGTATGCTATCAGAAATGCTTGCTCTCTAGATAGATTTGAATGATTGAATTGTTTGACCAAGATAACTACTGAATCACATTAAGAGGATTAAAAGAAAGTTGTAGGCAATTTCATAATATTTCCAGAATGTCCACAACCATATTATTTTGATGTGTATAACTCTAGTTATGGTCAAAACAAGTGGCTACTGTCTTGTAGTCTAGAAAATTATTTACATAAGTGTTTGTTTAAGTTGCTAGAGAAGAGATATGCACCTACTTAGTAAAATAAGATGCAACTTGTTATCACCTTAATGCAATGCTATTGAAAACACTTATGAGGATGCATTCATCACATCATATCATATTATACATGTCATCATATATGCATTCGTGATATCTTATTTCATGCTCATGCATATAGGATCATCCAAAGGGATAACTCTTCTAGAGTTCAACAAAGAAGAAGAGGAGGATCAGCAAGAGACGCCTCAGGCCATAGCTCCATAAGAAGAGGAGCAAACTCTTGAGGACCTCCCTGAGTGCCTGGATCACCGCCAACCTCTTTCCTCAAAGGCAAGCCCCAGAGCATTCTAAGTCTCCTATGTTTTACAAAACTTTGCTTGAGTCCTTTATGTTTGATGCATTTGGTTATAAGAGTTGATTCGAATACTTGATGCATAGAACTACCTAGTCTAGTTACATATATCTTTAACCATGTGTAGCTGTAGGATTGAATATATGCTTAGCCATGCTTAGATCGATAGAAGTTGAATGATTTCCTATCATCTATGAGGTATAGGTGAATACCGAAGCACAGGTTGGCTATATTTGCTATCATGGAAAAGAACCATGGGGTAATGTAAATGGAGGTCAGGCAGAGTCTATGTGTAGGTTGACTCATGTGATTTCGTCTATGCCGATTAAGGATCGTACCATTGTTGGTGCTTCTAACAAGATTAAATGCATGCTTCTCACTTAGCTGGCCGGATAACTCATTTCGACCTCAAAACCGAGTTGCTCAACTCAGGCTAGGCCCCTGTTCTGTAAAAGTGCACACTCTAGATGGTAGTAAGGATGTGCGGGGAGCTAGACATGAGACCAAGGGTAGGCCAGGCCTAAACATCCTGGCCACTGGTCGTCCCTGATTATGTGGCACTGGGCGAACCCGTAAAATGTGGACCTAAGTTGTACCAAAGGTGACCTAAGGTGTCCATTGATCTGGTCTGCCTAGGATTTGTGTTAGGAATAAATTCCCAGCTGGTTGAAATCAATTCGAATCATTGTCTCTCCCGGAACAGTGAGAAACTTGGCTAGTCCCAACATCGTAGTAACTGTATTATGGAATGATGGTTATGATGAACATGGAATTATTATATCGGCTATGGTTACTACTAGATGCTATTAAAAGATATACCACATGTTTGGCACAGGTTAGTTGCTAATCTAGAGATGAATAGCTATAATTAACTTGATGACTGAATTACAACTATATACTTGAATTGGTAAGCTTTTTATGCAAAATGTTTTCAAGCTAGCTCCACTTATAAAGCATTGCATAATCCTTGGAGTCACTTTATTTTTGGTTTATGACATGTAAGTCTAGCTGAGTACCTTCTTGTACTCAGGGTTTTATTCCCATTATTATAGATGGTACAATTTACCATGGCTATTGCAATAATTGTTTCTATCCCACTATGGATGAGGAGTGAGCCCTAGGTAGGCATCTCTTATTAATCCTTCTTATTTGCTTTTGTGGAAGTGTGATCAGAGGCTGGCACTATGTTTAAATAATGTTGTAGATGTTGGTCTTCAAACTTTTAATTTGCTTCTGCTACAATGTTACTTGAACTTGGTTTGTAATAACCTAAATTCGTACTCTGATGGATGAACTCTATTTATGAACTTTATGTGACATGTATGTTGAATCATGTACGATCTTGGTTGTATGTTGATGGTTAATCAAGACCCTTCATGGTACTCGATGGACTACCAGATTTATATGAGCTCAAGTATGATAGTGCGTTCGCTTGCGGGCCACCTTTGTACATATGCTCTTATAAATTGGTTAGGTTCTTCTACAACCTTTACATACAGTTAATCTCTCCACAAAATTTTTGTAATGGATGTCATCGGAGGGCTTCTTGTAATGTTTCTAATGCGTCAAAATTGGTACTTGATGCCTGACTACTACACCTACCTCTAAGGCAAACTTGGCTGCTTGCACTGGATCATGTGGCCTTCTGTTCCCCTCAGCAATAGAGACGTGTATCCTCAATCCTCCTAGTGATTTGCACATTTTGTCAAGGAAAATTCCATGAGTTCGAGGCCTTGGCTTCCTCGCTCTACTCGACAATGGTACTACAAAGTTTTCAACCATTCAGATTGTTAGAAAAGTAACATGGATATAAAATAGCTAGTGCAAATAGATTATATTAATAGACATCTATAAGGTAATACCAACCTAGGCAACTTTCATTGTTCTATGGGTGGGGGAGAGACAAGAGTTTTCTTAGAGGGCTCCTCTTCGGCATGGCTATCTTCATCTGGTCATGGGTAGTCTCTCACAAGGTTAGGTAGGGTGATGTCCCCAACAAATGTCTCTAGTCAATTCATGAACTTTGAATTAATCCCTAGGTTCAGGTGTCTGTGGTGATGGAGTTATGTTCACCTACTGTTGATACCTCCACCCTTTTGCTAGCGGTAGCCCTCTGAGTACAAACTCCATGAGCAAACTCTCCTAGTCATGTTGAATTCACTTGCTTGGATTGCCTTTGCCTAGGACTCATGGCAGCGCTGCCTTTTGTGCTGCTGATAGAGCCTCCTCTATGGCTTCTTCGACCTAGACACTAAAATTGGAGATACAAACTTAAGCAGCAAGCATGTACAAATTGCATTATCCAAATAGTAAAGCATTGCATTGCTACCTACCCCTCCCCTCTAAACTAAATACAAGATAGAACAAGCACCTCAATTGCTAGGGGTATTGGCTCATCCTCTAAATCTAAATTTGTTTCATCTGTATCATTAAATCCCTCAACTACCTCCCCTGGTTCAAGGATATATTCCAAATCCTCACCGTGTCTACCCTTTATGCTTTACTTTTTTGCCTTTAGAGACTAGGTTTTGGGTCCACATGTATTCCAAGTTTTCCATCTTTCTAGATTACAAAGGCATCTATTAACTAAAGCCTCTACGGAATGTCAACATAATAGAGCAAGAGTATGCAAATAAGTGCCTAACTAGTAACTACAGTTTATATGGAAGTCATTAATCCAATAAAGCACATGTCAGCTACTCTCAACTATAGGAAATATGTAACCCCATCACTATCTACATATCCTTGGTTCAGCCACTACAGTAGAGCACACATCATAAAAGAAATTTAGGTACCTATTCTTCCGTGTCCGTGTTTAGATCCGGTGTTGTCATTGTGGTCATGGAGTTGGTGCAGGCTAGTGTTGACGAATGAGTACCAGATCTAGCTCTGGCTATGGTTCAGATCCAATCCATCATGCTAGGTGCCGAGGTAGGGGATCCGGATCTAGCTTGTACCATCATTGAGGCGGTCCATTGCGCTGTTAGCTGACCTACTATCGATGAATCAAAGGGGATCTGGCTCTGGCTTGGGTTCGGAAATGTATGAGAGAGGGTGCGGCTAAAGAGTGGAGAGGGAGTCGAGCTACTATGTTGATGGTGCCTATGGTCTAGAGCGAGGTGGCAGATCATGTGGCTGGAGAGTGGAGAGGGAGGCCAAGGGACTTGGATTTGGAGCTAGAGGAGAGACGGTGTGGCTGGAGAATGGAGATAGAGGCGGAGACGGTGACTCTTTATGCTCTTATGTGGCCAGCATAATACCACAAATGCCCTTGTCTAAAATTGATGGCATAGTAAACCTATTTTCCATGTGGAGGGCAAAAGAGAGACATCTAATTTTCAGTGCGTGCTGGCAGGAATGCTCAGCGCGGTGCAAAATCAAATTTTCAGACGGGCAGATAGCCCTATCTGCTCAGTAGAGACCAGAATTTATTCCATGTTTTAATAGGAAATGATTACGTCAAAATGTTACTTACCTAATATCTGTCTTTTCATTTTTTTCTCCTGTGCACCTATTTATATATCCAATGAGTTAGTTGTTGCCCTTTTGGTTTTTTCATAATCTCTACACCTATAAATAAACATAAAACTAAAAGAGGATGATAATAAATAATTAAAAGGTCCATGAATTTGACACCTAAAAATTACCCAAAAAAGGAAAAAATAAACCTGCTCGCTGTAGCTTGTTGCGCTGCATCTGCTGATTTTTTTTGTGTGTGTGACTGCATCCTGTGGTTGTTTGAACTAAGGCCTATAATTTGGAAGCAAGGCAAAGGCAGGCCCAGGGATGGAAAACCCTCCATAAATAACTAAATGGGTTATTGATATCCCCATGGATTTGCCAACCTAGAAAAAGTCATGAATTCTAAGGGGATTTGAGTTTCTAGAGAAAGAGAAAAAAAGCATCCTCCTCCTCGCTAGTGCTCTGGTGATTCCCCTGACTCGCCAGACTCATTGCTAGACGAGTCGTAGTACTCTATATCATCCTCCTCCTCGCTGGAGTCACAGTCGATGATGTACATGCCATCACTCGAGTACATTCCCATTGCTCATCGCTGTTATTACTACTCAAATCACCAGTGTAGTAGTCAAGGGTTTGACATGTTTTCCTGCTCTGATAATGAGAAAGTCCATAGCTCTGTATATTTAACGTGTCAAACTTTTGCATAATCAGAGTAGAAAACACGCCAACCCCTCGACTACTACTCTGACTGCTCAGTATTCTGAATCATTTTATTAGTAATTAGAAATGCTACTGAGGACTCATGTCTTCTAACATTTGTTAACAGTCTGCGTCAAGTATAAATATCAGTTCTTGGTCACTTTTACTTTTCACTTGCAAGTTGCTAGCCAAGGAAAGGAGGTAGTGTTATAACTTTATTTGCAGCTGTTGCCCATAGAACAATAGTGATTGTCCTTATTGAGGTGAGTTTTAGTTTCTTTGTCATTTGATTCTAGTTAGGATCTCAATCAAGGCTAAGATATGGCCTAGGCAATATTCTATTGCTTTGTACTGATTCTTGCTTGTTCAAGGTGTAGTGTTTCATATGTGGTTTTTAATGATTTTTTTCCTTGTGTTTTTTTGTTTTGTATGTATACAGAGAGATGTCTTATTACCACAACACCCATGTTTACTCCACCTGCAAGCTTGCACTTTGGCAACTAGGAGTGTCACCATGTATCGTACCAGGGGTGCTTGTTGCTTGGGGATGTCATGTTCATCAATAGCCCTGATGGATCATTGTTGAAGCTGTAGTTCTTTATATGCTTGGTAAAGATTGCTTTGTTATAGTTGTCGAAGACTATGATAGTGGCGAGATTTTTATCCATGTTAGGAATTTTGAGCAAATGAAAAAACTATGTTTGTGGGAGGAGACTCTGTCATCTTCACTCATGTTGATTGATTGAATGAAATTTGTCAACCATCTGACATGAGTCCCCTAGGTAAGATGAGTTATTTTAGACATTAGAGATTAGAGAAATACTATGTAATGTACTTTTGTATATAATGGAATGAAGTTTTTATGTTGGTCCAACTATATTTATCTTCCTTTATTTCTTTCATACTTCATATACTTCGGTTGATTCTTATTACATTGAGTTTTTTTTATTTTGTTAAATTTGACAATTATAACTCATCGATTTGGGATGGAGGGAGTAGTTGAATTAGATTTAGGCTTATCGCAACCGTCAAAGGACAGGATGCATAGCTGTTGAAATGTTTCTGCACCCTATAGATAGAACGATCCTTTAAGATTTTCATTAGCCGAACACTAGTGGAGCGATAAGGTTTATCAGAGATGGTCTGGTGATTTGAAATCATAACTACCCGGATGGTATGGATAAATGATGTGCGGCAGTCTATTTTCATCTTATAGGCCGCTAGATTTCCACGCAGGCGCGCGCGCGTGGGTGGTGTTAGCAGGCAGTTCCAACAGGGACATCGCCTTGTGGCCCGTCGCATTGATGTGATTGGGCAAAGCCAAACCGCCACCCATGCAAATGTGTTAGTAGTCATGGGGCATGGGGTAGTTCCATGGCCCTAAACTATAGAAGACACAAGAGTGCGAGACGGATAGTTATCTGCCACCTTCTGCGATCATCTACCTTCCCTCCCTAGATCTCCTTCTTCCATCCCAAAGCTTTTGATGTCCACCCTACAGCACCCTTTGCTCCTCTGATGCCTCCTACAAGGACCAAGACCACATAGTGGATGAAGTTGTCCATCGACCACAAGGCGTTCGATGAGCTATGACTAAAGGCAGTGATCTCGGAGGCCGCTGACGCAATCAGGTGGAGAGTGCCACCGAGAACCGAAGTGGAGCCGATGTTGGAGGAGAATGAGGTCGTCTCTTTTGCCCATTTCTAGACTTTTGGGTTTGGGGTGCCAGCACACCCTTTACTCTGGTGATTGCTATACTACTATGTGCTCCACCTCTATGACTTGACCCCATAGGGGATCCTACACCTCTCCCTCTTTATCAAACTATGCGAGGGCTTTTTGGGAGTTCATGCCCACTATGAGCTATGATGGTCTTTATTCTGAGTGGTTTGCTCAGCACTCGATGGGTCCATCTTCCATGGATGGGGGGCGCCTTAATCCAACTTCATCCTAGAATGGAGGACAGGTACCTGAGCCTTGACTGCTACCCTTCTGCGGACATGGGGTGGTAAAAGTGGTGGCTCTACATCCCTAATGAGAGCCTGCCACTGCTATCTTATTCTCTGACCGCCTATGTGGTGACCTCCTAAAGTCATGGGAGGAACTACCACTCTAGGAGGACACACAACATGTGCCCTACTTGTTGGATGCAATCATGGACCTAAAGGGCTAGGGCCTGATGAGGATGAGGGCTCCCAGCACCTTGCACTTCCCATGAGCGGCCTACAACATGGCGGCCATCACCTGCTAGCTGGAGGACATCTTTGACACGCTGGACCTAAAGACCAACGAGCGCCTACATGAGGCAAAGTGGCTTCTCCATGTCACCCTCGAGTAGCAGGTCAAGAGTTCTGCCTCTGGCATCATGCTGCATTCTCCATGCTGTCCTAGCCGACGACCATCGCCAACGGGGACTGCTCCAACGTGATGTGCGCAAGCAGCAGCGACTCCTCCTGATGGCAGCTTCGGCCATCCATGGACCAGGGGCACCAAGCCCTGACAAGAGCAAAGGCGTGAGCCTTCCCCTTGGTGTCCTCTCATGCACTACCAGATCGGTGATGACCGTGACATCCATGACAGCATTGAGGCCAGGCACCACTGCCCTAGACATAGTCCCATACTCCTAAATAGAGGGGTAGGGTTGCTACCATGGATCACTTCGGCCCCCTAGCTATGGGAGATATGACCCCTAGTATCCATAAGATAAGACATGGGCCGCACCATCAGAGGTGGCCTAGCCCACAAGATCAAGGCATGCATGGCACTGGTTGACGTGCAATGCAAGATATTGTATAGTACCAAATAGGATACTTTCCTTGTAACCCTACCCCTCTAGAGTATATAAGGAGAGGTAGGGGTCCCCTAGTGGACATCGGCATACATCCCATATTCAATACAACACACCAAAGACATAGGACATAGGGTATTACATCGATCAGATGGCCCTAACCTATCTAAATCGCTATCTCTATGCCTTGTGTCACCAACCAGTTCCTGATCATGCACACCTCCATCGATCAATCTACCTTCATGGGATACCCCTCGGAGGACTACTGAGCATCTTTTGTCGACAGTTGGTGCCCACCATGGGGCTCATGCACACTGATCCCTAGCAAACTAGATGGCGTAACTCAAGATCAACATCCTTTGTGGCAACTCAACTGATCGCAGTCGACATCCTTCGACAACCATGGCACACGTCTTCATACATGGATTGACACTGGCAAGCTCCAACTATGTCCATCCTACTCCAACATGAGATCAACTTCATTCCAGCCATCAAGCGAGCCGCTAAGCGAGCTGCCTGCGTTGTCAACTAGATAACGCCATACGCCATCCGACCAGACATTCTATCTAAAGCTAAGTTATGCTTTAATATTCTTTTAAATATTCTCCAATCTTCAGTATATCGCCATAATGTTTCTCTGAGCTATTTTCTCTAACCCCTAGGCGATTCTGGCCTTCGACACACATCTCCAAGTACAACGGCAAGTCCAACCTAGACCATTGCCTTGAGGACTACCGCCTCGCCATGAGGGCCGAGGGGTTCAATGATGACTTCATCATCTAGTACCTTCCCCTGCTCCTATCAAGTTCAACTAGGGCTTGGCTCGAGTAGCTCGAGCCCAGCAGCATCTATAGTTGGGGACACCTCCGCTCCATCTTCATCGGACACTTCTAGGGTAATGTACACTCAACCTGGGAACTTCATGGGACCTCCACAACTATAGGTAGAGGACCAACAAGAACCTCTGAGAGTACATCCAACACTTCTCTAAGAAGCGCAATGAGCTCCCCAACATCACCGGTGCACCGACATGATCAATGCCTTCATCTATAGCATGACCTGCGAGGCCCTCATCCACGCACATGGCCAGCAAGACCCCATGCACAATGTGGGAGCTCCTAGACATCGCCAACTAGTATGCCACTGGCAAGGAGGCTATCCAGGGCAACTTCAGTGGCAAGGCCAAAACCACCAGGCCACCTTAGTGGTGGAGATGACGACAATGACCCTACTTTGTTCGAGTGCCGTCGTGACAAAAGGAACAAGACCAAAGCACCATAGGGACTGAGATGGTGGCCTGTGGCCGATCACGCCACTAGACCTCAGCCCCATGGGCTCGACACATGCCCCGAGCACTTTCAAGAAGGTGCTCAAGGTGCCCTTGCATGTTCCATGGGGGACAGGTGAAGCACCTCCACAAAGACTGCACCACCATCAAGGGCTACATCCATGGCACCCTTGGCCAATAGGCCAAAGCCAAAAGGCCTACCCCCAAGGCTAGCGAGCTAGCGGATGCCACCCTAGATGACAATGCCAAGTTTCCTAAGGCTGATCATTGCCTCATGATCTTCAGGGTCTCCTAGGCATACAAATCTCACCGGCAACACCACATCACCAAGCAAGAGGTGAACGCCATCCACACCCTTGCCACCCTGACATAGCTCCAATGGTCCTAGACTAGGCATCCCCTTCAACTGGTGGATCACCCTAATTGTGTCCCTCATCCAAGATGCTACCCGCTCATGGTCAGCCCAATCATTGGCACCACGCACCTCACCAAGGTGCTGATGGACAGCGATAGTGCCCACAACATCCTCTATGACAACACCCTTGACAAGATGGGAATCCTATGGAGTAACATGTGCCCTAGCAAGGCATGGTTCTATGGGATCATCCCAAGGAAGGAGGTCATGCTCCTCAGGCGCATCCAGCTCAATGTCACCTTCAGCCAGCCGGACAACTTCCATAAGAAGTCGCTCAGCTTTGAGGTGGTCAACTTCCCTAGCGTCTACCATGCCCTCCTAGGCTGGCCATGCTTCACCAAGTTCATGGTCAGTCCCTAACTACACCTACCTGAAGCTCAAGATGCTCTGCCCAAAGGGGGTCATCACCCTCGAGGCTAGCTTTGAGCAAGCCTACTACTACAAGCAAGACTACATTGCCTAGGTGGCCGTGCTCATAGCCCCCTATGCTCTTGATGACCCTGGCCATGATGCAGGAAGGGCACTGATAGAAGGAGCAGCCAAGGAGATGGCGGTGCTTGACCAATCGAGCATCGACGAGGCAGCAAAGACTCCTGGCGGTAGTTATGGCCTGGCTAGGCCCCTCCATCCAGGCGCTCAGCCCCCTAGAAGGGGTTGACCCGATCGAGATGAGTTCTGACCTTTCCCCTTGAGGGAAGGCCATGGCTGAGCCATCTACCCAGAAGTGCCATCTCCCGAGCCAGTCTCTGCTTGCCGACCTCCTTCACCAGCCTACCTCTCCAACAACAAAAATCAAGATAAGTCCCATCCCCCAACCTTCTTTCTTCGTTTGACTTCACTATTGTCTCCATAAACCTAAGTAACTCTGAAAGTGGCTCAGCTACTGCCCAAAGGATTAACTGAGCGAACCACCTGTTACCCTCTATGAAGGTGGACCACAGCACAGGGCCCCTGAGCAAGGCAAGGATAGATGGATGGAGCAGGAGAAGTAGGCAAGAGGTCAGGCAAGGCGCTAATGGAATGGCACCAACCACCTGCATTACTAGCAATTGGCATTTCTTAGCACAATTACTAAGTGTGGAGGTTTTAAGTCCATCACCAGCAACATTGTTAGAAATGCTTGTTGGCATTTCTTAGCGCAATCACCAAGTGTGGAGGTTTTAAGTCCATCCTCGGCAACGGCGCTAGAAATGCCTGTTGGTATTTCTTAACACCATCACTAAAATTTAGTTCACCTTGGCGACGCTGCCAAGAAATAACAACTATGATAGTTCTTAACAATTATAGAAAATATCCACAAGCGCATAGATCTATCGTTGTAGCATTTCACCCGGAAGTATTTAAATTATCATTATTTATATTTTCCCAAAAGGAGGGCAAGGTATAAGAGTCTAGCATGACCATGAACAAGGTTACATACTTGCATAGTGGACCATAGTGCAGACAGGGGTAAAAACGGTATATCAAGGATAGTGGACACACATCTGAGCCAACCTCAAGGATAAAAGGAAAATAAAGAATAAAAGAATGCTTCTACATGGAGCCGACATGTTCTAATATAGCCATGCAAAGAACAGTTAATGATCTTACAAGTTATATGATTATAGTGAGAACTATGTTTAAGATGGATGGGGAGATCTTCGAGCACTATTCTGCCAGCAAGCGTGAGAGACTTTAAAACTCCTACATAATACCCAAACATGGGGGCTTACAAGGGATGGAAAGGGCTATCACCACCTGCCGCCTACACCTCAACTGTGGGGCACCATCATATCTGAAGGTTCCCATCCACTCAAGCACCATGCCTATGTATAAAGAAACTACCCATATCCCCCCGAGTCCCCGACCCTAGGGATCAACAAGTAAAGGATATGGGCAAACCCGAAGGAACGATGAACCACCTCCTCAACTAAACCCTACTTCTACTCATACAAACCATATGAATGATTTAGCATGAAGTTGAACATGTTAAGATCATAACACACAAACTATATGCTAGTTCATATGCACTACTATATAAATTATATGAGAGCATGACTATGGAAGAACTCTTCATAGTATTATTCATACCAAGATGTCACTCTTCTTCCAAGGATCCAAGGCCTCCTTGATAGCTCATGTCTTGCTCACTAAAACTAATACTAAAACAAAGAGAGTACAATTAGAGATAGGTGAGGTGTGTAGGTCCAAATGTTGTGTGTTGAATGGTGAGCTCCTCCTCTTCTTATATAGTGGAGTGTGGTCGGCTTGGCGATGATAAATTAGGATACTAGCCAAAACCGGCTATGCATGGAGGCATGCAACTGCTAGAGGAGCGTGGGCCCTGAGAGGCGATGGTGGGGGTGCGGGCACACCCAGGGTGTGGCTACACCCTGGCTAGGCCCCTGCTCACCACCGCCTTGCTCCTATGGGCTCTTGGTTGGGCCAAGACCCCTCCCACTGGTGGTGCTTGGCCCAAGTTTGGCATGTAGGTGAGCTTTTCCATTTATTCTCTTCATGTATTTCTGCTTTACGCTTTTTGCTTTACGCCTTTTGCTTGGTTTTCCACTTGTATTCGAAAATGAGTCCTGCAAAACATGTTTTCTACAATACAAGTGGAACTAGGTAAATAGTAAAGGCATATGTTTCAGAAGATTGTTCATTTCTCCTGTTTTGGACATTAATTGGTTGTTGGATTTGATTGTTAGTGATCGCCAACAAATCCCCCAAGCTTAACCTTTGCTCATCCCAAGCAAATAGCTAGGTACTTGGTTGCTGATTAGGAGTTGCTACTATGTTGATACAAATCAGAAGTGCCATGCCTATAACAAAGTATTCTTTCATAATTTAAATAAGTTGGCATTTTATCCACCCTTGATCCCTGTGGGAGCGTATAGCCTTTGCAAGTTCTTGGGTAGTTGCAAGATAGAACGGTTATAATAGAATCACCAATCTTTCATTCTTTGATCAACCATCTATCCGGAGGTTTTATGAGTTTTGTATAACAAATGTAAGTTCCTCAAATGATTCTCTCGATCGCTCAATGTGTATGAAACCTCACCAAGGCATTTGATATTTGCCTTCATTTTGATATCCTACCACTAAGGCTTTTGAGTGGAGTTTTAGGTAGGTATGAAAAGTGGAGCATACTTGCATCACATATTTTGCTAAGTCAAAAACCCAACCTCAAGGAGATGCAAGTCATACACTTTGATCAAGACGTGCAAGTGTGTGGAATTTTTTTTATAACTTCCTAATTCTAAATATTTTTGGTACTCCTTTGAATCAAGAATCTCTCTCTTTTTTATGAATGCCTTTTATTTGAAAGTATGGGCTATCTTTATTTTTTTCTTTTCTTTTTCTTGTCTTTTCTTCATGCTCTTTGGCATGCATTTTTTTCTCTCATGCCTTTTGGCATGGATATTTTTTTCTTTTTCTCGTTTTTGAGCATAGCCCATACTATTCTTTTTGGCATATGAAAATTTTTGAGAGAAATACATGATAAAGTGAATGGAGTAATTATTTGGTGGATGGGAAAAGCATGTTTTTGCGTAACTCTCGGTGTAAGAGTTAGCAATTTATTTGTGGGTGCACGTGTGTGTTGATCATGGGTGCATGACGAGAATCTCAACAAGGGTCACTATAACACCCTAGGTGTTTGGCTTCCACATTTGCACTTGCATTTCATAAACATGAGCATTATTCATCCATTCATGAGCTTAGATTGTTTGGAACATGCTTTTGAAACATTGCAACATATGTTTATATTCCATGTGTGTTTGTTTTATGAAATGGATAGTGTGCAACACTCAAGTGCAACATGTGCAACTCACTCTTGAAACATGTCACATACTTTAGTGAAACATGGTTAGTTAGTACTATGCAACAAACTCATGAAACATGGCTTTGAAACAAAAGTAGCAATTCACTTGTTTTTCCTTGTTTCAATGCATGTGATGCTTGATTTTGGTGTGATCAATGTGTGGTGTGGTTAATTATCCCCTAAAATACCTTAACTACACTTAGGGTACATAGTGGAGCACTGTTCATGTTAACTAAATTGACTAATTATGCCCCTAAGTGAGGTTTGACCAAATTGGAAACCCTAGAACCAATTTGTTTGACCTAGGTTGAATTATGCCATAGACTCTTTGCATGGCAAAGAACCCTTAAGCAAAGTTGTAGTATTTGAGTAGAGCAACAACTTTTATTTTGGGGTCATGAGCTAATTCAGTGCAGGTCATTTTGAGCTCACAAAAATCAACAATTCACTGTTTTCTAGCACTTAGAATTTTCCAAGTCTTTTTCTGATTTTCAGTTGCACTAGCTCGAGTTGGAGATGATTTTACTCCTTAACTAGTGAGAATTAGGCTTGATCTTTTAATAGAAATTGTAGATGTTATGAAGGGATGCAACTTTGGTTTAGATGGTTTGCGCTAATACTTCACGGATTAGGAGTTTGGAGGCTATCAACATGCGCTGTCAGGTTGCCTCACTCGCTTTGTTGGCTTAACTGAATTGCGCTACAGTGACCTGACGGGCTTCAGTGTTTGAACGCCGTGTGGTGCCATGTGTCGCCGGTGTCCTGAACTATCAGGCCACGTTGGGCCTCGGTGCTTCACATCATGCCCACACTCGCCCACTCCCTCCCTGCACTCACATTTCCATTCACTCCTTCCTCCTTCGCCTCAGCGCTCACCCACAGCAGCCACAGTAGCTCCACCGACTCCATTGCCGGCACATGCTCGCACCATGTCATTCCTTCACCACCACAGTAGCGTCGTCATACTCCTTACCACACCACCATGCCTGCATTGCTCACGAGCCGCACTTGGTAAGGTCTCAGCGCCGTGCACGGCCTCGCCGGAGTTTCACTGCTGTGCCACGATGTCGTGGCCGGGATGTCTCCGACCACCTCTAGCTATGACAGTGGGTGCGTTAGCTTTGCCATAGTATGTAGGAGCTCTATGTAGTAGTAGATTGAGCTATCATGGCCAGCGCTGGTGTCTCGCCGTTGATCCGCACCGCCATGCCGCCATTGATGCCGTCGTCGTCGTAGGCTCCGGCGATAGGTCTAGCTAAGTAGCTCAATAGGTTCAGGAGGACTTGAGGATCACGGTCGTGCCGGTGACGTCGCCAGAGAGGCTCACCGCCGACGAGATAGCGTCATTCTGCGCCGTGCTCTATTTTTGCTATCGTTGACGTGCGGGCCTGTCTAAGGCGTGGACCCCGGCTGTCAGTGACTGTGAAGTGAAAAGATAGTTCATTTATTTCCAGATTTGCATGCAACTTTGGAAAATCATAAGTGGAGTTATAGAGGTCCAATTTTGGTGAACCAAATTTTGTTGAGTTCAACATGAAGTGTAGTTTTTTATAAAAATATGAAAGGTACAGTTTCTTGTATTTTTCATGGTGATTAAAATGTATTTAAATAAATGCTTTTTGAATGTTCGTAAACTTGTAAAAAATATATCTTTAGCTAGAAAACTCATAAAATTGTGATTCCAATTTTGTTCGACTTGTGTTGACATGCTTTATCTAGGAAAAATAATAAACTTGCTGTAAATTTGATTTAATGTAGGGTCTTTCTATTTATCTAGTAATAAATGGTATTTTCTAAGGAAAATTGTAGGGATAAAAATATGTAACATATTGATATGAAAAATTTTGTACAGTATTATGGCACTAATATGAAGCTAGGAAAAATATTGCTTCTGTTGTTTGACACTTTTCAATAGGGTTTCTAAGTTAGGTCCAAAATCAGCCTTGCTACCTTGTTATTTTTGTGTAGGATGTTTCTATTGGTAACTTTGGGTGAAATTTTTATAGTAGCCTATTTGGGGCATGCAGTATGAACTATAATTTTTGTAGATTAAACTATGTAGTTTTCATATATGTTCATTATTCCACTTAAATAACTAAATAAATTAAGAAAGGCATAAAAAGAAATGAATTGGTGGTGCACACCTTACTTTCTGGTGATCTTATATCATGTGTGAACTTGTGATAGACTTGGTTTGGTCAGAAATTATGTTTGGCACATAAGTAAATATTTAATTTTAGCATTTTTATAATTCTAGATAGTTTCTAGCACTTGGTGAATTAGGCTTTGATAATGGTGTTTGCTGGGAATCATGTGATTACCAAGGTTGTAGTTAACTTACTAAACTAGCTTGTGTTAAAATTTGGTACCATTTGGCAAAGTAGTTTAGGAGATATGGCTGTTCTTAGTTTGAGTCCAGTTTTGACTGCTCTCTGTCTTGTGAAGACAGATTTCTATTGTTAAGTGATTTCTACCAGGTAAAAGTTGGAATCATGCCTTGAGGTCTGAAAATGAATTTTAGGTAATTTCAAAAGATTTCCAAATTGTCTTGTTGCATGTCATTTGGATTTATAAATCTCCAGTTATGGTTAGTTTACTATGCTGTTGTATAGTCCCATTTTTGCTGAAATATGAATGCTTGTGTGAATGCTTTGTAGCATTGTTCTTGTTGATTGTTTAGGTGCTAGGCTAACTTGAGAAAATGCTTAGGTGCAGGTGCTAGGTCCTTAACTGAAGATGAGCAATTGTATATTAGGTTGTCTAGACTTAGTAAGTTAAAGTGATTTGAATAGAGCTTAAATTGGAATGTGTGTACTACAGTAAGCATGTGCATTCCCCGAGCATCCCTAGCTTCGTTCTTGTGCATCCATGATATTTATCTTGCGCATACATGCAATAGGTGTGCTGGAGGGAGTGACGCTTCTAGAGTTTGAGGGAGCAAGCCAGGAGGAGGAGCAGCCGGAGGAGCCCGAGGTTTAGTTAACCAATGAAGCAGCCACCGAGGAGGAGTTGCCCGAGTGCCCTGATCACTGCCCATCCTCTTTGCTGAAAGGCAAGTCCTGGTGCATGCTAATCCCTTATTTTATAAATATCATTTGAGTTAGTTTTGCATGTTTGATGCATTAAGTTGTAGGAGTTGTGTGAAAACACTTGATGCATTATATATCTATCCTTGTCTAGATATCACACTTGAATCCTATTTAAGTTTAGGAATGGGTTAAATGCTTAGCCATGCTTAGTGCGGTAGAAGTCGAGTGATTTCATGTCACATGCGAGCTTTAGGATGAGGTGGGTCATGGTTGACTATATTTGCTATCATGCAAAAGAACCATGTTAATAACGAATTGAGACCAAGCGGAGTCTTGTGTAGGGTTGGACATAGTCACTCCGTCTGTGTCATTTAAAGACCGATACGCTGTACGTCCTCATGTCATGTTGAACGCAGCCTAACACTTAGTTGGTCGGATAAGTCGTTCCGACCATGAAGCCTAGTAGCTCGACTCAGGCCGGTAACCGAGGGGTTATAGTGCGCATTCTAGAGGCAGTAATGATGTGCTTGGGGGCATTGGTGTGAGTCCAAGGGGTCAGGTGCTTAAAATTCCTGCACTTCCTGGCAAGTGTTGCCCTTGAGAATGCGACGCTGTCTGGACCCACGACTCCTGAGTTGTACCAAAGGTGACTTGATTGTGACCCCGATGGGGGAAAGCAAGGTTTGTGTTAGGAATACCCCTCTAGCTGGATAGGAATCGATTCGAGTCACCGTCTCTCCTAGATAGTGAGAACTTGACTGAGCAGCGGCAACATAGATTCACTTAATTTAATGATATGGTTAAATGGATGATGATGATAATGTTGCCACAGTTTATACTTGCTTTGGTTAATAATGTTTGCATCTTAATCAAATGATTGCTTAGTATAGGTGCTAATATAAATGACAGGTTAATGGCTAAAAGTCACTGCTAGCTCAGGTTACAAGTTGATAATTATTACTTATGCTTTCCTGCAAAAAGAAAGTGTTAGCCAGATCCACTAAATTAAGCTATGCATGATCCTTGGTGTCATTTATTTTTGGTTTCCGACGAGTAAGTCTAGCTGAGTACATTCTCATACTTAGGGTTTATTCCCTCTTGTTGTAGAGGACCTTCTTTATCAGGGCTTCTATAAGTACTGTCTCCACCCTACGGGTGACGAAGACTAGATCACGGGCATGATCTCTATTTATCTTATATGAATGCTTTTGTGGGATGTGATCAGCAAGCTAGTTCTTGTATTTGAACTCGTGTGTGTGAGTTAAACTATTTACTTTCGCTACTTTGCTAGACTTGGTTTATAATAACTATGACTCCAAAGTGTTGTAATCTATCTGTGAACTGTTTGTGAATTGTTGTAACATGTGATGTGTTATGTTGAATCATGTATGATCTTGGTTGTATGCAAGTTGGTTTGAAATCCTTCACGATTTCGATGGACTATCGGAATTATATGGGCTCAAGTGTGAGAATTTGATCATGTCGGGATCATTTTTGTACTTGTGCTCTTATAATTTGGCCGGTTCTGTTACAGCTGAAGTGCTACCATGATAGTAGAATTGCTCCCATCTCTCAACTAATAGATCTTCAGAACAACCATCATTGCACTGATGGCTGCACTAGAGCTTTCTGCACACTCCCCACGGCCCCTAGTCAAAGCACTTCCCTAAGCCTGACTCCATTGAGCTCCCTCGGGGTGAACATGAGGGAATAGAGCAGTAGGTCCACCTCCCAACTCATCTCCATGCTTCTAACAGATGTCAATCAATGTGGTCAGAGCAGCACATTGTGCACCTTCCCATGGGCTTTGCCCATCAGACTCAATCACCCAACCACACCATACAAATTTCATAATTTTTGGAGCACTAGAACTCTAGATATGAGTTAAACAAGTTTGCATTCATTTAAAAACATATTTTAAGTTGCAATTTAATTCTTCCAGAAACTTTACTACAAGTGTTACTATTATATTTTTCCTAAATACTGTTCATGCACTAACTCTCAAATTTTTACCAGAGCTTCTACTCATAAAGAATAGCTCACCATGAAGTGGGTCAGTTGATGGATGCTTTGAACATTCACAGGCAGCAGTTCGTGCAGGCTGTTCATGAGAGGGACCACAAGCATGATCAGATGATGTAGCTACCCTACGAGAAGGAGGCGCTTCAGGCACAGATAGTGCAGTTGACTCAGGAGCGGGATGATGCTCATGAGGCAGCTGAGATTAGGCATCAAGGATGGATCATGGCTAACCACAATGCTTTTCATAGGGAGAATGTGCTCCAAGAGCAGCTAGAGGATCTTCAGGTTGAGTACCATCGCTTGAACAACCGCTTGTTTCCTATTCCTCAACCCATTCCAAGGTATCCTAATGTGGGTGGACCTCAAGTGATTGAGGCCAATGAAGAAGAAGAGGACATGCAGATGAATGTCAATGCAGTTGAACCTACAAATGAAGAGGAAGAGGAAGATCCTGAAGAAGTCTAGGGCATCTCCGATGTGGATAGTGACCACTTCGATGAGTAGTTAGCTAGCAATTCTCACTAGTTTAAGCTTTTACAGCCATTTGTGTAATGGACTAAGTACTGTGGTAGATGTTGTATGTACCTTTTAATTCAAACTTCACATGAAATATACCTTAATCTGCTCCCTTTGGGATGCTTATCTTAGTTGGTGAATTTTAAAACTTGTCATGTTGGAATGCACTACGAATGGCGCAAGTAATCTAATTGATGATGTGGTGATTGGAGAATGAATTATTGCCTCTGTTTCATTGCATGAATTTTACATTCTCTCCACTAAATTTTGTTTAGCGTAATTACATTGTTCCTCTCCAATGTGCTAACATCACCAATAATTGTTGGTTGCACATTGTTGTAGATGCCTCGCACTCGTTCCACTAGTGCGGCTGGTGATGATGATGATCTCCCACTGCCACCACCACCCACACTAGTGGAATTGATGGCAATTCTTGTTGACGGACAGCGCACTATGGCAAATGCTCTCTGCACGATTGCAAATCGTGATGGCCGTGGTGCACGCTAAGGACCTGAACTAAATTAGTATAGAGACTTCAAAGATTTCCATGACACTAAACCACTGATCTTCAAGGAGGCTGAGGAGCCCCTCCAAGCTGATGAATGGCTGAACACTCTTGAGCAAAAATTCCATCTGCTTCGCTTGACAGAGGTGCTGAAGACTGAGTATGCATCTCACCAACTACATGGGCTAGCTAGTATTTGGTAGAGTCATCATCGATCCACTATACCCACTGATTCCCAAATCACTTGGGATCAGTTCAAGTCTGCTTTCAGGGGAAATTATATTCCTCTTGGTCTCATGGGAATCAAGCACATTGAGTTCATGAAGCTAACATAGGGGAACAAGAGCTTGAATGAATACCCGTAGGCCTTCAATAACCTTGCAAGTTATGCTACTGAGTTTGTTGACACTGATGCAAAGAAGATCGCTAGTTTCAAGCGGGGACTTAGCCCCAAGTTGATGAAGACTATGGGAAATTGTAAGTGTGCTACTTTTAATGAGTTTGATAGTGATGCTTTAACTCAAAAGAACAACAATGCTATTTATGCTGCTTCAAAGAATTGCAAGAGAGCCTACGAGGCGGGTGCCTCACAGTCCAAAGCTCTAGTCACATCTAAGGCTCCATTCCATCCTCTAGCATCAGCTGCTAAGTTCCACCCACCATAGAAGAAGAATCCAAGCAAGATTGGATTTCGCAAGGCTTTTACAGTTGCTCTTCCAAAGGGCACTACTAGTCAAGGCAGCTCCAATGTTCCTCCAAGCAACATGCCATGCTAGAACTACAACAAGCCGAGTCACTAGGCAAGGAAGTGTCCTTATCCTAAGAAGAATAACAGCCAAGGTGGCCGTCAGGGGCAGGTGAACTACACTAATATTGCTGATATTCCTTCAGGAGAGGTAGTCACTGCTGGTAAGTTTCTGGTTGATCAACACCCTATAGTTGTACTATTTGATTCGGGTGCTTCACATTCTTTTATGAGCCCCGCATTTGCATCCAAGTTTAAGCAGAAAACATACACTATTGAGGGTGGGGGTTATTGTATTAGGGCTACTAGTGGTAATATCCCAACAAAGCTAGTAGTCTAGGGCGTGCAACTTGAGATAGAGGGACGAAGTTTTTAGGTTGATTTGGTAGTTTTACCGGGGTTGGGTATCGTTGTGATATTGGGAATGAAATGGATGAACAATAATGGGGTGCTTATTGATACATCAACTAGAGTAGTCATGCTCAGAGATCCTAGTAATCAGGAAGGTTTTCTAGTGCAACTACCAAGGGACATCAATCTCTCTTGTGTGGCAAATGCGGTGCAAGCAAAGGCTATTACAGATATCCCTATAGTGTGTGATTTTCTAGATGTTTTTCTTAATGATTTGCTAGGATTGCTCCAAGATCGGGATGTGGAGTTCAAGATAGAGTTGCTACCTGGTATAGCGCCCATATCTAGAAGACCTTATAGAATGCCTACCAACGAACTAGCCGAGCTTAAGATGTAGTTGAATGAACTTCTAAAGAAAGGCCTTATCCGTCCTAGTTCGTCTCCATGGGGGTGTCCGGCTATCTTTGTGAAGAAGGATCACTCACTATGCATGTGTGTAGATTATAGGTCTTTGAATGCAGTCACAATCAAGAATAAGTACCCTCTACCACGCATATCTTATTTGATCAGTTGTCTAAAGCAAAAGTCTTTTATAAGATTGATTTGAGATCTGGTTATCATCAAATCAAAATCTGACCTGAGGATATTCCAAAAACTACATTCTCTACAAGATACAGTCTTTATGAGTATCTTGTTATGTCTTTTGGATTGACCAATGCCCCCGCACACTTCATGTATTTGATGAATTCGGTGTGTATGCCCGAGTTGGACAAATTTGTGGTGGTATTTATAGATGATATCTTGGTCTATTCTGAGAATGAAGAAGATCACGCTGAACATTTGTGAGTGGTTCTCACTAGATTGCGTGAACACAAGCTTTATGCAATGTTCAGCAAGTGTGAATTCTGGCTTCGTGAGGTACCTTTTCTCAGGCATGTGTTGTCCAATGGTGGAATTATGGTGGATCCCACCAAGGTGCAAGAAGTGTTGGACTAGAAGGCTCCAATCTCGGTACATGAGGTTTGGAGTTTTCTGGGGTTGGCTGGCTATTATCGTCGCTTCATCCTGGATTTCTCTGAAATAGCCAATCCTATGACTTGGTTACTGCAAAAAGACACGAGATTTGTCTAGACTCTTGAGTGTGATGCGACTTTTCACACCCTACGAACCCTTCTAACTTCGGCTCCAGTTTTGGTGCAACCAAACATCGAGAAACCTTTTGATGTGTTTTGTGATGCATCAAGCATAGGTTTAGGAGGTGTTCTTATGCAGGAAGGCCGAGTCATTGCTTATACCTCTCACCAACTTTGGAAGCATGAGGTGAATTATCCTACACATGACTTAGAATTCACTGTAGTTGTTCATGCTTTGAAGGTCTAGAGACATTACTTGCTTGGCAATGTGTGCCACATCTACACTGATCATAAAAGTCTTAAGCACATCTTCACTTAACCTGTGTTGAATATGCGTCAGAGAAGATGGCTCGAGTTGATTAAGGATTATAACCTCCAAGTGCACTATCATCAAGGCAAGGCAAACGTCATTGCAGATGCCTTGAGCAAGAAATCTCATTGCCACTCTTTGATTGAAAGTGACTTCCATTTGTCACATCTCCTACATCCTATAGTCCTTCACAACATCACTATTAGTTGTACTCTATAGAGTCAAATTATTGAGCTACAGAAGATAGATCCAGGTGTGTTCCACATCAAGCGCAAGATGAAAGAGCAAGAAACCAAGTATTTTTGGGTAGATGAGAATGATGTGTTATGGTTCAAGGATAGGTTAGTAGTCCTAAAGGATAGAGAGCTTAGAAATCAAATCATATCCGAAGCATATTCCTCTAAATTATCTATTCATCCTGGTAGTAGCAAAATTTATCATGATTTGAAGCCTTGGTTTTGGTGGACCAAGATGAAGAAAGAGATAGCCGCTTATGTGGCTAGGTGTGACACTTGCTGTCGAGTCAAAGCTGTGCACATGAAAGCTAGATTGCTTCAGCCACTCTCTATTCTAGGTTGGAAATGGGAGGAGATAAGTATGGATTTTATTGTTGGACTCCCTACTACTCAGAGGAATTTTAACTCCATTTGGGTGATTGTAGACCATCGGACCAAGTATGCACAATTCATTCCTATTCGCATAGATTTTCATCCAACTGACTATGCTGAGTTATACTTCAATCAGATAGTCTAACTTCATGGGGTACCTTGCACTATTATCTCTGATAGAGGGACATAGTTCACTGCTCACTTTTGGGAGCACTTGCATGGGTTATTGGGAACTAAGTTAGTAAGAAGCTCTGCCTATCATCCACAAACCTCTGGGCAAACTAAGCGAGTGAACCAAATCTTAGAAGATATGTTGAGAGTGTGTGTCATCTCATCTAAGGGTTCATGGGAAAAGTGGTTGCCCCTAGCTGAATTCTCTTATAATAATAGTTATCAAGTGAGTATCAAGATGGCACCGTTTGAAGCTTTGTACGGCCGAAAGTGTAGAACCCCATTGAATTGGGTTGAAGCCGGTGAAAGGAGATATTATGGTATTGATTTTGTTAAAGAAGCCGAAGAACAAGTCCATACTATCCAAACCCATATGGCCATAGCTCAAGCTAGGCAGAAAAGTTATGCTGATCGCCATAGAAAACCTATTGAGTTCGAAGTTGGAGACTTTGTTTATCTGAAAGTCTCACCCATGAAGAGTGTCCAACGCTTTGGTGTGAAGCGAAAGCTTGCATTGAGATATGTCGGTCCATTTCAAATCATAGCAAAGAGTAGTAAGGTAGCATCCAAGATCCAATTATCTCCTAAGATGAGTGCTATCTTCAACGTCTTTCACATATCTTAGTTGAAGAAATATCTTCGCGGCCCTAAAGAGAGAGTTCCACTGGGGGATATCAAGTTAGAATCTGATTTGACTTTTGAAGAAAAACTAGTCTGAGTAATTGACACTTGAGAGCGAGTGACTTGGAGATGGGTGGTCAAGTTTTACAAGGTCATGTGGAGTAATCAGGGTAGTGAACGTGATGCAACTTGGAAAAGAGAAGATTATTTGAGGGAAAGTTATAAGGAATTCTATCAACAATGGTACGCTTGTCAAATCTCAGGACTAGATTTTTATAAGGGGGAAGGGTTGTAACACCCCAGGTGTTTGGCTTCCACATTTGCACTTGCATTTCATAAACATGAGCATCATTCATCCATTCATGAGCTTAGATTGTTTGGAACATGCTTTTGAAACATTGCAACATATGTTTATATTCCATGTGTGTTTGTTTTATGAAATGGATAGTGTGCAACACTCAAGTGCAACATGTGCAACTCACTCTTGAAACATGTCACATACTTTAATGAAACATGGTTAGTTAGTACTATACAACAAACTCATGAAACATATGAAACATGGCTTTGAAACAAAAGTAGCAATTCACTTGTTTTTCCTTGTTTCAATGCATGTGATGCATGATTTTGGTGTGATCAATGTGTGGTGTGGTTAATTATCCCCTAAAACACCTTAACTACACTTAGGGTACATAGTGGAGCATTGTTCATGTTAACTAAATTGACTAATTATGCCTCTAAGTGAGGTTTGACCAAATTGGAAACCCTTGAAGCAATTTGTTTGACCTAGTTTGAATTATTCCATAGAGTCTTTGCATGGCAAAGAACCCCTAAGCAAAGTTGTAGTATTTGAGTAGAGCAACAACTTTTATTTTGGGGTCATGACCTAATTCAGTGCATAGCTTGGTCATTTTGAGCTCACAAAAATCAACAATTCACTGTTTTCTAGCACTTAGAATTTTCCAAGTCTTTTTCTGATTTTCAGTTGCATTGGCTCAACTTGGAGATGATTTTACTCCTTAACCAGTGAGAATTAGGCCTTGATCTTTTAATAGAAATTGTAGTGGTATGAAGGGCTACAACTTTGGTTTAGATGGTTTGCGCTAATACTTCACGGATTAGGAGTTTGGATGTTGTCAACATGCGCTATCAGGCTGCCTCGCTCGCTCTAATGGCTTAACTGAATCGCGCTACAGTGACCTGACCGGCTTTAGTGTTCGAATGCCACGTGGTTGCATGCATCGCTGGCGTCCTAAACCGTTAGGCCACATCGGACCTCGATGCTTCACATCACGCCCGCACTCGCCCGCTCCCTCCCCGCACTCACATTTACATTCACTGTTTCCTCCTTCGCCTCAACGCGTAGCCGCAACAGCTCCACCGATGCCATTACCGACACAAACTCACACCGTGTCATTCCTTCACCACCATACCAGTGTCCTCGTACTCCTACCACACCACCATGCCTGCATTGCTCACTAGATGCGCTTGGTTAGGTCTCAGCGCCGAGCACAGCCTCGCCGGAGTTTCACCGCCGTGCCACAATGCCGTGGCCGGGACGTCTCCGACTGCCTCTAGCTATGACAGTGGGTGCATTAGCTTCGCCATAGTATGTAGGAGCTCTACGTAGCAGTAGATCAAGCCATCACAGCTAGCACCGACGTCTCACCGTCGATCTGCACCGCCATGCCGCCATTGACGCCGCCGTCGTCGTTGTCTCCGGCGATAGGTCTAGCTAAGTAGCTCAATAGGTTCGGGAGGACTTGAGGATCACGGTCATGTCGGTGACGTCGCCGGAGAGGCTTGCCTTCGGTGAGATAGCGTCGCTCCATGCCGTGCTCTATTTTCGTTGTCGCTGATGTGCGGGCCCGTCTGAGGCATGGACCCCGGCTGTCAGTGACTGTGAAGTGAAAAGATAGTTCATTTATTTCCAAATTTGCATGCAACTTTGCAAAATCAGAAGTGGAGTTATAGAGGTCTAATTTTGGTGAACCAAATTTTGTTGTGTTCATCATGAAGTGTAGTTTTTTATAAAAATATGAAAGGTATAGTTTCTTGTATTTTTCATGGTGATTAAAATGTATTTAAATAAATGCTTTTTGAATGTTAGTAAACTTGTAAAATAGATATCTTGAGCTCAAAAACTCATAAAATTGTGATTCAAATTTTGTTGGACTTGTGTTGACATGCTTTATCTAGGAAAAAATAATAAACTTGTTGTAAATTTGATTTAAATAGGGTCTTTCTATTTATCTAGTAATAAATGGTATTTTCTAATGAAAATTATAGGGATAAAATATGTAACATATTGATATGAAATTTTTTGTATAGTATTATGGCACTAATATGAAGCTAGAAAAAATATTGCTTCTGTTGTTGGACACTTTTCATTAGGGTTTCTAAGTTCGGTCAAAATTAGCCTTGCTGCCATGTTATTTTTATGTAGGATGTTTCTATTGGTAACTTTGGGTGACATTTTTACAGTATCCTATTTGGAGGATGTAGTATGAACTATAATTTTTTTAGATTAAATTATGCAGTTTTCATATATGTTCATTATTTCACTTAAATAACTAAATAAATTAAGAAAGGCATTAAAAGAAATATATTGGTGGTGAACACCTTACTTTCTGGTGATCTTATATCACGTGTGAACTTGTGATGCACTTGGTTTGGTCAGGAATCATGTTTGGCATATAAGTAAATATTTAATTTTAGCATTTTTATAATTCTGGATAGTTTCTAGCACTTGGTGAATTGGGCTTTGATAATACCATTTTTCTGGGAATCATGTGAATACCAAAGTTGTAGTCAACTTACTAAACTAGCTTGTGTTAAAATTTGGTAGCATTTGGCCAAGTAGTTTAGGAGATATGGCTGTTCTCAATTTGAGTCCAGTTTTGGCTGCTCTCTGTCTTGTGAAGATAGATTTCTGTTGTTAAGTGATTTAGACCTGGTAAAGGTTGGAATCATGCCTTGAGTTCTGAAAACGCATTTTAGATAATTTCATAAGCTTTCCAAATTGTCTTGTTGCATGTCATTTGGATTTGTAAATCTCCAGTTATGGTCTGTTTACTATGCTGCTGTATAGTCTCAGTTTTGCTGAAATATGAATGCTTGTGTGAATGCTTTGTAGCATTGTTCTTGTTGATTGTTTAGGTGCTAGGCTAACTTCAGAAAATGCTTAGGTGTAGGTGCTAGGTCCTTAACTAACGATGAGCAATTGTATATTAGGTTATATAAACTTGGTAAGTTAAAGTGATTTGAATTGAGCTTAAGTTGGAATATGTGTGCTAGGTCCTTAACTGACGATGAGCAATTGTATATTAGGTTATATAAACTTGGTAAGTTAAAGTGATTTGAATGGAGCTTAAGTTGGAATATGTGTACTGCAGTAAGCATGTACATTCACCGAGCATCCCTAACTTCGTTCATGTGCACCCATGATATTTATGTTGCGCATACATGCAATAAGTGTGCCGGAGGGAGTGGCGCTTCTGGAGTTCGAGGGGAGCAAGCCAGGAGGAGAAGCAGCCAGAGGAGCCCGAGGTTCAGGCAACCGACGAAGCAGCCACCGAGGAGGAGTTGCTCGAGTGCCTTGATCACCGCCCATCCTCTTTCCTAAAAGGCAAGCCCCGGTGCGTGCTAATCCCCTATTTTATAAATATTATTTGAGTGAATTTTACATGTTTGATGCATTAAGTTGTAGGAGTTGTGTGAAAACACTTGATGCATTATATATCTATCCTTGTCTAGTTATCGCACTTGAATCCTATTTAAGTTCAGGAACGTGTTAAATGCTTAGCCATGCTTAGTGTAGTAGAAGTCGGGTGATTTTCTGTCACCTGCGAGCTTTAGGATGAGGTGGGTCACGGTTGACTATATTTGCTATTGTAGAAAAGAACCATGTTAATAATGAATTGAGACCGGGTGGAGTCTTGTGTAGGGTTGGACATAGTGACTCTGTCTATGTCGTTTAAGGACCGATACTAATGGAGACAGGGATCCCGATCTTCCATCAGGTGATGGTAACTATCGTTGTGGCGGAGAATGACACCGATCCGGCTTCGGATCAAAAGATCAAATCCTACAATCTTAGCACCATAGCTCCTCTGGTTATCAACCAAGTCTTGAACTAGGTTGACCTTGCCAAGAAGACTAATCCCTGCCTGTGCAATGAAGAACACAAGCAAGAACAAGAAAGAAAGCAACCAAATTACAGATGAATGATTAATCTCACGAGTTGGGGTCTCACAAACCGATGAACGGCGAAACTGTTCTTGACAGAATAATCCAAGCAAAACCCAAAACCTAATGATGGCGGCGGCGTATGATTATAAAGGTCTTAGGGTCATCGCCTACCCTAGACGCGCCCCCTAATGGGCCCAAACACGATACACGGTCCAACGGACCAAAAGAAGGTGTCGCAGCACCCTGATAGATTCTGGATGCTGACTTGTTTCGACGATTCCTGTTGATTCCGAAGATCTTTTGACGTGAAACCACTTGGATTGGCTTCCTTATAAAATTATCTTTCCATCCATTATGGATCATCAAAAACAGAGTCCGAATGCATCCTGGGTGACTAGTTTAAGGCAGACTGATCCTGGATTCTAAAGCAGACTCGAACTTGAGTTGCTTTGGGCCTCCACCTCGGGGACTCGAACCGAATTATCCTCAGGCCTCCTTCTTGACTTGGACACCCTTGCTGGCCTCCTTCCCCTCCATCCCATGTGCCAAACATGGTCATATGCATGGGTGTCATGTCCTCATCATCCTCCCCTTCTTGATGAAAAGCCATCCTCGGCGTCGATTGTGCTTGAAACTGATCCTGCACAACATAAAGGAAAACAGGGTTGCGAGGTCAAAGAAAACTGAAATAATTGTGAGAAGGAATGTGACCATGTTTCCAAGTTTCTAGCATGTTGTCTCGCATAAAAATTTCAGCAAGCATGTAGACTCCATGATCCGAATGCACACAATGTATGTCAACACTATCCTGCAAAAGATTAGAACTAACCAAAGACAATGCAGGAATAGATGGTTGAGCAGACATAGGTAGCAACCAACAATGCTACCCTTCTTGGAAGTGAACTTGTTTCTTTAAGGAACATGAGAAAATGTTTGTGTTATTATGGCTGCCCTCTAAACGATCATAATCTTGTACAACAAAAGGATAATTCATATTATTACGAATGTATACTCGATGTATCATATATTGTCCCTTGTTGTTATATCTACCAATAACATGATATGTGTGTTTAGAAAACCAAGGCAAATCAGCATATTTAAAAAGGCTCTCTTCCAAACAATCTAGGTTACACAAAACATCAAATTCAATGTAGCCCAAAGTATGTAAAGAAGACAACAGTTTGACTCATCAATTTTAGTAGTAATATGAATAACATGTTTATTTTTAGCACAAGTCATTGGTTCCAAAACATGTAAAACTAAAGCATCTTCAACCAATTCATCTTTGTCACAAGGAACATCAATCAAATTATCATGGGACAAAGATAAATCAAGAGAGGGTTCCACTAACAATTGCTCTATGACAGCATGGTTTGTGAAAAAAATTAGTACATTAAGACAATTTTCACCTTCTGTGAGTGTAGGACCATGGGCATTACCTGTGTTCTCAGCAGGAGTAATATGTGCATTGTGAAGTGATGGTTCTAAATTTGCATATGAGGTTGTGAGCTCCTCATTTTCTTCCATGTCATCCTCTCGCTTATGTACATTATTCTGTAGAAGGTTAGTCATAGCAAGAGGAATAACAACAGACTCTTCCTCTAAATGGTGCATGTCAGCATATGAAGTCAAAATAGGAGGTGGATTAACAAAGGTTTCTCGCATAAGAAGTTTCATATCATTCCAAGTTTGAGGTTTATCAGAAGGATCTAAAGACTCCCACCAAGATAAAGCAGAATGTCGCAAAACACTAGCTGCATTTTTTACCTTCCTCCTTAGACACATAAAGCGAGTAGCAAATATGTTATCAATGGCAATTTCCCACTCCATATACTCATCAGCACCTATACCATCATAAGTCGGTGGATACAAACAACCTGTCATTGTAAACACAAAAACAAGGAACACACGGTGAAAGTTATCCCTACCAAATGACTACGTGGTTGTAGTGGTGTCACTTTTCACAGCAAGTGGAAGTATCTTACCAAGCTCTTACAAAGTTCTTACCAACACAAGCAGAGGTGGTATAACCATACTTGTTTTTCATACACTGGTCACCTTGCTATCCACCATACTTTTGTCACACACCTGGTCCTTAGAACATTTTAGACTAGCAACGAGAATAAGTACTCTAGACTATAATTCAGCATTACTTTTTGTTACTGACTTGTGTGCCAGATATACATATTACTCTTTGTGTGCTTTCCAAGCTCCACAAATTCTTTAGATCAGTACAGAAAAAGGGCTTTGCAATCTCGATACCACTGCCTCACAGGTATCAACCGAGTCTCGGACTAGGTTGACCTCGCCAAGAAGGCTAATCCCTACCTGCGCAACAAAGAACACAAGCAAGAACAAGAAAGAAAGCAACCAAATTGCAGATGAATGATTAATCTCACGAGTTGGGTCTCACAAACCGATGAACGGCTGAAACTGTTCTTGACAGAATAATCTAAGCAAAACCCAAAACCTAATGACGGCAGAGGCGTATGATTATAAAGGTCTTAGGGTCATCACCTACCCTGGATGCGCCCCCTAATGGGCCCAAACATGATACACGGTCCAATGGACCAAAAGAAGGTGTCGCAGCACCCTGGCAGATTCTAGATGCTGACTTGTTTTGACGATTCCTGTTGATTCCGAAGAGCTTTTGACGTGAAAGCACTTGGATTGGCTTCCTTATAAAATTATCTTTCCATCCATATGTGGATCATCGAAAACGGAGTCCGTATGCGTCCTGGGTGATAGTTTAAGGCAGACTGGTCCTGGATTTTCGAGACAGACTCGAACTTGAGTTGCTTTGGGCCTCCACCTCGGGGACTCGAACCGAATTAGCCTCAGGGCCTCCTTCTTGACTTGGACACCCTTGTTGGCCTCCTTCCCCTCCATCCCATGTGCCAAACATGGTCATATACATGGGTGTCATGTCCTCATCAGATACGTTGTACGTCCTCATGTCACGTTGAACATAACCTAACACTTAGCTAGGCTGGATAAGTCGTTTCGATCCATGAAGCCTAGTAGCTCGACTCAGGCCGAGAACCAGGGGGTTATAGTGCGCATTCTAGAGGCAGTAAGGATGTGCTTGGGGACATTGGCATGAGTCCAATGGGTCAGGTGCTTAAAATTCTTGCACTTCCTAGCAGAGTGTCGCCCTATGAGAATGCGACGCTATCCGGACCCGTGACTCCTGAGTTGTACCAAAGGTGACTTGATTGCGACCCCGATGGGGGAAAGTAAGGTTTGTGTTAGGAATATCCCTCCAGCTAGGATAGGAATCGATTCAAGTCGTTGTCTCTCTCGGATAGTGAGAACTTGACTGACCAGCTGGCAACGTAGATTCACTTAATTTAACGATATGGTTAAATGGATGATGATGATAATGTTGCCACAGTTTATACCTGCTATGGTTAATAATGTTTGCATCTTAATCAAATGATTGCTTAGTACATGTGCTGATATAGATGACATGTTAATGCCTAAAAGTCACTGCTAGCTTAGGTTACCAGTTGATCATTATTACTTTGCTTTCCTGCAAAAAGAAAGTGTCAGCCAGAACCACTAAATTAAGCTATGCATGATGCTTGGTGTCATTTATTTTTGGTTTCCGACGGGTAAGTCTAGCTGAGTACATTCTCATACTCAGGGTTTATTCTCTCTTGTTGTAGAAGACCTTCTTTATTAGGGCTTCTGTAAGTACTGTCTCCACCCTGCAGGTGACGAAGACTAGATCACGGGCATGATCTCTGTTTATCTTATCCGAATGCTTTTGTGGGATGTGATCGGCGAGCTGGTACTTGTATTTGAACTCGTGTGTGTGAGTGAAACTATTTGCTTTCGCTACTTTGCAAGACTTGGTTTGTAATAACTATGACTCCGAAGTGTTGTAATCTATCTACGAACTATTTTTGAAATGTTGTAACATGTGATGTGTTATGTTGAATCATGTACGATCTTGGTTGTATGCAAGTTGTTTGAAATCCTTTGCGATTTTGATGGACTACCGGAATTATATGGGCTCAAGTGCGAAAATTTGATCAGTTTCAGCGATCATTTTTGTACTTGTGCTCTTATAATTTGGACAGTTCTGTTACAGTCATAATAATTTGACAAAGCTTAATGTAATAACAAGTAGCATATGACTAGGGTTTAAATTTGAATCATGTCATATGGCCTTGGTAGGTATACATAATCATTGAGGAACTTTGAATTTTAGCATTTTTGAAAATAAAATTTTTGGATGTCACGTTTCTCTTAGAACAAAATCATAGCAAATTCTATTTGTACCATATCATAACTCGCAACAACTTAGAAAAGGAGCATGCATTTGCAACCCACAAGTTTTCAAGTTTTTGGATGAGACATTTTTATCCAACAAACTTAAATCTTGGGGAATACTAAGTTATAACGTAGGCACAGATGAATTATAGATAGAGCAACTATTCATCATTTCAACATAGGAGAAACTAAATATTATTAAAACACATATGAGAGTGGAATTCATATTTTTGGTATTTTTATCATATTTTATTTTTATGACCAAAAATAAATGCAAGAAATATATGTGATAAATAAACGATATATGTTGCCTTTGTGGGGCCTTCCCCCAAGCTAGCTCCAGGCCCGATGCAGTGGCATGTTGCTTGGTGATGTCTCCGAGGAAGCTTTATTGCATTTATTGCACATGGTTTTTATTTATACTTTTTGTTTACCCTATCCATGTCTATACTCTGTGGTTTTGGTTCAATGATTAAACTAGACGTCATGTTTAATTTGATCAAGGTAGGCTAAACAACCTCAGCACCATGCTTAATTTGAGAAGCCTATGAAAGCATGATCATGCGGAAAAGATCATACCTCAAACCAAAACGTACTTTGCACAAAACATGGAAGATAATTTTATTGATTATTTTTATTGTAATTCAAAGCATAATCTATAATTTTATTATTTAAGAATTTTAAGCAACTTATATATTATAATAGATATAAGATAACTACCGATGTACCTTCAGCAAGGGCTCACTGTTTAAAGTCCAATGGGCAGGACTCTTCTCCTTTCACTTTTTGGCTTGATGATGGTGCGTCCATGCCTAGAGAAGTCGGCGTGGATGCTGATCCTTTTATTTGCCATACATGTTTGATTCCTTTACATGGTTGTTTGTTGGGTTGTTTGTTTTTAAGGTGTTTATGCATGTCACATCCATTAAAGGGGCATCTTATTGTTTGCCCTTGAATATGAAAGCAAACATGCTTGGATCCCACATGTAGTGCTACATTCGTAGTGTTAAGGAACGGTCTCCCTAGGAGGAGGGGAACTTCCTCATTGCAACCCATGTCTAGAACGATGAAGTCCGTGGGGATGTATGTGTCTCGAATTCTTACTAAGATATCCTTGGCTAATCCCTCCAGGTGTCATGAAGTTTGATACGCCACCCAAAATCTAATCATATATTACCTTGGACATAACGTTGATGCTTGCTCCAAGGTTGCAGAAGGCATTGTGGAAGACATGTGGGCCTATTGAGCATGTGATTGTCGGGCGACCAGGATCTTCTTTCTTGGTGATGAATGGTGGATCTATGAAATAATCATGGCTTTCCCGACATAGAGGCTTAGCAAACCTCATTGAGACCATTTTAACAGATTCGAGAGAAGTTTTAGGTTTCCCCAAAATCTTTCTCAAATTAGAAATAGGTAGCGTGGCAGCAATTTGAGCCATTTGAGTTTCGATCATTTTATTAAAGCTCAATTGGTTTTTACAGAGGAGGATAAATATTCAAGTTTTGAATTAATATTTTCAACCATTTTATCATTATACATTAACTTTTTAGTAAGATTTTCATTTATTTTAGCTTTGCCTAAGACCAAGTCTTTCAAGGATGGTTAGTTTGAATTGTTATTTGAATTGAAGTTTGAATTACATCCTTGTGGGTGGGACTGATTGTTCCACCCATTATTATTACCTTGTCGGAACCCATTATTGATGTAGGCGGCATCTTCATGGGTCTCACGGGCAGTTGTTCCCTGAATGTCTGACCTCACATGTCATATGTGAGTCCATGGCCTAGACGATGCTCTTTATGGCTTCCTTTTCAGTGGCACGCTCATCCAGTCCTTTCAATAATAGATCCATTTTTGTGGCAAGCATATCCACGTCCTTCACGGTATGCATGCCCAGCTTTGATTGGCCACCATCTTCTCAATGAGAGCCATGGCATCAACGATGGTGAGGGAGAGGAATGCTCCTCCAGCAGCAGCATCCACATTCCCCTTCGACATGGGTGTAAGACCCTCGTAGAAGTTCTAGAGCACTGAGCCAGTTTCCATTCCATGGTGCGCCCCTAGGCCTGGATGTAATCTTGGAGCCTTTCCCATGCCTCGAGGATGGATTCCATGTGATTTTGCTATAAGTTTGAAATTTTCCACCTTAGGGCATTGGTTTTTTCCAAGGGGAAAAACTTTGCGAGGAACGCTGCAGAACATTTGTCCCATGTACTGACAGCTTCCTTCTCTTTGTAGAACCACTATTTCACCTTCTCGCGACAGAGAAGGGAAATAGATGGAGCCTAATGCCAGCTTGTGCGACATCTTTGATGACTATGGTGTCACATAGCTCCAGGAAGTGTTGCAAATGTGCACTTGCATCCTTGCTTGGCAAACCATAGAATTGGTTTGCCTGCACCATCGTGATTAGGCTAGTGCGTAGCTCAAAGTTTCTAGTACCCGTGTTGATAGTGGGCCCAATGGGCACGTTGGCAATAGCGTGGTGGAGTAGTCATGGACTATCTTGGCCATTTTGGTAGTAGCGGATGGTACGACGGTGACTAGTTCAACTGCCAGTGGAGTAGTAGAAGAAGAAGTGGTACGAGACCGGCTCTTCCTTAGGAGTGCCTCCGGATTATTGATGTAGTTGTTCAGCAGATCAAAACCACTCATACTCTTTCCTATTTTCATCCACAATAGGAAGAAAACAAGCAGAATTATCCTGCACAAACTATGGCTACCATTACATGCATGTGCTCATGATCATGTCCTACTAGATTGTTTCAACCTATGCCCTCCTAGGCAACTACATCAGAAATGCTTGTTGGCATTTTTAGCACAATTACCAAGTGTGGAGGATTTAAGTCCATCACCAGCAACGGCGCTAGAAATGCTTGTTGGCATTTCTTAGCACAATCACCAAGTGTGGAGGTTTTAAGTCCATCCTCGGCAACGGCGCCATAAATGCCTATTGGTATTTCTTAACACCATCACTAAGATTGAGTTAACCTTAGCGACGCTGCTAAGAAACAACAACTATTGTCGAAGAAATATGGTCGACAGTCCACCGAGGGGGGTGCCCGTGGTGGTAGATTATTGGTAGATGGTGCGTGTAATCAGGAACTAGATGGTTACAGAGGCACAAGACACAAGATTTATACAGGTTCGGCCACCGTGTTGGTGTAATACCTACGTCCTGTGTCTTATTATTCTATATTAATTGAGGTGAGATCTGTTATGATCTATATAATCTAGATGATATGTCCTCTAGGGGACCCTTGCCCCTCCTTATATACTCTGAAGGGACAAGGTTACAAGTAAAGTATCCAATTTGGTACAATTACAATATAGCGTGCTCCGCACGCTTCATCTTGTGGACTGGGCCACCTCCGGTGGTGCGGCTCATGTATACCCATGAGGGTATAGGGGTCTATTCCCCTACAGCTAGTCCCCGAGTGCCTTGTATCCTTCGAGTAGTGCCGTGAGCTTGCCAGAAGGATGTAAGGGGCTCAAGATAAAATTTGAAAAATATTTCCCCCGAAGTGTGCCCACTTTGACTCTAAGTCGAGAAGAGACACCGTTGTCCTTGTAGAATCGGAGGCGTTTGATCCATTAGATCGAGCACATTCACCACAAGCCTGGTAGTAGGTGACATAAGCACATGGTGCCAGGGTCTAAAAAGAATTCCCAGTTAAGTTGAGAATCCAATCGTCGTACAGGCGATACAAGATGCACCGGCAGGTGCATCCTACCGATGTAGTCCCCGAGCTTACTGGAAGGCGAGGTATGAGCCTTGTAGTAATGTCTAAACAAGAAAGAATATCCTAACTGTATGCGAGTCGCCAGTTGCATGTAGTTGAGACGCAAAGTCCCCGAGCTGTGGTCAGAGAGTGGTCGAGGCAGTCCCTGAGCACAGGTCAAGGGGCGAGCGGCAGAGTCCACGAGCTATGGTCGGAGAGTTGTCGAGGTAGTCCCCAAGCACAGGTTGAGGGGCGAGCGGCAAAGTCCCCGAGCTATGGTCGGAGAGTGGTCGAGGCAGTCCCCGATCACAGGTCAAGGTTGCGAGCGGCAAAGTCCCCGAGCGTAGCTCGAGATCCCTGCAATATAAATACATAGAACGGTAGTACATGATGTACAAAATAATAAATTATGGAGAAAAATCAGTGGTGAAGAAATAGTGTATGACGCTTAGTAGTCATTTGCAAATGAGCATGATGTGATAAAGCAGTTGGTGCTTTGTAAACATCAGTGTTAATGTGAAGTTTGTGTTTATACTTAATATAAACTGCCCGACCAGTTAATACGTAGCTGAGTCTCTAGCCTTAGCTAGCTCGTTAACCATAACGCGGGGCGCGGAGCCCATGCACGTGTAGGAAGAACAAAGCATTGCCAAGGAGCCGCTGCCGACCACCCATAACGTAGAGGGCAGACGCTCGTGCACGTGTAGGGAGGAGCCAGAGACAGGGCCATTTCTGGAGACATCGAGATCAACATGACTGGTCGAGGATTTGCATTAAGTATAGCTATATGTTATATTTAAGATTGTATACATGGACAAACATTATTTGAAGAATAATCATGACGAGGACGGTTGTGGAGAAACGTCGTAAAAATTATATTAAATATAAATATTAGAAGTGTACTTATCTTTGGATAGAAATCTAATCGGTGGCGATGAAGTTGTTCGGTCCTCGAGCTTTTCAACCTGTCGTCATGACTGTGGTCGTGATTGTCGTAGCGCCGTTCTTCGCGGCGATCATCATTGCGACGTGGTCTGGTGGTCGATGTGGTCGGAGCTTGGCAGAGCCACTCGGGACATGGTTGGCGTGGTCTATGGTCGACGTGGTCGAAGCTCGGCGGAGCTGCTCAGGACGTGGTCAACGTCGATGTGGTCGGAGCTCGGCAGAGCTACTCAGGACATGGTCGACGTGGTTGCGGTCGACGTGGTCAGAGCTTGGCGTGGCTCACTCAGCGGCTCGCTCCACAGCTTGGCGTGGCTTGCTTGATGGCTCGCTGCGGCTTGCCAATGGCTTGGACAGCTTGTTCGATGGCTTGGAATCTCATCTCGGCGATGATGTCACCATCAGAGATCTTGTGGTCATGAGATGAGATGCTCCCGGCTTGGCCACGGCGGTTGGCGCACAATGTTGAAGGTTTCAACTGGAGTCGGTGCAGCCATGCAGGTTATGTGTTCGTCAGACTCGGAACTCTTGCTTGCTTGTCGCTGCTTGATCAGGGCTGAGTAGCTGCTTGCGTGGTCATGTACGTAGATGCAAGTACATGAAGCTTGCATGTGATGCATATATACATGCAAGTTGATCGCAAGACATCCTGGTTTGGCCTTCTTTGATTGGTTGCATGTCCGCCATGAGTCAGATTGGATCATGTCTGCAAGCTAGCTAGGCATCACGGTGGGATCTTAGATCCGATCAGCAAGGGACAAGTTTCTTGGTACGCCACCACCGAGGCCGATCAAGATCATCATGCCGTGACACAGTTGCTGAAGGACGCCAGCCACAAGAAGCCGAGTCACCACTGATTAACGTTGACGAAGAAAATTCCCATCTGGTTCGCCTGGGATCAGCACTGCACAACCCCTAAAAGGGGACCCCTACCTAGGCGTGCCACTGTCGACGAAATATGGTCGGCAGTCCACCGAGGGGAGATGCCCATGGTGGTAGATTGTCGGTAGATAGGTGCGTGTAACTAGGAACCAGATGGTTACAGAGGCACTAAGACATAAGATTTATATAGGTTCGGTCGCCGTGTTAGGCGTAATACCTACGTCCTGTGTCTCATTATTCTATATTGATTGAGGTGATATTTGTTATGATCTATATAATCTAGATGATTTGTCCTCTAGGGGACCCTTGCCCCTCCTTATATACTCTGAAGGGACAAGGTTACAAGTAAAGTATCCAATTTGGTACAATTACAATATAGCTGTGCTCCGCACGCTTCATCTTGCGGACTGGGCCACCTCCAGGTGGTGCGGCCCATGTATACCCATGAGGGTATATGGGGTCTATTCCCCTACAACTATGATAGATCTTAATGATTAAAGAAAATATCCTGCAAGTGCACTGGATCTATCATTGTAGCATTTCACCCTGAAAGTATTTAGGGCATCATTATTTATATTTTCCCAAAGGAGGGCAAGATATAAGAGTCTAGCATGAGCATGAACAAGATTACATACTTGCAAAGTGGACCTTAGTGCATGATAGGGGTAAAAAATGGTATAACAAGGATAGTGGACACACATCTGAGCCAACCTCAAGGATAAAAGGAAAATAAAGAATAAAAGAATGATTCTACATGGAGCTAGCATGTTCTAATATAGCCATGCAAAGAACAGTTAATGATCATATAAGTTATATGATTAGAGTTAGAACTAAGTTTAAAATGGATAGGGAGATCTCTGAGCACTGGTCTGCCAGCAAGCGCGAGAGACTTTAAAACTCCTACACAATACCCGAATGTGGGGGATTACAAGGGACGGATAGGGCTATCTCCACCTGCCGCCTACCCCTCAACCATGGGGCACCATCATATCCAAAGGTCCTCGTGTACTTGAGAACCACGCCCATGTACAAAGAAACTACCCATATCCCCCTGAGTCCCCGACTCTACGGATCGATAGGTAAAGGATATGGACAAACCTAAAGGAATGATGAACCGCCACCTCGACTTAACCCTACTTCTACTCATACAAACCATATGAATGATTAAGCATGAAGTTGAATATGTTAAGATCATAACACACAAACTATATGCTAGTTCATATATCATGATTATAACAAGACAACTATACTCTAGTTCATATGCACTACTATATAAATGATATGAGAGCATGACTATGGAAGTACTCTTCATAGTATTATTCATACCAAGATGTCACTCTTCTTCCAAGGAGCCAAGCCCTCCTTGATAGCTCTTGCCTTGCTCACTAAAACTACTACTAAAACTAAGTGAGTACAAGTAGAGAGTGGTAAGGTGTGTAGCTCCAAATGGTGTGTGTTGAATGGTGAGCTCCTCCTCTTCTTATATAGTGGAGAGTGGTCGGTTTGGTGCTGACAAATTAGGAAACCGGTCAAAACCGCCTATGCATGAGGCATGCAACCGTCGGAGAAGTGTGGGCCTGAGAGGCCATGGTGGGGGTGCAGGCACACCCAGGGTGCGGGCACACCCTGGCTGGCCCCGCTCACCACCACCTTGCTCTAGTGGGATCTTGTCTACGCCTGGTCCCCTCCCACGGTGGTGCTTGTCCCAAGTTTAGTGTGTAGGTGGGCTTTTCCATTTATTCTCATCACGCATTTCTACTTTACGCTTTCTGCTTTGCGCCTTTTGCATGGTTTTCCACTTGTATTCGAATATGAGTCCTGCAAAACATGTTTTCTACAATACTATTGGAACTAGGTAAATAGTAAAGGCATATGTGTTAAAAGATTGTCCATGTCTCCCATTTTGGACATTAATTGGCGGTCGGATTTGATCGTTAGTGATCGCCAACACCAGCTATGTCCCCTACCCCTTCTCTTATGTTCATTTCATTCATTTGCAGCTATCTCTGTCTCGCAATCCTTCATCAGATCATGCCACCCAACCGCATGCCTAGGGGCTCAGGGGCTATACCCATTGGGTACGCTTGCGCACACCCTCTGACAAAGAAACCTGACCGAGCCTAGGCATGGCATAGCCCCTGCTTAGGGCTTGGGGGCTCGCCCAGGCCTCAGGCTCCCGATCGAAGACATGCTCGAGCTCAGGCCTTGGTTACTATCGTCTTGCAATGCCAGCTAAGGCCTAGGCACAAGAAGACAAGCCCCAAGCCATTAGGGCTTGGGGCTCCCTAATGCCATGCTCTAGGTGTGGCCTTGCAGGCCACGTCCATGATAGGGTCATGCATGGGACGTGACACAAGAAGACAAGCTTCCCATGACCTCTAGGGGCTAGGCAGCTCCTAGGCCCACACATCAGCCCCTAGAGCCAACCTCCTTTACCACCAAGAAGACTCCAGAAGGTCCACCTAGTGGAGGCCAATCAAAGTCGCCATAGCCTAACATGTAGAGTGTTAGAACAGAGCAGTCAGATGATGCCTAAGGCTTCTTTGGCTCCACGACATTGCCACGGTCCATGGAGCACCGCTGCAAGACCCACCTAGACTCCGCTGTATGTAGACCATGGACTCATCTCCCCAAACTGCTATGTACCTGACCTATCTCATTATATAAGGGATAAGGTTAGACCTAGAGGGGGAGGACAATCCAAGATAGATCATTTCATTCCATTCCATCCGCTCCTACTCAGCACCGATCAAGAGCAGGGCAACCTAGAGAGGGACACTGAGAGCTTCTCCACCGTATCCGGTCATCTTCCTCCTATCTGACAAGGGGAAGGCTCCACTAATGGTGAGGCAACCTTAGGATTAGCACTGAGCAAACCCCCTACCAAACCTCTCTTTACACTATGTTGTAACCCTGTTGGCATTTCTTAGCACAATCACCAAGTGTGGAGGTTTTAAGTCCATCCTCGACAAAAGCGCCAGAAATGCCTATTTGTATTTCTTAACACCATCACTAAGATTGAGTTAACCTTAGCGATGCTACCAAGAAACACCAACTACAATAATTCTTAACGATTACAGAAATATCCACATGTGCACGGATCTATCGTTGTTGCATTTCACTTGAAAGTATTTAGGGTATCATTATTTATATTTTCCTAAAGGAGGGCAAGGTACGAGAGTCTAGCATGAGCATGAACAAGATTACATACTTGCACAGTGGACCATAGTGCAGGACAGGGGTAAAAATGGTATATCAAGGATAGTGGACACACATCTGAGCCAACCTCAAGGATAAATGCAAAATAAAGAATAAAAGAATGTTCCTACATGGAGCCGGCATGTTCTAATATAGCCGTGCGATGAATAGTTAATGATTATACAAGTTATATGATTAGAGTTAGAACTAAGTTTAAGATAGACGAGGAGATCTCTGAGCACTGGTATAACAACCCAAAAATCCACACACTGAAAATACCAACTACAAAATTTTTCTTAGAACAACCATGTGATGATGAGTGTCATGCATAGTAACCCAACCTAAGAGATGCATTAGGTCTAACCCCAACCCTAGTTAACACATAAGCATGGCATGTCATTAGTTAATTGTGATTATTTAAAATCTAACTAATAAAGTGATGCATACATTGATTATTCAAAATGTGATTTGGATTTCCATTTGAGTTATGATATGCTTAACAACTCCAATAAATTAGGTGCACCAATTTGGAATTCAAATTCTAGAACCAAATTCGAATTCAAACAAAAGAGATGAAATGAAAATAGAAAAAGGAAATGAGGAAGAAGGCCTCACAGCCCAGGCTGCTCGGCTTTGTGGCCCAGCCAGCCCAACCGTGCCCACCTTGCACCGGCGTGCCCGTACACAGCCCACGAGCTAGCCTAGCGCGTCGCCCATGCTCGCACACCTGTCTGCCTCGCTTGCAGCCACTGCCCGCTAGACCCCGCATGTCAGCCGCACCCCCATATACAGTGTTGTCTTCCTTACCCACGCCTCAACCGCCTATGCGACCGGCGCCTGACAGCTATGGCAGGGGTAGGCCAGGGGGTCACACCTGGGGCATGACCCTGTTCCCTTGCACCACGCCCACGCAACCCTGCACCACCATCTGATGCGATGCACATGCCTCCACCGCACGATGCCATCCGCCCTAGGAGGCATGGTGCTCGGCTATAAAGCCAGCCCGCATGCCGTTCACGCCCGGCGCCCTAGCTTCTCCCTCAGCCTCCACCGCCGCTTGGTGGCCCAGCAGCCGCACCACACCGAGAGTAGAGGGCCGAGAAGGAGATCCTGAGAGGAGGATCGGAGCCCCGCACGCTGCCGAAGTCGCTGGAGCCGAAGGCAACGCCGTCGTCATCATCACAGTCACGGGTCGGCACTGCACGGCACTGCTTCTAGAGCTACACGGCCGCAACTCATCACTGCACCACTATCCCCTCTTCCACAACACCTACGGTGAGCCCCGGTTCATTCCCTGCTCGCCACTGGACCTTGCTACTCCGGCCATGGCGCTCCATACCATGAGCACGTAGGCCAAGGCCATCCTCGGCCTCTAGGCACACCAGCACAGCACACTCACGTTGACCATGACCATCCCTAGCCCTAGGACACTGTAGGCCTCTCTAGGCTCCCCGGACGCCGTAGTCGAGCACACATGCCACGCTCACGACGCCGCCGCCATGGCGCAGCCACCACCGGAGCACTAGACCACCGTGCCGAGCACTAGACCACCGGTCTAAGCACCAGGCCACCAGTCCGAACACCAGACCACCTCCGAGCACTCGACCACCGGTCCAAACATCAGACCACTGGTCCGAGCACCCGGCCACCAGTCCGACCACCAAACCATAGGTCTGAGCACCCGACCATCGGTTCGAGCACCGACCGCCATGGCCAGTACCGACGGGAGTGCCTGGCGCCTCCTTGACTCACCCGTTCCATTCGCTGAAGCCACAGGTAACTCACGCGCACACCGTGACCACCCCGCAGGAGCCCGTAGTGACCCACGCGCCTCGCCGTCGTCACCATGTCACCATGGCCATTGGGAAGACCCTACCGGCCACTTAGAAACCGGAAGTCCTGCCCTAAGCTCTAGACGCCCTCGCCGCATCCACACGGATCCGTAGGAGCCTACACGCCCCACTGTGATGCCCTCCAAGGCCATAGCCCCCACATCGATGCTGCCGACGTGATCGGAAGGCCATCCGCCGTGGCCAAAGCCACCGGAGGCCCTAGAGGACCCCTCGACCTACCCAACATGCCTGCTGGAGCATTGTGACACCCATGCGCACCATAGAGCCAGCCAATGCCGCTGCACCCGCGCCATTCCCGCATGCCGGTTGTGCTTGAGCCACCATTTGCCGTGACCAGTGACTTAGGATGCACCATCCGTCGCCCTGACTCCACCATTGCAGTCACCATGGCATAGGGAGGCTTTTCCCCACCTCTATTGGATGCCTGAGTCGTTGCAGGAGCTCGCCGGTGAGCACATCACCGGCAGGAGCACGCCGTGGAAGAAACAGAGGAGAAGGGGCAAGGTGAGCAGCGCAGCCCTGCACCCGGTGCACATGAGCCGAGCCGAGGAGAAATGACGATGGGCTCGGTCCACCATGGACCCTGCCTTAGGGCCATGGACCAAGAGTGCTGGTCCACCGTGAGCCACATGGTGTGAGCCGTGCTACGGATGATGCCCAATAAGAGCCCACGGCCATGACGTGGCTGCGCCACAGCACGCCACGTGTTCGGCCCGGCCCGGCCCACCAAAGCCCGTTTGAGACCCGGCACGTATTGACCGTTGACTGATCAATGTTGACCATTGACCTAGCCCCACATGTCAGCAGCACAGACACCCTGGACCCACACATCAGATGCTGACGTCATGATGACATCACGAGGGACCCACATGTCTGCGACCCAAGAGCCCCTGGACCCACCTATCAGCTAGGAATTGAGACGATGATGTCATGCTAATGTCATGCTGACATCAGCATGCCACGTTGACCAGTGACACGTGTCAGCCCAGGATTAATTCAGCCTTTATTCAATTTCAGAAAGGATTTAAACTTCAGGAATTCATAACTAATTCATACGACCTCGGAAAAATACGAGACCAGGACCAAAATTCATCTAAAATCAAGCTCTATGCAATGAACTCATGTTTGAGTGTATTTGACTCTTTTGAATTTTCATTGTTTCTTTGTACTACTCTATAGACGTTGCTAACGCGACTATAATGCAAACGTTGCAGACTTAGAGGAGAACCTGACAGACGAGGACCGTGAGTACCGTGAGGAGTACGAAGATGACTACACTGAAGGTGCCACATCCCACCCAATCTCGTAGCACCTATTACGCATGGCTAATATAGAACTGCTATCGCTTTACTTTACTGCTACAATTATATTATGCTAGGACTTGCATGGTAGTATGCTTTCTTGAAAGCCTTTACCTTGACGCAACCTTACCCCTGCATACCCTGCTATTAGGCTAGACACACGCTTACTGCTATACATTTCATTACTTATACTTCTACTATGCTTATACTACGTGCGTGGTGGATACTAGTGTTATTTGGACCATGGGGAGAGTGCTGCGTGTGTGACTCGGGTGTGTGGAGGGTGAGGGTTGTGTCGACCAAGTTGGAGTATACGACAAGCCTGGGGCAAGTCTTGCCATGGGGTGCTACCTGGGCACCCCTGGAATGGATACCTGTGGTGGGTAAAATGGTATATGAGGTGGACCTGGGTGTGAACCTGTGACGGGTGGAGCTCGGGATGGAGGTGCTGTGGTGGCACGGTAAATGGAAACCCTGATGGAGACATTCTGGCTTGGTCATCCCTAAGGACTTACTAGTACTCAGATTCACTGGGAAGCCTTACGTACCACTCGCCCTATATGGTGCGGGACGGCTGGACTACTTGGTAGGATATTGCCACTACTACTAGGTTGATAGCGGACAGTGTAAGGACGTACGGGGCGTGGAGGATTTCCCCCACACCCTTCTGAGACTTCATGGAGACCATGTGGACCCGGCTCATGACTCACAGTTTCAGCCACCCCAGACTTGACTTGGGGTGAACCAGGGCTGAATGGTAGAGTGGCATTATCCTAGGCTAGCAAGCGGCCAGAATCAGCCTAGTTGACGATGGTCAGTGAGGAAGGCGGATCTTGTGGTTATGTAAAACCTCTGTAGAGTGTATGGTTGATCGATCGATACATGTGCCGACTTGTCGGCTATGGACCTTTCCTGGGTTTCGCTTAAACTAGATAGTGAGATGAGTCCTTCTCTTTCTTCCCCCGTGAGAGAGTGTTGGTCGTAGCCAGGGGCTACAGGCCTTGAGACAGCACCGAGAGGGAGTTGGCCTATCGACTGAGCGATGGTATGGTACGGTGTTGATGGAGTTGGTGGTATGTCGATCCCAGGATCGAAACCTAGCTTGGAAAAGGGAATGGATTGGAATGTGTGTGGGAATGGTGTTAAAACTTGACAAATATTATTATTTACTGATATGCTAATGCATAGGAAATCCCAGCCTTATAGGTTCACTTTGCTTATACCCAACTTGCATCCAATTTCCACAAAGCAATGCTCATAGGGTTGGGAGTGGCCAGTACAAATCGTACTGATAAATTTTGGCACACAGGTTCTGCTGAGGAGTATAGCTCCGAGGAGTTTGATGGATGAGGGGTTCGTGCCTACGCTCGAGTTTGGCGATCTTATCTTCAAGCTGTTCTGAATGAATGCTACTATTGATTCTGCCAATGCGGTGATGTAATAAATTATGTAATTTCACACTATTTGTACTCTGATATTATCATTGTATGGATGTGATATTCGACTAGAATTTGGGTAATATGATCTACAACAATCTTATTACACTTCGACACTGTGGATTTCCCTTCGCGGAAATTGGGGTCGTTTCAACTGGTCTACCTGTAGGCGCGAGACTTTAAAACTCCTACACATAACACAAACATGGGGGATTACAAGGGACAGACAAGGCTATCACCACCTGCCTCCTACCCCTCTACTGAGGAGCACCATCATATCTAAAGGTTCCTGTGCACCTGAGCACCACACCTGTATACAAAGAAACTTCCCATATCCCCCCGAGACTCTGACCCTACGGATCGACAAGCAAGAATATGGGAAAACATGAAGGAACTACGAACCATCGCCTCAACCCTAGCTCTACTTCTACTCATACAAACCTTATGAATGATTAAACATCAAGTTGAACATGTTAAGATCATAACACACAAACTATATGATAGTTCATATATCATGATTATAACAAGACAACTATACTCTAGTTCATATGCACTACTATATAAATGATATGAGAGCATGACTATGGAAGAACACTTCATAGTATTATTCATACCAAGATCTCACTCTTCTTCCAAGGAGCCAAGCTCTCCTTGATAGCTTTGCTAGCTCCAAATACTACTAAGAAATTAAAAGCAGAAGATGTGGTAGTGAGGTGTAGCTCCAAATGATGGTGTGCGTTGAGTATGAGCACTACTCCTTATATAGTGACATGGAGGTCAGTTTAGTGCTAAAAAATAAGGAAACACCATGGAACTGCCTATGCATGGCGGCATGCAACCGCTAGTGAAGCATGGGCCGAGAGGCGGCAACTGGGGTGCGGCCGCACCTAGTGTGCACCCGTACCTTGGTGGGCCCGCCTCATGACCACCTTCGTGTGGTTAGTTCTTGGGTGGGCCTGGACCTTGTCCATGTCAGTGCTCGGCCCATATTTGGCTTTTGGATGGGTTTTTGCTTGGCTCCTTTGTGATTTTTGGCTTTATGCTTTCTGATTTGCGCCTTTTGTTTTTTTTCACTTGTATTTGATGAGTCTAGCAAAACAAGTTTTATCCAATACAAGTGAAACTAGGTGAATAGTAAATGCATGTGTCAAAAGTTTATTTAATTCTCCTGTATTGGACATTAATTGGTGGTCAGATTTGATCGATAGTGACCGCCAACAAATCCCCCAAGCTTAAGCTTTGCTTGTCCCGAGCAAATAGCTACTTGGTTGTTGATCAAGAGTTGCTACTTTGCTGAATATTTCATAAGTGCCATGTCTGTAACAAAGTATTCTTCCATAATTCAAATAAGTTGGCATTTTATCCACCCTTTATCTTCATCCCTGTGGGGCATATAGCTTTTCCAAGTTCTTGGGCAGTTGCTAGATAGAACAATTATAACAGAATCACCAATCATTCATTCCTCGATTAACCATCTATCTAAAGGTTTTGTGAGTTTTGTAAAACAAATGTAAGTTCCTCAAATGATTCTCTCGATCGCTCAATCTATATGAAACCTCATCAAAGGCATTTGATATTTTGCCTTCTTTTCCATATCCTACCACTAAGGCTTTTGAGTGGAGTTTTGGGTAGGTATGAAAGTGGGCCATACTTGCACCACATATTTTGCTAAGTCAAAAACCGTACCTCAAGGAGATGCAAGTCATACACTTTGATCAAGACGTGCAAGTGTGTGAAATTTTTTGTAAAGTCCTAATTCTAAATATTTTTGGTACTCCTTTAAATCATGAATCTCTCTATTTTTGGATGAATGCCTTTTATTTGAATGTATGGGCTATCTTTATTTCTTTCTTTTATTTTTCATCTTTTCTTCATGCTCTTCGGCATGCATTTTTTTCTCTCATGCCTTTTGGTATGGATATTTTTTCTCTCTTTTTTTAGCATAGTCCATACTATTCTTTTTTGCATATGAAATTTTTTAGAGAGACACATGATAAAGTGAATGGAGTAATTATTTGGTGGACAGAAAAAAGCATGTTTTTGCATAACTCTCAGTGTAAGAGTCAGCAGTTTATGTGTGGGTGTACATGTCTTGATCATGGGTGCATGACAAGAATCTCAACAAGGGTCCCAACACTTTGACAAAGCTCATTGTAATAACAAGTAGCATATGACTAAGGTTTTTAATGTATGACATGTCATGTGGCCTTGGTAGGTATTCATAATCATTGAGGAACTTTTGATTTTAACATTTTTGAAATTGAAAACTCCAGTTGTCAAGTTTCTCTTAGAACAAAGTCATAGTAAATTCTATTTGTACCATATCATAACTCACAACAACTTAGAAAAAGGAGCATGCATTTGCAAAACCACAAGTTTTCAAGTTTTTTGGATGAGACATTTTTAGCCAACAAACTTAAATGTTGGGGAATACTAAGTTATAACCTAGTCACAGATGAATTATAGACAAAGCAACTATTCATCATTTCAACATAGGAGAAACTAAACATTCCTTAAACCACATATGAGAGTGTAATTCATATTTTTGGTATTTTTATCATATTTTTTGGTATTTTTTTATATGCTAATAATAAATGCAGAAAATAAATGTGAAAAATTAAAAATACAAAAAATAAAAGATACAAGTTACCTCTGCAGGGGCCCTTCCCCAATCTAGCTCTAGGCCTATGGTCCGGGATTATATCCCATGGATCGCTAGTAGGCCGCTTGTGCTTCCTGTTGTTGTCTCAATAGCGCGTTGATGTCCGCAAACTGTTGCTGCTGCTGTAGGTGCCACTGTCTCGTATCCTGCACATGAGTGTTAAGTGTATTTTGAATTTCACTTGTGTGGATTTCCAATCCTTTGAGGCAAGTGTTGATACTATCGCACTCCCATCGGTCTGAAGTAGACTGTCATGGATGGATGGGTGGTGGTAGCCCCTCGGAGTCAGACGAGTGATGCACCCATGCCGCTTCATTGGCCTCATGCCATCTTGATCCACTAGCCTCGTGTGGTTACGGGGTGTGTCCCTAGACAGGTAGATACCTAAGGGTGAACCTAGGTGTCTACATGGATGGAAACCACTCCGTATGGAATGCCTGAGGCACAAGTGGTGTCGGTGTCACTGGTTGTTGAGAACTGCCAGTTTCGTCCCTAGCCCTGCTCCTTGTTCCCCTATGAGAAACAGAACTCCTACGCTTCCTCTTGTTCGACAAGAGTGATGGTGAGTGATGGGGATTTATACAAAGAGAATCCCAGGTTAGGGAGTGGGATCTCATTTGTATATCCCAGAAAGAAAAATACAAGGTTACCTACATCATCATATTTCAAATGGTGCCCTTGCATCAAGTAGTGCTCATCAATATCAATGCGTGGAGTAGAGATGTATGTCACATCTTGTCCATCCAATGCACCAATATTAGTGGCAATATGAGTCACAAGGGATGTGCCAGAAGTAGATGTAGAAGCCTTGAATGTTTCTAACCAATGTTTAAACATTTCTTTTATACGAGCAATTTTAATCTTTTTAAGCATGGCATATAGAATTTGCAATTTGGCATGATAAACAAATATTATGTCTTGCCTAGCAAACAAAGTCATGGCAATCCACCGATGCATGAACCTCAAAGTAGGATGATGAATATTCATATTTTGAGGTTGAAACTTGCCAACTACGTTTTGCCTAGAAATCATTCTCCAAAATTCATGGCGATTAAAACCCTTGAGAGCATGATCTAAGTCAATTGAGCATTTTGCACTAAAGCCTAAGTGAGAGCTGAGATTTCTCCATGTAAGATAGTATTCTTTTTCAAAAAGATGGAAAGTAATCCCACCCTCAACTTCTTGCAAAGAGCATAAGAATTGAATTGTTAAGAGGCGAGAACCAAGCTCAACAATGGGAGAAACATTCTCCCATCCAATGGCTTTCTAGATGGTGGTGAATTTGGTGTCCATACCTATCTTTTGGAGGAGGTCATGGTCATATGCCGGCATGTGGAGGAACTCGCTATTCTTGATGAGGTTGTACGCTTGCATCTCCCGGTCTCCATCCAAATCAAGGTGTGGATCATCATCTCCTTCCTCCATCAGTTGCTCTTGCTCTTATTGTTCTTTTGTCGGTTCAGTTTCTTCATCATCATGCATCGGGCTCTCTTTGGGCTCGGTGTAGCGCGTGCTTGAGCTTCCATGGGAGCGACTCGAGCTCGCTCCCATGGCCTTCTTGAAAGCACCAGCGAGCTTCCTCCCGAACTTGCCTGTGGTGAAAAAGATAGCAACAAAACTCGCAAATGGGGTTACGTTAGTGAAAATAAATCAAACAACCCGCGAGCTTGGCTTGGTGGTGATGACCTTAGGAACTTTTGGTAGAGTTTCCTTGCTCATGAGCTTTGTGGAAAAATATTTTTGAAAGTAGTGGGGCAAGTGAGAGTGAGAGGTAGTGAAGGTGGAGAGTACATATTGAGTAAGGGCTCACACCTGAGCTCTTGGGATTTATAGCGCCAGGCACCAGCCGAGAGGGGGTGGGAGCAACGACTCCTAGCCGTTGGGGTAGCAGCAGCCGCAGCTGCGCCGGGCAGGGTTCAACCGCATCCTCGATGCGCCCACACCAAAGGTGGGCCCACTCGGTCCCCCCTTTGGCTGGCTGCTTCTAATGGCTCTCTAGGTTAGGTAGCCGTTGGTGCTTCCCTTGGTTTCAAAATTTTGCTCCTGAATTTGATTTTCCACAAAACTTTTATTATGTTTTGAATTTTCATAAATATTTTTAAAAATGAGAAATGATAACAGAAAAATCTATACTATCAAAAAATGATTTTTATTTTATTTTTCTAAAAAGTTTATTCTAAAGCAAATTTTAAATTTTGAATTTAAAAAAATGAATTTTTGAATTTTTGAATTTTTAAAAGATAACTACCAATTTATCTTCGGCAAGGGCTCGACATTTATAGTAAGTCGGCAAGATTTCTCCTCCTCTATTGCTCTATAGCTACATGAATAAATTTAGGGGAATTCTCGAGTTGCCCTGGGATTTTCCCTGAATGGTTGACAGGAATAGCAGCAGCTATTTGAGCAATTTGAGTTTCTATCATTTTATTAAAACTTAATTGGTTCTTAATACCGGATGATAAATTTTCAAGTTTTGAATTAATATTTTCAAACATTTTATCATTATATGAAAGCTTTTTAGTTATATTTTCATTTATTTTAGCTTGACCTAGAACTATGTCTTTCAAGGAAGGTTGATTAGAATTGAAATTTGAGTTGAAGTTCAAATTACCTCCTTGTGGGCGGGTCTAATTGTTCCACCTGTTATTGTTACCTTGTTGGAACCCGTTATTGATAACTGATGCATCTTCATGGGTTTTGGGGTAGTTATTCCCTGAATGTCTGACTTCACCATAGACTTCGCAAGTCATTTGTGAGTCCATGGCCTAAACGGTGGCCTTCATAGCTTCCTTCTTGTGGGCCCTTTCGTTTAGTCTTGATTGTCACAAATCTATTTTTGTGACAAACATACCCATCTCCTTCATGGTATGTATGCCTTTTTGTTGCTTGTGTTCCTCTCCCTAGCTTTGATTGGCCACCATCTTCTTGATGAGTGCTATGGCATCAGCGCTGGTTAGGAAAAGGAATGCTCCTCCAGCAGCGGCATCTACGTGCCCCTTTGACTTGGGCATAAGCCCTTCATAGAAGTTTTGGAGCATGAGCCAGTCCTCCATTCTATGGTGTGGGTAGGCCTAGATGTAATCCTACAGCCTTTCCCATGCCTCAGGGATGGATTCAAGTGATGATTGCTGGAAGTTTGAAAGTTTCCCCCTTAGGCCATTGGTTTTGCCCATGGGGAAAAACTTTGCGAGGAATGCCATGGAACATTTGTCCCTTGTACTGATAGCTTCCTTTTCCTTATAGAACCACTATTTCACCTTCCCCACAAGGGAGAAGGGAAACAAATGGAGCCTGATGCTAGCTTATGCGACGTCTTTGATGACTATGGTGTCGCACAACTCAAGGAAGTGTTGCAAGTGTGCACTTGCATCCTCGCTGGGCAAACCATAGAATTGGTTTGCCTACACCATCGTAATGAGGTCTATGCGTAGCTCGAAGTTTCCTATACCCGTGTTGACAGCGGGCCTAATGGGCATGTTGGCAATAGCGGGGGTGGAGTAGTCACGGAGTGTCTTGGGCATTTCGGTAGTAGCGGATGGTACGGGGGTGACTAGTTCAACTACCAGCAGAGTAGCAGAAGAAGAAGTGGTATGAGACTGGCTCTTCATTAGGAGTGCCTCTGGATTATCGATGTAGTTGTTCGGTAGATCAAAACCACTAATACACTATCCTATTTTCATCCACAATAGGAAGAAAACAAGCAGAATTAGCCTACATAAACTGTAGCTACCATTACATGCATGTGCTCATGATCATGTCCTAATAGATTCTTTAACCTATAACCTCCCCGACAACGGCGCCATAAATGCTTGTTGGCATTTCTTAGCGCAATCACCAAGTGTGGAGGTTTTAAGTCCATCCTCGGCAACATCGCCAGAAATGCCTGCTGGTATTTCTTAACACCATCACTAAGATTGAGTTAACCTTAGTGACGCTGCCAAGAAACACCAATTATGATAGTTCTTAACGATTACAGAAATATCCACAAGTGCACGGATCTATCATTGTAGCATCTCACCTAGAAGTATTTAGGGTATCATTATTTATATTTTCCTAAAAGAGGGCAAGGTATGAGAGTCTAGCATGAGCATGAACAAGATTACATACCTCCATAGTGGACCATAGTGCATGATAGGGGTAAAAATGGTATATTAAGGATAGTGGACACACATCTAAGGCAACCTTAAGGATAAAAGGAAAACAAAGAATAAAAGAATGTTCCTACGTGGAGCTGGCATGTTCTAATATAGCAATGCAAAGAACAGTTAAGGATCATACAAGTTATATGATTAGAGTTAGAACTAAGTTTAAGATGGATAGGGAGATCTCCGGGCACTGGTCTGCTAGCAAGCGCGATAGACTTTAAAATTCCTACACAATACCTGAATGTGGGCAATTACAAGGGACAGATAAGGTTGTCACCACATGCCACCTACCCCTCAACCGGGGGGCGCCATCATATTCGAAGGTTCTCATGCACCCAAGCACCACGCCCGTGTACAAAGAAACTACCTATATCCCCCTAGGACTTTGACCCTATGGATCGACAAGCAAGAATGTGGGCAAACCCGAAGGAACGATGAACCATCACCTCAACCCTAGCTCTACTTCTACTCATACAAACCATATGAATGATTAAGCATGAAGTTGAACATGCTAAGATCATAACACAAACTATATGCTTGTTCATATATCATGATTATAACAGGACAACTATACTTTAGTTCATATGCACTACTATATAAATGATATGAGAGCATGACTATGGAAGAACTCTTCATAGTATTATTCAAACCAAGATGTCACTCTTCTTCCAAGGAGCAAAGCCCTCATTGATAGCTTTGCTAGCTCCAAATACTACTAAGAAAGTAAAAGTACAAAATGTGGTAGTGAGGTGTAGCTCCAAATGATGGTGTGTGTTGAGTATGAGCACTACTCCTTCTTATATAGTGACATGGAGGTTGGCTTGGTGCTGGAAAATAATGAAACACCTAGGAACCGCCTATGCGTGGTGGCATGCAACCACCAAAGAAGCATGGGCCTGAGAGGCGGCAGCTGGGGTGCGGCCATACCTAGGGTGCGCCCGCCTCATGACCACCTTTGCGTGGTCAGTTCCTAGGTGGGTCTAGACCTTGTCCACATTAGTGCTCGGCCCAGATTTGGCTTTTGGATGGGCTTTTGCTTGGCTCCTTTGCGCTTTTCTACTTTACGCTTTCCAATTTTCACCTTTTATTTTATTTTCCACTTGTATTTGAATAAGAGTCCTGCAAAACATGTTTTCTCCAATACAACTGGAACTAGATTAATAGTAAATGCGTATGTGTTGAAAGTTTGTTTAATTCTCCTATTTTGGACATTAATTGGTGGTCGGATTTGATCAATAGTGACCGCCAACAAACCCCCTGATTTTGGGTGCTTTTGAGTATAAGGATCATCAGTTGTTGGACGTAGGGCATCGATTGGTCTGAGCCAGGATAAACCGTTGCATCCTCTCTATGATTCTTGTGTTCTTGAGTCCACCCGAGCCATCGGAGACCCGTACTCTGACATCGACTCGAACAACTATGCTTGTCGCGGTTCCGACCCTGAGACAACCATCTTACCGAAGGTGGATGTGGAGCTGATCCTGCATGCCAACCTCGACCCTTGATCTGTGGGACATATCAGTAGTATTAGTAGTCATGAATAGGTTTGATCTGTGGGAGGCCCTTGCAAATATGTGAACTCTTATTTGCATGTTGGTGTTAACTTTTGTTGAACTTTGTATTAGGTGGGTTAAACTCTGTTGAGCGTGGTGTAGCTCAGGTTCTTTGGTCATTTTGTAGCTAGTTTCTAGCCCCTGTTGGTTGCTTTTCACTACAGATTTCTTTCTAGTTGTCTTTGATCTTATCTATAATATGCTAAATATTGATGAGTGTGGCAGAACCACCCAAATTATATGGCCCACATGTACATGTCATTGTCCTAAAGACCTCTGACTGCTGCACATGAGAGCCAGATAACTCTGGTAGTCTATCGGGTGTCCTTGGGGAACCCAAATCATCCACATTTTACAACTCATAAAGGATCAACATGGAGTTGCCACAACATTACAATAGTTGGTACCAAAATATCATACATCAGAGTACGGAAGATTTACAAAATTGGATTACAAAGCATGCTCAAGTCAAAACTTAACTAAGTACTAATGGTGAGTAGAATTGTGGAAGTGACTTTAGGTAAAGCATCTAAGGTAGGAGAGATGACCAGATCATGTTGAGCCCACCAACATGACCTCGATTAGCAGCACAAGTCAGAACCTACAATAGGGGTTAACAAACCTTGAGTCTTAAGGGTACTCAACAAGTCTTACCCGACTAAAAGAAAATACTCCAAGGTCATGCAGGCTTAAAGGAAAGTGTAAAGCAATAATAACTTTTGTAGAAAAGCTTACTACAGGTGGATCCTTACTTTCAATGTCTTAGCTTTTGTATTATGTCATTATGGTATCTAGTTTGCACCTGATCTAAATCAATCACTTCTTTAATCATCTCATCTCAACTTATATCATCTCGTATCCATAAGTAACCATGTTTCCATTGATTAACTACGATGATGGTGTGAGGATCAAGTCTCCTATTACCGTAGAGTAAATGAGGATTTGAATCGATTAATGCTAGCTGGGGTTTCCTTACCACATGACATATGTAGGTCCTAGACCTACATATATAAACCTTCACTCGGATCCTCCAATACATGAATCGGTCTGCGCTACTTGAGAGCACAGTACTCCACCTCCCTGCGCCGCTCCTAGCAGATTCACAGGATGTGTACATGCTACTCTCACCATCTCCCATGCCTAGTGCGTAGTTGTCTTTAAACATAATGGAATAGCTGAGGTATTAGGCTTACTGGAGTATGTGGCTAGTACTTTCAAAAATCTTGATCCAAGGGCCAACAACGGATGGTAATAAAGATTTGTAAGTACTAGAGAAGGGTTTGTGCTCTAGGGCTCGCCTGCTTTGCACAGAAGGTTAGATTCCACAGATGGATCACTAGAGTTAGACTTGGCACCAACACCACTGGTGAACGAACCTCCTCTGAAACTTGATTAGCATGAGTCTTCTCACTCTCATACAGTACACGTAATAAATGATGTTTGCTTTAACATGATAGACTACATGCCATGATGCATGATGAGAGATGCACAAGTGCATAACAGAAGTTAAACAAAGTTAAGAAAGTTGAGTACAACTTTACTTCACCAAGGAACTAGGGTTATTATTATAAAAGTATTTAAGTTATTTAACTAACAATGTAATGGTGTGGTTATCAAGAAAGCAACACTTAAGCAAGAGTGAGCTAAACAATCAACTCTAGATACACACAAATCTAGGACAGCAGCACATCAACTATTTTTGACAATCATAACTGAAGATCTAGACATCCAGTAAAGGTGATCCTAGACTTTATGAAAAGCTTAGGAAATTACCTATAACTTTATTATTATTGTCGAAAGATGATTTAAAAGTTAACAAGGTCATATAACACAAAGAAACAATTATGTCCAGACTTGGGCAGAATTGGCATCAAACTTTAAACATCTATAACTAGAGTTCTAGATTACCAAAAGTAGTGATCCTTAACATTTTGGAAATATTATTAAAAATAACTACAACTTTCTAGATGTTACCAAAAGGTTATTCAAAGGTTAAATAAGCCAAAAAGCATCATCTATCAGATTTGTTTAGAAAACAAGCAAAAACTGATGGGGAACTTACCAAATCTATAACTCCTAAACTAGCAGGCCAAATAACATGAAATTCTAGGGAAAGCAAGGTATCTAAGTTATCTACAACTCTTGTATTTAACATATTTACAACAAACATGATTTGAATGATGGAAACAACCATTTAACAAAAACTGCTCGTGCAGTCATTTTAGCATACAAGTGCAACCTAGTGCTTCACTTGGCCTACTAACAAGATCATGTATGAGAAACTAATTACAAGGATTATCATCCACTTTTTAGCATAGCTACTTATCATAAGTCAATACTAACATGAAACACCTAAAACACATCTTAAACATGGAGATCACATGCGGGTATTTTATTCACTAACAACTTGCATAAACAACTCACTTAATTACTATATTAACAAGAGATAATGTATACATGTTATTCCTAATGGCTAAACTAGCATTAACATACTTGAGCAACCATATTAGATTATTGCATACAAACAGTAATCATAAGACTTACACACATGCATTTACTAACTAAACATTTGGGTAAATCATTTTAATTATTAACCAACAAGTGAATCACAATCCAATTATGAAAGTAATGAAGTTGGCAAGGAACAGTAGGGGTTTGGGTGTTCCAAGGTCCACAAACAATGTTCAAATACACAAAAGTCATATAAACATTTATATGAATCATCTTGGCATTTATTAAATAAAGAAAAGGCATTTAAACACACTTAAATTAATTAACCAAGTTAGAGTTACCAAAACAGTACCAAAATTTTTGTGAAGCTAGGTATTAGCATGTAAAGCATACACAAAAAGTTTCATTATTAAAGGATTAATATTTTTGTCTACAAAAATCATACAATAAGCATTTTTCTATTAAAGGATTGAATTTTTAAGCATAAAAAATCACTGATCATGGATAAATCATATTTTTCTCATGTAGGGTAGATCATTAAAAAGCTACACAAAAAGTCTCACATTTTTATCATGTTTCTAAATTTAATTATGGAATTCACAAGTTTCAGCTAAAAACATAAAAAGGAAAAGAAAAACCCTGTAGTGCACTATTCATATGACTCACGATTTCTGCAGAAAAGCTCCTCGAAGAGCTTCTATTCCCACGCGAGGTCCTTGGTCATGATTTGAAGAACCGAGGACGCCGGAGAAGGCCGCTTCCAGTGGGGAAGGTGCTCACCGGCGGCAAGGGAGAGGTGTAGGGGCATCTACATGCCTAAACTCACCAGTGGGAGGACAAAACGTGGTCAGAGATGGCTGGTGAAGGGCCGGCCATGTGCGATGGCGGGCTTGCAGCGGCGGACACCATGGCAACCTGTGCTCAGGCAAAACCTAAAGAAGAATGGAGCAACGAGCGAGCTGATGAGCATCGCCAGGTCACAAGCTAAAGCATCAATCGATAGGGCTAGAGGTGCTCTGGAGGAGCACGTGACGCCCATGGTAGATGGCCACAGCGAAAGATCAGCGCCAAGGATGACTCTGGCAATGAGGGATGATGAAAACAGGCTCACACGGTGCACAAGGATCAGGCGCGCTAGGCTACAAGAAGAATTGAACCAAGGTGGAGAGTTGACGATGAATTTGGCCGATGAAGGGAGCTCTGCCGGCATCAAGGGTGGACGTGGTGGTGTGAATCGACGGCAAAGATAGTGTTCCGGTGTCTTCGGTGCACGTCTACCAAACAAAGTACGCGGATGAGCACACGTGTCTGCGTGCCCTAATGTGGCAAACGGAGGCAACGACCGTCGGTGAGCAGGTTGACTGCCTGCTGCTGGCTATGGCACTGTTCATAGCTGACAATGCCTTTTTGTCCCCTTTTCTCTCAATTTTGCACAGAAACAAGATGATCACCTTTCACAAAAATTGTTCATCTACATGAGATCTCCAACTTCTATTTAAGGATCAACATCAAAAGACAAACAGATTTTGTGATTTTGAATCTGAAATAAGGGTTCAGTGAAACAGAACCTAGGGTTATAGTTTTAGGTTTTAAAAAATAGATTTTTCTTGGCAAATTTGGGATTTAATTAGAGGCTAAACATGATTCAATCATTACATCTAATTATGCATTAACAAATCTTAAGCACCCCACCAATCATTAAAACAAAAACTACACAATTTTTTATGAAAATTTATTTATTAATTCCCCAAAAATTGAACTTAATAACTTTATTTCAGGGACTTAACCAAATGGCTAAGTATGAGAATCCAGTTACTGAATTCAATTTTTGAGTTCAAAATTAAACATGTTTGGCTTGAAAACTCAAACAAACTTTTGTTCTATATTATAAAGCACACTTTATACTACAAAGTTTATTTTAACAAAATTTTACTTATTTAAGCAAATTCTCATATACAAAATCACAAAGTTTCTTAAGCACTAACATTGACATCACTAGGTGCAACATATGAATACTATACTTGAAACATAAATTGCATTTATGACTCAATGCTTGATGAATGTGCATAATGATGCTCATGATCAAGTTTTAATTACTTTTTAACATCTAGTATGTTACAATGAGTGCTTTTGATCTCTGTGAAGCCAACTCATGTCTTTGATAAAATTTGTTGAACTTGAAAGAACCATGCAGCGAGGGGTTCATCTGAACAAGTCTAGAATATTGTTTTTGCTTTTTGCTTTTTTGTTGTTTTATTTCAATTTTATTTGTTTTGTATAGGGATTCAACGAAAGTACTCATAAAAAATAGGTTTCCCTGTATAACATGAGATGTGTCCGGCCTAGTCAGATAAACAAAGTCTTACCTTAGTCTAATGCAGAGCACATGAGCCATTGGTGTTGAAATGTTATTGCACACGTAAGAAAGTACCAAGGGAGTGCGACGGTACCCGAGGCGAAGCACACCAGTTTGAAACAAATCTTTATCTTGCCACGCCCTAGAGTACCTATGATGGTCTGAGCATTGTAAATCTAACCATGCCAGACATGCTTTTGGTCTACCCCTCGACTGTTGTGACTATTTGGATTTGAATCAAATAAGTATAGAAAAGACCTATCACAACTGCACTAGGCATTCAAGTCTCAAGCATGTCAAAAACTCCTTTTCTTGATTCACTTCTTATGTCCAGCTTTCTTGTTCCTATCGTATTCGCTTAACTCTCATATTTTACTACGCTCGCAAGAAAGTCTAAATATGGCATAGTTGATCTCGTCGGACACTATACAGTACAGAGCTGAGTAAAACTATTGCCTATGGAGTGCACTCAGTCACAACATTTGTACAAGTAGTAGTAGTAGTCATGAGTAGCTTTGATCTATGTTGAACCCAACTCATCTTATTTTTGTGTATTTGATAAGATTTGTTGAACTTGCAAGAACCATGCATTAAGGATTATTTTTATTTAGAAATTTTATACTTCACAGGATCACACAAGGTCCGGCTGTCTGAAATCTTGACTACCCATACGATGTGCTCCTGCATTCCCATGCAGGCATGCGTGCGTGGGTGGCGTCAGTAGCCTATTATAGTAGGGGACATTGCCTCCTAGCTCGTCGCATTGACATGATGGGGTGAAGCCCCGCTGCCCACCCACGCAAACGTCTTGGTCGTGGAGTGATCGACGGCCCCCAAACTATAGCAGTAGAGACAAGGGCGAGAGGGAAGGTTATACCTGCTGCCTTCTCTTTCCAAAGCTCCTGATTCCATCCCAAAGCTTTTGCCTCCCACCTACTACACTACTAACGCCTCCTACCAGGACCATGGCCGAGTGGACGAGGTCGTTTGTCGATGTGGAGTCCTCGGAGGACTTCTATGCCAGCAATCCTCCATCGATAGACAGATCTCTCATTGGCGTGGTCTCTCACCAGCCAGTTCCCCCTTTGGAGGTGGATCATCACTGCTATTCATGTTGTTTATCCTCATTTAACTAGAGTATGCGAGCAATGCTCACACTAGTATTTGTGTTCATGCTATTTAATTTAACTTGTATTTCGAATTTGCCTAGTATCCCAATAGGTGAACATGGGCATGACGGTGTCCCAAGCCTCGTTGGCCCTGGAGCTCGGTTCTTCGTCCGTGCTCATGCTCAGAAAGCAGCCCCACAAGGCATCCCCCAATGGAGGCAGCCACCCATGATTCTGTGCCATGCAGCATCGGTCAGTTCAGTAAAAGTCATTTGCCTTCTCAATCAAATCGCTCTCGCCCTTATCCTATATGGGCTTCAACTTGGCTTGCATTGTGCAGCACTTCCTCCATGGCAATGCCATCCCCTGTCATGGGGCTTTCCCCGGTGGTGCCAGAGAGTTGTAACACCCTAGGTGTTAGCCTTGCATAAATTGACTTGCATAGCATGAGCATGAGCATCAAGCATTCATAATTAAGCTTTTACAATTGAAACATTTGATTGAAACGTATGCAACGTTGCTTGTTATTTCATGTTTCCATGTGTATATGCATATGATCATGAGTGTAAACATGTAATTGGTTGATATGAGTCACAAAAACATATTAGCAACACTTAGGTTAGCAAATGGAACCTTGTTCATGAAGGTCACCTTTCATGATCAAGCACTTAAGTGATGTTATATGTGTTGACCTGGATAGCCCTATGTGTGACCAAGGCATGAAATGAGTGTGTGACCTTACCAATAAATCGATTTGAATCGCCCTCTCCCGGATAGTGAGAAACTTGGCTAGTCCCAACATCGTAGTAACTGTGTTATGGAACATGATGGTTCAAATGAACATGGAATTACAATAGCTGCTATGGTTACTATTGTATGCTATTAAAATGATATATCACATGTTTGGCACAGGATAGTTGCTAATTTAGAGAGGGATAGTCATAATTAACTTGATAATGGAATCATAATTGTATAACTGAGTTAATTGCTTTTATACAAAATGTTGTCAAGCTATCTCCACTTATACGACCTTGCATAATCCTTGGAGTCATTTTATTTCTAGTTTATGACGGGTAAGTCTAGCTGAGTACCTTCTCGTACTTAGGGTTTTATTTCCCATTGTTGCAGATGGCACTATGTATCATGGTTATTGCAAGAGTTACTTCTATCCCGCTGTGGATGAGGAGTAAGCCTTGGGTAGGCTTCTTTATTAATCCATCTACCTGCTTTTGTGGACTATGATCGTATTTTGGCACTGTATTAAACAATGTTGGAAACTTTACTTTCAAACTTAATTTGCTTCCACTTTTATCCATTAAACTTGGTTTGTAATAACTTTGTTTCATACTCTAATGATGGAAATGTATCTATGAACTTTATGTAATATGTGACATGTATGTTGAATCATGTACGATCTTGGTTGTTGTAAATCGTTTATTGAGACCCATCGTGGTACTCGATGGACTACTGGGTTTATATGGGTTCAAGTATGACAGTGCGACTGCTTGCGTGCTGCCATTGTACTTGTACTCTTATAAATTGGTCGGTTCCGCGACAGCTGGCATCAGAGCATGGTTCAACGTAAATTGTCACATGTGTATTTAAAACAAAAGTTTTTGTTTTCCCAAAACCCTTCTCTAGCAACTAAAAGTTATATAAATAGGTATTTGAAAATCTAAAGTGTGCCAATGATCAGTTTCCTTATGCCCAAATTAAGGACTATTAGGTGGCTATTTAAGTACTAACATGGGGGGTTTTTACTTTGTCGTCCATACTGCGTGCTATTATATGGATGCCATTCACTTGAATGGTAATGTATGGATCAAATGCCTCTACACCAAGGTAAGTTGATGAGTGGCATGACCGCAAGATGTGAGCGTGCGGTCGGGGAGAATTAGCTTTGGTACGGCTATGTATGCATGCTTGCATGTGTATGTGGTGCGTATTTAATTGTGGGTATAAACTATTATCGGGTAGCTTGATATGGAAGTATATGTATGGGTACACATATATGGAAGTATTTAGATTTACATTCTACATATTTAATTATGGGTTTGGGCTGAAATGAAACTTTTATGCAGGTACACTAACAATGAAACGTGTAGCTCGACTAGTTACGCTATATATGAGAGAACGTATGTATGCCACCGTGTCTACCATTAGAAACAATTTTTCCTAAGTTTATGAGGACGTACGGGACGAGCATGCATCATGATATTATCATTCAAATAATTACATTGTTCCTCCCCTTATAAATTTCTTACTCGGTTATGTAACTCTTATCCATTATGGCCTTGTCTCACAAAAGTGTACATGTTGATGGTATAGATGGCAGCACCAGTTGGATGTGAGAATTTCCTGATGGTTTTCAGAATGCCTACCCTATTGTGGAGAGTTTTGCACTTTGTGGGGTACCATGAACCACCCCTTTATCATTGGATTGAAGAGTACTTGGAGGGACAGCCATGGTACGAGGTGCGGCTAATAATACCAGCCCGCACACAAGCGCCTTTCTAGTAGGAGTGGAAGGCAGAATCTGAAGGGAAAACTCCTTGGGAGGCTTCCCAAGTTGTGGCCTTTGAGGTTTTGAGTCAAATCTATCAGCAGCATGGAGATGCACTTACCGACAGTGCAGCGGGTATGTTTCCTTGGGTGGATCTGTCCACAGCAAATTGGGAACAACGCAACCAAAATGCACTAATCAGAGATCAGGATGAGTGGGCCAATAGCTCTAGTACCTCTATGAGTGCCATGTTTGCGGTGATGAAGATATTTTGTACATGCCAGGACACCAAGGATTTCTAGCAGGAAACCTACACCACTTGCATGGACAAGCTCATGAGAGCTGAAGCCGCACAGCATAAGCTCAAGAAGTGTGTGCGCAAGCAAAAGAAAGCTGCAAGTAAAGCCCGATGGGAATCTGACCAAGCCTATGCAGCTTTGGGCACTCTCCATGCCCAAATGGAGGAAGTGGATCAGCAGAGGGCAGCAGCCCAAGAAGCTAGAGCTAATGATCAAGCATTGCTTGCAGGACTATGGGAGTAGTTGGAGGCCACTCGTGCTAAGGTGTCCACAGCTAGACGCCAGCGAGATGCAGCAGAGAACCGTGTCGCTACAATATGGATCGAACAAGATAGGCACCATGCTCTAAGTAACGAGCAGGACCGTGCTGAAAGGGGCTTACGTCAGCAGCTTGCCTAGGCTCAACTACAAGTGATGAACCTTCAGCATGAGGTGCACTATTTGAACAACCAGTCGAACCCTATCCTTGATGGGGAAGAAGATGGTCCAAATATGGAGGAAGATGATGAGGAGGATGAGGAAGAGGAAGAAGTGGAGCCTGAGGAAGGAGATGATCCTATCTCTGACCTCGATAGTGATCATGATAAGGATTAGTGTAACAGAACCGCCCAATTTATACAAGATCAAGTATGGCTGTCCCCGCTAACACGTTGACACACACATACTTTCACTCATATAAACTCGATAGTCCGCCGAGTGTCCCGAAAGACCTCGGTAAATCAACATCACAACCAAGATCACGTGATTAAGCAAATACACATCACATACATAGGGTTGCAGTGGAAATAATATTACAAATGGGTTCACAAATAATAGTACAAGTTTGGGTTTCAAAACCGCTTAGTGAAAACAACATAGCTTTCAAATGATTACATTAATATAAGTTCCAAATATAATGCTAGCATAAGTGCCATCCTCAGACAAAAGCATATAGATGAGAAGTAAATATAGAATCACCGAGCCCACCGATGGTTAGCCACCATCTTCAACAGGTTGAGAACTCCACCTGCAATAGGGTGGGATAAACCCTGAGTACTCGAATGTACTCAGCCAGACTTACCTGTCGGAAACCAAAACAAATGACACCAAGGATCATGCATAGCTTAATTTAGTGGATCTGGTTGGACAACCTTTTTGCATAAAAGCTTGAGTAACCATTAGCATTATTCACCTGTACTAGAAGTGACTTTTAGCCATTACCTACCATCTATATTAGCACCTATACTAATCAATCACTTGATTAAGTTGCAAACAATAATAACCATATCAGGTATTTCATGGCTCATTGTCATTATCATCATCATCATCCTTTAACCATATCTTTAAATTTAGTGAATCTACGTTGCCGCTGCTCAGTCAAGTTCTCACTATCCAAGAGAGACAGCGATTTGAATCGATTTCTATCTAGCTGGAGGGGTATTCCTAACACAAACCTTGCTTCCCTAGTTAGGGTCACAAACAAGTCACCGTTGGTACAATTCAGGAGTCGCGAGTCCGATCAGTGCTGTAAAATCAGAGAACCACTCTGCCATGAGTGCTTGGTGACTTAACCCGCCCTTGGGCTTATGCCAATGGCTCCTCGCACATCCTTACTTCCATCCAGATTGCGGACCCCTGCTCGCGTCCCTGGCCTGAATCAAGCTACTAGGCTTTGTGGTCGGAATGACTTATTCGGCCAGCTAAGTGTTAGGCTGCGTTCAACATGACATGAGGACGTACAGCGTATCGGTCCTTAAATGACATAGACGGGGATAGATTCACACCCAAGACCTCCATGCCTTGTTGCTGTAATACCGTCATCCTGTCCGGTCTCTTTTCGTTATTAACACATGGTTCTTTTTCATGATAGCAAATATAGCCAACCATGACTAGAGCTCATCCTACATCTCACAGGTGATAGGGAATCACCCGACTTCTACCGGTCTAAGCATAGCTCAGCATCATTCAATCCTACACTTAATTAGGATTCACAGGATTTTATCTAGACAAGGTAAGGATATAATGCAACAATTGGTTCCAACCAATTCCTATACTTAATGCATCATCAACAATAAAAGATACTCAAGATATTTGTAAAAACATGAGAGACTTAGAATGCTCCGGGATTGCCTGGGATCCGACACAAGTTAGTTCAGTTAGTTTGCACCGTCTTGGTGACATCTCCAGTCCTAGCACTTGCCTAGTCCTTCCATCTTCGGGATAGATCCACCAAACCCAATCTTCGAGTTCGGCTCCACATCACATCCTTCACGTGGTTCATCTAGCGTACCTAAATGAGATGCAAGATGCATGTGTATGAATGTGATGAATGGTAACACAAGATGCATCACATAAGCATTCAAGACAAACACAAGATTATGCAAGACATAGACACCAAAAGCTATTTAACTAACATCACACAACTAACTATAGAGAGCAAGAACATCAAGCATGACACAAGTTTAACAAGGTCACAAGTATCATAACTTGACCATCAACAAGGGCATCAGCCACACTTAGCAACACATGGAGTAAACAACCACAACTAACATATGTCTATTTCTGAATTGGAAACAATAGCTTCATGTTTGGATCATAACTAGAGTTATACAAATCCAATAGCCATGCAACAAGACATTTTGGAAAGCTTATGAAATTCTCTACATTTCATATATAACCATCACAGCATGATTCACAAGTTAAGTGGGTCGAAATTATATAGTTACAGAAACTGGTCTAAACAAGACATAGAGCAATCAATTTTGTAACCCAACTTTAAACAGCTGTAACTCTTAAACTACTTAGCCAAATGACACCAAATTTTAACAGAAGCTAGATACATGAATTATCTACAACTTTTGTATAAACAATTTTCACAACAAAGCACATTATCATGAAGAACTTTGCTAAGTTCCCAGATCTATCCATAAACCACATCGGCAAGAAAATAATTATTAACTTATGTTGCAAACACATAATTGGGCAAAACTAACTTTACCAACATTTCACACATGACTAAAGAACACCAGAAATCATGGTGCTCACCTCTAAATAAATTTTGTTAAAGCATTTCTTAATTTATTTAGACATCAAGGTGTATTTATGAACATATACCAAAAATGCACAATAAATTCTACAAAAATTACAGTAGCTTACATATCCTCTAAATAGTATACTGTACAAATTTCATACCATTTGCATAAGTATAGCTACCTCTATGAAAAAGACAATTTGCTATTGCAAGAAATCATGTGAGAGTGAGATAAACCAATAACTCACTCATACTTCATCCAATACTCATGAAATTTTTACCACACAACAACTATCACATGAGTAGCATGCCACAAAAATTTCACTTCATTTGAAGCCCTAGATCTGCAGTTATGGAAAATAACAAATTCAACTAGCATTACAACCTTACTGCACAAATCCATTTTTTACAGCTCAAACTTTAACTAAAACATGCCATATTATAGATCTAGTACATAGAGAATTTCACAAGGATTCCAAAAGTCCTCATTTGCTATTTTATGATATTTCTATGAATTCTTATGGATTTTCCAAATTTTAGCTAATTTTCTACAAATAGGTCCTTATCGGCACTATTCATCTAAGTCTACAGGTTGTAGTTAGGTCCCTCCCTTTTTTCAAATTCCTGCGCGAAGTCCTTGACGTGGATTTGCAGCAGAGGATGCTCTGGAGCTCGCCGTTTCCGGCCGGAGGAGGCTCAGTCAGGCGGCGATGGAGTGGCGGCGGAGCACCAGGAGGTTGGTGCGCACTTCGTAGGTGGCCGCAGCTTGCCCCGCGGAGGCCCAACACGGCCTGGCCACAGCAGCGGCTGAACTCGGGCATGCCTCGGCCATGGCGGCCTCCACGTGTGACTGGTAGTTGCAGCGGCGAGGCGACACGGTAGTGGCGGTGGATGGCACAAGCATGAAGCTGGGCATGGAGAGGTCGAGGGGCAGCAGCTGCAGCTCGAGCTTTGCCGCTCGCAATGGCAGGCCATGGCCGCAGCTCGGCACAGAGTGGTTGGCGAAGTGAGGAGCGGCAGCGCGAGAGAGAGGGAGGCGTGGGGCAGCCTCTGGCGCATAGTTTTGGAGTAGGGCGTGAGGCGACGCATGGCATGGAGGTGGGACGCGCGGCAGCAGCGTGTGGCAATGGTGGGGGCGCTCTCGGTGCATGGTGGCCACGCAGACATAAACTCGAATACGTGGCGGGCGAGACGAGCCTGACTTTGGGTCCTATTATTGGCTATTCCAGCTTGATTCAGACCTTGGCGCCTATAGAAAAGTTGCTGTCCTCAGAATGCTCTTCAACTTGTATTATGGGTGCAAGACTATTAGAGCTATGGATTAGTAGGTAATTAAGCTACAAACTGCTAGTGTCAACACATTGATAACGGTCACGGAAATTCGCTTTCGGAGGTCAAAACTCGGTCAAACTCAGTGCAACTTTTTGCATGCTCTTCTCCATAATATAACCTTCAATTTTATTTTTGGACCAACTCAAGTTGCTTAATGAATTTCAGAGAACGCGAGACGCCAATGCTGATGTTAATGAAATTCCAGACTTAGAATATTTCCAAGCGCTGAAAACTGCAGTAAATTCAATCTTGTGACCTCTGTTTGACTTATTTCCATGCTGATCTAGGTCTTAGTGTAAAAACAAAGTTTCTTCTACATAATATGAACTACAACTTTTATCTAAGGTCCAACATCAAAGCTTGCATAGAACCTACAGTTCTACTTTGACCAAACTAGGATCACAATAAAGCTTAGATTATCCTTTTTGATCCATTGGAGCATTTTCTTGGCATTTGCCCAACATGAACCTTTCATGACTTTTGCTAGTAGAGTTCATCTAGAGTCATTTGGGCAAGGTTGCAAGGTTTGGTTGATGACCTACATTTCCATTCACTTAATAGTGCAATTCAAGCACTTAGTAAAGTCATTCCAATAAGGATATAACTTATCATTTCATGTGACTTTTTGATTCCAAACTTCATGAAACTTTTCCAGTGACCCATATAGATGGGTATTGATGTGAGACACATGAAGATATTCCAATAACACTAGCCAAGCATATATCTTGAAAAGGGCCTATATGTAAAGCAAGGGTGCAATATCCGAGTTTAGGTTGGGGCTCATTTCCATAGGTTTGACCTTGACATCTTATCATCACTTAATCTATCATGTTTGAGCTCAAACCCACTGCTTAACTAGTGACAAACACCTAGGGTGTTAAAGCCTTCCCCCCTTAAAGGAATCGCATCCCGAGATTCAGGTGCGAAAGACTTTTAAGGGAAGAGAAACATGTCATCCAGTTTCCAACATCAGTGATAGCATTAGGCTACTTAACTTTGGAGTATCAGAGAGGCTAATTTGGTCATGACACTTTCTGATACTTGCTCTTCGTCGTAAGTTGTTGTCTGAAGAATTTCCTTCAGTTGCCATCCATAAAGCTTTGTTACATTGGAAGGAATCCAAGATAGCACTGTCCTACGTACTTCATCCTCGATGTACAAAGAGTGATTCAAATGTAGACTAAATACTTATAACATTTACTTCCCTAGTGGATATAGCACATAACTTATGGACTTTGCACTAGATCGCAGTCGGTTGACGGATATTCCTTGCAACGGTGCTATATTTGTTCCCAAGGTTTGAAAAGCAGTTCTCTACTAAAGTGGCTTGAGCACACCTTTTCATAAAGGATGTGATCAAAGATGGGGTAGACATCTCTTGAGGGTATGAGAAGTTAGTTAACCAATATCCAAGCTGGCTGTAGCGGTGCAATCACTCAGATGTCAACTAATGGAAAGCTACATAATGTTCCATGTGTGCAGTGCTCTTTCTCTGATAACAACACTGTATTATCTGAGTCTATTGAGTGAAGATGAATGTGATAGCTAACTCTGTCTACCCTAGCAAATTCGATGCTCATTAGCTAAGGGAACCTTAGAGTCTAAGTGGCAACAGGAATCTGGGTTAGATTTGGTGCAACCTCTTGGGTAAAAACACATGGAAGGCACCAAATGACAAGGCAGCATTGGAAAACATTGTCAAGGATGATGGATAGCGAGGCCTAGAGTGCAATAAAAGTTGCCAGTATTTCCTCAAACTAGGGAATTAGTTCACTACTATGCATTTTGAGTATGATTCTCCTTCAGGGTGTAGTTGCTCAGTAAGTTGGGTTGACTTGCACTATATCGAAACTATCTTTGTGGAACTACTTTTGACATTGGGGCTTTATTTCTAATGTCAGTCAATATCTCCAAATCACAATTTGAAACTGTTGTTTGACACCTTTCAAATTGCTTCCGATTTGCAAGGGTACAAATTGACTCGTAGAACACTTCGATTGCTCGAACATTGTTGATAGAAGAGGCCAAGAACAAGGTACAAAGGGGTCCAAGGAGTCTTATTTAGGGCATCTAAAGGATTATCTAGCAACAATTATTGACTGCGTTACATACCTTGGCATCAATTGCAAACACAACTGTACTAATGCAAAGGATGATCGTAGTCACAGTGAAATTGCAGATTCTGTACCCTTTTGTTTTCTATTCATATCTCACAAACTACTGCTCCAATATGCACAAATTTTGGTGGGCATGTATATCCATGGGTCTTCTAACTACTCACCAAAATTCAACTCAATCGGACACCATTTGACGATCCAAATAATTCATCTACCAAAACTGCTCTGTTCTGAAATGGCAGCAAACCGAGCCGACAAGATATCTCTCAAATCCGATGTTTTACTCAACCAATACTCAAACCAACTTAATACATTGAAGGGTCCTAAGCAAGGAATGAGATCACCAAGTTTGGGGTCAATCCAACTTCATTTGAGTCACTAATCGCCGTCTTGAAGATAACCGGTTTAGTGCCACAAAATCTGGACATATTTCATGTTCTCCCTTTTCTTTGCTTCACACGTTGAGGTGTGTGTTTTGCACTCTCTAACCTTTCTCATAGCAGCAGCAGCCTTTCCCTAGCTGAGGATGGAGGCTAGAGTTTTCCTCACATGCTCCTCTAGGTAACACTTCAACCATCGTTCTAGACACACCAACTTGACTATGCACAAGCATTGGACTTGTGGGTTGTTTTCGCAGGGCACAAAGCATTCTCTACATGGAGGGACTGTCCTACAGAGATAAGGAACCATTCCTATATATCCTTTGGCACTTCATCCACTAGAGTTCGGACACATGTGGTAGTGGCACCTAAGGGCACAAAGATGATGACTGAAACTATGGACTGTACTTTCGCTAGCTCCTTACTGTAACCGATACAACGTCTTGTACTATCTGTGCTGATTGTCCAAGATGGAATTGACTTGATATCATAGGTTTTGGGAAAACAAAGTAGTAGTTGCATTGCTAAATGGCTTGTTGTTTCATTGCTTAACATTGCTCTGCGAGACATAGCCTTCGTAAATTAGCAAAAAGTTGTCACCTAGCTGGAGGTTAAGCTTCTGACTAGTAACTAATCAGTTGTCTCTCAACACTAAAAGTTCTAAATCTTCACTCTTGCCAACAATAGTTGTCATTGACTGCATAACAGATGGTCGCCATCGAAGTCAATAGGCAAGGGGTCACACTAGAGATGGTTGATCTCGACTGTGCGATCCGCATGCACATAATGATCAAGACTTGGATAGCCAGGTCCTAATCATAATGTGACATTCGATTCTTATCTGACTAACAACTTGTCCAACATTAAGTGTTGTGCATCTTTCTGATCCAATGGGGGTGACATAGGTTGCTCACTAGATGACCGACATTAATACAGGGACAATGAAGTAGAGTCACTTGTCTACCACCTCTTGTAGTCAGTTAATGTTTATGTCGGTGACCTATTCTTCAAAGGTTATCCTCTGGACGTCTCTAGAAGGAAGTCCTATTGCATCTGGTTCGACATATAGTTCTATAGACAAGATAAGGAGAGATAACCAAGGAAGAGCTCACATGAAAATAACACATCGGTGTAGTTCTGCAGTGGATCATGACTAGGAACCTCGATACCAGCGCGTGCTAAGCAGCACAACCTTGTGGCTACAGTCCATTGGATGCCCTCGGTTTCGTTGTGGCACCATAGATCGCTAATCGTGGCACCATTACTGAACATACAACCCACAAGAAATCTTACGTGGCACAAATTGGGTTGCATAGGAGCAAGCACCATGAGAAGGAGGGATAGCCAATAATGGTAGTCACAAGGTTAGGAGTCAACAAGGAGGCGATCTGAAGATCAAAACACAGCGCAAGCGAACATAGCCTAATTGCCGACGACAACTGAGCAGGCGACTCTTGCTGATTTCCATATATGTCTTGTGTCCACCCAAGTGATTACTAGATAAAGATTAACATGAGATTTGGTCTTGTCGAGCAGCAACATGAGATCAAGACTGATAAACATCTAGAGACTTGAAAGAGTTGGAGACAAAATACACGAGATTCGAGGGATAGAGCCATTGCACTGACTAGGGATTCAGTTGATAAAGCAATGACATGATCTATGAGGAAAAGGTTCCAAAGCCAGGGTAGATAGCGATTAGCGTTGCATCGGATCATCTGTAGAAGAAGGAACAATGAGGCGCGGCAAGGATTTTGAGCAAGGTCCTCCCCCACAGGAGCGGGACAACCACTGACATATGCAAGCTTTCAAGGGAACTAAGCTTGGGCCTACGGTGCAAGCAAGGCATAGATACACAAATGTTCAAGGGCTAGTGACCACTTCTTCAGGATCAAGCTCCCAAGAGAGAACCTAATTGGAGACGACAACCGTGCGATTACATAACTTGAGCGTTGTTCTAGGATAAAGCTATTTGACACTCATATGCTTACCGAGGACAAATGAGGTGACAACTATGGCACTAATTAGATAACAAGCATACATACCACATCATAGTTTCAAGCAAGCATTTGAGAGATTCAATCAAATTAGCTTAAGCACAAATACTAAGCACAACGGCTCACACACATAACAAGCATTTACTAGACAAGATTTAACTACAAGCTTGGCCCAAAACCAAAGCAAGCTAAAGCATCCACTTAGTATATGCACAGAAAACTGAACAGCAGTACAGTAGGCACATGTTTCAAGCATAACTGAAGTTGTAGGCATCAAACAAAGGTGACCCTAGACTTTAGGTAAAGCTTATTAAGTTGTCTATAACTTTCTTATTATCATATTAAGATGATCCTATAGCTAACAAGACCAAACAAGACAAAGAAGACATCTCTGCCCAGATTTGGATAGATTCTATCATTCCATTTGTAAGCTCATAACTGGAGATTTAGATCACCAAAAATAGTGCTATTAGACATTTTGGAAAGCTTAGAAAAATTACTATACTTCTTCTACTATTTCCAAGAAATAATTCTATATGCACATAGGTAAAACAAACCAAATATTCAGATCTATTCAGAACATAAGCAAAACCTGACAACAAACTTCTAAAATTCATAACTTCTAAACCATAAGGCTTGGGGTCATGAAATTTTAGGACAAGCAAGATACGAAAGTTAGCTACGACTTTGGTATTCTCCATAACTATAGAAAACACCGTTATGACCACGACAACATCACTACTACAGAAACTGTTCTAGCAGCCAACGTCCCACAAGCAAAATAAAACTTGCCTTTGTTCTACTTAACAAGAGAGCACACAAACATGTTATTCTAGCAGCTCTAAACATTGTTACCTTAGACCAACAATAAATTAATTTTAGTCATAAGAATCACAAGTACTTAAGTGAGGCCTAAAGCATTTGCAAAAGCTTGTAAGAGCAACATACCCACCACTTGGCTAAACTAGAGGACATTTATAGGTTTAAGCATGTAACCACAATTATTTCTAGCAAGGCTTAAGCACACACTTTTCTCAAGCACTTCCTATTCAAGCAACATGGAACAAGGCATTCTTGTTTAACTCCACACAAGGAAGATAGTGCAACACATCGATCATAAGTTACTTAGTACTAGAACAAAGGGAGGGAAGCATATTTATGCACAAGCACAATCATGATGCATGCTCGTCCTATTCATCCTCACGAAAATCATGATGTATGCTCGTCCTATTCGTCCTCACAAAATTGCCAGCCTAAGGTGGCAATCACGTTCTATGTCGGTGGCATAACACGTACTCTCTCGATATATAGCTAGTCGTCAGCTACATTCAATCTACGCATTCGTGGTTAGCGTACCTGCAGGCAAATTCATTGCAGCCCATCCCCACAAGAGATAAATAAGCACACAATGAAAGCAGTAAACTAAGATACTCTCCATATATACATCCCCAGATATATATACTTTGGTATCCATAGCTACCCAATAGATATACCAACAATTAAGTACCTTCATATATACATGTGTGTAACATGTAAATATTCCAGTAACCACAGCTAACTCTCCCCTAAACTGACAGTTGGACGGTCTTGCTCTCACAACTCACACTTACCTGGCCGTAGAGGCAATTGATCCATACATTACCATTCAAGCGAATGGCATCCATACAATAGCACGCCGTATGGACGACGAAAGTAAAACCCTCATGTTAGTACTTAGATAGCCACCTAATAGTCCTTAACTAGGCATAAACGAGGATGTCGCTAGCATAGTTTTGCAAATAAGTTTTGACAAATTTGGCTAGTAGCTAAAGTTTTAGTTAAAATAGGCTTTTTAAAACCAAAACTTTGTTTTTAAAATGACGTACATGACAGTATTATACTTAATCTTGCTCTGATGCTAGCTGTAACAGAACCGCCCAATTTATACAAGATCAAGTACGGCTGTCCCCACTAACACGTTGACACACACATACATTCACTCATATATAATCCGGTAGTCCGCCGAGTGTCCCGAAAGACCTCGGTAAATCAACATCACAACCAAGATCGCGTGATTAAGCAAATACACATCACATACATAGGGTTGCAGCGGAAATAATATTATAAATGGGTTCACAAATAATAGTACAAGTTTGGGTTTCAAAACCGCTTAGTGAAAACAACATAGCTTTCAAATGATTACATTAATATAAGTTCCAAATATAATGCTAGCATAAGCGCCATCCTCAGACAAAAGCATATAGATGAGAAGTAAATATAGAATCACCGAGCCCACCGGCGGTTAGCCACCATCTTCAACAGGCTAAGAACTCCACCTGCAACAGGGTGGGATAAACCCTGAGTACTCAAATGTACTCAGCCAGACTTACCTGTCGGAAACCAAAACAAATGACACCAAGGATCATGCATAGCTTAATTTAGTGGATCTGGCTGGACAACCTTTTTGCATAAAAGCTTGAGTAACCATTAGCATTATTCACCTGTACTAGAAGTGACTTTTAGCCATTACCTACCATCTATATTAGCACATGTACTAATCAATCACTTGATTAAGTTGCAAACAATAATAACCATATCAGGTATTTCATGGCTCATTGTCATTATCATCATCATCATCATCCTTTAACCATATCTTTAAATTTAGTGAATCTACGTTGCCGCTGCTCAGTCAAGTTCTCACTATCCAGGAGAGATGGCGATTCGAATCGATTTCTATCCAACTAGAGGGGTATCCTAACACAAACCTTGCTTCCCCCGTCAGGGTCACAAAGAAGTCACTGTTGGTACAATTCAGGAGTCACGAGTCCGATCAGTGCCGCAAAATCACAGAACCACTCTACCATGAGTGCTCGGTGACTTAACCCGCCCTTGGGCTTACGCCAATGGCTCCCCGCACATCCTTACTTCCATCCAGATTGTGGACCCCTGCTCACGTCCCCGGCCTGAATCAAGCTACTAGGCTTCACGGTTGGAACGACTTATCCGACCAGCTAAGTGTTAGGCTGCATTCAACATGACATGAGGACATATAGCGTATCGGTCCTTAAACGATACAGACGGGGATAGATTCACACCCAAGACCTCCATGCCTTGTTGCTGCACTACCGTCATCCCGTCCGGTCTCTTTTCATTATTAACACATGGTTCTTTTTCATGATAGCAAATATAGCCAACCGTGACCAGAGCTCATCCTACATCTCGTAGGTGACAGTAAATCACCCGACTTCTACCGGTCTAAGCATAGCCCAGCATCATTCGATCCTACACTTAATTAGGATTCACAGGATTTTATCTGGACAAGGTAAGGATATAATGCAACAATTGGTTCCAACCAATTCCTATACTTAATGCATCATCAACAATAAAAGATACTCAATATATTTGTAAAAACATGGGAGACTTAGAATGCTCCGGGGCTTGCCTGGGATCCGACACAAGTTAGTTCAGTTAGCTTGCACCGTCTTGGTGACATCTCCGGTCCTAGCACTTGCTTAGTCCTTCCATCTTCGGGATATATCCACCAAACCCAATCTTTGAGTTTGGCTCCACATCACATCCTTCACGTGGTTCATCTAGCATACCTAAATGAGATGCAAGATGCATGTGTATGAATGTGATGAATGGTAACACAAGATGCATCACATAAGCATTCAAGACAAACACAAGATTCTGCAAGACATAGACACCAAAAGCTATTTAACTAACATCACACAACTAACTATAGAGAGCAAGCACATCAAGCATGACACAAGTTTAACAAGGTTACAAGTATCATAACTTGACCATCAACAAGGGCATAAGCCACACTTAGCAACATATGGAGTAAACAACCACAACTAACATATGTCTATTTCTGAACTGGAAACAACATCTTCATGTTTGGATCATAACTAGAGTTATACAAATCCAATAGCCATGAAACAAGACATTCTGGAAAGCTTATGAAATTCTCTACATTTCATATATAACCATCACAGCATGACTCACAAGTTAAGTGGGTCGAAATTATATATTTACAGAAACTGGTCTAAATAAGACAGAGAGCAATCAATTTTGTAACCCAACTTTAAACAGTTGTAACTCTTAAACTACTTGGACAAATGACACCAAATTTTAACAGAAGCTAGATACATGAATTATCTACAACTTTTGTATAAACAAGTTTCACAACAAAGCAAATTATCATGAAGAACTTTGCTAAGTTCCTAGATCTGTCCATAAACCACATCGGCAAGAAAATAATTATTAACTTATGTTGCAAACACATAATTGGGCAAAACCAACTTTACCAACATTTCACACATGACTAAAGAACACCAGAAAGCATGGTGCTCACCTCTAAATAAATTTTCTTAAAGCATTTCTTAATTTATTTAGACATCAAGGTGTATTTATGAACATATACCGAAAATGCACAATAAATTCTACAAAAATTATAGTAGCTCACATATCCTCTAAATAGTATATTGTACAAATTTTATACCATTTGCATAAGTATAGCTACCTCTATGAAAAAGACAATTTGCTATTGCAAGAAATCATGTGAGAGCGAGATAAACCAATAACTCACTCATACTTCATCCAATACTCATGAAATTTTTACCACACATCAACTATCACATGAGTAGCATGCCACACAAATTTCACTTCATTTGGAGCCTTAGATCTACAGTTATGGAAAATAATAAATTCAACTAGCATTACAACCTTACTGCACAAATCCATTTTTTACAGCTAAAATTTTAACTAAAACATGGCATATTATTAGATCTAGTGCATAGAGAATTTCACAAGGTTTCCAAAAAGTCCTCATTTGCTATTTTATGATTTTTATATGAATTCTTATGGATTTTCCAAATTTCAGCTATTTTCCTACAAATAGGTCCTTATTGACACTATTCATCTAAGTCTACAGGTTGCAGTTAGGTCCCTCCCTTTCTTCAAATTCCTGCACGAAGTCCTTGACGTGGATTTGCAGCAGAGGATCCTCTGGAGCTCGCCATTTCTGGCTAGAGGAGGCTCGTCGGCTACGGTGGAGTGGCAGTGGAGCACTAGGAGGTTGGTGCGCACTCGTAGGTGATCGTAGCTTGCTCCGTGGAGGCCCGACGCGGCCTGGCCATGGCAGTGGCGAACTCGGGCACGCCTCGGCCATGGCGACGTCCGCGCGCGACCGGCAGTTGCAGCGGCGAGGCGACACGGCAGTGGCGCTGGACGGCACAAGTGTGAAGCTGGGCATGGAGAGGTCGAGGGGCAGCAGCACCTATAGCAGCAGCTGTAGCTCGAGCTTTGCCGCTCAGCAATGGCGGCCATGGCCGTAGCTCAGCATAGAGCGGTTGGCGAAGCGAGGAGCGGCAGTGCAAGAGAGAGAGAGGGAGGTGTGGGGCAGCTCTGGCGCACGGTTTTGGAGGAGCAGGGCGTGAGGCGACGCGTGGCATGGAGGTGGGACGTGCGGTAGTGGCGTGCGGCAATGGTGGGGGCGCTCTCGGTGCATGGTGGCCACGCGGACATAAACTCGAATACGTGGCGGGCAAGACGAGCCTAACTTCAGGTCCTGTTATTGGCATATTCTAGCTCAATTTAGACCTTGGCGCCTGTAGAAAAGTTGTTGTCCTCAGAATGCTCTTCAACTTGTATTAAGGGTGCAAGACCACTAGAGCTATGGATTAGTAGGTAATTAAGCTACAAACTGCTAGTGTCAACACATTGATAACGGTCACGGAAATTTGCTTTCGGAGGTCAAAACTCGGTCAAACTCAGTGCAACTTTTTGCATGCTCTTCTCAAGTTGCTTAATGAATTTCAGAGAACGCGAGACGCCAATGCTGATGTCAATGAAATTCCAGACTTAGAATATTTCCAAGCGCTGAAAACTGCAGTAAATTCAATCTTGTGACCTCTGTTTGACTTATTTCCAAGCTGATCTAGGTCTTAGTGTAAAAACAAAGTTTCTTCTACATAATATGAACTACAACTTTTATTTAAGGTCCAACATCAAAGCTTGCATAGAACCTATAGTTCTACGTTGACCAATGTAGGATCATGATAAAGCTTAGATTATCCTTTTTGATCCATTGGAGCATTTTCTTGGCATTTGCCCAACATGAACCTTTCATGACTTTTGCTGTAGAGTTCATCTAGAGTCATTTGGGCAAGGTTGCAAGGTTTGGTTGATGACCTACATTTCCATTCACTTAATAGTGCAATTCAAGCACTTAGTAAAGTCATTCCAATAAGGATATAACTTATCATTTCATGTGACTTTTTGATTCCAAACTTCATGAAACTTTTCCAGTGACCCATATAGATGGGTATTGATGTGAGACATATGAAGATATTCCAATAACACCAGCCAAGCATATATCTTGAAAAGGGCCTATATGTAAAGCAAGGGTGCAATATCCGAGTTTAGGTTGGGGCTCATTTCCATAGGTTTGACCTTGACATCTTCATCATCACTTAATCTGTCATGTTTGAGCTCAAACCCACTATTTAACTAGTGACAAACACCTGGGGTGTTACAATTAGATTGCTTAGTACTTAGTAGAAGTGCTTACTGTATCATCGTTGGTTATGTAATGGGCCTGTAGTTTGAATTTGGTGTTGGTGAATTGAACTATCATGTAATATCGTTATTTGCATGACTATCGCACGTTTGGTTAAATGCTAATGCAAATTCCAGTCAATTTATCTATGATCATGATTTGAATATTAACGTGCTATGAGTCCGATGAGTGATCGAATTGGTGGTGTCATGTTGTGAGAGTGAATTATTATGCCTCTGTTTTTATTGTATAAATTTGAGATTTTCTCTAGTAATTTTAGTTTGGCATGATTATAACTTCATCTGTAATCTTTTGACATCAACCAATAATCGCTTATTGTGGCAACTTCGTAGATGACTCACACCCGTGCAGGAGCTAGTAGCAGCCATGATGGCAATGGTGATAACTTACCACCACCACCGTCGCCGTCTGCTCAGGAGTTCTTTGTCCAATTCTTGGGAAGCCAAAGGACAATGGAGGAAGCTCTGTGCCTCATCGCGTAGAACACCACTCGTGGCCACCCATAGCAACAAGGGCCCGAGCCAAATCAGCACAGTACATTCAAGGAATTTTTGTATACAAAGCCTCCTATCTTCAAGGTGGCAGAGGAACCACTATAGGCTGATGAGTGGCTTAACACCATTGAGCAGAAGTTTTGTCTACTAAGAGTTACCGAGCATCTGAAGGCTGAGTATGCTTCCCACTAGTTGCAAGGACTAGCAGGGATCTGGTGGACACATTTCTTGTCCTCTCTACCTGCTAATGCGCGAGTAACATGGGAGCAGTTCAAGTTGGCTTTTTGGGGACATCATATTCCCCCAGGCCTAATGCGCATGAAAGCGGCTGAATTTATGAGGCTCACTCAAGGGACAAAGACCCTCATAGAATATATGCACGCATTCAATAACCTGTCTAGGTATGCTCTAGGTTTTGTGGATATCGAGGAGAAGAAGATAGAGAGCTTTAAGCGGGGTCTGGGCACCAAACTGATGAAGACCATGGGCAATTCCAAGTGCACCACTTACAACGAGTTTATTAGTGATGCTTTGACCCACAAAAACCACAATAACATGCATGGGGCCACTAAGCGTCGCAAGAGGGCATTTGAGGCAGGTGCCTCCAGATCTTCATAGTCCAGAGCTCCTATCATAGCTAGGCCACAATTCCGTCCATCTACACCCAAGTTTAGGCCTCCACCACCTAAAGCTCAGAACAACAGGCCTTAGAAAGCATTCTGTAAGGCATTCACTATTGCCTTACCAAAAGGAAATGGTAGTCAGGGAAGCTCCACCGGACTTAGGAGTAATCAACCCTATTTTAACTACAATCAAGTGGGGCATTGGGCCAAGGAATGCCCCCACCCAAAGAAGAATGGTAACCAGAATCAGAACAATCAGAGGCAGGTGAACATAAGGGCACGTCTGGGATACGTGCATTATATAGCTATTGAGGAAGTGCCTGCAGGAAAGTTGTCATGGTTGGTATGTTTCTTGTCAACAAGCATCCCACTATTGTTTTATTTGATTCAGGAACTTCTCATTCATTTATGAGTCAAACATTTGCATCTAGACATGATCAGAAAATAATTGAAGTAAGCAAGGGTGGTTACAATATAAGTTCAGCAGGGGCTACTATTTCTACAAATAAGATAGTAAAAAACATGCTCATCTCTATATTAGAGAGGGAGTATACTATGGATTTGATAATATTGCCCGGGTTATCAATAAGTGTAATCTTAGGCATGAATTGGATGAAGGATCATGGTGTTCTAATTGACACTAGCACTCGTACTGTTATGTTGACAGAACCCAAGGGAGGGAATGCTTTTCTAGTACCACTCTCCCAAAATTTTGAACTCCAACATTTAGCTTGTGCTATCCAAACCACTACCCTTTTTGATATCCCCATGGTTTGTGAGTTTTTGGATGTATTTCTAGAGGAGTTACTAGGCTTACCACCTAATAGGGATGTGGAATTTAAGATTGAGTTAGTGCTAGGTATGGCACCTATCTCAAGAAGGCCATATAGAATGCCACCAAATGAGTTAGCAGAACTTAAGATTCAGTTACAGGATCTGTTGGTCAAGGGTCTTATTCAACCTAGCTCATCTCTGTGGGGATGTCCAACATTGTTTGTGAAAAAGAAGGACAAATCCTTGAGAATGTGTGTAGATTACAGACCACTCAATGCTGTGACCATCAAGAACAAGTACCTGTTGCCTTTCATCGACATCTTGTTCGATCAGTTGGCAAAGGCAAAGGTATTCGCCAAGATTGACTTAAGATCAGGCTATCATTAGATAAAGATTAGGCTAGAGGACATACCTAAAACTGCTTTCTCTACTAGGTATGGCTTATATGAGTATTTGGTTGTCTTTCTGAGTAACAAATGCTCCTGCCTACTTCATGTAACTGATGAATTCGATATTCATGCCTAAGCTTGACAAGTTCGTGGTCGTGTTTATCGATGATATATTGATTTGTTCAGAAAATGAGGCAGATCATGAAGAGCATCTAAGGATTGTTCTATCTAGATTGAGGGAGCATAAGCTATACGTGAAATTTAGCAAGTGTGAATTTTGGTTGAGCAAAGTACCTTTCTTAGGTCATATCTTATCAAGAGATGGAATCTCTGTAGACCCATCAAAAGTACAAGAGGTCATGGATTGGAAGGTGTTGATGAAATATGGTCGGCAGTCTACCTAGGGGTATGCCCAACGTAGTAGATTATCGACAGACAGATGCGAAGCCACAAACAAGATGGTGACGTAAGACAGACACAAGATTTTATCTAGGTTTGGCCACCGTAAAGGCGTAATACCTACGTCCTGCGTCTAATTCTATTGTTGTATGTCAATGAGAGATGTTTTTTTAGAGGGGTCCCCTGCCTGCCTTATATAGTCCGGGGGGCAGGGTTACAAATCTGAAAACTAATCCTAGCCAGTTACAATTGCCATAGGTGACCGGATAAGGATTCCTATTCTAACCGACTAGGATCTTGCTTGACCTCCAAATCTGCCTTGATTCCTTGCACGGGATTCCAAATAGATTGACTAGGCCACACGTCATCTTCTAGTGGGCTAGACCCCCTGATCCGGGCCGGCCCAAGCCTAGCCATAAGGGTATAGGGGTTAATACCCCCACAGCTAGTCCCTGAGCACCATGTATTATGCTGTGACACGCCGTTCGATGTCCTTCAACTAATGCAATCCGTCGTCATGTCATCTCCAACTGGTTGAAATATTGACCAATCAAATGTGCCAGCATTTTGGTCAGAATAGAGAGTAATAGACCACGATTATAGCCGAAGATTCCGGTTGTCCGAAGAATGCATGGTGCTCTAAAGAAAAAAGAAAAAGATTTCTTTCCTTATCAAGTGTGCCCACTTGTATTTCTGAAAAGAAATGTAAGTGACCCTTGGACAATAGTAGTTCTGATAAAATAAGCACATTCACCGCAAGGTGAAGTGTACCCACTTAGTCCCTGAACTTGTAGTAGGTGACGTAGGCACGTGGTGCCAGGGTCTAAAAAGAATTTCCACTGAAGTTAAGAATCCAATTGTTGTACAAGCAATACGAGATGCACCAGCAGGTGCATCGTACCGATATAGTCCTCGAGCTTGCTAGAAGGCAAAGTATAAGCCTTGTAGCAAGGTCTAAATAAATGCCTCTCGACTGTATGTGAGTACAAAGCACATGTAGCCGAGGAGAGCAGTCTCCGAGTAGTAGTCGGAATGGTTCCCGAGCACGGTAGTGGTTGGAACAGTCCTCGAGCACGATAGTGGTCTGGGTAGTCCCCGAGCACGATAGTGGTCTGGGCAGTCCTCAAGCATGATAGTGGTATGGACAGTCCCTGAGCTTGATTGGTGTGGCGAAGAACCAAATGCCACTTGTACTATTATTTTGTGTATTTATTTATCTTCCTGCTCTGTCAAGTCCAATCTGACATGTCTGGTCAAAAAGGTAGATGGGTATAGCACGTCATACTGCCTTGTTGTCCTTTCAAGCAAACAGTTACTTGGCACCTATAAGTAGGTGCATCAGCATGGGCCCTCTCACACTGGTAGCGAAGAGGCGCATACATTGATAACGAAGAGGCGCATATATTGGCATAGATCTCGAGGTTGTGAAAACAACCATCTACGGCGCGTGCGCACATCTCCCAAGAATCTCAGGCAGATGAAAGGGCAGAACTCTTGGTTAAATACAGTATAGAATTGGTAAGTTACTTTTTACCGAACCCCATTGCCATTCGTCGTCGCAGCCTTCTTCTTCCTCTTGCCAACCCTAATACCTCCAAAATCACCACCAATCAATCCTCCACCATATCCTCATTCATTAGCAAGGCCGAATTCATGGCGAAAAGTGACACCCAGAAGAAAGCAGGAGTCATGGCGAAGGAGTGGTGGAAATCGAGAAGCAATGAGTAGACCATCGAAGACCTCGTCATCATGGGAGTACTCCACAACAAGGAACTCGCAGGATGGCGTGCGCTAGAGGGTGAGGGGTACCCTGATCCACAACCTGGTGACATCGTGGTTTTCGAAGACTTCTTTAAGCGGGGTTTTGGGGTTCTAGTGCACCCTTTCCTTCAGGGCCTCTATCTGTACTACGAGATTGGGATTTGCAATCTACATCCCAACTCGATTCTCCTTGTCTCCACCTTCATTCATCTTTGCAAAGCGTATGGCGGCGGCTGACCGTGGCATCCCACCTGTCATCCCCAACCTCGGGCATTGACCATGGCTTCGACAGCGCTGACCGGTGCTAACTCGCCGATGGTGAGCCCAACAGCGATGGCCAAAGCACTAACATGTTCACAAGAGCTAGGTGCATCGATTAGTGGCACTTTGGAGGTTGATTACAACATGGAACAAGGCTAACATCGACCATGGCAGATGCGGTGGCATGGTAGCGTTATGCTAGTGAAACAAGGTCGGTAACAGTGAAATAAAGAGTTTAGGAAGCATCAGTGGCTCACCCCGATCGTGTTGAAGCAACAAGCGAGACCGGAGAAGCTATAGTGATGCATTTTGACGGTGACTGGAATCATGGTGGAGCGGACCTCGTCGACAACAGCGTTCCGGCGACTGCAGTGGGCAAAATGAGCAGGCAATAGTGGAATAAGCACTACAACATCGAGACGAAGCTATAGGGTCAACAAGCAAGGGCAACAGCTCACCGGATGATGCTGGCCACGATGAATCGGAGTTTCCGTTGAGGTCACCGGCCGCGAGGAAGATGAACGTGGACAGCGAGCTCTCGGCGAAATCAGGCGGTAGCAACAGCTCGGTGGGATGCGCGAGGAGTAGGCGGAACTGGAACACAGCTTTTATGGGGCTTGCTTGCGCTGAGGAGATGAGAGAAGCTCCCCAGAGTTGAGACGGCGGCATCGGGAAAACAGAGGGAAGGAAGAAAAGTGAACGACGTCGTCTGGGTCTTATAGCTCGGCCAGGAGCGCGTGGACTCGACACGCAGCGTGCTCCCCACGCCAGCGCGAAGCCAAGGGCAGTCGCCGGCATGCCTGGAAGGCCGAAGAAAGGACGCCGGTGGTGAGGCGGTGGCGTCCTGTAGTTATCCTGATTTTTGAGGTATTTACAGATTTGCCACTGCGTCTATTTTTCAAATTACTCACAAATTTTCTAAAGAAGATGAAAATCTCTAAAAATGAAAGTTGCTCAACTTTTCAAACTCTACAACTTTGCTTCAAGGAACATTTTCAAATTCTACCTCCATTTTGAAATTTGAATTTGGGGTGCATTTGAGCATTTGAATCATTTCAAAATTACTCCAAATTTTATATGTAAACTTGAAAAACTTTGAATACCAAAGTTGATCCTTATAAAATAATCTTCAACTTTGCTTTTTGCCACTACCCCAAATTCCAAATGGATTTTGAATTAGACAAAAGGGGCAAAGAGGACTTTTATGATTTGAATTTGAATTCAAATTTGATTTGTTTTCCTTTTACTTTAACTTTGATTTTTGACCAGTAACATGGCCCATTAGGGTTATTTGAGTCAAATGACACATGGCCTCACATGATCACATGAAATTTGAACCTTGTGGTCATGATCTTTATTTAGGGTTTTGAATCACTTCACATAAAATAACAACATTATGAAATAAACCTTATTTAGTGAATGCATTCAAAATTTTCTACTTTATGAATGCTTTGCAATGCATATGATGACATGTCAAATTTTAGTGCTAGGTCAAAACACCAAAGGTGTTACAACCCTTCCCCCTTAAAGAAATCTCATCCCGAGATTTAAAATCTAAGGCTAAGTAATGGAAAAGGAAATGTGTTAAGCTAACACATCATAACTTTATTCGAAAGGCTAGTGAGGGGGTTTTCCATTATGTTGACAAACAAGACAAGTTACAATATAGACAAGGTATTGCAACTAGATAGAAGTGAAGAAGTCAGGAAAAAATTCTTCTAAGTAATCCTAGGACTCCCAAGTAGCTTCATCTTCAGTGTGTTGATTCCATTGTACTTTGTAGAACTTGATTGTACGTCTTCTAGTGACTCGATCTTTCTGATCTAAGACTCTAATAGGGTACTTGGCATAAGTCAAATTAGGTTCTAGTTCTACATTACCAAAGTCGACCACTTGGTCAGGTACTTGAAGACACTTCTTTAACTGAGATACATGAAAGATATCATGCACCGCTGACATGTGAGCTAGTAGCTTGACGCAATAGGCGACCGGTCCACATCGTTGTTGGATCTGAAAAGGGCCGACATAACGGGGTGCCAACTTTCCCCGAATCCCAAAACAATGAACTCCTTTCATCGGCGATACCTTGAGGTAGACATGATCTCCCACTATGAATTCTAGCGGTCATCTCCTCTTATCAGCATAACTTTTTTGTCGGGATTGAGCTACCTTCATATTGGCTTGTATGATTTAAAATACACTTTTTAATTCAAACATAAATGAACCAATTTTGGATAAGTTTTCCAAGAATAATAATTAAATTCTTTCATTTTTCTAATTTTCTTTTATTTCAAAGCCATTTTTAATTTCATTTGCAAAAGCAATTTTAACCATTTTGAATTTTCAATCAAACCACTCAACCAAATAAATCAAATGCAATGGCATGTATGCTCAAACATGTTGCTACCTTATGATGAATTTTAATCTAATGAAAAAAATTTATTTTCCTATATTTCATGTGCATAAAAAATTCCAAATTAAATCTTTTTCGGTCCATTTCCAGAAATTCAAATTTTAGGGTGTTATAGAAAGCTATCTTTGGTATATCTTATGGCCGGATCTTAATTTGATGATACCCAGATCGAAGATCAACCTTTGAAAATACTTTTGCACCAGCCAACTGATCGAACAAAGTATCAATACGAGGTAAAGGATACTTGTTCTTAATGGTTACAACATAGAGAGGGCGGTAATCCACATACATCCGAAGAGTGTCGTCCTTCTTCTTCACAAAAATAGCTAGGCAACCCCATGGTGAAGAGCTAGGATAGATAAAGCCCTTCTCCAATAATTCCTCCAACTGCTTCTTCCTTTCTGCTTGTTCTTTACGTGCCATGTGGTAGGTACGCCATGAAATAGGAGCAGTGCTAGGTTCTAACTCAATAGTAAACTCCACGTCCCTATCCAGTGGCAACCAAGGTAGATCTTTAGGAAAGACATATAGAAACTCACAGACCACAGGAATAGAAGCAAGATCAGGAGAAGGTTCAACATGAGCAACAACTGGTAAGGCTAGATCTAAGGGCATAAGGAGAGACATCCTATCCTTAGAAAAAGGAAGCCATAACTCAACAACTCTCTGCTTAAGGTTCAAGACTACCCCATAAACTCGCAACTAGTTCATACCTAGAATTGCATCTATGCCTTGCCTAGGCAGCACCATTAACTAGAGGCGGTAAGTGTGAGTGGCTAGCACTAATCTGACTATGTTCATCCATGTATTAACGCACAACTGTGCACCTAGGAGTACTGATTCTATAGGCAATAGGAATAGCCATAAGAGATATATTGTGCCTCTATGCAAACCCCATGCTCATGAATGAATGTGATGCACCAGAATCAAACAACACATATGCTGGGTGGGAGTCAATGGTAAACATACCAGCCATCATAGGTTCATTCTACAAAATCCCCTCAGCCTCAGTGAAGTTGACTTGTCCAGAGCAGCTTACAGGGCACCTTCTTCTTGATAATCATCCTATTGACAAGACGAGAGTTGGCTAAAGGCTAGGAAGACTATGCAGGCTGGTTCTATGGACACTCTCGAGCATAATGGCCCTCCTTGCCACACTTGAAATGAGCACTAGACTTGTTCCCCTATCCTTGATGAGGCAGAACTTGCTGTCCCTGAGGCTACTGTTGCACCTATAGAGTAGGTAGCATGGTACTGAGTGGGAGGTGCCTAGTAAGTCTGCAAAGTCTGACAGGATAGCTGTCCACCTAGAGAGTGATAGGACATCCTCCTAACAACCTACACCTTCTGAGCTTATGGGTGTACTAGAAGATCTAGTAATCACCTACTTGCGCTTCCACTCCTCTTCAGAATCACGCTGAAGTCCCTCCATAGCACTGGCTGCATTCATCAAAGCACCAAAAGTCTGATATCCCCCAGTGTATGGCTCCTTTGCAAGATGCAAGAGAGGCCATGGTAGAAATAGGTCCCTCTTCTTCTAATCAGTGTCTACATGGGCCCTAGCATACTATGCAAGATGGTTGAACTTGTGCACATAATCCATCACAGTCATACTCCCTTGCTTCAGATTCAGGAACTCAGTCAACTTCCTATTCAGCAAACTAGCAGGAATATAGTACTTACGGAAAGCAGTGGTAAACTCCTACAAAGTCACATGGTGGTCCATAGGCTGCAAGGGCAGTTGAAAGAATCCCACCATGCACTAGCAGACCCCAGAAGCTATTGTGTGGCAAAGCGCACCTTCTGCTCTTCAGTCATAGTGAGCAACTAAAACTTTTGCTCTAGAATACGAAGTCAAGTGCTCCACATCTAGAGGCTCAGGAGTTGGCGTGAACATGGGCGGGTATGTCTTTACGAAGTCTTGGTAGGAATAGGGCCCCATGGGAGCATGGCACCACCATCGTTCCCACCATTACCACTAGAGGCCTCCATGGGCGAAGCCACCAATAGCCTAGGCAAGCATCTCCAAGGCATAGGCTGACTCATGCCTGAGCAACCAGCATCTCCACCATCATCTCCACATGGGTCATCAGAGGTGGTGGTGGCAGAGGAGGAGCTAGAAGTGGGGCCTCATGGTTGTCCCCATTGGTGTTGCCAATGTCCTCACCATTATCACCCTGGTCTGCCCTAGTGCTGGTACTTCCCCGACCAGACCTCAAGTTCATCTACAAATAGATAAGAACCAACCATTAGGGACAACCCTCTAGATTAGGAACAAGAGACTTAGAGAAATGATAAGGCTTTTATTAAAGCATTCTTTTAGGTTATCCTATCAATTCACTAATCCAATTTATACATGTGGGGGGAAGTTTAGTTTAAGCAAGATTCTCTTTTCATGATGCATGCATCGGCCTACCCGTTCACTCAAGCCGGAATATAGCGACATTCGCAAAAAATTTCGGCATATCGCACACTCACTTTCCACTTGCTAAATGATTCTTATGCAGCGTAAGTTAGTGTACCTATAGAAAATTGATTAGATAAAACTAGTGCTACTATCCTAGATAGAATATATTGCTAGGGCTTATACTTATTTACATAATTTTATCGCATCCTACTTTTCATAAAACTTTTGTTCATCAAATTTTAGGTTTTGAAAATAGTTATGAAACTCAGTAACTCATTATTGTCTCTTATACCACCTGTGGCAGAACCACCTGAAATAACACACTTCCAGAGGCGCTCGTTTTCCACTAGACACTAAGCACCCCGAAAGTTAGCTACATCTAATAGTTTCGTCGAGCACACCCCAAGGGAGAACTCGAATAATCCATGTTTTTCATTCAGGATCCAATAATGAGAATGAGTTTACAATACTTAGTCCATTTCATACAACAAGAGTTCTCAGAAATACATTATTACAATACCAAGTTTAGAGTGCAGAATTTAAACAGTAGAATTGCAATAAACATCTAATGATAAGATATAAGGATCCATCTATGCCCACTAGAAGAATCCTCCACACAATAGCCATTCCTCAAGCTACACCTGCAATAGGGGTAAATAAACCCTGAGTACACAATGTACTCGCAAGACTTACCTGACTAGTTAGAATAACTTCCCAACTCTAAAGGATATGATAAGCTTTATGGTTTGCTGGGTTTCCTTTTTGTTTGCAAAAAAACATTACTAGTAGTGAATTCTTATATATGTGTTTTATTAGCAGTCATGATTAGTTCATTAGATAACAATTCTATGTGAGCACCTGTTCTACTTTCAAGCAAGAGTTGAGCAATCAGATCCATTCACTCCCTTTCATCTTCTAGTTCTTACTATAGGTGCTAGATCATAGCCAAGCCATACCGTATCACATGGCGATTCAGTGAAACAATGTATCACAGCTGGGTACCCTAAAACACACATCCTATTTGTACCTCAGGCACAAGCAAGACCAACCCACCACTCTCCTATCAAGGGGTCTAGGTCCCCATCCAAACTTGTACTCCAAGCCCCCACTCCTAAGTCCTGGACTCAGTGTGGTGCTTAGACCTCTACCATCCCTGCCTCCAATTAGTCGGTCTAGAAAGAGCCGAAACCCATGATAAGAGAGCAACGAGCCTTCTCGCTCCTATAAGCAAGTATGTGCTCAGGATAATAAGTCTGTGACCTGACTAGAATCCATAGCAATGGACGATCCTTAATCGATAAGGATAGGGAAAATAGTGTAACCAAGCTATGTCCCGTTGGCCGTGGGACAAAACCTATTACACACACCAATACCCATACCATATCCCTGCCCGGTCTCCATTTCCTTTCACCATTTTATCATGAGAGTAATAATAATAACCACCTATTGTGAGTAACAATAGGTTACTCACGCTACCGATAGTCCAAGCATAGCAGCTACTCGACCTATGCTAGTAGGACTCATAGGTAGGTTTATCTATGCATGTAGTTTCAATATAAAACATGTAATGTAAATGCACATCACACATATATATCTAGTGATTATTCAAAATAAGGGTTATGCACCAGAGCTTGCCTTGGGCAGGAGGATTGTCAGCTAAGTCAATCAATGATGGCTCCAGGACCTCCTCCTGCATGAACCCATTTTAAAACCCTTCTCAAGCTATATCAGATGGTTGTGAAGAGTGCTTTCTTGAATGGGTACATAGAGGAAGAGGTTTGTGTTAGTCAACCCCCTAGCTTTGAAAATCCTAAGTTTCCTAACCATGTTTTTAAACTCCACAGAGCCTTGTATGGTTTGAAACAAGCCCCGAGAGCCTGGTATGAGCGCTTGAAAGCTTTCTTGCTTGAGAAGGGTTTTAAAATGGGTTTAGTTGATAAAACTTTGTTCCTCCTCAAGGAAGGCACTAACACATTTTTGGTTTAGATATACGTGGATGATATAATCTTCGGTGGCTCTTCTCATGCACTGATATCAATAAGCACATATATGAACTAAATACACTAATAGATAGAGCACAATTTTAGGAACCTCACCAAATTGGTTTCACAAATTTTGGATACCTACATGATTTTATATGATTTATCAAAGATCAGCTCAAAAATTATATTATAAAACTATTTCTAATTCCTTATGAAAAAGAAAAACTGTATTCTCTCACGCGGCCCAAATGCATGGCCCACACGACAGTAGTGCACGCACGCGAGCGCCTAGCGGCCCACAGGTGTGGCCCATGGAAGGCCGACATGCAGCGTGAGGCGACCCGTGGTGGGGGAATCCCGTGTGCACTGGCATATTAGCTAAAACACCCCTAGACTATGAACAAAATAACCCACAATCCACATTACTATTCCTAAAGACTGCACCTATGCAGAAAGACCCTTGTACTCTCTCCTCTTTACAACAACAAGGTCCTTGGCCTCCCTCGTGCGCTCTAGTGCGGTGAATGGTGGCACTGAAGATAGCGCCGACCACCCAAGACCCATGCTAACCTAGCTAAGAGGTCGAATCTCACCAAGGAGTTGATGTGAAGCGATGGGTAGTGGTTGCACGAGCCGAGATGCCATAGAAGGACCTCTCCACAACAATGGGCACCTTGTGGCAATGGCGATAGCATTCTGGTGAGCCACAATGTACAATAGACAATAGAGGTGATGGGCAAGCATTAGTGATGCACCACTATCCTACCCATGGTGGTGTCATGGCTGGAGACACACCGAGCAAGTCTAGCCATGTGCACGTGGTGAGCTCAATAACAAACCATAGTGACACATCCATGTCAGCAGTGTGGAGGAGGCACTAGGGCTGCGACTACCGTGTGCATGATGAATAGGGGTTCTAGGCACGGCTAGTAGTATGGTCCATTCGACGCGAGATGGTGAGGTTGGAGCTAGACATGATGAGGCAGGCTGGACCTTAATGGCGTGGTGGTGGGAGCAAAACTCCAAAATTGGAGCTTAGCTAGGCACCAATCAAGGCAGGGTGGGGATAGTCAGCTAGGCATCTGTGCGATGGAGCCAGCAACTTGACGAATTGACCTGAGGTGATCTCTCCCTGATGAATTTAATGGCACAGCTCAACAGCGACAGCAGAGGAAGAAAGAGAGATGGGCACGGCAGGTGGGCTCGGCTCATCCTCGCCCTGGCGGGACATGGCTAACCAAATCTAAGGCAATGTCTGTGCACTCGCTACACCACAATGTGGCCAAATCATGTGCGCGCGTAGAGGTAGGTGGGGGCATGGATGCACGGCGGTAGCACCTTTAAGACAAGGTGACGGCACCAGGTAGCTAGGACAACCCACGTGCGTGCTACGACAAGGCGAGCGGTAGCACAACATAGCATTGTGATGTGAGGCTATAGTGGTGGATGTGATGGCAGTCATAGCATAGGGCAGGGCAGCAGTGCGGACGCGACGGTGAGGTGATGGTGGCGATAGTGGCTCCGTCGTGACGTGGGACAGGGCAGGCGGCAGCAGCAATGACTCCACACGGTGGGGCTAGTGGCAGCCAAGCCATAGCTAGGCTAGAGGCGGCCATGGCTGACCATGCGCAACAGTGCGTGCATGTGCGACCAACACGGCGACACCGATCGCCCAAAACCATGTCGTGCACGAATTTTAAAGCACCCATAAAAACTAAATGGTTGCTTTAGGACCTAAACCATCTTGACCATGCTTAAGATGGCATATGAGACTACCAAATTGAGCTATAACACTACACCACCCTTTAACCCAATCTCTCACTAATAAATTGCCTAAATCTAGCAATGTCTAGTTGTTGGCAAACTTGAAAAATTCTAAGTTTTTGAGCTGGATTTGTTTTCAAGTTCCGTTTCTAGACTATTAGAAATGCTAGCTAGTAACATTATTTTTCTACATCAAGTATTTCATTGTCATCTACAAAGTCTGCACTTCAAACTTTATTTAAGTGTCACATACTTGTTCTATAGTGTTTTTGTTCAATAAAACTTAGTTTCAAACCCTACTTGATATGCATGAACTATCGAATCAACTTTCGTTTAGCATTTTTATTGATCATTTTGAGTTATGGAAATTGATCTACACACTTTATCACATGCATTATCACAAAAACATGATGCTAATGACATAGTTTAACAAGTTGTTTAAGTGGTAACTGTGAGGGTGTTATAGTATAGCCACAGTTCAAGTTCGCCCTTGCCATGCCCTCGTCGAAGCACCGCCGAGCTTGCGCTCACCGTGGCCGTGCTCCATCAAGCCATCTCGCTCACACGTTCCTCTTGTTAGGGTTAGGTTAGAGCTAGGTCTAACTCAAGGCAAGAGCCTAAGTCCAAAGCTATCCTCATCGGAGCAGAATGCCACCATGCTGCCATTGCGCTCGTGCCGCCGTGCCGCTCCACCTTGACCTAATCCATGCCGTAGAGATTTGCTAGGGTTTATAGATGTCGTAGCTGTGCTTGCCTAGCCATGCCATCACCGAGGATGGCTAGAGCACCACCGTGCACCTCTGTTGAGCCACCATGCTCACCGACGAGCTAGCTTTGGTGATCCTTCGAGCAAACCTAGGGTACCTATAGGTACGGAATCGGATGGGAAACACGTTGGTGCCGACCTCATCGCCGGTGACCTCACCGTCAGTGAGTTCTCGCTGGTCAAAGCTAGCCCCTGCCTCTGTCTCTCTATCATGTGGGGTCGGTTGACTCATGGGGCCCAGTCATCAAGCGCCTCTATGGTGTATACACCGGGTGTACCTAGCATTTAGGGTTTAGTTGTTTTTTAATCATTTTCATAGATTTGAATACAGACTTCAAAAATTTATATCTAGAACTAGGAGTGTCCAAATGAGGTGAACCAAATTTTGTTAGATTCATCATGAAGTGTACTATTTTATAAAAATATGAGATCTACTGCTTAGGGTATTTTCTATAGAATTCAATTGAGCAAGATAAGTGCTTCTAAATGTGTTTATATCTTCTCAATTACATAACTTGAGCTAGAAAGATGATAAAATTGTGATTCTAATTTTGTTGGTCTTGTGTTGACATGCTCTATCTAGGAAAATATTAAACCTATAGTAAGTATACTTGAAATATGGTCTTCCTATTTAATCTTAATTAATTGCTAGTTTCTAGTGAAATTAATTGGGGTAAGAGTACATAACATACTGATCATGCAAATTTTTACATAGTATTCTTGTGCTAGGAGGAATATAAGAAAAATATTAAATTTGTTGCTTGACACTTTTCATTAGGCTAAACTATTTTTGCTAAAATAAGCCTGTATAAATTGTCATTTTAGTAGAGATGGCTATACTTATCCAAATGTTATGAAATTTATAAAGTAGACTATTAGGGTCATATGTAGGCTATTGTAATTTTCTCAGAATATATTGAGCATTGGAAATATTTATCCTTTAAATCACCTTGATATATAAAGAAATTAATAAATGAAAATAAATAAATTAGTTGGGCCTAACCATGATATTTTCTATGGTGTTTATGATGCATATAGCCTGTTGATGTTATCAGATAGGCTTAGTAATGATTGGTTGTAGACAACTAGTTAATTATTGTTTTATAATTCACTTAGATGTCTGCATGTGTAGTTTCTATTGTGGTAATAATTTCATGTTGATAATGACCTTTTCTGTGAAAATTATTAATAACAAAGTTGTAGATAACTTACTTATGTACCTTGTGTTAATTTTAATAGTCATAGGCCTTATGGTTTAAGAATTATAGCTATTAGAAGTCTGCTGTCAGAATTGCTTGCTCTCTAGACAAATCTAAAAGGTTGAATTGTTTGACCTAGATAACTACTGAATCACATTAAGATGATTAAAAGAAAGTTGTAGGAAATTTCATAAGCTTTCTAGAACATCCACAAACACATTATTTTGATGTGTATAACTCATGTTATGGTCAAAATAAGTGGTTGTTGTCTTATAGTCCAGAAAATTGCTTAGATGAGAATTTGTTTAGTTACTAGAGAAGAGATTTGAACCTACTCAGTAAATTAAGATTAACTTGTTATCACCTTAATACAATGCTATTGAAAACACCTATGAGAATGCATTTCATCATAACCCACCATATCATACATGTCGTTATATATGCATCCATGATATCTTATTCCATGATCACGCATTTAGGATTGTCCGAGGGGATAACTCTTTTGGAGTTCAACGAAGAAGAAGAGGAGGGACAACAAGAGACACCTTAGGCTGTAGCTCTAGAAGGAGAGGGGCAAACTCTTGAGGACCTCCTAAGTGCCCGGATCAAAGGCCAACCTCTATCCTCAAAGGCAAGCCCTGGAGCATTTTAAGCCTCCCATGTTTTACAAAATATCACTTGAGTCCTTTATGTTTGATACATTAGGTTATAAGAGTTGAATTGAAACCACTTGATGCATAAAACTACCTTGTCTAGATATACACACCTTTAACCCTATGTAGGTCTAGGATCAAATACATGCTTAGCCATGCTTAGACCGATAGAAGTCGAGTGATTTCCTGTCACCTATGAGATATAGGTAGATACCGAAGCACGGTTGGATATATTTGCTATCATGGAAAAGAACCATGGGGTAATGTAAATGGAGGTCAGGCAGAGTCTATGTGTAGGTTGACTCATGTGATTCCATCTATGCTGATTAAGGACTATACCATTGTTGGGCGCTTCTGATAAGATTGAACGCATGCCTCTCACTTAGCTGGCCGGATAACTCGTTCTGACCGCGAAGCCGAGTAGCTTAACTTAGGTCGGGCCCCATTCTATAAAAGTGCGCACTCTGTATGGTAGTAAGGATGTGCGGGGAGCCAGATGTGAGCCGAAGGGCAAGCCAGGCTTGAATGTCCTGGCAGCTAGTTGTCCCTAATTGTGTGGCGCTAGGGCGAACCCGTGAAATGTGGACCTAAGTTGTACCAAAGGTGACCTAAGGTGACCATTGATCTTGTCTGCCTGGGTTTATATTAGGAATAAATTTCCAACTGATTGAAATCGATTCAACTGGTCATCTCTCCCAGATAGTGAGAAACTTGGCTAGTACCAACATTGTAATAATTGTATTATGACATGATGGTTATGATGAACATGGAATTATTATATCGGCTATGGTTACTATTGTTATGCTACTAAATGATATACCACATGTTTGGCATAGATTAGTTGCTAATCTAGAGATGAATAGCTATAATTTACTTGATGACCGAATTATAAAATGTATAGCTGAATTAGTGGCTTTTATGCAAAATATTGTCAAGCTAGCTCCACTTATAAAGTCTTGCATAATCATTGGAGTCACTTTATTTTTGGTTTATGACGAGTAAGTCTAGCTAAGTACCTTCTCATACTCAGGGTTTTATTCCCATTGTTGCAGATGGTACAGTTTATTATGGCTATTGCAAGAACTGCTTCTGTCCCACCGTGGACGAGGAGTAAGCTCTAGGCAGTCATCTCTTATTAATCCCTCTCTTATGCTTTTGTGGAAGTGTGATCATGAGCTAGCAATATATTTAAACAATGTTGTAGATGTTGGTTTCAAACTTTTAATTTGCTTCCACTACTTCTTGGTTGTATGTTGGTCGAATCGAGACCCTTCGCGGTACTCGATGGACTACCGAGTTCATATGGGCTCAAGTATGACAGTACGAGCGCTTGCGGGCTGCCATTATACTTGTGCTCTTATAAATTAGTCAGTTCTGCTACACTATCGGCCTGCCTTCGAGCTGTGGTGATCAAAGCCGTTCATCAGTGGATGGCACGGCGCTAATTGCTACCCAGCTTTAGATTGGCATAGCAGTGAACGTCTAGGTGGCAGAATAGGGTTTATTGCTAGGTTTGACAAACGATGATATCATCAATCTGATCAAGAGTTTCAAGCCGGTCGCCAATGCCATCTTATCGAAGGTGGACATGGATGAGATCCTGCATGCCAACCTTGACCCTTGATCTATGGGACATATCAGTAGTATTAGTAGTCATGAATAGGTTTGATGTGTGGGACACCCTTGCAAATATGTGAACTCTTCTTTGAATGTTGGTGTTAACTTTTGTTAAACTTTGTATTAGGCCTTGTTTGGATGCATGTGTATCCACATCAATCCACATATGTTGGAGTGGAATCGAATGGAATTTTGTTTAATTCCACTCCAATCCACTTGAATACATGCGGATTGAGATGAATATATGGACATCCAAACAAGGCCTTAGGTGGGTTAAACTCTGTTGAGCATGGTGTAGCTTAGGTATTGTCCTTTGGTCATTTTGTCACTAGTTTCTAGCCCTTGTTGGTTGCTTTTCATCGTAGATTTCTTTCTAGTTGTCTTTGATCTGATCTATAATATGCCAAACATTCATGAGTGCCTTTGATCTCTGCTGAAGCCAACTCGTGTCTTCAATAAAATTTGTTGAAACATGAAAGAACCATGCAGCGAGGAGTTCATCTGAATAAGTCTAGAATATTGTTTTTGCTTTTGCTTTTCTATTGTTATTTGTTTCCTTTAGGGAATCAATGAAAATACTCGTATGAAATAGGTTTCCCTGTATAATGTGAGATGTGTCCGGACCGGTCAGATTTACAATGCTCGGACTTTCTTGTGTGCATTATAAATTTGAATAGCTATGTGGCTCCCTAAGGCCTTGTTCGAATGCATGTGTATCCACATCAATCCACATGTGTTGGATTGGAATGGAATAAAATTTAGTTTAATTCCACTCCAATCCACTTCAATACATGTGGATTGAGACGAATACATGGATATCCAAACAAGGCCTAAAGAAAAAAAATCTAAAGAAGGTACATGTGACAACCATTACAATTTCAGCACTAGGAGCAAGCCTCGCACTTACAATCTATTGAGCATGGTGTAGCTTAGGTCATTTGGTTTCTGTTTGTTTTTTTCTTGCCTTGGTGTCTTTATCAATCTTTGTTGAACTTGCAAGAACCTTGCACCGAGGAGCAAGTCTCGCCTTAGTCTAATGCAGGGCAGAGGAGCCATTGGTGTTGAAATGTTATTGCATACATAAGAAACTCTGACCTCTATACATTATCCTCCATAGTTTTCATTGTTTACCTGTGATGCTTGTTACTGTGTCATTTATAATTTTAAGTTTGTCTAACTTAATAGTAGCATAGCCTAGTAGTACAATATGGTGGGTGAATTGTAGTTCTTTTGAAGTGTCATTTTTGTGTATTTTGGAGTGGCCTCATCAGCATACCCCATGTACCCATGACATTAGAAATCAATATAAGTATTCTACTATAGCTGAATTAAAGGATGAAACGGTGATAGGAGTTGTAACACCATCGTAACAATATACGCACTAAACAAATAATTCAATTTGCAAACAAAACAAAGATGGCACACTAGTTTGGCTGAAATAATGACAATGTCCATCATTGAGGAAATTAACATGTTCGTAGACAAGCAAACAACATTGGTCCATTTAAAATGCATGACAGAGAGATACATCAAATGCAGCTTTATTTACTGCTCTAGCTAATGAATCCAAGAACAATAGAACATAAGAAAGATAGTGTAACACCCTAGGTATTTGTCACCAATTAAGCAGTGGGTTTGAGCTCCAACATGACAAGTTCAGTGGTAATCAAGAGCTCTAGTTCAAACTTGTAAGTGGTGACAAAGGTGTTGGGATCAACTCTCTAAGAATGAGCCCCAACTTAAACGTGGACAACACACCTTGCTTCTATGTTGACCCTTTTCAGAGGTATGTTTGAGTAATGTGGAAGGTGCCCCTATTCATGTGCCTCACATCTATTTCCATCTACAATGACTATTGAAAAAGTTTCATGAAGTTTGGAATCAAGAAGTCACATGAAATGATGAGTTATAATCTTTCTTGAATTTCTTCATCAAGTGAATGGGAACATGGGGTGTCGACCAAACCTTGCAACCTTGCTCAAACAACTCTAATTCAACTCATGAACAAAAGACATGAAGGGTTCATTTTGAGCAAATATCAAGAAAATGCTTCTAAGTGTGGGAATGACTAAAATTGTCTTTTTCATGATATGCTTTTGACCTAGGTTGACCAACTATTTGGATTGCTTGCATGGAGTTGGACCTTAAATAAAAGTTGAAGTTTGAATGGAGTAAAACAAACTTTATTTTTGTACCAAGCCCTGATTCAACACCTAAGTGGCTCAAATAGTGGCCCCAAGTTTGGATATAGTGTTGTTTTGGTCTCTCCAGGATTTTTCTAAGTCCCTACCGACAACAGCGAGTTGATATTTTTGTGAATTTTTATCTTCCAAATTCATATGGTAACTCAACTAGGTTTCTTAATATGATTTGAAGTACACTTTGTGCTAGAAACAATGAAGTTAACTGGATCTCGGTTTTAAAATCAGCAAAGACTAACTGTTTCTAGGAGTTAACTATTTATAGGAGTTAACTGAATCTTGGTTTTAAAATCAGCAAAGACTAACAATGAAGCCTCATCAAATTTGGAGTTCATTTGTATCTTCGAAGTTAGTTTCAAAATCAGCAAAGACTAACTGTTTCTAGGAGTTAACTGAATCTTAGTTTTAGTTTTGGGTACTCATCTTTGGAGCTTTGTATCTTGCAAACCAAGATGAACTAGTCCATGATCCTTTAACCAAAGTTGTAGAGCAAGATGTGTACAACAAACTTTGTTCAAGAGTCATGAGCTAGTTTGGTCCCTAACTTAGTCAAACTAAGGACTCAAAACTGAACCCAGTGCTGTTTTGGATCTTGAAGATTTGGCTGAGTTTGAGATTACAATGTCAATGATGATTGGCATTTCGCATTCTCGGATTTTTGTTAAGCAACTCAAGTTGAGCCAAATATAAATGTTAGAGTTTACATCATGAAGAAGGAATAGGAAGAAGTTGGATCAAATTTGACCACTGTTTGGACCAAGTAATTGGAGCACAAGTAGAGCGAAGCTTAACCATGATTAGTCATTGACACTATTAACTTGGAACTTAATTAATCCGCTAATGGAGAGCTCTAATGGCTAGATGCCCTTAATGAAAGTTGTAGAGCAATTCATGGGCTTCAACTTTGCTTTTAGGCCCAAGGTCCAAATTGGCCCATAGCTAGCCCAAAATCGGCTCCCACCTTGCCTCGACCGTCACTCGCCACCTGTCTGAGGAAATGCCGACGCATCCTCCATGCGTCGGCCGCACCCCCACCATTGCCGAATGCTGCTACCACATGTGCCTGCCTCCTTGCTGCACCTCTATGCCCTCCAAAAGTGGACACCCGAGCTTCCCCCTCTCCCTCACTCGCTCGCCCTCGCCTCTGCTCGCTCCCTTCCTCGCTCCGTGCCAGAGCGTGGACACGCCCACCATTGCTGGCAAGCCAAGCTCCATGGCCACCTACTCATCAAGCCTCCCCATCCTTAGCCCAATGTGGCTTTAGCCCCCTTGCACCCCACCTCGCCATCCTCCATCCACGCTACCCCTCCTCCGTCATCCATCACCAAGCAGCTACCGCTGCTAGAGCTATGCCGCTAGTGCCATGCGGCCAGGCCATCTTGGCCCACCTTAGGCCGAGCTAGGCTGCCTCATGGGTGCACTCTGGCCGTGGGTGCTCCCTGCCACTATTGGCTCCTGCTGGCCAAGGCCGGCCAACCCCGAAGCCACCCCGGCCGTGGCCTGCTCTACTTTGTTCAATGAGGAAGACGAAGAGGGACCTCATGCCGTAATAAGAAGAAAGGGAAAGACTTAAGTGCAAAGCTATGACTTAGTTGAACAGTGTCTGGAAGGACCTATTCGTTGGAATTTATTTTCATGGAAGTTTAGGGGCCTCAGTGCAAGTTTGTTTTTCATTTATGGCTAAAATTTTGGAAAATCATAATAAATCATAGAAAACTTGTAAAATAGCAAATGAGGACTTTTTGGAATCCTTGTGAGTAGATCTACATAGTAGAGTCATAATATGATATGTGTTAGTAGAAGATTTTTGTTGTTTTTATTTATCTAGTTAATTAGGGTTTTCTAGGGACAAATTCATATCTAAAGTTGTGGTGCTCTAATAGCTATGAAAATTTTATGGTAGGCTACAAATGCTATGTGTGTGCTATGATAAAAATTTCATGGTCAGTGGATGCAGTATGATTAATTTATTGATTTAACTTTTTTATTGCTTGATAAATGGGTTTAAATAAGTTATAATTTTTATGAAGATGCAAAAAATGGAAAAGGTGGTTCCATTACCTTGTTATGATGTTGTTGTGTTATGTTGATACATAATATGGCCATGTGTTTCTAGAAAGTGGTGTGTTTTAGATTTATCTTGCTCTAACATGTTTTCTTGCATTAGCAATTTGTCTTTTTTGTAATAATTAATCTATTAAACCTAAGAATGTGAAATTTGTGCAGTAGCCATGTTTTGATAACATCTACCACTCATAAAAGTCTTAGACCCAAACTAGTTCTCATATATCACTAAAATTATATATATATATATATATGTTTATTGGTAAAAAGGATTAATAAAAGCATAATTGTAGATAAATCTTGTAATTGTATTTGGTGATGCTTTGAGTGATTGGGGTTCAATAAAGTGTTGCTAATTATGTTAGTGGTGGTTGAAGTTCTTGAATGGCTCATGTGTGCATGCTCTTTGTTAGCAAAATAAGTGAAACATTAAATTGTTACATTCTAAAATGGCATTTTTTGTTGTGATGATAACTTCATGGATCAAATGATGTTTTTTTGTAAATATGGTGAATACAAAAGTTGTAGATAATTTCCTTATATTGATTTTCCTAAAATTTCATGATTTGAGGCCTGATGGTTTAGGAGTTATAGATTTTAGAAGTTGCTGTTAGGTTTTTACATGTCCTCTAGACAGATCTGAATGACTATATTGTTTGGCTCATTTAAACATGGAATAATGTATTGGTGATAATAGGAGAGTTGTAGTGCTTGTCCTAAGATTTCTAAAATGTCTGAGATCACTACTTTTGGTAGTCTAGAACTCTTGTTATTGCTATTCAAAGTGGAATGGCAGGTTCTATCCAAATCTAAACAGAGATGTCTTCATTGTGTTGTTTAACCCTTCTAGCTACAAATTCACCCTTAGATGATAATAACAAAGTTTTATATAATCTCATTAGCTGTCCAGAAAGTCTAGGATCACCCTTGTTGGAGTCTGATAACTCTAGTTATGGTTAAACTGAGTGGTTGTTATGTTGTTGTCCAAATTTTGTGCATATACTTGGAGTTGATTGCTTATGCTTGATCTTGATTGTATGATTACTAGGATTAGCTTGTGCTAGATGATTCCTTAAATTAGCTTAATTTGAGTGCCTCATTGGTGAATGCTTTGTGTTATTTTCTTGCTACCTTACCATGATAGGCCTGTGCAATAATTAGTTAAATGACTTGCTCTCTAGTGCTTAAGTCAATATGATGTTACCTTGTCCTTGCCTTTGTATGCCTGTTGCAATGCATCATGAGTTGTTTTCTATGCATTAATACATCTACATTTTTCATCTCATCTAAGTACACTAGATGCACCATGTAAAGGATGTGATGTTGGAGCCGACCCTGAGGATGGAGTTTGGTGAATCCATCCAGAAGATGGAAGGACTAAGCAAGTGCCGACATGGGAGATGCTCGCCAAGCGAGTGTCATCTAACAAACACTAACCTAGTGTTGGATCCCAGGCAAGCCCTAGAGCATTCTAAGCCTCCTATGTTTTACAAATATCAACTTGAGTCTGCATTAGGTTATAAGAGTTGATTAGAACCACTTGATGCAAATAATTTTCTTGTCTAGAAATATACCTTGAACCCTATGTAGGTCTAGGATCGAATATATGCTTAGCAATGCTTAGACCAGTAAAAGTCAGGTGATTTCTTATCACCTACGAGGTATAGGTGGATACCAAAGCATGGTTGGCTATATTTGCTATCATAGAATAGAACCATAGGGTAATGTAACTGGAGGCCAGACGGAGTCTAAGTGTAGGTTGACTCATGTGATTCCATCTATGCCGATTAAGGTCTATACCATTGTTGGTGCTTCTATCGAGATTGAATGCATGCCTCTCACTTAGCTAGCTAGATAACTCATTTTGATCGTGAAGCCGAGTAGCTCAACTCACGGCAGGCCCCATTCTATAAAAGTGCGCACTCTGGATGGTAGTAAGGATGTGCGAGGAGCCAGACATGAGCCCAAGGGTAGGAGGGGCCTGAACGTCCTGGCAGCTAGTTGTCCCTGATTGTGCGGTGCTGGTCAAATGCATGAAATGTGGACCAGAGTTATACCAAAGGTGACCTAAGGCTACCATGGCTAGTAGACCTAGGTTTGTGTTAGGAATAAATTTCTAGCTAGTTGAAATCAATTCGAATCGTCGTCTTTCTTGGATCATGAGAAACTTGGCTATTCCCAACATCGTAGTAACTGGATTATAGAATATGATGGTTATGATGAACAGGGAATTATAACATCGGCTATGGTTGCTATTGGTATGTTACTAAATGATATACCACATGTTTGACATAGGTTAGTTGCTAATCTAGAGATGAATAGCTATAATTAACTTGATGACCGAATTATAACTATATACTTGAATTGGTAAGCTTTTTATGCAAAATGTTGTCAAGCTAGCTCCACTTATAAAGCCTTGGATGATCCTTGGAGTCACTTGATTTTTGGTTTATGATGGGTATGTCTAGCTGAGTACCTTCTCGTACTTAGAATTTTATTCCCATTGTTGCAGATGCTACAGTTTATCATGGCTATTGCAAGAACTGCTTCTGTCCCACTATGGACGAGGAGTGAGCCCTGGGCAGGCATCTCTTATTTATACTTCTCACATGCTTTTGTGGATGTGATCATGAGCCAGCACTATATTTGAACTATGATGGCAGATGTTAGTTTCAAACTTTAATTTGCTTCCGCTACTATTTTACTAAACTTGGTTTGTAATAACCTTAATTCGTACTCTGATGGATGAACTATATTTATGAACTTTATGTAACATGTGACATGTATGTTAAATCATGTATGATCTTGGTTGTATGTTGATGGTTAATCGAGACCCTTCGTGGTACTCGATGGACTACCAGGTTTATATAGGCTCAAGTATGACAGTGCGACCACTTGCGGGCTGCCATTGTACTTGTGCTCTTATAAATTGGTCAGTTCTACTACAACTGGTATCAAAGCAAGATTCAACATTAATTGCCACATGTGTATTTAAAACAAGGGTTTTTGTTTCCCAAAACCAGTTTCTAGCCACTTATAGCTGTATATATAGGTGTTTAAAACCTAGAGTTTGAATCTAAAAGTGCGCCAGTGATCACTTCCTTTCTACCTAGTTAAGGACTTCAGGTGGCTAAGTAAGTACTAACTTAGGGGTTTTCAATTTCATTGTCCTTACGACATGCTATTGTATGGATGCCATGGTATTGTATGGATCAAATGCCTCTACGCCCAAGGTAAGATGCCCATCATCATCATAGTGGCATGACCGCAAGATGTTAGCGTGCGGTCTATGGGAGAGTTAGCTTTGATACTGAAGTATATATATGTCTCATATATATATGGAGGTATTTAATTATGGGTTGGCTTTGATATGAGTGTATATGCATATTTATATGTATATATGGGACGTATTTACTTTCGAGTAGCTTTGATACAGAAGTATATATATATATATATACACACACATATATATATATGGAAGTATTTAGCTTGCAACCTAGAGCCCAGATTTACATTCTGCATATATAATTGTGGGGTTGGGCTAAAATGAAATTCTTGTGCAGGTACACTAAAAACAAAACATCTAGCCCGACTAGTTACGTTATATATGAGAAAATCTATGTATGCCACCGTGTATGTCGTTAGAAGTTTTAATTTTTCTAAGTTTGTGAGGACATACGGAACGTGCATGCATCGTGATAAATCATTATTTCACACTTGCATTGTTCCTCCCCTTATAAATCTCTTATTCGGTTATGTAACTCTTATCCATTATGACCTTGTCTCACAAGAGTTGCACCATGTTGTTGGTACAGATGGCAGCACTGGCCAGAAGTGAGAATTTCCTATTGATGTTTGGTACCCCTGCCCTACTTTGGAGAGTCTTGCAATATGCAGGGTATTACGAACAACCCCTCTATTACTAGAATGAAGTATACCTAGAGGGACAACCATGGTATGAAGTATAGCTGACCATACTAGCTCGTAACCAAGCACCCTTCTGGTAGGAATGTAAGGCGGAATCTGAAGGAAGAACTCCTTGGGAGGCTGCCCAAGTAGTGGCCTTTGAGGTGCTGACTCAGATTTGTCAACAGCATGGGGATGAGCTTACCAGCAGTGCTGCTAGTACTTTTCCTCAGGTGGATCCATCCACAACAGTATGGGCATAGTGCAATAGTAATGCGTTGATCCGAGACTAGGATGAGCGAGCAAACAGTTCTGGTCCTACTATGAGTGCAATGTTTGCAGTGATGAAGATGTTTTATAATCATCAGGAAACCAAGGACTTCTGGTAGGAGTCCTATACCACTTGCATGGATAAGCTCATGAGAGCCAAAGTTGCACAGCGTAAGCTAAAGAAGCATGTGCGCAAGCACAAGAAGGCCACAAGTGAGGCTCGATGGGAAACTGATCAAGCTTATGTAGCATTGGGAAATCTCCACACCCAAATGGAGCAAGTTGATCAGCAGAGAGCTACCACCCAAGAGGCAAGATCGGATGATCAGGTAGTGTTAGTAGGACTATGGGAGTAGCTAGAGGCCACCCATGTCGAGGCACTCATAGCCACGCGCCAGCAGATCCTAGCAAACAACCATGCAGCTATGGTAGAAGCAAAACGAGACAGGACCCATGCCTTGAGCATATAGCAGGACTATGTCAAGAGGGACTTGCGCTAGTAGCTTGCATAGACCTAGAATGTAGTAGTTGATCTTCAGCTTGAGGTGCATTTTCTGAATAGCCAACTGCACCCAATCCTTGATGAGGATGAAGAAGATCTAGAGATGTTAGTTGAAGATGACGGTTGGGAGGAAGAAGAAGTGGAGCTAGAGGATGTGTACGATCCTATCTCCGACCTCAACAGCAAGCATGCTCAAGATTAGAATCACCTAGTGACTAGTTAAAGTGCTAGATGTTTCCCTATTATTCATGTAATAGACTTGTAGCTTGAAGTTCAGTATTCATGATTTGACTTCCGTGTAATATTGGCACTTTGCATGTTGTTTTACTATGGGTTGAACTTTAATGAAATTCTAGTTTTGTTTTACTGATGGATTATGACATGCATGTTAACGCGCTGCGAGCACTATAAGTGATCAAATTGGTGATGTCATGTTGCAAGAATGAACTATTATGCCTCTATTTTATTGTATGAATTTAAGATTCTCTCTAGTAATTTCAGTTTGGCATGATTATACAATTCATCAACAATCTCCTGACATCATCCAATAATCACTTATTGTTGCAACTTTGCAGATGACTCACACTCGTGCTAAAGTAGGCAATAGCTAAGGTGGCAATGACGGTGACTTACCACCACCTCCGTCACCGTCTGCGAATGAATTCTTCACACAGTTCTTGGGTAGTCAGAGAACAATGGAGGAAACACTATGCCTCATTGCGTAGAACACACGTCACGCCCATCAACAACAACAAGGGCCTAAGCCGAATCAATATAGCTCTTTCAAGGATTTTCTAGACACCAAGCCTCCTATATTCAAGGTGGCCAAAGAACCGCTTCAAGTAGATGAATGCCTTAACACAATCTAGCAAAAGTTCTATCTATTGTGGGTTATGGACCATCATAAGGTAGAATATGCATCCCATCAACTGCGGGGACCGGCTAGAATATGGTGGACCCATTTCCTATCCTCTCTACATGCCAACTCTCAGGTCACATGGGAGCAATTTAAGTTAGCCTTTAGGGGACATCACATTCCCCTAGGGCTAATGCGCATGAAAGCAGCTGAGTTCATGCGACTCACACAAGTGACCAAGACCCTTATAGAGTACATGCATGCATTCAATCATTTGTCCCATTATGCGCCAGGGTTCATCGATACAAAGGAAAAGAAGATTGAAAGCTTCAAGAGAGGCCTTAGCACTAAGCTAATGAAAACTATGGCCTTGACTCAGGAGAACTAGAACAATTTGCATGTAGTGGCAAAGGGCCACAAAAGAGTAGCTGAGGCAGGCGCCTCAGGATCTTCCAGTCTAGAGCTCTAGTGGTGGCTAGGCCACAGTTTCATCCATCAGTGCCTAAGTTTAGGCCTCCTTTGCCAAAAGCCTAGGCTAGCCGACCTTAGAAGGTGTTTCATAAGGCGTTCACCATTGCCCTACCTAAGGGAAATGGAGGGCAAGGAAGCTCAGTAGGACCTAGGATCAATCAGCCATGCTTCAACTATAATTAGTTGGGTCATTGGGCCAAGGAATGTCCCTATTCCAAGAAGAATAGCAATCAACACCAGGGTAATCAGAAGCAGGTCAATCCTAAGGCATGTCCTAGATATATGCATTACACAGCTATTGAAGAAGTTCCTATGAGACAAGTTGTCACCGCTAGTATGTTCCTTGTTAACAAACATCCCGCCATTGTTTTATTTGATTCGGGAGCTTCTCATTCATTTATGAGCCAAGCATTTGCATTTAAGTATGATTAGAAAGTAATTGAGGTAAACAAGGGTGGTTATAGTATAAGTTCGGTTAGGGCTACTATCTCTACAAATCAGATAGTCAGGGATGTGCTCATCTCTATACAAGAGAGGGAGTACACAATGGATTTGATAATATTGCTCGGATTAGCCATAGATGTGATCCTCCTAGGCATGAGTTGGATGAATGACCATGGTGTTCTCATTGACACATCCACTTGGACAATTATGTTGAGAGAACCAAAGGGAGGTAATACTTTTCTAGTACCACTTCCCTGAAGTTTTGATCTCCAAAACTTGTCTTGTGCTATCCAAGCCACTACCCTTTGTGATATTCTAGTGGTTTGTGAGTTTCTAGATGTATTTCTAGATGAGTTGCTGGATCTACTGCCTGATAGGGATGTAGAATTTAGGATCGAGTTAGTGCTAGGTACAACACCTATCTCAAGAAGACCCTATAGGATGCCACCAAATGAGTTAGATGAACTTAAAATTCAGTTACAAGAACTATTGGACAAAGGTCTCCTGCAACCTAGTTCGTCTCCATGGGGATGTCTAGCTTTATTTGTAAAGAAGAAGGACAAATCCTTGAGAATGTGTGTGGATGATAGGTCGCTTAATGCTGTGACCATTAACAACAAGTATCATTTGCCGTGTATTGATATTTTGTTCGATCAGTTGGCAAAAGCAAAGGTATTCTCGAAGATTGACTTGAGGTCAGGTTATCATTAGATTAAGATTAGGCAAGACGATATATCGAAAACAACTTTCTCCACTAGGTATAGCTTGTACAAGTATTTGGTCATGTCTTTTGGACTAACAAATGCTCCTGCCTACTTCATGTACTTGATGAATTCGGTATTCATGCCTGAGCTCAACAAGTTCGTGGTTGTGTTTATCGATGATATCTAGATTTACTAAGAGAATGAGGCAGACCATGTAGAGCATCTGAGAGTTTTTTTGTCCAGATTGAGGGAACATAAGTTAGATGTCAAGTTCAGCAAGTGTGAATTTTGGTTGAGCAAAGTACCTTTCTTGGGTCACATCTTATCTAAAGATGGAATTTCTATAGACCCATCTTAAGTATAAGATGTCATGGATTGGAAGGCCCCAACTTTGGTTCATGAAGTTTGGATTTTTCTAGGGTTAGTAGGCTACTATCATTGTTTCATTCCTGATTTCTCCAAGATAGCTAAGCCCATGACCAGACTACTCTAGAAAGATGAAAAGTTCAATTGGACGCCAGAGTGTGAAGCTACTTTTCACACCCTAAGGACCTTGTTAACTACAACTCCTGTTTTAGCACAACTTGACATTGAAAAGCCTTTCGATGTGTTATGTGATGCATCAGGTATAGGTTTGGGGTGTGTGCTCATGCAAGAAGGGAGAGTTATTGCCTATGCTTCTTGGTAGTTGAGAAAGCATGAAGTCAATTACCCTACACATGATTTAGAGCTTGCAATAGTTGTTCATGCATTGAAGATCTAGAGACACTACTTGTTGGGAAACGTATGTCACATATATACTACCCACAAAAGTCTCAAATATACCTTCACCCAACCTAAGCTGAACATGAGGCAGCAAAGATGGTTAGAGCTGATCAAGGACTACAATTTGGAAGTGCACTACCATCTAGGAAAAGCTAATGTTGTAGCAGATGCACTTAGTCAAAAATCTCATTGCAACATTTTGGAAGCCTTGTTGGAAGATGGGTTTAATTTGTTACATCCTGTTGTGCTGCACAATATCATTGTCAGTTGCTCACTTGAGAGCAAAATCATAGAACTACAGAAGACAGATGTAGGTGTATTTTACATCAAGAGAAAGATGAAAGAACAAGAAACCAAGCATTTTAGGTTGGATGAAAGAGGTGTGCTATGGTTTGAGGCTGACTTGTGGTACCGAAAGACTGTGAGCTTAGAAATCAAATTTTAGATGAAGCTCATTCATCCAAGTTGTCTATCCATCCGGGTAGTAGCAAAATGTATCAAGATTTGAAAACCCATTTTTGGTGGACCAAGATGAAGAAAGAGATCACCACCTATGTCATTAGGTGTGATAATTGTAGCAGAGTCAAGGCCATTCATCTGAAATCTGCTGGATTACTTCAGTCGTTGCCTATTCTAGGCTAGAAATTGGAGGAAATAAGTATGGACTTTATTACTAGCCTTCCGATGACATAGCAAGGTCATGATTCCATATGGGTCATTATAGATCGCCTCACCAAGTCAGCACATTTTATACCGGTTAACACAACATATCACATGGGGAAGTATGCTGAGCTGTATGTTTCTTAGATCATGACACTACATGGAGTACCAAGGACCATAATCTCAGATCAGGTACCATAGTTTATAGCTCATTTTTGGGAACACTTGCACTAGGCTTTGGGAACTAAACTAATTAGAAGTTCAACATATCATCCACAAACTTCTAGATAGACTAAGTGAGTGAATCAAATCCTATAAGACATGTTGAGAGCTTGTATAATATCTTCCAAGGGTTCATGGGAGAAATGGCTACCTTTAGCCGAGTTCTCCTACAACAATAGTTATCAAGCGAGCCTCAAGATGGCTCCTTTTGAAGCCTTATATGGTCGGAAATGTAGAACTCCCTTGAATTGTATTGAGCCCGAGGATAGAAGATATTTTGACATTGACTTTGTCACCAACGCTGAAGAGCAGGTATGCATTATCCAATAGCATATGAAAACAGCTCAATCAAGATAAAAGAGTTATGCTGATTAAAGAAGAAGACCACTAACTTTTGAAGTGGGAGATTATGTGTACTTAAAAGTGTCACCTATAAAAGGAGTGCAGAGATTTGGAGTAAAAAGAAAGCTTGCGCCTAGATATGTCGGGTCATACAAGATTATTGAATAGAAAGGAAATGTTGCCTACAAGTTACAACTTCCTCCTGAGATGAGTGCGATATTTGATGTCTTCCATGTTTCTCAGTTGAAAAGATGCCTTCGCATACCTGAGGAAGCCATTGCACTCACCAACATTAAGCTGCAATCGGATTTAACTTATGAAGAGAAACCAATCTGAGTGCTAGAAGAAATGGAAAGAGTAACATGAAGCAAGGTCATTAAGTTCTACAAAGTGGTGTGGAATAACCATAGTGAACAAGATGTCATGTGGGAATGGGAGGATTATTTGCGTGAGGTTTATCCCGCCTTTTACAAAGAATGGTAGGTCTTGCAAATCTTAGGACGAGATTTCTATAAGGGGGAGGGGCTATAACACCCTAGTGTTAAGCTTTGCATTTGGCATCTGCATTTCATGAGCACAAGCATCATCCAAGCATTCATGGACACGATCATATGAAATTTCATCTCATTCTTATACATTGTCACATGAAATGTTGATTTATATATATGCTTATGCTTGCAATCATGTATGACCAATGTATGAGATGGTTGTGAGGTCATGAAAACACCTTAGACACATCTAAAATGATAAATGGAACAATGTTTGTATCCATGGCATAGGCCAAGTTTGCTTCTAAGTGTTGGTTTCATTTGAAATGCCATTTTCATGATGTTGGTTTGATAAAAGTTGAACAGTAGCATAGAGTGTTTGCATGGCTATGTAACCTAAATAAAAGTTGTAGTACTTAACTTGGGTAACAACTTTTATTTTTGGGTCAAGGTATAATTCAATGCATAGCATGCTCAAAAATAGCTCACAATTATCAACAAAATGCTGTTTTGTGACTTGGGAAATTTTCTAATTGTTGAAACTGTTTCTAGTTTCAAAGTACATCACTTTGGAGCAATGTAGTTTGTTAACCAGTGAGAATTAGATGATGGTTCTTAAAGCAAAGTTGGAGATCTCATGTAGCTCTACAATTGTTATTAAGGAAGTTTTTGCTAAATCGCCATGGATTAGGAGTTATGGGATCACAAAGTCATGCTGTCAATCGTCCGTTGTCAACCTGAATCAGTGCCACGTGCGCAAGCTAGTGGCCGACTGGCCATAGGCCATGGCCACTACATGGCAGCTGTACATCAGCGTTGGCTCAGTCAGTTAGGCCAAAGTGAGCACATAAGCACCGTGCACTCACCACTCGCTCCACTTGCTCTCTCTTGCCTTCTCCCGCTCGCTCTGCCTCGCCAAAGCGCCACACCAAGCTCGTTGTGCACCACCATAGCTCCGCCATAGCTGCTCACTACCAATGTAGCCTCACCGACTAATTCATCTTGGCCATAGCTACTCTGCTATCACCACCATCTCCTCGAGCCACAAGCATCACCTATCAACCCTAGGTATAGTGGCATTTAGCCTCAACGTAGCCGCTGTCATCATCGAAGCACCGCCGTGCTCATGGCTCACTATGGCCTGGCCGTTCCACCACACCACATGCCTCCATCTTCTCTAGTCCAGCACCACGCTAGAGTCTAAATGCTTAGGCTAGATCTAGGAGTGACACCACCGCTTGACCGCACCAGAACGAGTCGCCGCTCCACGCCGGCCGCCATGGCCACCGTGGCACTCAAGCTCATCGCCGCTGAGTTGGTTCACCGTCTCCCTCTTTTCTCTCACGTATTAGGTCGAGTAACCCTAAACCTAGCTAGTGGCATGATGGATACCCACCTTTTGCCGCCATCTAGCCAGAATAGAGAGAGCACCGCTGTACTCCATGCGCCGCTGCCCGGCCATGCACGCAGCCAAGCTCACCGACGCCACTTCGAGCCCTCACTTGCACTATGTAGCTTTGCTAGGTCACTAGGACGGAGTAGCCATCCTCGCCTGAGTGTGCCATAGCTAGAGATGGCCGGTGTACGGCCACCCGACCTCCGCTGTCCGCCATGGCCACCGTTGAGCTTCCTTCGGCGAGCCACCGAGTCAACTAAGCCTACTAGTCGATGCGTGGGGGTGAGAAGAGTGTAACGGTGAAGACGCTATCACCAGAGACCTTGTCGTCGGTGAGTTCTCGCTGGTCAGCGCCGTCCCCTATCTTGGTCTCACTGACGGGTGGGTCCCGTTGACCGTGGGCCCCAGCTATCAGCCTGTGTGATGTTTTGATTTTCTGATTTATTTTTCTAGATTTGAATGCATGTTTCAAAAATTCATATCTCAAGCTAGGAGTGTCCAATTTTGGTGAACCAAATTTTGTTGGATTCCACATGTAGTATAGTATGTGATAAAAAATATGAAATCTACCATTTAGGGTATTTTCTATGAGAATTAAATTGAGCAAAATAAGTGCTTTTAAAGTTGTGTATATCTTGTAAAATGCATAACCTGAGCTAGAAAGGTGATAAAATTGTGATTCCAATTTTGCTGGTCTTGTGTTGACATGCTATAGCTAGGAAAAATACTAAACCTAGAGTAAGCATTTTGAAATATGGTCTTCATATTTAATCCTAATTAATTACTAGTTTCTAGTGAAATTAATTAGGGTAAAATTCATAACATATGATCATGCAAATTTTTATGCAGTATTCTTATGCTTGGAGGAATGTAAGAAAAATAGTAAATATGTTGTTTGGCCCTTTTCACTATGCTAAACTCTTTTTGCTAAAATAAGCCTATATAACTTGTCATTTTTGTAGAGGTTGTTATGCATATCCAAATGGCATGAAATTTGTATAGTAGACTACTAATGCCATATGTGAGCTACTATAATTTTCTTAGAATTTATTGAGCTATGGAAATATTATCCTTTAAATTAGCTTATTATCTAAGGAAATTAATAAATAGATATAACTAATTTAGTTATGTTTAACCATGATGTTTTCTATGGTGCTTGTAATGCATATGGTCTATTGATGTTATTAGTTAAGCTTAGAAGTAATTGGTTGTATGCAACTAGTTAATTATCGCTTTATAATTCAACTAGATGACTGCATGTATAGTTTTTGTTGTGGTGATGATTTCACAATGATAATGATCTTTTCTGTAAAGATGGTTAATAACAAAGTTGTAGATAACTTACTGATCTACCTTGAGCTAAATGTTCATAGTCATAGGCCTTATGATTTAAGAATTATGGCTATTAGAAGTCTACTATCCGAAATGCTTGCTCTTTGGACAAATTTGAATGATTGCATTATTTGACCTAGATAAGTGCTGAATCACATTAAGTGTATTAAAAGAAAGTTGTAGGTAATTTTATAAGATTGCCAAAATGTCCACAACCATATTATTTTGATGTGTACAACTCTAGTTATGGTCAAAACATGTGGCTATTGTCTTGTAGTCTAGAAAAGTGCTTAGATGAGAAATTGTTTAGTTACTAGAGGAGATATGCACCTACTCAGTAAAAGAAAATGTGACTTGTTATCCCTTAATGCAATACTATTGAAAACACTTATGAGTATGCATTCATCACATCATATCATATTATACATGTCATCATATATGCATTTGTGATATCTTATTTCATGCTCATGTATATAGGATCGTTCGAAGAGATAACTCTTTTGAAGTTCAATGAGGAAGAGGAGGAGGATCAGTAGGAGACGCCTTAGGCCATAGCTCCAAGAGAAGAGGAGCAAACTCTCGAGGACCTCCCTATGTGCTCGGATCACCGGCCAACCTCTTTCCTCAAAGGCAAGCCCTGGAGCATTCTAAGTCTCCCATGTTTTACAAAATATCACTTGAGTCATTTTATGTTTGATGCATTAGGTTATAAGAGTTGATTGGAAACACTTGATGCATAGAACTACCTTGTCCAGTTATATATACCTTTAACCCTATGTAGGTTCAGGATCAAATATATGCTTAGCCATGCTTAGACTGATAGAAGTCGAGTGATTTCCTGTCACATGCGAGATATAGGTGGATACCAAAGCATGGTTGGCTATATTTGCTATCATGGAAAAGAACCATGGGGTAATGTAAATAGAGGCCAAGCAGAGTCTATGTGTAGGTGAACTCATGCGATTCTGTTTGTGCCGGTTAAGGACCGTACCGTCGTTGGCACTTCTAACAAGATTGAACGCATGCCTCTCACTTAGCTAGCCAGATAACTCGTTCCGACCACGAAGCTGAGTAGCTCAACTCAGGCCAGGCCCTATTCTATTAGAGTGCACACTCTAGATGGTAGTAAGGATGTACGGGAGCTAGACATGAGCCTAAGGGCAGGCCGGGCCTGAACATCCTGGCACCTGGTTGTCCCTGATTGTGTGGCGCTAGGCGAACCCATGAAATGTGGACCTGAGTTGTACCAAAGGTGACCTAAGGTGACCGTTGATCTAGTCTACCTGGGTTTGTGTTAGGAATAAATTCCTAGCTAGTTGAAATCAATTTGAATTGCCATCTCTCTCGGATAGTGAGAAACTTGGCTAGCTCCAACATCATAGTAACTGTGTTATGAAATGATGGTTATGATGAACATGGAATTACTACACCGGCTATGGTTACTATTGTTTGCTACTAAATGATATACCACATGTTTGGCACATGTTAGTTGGTAATCTAGAGATAAATAGCTATAATTAACTTGATGACTGAATTATAACTATATAGTTGAATTGGTAAGCTTTTTATGCAAAAAGTTGTCAAGCTAGCTCCACTTATAAAGCCATGCATAATCCTTGGAGTCACTTGATTTTTGGTTTATGATGGGTAAGTCTACCTGATACCTTCTCATACTTAGGGTTTTATTCCCATTATTGCAGATGGTATAGTTTATCATGGCTATTGCAAGAACTGCTTCTGTCCCGCCATGGACGAGGATTGAGCCCTAGGCATGCATCTCTTATTAATACTTCTCATATGCTTTTGTGGATGTGATCATAAGCTGACACTGTATTTGAACTATGATGGTAGATGTTAGTTTCAAACTTTAATTTGTTTCTAGTACTATTTTTACTGAACTTGGTTTGTAATAACCTTAATTCATACTCTAATGAATGAACTGTATTTGTGAACTTTAAGTAATGTGTGACATGTTTGTTAAATCATGTATGATCTTGGTTGTATGTTGATGGTTAATCGAGACCCTTTGTGGTACTCAATGGACTACCAGGTTTATATGGGCTCAAGTATGATAGTGCTACCGCTTGTGGGCTGCCATTGTACTTGGGCTCTTATAAATTGGTTGGTTCTGCTACATTCCCCATAATGTGCAGACAGCCATTAAGAAACACACTTGGTTGTCTATAAAATGTCACATCAGTATGCTTGCCCCATTCAGATTAATTATAGGTCCATGCTGTAGTTTGAGATGAGTAGATCTCCACACCTGCGCACACAGCGTTGAGATCCACATATTCAATCACATGGAACTGTGAGGAGGCTATTGGATCAAACCCCAAGCGAGCCTCACCAACAGCATGGCCAACATCATGGGTACTAGGTGATAGAATTTTAAACTTCTAGGTCATTGGATTGCAGATGATATAGCGGTATCCATCAGCCCCAAGGCACCAGAATAGGATGAAGTCATTGCAGCAATTTGAGATAGCTACATTGTCAACGTTGAAGGGCAAAATTCCAAGGAGGGGGGCTAAAAGGTCCTAATATGGCTAGAGGGGGGGTAAATAGCCTATTTAAAAATCTACAAATCAACTAGAGCAATTTGATTAGTATAACAAATAGCGAAATGCAAACTTGTTCTAGCTCTACAAGTGTTGCAAGCCACCTATCCAATAATTCTAGTTGCTATGATCTCTAGACACACAATTTGTTATGTCACTACTCACTAAGAGTTCACACACTTGCTACACTAAAGAGCGCCACTAGATCAACTTAAAATAACAAAGCAAGCTCTCAATTCTAATTACACTAAAGAGCATGCTACAACTAGTTTACAAGAATATAAATGAGTGAGTAGGGTGATTATACCATAGTGTAGAGGAGTGAACCAATCACAAGATGAACACTAAATCAATCACTAGGAGAATACCAAAGGGCAAGAGACAACCAATTTTTCTCTCGAGATTCACATGCTTGCCGGCATGCTAGTCCCCATTGTGTCGACCAACACTTGGTGGTTCAGAGGCTAAGAGGTGTTTCACAAACCTCGCCCACACAATAGGACACCGCAAGAACCTACCCACAAGTGAGGTAACTCAATGACACAAACAATCCACTAGAGTTACCTTTCGGTGCTCCACTAGGGAAGGCACAAGACCCCTCACAATCACCATGATCGAAGCCTAGAGACAATCACCAACCTCTGCTCAATGATCCTTACTGCTCCAAGCCATCTAGGTGGTGGCAACCACTAAGATAAACAAGTGAATCCCATAGCTGAAACATGAATACCAAGTGCCTCTAGATGCAATCACTCAAGCAATGCACTTGGATTCTCTCCCAATCTCACAATGATGATGGATCAATGATGGAGATGAGTGGAAGGGCTTTGGCTAAGCTCACAAGGTTACTATGTTAATGCAAAATGGCCAAGAGAGTGAGCTTGAGGCGGCCATGGGGCTTAAATAGAAGCCCCCATGAAATAGAGCTAGTTAGCTCCTTAGTCCACTGAAAAACTAGGATGACTAGACGCATAAGTCAGATCAACCAGACTGCTAGACCCCAGCATCTGATCATACGATGTGTGCCACATGTCCCCTGCTTCAAACACTGATCGCCTTGATCTCAACGATCGTTAGTACATTTAAGTTGTGATTGGACGTGCTGCTTTCGAAGTGACCGGATGCAGTACCCCAGCGTCCGGTCGTTTCCTAGTAAGCATCCATTCGCGAAAATCCATGATCGGACATGTTCGGTCATGCTCGATCGGACTCACCCAGCGTCCGGTCACTCAGGCATCTCCTTTGTGCACTGCCACGTTAGCAGGACCGGACGCAGCCTATCAGTGTCCGGTCACTAAGTGACCCTAGCGTTCGATCAAAGACCGACGCCAGCATCTTCATACTTCCACTGATCCGGACACACCAGTCCTATAGAGACCAGCGTTCGGTCACTTACAAGTGACTTCTGTCTTTTCTGTATAGAGCGTCAATGGCACCATCGGACTTTCTAGCACTCTATGGGCAGGACACTCCGCCGGTGAAGTTTCTAATCCTTGCTCAAATGTGCCAACCACCAAGTGTATCACCTTGTGCACGTGTTAGCATATTTTCACAAACATTTCCAAGGGTGTTAGCACTCCACTAGATCCTAAATGCCTATGCAATGAGTTAGAGCAACTAGTGGGACTTTGATAACCACATTTCGATATGAGTTTCACTCCTCTTAATAGTATGGCTATCGATCCTAAATGTGATCACACTCGCTAAGTGTCTCGATCACTAAAACAAAATGGCTCCTACTATTTATACCTTTGTCTTGAGCCTTTTGTTTTTCTCTTTCTTCTTTTCCATGTTCAAGCATTTGATCATACCATGCCATCACCATCATCATGATCTTCACCATTGCTTCATTACTTGGAGTAGTGCTACCTATCTCATAATCACTTTGATAAACTAGGTTAGCACTTAGGGTTTCATCAATTAACCAAAACCAAACTAGACCTTTCAATCCTCCCCTTTTTGGTAATTGATGACAACCCTTACACAAAGATATGAATTTGAGATTAAATTAAATCCACATTGCTTGCCCAAGCATATTTACCATGTGTAAAAGGATATGGACAAGTTTCATGAATCCCATATGGTAGCAGTTGCTCCCCCTACATATGTGCTAAGAGTTTGGATTGAAGCTTGCACATATGCTTAGATAGGAAATATAGGAGACAATGTCTACCACATGATGCTAAGGTATAAGAGATGGACCTTTGAAGCATGATACTAATCAAAGTGCACCAATATACTATCCTTAGCACCATTAGTAACTAGACATACACACATACTAGAATACCCCATGAGATCAACATTACAAGCAAGGGTCTAGTTTCCATGAACTTAAGTCTAGTTACTTTAGCCTATGCATGCTAGTTTTTCATTTCATCATTCAAACCTACAACTAGCATACATCACACAAGCATGGATATTGAAATTTAAAACTTGTGCTATGCAAGCAAATATATGAAATGCACATTCAAATGCATCATACAAGTTTGTGAGCTTACTCCCCCTACTTGTGTGCATTTTTTATTGATCCCCTAACAATATCATTTTATTTGTTTTTGTTTGCTTTTTTGTTTGCTCCTCATATCTTACTATCTTTGTGAATTTCTCTCCCCCTTTGTCAATAATTAGCATAAAGGGAGGGCTCAAATTTTAGATAGGTTGGGGTGAAACCATGTGAAATGAGGATCATTTTCTCAATTTGGTTCAATCTAGATTACTTGCAAAAGATATTTAACTCGGTTTGATCCAAGGACAAGCTTCTTCACACCTCTAAATAAGGGTTATCTTGTACCATGTTGAGTTAAACACTTATAGCTTATTTTCTAGATCAAACACTAGGTTTACAAGCCCACAAATATGTCATATGCTACCACTAGATCACTTCAAACATACAAGCAATAGTGGTACCATACAAGCATCAAATTCATTTGATTTTCATGAGTGAGCCTAGGACATAATAGGAATGACTAGATGCACTAAACAAGTCCTTAGCAATGGATGGATGACATGTCAATCAACTTTACCTTGCTTTGCTCGAAGGAGAGGCATGTCATATAATGGGGGTGCATCAACACATATTGGAGAAGTCAAATATGTTCAATTCATTCCTTAGCTTGCAAAACCTCTTCTCATCAAGTGACTTGGTGAAGATATCGGCAAGTTGATCTTTGGTGCCCACACTCTCAATGCAAATGTCCCCTTTTTGTTGGTGATCTCTTATGAAATGATGGCGGACATCTATATGCTTTGTTCTTGAATGTTGAACCGGGTTGTTTGTGAGCTTTACGGCACTTTCTTGAACTTGATTCCAAAGTCATTCAAAGTAGCATTCGTCCAAAGTAATTGAGCACAACAACTATCGACCGAAATATACTCCACTTTGGTGGTTGAAAGTGCTACACAATTTTGCTTCTTTGATGACCAAGACACAAGTGATCTTCCTTATAGTTGACATGTGCCCGATGTGCTCTTTCTCTCAACCTTGCATCCCACATAATCGAAGTCCGAATATCCAATCAACTCAAATCTTGCTCCTTTGAGATACCATAATCCAACATTTTGTGTATGCTTCAAGTACCTCAATATTCTCTTTGTTGCCTTCAAATGACTTTCTCTTGGTGAGGCTTGAAATCTAGCACACATGAATACACTAAACATCACATCCGGCCTTGATGCGGTCACATAGAGTAGGCTTCCAATCATAGACCGATACATCTTTTGATCCACCATGTTGCCACTGGCATCACTATCCAAGCTTCCACTTGTCCCCATTGGTGTACTAATAGCTTTAGCATCATCCATTCCAACTTCTTAAGCATGTCCTTGATATACTTGCCTTGACTCACAAATGTGCCATTCTTCATTTGCTTGATTTGAAGACCAATGAAGTAACTAAGCTCTCCAATCATGGACATCTCAAACTCACTTGCCATCATCTTGCCAAACTCCTCACAAAAATCTTGATTTGTTGACCCAAATATGATATCATCAACATAGATTTGCATTACAAACAACTCATTTCCAAGTTTCTTGGTGAAGAGAGTGGTGTCAACCTTTCCCATCTTGAATCTCATAGAGAGTAGGAAATCTCTCAATCTCTCATACCATGCTCTAGGTGCTTGTTTTAATCCATACAAAGCCTTTCTCAACTTGTAAACATGGTTGGGTTTGTTTTCATCTTCAAAACCGGGAGGTTGCTCAACATACACAAGCTCATTGATGTACCCATTGAGAAATGCACTCTTCACATCCATTTGGTACAACTTGATGTTGTGGGCACAAGCATAGGCTAACAAGATCCTAATTGCTTCCAATCTTGCAACTGGGGCATATGTTTCTACAAAGTCAAGACCTTCAACTTGAGTGTATCCTTGAGCCACTAATCTTGCTTTGTTCCTTATTACTATCCCATCTTGATCTTGCTTGTTCCGAAAGACCCACTTGGTTCCTATCACATTATGATCCTTAGGCCTCTCAACTAACTTCCATACTTGATTTCTTGAGAAGTTGTTTAGTTCTTCATGCATAGCATTGACCCAATCAACATCCTTCAAAGCTTTATCTATCTTCTTAGGTTCAATGGATGATACAAATGAGAAATGTTCACAAAATGAAGCCAATGTTGATCTAGTTTGCACACCTCTTGAAATATCACCAATGATAGTGTCCAATGGATGATCTCTTGCAACATTGGTTAGTTGAAGCACTTGCACTTGATTGCTTGCATTTGGTTGATCACTTGGTTGAGATGATGAACTAGCCACTTGTTGTTGATCTTGCACTTTGTCATGACTAGTACTTGCTTGAACTTGATCATGAGAACCACTAGCTTGCATATTTGAGTTAGAGAGCACTTGATTCTTGTCATCTTCAACATCAATCACCTCTCTAGGCCTTATATCACCAATGTCTATATTCTTCATTGCATTGACCAATTGAGTGCCTCTTACATCATATAGATTCTCATCTTCCTCTTGGGAACCATTTGTTTCATCAAATTCCACATCATGAACCTCCTCAAGAGTACCACTAGCCCAATTCCAAACTCTATATGCCTTGCTAGTAGTGGAGTAACCAAGTAAGAAGCCTTCATCACATTTCTTTTCAAAATTGCTCAATCTAGTGCCTTTCTTCAATATGTAGCATTTACAACCAAAAACATGAAAGTATGCTATGTTGGGCTTTCTTCCATTCAATAGCTCATAAGGTGTCTTCTTCATCATGGGGTGACAATAGAGTCGGTTGCTATAATAGCAAGTCGTGTTGATTGCTTTGGCCCAAAATGAATGACTCACATTGTACTCACTCAACATTGATCTTGCCATGTTGATCAAAGTTCTATTCTTTCTTTCAAATAGGCCATTTGATTATGGCGTGTACTTGGCCGAGAATTGATGTCTAATTCCAAATTCATCACATAACTCATCAATTCTTGTGTTCTTGAACTCACTTCCATTGTCACTTCTCACTTTCTTGATGGTTGTTTCAATCTCATTGTGAATGCCCTTGACAAATGATTTGAATGTTGCAAACACATCACTCTTATCCACTAGAAAGAATACCCATGTGTATCTAGTGATCATCCACAATCACAAATCCATATTTGTTTCCACCAATGCTAGTGTATGTGGTTGGTCCAAACAAGTCCGTGTGCATCAACTCAAATGCCATAGATGTGCTCATCATGCTCTTCTTAGGATGTGGTTACCAACTTGCTTTTCGTCTTGACATGCACTACATAGCTTATCTTTTTCAAATGTGACATCTTTCAAGCCTCTAACTAAATCATGCTTGATCAACTTATTCAATTATTTCATTCCAACATGACCAAGCCTTCTATGGCATAACTAACCCATGCTAGACTTAGTGATCAAACATGTTGTCAATTGAGCTTCTCTAGCATTGAAATCAACCAAGTATAGATTCTCATATCTAAATCCTTTGAAAATCAAGTTAGAGCCATCTACACTTATGATCTCTACATTATCCACACCAAATATGCACTTGAAACCAAGATCACACAATTGAGCTACCGATAATAGACTGAAGTTCAAACTCTCTACTAGTAACACATTGGAGATGCTCAAGTCATTGGATATTGCAATCTTACCAAGCCCTTTGACCTTGCCTTTACCATTGTCACCAAATGTGATACTATCAATCCCATTACTCTTGTTTTCATTGATTGAATTGAATATTCTTGGATCACTGGTCATGTGCACCCACTATCAAGCACCCAATGCCTTCCTCCAGCTTTATAATTGTCCTATAAAAGAAGATCAATTTCTTTTAGGTACCCAAACTTGCTTGGGTCCTTGTAGGTTAGTTACCAAGGTCTTTGGTACCCACATGGCCTTCTTCTTTGGGCCCACAATTGGTGTATCAATGAACTTAGCCTTCACACCATTGGCACCCTTAACAAACATGTAACAATAATCAAATTTAATTGAGGATACATTAGGTAGCTTGTTCTTGTTAATCTTGCAATATTGCTCTATATGCCCAACTTGCTTGCATCTATTGCAAAACTGACCATTGCCCTTCACAAATCTAACTTTGGGAGTGACAAAGGTCGCCTTGCCTTTCTTGGGGGTATAGCCTAATCCCTCTTTGTTGAGAGAAAATCTTTGGCTACCCAAGCACTTTAGCAAGCGGGCATCTCCACCATAGGCATTGCCTAAGGCATGAGTGAGCTCATTCACCTCCTTCTTGAGGGTCTCATTTTCCACCATTAGTGAGGCATCACAAGTGAGACCATCACTCAAAGGTGAAGTAGAAGTAGTAGTGCTACAAGAAGTGTTAGTGGGAGCAACTACAACAGGTTTATAAAAAGATTCATCAATAATATCACATGTTAGTCCCACATCACAAGACATAATCACTTGCACCTTCTTGGCTTCCTCTGTTTTGACTTGCTCGATGAGAGAGGAGTGAGCCTTTTCAAGCTTAGAGTGAGCTTTGCCAAGCTTCCCATGGGCTTCCATTAGCCTCTCATGAGTGGCCTTAAGCTCATCAAATGATTGCTCAAGAAATTTGACTTTCTTGCATAATTCTTTGAACTCCTTTCTCTTCATTTCAACGCAAGTGTGCACTTGCTCACACATGTCCAAGAGCTCCTCCTTGGTGTACTCCTCCTCCTCCTCCTCATCATCATCATCACTCCTACAAGCATCACTTTCACATTCATCATCATCACTCACATCATATTTTACCTTGGTAGGCTTTGCCATGAGGCATGTCAATGGAGTGTCAAAGATGGAGGGCTTGTTGTTGATGGCGATGCTTGCTAGTGCTTTCTTGATAGATTTCTTATCATCACACTAGAGCTATCACTATCCAAAGAGCCATCACTATCCCATGTGACCACATAGCCTCCACCTTTCTTCTTCTTTTGGAAGGTCATTCTCTTCTCCTTCTTCTTCTTTTCTTTCTTGTCCTTCTTGTGCTTCTTCTTTTCATCCTCATCATTGTCACTATTCTAGGGACAATTCGCTACAACGTGATTGGGGCTCTTGCAATTGTAGCACATTTTCATATATTTTTTGCTTTTGGTGTGATCTCTTCTCTTTCTTGCACCATAGCCCTTCTTCTTCATGAATTTTCCCATCTTGCGTACAAAGAGGGCCATGGCTTCATCATCAATATCACTAAGATCATCATCATCACTTGATTCTTTCTTGGACTTTCCCTTGTTCTTGGATGATGATGAGCTAGCCTTGAATGCTATACTCTTCTTCTTCTTGTCTTCTTCTTCCTTCTTGTCATCCTTATCATCCCCTTCCTTTTCACATGGTATGTCTCTTATGTCATGACATCACCTAGTACTTGGTTAGGGGTAATCTCCTTCAATCCTCCTCTTATGATAAGCAATCTCAATATCTCAAATCTTAGAGGTAGGCACATTAAGAACCGATGAGAGACATCATCATCCTTGATCTTCTCTCCCAAAGCCTTCAAGTCATTGACAATTACTTGCAACCAATGGAACATCTCCGGAATGCTCTCGTCATCCTTCATCTTGAAGCTTGTCAACTTATCCTTGAGGATGTACAACTTAGCACTCTTCACCGCCATTGTGCCCTCATATGTTTCCTCTAATATCCTCCACACCTCATTAGCTCTTTCATAATCCTTGATTTGCTCAAACACCTTGGAATCAATGGCATTGTATATGGTGTTGAGAGCCATTATATTGCATTGCTTGTTGGTCTTGTCTTGGTTGGTGGGATTGTTGGGATCAATGATAGCATAATCATTCTTGGTCACCTCCCATACTTGATCATTGATTGAACCAAGATACATCCTCATCTTTCTCTTCCAATAATCATAGCATGTGCCATCAAAGAACGGTGGTTTGCCCCCCACATGGTTGAACACAACTTGAGCCATAACTTGACATCGAGGTTGTTAAGCCTTTAATCAAATGGTGACCACGACTCTGATACCACTTGAAAGGTCCTAATATGGCTAGAGGGGGGGGGTGAATAGCCTATTTAAAAATCTACAAATCAACTAGAGCAATTTGATTAGTATAACAAATAGCGAAATGCAAACATGCTCTGGCTCTACAAGGGTTGCAAAGCCACCTATCCAACAATTCTAGTTGCTAAGATCTCTAGAAACACAATTTGTTATGTCACTACTCACTAACAGCTCTCACACTTGCTACACTAAAGAGCTCCACTAGATGAACTTAAAACAACAAAGCAAGCTCTCAATTCTAATTACACTAAAGAGCTTGCGACAACTAGTTTACAAGAATATCAATGAGTGAGTAGGGTGATTATACCGACATGTAGAGGAGTTAACCAATCACAAGAGGAACACTAAATCAATCACTAGGAGAATACCAAAGGGCAAGGGACAACCAATTTTTCTCCCGAGGTTCACGTGCTTGCCAGCACGCTAGTCCCTGTTGTGTCAGCCAACACTTGGTGGTTTGGCAGCTAAGAGGTGTTGCACGAACCTCATCCACACAATAGGACACCACAAGAACCTACCCACAAGTGAGGTAACTCAATGACACTAGCAATCCACAGAGTTACCTTTCGGCGCTCCACCGGGGAAGGCACAAGACCCCTCACAATCACCACGATTAGAGCCAGACATAATCACCAACATCCGCTCAACGATCCTCACTGCTCCAAGCCATCTAAGTGGCGGCAACCACCAAGAGAAACAAGTGAATCCCATAGCAAAACACGAATATAAAGTGCCTCTAGATGCAATCACTCAAGCAATCCACTTGGATTCTCTCCTAATCTCACAATGATGATGGATCAATGTCAATGCAATATGGCCAAGAGAGTGAGCTTGAGCCAGCCATGGGGCTTAAATAGAAGCCCCATGAAATAGAGCCATTGGCTCCTCAGTCCACTAAAAAATGGGATGACTAGACGTGTAGGTTAGATCGACCAGAAGCTGGACACCAGCGTCTGGTCGTGCGATGTGTGCCACATGTCCCCTGCTTCAAATGTTGACCGCCTGATCTCAATGGTCATTAGTACATTTAAGTTGTGACCGGACGCGCTGCTTCGAAGTGATCGGACGCAGAACCCCAGTGTCTGATCATTTCCAGTAAGCATCCATTCGTGAAAACCCACGACCAGACGCGTCCGGTCATACTAGACCAGACTCACCCAATGTCTGATCACTCGGTGTCTCCTCTGTGCGCTACCACATCAGCAGGACTAGACGCACCCCGTCAGCATCCAGTCACTAAGTGACCCAACATTCGGTCAAAGACCGATGCTAGCGTCTTCATGCTTCCACTGACTGAACGTGTCGGTCCTACAGAGACTAGCGTCTAGTCACTTACAGTGACTTCCGTCTTTTCTATATAGAGTGCCGGTGGCACCGTTGGACTGTCCACACTCCGCCGATGAAGTTTCTAACCCTTACTCAAATGTACCAACCACCAAGTGTATCACCTTGTGCACATGTGTTAGCATATTTTCACAAACATTTTGAAGGGTGTTAGCACTTCACTAGATCCTAAATGCATATGCAATGAGTTAGAGCATCTAGTGGCACTTTGATAACCGCATTTTGATATGAGTTTCACCCCTCTTAATAGTACGGCTATCGATCCTAAATATGATCACATCGCTAAGTGTCTCGATCACTAAAACAAAATGGCTCCTACTATTTATACCTTTGCCTTGAGCCTTTTGTTTTTCTCTTTCTTTTTTTCCAAGTTCAAGCATTTGATCATCACCATGCCATCACTATCATCATGATCTTCACCATTGCTTCATTACTTGGAGTAGTGCTACCTATCTCATAATCACTTTGATAAACTAGGTTAGCACTTAGGGTTTCATCAATTAACCAAAACCCAACTAGAGCTTTCAGGGGCGTACACCAGGGATGCAGGTGAAGTGTTGATTGCTGTCCTCACTATCATAGAAGAAGCTAGCCATAGTTTGGGGCAGATTCTTAGGTTGGAGTCCGAGATGAAGTTTCTCCAAGAGCGATAGACACATTTGCATCAGAACAAGAAGTGGGTGGGGAGGCAGCGGAGGATCTAAAAAATGACATCCTCTATGAGGCAGGCCAGTGCATTCCTCTTGTTGGGTGCCTCCTCCATTTCATCAATGTGTAGTATGATGAGAGCTTCCTTAGTAATGAGATCACTAAAGAGGAAAAAAATCCAACATAGATCTATCCGTGAAGTCCACAACTCATACTAAAGTGCAACTTTAACAACCATTAACAATTTTCATGGTATGACCTCATGTAAATTTAGAGTAGCACCACATAGATATACATAACTCAAACTAGAGTAGCAATTAATGGGGCTATAACCATTACAATTTTAGCAGTTAATTGAGCTTCCTCAATTCTCACAAGTATAATGTCAGTGAACAAGTGGTAGTGATCATCATTGGCATCAGAAGCAACATGTGCAGCTTAAACATTATTGGCCTCAGTGATGTGAATGATGGACATAAAGCATTGATTAGCTTTTGATGCCTTCCTCTTGTTTAGAACTAAATGGATAACTTGGTTGTCAAACATATGAGCTGCATCCTAGTACATCCAACAACCATGTTGATGCTGTAACACCCTAGGTGTTTGGCTTCTACAAAAGTGCATTTCATTTCTTAAACTTATGCATCATCCATGTCACCATACCATTGTCACTGAAACATACATATGCAACATTTGCAAATTCTGATTGTTTCATACTTGATTTGCTTAAGAATGGTAGTAGTGCAACATGTTAATGCAACATGAGTTTCTCATACCTTGAAACATGGCAACATGGTAGTAATGTGACAAGTATAAAATAACAACAAAGTCATGAAACATGTGAAACATTGAATTGCAACATTTGGGTGAATTGCTTGTTTTGTGCTTCATCACATGTGATCATTAGAAATTGGTATTGCATTTGTGTAAAGTGGTTGATTATGGTCTAATACACCTTAACTAAACTTAGGGTAATTGTTGGAACATTGTTCATGTAGATCAAAATGACAAAAGTGCCCTCAAGTGGAGGTTTGACTTGAAATGACCCCTAGAGTGTCACTGTTTGACTGATTCAAAAGACCAACTTAGAGACTTTGCATGGCTGTGCACTCTTTACCAAAGTTGTAGCTAATTTATCTAGGAACAAAAGTTGTTTTATGATCAACTCATGAAAATGTGTGGAACATGTTCAAACAAGGGCCACAAGTCATTTTTCCCTACTGAGTCTCACTGAAAAAATTTGTCTAAGTCATTGATGCCATTTTAGTTTGATTGAGCCACCTTTGGCTTGAACAACTCAGGATACAGGGTGAATTAGCTATAGATTTCTAAAACAAAGTTGTAGCCCTACTATAGCTCTGCAACTTTTGTATACATTACTTTCACTAAATTGTCATGGTTTAAGAGATCCATCACGGTTAAGTTTGTCTGTCAGTCATTGTCTTTGAACACTGAAACAAAAAATTCAGAAAACAAGCAGAGCCCACCGTGGCTGACCGGCGCAGGAGCTGCTCGCTGTGTGGTGCTCATGCTCTATCGACACCACCATGTCGCGTGTCCGTGCTCCAGAAGAAGGCAAGCGCCTGCCCGACGCACTCGCCTGCTCCATTTGCTTCTCCTTCACCTTCACCGCGCGCAGCGCCGAGCCACAGCCGCCCTCCATTTCCGCCCGAGCATCGCCATCACCATGCGCGCTCCCCACTACAAAAACGCGCCGGCCATCTTGCTCCTAGCCTCGCCGTGATCCCCTCTACCACCTCCACCGTTCCGTCGAGTCAATTGAGTCTTAGTAAGCATGAATTCGTCATTTCTTCCACCGCTGCCATGGCTGACCTCGCCGGAGTTGGCGTTCCACGTGGCCAACTGCCACCACAGCCTTTTCCATCCCTTCTCTCCCTTGTGCTAGCTGCTGCGTGTGCTACTGGTGCTCGGAGAGCAAGCCATTAGGGCCATAGCGCCGTCGACTCGCCGGAGCCGGCCATGCTGTGGCCATGCACTGCCATGGCCGTCGCCATTGCTTTTAGCTGCGACTATCGCTTCAATAGATGGTTCCAATAGATGCACAAGGGTGAGGTGAACGCTGTAGCACCGCTGGCCTCGCTAGAGGAGTCACCGGCGACGAGCTACGCCATCGTCTTCCTCCGTTCCCCTGTCTGTCTCTCTGTCGTGTGGGGTCCCGTCGTCAGTCGCTGAGTCAAGGCGGGAGCCAGCATGGGCTGCGCCGCATTTTGGGCCACGCCAACGCATGTGTCATGGGCCACCGAATCTGTTCGGGCCGGCGCAGCTAGTAGAGTTAGGGTTTCAAATCCATTTCTGTTTTATTCTTTTCACCGATTTGTATATAGATTCAAAAATATGTATCTCCTAGTTGGTAGCTTCAAATGATGTGGTTCCAATTTTGCTGAGTTCATGATAATGTCTAGTTTATATTAAAAATATGAGTTATGCCATGTTCTATTATGAAAATGGGAGTTTCTATTTATCTCTTTTAATCATGCAAGAAATAGGGGTAATTATATCTTTTTCTATGTAGCTCCAAATGGCATGAAATTTTTATGGTGTATTGCTCATATCATGAATAGCTTGTAGTTAAATTTTTATATATTTTGGACACTATATGTAGGAGATAGAAAATTCTCTTGTTTGCATGGATGGATCTTGTGTGAATTTTCATAATTTTTCTATAGATTCAGTAAGGGTAAAATTTGGTGAGTGTTATTCTTATGCTAGAATGATACTAGGAAAAATAAGAAATCTATTGCTTGACACTTTTCAATAGGGTTTCCTAATTATGCTCAAAATAGGCATGCCACCTGTTATTTTGGATACAGCAAGTTCTGCTAGCCCAATGGCTTTGAAATTTTTATGGTAGTCTATGTGAAGCATGAGATAGCTATTGAAATTTTTGTAGATTTTTCTGAATAGTTTTACCATATATTGCTTTAATCACCTAATTAACTAAATAAATTTGAAAAGGATATTAAATAATTTATTTAGAAGTTGGCACTATACTTTCTAATGTTTCTCTAGTATGCAAAACATGTTGGTAAACTTGGTTTGGTCCAATTATACTTTTGCATCATCATTAAATAATTAAGTTAGTAACCCTGTCATTCTGGATAGATTCTAGGTTTACTAAAATTTGATTGGTTAACGTAAGAATCATGCTTTGATGTTTACAAATGATTTGTAGAGAATTTCATAAGCTTTCCAGAATGTCCTCTTGCAGGTCATTTGAATTTGTAGAACTCTAGTTATGATTGAATTAAGGAACTACTCGTTGCATGTAAAACCTTAACTTTGATTTAAGTATGCCTTTACTATTTCTAAGTTATGGAAATGTTCCTAGGTGTTAGGCCTTTAACTGAAGATGAGCACCTTTATCTTAGGTTATGCAAGTTAGGTAAGTAGATCTCGTTCTTCAAGTTAAGTAGATACATGTTTTAAAGTGATTTGAATAGAGCTATCCTAAATCGGTAAATGAGTGTCTAGTGATGTTTTCGTTAAACATTTACTGTGGTTCATTCATCATGAGCATCATGTCATTCCTTATGCATCCATGATATTTATCTTGTGCATCGGCATGCAATAGGTGTATCGGAGGGTGTGACACTGCTAGAATTCGAGGAACCGAGCGAGCAGCAGCAGCCGACACCAAAGGTTCAGGAGGTGCAGCCTTCAGGAGAAGTGCCAGACAAGGTCACCGTTGAGTGCCCGGATCACCGCCCATGCAACTTTGTGAAAGGCAAGCCCTGGAGCATATTAAGCCTCCTAATTTCTGAAATGCAGTTAAAGTATTATTGTTACATATATATTGTTGCATTAAGTTTAGGTGTTGGATGCAAACACTTGCTGCATTGGTTATCCAATCCTTGTCCAGATATTGATACCCTAAATCCTATGTAGCTCAGGCTCATATAGTGCTTAGCCCTGCTTTAACACAGTAGAAGTCAGGTGATTTCCTGTCACCTACGAGATATAGGAAGATACATATGGCATGGTGGCTATATTTGCTATCATGGAAAAGAACCAGTCTTAATTTGAAATGAAGACCGGACGGAGGCTTGCTGGTTTGCAGTGACTCCGTCTGTGTCGATTAAGGACTAAATCTTGGAGCCTTTCCAGTTCATGTTGAACGCATGCCTCTCTCTTAGTTGGCCGTGTCCAATGACTGACCGCAAAGCCGAGTAGCTCACCTTAGGCCAGGAGTCGATAAGTATAAAGTGCACCTTAGAAGGGAGCCGTAGGCGTGAGTCCAAGGGTAGGTGATTTAAAAGTCCTGATCGTCCTGGCAGAAGGGTAATCCCTGAGAGTGCTGGCGCTGATCGAACCCATGAATTTGGTTCCTGAGATGTTCCAAAGGTGACCCACGGCTACCCTTGCTAAGTATGCCAGGGTGAGAGTTAGGAATACCCCCTCAACTGAGTTGTAATTTGATTTGAGTCGCCGTCTCTCCCGGTTAGTGAGAACTTGACGGGCTTATCTCCAAAGTAGATACACTAAATAACTTAATGGTTCGGAAATGATGATATGATGATGACAGCCTTATTATACCTGCTATGGTTAATATTGTTTGCTCCTAATAAGTGAGTGCTCTAGTATAGGTGCTAATCTAGTGGACAGGTAAATGATGATAAGCTTGATGCTAAGTTTAAATTGGTTACTATAATCATAAGCTCTTTTATGCAACTGTGTCAAGCTAGTCCACCTCATAAGCCTTGCATGACCCTTGGTGTCTTTTATTTCTGGTTTTGATGGGTAAGTCTAGTTGAGTACCTTCTCGTACTCAGGGTTTATCTCCCACCTGTTGCAGATGACCAGTTCTTCTTTGGTTGCTGCAAGTATTGCCTTCTCCCGGCTAGGGATGAAGACTAGACCATTGGGCATGGTCTCTACTAGTTCTCATACCTGATGATGCTTTTGTGGGACATGACTCAGACTTGGCAATGTATTTGAAACTATGAAGTTATGTATTAAACTATGTTGCTTCCGCAAATTCGAACTTGGTTTGTAATATTTATTTGAACTCTGATGGATGTAATCCGAATGCTACTTGTAAAATGTTGTAACGGATGATGTGCTGTGTTGAATCACTACGGTCTTGGTTTGTATGTCGAGAGTTGGTTGAAATCCTTCATGATTTCCAGATTACCGGGATTATGGGAGCTTAAGTACAGGAATTTGATTGCTTCGGTGATTGTTTTTGTACTTATGTTCTTATGATTTGGTCGGTTCTGTTACAGCTAGCATCAGAGCAAGATTTGACACTAAACATGTCATTTGTGTATTTAAAACAAAAATATTTGTGAAAATCATAAATTAAATACTAAGTATTGCCAGTGGTCATATCCCTTATGCCCAAATAAGGACTCTTAGGTGGCTTTTTAAAGTACTAACTTGGGGGTTCCTACTTGTTTCTATTTCGTCATCCATATGGCGTGCTATTGTATGGATGCCATCCGCTTAGGTGGTAATGTATGGATCAAAATACCTCTACGCTCTGGTAAGTGGGAGTTGTGAGAGCATGACCGTCCAACCGTCGGTCTAGGGGAGAGTAGTTGTGGTTGCTCGCATACTTACATGTTCAATCATGTATCTATGAGAGTACTTAAATGCGGGTATCTCTGACGGGTAGCTGTGATACTAGAGTATATGCATCAGGGGATGCATGTATAAAAGTATTTAGTTTACATGCCTTTTTGGGAAATTATTGGGCTGAAATGAAATTTTCTGCAGGTACACTAACAACGTATTGTTGTAGATCGACTAGCTACCGTATACGAGAGAACGTATGTATGCCACCGTATATTTCGTTAGCCTTTAAATTTTTTTAGGTTTGTGAGGACGTACGGATCGTGCATGCATCATGTTCAAGCATACATGGCATTTCTTGCATTACTCCCTCCTTTAAAATATGATTGTCCCGACTAATTAAATTTTGTATCCCTTAAATGATTCTCCCCTTACATTGCAACTTTTTGCTATAGATGGCATGCACGAAACTCATTGCTCGCAAGTCCGCTGGAGGCAGGGCGCCTCATCACCATTTAGCTCCTCGTGAGCCCTGTTTGGAGCCTACTGAGGCAGAAAGGCTGAGGGTAGAGCTGGCACAGATGACTGCTAAGAGGAATGAGGCTCAGCAGCATTTGGAGCAAGTAACACAGGAACGGGACCAAGAGACCCTGGAGGTTCAGAGGTTGATAGTTGCTCACCGCAACTGTGAACGTATGTTGATTCACATGATGAACCAACGGAATGAAGCCTGGCATGAAGAGAATGTGTTGAGAGCGCGACAGGTGGAGCTAGAGTAGCAGTTGGCAGTTGCTGAAGAGTACAATGACCATCTCCATGAGGAGGTTCACCTGTTACACAATTAGCTACACCCTCTCCTACCACCTAATGATGAGGATGAGCTAGGCTCTAGTGTCATCATGGCTGAAGGTGATGATGACATGGAGGTCAATGGACCTGAGGACGTTCCACCTAAAGAGGAGGAAGATGAGGAGTTAGAGCCTGCTAGTGATGAAGATGGAGGAGAGATCTTCGACACTGACTCCGAGGACGATGCGTAGTTTAGCTTCCTACTTAGCTACTACGCTAGAGCTAGTCTTTTGTTGATCCTCATGCATGAACGAGTAGCTTTGTAATGAGTTAATCGTTGGGATGTAATATCAAAACCTATGTTACCCTTGATGTAAGTTTGGAACCGCTATGGCTTGGATGTAACCTATCAAACGTGTTATGCTCCACGTATGTGAGCCTTTGTTAAATTCCGTCTTTGCGGTCTATAGATCTCGTTGTTGGTTAAGTTCATCGCATTTATGTGTCAATTGATGCGCTTGATGAGTTGGGTGATTGTGATGAATGATTGTGCCTCTGTTGATTATATAAATGCATGCTCTCCAATGGACTCAGTTTGGCATAATTATACAATTCATCTACAAAAATTTCCACATCGTCGGTGCTCATTGGCTATACATTTTGCAGATGGCTTATAACCTTCGTCGCGGTCGTAGCATGGGAGATGAGGAACAACCACCTCCTCCACCGCCCACACCAGCTGAGCTAATGCAGATAGTTGTTGAAAGTCAGCGCATGCTAGCTGAGGCTATGCGCCATATGGCTAATCGTGATGATCGACATGTCCGCCAGGGACCCGAGCCGAACCAGTACAACAGCTTTAAGGACTTCATGGACACAAAGCCTCCTATCTTTTGTGAGGCAGAAGAACCATTACAAGCTGATGAATGGTTGAGCATGATAGAGCAAAGGTTTGGATTGCTCTGTTTGACAGAAGGTATGAAGGCCTCGTATGCAGGACACCAGCTCCAAGGCCCTGCAGGCATCTGGTGGACCCATCATAGGACCACCTTCCCTGCAAACGTCGAGATAGTTTGGGACCAGTTCTAGGCAGCTTTCAGGGGACATTTTATCCCTCCTGGTCTCATGGCCATTAAGCATACCGAGTTCATGAAGCTAACTCAAGGTAACAAGAGTCTTAATGAATACCTCCAGGCATTCAACAACCTGGCAAGGTATGCTCCCGAGTTCGTCGATACTGATGCCAAAAGAATAGCTAGTTTCAAGAGGAGCCTTTCCCCTAAACTAATGAAGTCTATGGGCAATTGCAAGTGTGTCACCTTCAATGAGTTTATCAGTGACACCCTGACTCAGGAGAATAATGATAAGATACCAAGACCCGTAAAAGAAACTTTGAGGCAGGTGCTTCTTAGTCTAAAGCACCAGTGGTATCCAAGACCTAGTATCGTCCACCCAATGCTAATGTCCGGTACCGCCCACCTCAGAAGAAAAATCAAGCTAAAACTGGTTTCTGCAAGGGGTACACAATTTCCTTGCCAAAGAATACCTCTGGGCAGGGCAGCTCCAATGTTCCGCCAGCAAATAGGCCGTGCTGGAACTGTAACTAGCCTGGTCATTAGGCAAATAAGTGTCCCTATCCTTCCAAGTAGAATGCTCAGGGAAACATCCGTTAGGGGCGTGTTCACTACACTACTATGGAGGAAATTCCTGCTGGTGAAGTGGTCACCACTGGTAAGTTCCTTGTTAATGATCACCCTGTAGTTGTGCTCTTTGATTCAGGTGCCTCGCATTCCTTTGTGAGTTCTACTTTTGCGTCTATGCATAAGATGAATATGATTACAATTGTCAAGGGTGGTTATTGTATTAGTGCTGCTGGAAATAATATCCTGACTAACCAAGTAGTTAAAGATGTAAAGATTGAGATTGGGGATCGAGAGTTCCTTACGGATCTTGTAGTTCTACCGGGGGTAGGAATCGATGTAATCCTAGGAATGAAGTGGATGAGCGGGAATGGAGTGTTGATCGATACATCAACCCGTGTGGTAATGTTGAGAGATCCTGTGGATAAAAAGGGTTTTCTAGTGCAGTTACCTCGTGATATCTCTATCCACAATACAGCCAATGCTACCCTAGCCAAAGCCATTGAAGATATACTGGTTGTTTGTGAGTTTCTAGATGTCTTCCTGGATGACTTGCTTGGATTACCTCCGGACCGTGATGTAGAATTCAAGATAGAACTCATTCTGGGTATGGCTCCTATTTCTCAAAGGCCCTATAGAATGCTGCCCAATGAGTTGGCTGAGCTGAAGAGTCAGTTGAATGAGCTATTAAAGAAAGGTTTGATTTGGCCTAGTTCTTCTCCTTGGGGTTGTTCGGCTATCTTTGTGAAGAAGGACGAGTCTCTGTGCATGTGCATGGATTATCGCCCCCTTAATGCTGTTACCATCAAGAACAAATACCCTCTTCCTCACATCGATATTCTGTTTGATCAGCTCTCCAAAGCTAAGGTATTCTCCAAGATCAATTTGAGGTCTGGCTACCATCAGATCAAAATCCGTCCTGAAGATATACCTAAGACAGCTTTCTCTACTCGATATGGCTTGTTCAAATACCTTGTCATGTCCTTTGGGTTGACAAATGCTCCAGCACACTTTATGTACCTGATGAATTCAGTATTCATGCCGGAACTGGACAAATTCGTCATCGTGTTCATTGATGATATCCTTGTATATTCTTAGAATGAAGAAGAGCATGCTGAACATCTGAGAATTGTTTTAACTCGGTTACATGACAACCAGCTTTATGCTAAGTTCAGCAAGTGCGAATTCTGGTTGAACAAGATACCTTTTCTAGGTCATGTGTTATCTGGAGATAGAATTTTGGTTCACCCTACTAAGGTGCAAGAAGTCCTAGAGTGGAAGGCACCTACTACGGTCATAGAAGTCCGAAGTTTCCTGGGTTTGGCTGGTTACTATTGTCGCTTTATCTTAGATTTCTCTAAAATCGCCAAGCCCATGACTCGACTACTTCAAAAGGATGAGAAGTTTGTGTGGAGTCCAAAGTGTGAAGAGGCTTTCCACACTTTGCGGACCTTATTAACCTCTGCTCCTGTATTGGCACAACCTAACATCGAGAAGCCTTTTGATGTCTACTATGATGCATGTGGCACCGGTTTGGGATGTGTTCTTATGCAGGAGGGCTGGGTCATTGCTTATGATTCGTGCCAGCTTCAAAAGCATGAAATCAATTATCCTACCCATGACTTAGAGCTAGCCGCGGTTGTTCATGCCCTGAAGATTTGGAGACATTACTTGCTGGGTAATGGGTGCAACATGTGAATGCAACATGAGTTTCTCATACCTTGAAACATGGCAACATGGTAGTAATGTGACAAGTATAAAATAACAACAAAGTCATGAAACATGTGAAACATTGAATTGCAACATTTGGGTGAATTGCTTGTTTTGTGCTTCATCACATGTGATCATTAGAAATTGGTATTGCATTTGTGTAAAGTGGTTGATTATGGTCTAATACACCTTAACTACACTTAGGGTAATTGTTGGAACATTGTTCATGTAGATCAAAATGACAAAAATGCCCTCAAGTGGAGGTTTGACTTGAAATGACCCCTAGAGTGTCACTATTTGACTGATTCAAAAGACCAAATTAGAGACTTTGCATGGCTGTGCACTCTTTACCAAAGTTGTAGCCAATTTATCTAGGAACAAAAGCTGTTTTATGATCAACTCACGAAAATGTGTGGAACATGTTCAAACAAGGGCCACAATTCATTTTTCCCTGCTAAGTCTCACTAAAAAATTTGTCTAAGTCATTGATGCCATTTTAGTTTGATTGAGCCACCTTTGGCTTAATACAACTCAGGATACAGAGTGAATTAGCTGTAGAATTCTAAAACAAAGTTGTAGCCCTACTATAGCTCTGCAACTTTTGTATACATTACTTTCACTAAATCGTCACGGTTTAAGAGATCCATCATGGTTAAGTTCGTCTGTCAGTCATCATCTTTGAACACTAAAACGAAAAATTCAGAAAACGGGCAGAGCCCGCCGTGGTTGACCGGCGCAGGAGCTGCTCACCGCGTGGCGCTCATGCTCTACCGACACCACCACATCGCGTGTCCGTGCTCTAGAAGAAGGCCAGCGCCTGCCCGACGCACTCGCCTACTCCATTTGCTTCTCCTTCGCCTTCACCGCGCGCAGCGCCGAGCCACAGCCGCCCTCCATTTCCGCCCAAGCATCACCATCGCCGTGCACGCTCCCCACTACAAAAACACGCTGGCCATCTTGCTCCTAGCCTTGTCGTGATCCCCTCTACCACCTCCACCGTTCCGTCAAGTCAATTGAGTCTTGGTAAGCGTGAATTTGTTGTTTCTTCCACCGCCGCCATGGCTGACCTCACCGGAGTTGGTGTTCCACGCGGCCAACTGCCACCGTAGGCTTTTCCATCCCTTCTCTCCCTTGCGCTAGCTGCTATGTGTGCTACTGGTGCTCGGAGAGCAGGCCACTAGGGCTGTAGCGCCGTCGACTCGCCGGTGCCGGCCATGCCGTGGCCATGCACCGCCATGGCCGTCGCCATTGCTTTTAGCCGTGACTATCCCTTCAATAAATGGTTCCAATAGATGCGCAAGGGTGAGGTGAACGCTGTAGCACCGCTGGCCTTGCCGGAGGAGTCACCGGCGACGAGCTACGCCGTCGTCTTCCTCCGTTCCCCTGTCTGTCTCTCTGTCACGTGGGGTCCCATCGTCAGTCGCTGAGTCATGGTGGGAGCCAGCGTGGGCTATGCCGCGTTTTGGGCTGCGCCAGCGCATGTGTCATGGGCCACCAGATCTGTTCGGGCCGGCCCAGCTAGTAGAGTTAGGGTTTCAAATCCATTTCTGTTTTATTCTTTTCACCGATTTGTATATAGATTCAAAAATGTGTATCTCCTAGTTGGTAGCTTCAAATGATGTGGTTCCAATTTTGCAGAGTTCATGATAATGTCTAGTTTATATTAAAAATATGAGTTATGCCATGTTCTGTTATGAAAATGGGAGTTTCTATTTATCTTTTTTAATCACGCAAGAAATAGGGGTAATTATATCTTTTTCTACGTAGCTCCAAATGGCATGAAATTTTTATGGTGTATTGCTCATATCATGAATAGCATGTAGTTAAATTTTTATATATTTTGGACACTGTATGTAGGAGATAGAAAATTCTCTTGTTTGCATGGATGGATATTGTGTGAATTTTCATAATTTTTCTATAGATTCAGTAAGCATAAAATTTGGTGAGTGTTGTTCTTATGCTAGAATGATACTAGGAAAAATAAGAAATCTATTGCTTGACACTTTTCAATAGGGTTTCCTAATTATGCTCAAAATAGGCATGCCACCTGTTATTTTGGATACAGCAAGTTCTGCTGGCCCAATGGCTTTGAAATTTTTATGGTAGTCTATGTGAAGCATGAGATAGCTACTGGAATTTTTGTAGATTTTTCTGAATAGTTTTACCATATATTGCTTTAATCACCTAATTAACTAAATAAATTTGAAAAGGATATTAAATATTTATTTAGAAGTTGGCACTATACTTTCTAATGTTTCTCTAGTATGCAAAACATGTTGGTAAACTTGGTTTGGTCCAATTATGCTTTTGCATCATCATTAAATAATTAAGTTAGTAACCCTGTCATTCTGGATAGATTCTAGGTTTACTGAAATTCAATTGGTTAACGTAAGAATCATGCTTTGATGTTTACAAATGATTTGTAGAGAATTTCATAAGCTTTCCAGAATGTCCACTTGCAGGTCATTTGAATTTGTAGAACTCTGGTTATGATTGAATAAGGAACTACTCGTTGCATGTAAAACCTTAACTTTGATTTAAGTATGCCTTTACTATTTCTAAGTTGTGGTAATGTTCCTAGGTGTTAGGCCTTTAACTGAAGATGAGCACCTTTATCTTAGGTTATGCAAGTTAGGTAAGTAGATATCATTCTTCAAGTTAAGTAGATACATGTTTTAAAGTGATTTGAATAGAGCTATCCTAAATCGGTAAACGAGTGTCCAGTGATGTTTTCGTTAAACATTTACTGTGGTTCATTCATCATGAGCATCATGTCATTCCTTATGCATCCATGATATTTATCTTGTGCATCGGCATGCAATAGGTGTACCGGAGGGTGTGACACTGCTAGAATTTGAGGAACCGAGTGAGCATCAGCAGCCGACATCAGAGGTTCAGGAGGTGCAGCCTTCAGGAGAAGTGCCAGATGAGGTCACCGTTGAGTGCCCAGATCATCGCCTGTGCAACTTTGTGAAAGGCAAGCCCCGGAGCATATTAAGCCTCCTAATTTCTGAAATGCAGTTAAAGTATTTTTGTTACATATATATTGTTGCATTAAGTTTAGGTATTGGATGCAAACACTTGCTGCATTGGTTATCCAATCCTTGTCCAGATATTGATACCCTGAATCCTATGTAGCTCAGGCTCATGTAGTGCTTAGCCCTGCTTTAACACGGTAGAAGTCAGGTGATTTCCTGTCACCTGCGAGATATAGGAAGATACATATGGCATGGTTGGCTATATTTGGTATTGTGGAAAAGAACCAGTCTTAATTTGAAATGAAGACCGGACAAAGGCTTGTCGGTTTGTAGTGACTCCGTCTATGTCAATTAAGGACTGACTCTTGGAGCCTTTCCTGTTCATGTTGAACACATGCCTCTCTCTTAGTTGGCCATGTTCAATGACCAACCACGAAGCCGAGTAGCTCACCTCAGGCCAGGAGTCAATAAGTATAAAGTGCGCCTCGGAAGGGAGCCATAGGCATGAGTCCAAGGGCAGGTGATTTAAAAGTCCTGATCGTCCTGGCAGAAGGGTAATCCCTGAGAGTGCTGGCGCTGATCAAACCTGCGAATTTGGTTCCTGAGATGTTCCAAAGGTGACCCACGGCTACCCTTGCTAAGTATGCTAGGGTGAGAGTTAGGAATACCCCCTCAGCTGAGTTGTAATTTGATTCGAGTCGCCGTCTCTCCCGGTTAGTGAGAACTTGACGGGCTTATCTCCAAAGTAGATACACTAAATAACCTAATGGTTCGGAAATGATGATATGATAATGACAGCCTTATTATACCTACTATGGTTAATATTGTTTGCTCCTAATAAGTGAGTGCTCTAGTACAGGTGCTAATCTAGTGGACAGGTAAATGGTGATAAGCTTGATGCTAAGTTTAAATTGGTTACTATAATCATAAGCTCTTTTATGCAACTGTGTCAAGCTAGCCCACCTCATAAGCCTTGCATGACCCTTGGTGTCTTTTATTTCTAGTTTTGACGGGTAAGTCTAGCTGAGTACCTTCTCGTACTCAGGGTTTATCTCCCACCTGTTGCAGATGACCAGTTCTTCTTTGGTTGCTGCAAGTATTGCCTTCTCTCGGCTAGGGATGAAGACTAGACCATTGGGCACGGTCTCTACTAGTTCTCATACCTGATTATGCTTTTGTGGGACATGACTCAGACTTGGCAATGTATTTGAAACTATGAAGTTATGTATTAAACTATGTTGCTTCCGCAAATTCGAACTTGGTTTGTAATATTTATTTGAACTCTGATGGATGTAATCCAAATGCTACTTGTGAAATGTTGTAATGGATGATGTGTTGTGTTGAATCACTATGGTCTTGGTTTGTTTGTCGAGAGTTGGTTGAAATCCTTCGTGATTTATGGACTACTGGGATTATGGGAGCTTAAGTACAGGAATTTGATCGCTTCGGTGATTGTTTTTGTACTTACATTCTTATGATTTGGTCGGTTCTGTTACAGTGGCACAGAAATGTCGCCTCAGGTATGTTACAAGTTCAAAATACCATAAGGACTCACTAGTGGCACTGGAGCATACAAAATAGAAATGTCGAATCAAGGAAGCCTCTGGACAAAAAAAATAGTTTAAGGCAAAAGCAAAGGGCATGTATGTTTGGCTAGATAGATAGGTATAATCAAGCAAGCACTTGACAATTAATAGGCCTAGTTACATAGGCATTTACAGTAAGAACACTGAACATATGCAGAAAACCAAGACACCAGCAAAAAAACAACCAGTGCCACCTCCTTGTTCTTTTCATCAGCATTGGCCTAACCAGATCTCCAATGCTACAATGTTTCTTGTATACCTCATGTTCAAGCTAGGACCAAAATAGTGAAGCGAATAGGAAAAGACAAGAAAGGAGACCTGCGGATTAGATCTATCGCCTCTGCCATGGCACACGACGAACATGGATGCCAATGCTGCCACGCTCTACCAGGAAGACCCACCGCCTAGCCTCCAAAGGGACGCCTGAGCCCCCACAATAGCACACCGGGTATCCTCTGCCTGCTGCCGCCGTCGCTGCAAGTCCAATGGGCATAGATTTGTTTCCACTTGAAGGGGATATATCCAATATATAAGTCAACCTATCCACACAGAGAACATATACTGCTATGAGGACTCCAAAGACATGTCAACATAATTAGGCGTCTAGCGCACTAGTGAAGATAGTCTATTCCTTGCTCTGGGTCCTAGGTTCGACTCCTAGGTCTCATTATTTTTTAGTTTGAATTTATTAAACCCGGCGACAACAAGTGACACGCAAGCCATCGAGTCCCATAGGTCAGATGGAGATAGAGAAAGGTCCCACAGGTACATGTGACATGTAAGCTGTCGAGTCCCAAAGGTCGGATGGAGAAGGGCCCACGAGTGACATGCAAGCCGTTGGGTCCCATAGGTCAGATGGGGATGGAGAAAGGTCCCATAGGTACACATGACACGCAAGTAGTCGGGTCTCATAGGACGGATAGAGAAGGGTTCCATAGGTACATGTCAGATGGTCGGATGGAGAAAGGATCGAGCAGATACTTTTATGATAAATTGCCAACATCATGGATGAGTAACTACAAGTCCCACATGTACACATCGGATGGAGAATGGACCGTGTGGAGATTTATGATGAAGTGTCATTCGTTACAAATCGAATATTGTTCGTCATAGATGTGTAATTAGTTCAATGATGAAGCCCTAGGTCATCACAATTCTAAATAAGTTTGTCATAGATGAGCAGGAACAGTCACACGAGTGATCTGTGATGAAACCCTATGCTATTCTATGATGTTTTTTGTGATGATATCCGATTTTGTCATAAAAAAGGGGTTCAAGGATCGTCACCAATGATCTATGATGAAACTGAAATATTCATCATAAAAAGTGATTTTTTATCAGGGTTTTGGATTTGTCATTAAGATTTTCATCATAGAAGTGGATATTTCTAGTAGTGACATTTTCATGATGTGGAATAAGTAAAATAAGCATGTTGGCAATTATCAGGGTATTCAATTGTATAGATCTTTTAACAGTTGATGATCATGAGAGCATGTAAAGATATAACGAATAGGTATGAAAACATTTACATTAATTGAGGATCATACTAGCTTTTAACCAAGATGAAAACAAGTACAAGCATATAAATAGCCATCGTATCCTCAATAAGCAAGGCATCGGCTAAAATAGTCGATTCTAGTGATTATGTTGTACAACATGAGAAGCATTCATCCATTGGATATAAATAGATCTATAAACTGACTAAACTCAATCTATTATACTGCACCAATAGATCGAATTAGCTGATGCAGCATTGACTGATAGGACCCTAGATCAGAGAGTAGCAATCAATTGATCTACTTAGATACAATGGGGTCATGAAAGCACATTATACACGTGAAAGTTCAAGCTATCGGCTAGACAACCGAAGTATATGAAAGATAAACTTATAACATGCAAACAATCAACCATTAAACATAGATAGATCCATAAACCTATCAAATCTAACCTATTACCTCTAACAGTGGGGTTCGACCAGATCGATGGTAGCCACAATAAAGATAACAAATTAAACCTTCAAAGGATACAAGTCTATTCACACTTAACAGAATCATGAAAACACGTTATAATCATTTAAGAATGAGCAATCAGCTAAATAGCCGATACAAACATAGCTTGTAGTCAGAGGCTATGTTTAACCATAAGTGGGCTTGTTGATTGATAATTTCTAATCTATAGTGCTAATAGTGGGGTCGACCGAATCTATGGCAGCCTTAATAGCAGTTCTAGACTAGATTTCATCAACTAACAAGCTTACTTAAGATCAAACATGCCCTGACCACATGCTATCTTCAATCAAGATTGAAATAAAACAATTAATTTAACTGAAACCATCGTCGAAGTGAGATCTAGGTGAGATAAAGTGACGAGACGATAGTTTGTTGAGATATAAAGCCGATCTATTTCAACCTTAATCGGGTAAGGGGTGATGTTGTTACAAAAAAATACCAGTTATAACAAGATTGATAACTAGCAAATCTACTAAAACAACAAGGAAACCCTACTAATCTTAAAAGATTTAATCGATAACTAATCCGTATCAAAATTTGAATGAGGTCGGTCGGACCGATGCAACCTTACAAAATATGATAAGAATCGATAAGTAACTTGTATCAGGAATTGTACGAGGTTGGCCAGACCGATGCAGCCTTACAATTGCTGATAAAAGTCGATAGATAACTTATACCAAAGCTTACAAGAGGTCAACCGAACCGATGCAACCTTATAAACAAAAGTATAAGTCATGACGGTACTCACAAATAAGCCGGAGGTCGGCCGAATTGATGCAGCCTTGCTTGCCCAAGGAACTCACCGAGATCTACTCTACTCCTACTCCTTGGGTTGGCGTAAGTCGAAAAGTAAAGGTACGAGTTTGTGATTGATTGTAGAGATGTCTATTACAATAGCCGAGGTTCAACATTTATACCCGAGGCTTGACTATGAGTCCTAGTCGAACAAGACCGATTATAAAACTTGGAAAAGAAAACAAAATATCCTAAATTAAGACAACTTGGACCTCAATCTTTCCCTTCTATGAAGTCTGGCATGTCTTCTTGCTTTAAGTCACCACCATCTCTCGTTGATAAGGCCCCAACATGATGATGTCATGATACTCAGCTGATTCTGATGGCAACTCACTTAGCCGATTTTGTGAATATCTTAGCTTTTTTAATGAATTTCGAGTCCTAGGTCTCTCCTGTATATTGGTCAAAATTTGGTGTCAACACATGCCTCCCAATTTTGGGATAAAATGATTTTATGCCAAAAGTATCTCTTATGACCAGTTGTACGTGCCGCACTTCCAACCGTTCATTCTGATTTGTCCATTTAGGCTGAAAGTTGTCATAAATTTCCAAATTGCCCTCATCCCCTTCATTAGGCCATTCTATTTCTATTCCCCTCTTGTTTTGTTTGCTAGCCACCACAATCATCCCGAGCTCCAAACCCTAGTGAATCTAGAACTTTAATTTAGCAAAATATCTTGCTATTCTCCATGCAATCCTAGGAGTGGCAGTTCAGCTAGGTGATGCAGCATCAACACCTGCTTGTAGATCTAGATCTATCCCCCAGGTTCAATGGTGACTATCGACCATGTTCTAGAGGTATGAATCAAGAATCTCCTTTCCAACTGTCTTATAATCTCTAGATTAATTTATAGATTCACTTCCTTCATTCGCTTAGGCACTTAAGAATGAAATTTTGATCCCAACGGCCAATGTCGAGAATATGTATTTCCTAGGACCTCTGATGATTTATATCCAACTGATCTCATCAATTTAGAAACCAACAAGCTCCCTTTTAAGCAGTCCACCATGAGTTCACTAGTTTGGAATAACACCTTTTGAGCTTGGCCACCCCAACTTGATGGATGGAGGGATTGGTACCGCAAGGTCACAAGAATGTATCAGGCTAATTGGGTGACTTACAACTTGGATCAATGCATAACCCTGTCTTTGTCCAATGTGAAGAAGAATGAGTCATTATTGAAATCGGCCTCCTATTTTTGGTCTAATGCAATCAATGCTTTCATATTTGGTCATGGGCCGATGATAGTAACTTTAGCATATGTCCATATGTTAACTAGGCCTCAGGATCGCAGGCCCCCTCGAACCCCATTATTTCCTCAGCAAAGCAGAAAGCAGACTCCAAATCCCTAGAACAAGAGGATGGGGAGGTTATATTGCTGCTCATCAAGGCAATAAAAGGACTGTCAGCAAGCATGAGCATGTGGCCTTCCTGAACATGTGACTAGAGAAACACCTCTTCTATGGATCATCATGTAGTCGAAATACCAATCATCTTTTTTTTGGCAGAATGTCTAGCATGGGGTGTTGATATTCCTCTTGGTAAATATTTGCTAGGATCTTTTTATTTCCTAATGAATCAAGTATCCTAGAAACTAATGAAGAAAGAGCCAATGGGCGCAATCAATGGACCCTGGTGGCTCCTACAAATGTGGCTAAATCTGTATATGTGCAAGGCTACAGTTAACTGACCTCAGGACCTTGAGTTTCCCTTCTACAAACTATTCAGAAGCTCAGGACAAAGATTTAGAAAATGAAGAGAAATATCACTGATGCTAATCATTTGGTGAAGCATCATCAACCATCTTCATCAATGGGAGTATTGGTCATTCACTACTACTGATTGATTTTTCACTATCGGCACTTTCACTGCCAAAGCGATAGAAGCGACTGTGTGCTACTTCCACCGTTTGTTGGACTGATAGGGAGGCCTTATAAGGAATGAAACCAATAGTTGAAAACCATCAATGTGGTTGTGGTAGTGGGGTTGAATTCCACCATTGTTTGGAATGTCAAGCTGGCTGAGATACGCATTATGGCCGCCGCACCTACATGACTGTTTGGTGTACCAGCGGTAAATATTGAAGGTGAGTAAATGAGAGTGCATCCCAATGCCCAACTATGTACTAACCCCCCCCCTGCTGGCCCGCTCTACATATTCTTCAAGCCCATTGCCCTCTAAAACCACCCCTCTTCCATGTTCATCCCATTCTTCCATCAGACCAGCTAGAACCATGTTGGTGGACTAGTTTTTTCAAGTTTCCCAGCTACGACTCATCCTTCAACTAGGACTGAGGTCCAGCAGCACTCATCATCTAAGGAGGCCTCTAGGGAGTACATGGATCCTGATTTGATTCTTGACAGGAGTTCCAACACCGAGGAGGAGGAGGACACCGAGGAGGAGGATAGGGAGGAGGAGGAGGACGATGATGACAATGATGAGCCCGAGGACGATGACATCAATGAATGATGATGGGCCTCCTCCTAAGAGACCAAGGCGACCATCATCCTTCCTCTAAGATGATAATTTTTTAGGTGTATTATCTTTGTGGGCGAGAACAACCACTCATTGGAAATGTATCTATATATTTTATAAAGTAATAAACAAAAGTTCTAGTCTGACCAATGCTTCTTTCTTTTGCTATCATCCCTCTTAGTGTTATGGCATGTCGCTGGACCAATGTTTTTGGTGGCCTATAAACTAATTTGTTCAAAATGCTTAGCAATAGAGCAAATTGATGATAATTTTAGTTACAAATCTATCAACTTAGGCCTTGTTTGGATCCCTCTAGTTTTTGGTAGTTTTTAAGAATTTGGCTTTGTAAACTAGGGTGTGATCCAAATAGGCTAGTTTTTTAGAATTTGAAACTAGTCCAAACAGGGTCATAACGGACCAGTGCTTGATGAGCCATGCTGCTCACACTTCCGTATGGCCCCTATGCTTGATATAATGGTGTTTGGTGTGGTGTTTGTTCTTTCTAATACCGAAAGCCAACGATATAGAGTATTTCCCCACCGGACTGCATATCTAGGTGGCGGTAAAGGCTAATTTCCACCGTCAGGTCGATGGCCTAGGTTGTCTTACTTAAAGCCATCCGCTACCATAGCCATACCCAAAGCGAATCCCATTATTCCCCTTTCCTTGACGATTGCTAGTTCCCTAATATCTATTGAAGGTTGTGTTCGAATCAAGCCGGCTCATCACTTAACTGATCCGAGGTCCACGAAATTTTCTTCACAGATTCTATTACTTGATTCTTGCTATTTTGCTTATGACTTGGGGAAGAAGGAGCTGATTAGGGGTCATCTGCTTTAGAGGGGTTTCATGCCAAACTATATGGTTTGGACGAAACATGGGGAAGAAGGTGAGAACCCACCTAACAAACAAGCTTCAATGGGTATACGGAATCGCTATAGGGATACAAATGTAGGCGAAACAAGGGCTATGACCAAGAATGAGACAGGTCCTAGAGACCATGAATGAAGGTGTCGAAAGAAATCATCGCCATCCCAGGGAATGAGAGTTTGGCATATAATGAAGTGCGAGATGCTCTAGACCAAATGATTGATGCTGGGAAGCCAGATTTCCTTGATGAAAAAAACCAAAAGAAGTTGGAGGAGATGAGGAAACATGCACAAACTTCGCTATACAATGGTTCAATTATGACAAAGTTGGAAGCTGATATTTTGCTTTTGGAGATGAAAGCAAGGAATGGAATGTCGGACATTGGGTTCAACAATGTCTTATCCTTGCTTATAGAAGTTTGTTTCGCGAAGATTACAAAGACTTGGATTCAGTGTCCTTGGTGCTATGCCTCATGATACAAAACTGGCAATGATGCCATGATGCAAGCTAGGCCACTGAGAAAAGACCGGCCGTGAAGGTGATGTGGTATTTCCCTATAATTCCTCGCTTGAAGTGTTTGTTTGCCACAGCAAAGATAGCGAAACTGATGAGGTGGCATGTGAAAGATCAAGTGAATGACTAGAAATTTGTGACACCTAGCTAATGGTGCCTAGTGGAGAGTGTATCAGAACCGTCCAATTTATAAGAGCACAAGTACAATAGCAATCACTGAAAGCAATCAAACTATCATACTTGAGCCCATATAAACCTAGTAGTCCTAATGAAATCACGAAGGATCTCAAACAAACCAACATACAAACCAAGATCATACATGGTTCAACATAACCTAGTCACATGTTACATCATAGTTCACAAATAGTTCACAAGTATCTTACATACATCGGAGTTCACATAGTTATTAAAAACCAAGTTTAAATAGTGGAAGCAAAGTAGTTTGATATCAACATCACTACTTAGTTTAAATACATGCCAGTACCATGGTCATTTCTAGCAAAAGCAGAAAAGAGACGATATCTTAGGAGTACCATGCCCCATGGTTTAGTCCTCATCCATGGTAGGATGAAGGCAGTTCTTATAGTACCCATGATACATCATGTCATTTGCAACAAGAGGGAATAAACCCTGAGTACAAGAATATACTCAGCTAGACTTACCTAATCATAAACAAGAAATAATATGACACCAAGGAGTAGTAAGGCCTTTATCGGTGGAGTTAGCTTGACAACATTTTGCATAAAAGCTTAAGTAACATAACTTGGAGATTTAGTACCTCTAGCATCAATTTGAATACATATTCAATTAAGCATCTCCAGATTAGCACCTATACTAGAGCAATCACTTGATTAAACTAACAAGCATTAGTAACCATATCTGGTGTAATGATTTCAACATCATCATAACCATCAACTTCAATCAATTAATGCTATATTGCTGCTGCTCAGTCAAGTTCTCACTATCCGAGAGAGACGACAACTCAAATTGATTCCGACTAGCTAGGGAGTTATTCCTAACACAAATCCATACCTCCCCCATCGGGGTCATGTCGGTCACCTTTGGTACAATTTAGGTATAGTTGTGGTTCCAAGTAGCGCCTCACCCTCAGAGATTCTACTAGTCTGCTAGGAAGTTCAGGCCTAGCCTACCCTTGGACTCACACCACTAGCTCCCTGCATATCCTTACTGCCTCCAGTGTGCGCACTTTCACTTACCGGGTCCTAGCCTAAATTGAGCTACTCGGCTTCATGATCGAAACAAATTATCCAGCTAGCTAAGGGCTAGGCATGCATTCAACATGACATGAGGACGTACAGCGAATTGGTCCTTAACCAACATAGACGGGGATAAATAGGCACAAAGACCTCCATGCCTTGTGCTTCTCTATCATAATTCTGCCCAGTCTCCTTTTTATTCATCAACACATGGTTATTTCCATGATAGCAATTATAGACAACCGTGACCAGATATCTACCTATATCTCATAGGTGACAGGAAATCACCCGACTTCTATCAGACTAAGCATGGCTAAGCATATATTCAATCCTAGACCTACATAAGATTCAAGATATATTTGTCTAGATAAGGAAAATATATGAAGCAAGTGTTTCCAATCAACTCTTATAACCTAATGCATCAAACATAAAGGACACAAGTGATGTTTGTAAAAAACATAGGAGGCTTATAATGCTTCGGGGCTTGCCTTTCAAGAATGAGGAAGGTTGGTGGTTAGGACACTCAGGAAGATCTTCCATGTTGACTCCTCCTTTGGCCTGAACCTCCTGCTCCTAGACTGCCTATAGCTCCTCCTGGTGCTCGAGTTTGAACTCGAGTAGAGTCACTCCTTTAGGGGGACCTATTGCATGCATATGCACAAATGAGTATCATGAATGCATAAGAGATGAGATGATATGATAAATTGCATATGCATGAGCATGGTTATCCGTAAGATGTATGATAAGTTTAACATTCATTGACCAAGTAGATGTATAACTTTGTTCTAGTTGATATTTACTGAGTAGGTGCATATCTCTTCTATAGTACAACAAACATACACTCACCAAGTTCTAGTAACCTAAGGTAAAGTTGTTCATCATCAGTAAGGAGCCTAGAACCTACAGCTAACACTAATCTCAATTGGCCTAAGCATCTACACAAGCATCACTTCAGACAACAATTACAATTTGACTTAGTCATTTCCTAGACTGTAAACAACAGCTATTTATTTTGGCCATATCTAGAGTTCTACCCAACCAAATGCTATGATCTTGGACTTTCTAGAAAGCTTATAAAACTTCCTACAACTTTTTTATAATCATCTCAAGATGATTCAATGTCTATCAAGGTCAAACAAAGTAATTTTCCAGATCTACCTAGAAATTCCAGAGAACTAGCATTTCTAGAGACCAACTTCCAACAGCTACAACTCTCAAATCATTTAGCCTATTGCCTTGAAAATTTGACACAAGCAATATAAGTAAGTTATATACAACTTTGTTATTGACAAGATTCACAGCAAACATCATTTTACCCATGCAATTTATTTAACAACGAAAACTATCCAAAATAGTCACTAAATTGAATTATAGAGCAATTAATATTTCACTGCATACAAGCAATCAAATTTGGGCACAACCAATGCTACCAACAGTTCATAGACATCATACACACTCTAGAAAACATAATGGTCAAGCCCAAATAAATTATTTAAATGCATTTATTAATTTATTTGGACACTAAGGTGAAATAAGGGAACATATACAAAAGTGCACAATAAATTCTAAGAAAATGACAACAGCCTACATATAACTCTAGAAGTCCACTGTACAAATTTCATGCCATTTGGATAAGTATATCCATCTCTACAAAAATGACAAGTTGCATAGACTTATTTTAGCAAAAATAGTTTAGCCTAGTGAAAAGTGTCAAACAATAGATTTCATATTTTTCTTACTTTCATCCTAGAACCATAACACTATGTAAAAATTTTCATGATCATTAGTTATGTATTTTTACCCCATTTATTTTCACTAGAAACTAGCAATTATTTAAGATTAAATAGGAAGACCATATTCCAAGTATGCTTACTGTAGATTTAGTATTTTTCTTAGCTAGAGCATATCAACACAAGATCATCAAAATTGGAATCACAATTTTATCACTTTCTTAGCTCAAGTTATGCATTTTACAATATTCAAAACAATTTAAAAGCACTTATCTAGCTCAATTTAATTCTACCAAAAAATATCCCAAATAGTAGGTTTAATATTTTTATCAAATAGTACACTTTCATGATGAATCCAATAAAATTTGTTTCACTCAAGTTGGACACTCCGAGCTTTAGATATGAAATTTTGAAACATGTATTTAAATATAGTGAAAACAAATAAGAAAATCAAAGACACACTTAGACTGATAGATGGGGCTCGTGGACAACTGGGACCCGCTTGTCCCCGAAACAAAAATAGAGGACAGAGGTTGATCAGCGATAGCTTGCTGACAATGAGGTCTCTGGCTATGAGGTTACCTCCAGTCGTGTTCCACTCAACCTCCCGCATCGAATGAGGTAGGTCGTCGAAAACCCTAACGGCGGTTGGCTATGGCGGTAGCACTAATGGCGACTCGATGGAGGCACACGGTGGCGCTAGCCATCCCGGGCCATGGCGTGCTTGGGTGAGCACAGTTATAGCTTTATGGTGACCTAGTAGAGCTCTAAGGTCAGGTCTAGGTCACCGGTGGAGCATGGCATGCTCTGGCCACATGCATGGCGGCACAGCGCTGAAGTCATGGTTCTAGCAAGACAGGCGGCCGAAGGAAGGTCTTCATCCTTGGGAAAGACACTATGGCTTTAGGAGACATGATAATGGGCACCAAAGTGGTCTAAGAGCTGTCGGTCAAGGTCGGCGGCGGGGAGCTCGAGCACACGGCCATGGCAGACATGGCGGGAGCGGCGGTGCATTCCCACGTGATGGTGCGGTAGCATCTACTCTAGCTATAGCCTGAGCAGCAGTGACCTAAGGCAACTATAGACTAGATGAGACAAAGGCGGGAGATGCAGTGGAGTGGCCTAGCCATGGCGAGGCAAGAGTGCGGTGGTGCTCTGGTGATGTCATGGCGGCAGAAACGGCTATCGGCCTTTACCTTGGGCTCGAATGGTAGCTCTACTAGGTCAAGGTGGTAGAGTGGAGCAAGGTGGAGCTATTGGCATAGGCAATTTGGAATTGGAGCGGTGATGACTACGCTTGAGCTCACCAAAGCTCATAGCAGCAACAGCGATGGCACTTGGTTTGCTTGGCGGGCGAGAGAGAAGCAGAGCGAGGGCAAGAGAGCGAGAAATGGATGGAGCAGCGACATCACCTCACTCTTCACTCCCCTTTGGCTTGACCAGATGGGCCAACACTAGCATATGGCCACCACATGGTGGCCATGGCCTGGCATGGGGCCACTGATGGCGTGGAGTCCTTGGCCATCAGTTTCTGATGAAATGATTGACAACGCGATTTCCTCCACCTCTATCTCCTAATCCGTTCGTTCTTTGCAAAAACTTCATTAACAAAAGTTGTAGAGCTACATGTAAACTCAAACTTTGCTTTAGGGAGTAACATCTAATATGCCATAGTTTTCAAAATGCAAAGCTTCAAAGTATGGTACATCGAAACAGAAAATCAGTTCATGACTTAGCAAATTTTTCTAAGTTGAAAACAACATTTTGTTGATTCTTGTGAGCCCTATTTGACCATGTTAAGCACTGAATTAGCTCTTGGACCAAAAATAAAAGTTATTACCCTAGTCAAGTACTACAACTTTGCTTAAAAGTGCACTACCATGCAAACAATCTATGCTATAGTTCAACTTTGGTCAATGTAGGATCATGAAAATTGGAGTTTCTAGATTAACAATGACATGGGGGTTGTTTTGGTAAAAGTCATGAATACCAAACTTGTTCCATGTACCATCCTAAGTGTGTCTAAGGTGTTTTTGTGACCTCACAACCACTTCATGCATTGGTCACACACAATGGCAAGCATATATATGTATATAAACAACATCACATGTGATAAAGATAAAGTGAATGAGATGAAACTTCTTATGCTCATGCTCATGAATGCTTGGATGATGCTTGTGCTCATGAAATGCAAGTGCCCAATGCATGCTTAACACTAGGGTGTTATAGACCCTCCCCTTATAGAAATCTCATCCTGAGATTCAAAAGACCTACCATTTTTCATAAAAGGCGGGATAAACCTCACAGTAAATAATCTTCACGTTCCCACGTAGCATCTTGCTCACTATGATTATTCCACATCACTTTGTGAAATATGATCACACGGTTTTGGGTTACTCTATCCTAGCTATCTATAATTTGCACCATTTTCTCCTCATAGGCGAGATCCTGATTCTAACTTGATATGTCTAACCTCCACTCTTTCTTCTGGAACACGTAAGCATTTCTTTAATTGGGATATACAAAAAACGTTAAAGATAGCCCTCATTTCTAGAGGTAACTGAATCTTGTAGGCTACTCTTCTTCTTTTCTCAATGATTGGATATGGACCTACATATCTGGGTGCAAGCTTTCTTTTTACCCTGAATCATTGTACCTTTTTCATTAGTGACACTTTCAAGTATACATAATCACCTACTTCAAATTCAATGGGTCTTCTTCTCTTGTCCACATAACTCTTCTGCCTTGATTGAGCGACTTCTATATGTTGTTGAATGATATGCACCTGCTCTTCAGCCTCTTTGACAAAATCAATACCATAGTATCTCCTTTCTTTGGCTTCAACCCAATTCAAAGGAGTTCTACATTTATGGCCATACAAGGCTTCAAAAGGAGTCATCTTAATAATCTCTTGATAACTATTGTTGTAGGAAAACTTAGCTAAAGGTAACCATTTTTCCGATGAACCTTTTGAAGAGATGACCCAAGCTCTCAACATGTCTTCCAATATTTGATTTACACGTTTAGTTTGCCCTGGAGGTCTAGGGTGATAGGTAGAACTTCTGACTAAGTTGGTGCCTAACATCTTGTGCAAATGTTCCCAAAAATGAGCAGTGAATTGAGGCCCTCTGTCAGACACAATGGTTCTTGGCATGCCATGTAGACATACTATGTGGGAGAAATACAACTCAGCATATTCATGCAGGTCGATAGTTGGTTCTGACTAGAATGAAATGTGCAGACTTAGTTAGGCGATCCACAATCACCCATATGGAATCAAAATTCTTATGAGTAGGTGGAAGTCCAACAATAAAATCCATGCTAACTTCTTCCCACTTCCAACCCAGAACAAACAGTGTTTGAAGTAGCCTAGTAGGTTTCAAATAACAGCCTTAACTCAGCAACAATTATCACATTTAGCAACATAAGCTGCAATTTCCTTCTTCATTTTGGTCCACCAAAAATGGGTCTTCAAGTCCTAATAAATTTATTACTACCCCGATGAATGGATAGTTTAGAAGAGTGAGCCTCACCTAAGATCTAGTTTCTAAGTTCCTTATCCTTCGACACTACCAATCTATCTTTAAACCATAGAACATCGTTCTCATCTATCCTAAAATGCTTAGTCTCTTGCTCTTTCATCTTTCTTTTGATGTGGAATACACCCAGATCGGTCTTCTAAAGCTCGATGATCTTGCTCTCAAGAGAACAACTGATCGTAATATTGTGCAGCATAGTAGGATGTAACAAATTGAAGCCATCTTCTAACAGAGAATTGCAATGAGGCTTTCTGCTCAAGGCATTTACAACAACATTCGCCTTGCTAGGATGATAACATACTTCTAAATTGTAATCTTTGATCAATTCTAGCCACCTTCTTTGTCTCATGTTCAATTCGGGTTGAGTGAAGATATACTTAAGACTCTTATGATCTGTGTAAATATGACACACATTACTAAGCAAATAGTGTCTCTAAATCTCCGATGCATGGACAACCGCTGCTAATTCCAAGTCATGAGTTGGGTAATTGACTTCATGCTTTTTCAGCTGACCTGAGGCATAAGCAATGACTCGGCCTTCCTGCATAAGAACACATCCCAAACTGGTACCTAATGCATCACAAAACACATCAAAAGGTTTCTCAATATTAGGTTGTGCCAAAACAAGAGCTAAAGTCAACAAAGTCCATAAAGTGTGAAAAGCAGCTTCACACTCTGGAGTCCACACAAACTTCTCCTCTTTCTGAAGCAATCTTGTCATTGGCTTGGCAATTTTAGAGAAGTCCAGAATGAACCAATGGTAGTAACCTGCTAAACCAAGAAAACTCCAAACTTCGTAAACTAAAGTCAGGGCCTTCCAATCCATAACGTCTTCCACCATAGAAGGGATCTATGGAGATCCCATTTTCTGACTAGCACAGTGCCCTAGAAAAGGTACCTTCCAAAGCCAAAACTCACACTTGCTAAACTTAGCATACATCTTATGTTCTCGTAGTCTAGTTAGAACAACTCTTAGGTGCTCTACGTGATCTTCCTCGTTTTCTAATAGATCAAAATGTCATCGATGAACACAACCATGAACTTATCTAGCTCGGGCATGAACACCAAATTCATTAGATACATGAAATATGTAGGAGCATTTGTTAGCCCAAAGGATAGGACTAAATGCTCATACAGGCCATACCTAGTGGAAAAAGCAATTTTAGGTATGTCTTTCGGCCTAATTTTAATCTGATGGTAACCAGATCTCAAATCGATATTAGGAGAACACCTTTGCCCTTAACAACTGATCAAACAAGATATCAATTCGAGGCTAGGGATACTTGTTCTTACTGTTATGGTATTAAGTGGTCGATAGTCCACACATATCCATAAGGATTTGTCTTTCTTCTTCATAAATAAGGCAGGACAACCCGATGGAGATGAGCTAGGTTGAATGAGACCTTTCTCTAAGAGCCCTTGCAATTGAACCTTAAGCTCGGCTAGCTCATTTGGTGGCATTCTATATGGCCTCCGAGAGATGGGTGTTGTACCCGACAATAACTCAATTTTAAACTCTACATCCCTATCGGGTGGCAACCCATGCAATTCATCTGGAAACACATCTAGAAACTCACATACCACTAGAATATCAAGGAGGGTCATGGTCTGAATAGCACAGGCTATGTTTTGGAGATCAAAACTTCTAGGAAGTGGCACTAGGAAAGCATCGTTACTCTAGGGTTCCCTCAACATGATGGTTCTAGTCGAAGTGCCTAATGAGAACTCCATAGCCACTCATCCATTTCATACCCAAGATTACATCTATCCCCAACCCTAGCAATACTATAAGATCTGAGGTATACTCTCAGTTGCTTATTAAGATGCGCACATCTCTAACTATCTGGTTGGTAGAGATATTATTTTCGGCTGCACTTGTGCAATAACCACCCTCATCTATAGTAACTACCCTTTGATCATGCTCAGATGCAAAAGTTTGACTCATAAATGAATGTAAAGCTCTAGAATCAAATAAAACAACTGTGGGGTGTTGGTTCACAAGAAACGTACCCATAGTAACAACTTCACCTAAAGGGATCTCTTTTAGGGTGGTATAGTGCATGTGTCCCTGATGTGCATTTGGATTACCCTACCTCTGGTTGTTGTTCTTCTTAGGTTAGGGGCAATTTCTTGCCCAATGGCCAATCTTGTTGCAGTTCTAGCATGGTGTGTTGCTAGGTGGAACTGCTGGAGCTTCCTTATCCTGTGCTACCCTTTGGTAGGGCAATAGAAAAGGCCTTGCAAAACACTTTCTAGGTCTGACTGGCCTATACCTTCTTCTGAGGTGGTCTATACTTTAGAGCAGGTGGGTGGAACTGAGGTTTCACAGCAATAGGAGCTTTTGACTAAGATGCACCTGCTTCATAAGCTCTGTTATGACTCTTAGAAGCTTAAATAGATGTTATTCTGATTCTCCTGAGTTAGAGCATCACTAACAAACTCATTGAAAGTGGCACACATGCTGTTAGCTAGATTCTTCATCAGCTTTGGACTAAGCCCCCTCTTGAAACTAGTAATGTTCTTTGCATCAGTGTTAACAAACTCTATGGCATACCTTGATAGATTGTTAAAGGCATGCAAATACTCAGTTAGGCTCTTGGTACCTTGTGTCAGCCTCATGAATTTTGCATGTTTCATGCTCATAAGACCCAGGGGAATATAATGTCCCCTAAATGCAGCCTTAAACTGGTTCCAGGTAATTTGACCATCCTTAGGCAAAGTAGATCGATGATGACTCCACCAAATGCCTGCAGGCCCCTGTAGCTGGTGTGATGTGTATTCTGCCTTAAGGTGCTCTATGACCCTTAAGAGATGGAACTTCTATTCAATTGTATTCAACCATTCATCTGCTTGCAATGGCTCCTCTACTTCCTTAAAGATAGGAGGCTTGGTGTCAAGAAAGTCCTTAAAATTATTGAACTGGTTAGGTTCTGGTCCATGGTGTTGGTCCATTCATCGTCCATGGCCAGCATTCTATGCAAGACCACACAACACTTCTCCCATGGAACGTTGGGTTACCATGAGCTAGGCCATCATCTCCACTAGCGTGGGATGCGGTGGTGGTAGGAGGTCCTCATTGCCATTGCCACACAAACCACTACCACCCACATCATCTCCACCAGCTCCCCTACGAGTGCGCTGTCATCTGTAGAATTGCAACCACAAGTAATTATTGATGATGTCAGAAAAATTGTAGAGGAATTATATAATTATGCCAAACTGAATTTACTGGAGAGAATTTACATTCATACAATAAAACAGAGGCATAATAATTCATTTCCACAACACAACATCACCAATTATATTACTTAGTGATCACGTAATGCATTCCCATACATGCCAATTACTTGCCAGCACACAAACTGGACATTTATGAAGGTTCCACAATGACATAGATTAAACATGCAAGGTTCCAAGATTACTTCAAAGGAGTACATCATGAGATCGAAACCTAAATTATGAGTTCATCACATAAGGGATCAAAGATAGAGAGCTAGCGCATCTAGCTAGGTACTATAGCTAAGCTACGCCTTAGGCTGGTCGCTGTCGATGTCAGACACATCATCACTGTGGTCGTCCTCAAAAGATTTGACCTCTTCCTTAGGCTCAGCCTCGGCATCCACCTCTATGCCATCGTCCTCAACAATCAACACACTAGGATCTTCTTCCACCGCTGGAGCTAAAGGAAGAATTGGGTTCACCATGTTGTTGAGACAATGAACATTTAGCTATAGCTCCTCAATCTGGCGTATGAGTTCCTACTCTCTATGATCAAACTCTATTGCTAGCCTAGAAACCTAAAACATAGTCTGGATTCTAGCTACCTCCCTAGCCTTAGCAAGGCGAATGACCTCATCCCTCTTAGCACGGATGTCCTATATCTTTACCCTAGCTACATCTCTTTTTACGACAGCATTGACCAACTACACTCAACAAGCTTCTAAAGTTGTAATAGCATTATCGGTTTCCCACTGAGCTTCTCTAGCTGCCCTTTGATGCCTACGCACACATCCCTCGTAGTTGGTGTTGCGCGGCCTATGCTCGTTAGAGCTCTATCATGCAGCTGACGTAGCTATCTTGGCAAGGAGTAGAACATCTTAGGACAGTGAACACAGTGCACATAGTAGCACTAGAGCTCCCTATTCACTCATCATGGTCTCTCTCTAGTGCATAGCCGCCCAACTGCATCCAATCAGTCATCGATGGATCCTCTCGGGGAAAGGTTCCTGCTGGACCGTTGACAAGCTCATCACCAAACTCCTGATAGATCTCACTCAGTGCCTCCAAAGCTACCACTTGGGCACCTTCATAAGGAGACTACCCATCTGACTCAATACTCTAACCTTGCCACTGTGGATTGTCTACATAGGCTAGAATGGTCACCCGCACATCATACCATGGCTGCCCCTCAGCTGCCACTTCCCTCTAGAAGTAGCAGGGTGGTTCAACGTACCCAACTAAGTTTAGCACCCTCCACAGCAAGGTAGGAGTGCCAAACATAGCGATGAACGTGTCACTGCAAGGCAGGGCTCCTGGTGCTACCATCTGTAGCAAAGTGTGCAACTCTTGTGAGAGGATATCATATGTGAGAAGAAATTTAATGGATGGGGTAAGCAATTATAAGTAAAAGGAGGGATGCAAAAATGTAAATGCATGAGTGAACATCATGCATGCACGTTCCATACATCCTCATGAATCTTAGGAAAATTTTAAAATTCTAACGACATACACAGTGGCATACATACGTTCTCTCAATATACGTAACTAATTGGGGTACACATTTTGCCTGTTAGTGTACCTACATAAGAATTTTATTTCAGCCCAACCTAACACTTATATATATATATAAATGTAAATCTAGGCTCTAGGCTGCAACTAAATACTTCCATATATATATATATATATATATACCCATACATATACATCCATATCAAAGCTACTCGAAAGTAAATATGTGCCATACATACATATAAATATGCATCTACAGCCGTATCAAAGCTAACCCATAGTTAAATACCTTAGTATATATATATGAGACATATATATATATACCACAGTACCAAAGCTACCTCTCCCCTTAGACCACATGCTCACCCTTGCGGTCTTGCCACTCTTACCTTGGGCGTAGAAGCAATTGATCCATACATTACCACTCAAGTGAATGGCATCTATACAATAGCACCCCGTATGGATGATGAAAGTAAAAACCCCCATGTTAGTACTTATTTAGCCACCTGATAGTCCTTAACTGGGCATAAAGGATATAACCACTAGCACACAATAAATTTTAAATTCAGATTTTTAACACACCTATATATAGCTATAATTTATCAAACTGATTTTATAAAACAAAACCTTTGTTTTAAATACCCATATGACAAGGTTAGTGTTGAACCTTGCTCTAATGCCAGCTATAACAGAACCGTCCAATTTATAAGAGCACAAGTACAATAGCAATCACCGAAGCGATCAAACTATCATACTTGAGCCCATATAAACCTAGTAGTCCAATGAAATCATGAAGGATCTCAAACAAACCAACATAAAAAACCAAGATCGTGCATGGTTCAACATAACCAGTCACATGTTACATCACAGTTCACAAATAGTTCACAAGTATCTCACATACATTAGAGTTCACATAGTTATTAGAAACCAAGTTTAAATAGCGGAAGCAAAGTAGTTTGACATCAACATCACACTTAGTTTAAATACATGCTAGTACCACGGTCATTTCTAGCAAAAGCATAATAGAGAGGATATCTTAGGAGTACCATGCCCTATGATTTAGTCCTCATCCATGGTAGGATGAAGGTAGTTCATACAGTACCCATGATACATCATATCATCTACAACAAGAGGGAATAAACCCTGAGTATAAGAATATACTCAGATAGACTTACCCATCATAAACTAGAAATAATATGACACCAAGGAGTATGCAAGGCTTTACCAGTGGAGTTAGCTTGACTACATTTTGCATAAAAGCTTAAGTAACATAACTTGGAGATTTAGTACCTATTAAATTAAGCATCTCTAGATTAGCACCTATACTAGAGCAATCACTTGATTAAACTAACAAGCATTAGTAACCATATCTGGTGTAATGATTTGAGCATCATCATAACCATCAACTTCAATCAATTAATGCTACGTTGCCGCTGCTCAGTCAAGTTCTCACTATCCAGGAAAGATGGTGACTCGAATTGATTCCAACCAGCTGGGGAGTTATTCCTAACACAAACCCATACTTCCCCCGTCGGGGTCATGTCGGGTCACCTTTGGTACAATTCAAGTACAGTCGTGGGTCTGAGCAGTGCCACACCCTCAGAGATTCTACCATTCTGCTAGGAATTTTAGGCCCAGCCTGCTCTTGGACTCATGCAACTGGCTCGCCACACATCCTTGCTGCCTCTAGTGTGCGCACTTTCACTTACCGGGTCTTGGCCTAAATTGAGCTACTTAGCTTCGCGGTCAGAATGAGTTATCCGGCTAGCTAAGTGCTAGGCATGCGTTCAACATGACATGAGGACGTACAGTGAATCAGTCCTTAACTGACATAGACAAATAGGCACCAAGACCTCCATGCCTTATGCTTCTCTATCATAGTTCCTCCTGGTCTCCTTTTTATTCATCAACACATGGTTATTTCCACGATAGCAATTATAGCCAACCGTGATCGGATATCTACCTATATCTTACAGGTGATAGGAAATCACCTGACTTCTACCGGACTAAGCATGGCTAAGCATATATTTGATCCTAGACCTACATAGGATTCAAGATATATTTGTCTAAACAAGGAAATATATGTAGCAAGTGGTTCCAATCAATTCTTATAACCTAATGCATCAAACATAAAGGACGCAAGTGATGTTTGTAAAAAACATAGGAGGTTTATAATGCTCCGGGGCTTGCCTTTTAAGAATGAGGAAGGTTGGTGGTTAGGACACTCAGGAAGATCTACCATGTTGACTCCTCCTTTTGCCTGAACCTCCTGCTCCTAGGCTACCTATTGCTCCTCTTGGTGCTCGGGTTCGAACTCGAGTAGAGCCACTCCTTTTGGGGAACCTATTGGATGCATATGCACAAAGGAGTATCATGAATGCATAAGAGATGAGATGATATGATAAATTTCATATGCATGAGCATGGTTATCCATAATTTGTATGATAAGTTTAACATTCATTGAACAAGTAGATGTATAACTTTCTTCTTGTTGACCTTTACTGAGTAGGTGCATATCTCTTCTATAGTACAAGAAACATACACTCATCAAGTTCTAGTAATCTAAGGTAAAGTTGTTCATCATCAGTAAGAAGCCTAGATCCCGCATCTAACAACTAATCTCAATTAGCCTAACCATCTACACAAGCATCACTTCAGACAACAATTACAATTTGACTTAGTCATTTCCTGGACTGTAAACAACAGCTACTTATTTTGGCCATATCTTGAGTTCTACTCAACCAAATGCTATGATCTTGGACTATCTAGAAATCTTATAAAACTATCTACAACTTTCTTATAGTCATCTCAAGATGATTCAATGGCTATCAAGGTCAAACAAAGTAATTTCCTTGATCTATCTAGAAATTCCAGAGAACAAGTATTTTCGGAGACCAACTTTCAATAGCTACAACTCCCAAATCATTTAGCCTATTGCCATGAAAATTTTACACAAGCAATATAAGTAAGTTATCTACAACTTTGTTGTTGACAAGATTCACAACAAACATCATTTTACCCATGCAATTTATTTAACAACGGAAACTATGCAAAACAGTCACTAAATTGAATTATAGAGCAATTAATATTGCACTGCATACAAGCAATCAAATTTGGACACAACCAATGGTACAAACAGTTCATAGGCATCATACACACTCTAGAAAACATAATGGTCAAGCCCAAATAAATTATTTAAATGCATTTATTAATTTATTTGGACACTAAGGTGAAATAAGGAACATATATCAAAAGTGCACAATAAATTCTGACAAACTTATAGTAGCATACATATGACTCCAAAAGTCCACTATACATATTTCATGCCATTTGGATAAGTATATCCATCTCTACAAAAATGACAAGTGGCATAGGCTTATTTTAGCAAAAATAGTTTAGCCTAGCGAAAAGTGTCAAACAACAGATTTCATATTTTTCTTACTTTCATCCTAGAACCATAACACTGTGTAAAAAGTTTCATGATCATTAGTTATGTATTTTTACCCCATTTATTTTCACTAGAAACTAGCAATTATTTAAGATTAAATAGGAAGACCATATTCCAAGTATGCTTACTATAGGTTTAGTATTTTTCTAAGCTAGATCATGTCAACACAAGATCAGTAAAATTTGAATCACAATTTTATCACTTTCTTAGCTCAAGTTATGCATTTTACAAGATTGGAAACAATTTAAAAGCACTTATATAGCTAAATTTAATTCTCCTAGAAATATATCCCAACAGTAGGTTTCATATTTTATCAAATAGTACACTTCATGATGAATCCAACAAAATTTGGTTCACTCAATTTAGACACTGCTTGCTCTAGATATGAATTTTTGAAACATGTAATCAAATCAGTGAAAACAAATAACAAAATCAAAGACACACTCAAACTAACAGATGGGGCCCGCGGTCAATGGGGCTCGCTTGTCAGCGAAACAAAATTAGAGGATAGAGTTTGACTGGCGATAGCTCACCAACAACAAGGTCTCCGGTGATGAGGTTACCTCCGTCGTGTTCCACTCAACCTCCCACGTCGAATGAGGTAGATCGTCGGACCTCTAATGACAGTTGGCTATGGCGGCGGCGCTAATGGTGGCTTAGTGGAGGTGCGCGGTGGTGTCCAGCCATCCCTAGCCATTGCTTGCTCAAGTGAGCATGGCTATAGCTTCATGGTGACCTAGCAGAGCTCTAGGGTTAGGTCTAGGTCTTGGTGGAGCGACGGTGTGCTCCAACCGCGGGCATGGCAGCACAGCGGCGCACAGCGCACGGCAATGAGGTCACCGTTCTAGCAAGATGGTGAGCAAAGGAAGGTCTTCATCTTTAGGAAAGATGCTATGGCTTTATGCGACATGATAATGGGCACCAAAGTGGTCTAAGGGCGATCGGTTGAGGTTGGCGGCGGTGAGCTTGTGCGCGCGGCCTTGGTGGCCAAGGCGGTGCATTCCCACATGATGGTGTGGTAGCATCTACTCTAGCTACGACCTAAGCGGCAGTGACCTAATGAAACTATGGACTAAACAAGAGGAAGGTGAGAGATGTAGTGGAGCAGCCTAGCCATGGTGAGCCGAGAGAACAATGACGCTCCGGTGATGTCGTGGTTGCGGAAACAGCCGTAGGCCTTTACCTTTTGCATGAACGGTAGCTCTACTAGGTCGACATGGTAGAGTAGAGCACAGTAGAGCTATTGGTGTGGGTGATTTGGAATTAGAGCAGTGATGGCTACATGTGAGCTCGATGAGGCTCATGGTGGCGATGGCGACGGCACTCGGTATGCTTGGTGGGCGAGAGGGAAGCAGAGCGATGGTGAGAGAACGAGGAATGGATGGTGCAGCGACATCGCCTCACTCTACACTCCCCTTCGGCCCAACCAGTTGGGCCAATGCCAGCGTATGGCCACCACATGGCGGCCGCAGCCTGGCATGGTCTGCCACTGACAACATGGTGTCCGTGGCCATCAGGCCTTGATGAAATGACTGACAACGCGATTTCCTCCACCTCTATCTCCTAATTCGTTCGTTCTTTGCAAAAACTTCATTAACAAAAGTTGTAGAGCAACATGTAAACTCCAACTTTGCTTTAGGGAGTACCATCTAATTTGCCATAGTTTTCAAAATGCAATGTTTCAAATATATGGTACATCGAAACTAAAAATCAATTCATGACTTAGCAAATTTTTCTAATTTGAAAACAATATTTTGTTGATTCTTTTGAGCCGTATTTGACCATGTTAGGCACTAAATTAGCTCTTGGCCCAAAAATAAAAGTTGTTACTCTAGTTATGTACTACAACTTTTCTTAAGGGTGCACTGCCATGCAGGTAATCTATGCTATAGTTCTACTTTGGTCAATGTAGGATCATGAAAATTGGAGTTTCTAGATTAACTATGACTTGGGGGCTATTTTGGTCCAAGTCATGAATACCAAACTTGTTCCATGTACCATACTAAGTGTGTATAAGGTGTTTTTATGACCTCACAACCATTTCATGCATTGGTCACACACAATGGCAAGCATATATATGTATATAAACAACATCACATGTGATAAAGATAAAGTGAATGAGATGAAACTTCTTATGCTCATGCTCATGAATGCTTGGATGATGCTTGTGCTCATGAAATGCAAGTGCCCAATGCATGCTTAACACTAGGGTGTTACAGAGAGCTATTAATCATAGTTATAAGTGGACATTTTCCAATGAAATAAGGAACATAAGGTTTGGTTTGAGTACGGATGGGATGAACCCATTTCACATGGTTAGCAGCAATCATAGCACTTGGCCAGTGACTCTTTGCATATACAACCTTCTGCCTTGGCAGTGTATGAAATAGATGCACTTTATGATGCCAATACTGATCCAAGGGCCAAGGCAACTTGGAGACGACATCGATGTCTTCATGCAGCCATTGATGGAGGAGCTACTGCAATTGTGGAGGAAAGGTGAGAGAGTGTGGGACGAGTACAAGAAATAGCACTTCAAATTGAAAGCACTACTGTTCATAACAATCACCAACCTACCAAGCCTTGGTTCATTATCTGGACAAGTGACAAAGGGTTACATAGGGTGAGTGGTTTGCTTGGATGGCACTTCGATGGGACAGTAGAAGATCGACAACTGCCTTAGTTCAAAACTAGAAGGCAGATCATCAAAATCATAAACAAACTCAAGGTTGTCCTAGGAAAGGGCGCAGGAAGCATACCTGCTGTGGTGAAATCCTTCCTGTTGCAATCATGGGTGTTCTTCTGATGAAGGTATGGGAGCCGGTCATCAAATTCTACTCATTCTTTAATGCGATCTCACACAAGGTCATAGACCTAATGGAGCTTAAAAAGCTACATGACGATCTTACCCACACACTGACTAGGCTCAAGATGCATTTGCCACCAACATTTTTTGATATGTCCATGCATCTCGTTGTTCACCTTGTTCACTAGATACAACAGCTTGGCCCCATTTTCTTGCACTAGATGTTTCTTTTAGAGCGGTTGATGAGTGTTCTTAGGAAGTATGTTCGAAATAGATACAAGCCTGAAGGGTGCAAGCCAGAAGGATGGTCAACAAAGGAAGCATTAGAGTTCTACATTTAGTATTTGGGTCACACTGGGCTCGGCATTCCTGTGTCACAGCATGAGGTAAGGCTACAAGGAAAGGGGATTATCAGGGCAAAGTGTGTCTGGGCTCATGAGTTTAGTGTTCTAATGCAAGCTCATTTCATAGTCCTGCAACAAGCACACATAGTTTCACCCTATGTCAAAAAGCATAAGGAAGAATTAGCTACAGCTAACATTTCTAGGTCCTAGGCGTGGATCGACAAGCAACTGACAGTGCATATTACGACGACTGACAGCGCGTTTTCGACCTCACATATCTCCTAATTCGTCCGTCTATTGCAAAAGCTCCATTAAGGAAAGTTGTAGAGCTACATGGAATCTACAACTTTGGTTTAGGGAGTATTCCTTATATCACCATGGTTTGCGAGTTAAATCATCCCAAAGTCGGTTACTTGCAAACTGAAATCAGCCCAACACTTTCTTGCTACTTGTGAGCTATTTTTGAGCATGCTATTCACTAAATTAGACCTTGACCCAAAAATAAAAGTTGTTACCCTAGTTAATTACTACAACATTTATTTAGGTCACATACCATGCAAACACTCTATGCTACTGTTCAAGTTTGGTCAAACTAGTATCATGAAAATGGCATTTCAAATGAAAGTAACACTTAGAAGCAAATTTGGCCTATGTCATGAATACAAACATTGCTCCATTTATCATTCTAGATGTATCTAAGGTGTTTTCATGACCTTCGAACCATTTCTTACATTGGTCATACATGATTGCAAGCATAAGCATATATATAAAATCAACATTTCATGTGATAATGTATAAGAATGAGATAAATTTCATTTGCTCATGTTCATGAATGCTGGGATGATGCTTGTGCTCATGAAATGCAGATGCTAAATGCAATGCTTAACACTAGGGTGTTACATAAAACAACATCACATGTGCCATATTTTGTTTATAATTCACCTAGTTCCACTTGTACTTGGAAAATTTATTTGTATGTAGGAAAAATCAAAAAAGGGCAAATATGAAGCAAAGGAGGCAAGTGGATGTAGCAGGAGGCTATGGTTCCATAGTGCCATGTTGGTCGACACCTTGGGGTGTCACCCGATGGCCCCACCCCCCTTGCCATGTCATTGATCCATGTGAAGGCCTCCACACTGCTTCTCCACCCTTGATCCATGTCGGTTTGATCCAAAGGACGACATTGAGCTCCCATGGATCGCTAGGCCCACTGTCATACACTTGGAGGACCAAAATTGACCTCCAAACTGCCTCACCAGCTAGGAAACCAATGTACCTACCATGCAACCTCCATCTAGAGGCCATCCATCGCCGTTGGAAGGTGAGGCGGTGCAATGGATGATCGGCTAACCGTGGCCAAAGTCGATCAATGCCCCACCACCTCTCCACCACCTCATCTTCGCCTATAAGTACCCACATGCCTTCTACACACTATAAAAAGGGCTATGGTGCTCGGTGGAGATCATCACTTAGCAACTCTCAAGCATTCCAAGTGTTCCAAGCTCTTAGAAGCTCTTCAGAGTAGATGCTTAGAAGTAGTATCTAGCTAGTAGTGATAGAGTAGAGTGGAGCTCACCTTGGAGCCTAGAAGAGTCTTTTGGTCTGGTAAATGGAGTCCAAATGCGTCTTAGGTGACGAGTTTAAGGCAGACTAGTCCTAGACTCTAAGACAGGCTCAAACTTGAGTTGCTTTGGGCCTCCACCTCGGGGACTCAAACCGAATTAGCCTCAGGCCTCCTTCTTGACTTGTACACCCTTACTGGTCTCCTACCCCTCCATACCATGTGCCAAACATGGTTGTATGCATGGGTGTCATGTCCTCATCAATGACACCCTGTCTTTCCTCGGTATTCCACCATGTTGGGTCTAGTTATTAAAATGTAGGGCTTGTTGTGCTTTGTGTTCGATTAAGTTCAATGCAAGTATGCCCCTCGTACTAAGGATGTTCTCACTATCATTAATTTACTTTTGTTTCTTAAGATTACATACTCTACATCTTACACTCAGCTACACTACACTTCTAGTTACCTCTGTCGGTGTGATCAAAACCCTTTTTATCTTTTTCCGTCCATCATCCATACTACCCTCCTAGCCACATTTCCCGACACACCTAGATGCCTTCCTAATATAAATTTGACACTAGGTTCTCACCAAGCGAAGTGCTACACGATAGTTCTATGCGCTTACAGAATCCCCTTTCCTATATACACACATATGAACCATCAATAATGACAAGGATTATACACTAAGGGATGATACTGCGGGATCTAGTTCCAGGCCACTGACTGCACCAAACATGACATAAGCACTATTTGAGCTTTTGCAATCCCTACAATCGAAACTAATTCATATGAGGAAGTCATAAGAAGATAGATTTGATGTTGTGATGAGAAAATTGCAGAAGCACGATGAGGCATTGGTTTTATTATATTTAGGCTAGCAGACATTGCTTGAGCAAATGAGGAGAACAGCGCACAATGACTATCAGTTTGCATACATTTTATACAAGACTAGTATGCCGCCACCTGTGCCTATGCCACCCAATACTTAGCCTTTGTCACATTTTCCTCGTCATATGCTTTGCGACGATCATTCATAGAAATCATCAGGTGAGATGTATATAGAAAGGCCATTGCGCCAACTAACAGATGTTGGCAACAAAGAAGTTTAGGAGAATAGCAAAGTAGCACATATAGAGGTGAGTCTAGTTCTGATGGTGGAGCCTAATATGACTGCTATTGTGAACAAAGAAGCTAACCCAAATACTGAAGTACCACATACATAGGGGAGTCATGCGCCGACGATGAAGCCCAATACGTCCGAAGTTGAGAGCAAACAAGTTTAGGTGAACAGTGAAGTACCACATATAGAGGTGAGTGAAGATCCGATGATGACGCCCAATAGAACTATTGTTGAACCAAATGGTGAATAGGTGAGTGAAGCTGGCAAGGTCTACCAGTTTGAAGATTCTAATTTTTCTGATCGGCTTTTTGTTTTATTATATTCTCAGTTTTTATGATGGACTATGTAAATTGTATGTGAGTTGGTTAATTCGTTTCTAGTTTTGAGATGTGTTGTTATGAGATTGTTAGTTGTAGTATAAGCACTTTGTTTGTAATGAATTTTAATAAGATTTGTATCCATTCCTGAACAATATCTGTAATGAATCTGAGTAAAGATTTTCTAGCATGTTGGTATGATTTGAATGTGCAGACTATTTGTGAATTTTTATTCATATTAGGCCTTGTTCGTTTTGCTAAAATTTGGCTTATGTTGATGCTCATGCTGATTTATTGTGAGAGGAAAATATTGTTCGTTCGCCAAAAAGTACTACTGAAGTAGTTCGACATGACCCATCAGCGATTATTTTTTTCATTTTTATCACTGTTACACGGATCTAGAGCATAAGGCTATCCCCAAGGAGATGTGTGTTGTGGGGAATCTCGCCGCACTAGTTCACCTAAACCGAGTGCCATCCACTTGACCAACTCAATTTAAGTGAAATAGCGTTGCGAGGCCCCTTAGGACACACGTAGCAACTCCTCTTTAGGATCTTTACACTGAGTTACACACACAAACCTAATACAATGCATACTGAACAACTCGATCACATACTCACTCTGGTCCATGTCATTCTTAAAGCTTGTCGACAACAAAATTCGGTTCAAGAGTATAAAATTTCCACTAAGTCTAATGCTCTAGGCAGCTCTATTCGTACACTGGGTTGCCACTCTTGTCACTCATTTAGTCATCGAGTTACATGTAGTTCATCTTGGAAGATGCCATTCCAAGGTTTGCTAACTACTACTTTCACCGAGACTAGACTCAGGAAGAGACCCTGGCTACCTACAAAACAACTTAACGGCTGCACCGTGAGTACATTGCGTACTCATAGGACTTAATTCCAACATATAATATTTGGTGGATGCATAGGGTGATTATTAGGTATTTGTACAAGTGCATAAAGCAATCATGTTCATTAGGGATATGACATGCTATGCTTGACATTAAAGTTAAAGCATTCATCATTATAACAAAGGTGCTCATGGTCCATCATTCATACTACCATGGGTATAGAAAGTAAGAACAACTAAATAGTTCCATCCCGAGGGACTCTAGGCTTTCAAGACTCTACAGAGGTGTACAACTATACCCATATGAAGAGATGGGATGAACATCCATACATTGAGCCTAGTAGTAAGGGTTCCCTCATGTTCTCCAACCTTTCCCTAATCCGCCCCGAGTGTCCGATGAAAGGTTCGACTGGGTTCCCGGTTAATGTCCCTAACATTCTCGACTGATGCCACCCCCCTTGCTAGTTTCATGGATAAACAGGTCACAATTAGTTACTTGGCTTGTCAACCCCATCCATGACATGTGGTCTATATGGGTGGTTACTCAGACTTACATATCCCAATACAAAATCCTTACTGCTCCACGAGCTATGTCGTCTGAGATCCCACACTCATAATGACCTACCCCTTGCATGAGCAAAATATCTAGGTTATCATCATGATTATCACATTAGGGACAATATTCCTTAGCTAGAGTAGTAAGGTGACTCAAGTTGTACCCTTATTGGTTTTAGTAGTTAATTATCTAGGTGTAACATCCTACACGCGCGAGTATGAGTTCCCTTCTCATGCCTGACTTCTACCGTTGCCCAAGCAACTAAGCAATAAGCATTAAGCGTTCCCATTCCTGTTGTTTAGATGAGAGGCTTCTATAGATTATTAAGCTACTCTAGGTGTAAGGTGAGAGAGATCATTATCCAACTCTACATGCAATGCATAACTCATAATGCAACTTGATAGGTATCCAAAGTAGGGTTCATAATAGTGGGGTGACTATCTATTAATGCTGCCGATCCTAATGACTCCAAGTCAATGTTGATGACTCGCACATGATCCTCACAAAATGGGACATCTAAGCCTAAAAGGAGAGGATCTGAGGATTGGAGACGATCACACGATAGATAAGGAAACTAAGAGCTCTACTTGGGACTTAGGAAGAGACATCTATTGTTGAACGTTTGCTATAGGATATGACCTTGCATTGGTGGCCTATTGGGTATACTTGCTAACAAGCCTTACACTCTTTGTGACTAATGGACACTCTGAACTACTAATGGACACTCCACTATGCTAGGTACCGAGGTGGGTTATGATGGGAATGGAGATCCCGATCTTCCGTCAGGTTCAAGATAAACAACGATTTGTTTGGAGAGCGACACACCGATCCGGCTTCAGATCACAAAGACCCAAACCCTGCAACCTTAGCACCATGTCTCCTCTGGTTATCAACCGTGTCACAATCTGGTTGACCTCGCCAAGAAGGTTAATCCCCGCTGCGAATTGAAGAACACAAGCAAGAACAAGATAAAACACAACTCAATTAAAGTGGCAATTGCAGATGAATGATTAAGCACTCGAAGTTGGGGTCTTGCAAACCGATAACGACGATTGTTCAATGACAGATTGATCTAAAACAAAACCCAAAACCTAAAGTAGGTGATGGCTACTGATTATATAGCCTAAGGGATGTCCAAGGATCCCTCTTCACGTCCTAAAGGTGTCCCAACATGTTACAAGGCCCAACAGCCCAAAAGACGACGACGCAGCGCCGTGACAGATTCTGGACATCAAATTGTTTTGATGATTCCCATTGATTCTGATGGAATTTTGATGTGGGACCACTTCCATTGGTTTCCTTATGAAATTATCTTTCCATCCATATGTTGATCATCAAAAATGGAGTCCGTATACGACCTGGACGTCCGTTTTACTACACGCTGATCCTGAAGCCCGAGATGGACTCGAACTCAAGTTGGACTGGGCCTCCGGCTAGGCTTAGACGTTCTTGCTGGCCTCCTAAGGTGGTGGCCAAGGAGGAGGACATCCATGGGCTTTCTTGGTGGGTTCTCCAAGTCCTTGGGGTGTGCTCCCACTTGGGCCAGGGTCCCAAGGATGAATAACAAGCCCATAACGACAGTGTAGCTTCCAGTAGAAACAGCGACAAAATATCTTGATGGTTTGGAGGCCTTGCTGATGTGATATTGAGATGAGACCAGATCTATTTGAAATCTTATCAAACAAGCTTTCTATCAAGTGCTCATTGACCTCGATCGCACTCTAGATGGCTGAGTTATGGCCTTCCCAATGATGCACTGTTGAGCTACCGATGAACCGAAAATTCAACTTTGATGAACTTGCACGTTGAGACATATTTGTACCTACATTCAAATAACGACATGTACATGTGGAACCAAGTGAATTGTACCAAAAATCACTATGCAAATGTAGAAATGAGCTCTCCTTATAAACAATGGTCGTATCCGATGATGTCATGTCCTCATCAGGTTATCTCAGGTTGACTCTGCTCAAGCTCTAGCGGATGCTCCATGGGAATTGCGAAGACTCCGATAGGTTTGGGACTTAGTCGTTTCTAGGGTTCACTACTAACATCGGATGGTCTGAATACCTAATGTATGCTCTGGTGGAAACTAGTTGCTCTTGGGTTCTTTGTTTAGGAATTCCTATAATTCAGCGAACACTCTGCCGAGCTGACGGACACTTTGTTGTGCCTCCCCGAAATGCATTTAGGCTGTTGGTGACTAAATCTCAGGTTTGACGGACACTCCATCCTACTGATGGACACTCCATTAATCGGGCGATAGAACCTATGCTCTTGGGTTCTAGGGTGAAAGCTTGGGGGTTCATGCCTATATCTTGGGTAAAGGCTTTCATGCCTGTGCAAGACATCTCTAGTGTAGCTTAGGTGACTTGCGAGGCTTACTATTTTTTTCTTTTATTTTTTTGTCCAATCTTTTTTTTCTAGCTTTTGCCCTTTTGATATTTTTTCTTAGCAAGGAGCACACAAGAATAAACCACAAAAATTTGAGCTCAATTGAATAAAAGATGTGGCCTATAGAAAATTAGGACTGTGCTCTAAAAAGCATACCAAAACTTGTGGGCTCAGAAACTCAATTTTCCTAATCAAATTTCACAAATCTAATTTTTGCAAACCCAGCATTGCTGGGATGAAATAGATCTAAAATTTTCTGGCATTCTCCATAGATATAAAATCTTCCCTATTTCGAGTTCGGATGCAAAAGTTATGACTGTTTTAAGGAAGCTGCTCGAATCAGGGTTTTAGTGGACACAAGATGCAAACCGATGGTGATACGTAATAGCGGCGGGTGAAGGGATCAACACAAACTAGAAAAAGAACACAATCTAAACCAGCAACAAGACTTTGACCTAGGACACAAACTCAACAAAGCGGACTCTGAAACTGAATCATGCAAAGGCTCTGGCGCGGATGGTTATAGGATAGGAAACAAATATGGCATTGGACTATGGGATAAAAGAAAAAACACTCGAACTAAGGGTAAGATGTGAACTTGATGGTATACCTGAAGCTCTGATTACCACTTAATGTAGACGAGGATCCCGATCTTCCGTCAGGTTTAAGATAAACAACGATTTGTTTGGAGACCGACACACCGATCTGGCTTCAGATCACAAAGACCCAAACCCTGCAACCTTAGCACCACATCTCCTCTGGTTATCAACCATGTCACAATCCAGTTGACCTCACCAAGAAGGTTAATCCCTATCGCGAATCGAAGAACACAAGCAAGAACAAGATAAAAAGCAACTCAATTAAAGTGACAATTGCAGATGAATGATTAAGCACTCGAAGTTGGGGTCTTGCAAACCGATAACGACGACTGTTCAATGATAGATTGATCTAAAACAAAACCCAAAACCTAAATTAGGTGATGGCTACTGATTATATAGCCTAAGGGACGTCCAAGGATCCCTCTTCATGTCCTAAAGGTGTCCCAACACGTTACAAGGCCCAACGGCCCAAAAGACGACGACGCAGCGCCGTGACAGATTCTGGATGTCAACTTGTTTTGACGATTCCCATTGATTCTAATGGCATTATGATGTGGGACTACTTCCATTGGTTTCCTTATGAAATTATCTTTCCATCCATATGTTGATCATCAAAAACGGAGTCTGTATACGACCTGGACGTCCGTTTTACTACACGCTGATCCTAAAGCCCGAGATGGACTCGAACTCAAGTTGGACTGGGCCTCCGGCTAGGCTTAGACGTCCTTGCTGGCCTCCTAAGGTGGTGGCCAAGGAGGAGGACATCCATGGGCTTTCTTGGTGGGTTCTCCAAGTCCTTGGGGTGTGCTCCCACTTGGGCCAGGGTCCCAAGGATGAATAACAAGCCCATAACGACAGTGTAGCTTCTAGCAGAAACAGCGACAAAATATCTTGATGGTTTGGAGGCCTTGCTGATGTGATATTGAGATGAGACCAGATCTATTTGAAATCTTATCAAACAAGCTTTCTATCAAGTGCTCATTGACCTCGATCACACTCTAGATGGCTGAGTTATGGCCTTCCCAATGATGCACTATCGAGCTACCGATGAACCGAAAATTCAACTTTGATGAACTTGCACGTTGAGACATATTTGTACCTACATTCAAATAACGACATGTACATGTGGAACCAAGTGAATTGTACCAAAAATCACTATGCAAATGTAGGAACGAGCTCACCTTATAAACAATGGTCATATCCGATGGTGTCATGTCCTCATCAGGTTATCTCAGGTTGACTCTGCTCAAACTCTAGCGGATGCTCCATGGGAATTGCGAAGACTCCGATAGGTTTGGGACTTAGTCATTTCTAGGGTTCACTACTGACATCGGATGGTCTGAATACCTAATGTATGCTCTAGTGGAAACTAGTTGCTCTTGGATTCTTTGTTTAGGAATTCCTATAATTCAGCGAACACTCTGCCGAGCTGACGGACACTTTGTTGTGCCTCCCCGAAATGCATTTAGGCTGTTGGTGACTAAATCTCAGGTTTGACGGACACTCCATCCTACTGATGGACACTCCATTAATCGGGCGATAGAACCTATGCTCTTGGGTTCTAGGGTGAAAGCTTGGGGGTTCATGCCTATATCTTGGGTAAAGGCTTTCATGCCTGTGCAAGACATCTCTAGTGTAGCTTAGGTGACTTGCAAGGCTTACTATTTTTTCTTTTATTTTTTTGTCCAATCTTTTTTTTCTAGCTTTTGCTCTTTTGATATTTTTTCTCAGCAAGGAGCACACAAGAATAAACCACAAAAATTTGAGCTCAATTGAATAAAAGATGTGGCCTATAGAAAATTAGGACTGTGCTCTAAAAAGCATACCAAAACTTGTGGGCTCAGAAACTCAATTTTCCTAATCAAATTTCACAAATCTAATTTTTGCAAACCCAACATTGCTGGGATGAAATAGATCTAAAATTTTCTAGCATTCTCCATAGATATAAAATTTTCCCCGTTTCGAGTTCGGATGCAAAAGTTATGACTGTTTTAAGGAAGCTGCTCGAATCAGGGTTTTAGTGGACACAAGATGCAAACCGATGGTGATACATAATAGCGGCGGGTGAAGGGATCAACACAAACTAGAAAAAGAACACAATCTAAACCAGCAACAAGACTTTGACCTAGGACACAAACTAAACAAAGCGGACTCTGAAACTGAATCATGCAAAGGCTATGGCGCGGATGGTTATAGGATAGGAAACAAATATGGCATTGGACTATGGGATAAAAGAAAAAACACTCGAACTAAGGGTAAGATGCGAACTTGATGGTATACCTGAAGCTCTGATTACCACTTAATGTAGACGAGGATCCTGATCTTCCATCAGGTTCAAGATAAACATTTGTTCGGAGACCGACACACCGATCCGGCTTCAGATCACAAAGACCCAAACCCTACAACCTTAGCACCACGTCTCCTCTGGTTATCAATCGTGTCACAATCCAGTTGACCTCACCAAGAAGGTTAATCCCTGCTGCAAATTGAAGAACACAAGCAAGAACAAGATAAAAAGCAACTCAATTAAAGTGACAATTGCAGATGAATGATTAAGCACTCGAAGTTGGGGTCTTGCAAACCGATAACGACGACTGTTCAATGATAGATTGATCTAAAACAAAACCCAAAACCTAAATTAGGTGATGGCTACTGATTATATAGCCTAAGGGACATCCAAGGATCCCTCTTCATGTCCTAAAGGTGTCCCAACACGTTACAAGGCCCAACGGCCCAAAAGACGATGACGCAGCGCCGTGACAGATTCTGGACGTTAACTTGTTTTGATGATTCTCATTGATTCTGATGGAATTGTGATGTGGGACCACTTCCATTGGTTTCCTTATGAAATTATCTTTCCATCCATATGTTGATCATCAAAAACGGAGTCCGTATGCGACCTGGTCGTCCGTTTTACTACACGCTGATCCTGAAGCCCGAGATGGACTCGAACTCAAGTTGGACTGGGCCTCCGGCTTGGCTTGGACGTCCTTGCTGGCCTCCTAAGGTAGTGGCCAAGGAGGAGGACATCCAAGGGCTTCCTTGGTGGGTTCTCCAAGTCCTTGGGGTGTGCTCCTACTTGGGCCAGGGTCCCAAGGATGAATAACAAGCCCATAACAATAGTGTAGCTCCCAGCAAAAATAGTGACAGAATATCTTGATGGTTTGGAGGCCTTGCTGATGTGATATTGAGATGAGACCAGATCTATTTGAAATCTTATCAAACAAGCTTTCTATCAAGTGCTCATTGACCTCGATCGCACTCTAGATGGCTGAGTTATGGCCTTCCCAATGATGCACTGTCGAGCTACCGATGAACCAAAAATTTAACTTTGATGAAATTGCACGTTGAGACATATTTGTACCTACATTCAAATAACAACATGTACATGTAGAACCAATTGAATTGTACCAAAAATCACTATGCAAATGTAGGAATGAGCTCACCTTATAAACAATGGTCATATCCGATGGTGTCATGTCCTCATCATCCTCCCCTTCTTGACAACAAACCGTCCTCGGTTTGTGATTAGCTGAAGAAAACGTTGTTGGTAGTAGCCAACATTGCTCCCCTTCTTGAAATTTAACATGTTTCTTTATAACAAAACTAGGGGAACTCGACATGATAAGATTATAGCAATTGCAATCCTTTGGTTGATCATACTTTTGCACAATATAAGGAGATTTTAGATTTGAACAAATATAGACACGATGCACCATATACACTCCTTTACAATTATATTTTCCAATAAAATGATATGTACAAGTAGACAACCATGACAATTCAACACATTTAAGTTTCTCTTCTAAACTACTAAGAGCATATAAAGTATCAAACTCAATATAACCCAAAGTATTTGAAGAATACAATAATTTCTTTTCATCTTTTTCGGTAGCCATGGGAAGCAATTTTTTATGTTCAGCATAAGTAATTGGTTCCAAAGCCAAAGCATCATACTCATTCACTAGTTGTGGCATACGTATAATAAAAGCATTTTCACACAGCTCTTCTTTATCACTAGCATTATTAGAATAATTATTTTTTGACAAAGGCAATTCAGATTTAACATCCAATTCTTTCCTTTCATTAGCAGCTCTATCTCTATTAGTTTGTGCATTTTTAGCATGGTTTAAAGTTTTACCAGACTCCAAAGTATGTGTGGGAGGTGGTGGTGGTGAAGATGTTATTGTAGTGGCAAAAGTAACCACTCGCCTTTTTATCGCAGTCTCAACCTTCGCAAATGGTTGCTCCACCCTTGCTAAAATCTGGTTGAGGTTGTCGCCAATGTTGGTATGGTTCTTTTGCTGACATTCCGGCAATTCTTTTTCTGCAAGCATAGCAAGCTGGAACAAACATTTGAGAGTATAAAATTCTATATGGAAAACAATATCTTGCATTTCATGCCTCAAACCACCAAAAAAACGAACAATGGTATCTTCCATGTCCTCTACTATCCCACAATGTATTGCACACTTTTGAAACTCTGTATAATATTCTTGGACAGACATATTGCCCTGCTCTAAGCACTGCAATTTGTTATGCCATTCATGTTTATAAGAAGGAGGAATAAAATGATCATGCATAGCTATCTTAAGTTCTTCCCATGTACCAGGTAAAACATCCTCTGCAACTAGCCCATACCACCAAATAATAGCAAAGTCCTTAAACTCACTAGTAGCTTGTCGAACTCTATATTGCTCAGGTACAAGGTGGGCACTAAACTTTTGTTCTACCATTATCTCCCAATTAAGGTATCCTTCAGCATCATAATGACCCAAAAAGGATGGTATGGTCAATTTACCTCTCATACCTTGATGATTATAGTCTATATGTGAGGGCTCATTGTTCTTTATTCGGTCCATCCTTGCAAACTTCTGGTCCATGATTTCCTGCAATTCACTCTTAAACAGAAACTCGTTGTTTGATATTGTTAGAAATTAATATAAATCCCCTATCAACTATTTATGGGTAAGTGGAATCACACTCTCACACGTCTTACCAAGTTCTTGAAAGGTTCTTACCAATGCAAAGCAGTGGACGGTACAACTGGTGGCTGGTTCATGATACCTGTGAGGGTGTGACACCAAGATTGCAAGGGTCTTTTTCTATACCGATCTGAAGTATATGTGGAGCTTGGGAGGCACGAAAAAGAATAAATATATATATGTGGCACACAAGTCAGTGACAGACAGCAATATTGAATAAATGTTTGGAGCACTTGTCCTAGTTGCTGGCCTATACGTATTTCTATCACCAGTTGTGATAAACAAGAGAGGAAACAAGGATGAAAGGAAACAAGTATTAAAGGTAGCAACAGATATGAATAAGGCAAAAGATACCACAAACAATAGAGCTATTGAGTGTTCCTTATATTCTCCTTTTCGATATCTTCTATTCTCTTTTACTATTTTTTTCTTTTATTTTTTTGTCTAATCTTTTTTTTCTAGCTTTTGCTCTTTTGATATTTTTTCTCAGCAAGGAGCACACAAGAATAAACCACAAAAATTTGAGCTCAATTGAATAAAAGATGTGGCCTATAGAAAATTAGGACTGTGCTCTAAAAAGCATACCAAAACTTGTGGGCTCAGAAACTCAATTTTCCTAATCAAATTTCACAAATCTAATTTTTGCAAACCTAGCGATGCTGAGATGAAATAGATCTAAAATTTTCTGGCATTCTCCGTAGATATAAAATTTTCCCCGTTTCGAGTTCGGATGCAAAAGTTATGACTGTTTTAAGGAAGCTGCTCGAATCAGGGTTTTAGTGGACACAAGATGCAAACCGATGGTGATACGGAATAGTGGCAGGTGAAGGGATCAACACAAACTAGAAAAAAAAACAATCTAAACCAGCAACAAGACTTTGACCTAGGACACAAACTCAACAAAGCGAACTCTGAAACTGAATCATGCAAAGGCTATGGCGCGGATGGTTATAGGATAGGAAACAAATATGGCATTGGACTATGGGATAAAAGAAAAAACACTCGAACTAAGGGTAAGATGCGAACTTGATGGTATACATGAAGCTCTGATTACCACTTAATGTAGACAAGGATCCCGATCTTCCATCAGGTTCAAGATAAACAATGATTTGTTTGGAGACCGACACACCGATCTGGCTTCAGACCACAAAGACCCAAACCCTGCAACCTTAGCACCACGTCTCCTCTGGTTATCAACCGTGTCACAATCTGGTTGATCTCACCAAGAAGGTTAATCCCTGCTGCAAATCGAAGAACACAAGCAAGAACAAGATAAAAAGCAACTCAATTAAAGTGACAATTGCAGATGAATGATTAAGCACTCGAAGTTGGGGTCTTGCAAACCGATAACGACGACTGTTCAATGACAGATTGATCTAAAACAAAACCCAAAACCTAAATTAGGTGGTGGCTACTGATTATATAGCCTAAGGGACGTCCAAGGATCGCTCTTCATGTCCTAAAGGTGTCCCAACACGTTACAGGGCCCAACGGCCCAAAAGACGACGACATAGAGCCATGATAGATTATGGATGTCAACTTGTTTTGACGATTCCCATTGATTCTGATGGAATTGTGATGTGGGACCACTTCCATTGGTTTCCTTATAAAATTATCTTTCCATTCATATGTGGATCATAAAAAACAGAGTCTGTATGTGACCTGGTCATCCATTTTACTACATGTTGATCCTAAAGCCCAAGATGGACTCGAACTCAAGTTGGACTGGGCCTCCAGCTTGGCTTGGACGTCCTTGCTGGCCTCCTAAGGTAGTGGCCAAGGAGGAGGACATCCAAGGGCTTTCTTGGTGGGTTCTCCAAGTCCTTGGGGTGTGCTCCCACTTGGGCCAGGGTCCCAAGGATGAATAACAAGCCCATAACGACAGTGTAGCTCCCAGCAAAAACAGCGATAGAATATCTTGATGGTTTGGAGGCCTTGCTGATGTGATATTGAGATGAGACCAGATCTATTTGAAATATTATCAAACAAGCTTTTTATCAAGTGCTCATTGACCTCGATCGCACTCTAGATGGCTGAGTTATGGCCTTCCCAATGATGCACTGTCGAGCTACCGATGAACCGAAAATTCAACTTTGATGAAATTGCACGTTGAGACATATTTGTACCTACATTCAAATAACGACATGTACATGTGGAACCAAGTGAATTGTACCAAAAATCACTATGCAAATGTAGGAATGAGCTCACCTTATAAACAATGGTCGTATCCGATGGTGTCATGTCCTCATCTAGTTATCTTAGGTTGACTCTGCTCAAGCTCTAGCGGATGCTCCGTGGGAATTGTGAAGACTCCAATAGGTTTGGGACTTAGTCGTTTCTAGGGTTCACTACTGACATCGGATGGTCTGAATACCTAATGTATGCTCTGGTGCAAACTAGTTGCTCTTGGGTTCTTTGTTTAGGAATTCCTATAATTCAGCGAACACTCTGTCGAGCTGACGGACACTTTGTTGTGCCTCCCCAAAATGCATTTAGGCTGTTGGTGACTAAATCTTAGGTTTGACGGACACTCCATCCTACTGATGGACACTCCATTAATCGGGTGATAGAACCTATGCTCTTGGGTTCTAGGGTGAAAGCTTGGGGTTCATGCCTATATCTTGGGTAAAGGCTTTCATGCCTGTGCAAGACATCTCTAGTGTAGCTTAGGTGACTTGCTAGGCTTAGGATACTTAGGGATATGACTTTGGTTAGCTAACACAATTAATGAAATGACCCACTAATCCAAGAGAAACTTGATAAGGAAGGGAGATTGGGCTGCAACATACTTGATTCTCATCCTTGAAGGATCTCCTACCAAGCAATCCTCATGATCTATCCTTGCAAGGGAAGAGACTTGTGTTAGGGTTTGGGGATTGATCTCAAGATGGTAAAAAGAGAGAGCTTTTTGAGCTAAACATGGGATGAGGGATAGTTGAAGTCCATGATCTTGATCCATAGCTGCTCTTGCTGTCTTTGATAAGCTAGATCCACCTTCTCTTCTTCATCCTCTCCACTTTCTCACTCTAGTTCTTGCTTTCTCCTTCTTGCTTTCCATTCTAGAAAGAGAGAGGAATGAGGGAAATGGGGATAGTGGGAGAGTGAGTGGAGCTCAGGGTCTATTGTTGAGGTATATTTCCAATTCGTGCTAACATGTGGGCCATAGCTAGATAATGGATGACAGCTCATTTCCCACTCCCTTTGCAATCGCTGCATTCCTGTCGGATGATTCATTGGTTATGGCGGACTATCTAGTAAGGTACTATTCTTTCCATATTTGGAAACATGATCCCTTCAATCTGAAGGCCATGTTGAGATCTATAACCGCCTTTGTTATCCTTAATGACCTCAACATTAGGGGTTAGGTCTTTTAGGTGGCATGCTCCTTTGTTGGTCCTTCAGTTGACTCTGGTTGAGTAGTTGTCGACTTGATGCATTGCCTAATAGTTGATGATGGAGACGAAATGATGCATTCTTTGGTTAGAGTGGTCAGAGGTTACTATGGAGCTTGATTGATATTACTTGGTTGACCAAAAAGTGAAAGCCTATGGTGTAGTGGAACTCGGGTCGTTACAGGTGTCCTGGTGCAAGAAGGGGAAAAAGGCCCAATCTCAATTCGACCGCATTGCTTCGAGCATTTACTAGCCATCATTTCACCTAGTGTTGGGAACTGCCGCTACATGACTCTTGCTGAGCAGTCACATCTGTCGGCGGCAAAAAAGTGAACTCGACGCTGGCACATGTAGCAAGCCGAGAGAAACTGTGTGGAGCAGATCCTGAGCTCTCCTCGGACTTAGGAGGACACTAGGTGGTCATGACCTAGGGCATGCCAGTCAATTTGACCCTATAATTGATAAGAAGAGAAAGGTAATTAGTAATTTAAGGTGGAACATGACAGTGTTGCTCCAGATAGTTTCAAATGTGCAGCTAAATAGCCGATTCAATAAGGCTATCGACTAAATAGTCGATATCTAGCATGTTCATGATATAAGATGTTAGAAAAATCACTATTGGAAGTTATCATATATTAATGATATAAATCTAATGCCAAAGATCATAAACATGCAAAACATGGTATAGGGCTAATATGAATGAAAGCATTTGCATTGACTATACCCCGTATTGGCTCAAAGATTAGGACAAAAACAAGTTCAATAATAAAAGCCAATACACTTGCAATGCACGGGCCATTGACAAAAATAGCCGATTCTAGAGTTGCAATGCACGGGCCATCGGCAAAAATAGCCGATTCCAGAGTAAACATATGCATATCACGTGATCAATCACTTATCCAGTATGAATGAATCTATAGGCTCATCAAATCTAACCTATCATCATTAATAAAGGGGGTCGAACGAGTCGAAGACAACCATAATAATGACAACAAATTAAACTCTTAGAACACATAGATCTATCCATATTTAGACAAGATTATAAGCACATGTTACGAGCGTGAAAGCATAAGCAACTGACCGAGGGGCCGATCTAAGTGGTTTTTATCGTATAACATGCGAACGTTTAACCACCGAAGCATAAGTAAATCTACAAACCGACCAAACCCAATTTACGAATAGGTTGACCAAATCGATGCAGCATTGATAGTAGAACGGCAAACTACAAGCCTAGTGATCTATAAACATACTTATGTTTCGATGGAATCGTGGGCACGCGTCATACACATGAAAGCTCAGGCTATTGGGTAAAATAGCCGATAGAAACATGGCAGATGGGTGATGTCATGTCACCCTTAACGAGCAGATTCGTTAACTAACAATACCCGATCTAGTGCGCTACCAATAGGCTGGTAACGAAGATAGCAAACCAGAGATTAATGACTAACAAACCTATTCCTTAATGGAAACAGGGCTTCAGACACTTACTATGATCGATAAAGATCAAGATAAAATGGTCAATAAACGGGATCTAACGTCAATAGTTGGATCTTAGCATAAAAATAGTCGATAGATGATAGATCAAAAGATGAAGACTGAGGAATCTTTAATCCTGATTGAGTAATAGGTGATATTATGCTGAATAGTAAACTATTTAACACAATATCGATAACTAATATGTATCAAAATTTGTATGAGATCGAGCTAGACCAATGCAACTATACAAATTTTGATAAGAATCAAAGATAACTTGTATCAATAATTGTAAGAGATACAAGCCAGACCAATGCAACCTTACAATAACTGATGATAACTAACTTATACAAAGCTTGCAAGAGGTCAGACCTAACCGATGCAGCCTTACAAACAAAGTATAAGTCGTGATGGATACTCACAAACAAGCCAAAGGTCGGACCTAACCAATAGCAGCCCTGCTTGCTCGATGAACATGCCAAGATCTACTCTGCTCCTACTCCTTAGGGTGGCACGGGGCCATAAAAGGTAAAGATACTTGTTTTGATTGATGTGTGGATGTCTATTACAATAGCCGGGGTTCGATATTATACCCGAGGCTTTACTACGAGTCTTGGTTGAACAAGACTGGTTATAAAACTTGGAAAAGAAAATGAAATTTCCTAAATTACGATAACTTGGACCCTAATCTTTTCCTTCTATGAAGTCTGACGCATCTTCTTGCTTCATGTCTTGTCGTTCCTCCTGATAGGTCACATTGCTTTGAGATGATTACATCATTTTATTCATTCGATTCTAATGGAATCTTAGTTAGCCAATCTTGCTGAATATTTTAGCTTTCCTTGATAAATTTTGATCTTAGAGTCTTTTCATCCTGAACCAAATTTTAGTGTCAACAACATCCCACTTAGTCCTTAGTCGACTCTTCCCATGGACTTCGACGAGCTGACCGGCGACAACTTCCAGCATACGGTGGCACCGGAGTACAACTACGGCGATGCCAATGGCAACATCGACTATGAGGCACTGGCACTATTAGGACCAGAGTCTATCCCTATCCTTGATAAATTCTGATCATAGGGTCTTATTCATTTGATTCTGATGGAATCTCAGTTAGCTGATCTTGCTAAATATTTTGGCTTTCCTTGATAAATTCTGATCTCAGAGTTTTTTCATCTCGAACCAAATTTTGGTGTCAACACATGGCCCCCAATTTTGGGATAAAATAATTTTATTCCAAAATTACCTCTTATGACCATTGCATGTGTTGCGCTTTCAACCGTCTACCCTAATCTTGCTCTTTCTAACTTCTTACCCCTTTTTCAAATCTTATTTCATCGGCCTTCTCAATCAAGGACAAATCGAAGATCATAATGTTTGATCACCAGATGTTGATTATTGGATCATCTCTTTCCTTCCCTTCGGTCTTTTGAGCCACTCTCTTCTTCCTCCAACTCATGCTTTATAGTTGATCTTTTGACATTCTGGTCGGTGTCATGCTCCACTGTGCACAAATCCTTCTACCATTACCAACACCTACCCTAGTCATCGACTCTTTGGATTCATCGCTCTTGTTACCTTGGTCCATTAGCTAATTTAGTTTTTAGTCAACTAAACTTTAACTGATCAATCCTAGGGCCTTCCTTCGGACGTGTGTGGAAACACAAAGTTGAGTTAGATAACCTTTCAAGTCCGTGACCCGGAATCAAGCGATTATGCAAAGAATTCCAGTAAATGAAATCTTAAGTCCACAACATCTCCAACCGCTACTCTCCTATTAGGCCACATGTGGTTTCCTCGATCCTTGGGATGGCCTCTCGCCTTCTATTTACTGATTTCAGTTCTGTATTGCTCGAGAGATCCATCGGCATCCCACTTTGGCTATAAATACGCTCCTCAGGGGATAGTCAAGAAGCCACATTTGCACTTCGCCTTCGCTTTTGCCACTATGCAACTTCTCTTCTTTTTTCTCAAATCCCAAGCTATCCTCCACAGATCAATGGACCACGACAAGCGCATCGCCGCACAATCTCCCAGAAGAGAACCTCCCTCCGCACCAGCGCCTTTGGTTCTAGGGGTATGGAAAGATCAAATCTGATTTTAATCTTCTCATCTTGTCTTACTTATCCTTCTCTTTCGTTTTGCAGTGGTGATCATCCTGGTGCTGCCCATGATGCCCATTCAACGACATAGGTGGGCTCTTCCTCTGATTCTGTCGACTCCTATAGTGGAGACAACGCATGGCGCTTTCATCGTGAATGGAATATGGCAATCGATCGCTACTCTGAGGCAACCAGGTAGAATGGTCAACTGGAGTTCGCCCTAAATGCTTCCCAACCTGCTCTATCTGTTGTAGAGGGGGAGGTGAACATGGCTTGGGCATAACTGGCAGAGTCAAATGCCAGGGTTGTCGGTAAAATTCTCAAAGTCTTTGCTTTCTTTGTTGCTTCTACCTTGTTGGTCTTCTAATGATTTCTTATGTTCCTTTGATCCTAGCTCTGATGACGCAACTAGAGGCTCTCTAGTTGGCAGTGAGCGATGCCGCTGGTGCTCTAAACATGTGGGGTGATACACTGGTGGCTCATCTCTAGGACATCCACATGCATGCCAGGGAGGTGGCCTCCACGGTGCTCGCCACAATGCCGCCGTTGTAGCAAAACCGTCCAATTTATAAGAGCACAAGTACAATAGTAGCCAGCAACCGATCGCACTGTCATACTTGAGCCCATATAAACCCAGTAGTCTATCAAGTACCATGAAGGGTCTTGATTCAACCAATAAACAACCAAGATCATACATGATTCAACATACATGTCACATGTTACATAAAGTTCACAAATACAGTTCCATACATCATAGTACGATTAAAAGTTATTACAAACCAAGTTTAGGTAAAATAGTAGCGGAAGCAAATAGTGTGTGAAACCAACGTCTCCATCATTGTTCAAATACGGTGGCAGCTCATGATCACATTTCCACAAAAGCATAAGAGAGGGATTAACAAAAGATACCTTGCCTAGGGCCCTACTCCTCATCCATGGCAGGATAGAAGCAGCTCTTACAGAAGCCATGATACATCGTATTATCTCCAACAATGGGAAATAAACCCTAAGTACAAGAAGGTACTTAGCTGGACTTACCTATCATAAACCAAAAATAAAGTGACTCCAAGGATTATGCAAGGCTATATAAGTAGAGCTAGCTTGATAACATTTTGCATAAAAAGCTTACCAATTCAAGTATACAGTTATAATTCGGTCATCAAGTTAATTATAGCTATTCATTTCTAGATTAGCAACTAACCTGTGCCTAGTGTTCGCCTAAATGAATTAAACGGCCGATTAAACGGCCAGTAAATGGTAAATGGTGGTAAACTATTTTGTTTAAGGGGTAAATAGAAATTAAACGGTTGACTGTTTAAACAGTCAAAAAATAGGAAAACGGTCTAAACGGAACGGAGATAAACAACATTAAACAGGCTAAATAGCTGTTTAAATGGCTGTTTAGGCGAACATGAGGTAAATCTAGTTCAGTTTTGTATGGATAAATTTATATACTTAAGTTTATTATATTTATAAATGTGTACACTTGATATGTTACATGCATAAATATCTATATTTGGTTCTCTTCACATGCATAAATATATATACATACCAAAATAATTGATTTTTACTTGGATAAATATGTATAAATGCTAGAATACTTAATTTTTTACATGCACATATATAATTATATGTATTTTTTTAAAGTACAAAACTGTTTTGACTGTTTAACTTCGTTTAAACACCGTGTAAACAACCTAAACACTAAACGAAGGGCGACCGTGTAAAGACCATTTACCATTTAGGAAAACATTGCCTGTGCCAAACATGTGGTATATCATTTAATAGGATACAGTAGTAACCATAGCAAGTGTAATAATTCCATGTTCATCATAGCCATCATTCCATAATACAATTACTACAATATTGGGACTAGCCAAGTTTCTCACTGTCTGGGAGAGACGGCGATTCGAATCGATTTCAACCAGGTGGGAATTTATTCCTAAGACAAACCCAGGTAAACCAGATCAACAGTCACCTTAGGTCACCTTTGGTATAACTTAGGTCCACATTTCGTGGGTTCGATCAGCGCTGCACAATCAGGGATGACCAGCTGCCAGGACGTTCAGGCCCGCCCTACCCTTGGGCTCATGTCTGGCTCCCTGCATATCCTTACTACCATCTAGAGTGCGCACTCTTATAGAACGAGGCCCGACCTGAGTTGAGCTACTCGGCTTCACAGTCAAAATGAGTTATCTGACCAGCTAAGTGAGAGGCATGTGTTTAATCTCGATAGAAGCGCCAACTACTATACAAATTTCATGTCATTTGGATAAGTATAGCCACCTCTACAAAAATGACAAGTTACATATGCTTATTTTAGCAAAAAAAAGTTTAGCATAGTGAAAAGTGTCAAACCATAGATTTAATATTTTTCTTTGTTTTCTCCAAGCATGAGAATACTGTGTAAAATTTTGCATGATCATATGTTATGTATTTGTACCCCATTTATTTTTACTAGAAACTAGCAATTAATTAAGATTAAATAGGAAGACCATATTTTAATTATGCTTACTATAGGTTTAATATTTTTTCTAGCTAGAGCATGTCAACATAATACCAGAAAAATTGGAATCACAATTTTATCACCTTCCTAGCTCAAGTTATGCAATTTACAAGATAGAAACTATTTTAAAAGCACTTATCTTGCTCAATTTAATACTCCTAGAAAAATACCATAAATAGTAGATTTCATATTTTTATCAAATAGTACACTTCAATATGAATCTAACAAAATTTGGTTCACCCCATTTGGATACTCCTAGCTCTAGATATAATTTTTGCAAGTTAGCGACAAGATCTATGAAATAAAGAAAGAAAATCAAATTTGCTCGAGCGCTACAGTTAGGTGCACCCGGTCTATACACCCACGATAGCTGACAGCGGGGGCCCATAGGTCAACCTAACCCCACACACTAGTGAGACAAAGGCAGAGGCAGCGGTTGACCAACAAAAAGCTCATTGATGGCGAGTTCACCGGTGATAGCGTCATCCCCAACGTGTTCCCCAACCCATTCCGCATCTATGGGTGCCCTTGGTTGGCTCAGAGTCTCGCTGAAGCTAGCTTGATGGTGGCCATGGTGGGCGGTAGCACTATGCTTTGGTAGGCTCATCGTCTCCGGCAATGGTAAGCCAAGGCGAGCACTGCTGCGGCTTTAGGGATACCTAGTGAAGACCTAGGGTTAGGTGAGGGCGATGGTGGAGCAGTGGTGAAGCTTGGCCATGTGCATGGCATGGTAGCGGCAAGAGCATGGTGGTGAGCAGCCATGTTTTGGCACCGGTGTGCCAGCGTTGGCTCGACAACCAGTGCCGTGAGCTAGACATGACCCTAGGCTAACCCTAACGAGAGAAAAGCGTGAGCGAGATGGCTCGGTGGAGCATGGCCACGGTGAGCGCAAGCTTAGCGTTGCTCTAGTGAGGGTGTGGCTATGGCAAACTCGCCCTTAGGCATTCACCTTGGTTTGGGTTAAGGCAATGGGTGGTCGATGAGGTGGAGGAGGTGATGGCCAAGTGGTGCGTGCGAGCAATCGGACAATGGCGTGGTGGCGGCAGTGAGCGAGCTCGGCGTAGGTGCGGAGGCGATGGCGCGGTGTGCTGCAGCTTCACTCGAGCACAGTGAGGGTGAGAGAGAGGCTAAGTGAGGCGAGTGAGGGAGTGAGCGCGTGAGAGTGAGCGGGACAGAGCAGCGCCCTTATCTACCTATGCTAGCCTAACTAGTGGGGCCATCGCCGGTGGACGGCCACCACACAGTGGATGTGGCCTGGCGTGGTCGGCCACAACGCCGGCTGATTCAAATCGGCTAAGTGCCAATTTAGTCCGTCTGACAGCGCTACTTTGAGCTCCTAAATCTCCTAATCTGTGGCAATTTAGCAAAAACTTCTTTAATAGAAATTGTAGAGCCATGTGAGTACTACAACTTTTCTATAATGATCATGGCCTAATTCGAGCTAGTTTTCAAACTACAGTGCTCCAAAATAGGGTACTCTGAAACTATAAACCGGTTTAGGACTTAGCAAAAATTTTAAGTGACAAACAGCGTTAAGTTGATACTTGTGAGCTCTATTTGACTAAGTTAGGCATTAAATTAGCTAATGACCCTTAAATAATGTTTGTTACTCATGACAAGAACTACAACTTTTATTTAGGTCACACAGCCATGGAAGCTCTCTAAACTACTATTCAACTTTAGTCAAACTAGCATTATAAAAATGGCATTTCCAAGTAAACCAACACTTAGAAGCAAATTTGGTCTATGTCATGAATATAAACATTGTTCCAATTATCATTCTAGATATGTCTAATGTATTTTGGTGACCTCACAACCATCTCATACATTGGTCATACATGATTACAAGCATATGTAAGTATATAAGCAACATCACATGTGATAAAAAGAAGGTAAATGAAATGAAACTTCATATGCTCATGCTCATGAATGCTTGGATGATGCTTGTGCTCATGAAATGCAAATGCCAAATGCAATGCTTAACACTGGGGTGTTACAGCCCCTCCCCCTTATAGAAATCTTGTCCTAAGATTTGCAAGACCTACCATTCTTCATAAAAAGCAGGATAGACTTGATGCAAATAGTCCTTATGTTCCCATATGGCATCTTGTTCACTATAGTTATTCCACACCACCTTGTAGAAGTTAATGACTTTGCTCCGAGTTACTCTTTCCATTTCTTCTAGCACTCAGATTGGTTTCTCTTCATAGGTCAAATCCGATTCGAGCTTATTGTTAGTGGGTGCAATAGCTTCGTCTGGTATGTGAAGACATCTTTTTAACTAAGAAACTTGGAAGACATTGAATATAGCACTCATCTCTAGGGGAAATTGTAACTTGTAGGTGACATTTCCCTTTCATTCAATAATCTAGTATGGGCCTACATATCTAGGCGCAAGCTTCCTTTTTACTCCAAATCTCTACACTCCTTTCATGGCCAAAACCTTTAAGTACACATAGTCTCCCACTTCAAAGGTTAATGGCCTTCTTCTCTTATCAGCATAACTCTTTTGTCTGGACTAAGCTGCTTTCATATGCTGTTGGATAATGCGTACTTGCCCTTCAGCTTTGGTGACAAAGTCAATGCCATAATATCTTCTTTCTCTGGGCTCAATCCAATTCAAGGGAGTTCTACATTTTCGACCGTACAAGGCTTCAAAAGGAGCCATCTTGATGCTCTCTTGATAACTGTTGTTATAGGAAAACTCGGCTAAAGGTAGCCATTTTTACCATGAACCCTTGGAGGATATAACACAAGCTCTCAACATATCTTCCAAGATTTGGTTCACTCTCTCGATTTGTCTAGAAGTTTGTGGATGGTATGCTGAACTTCTGATTAGTTTAGTTCCCAAGGCCTAGTGCAAGTGTTCCCAGAAACAAGCTATAAATTGTGGTCCCCGATATGAGATTATGGTCCTTGGTACTCCATGTAGTCTCATGATCTGAGAAACATACAGCTCAGCATACTTCCTAGCTAGATACCTTGTGTTAACTGGTATAAAATGTGCTGACTTGGTGAGGCGATCTACAATGACCCATATAGAATCGTGACCTTGTTGTGTTAGCGGGAGGCCTATAATAAAGTCCATACTTATTTCTTCCCATTTCTAGCCTAGAATAGGCAACGAATGAAGTAATCCAATAGATTTCAAATGAATGGCCTTGACTCTACTGCAATTATCACACCTAGCAACATAGGCAGCAATCTCTTTCTTCATCTTGGTCCACAAAAAACAGGTTTTCAAATCTTGATACATTTTGCTACTACCCGGATGGATAGACAACTTGGATGAATGAGCTTCATCTAAAATTTGATTTCTAAGTTCTCAGTCTTTCGGTACCACAAGCCTATCCTCAAACCATACCACACCTCTTTCATCCAACCTAAAATGCTTGGTTTCCTATTCTTTCATCTTTCGCTTAAAGTGGAACACACCCACATCTATCTTCTGTAATTCTATGATTTTGCTCTCAAGTGAGCAACTGACAGTGATATTGTGCAGCACAACAAGATGTAACAAATTAAATCCATCTTCCAACAAGGCTTCTAAGGTTTTACAATGAGATTTCTGACTAAGTGCATCTACTACAACATTAGCTTTTCCTGGATGGTAGTGCATTTCCAAATTATAGTCCTTGATTAGCTCTAACCACCTACGTTGTCTCATGTTTAGCTCAAGTTGAGTGAAGATGTATTTGAGACTTTTGTGGTCAGTGTAAATGTGACATATGTTTCCCAACAAATAATGTCTCCATATCTTCAAGGCATGAATAACTGTTGTGAGCTCTAAATCATGTGTAGGATAATTGACTTCATGCTTTCGCAATTGTCTAGAAGTGTAGGCAATAACTCTTCCTTCTTGCATGAGCACGCACCCCAAACCTATATCTGATTCATCACAGAACACATCGAAAGGCTTTTTAATGCTGGGTTGTGCTAGAACAGGAGCTGTAGTTAGCAAGGTCCGTAGGGTGTGAAAAGTGATTTTACACTCTGGAGTCCAATTGAACTTTTCATCCTTCTGGAGTAGTCTAGTCATGGGCTAAGCTATCTTGGAAAAATCCAAAATGAAACGATGATAGTAACCTGTTAGCCCTAGAAAACTCCAAACTTCATGAACTGAAGTCGAGGCCTTCCAATCCATAACCTCTTGTACTTTAGTCTGGTCTACAGAGATTCCATCTTTAGATAAGATATGACCCAAGAAAGTTACTTTCCTCAACCAAAATTCAAACTTGCTAAATTTGGCATATAATTTATGCTTCCTCGATCTAGACAAAACAACTCTTAGATGCTCTGCATGATTTGCCTCATTTTCTGAGTAAATCAAGATATCATCGATAAACACAACCATGAACTTGTCGAGCTCGTTCATAAATACCGAATTCATCAAATACATGAAGTAGGCAGGAGCATTTGTTAGTCCAAAAGACATGACCAAATACTCAAACAACCCATACCTAGTGAAGAAAGTTGTTTTAGGTACATCCTCTGGCCAGATAGCACAAGACAAGTTTTGAAGATCAAAACTTTAGGGAAGTGGTACTAGAAAAGCATTACTCCCCTTTGGTTCTCTCAACATAATTGTTCTAGTGGTAGTGTCAATGAGAACTCCATGACCCCTCATCCAATTCTAGCCCAAAATCACATCTATTGCTAGTCCTGGCAATATTATAAGATCCGTAGTGTACTCCCTCTCTTGTATAGAGATGAGCACATCTCTCACTAATTGATTAGTAGAGATAGTAGCCCCAGCTGAACTTATACTATAAACACCCTTGTCTACCTCAATTATCTTTTGATTATGCTTAGATGCAAATGTTTGGCTCATAAATGAATGAGAAGCTCTAGAATCAAACAAAACAATGGCGGGATGTTTGTTAACAAGAAACATACTGGCGGTAACAACTTTTGTCATGGGAACTTCTTCCATAGCTATATAATGTACATATCTAGGACATGCTTTGGGATTGGCCTGCTTCTGATTACCCTATTATGATTGCCATTCTTCTTGGGATGGGGACACTCCTTGGCCGAATGACCCAACTAATTGCAGTTGAAGCATGGCTGGTTGTTCCTTGCTCCTGCTGAGCTTCCCTAGCCTGCATTGCCCTTGGGTATGGCAATGGTGAATGAGCTTCCCTAGCCTGCATTGCCCTTAGGTATGGCAATAGTGAATGCCCTATGGAATGTCTTCTGAGGGCGATTGGCTTGAGCTTTTGGCTGAGGAGGCCTATACTTAGGCGCTGGTGGACAAAATTGTGGTCTACCCACCACTAGAGCTCTAGCCTAAGATGATCCTGAGGTGCCTACCTTAGCTGCTCTCTTGCAGCCCATTACTACTGCTTGCAAGTTGTTCTGATTCTCCTAGGTTAAGGCATCACTGACAAACTCATTATATGTGGTACACCTTGAGTTGGCCATAGTCTTCATTAGCTTAGTGCTAAGGCCTCTCTTGAAGCTCCCTATTTTCTTTTCCTCCATGTTGATAAACTCTGGGGCGTATCTGGAAAGATTGTTGAAGGCATGCATGTACTCGGTAAGGGTTTTGGTCCCTTGAGTAAGCCTCATGAACTCAGTGGCTTTCATGCGCATTTGCCTTGGGGGAATGTGATGTCCCCTAAAGGCTAACTTGAACTATTCCTAGGTGACCTTAGCGCTGGCAGGTAGAGAGGATAGGAAATGGGTGCACCATATCCCTACCGGTCCCTATAGTTGATGGGATGCATATTTGGCCTTCTGATGCTTAGTAACCCTCAACAAGCAGAACTTCTGCTCGATCGTGTTTACCCACTCATCCGCTTGGAGCAGTTCTTTGGCCTCTTTGAAGATAGAAGGCTTGGTGTCTTGGAAATCTTTGAACAAGCTATATTGATTTGGTTTAGGCCCTTGATGTTGCTGATGGGTGTGAGCAGTGTTCTACGCAATGAGGCATAGTGTATCCTCCATGACTCTCTGAATACCTAGGAACTATGTGAAGAATTCATTCACAGATGGTGATGGCAGTGGTGGTAAGTCAACATCATTGCCACCTTGGTTGGTGCCTACTCTAGCACGAGTGCGAGTCATCTGCAAAATTGCAACAATAAGTGATTATTGGATACTATCAAGAGATTACAGATGAATTGTGTAATCATGCCAACTGAAATTACTAGAGAGAATCTTAAATTCATACAATAAAATAGAGGCACAATAATTCATTCTCACAACATAACATCACCAATTTGATGACTTATTATACTCGCAATCCATTAACATGCATGTCATATTTTACTAGTAAAACAAAACTAGAATTTCATCAAAGTTCAACCCGTAATGACACAATATGCAAAGTGCCAATATTACATTGAAGTTATGTCACGAGTACTGAAATTCAAACTACAAGTCCATTACACAAATAGCAGGGATACAACTAATGCTTCAAACTAGTCACTAAATGGCTCTACTCTTCAGCATGCTCACTGTCGAGGTTGAAGATAGCATCATCTTCATCCTCTAGATCCACTTCATCTTCCTCCCAACCATCATATTCAACAAACATTTCTCAATCTTCTTCCTCATCTAGAATTAGGTGCAGTTGGTTGTTCAGAAAATGCACATCATGCTAAAGATAAACCACCACGTTCTGGGTTTGCGCAAGCTGCTAGTGCAAGTCCCTTTCGACATGGTCCTACTATGTGGCTAAGGCTTTGGCTCTATTTTGTGCTACTTCTACTAGGGTTGCATGGTTGTTTGCTTGGATCCACTAGGCATAGCTGTGAGCGCCTCAGCACAAGTGGCCTCCAGCTGCTCCCATAGTCCTACTAGCACTACCTGATCATCAGCTCTTGCCTCTTGGGCAATAGCTCTCTGCTGATCAACTTGCTCCATCTGAGTGTGGAGGTTTCCTAATGCTACATATGCCTGATCAGTTTCCCATCGAGCCTCACTTGCTGCCTTCTTGTGCTTGCGCACACACTTCCTCAGTTTACGTTGTGCAGCTTTGGCTCTCATGAGCTTGTCCATGCAAGTAGTATAGGACTCCTACTAGAAGTCCTAGGTATCCTAATGAGTATAGAACATCTTCATCATGGCAAACATTGCACTCATAGCGGGACTAGAACTATCTACCCGCTCATCTTGGTCTTGGATCAATTCATTATGGTTGCGTTGTGCCCAAACTACTATGGATGGATCCACCAGAGGAAAAGTACCAGCAGCACTGCTAGTAAGCTCATCCCCATGTTGCTGACATATCTAGCTCAACACCTCAAAAGCCACTACTTGGGTAGCCTCCTAAGGAGTTTTTCCTAAATATTCTACCTTCCACTCCTGCCATAGGGGTGCTTGGGTATGAGCTAGTTTGGTTAGCTGCACCTCATACCATGGTTGTCCTTCTAGGTATACCTCATCCCAAGAATAGAGAGGCAGTTTGATATACCCCACAAAGTGCAGGACCCTCCAAAGCAGGGCAGGGGTACCAAACATTTCTAGGAAAGTCTCATTCCTAGTTGATGCTACCATCTGTGCCAACAAAATAGTGCAACTCTCATGAAAACAACGTTATAATAGAAAAGAGTTACTTATAAGGGGAGGAACAATGCAAGTGTGTAATGAATGATTGATTATGATGCATGCACATTTCGTACGTCCTCACAAACTTAGGAAAATTAAACTTCTAACAACATACATAGTGGCATACATACGTTATCTCATATATAACATAGCTCGTCAGGCTACATGTTTTGTTGTTAGTGTACCTGCACAAGAATTCCATTTCAGCCCAACCCCACAAGTATATATGCAGAAAATAAAAATATGGGCTCTAGGTTGCAAGCTATATACTTCCATATATATATACCCATATATATACTTCCATATCAAAGCTACCCGAAAGTAAATACATCCCATATATACATATAAATATGCATATACAGTCGTATCAAAGCAATCCCACAATTAAATACCTCCATATATATATGAGACATATATATACTTTAGTAGCAAAGCTAACTCTCCCCATTAGACCGCACGCTCCCATCTTGCGGTCATGCCACTATGATGATGAGTGGCATCTTACCTTGGGTGTAGAGGCATTTGATCCATGCATTACACTCAAGTGAATGGCATCCATACAATAGCATGTCGTATGGATGACAAAAATAAAAACCCCCAAGTTAGTACTTATTTAGCCACCTGAAATCCTTAACTAGGCATAAAGGAAGTGATCACTAGCACACTCTAGATTCAAACTTTATTTTTAAACACCTATATATAGCTATAAGTTGCTAAAAAACTAGTTTTGGAAAACAAAAACCTTTATTTTAAATACACATGTGATAATTAATGTTGAATCTTGCTCTGATACCAACTATAGCAGAACCGTCCAATTTATAAGAGCATAAGTACAATAGCAGCCCACAAGCGGTCGCACCATCATATTTAAGCCCATATAAACCCGGTAGTCTGTCGAGTACCACAAAGGGTCTCGGTTCAACCAACATACAACCAAGATCGTACATGATTCAACATACATGTCACACATTACATAAAGTTCACAAATACAGTTCCATACATCAGAGTATGATTAAAAGTTATTACAAACCAAGTTTAGGTAAAATAGTAGCGGAAGCAAATAGAGTTTGAAACCAATGTCTCCATCATTGTTTAAACACGGTGCCAGCTCAGGATCACATTTCCACAAAAGCATAAGAGATGGATTAACAAGAGATGCCTTGCCTAGGGCCCTACTCCTTGTCCACGGTAGCATAGAAGAAGTTCTTACAGAAGCCATGATACATCATATTATCTCCATCAATGGGAAATAAACCCTGAGTACAAGAATGTACTCAGCTAGACTTACTCGTCATAAACCAAAAATAAAGTGACTCCAAGGATTATGCAAGGTTATATAAGTGAAGCTAGCTTGACAACATTTTGCATAAAAAGCTTACCAATTCAAGTATACAGTTATAATTCAGTCATCAATTTAATTATAGCTATTCATTTCTAGATTAGCAACTAACCTATGCCAAACATGGGGTATATCATTTAGTAGCATACAGTAGTAACCATAGCCAGTGTAATAATTCTATGTTCATCATAACCATCATTCCATAATATAGTTACTACGATATTGGGACTAGCCAAGTTTCTCACTGCCTGGGAGAGACGGCGATTCAAATCGATTTCAACCAGGAATGAATTTATTCCTAACATAAACCTAGGCAGACCAAATCAACGGTCACATTTGGTATAACTCAGGTCCACATTTCATGGGTTCGATTAGCGCCGCACAATCAGGGACGACCAGCTACCAAGATGTTCAGGCCTGGCCTGCCTTTGGGCTCATGTCTGGCTCACCACACATCCTTACTACCATCTAGAGTGCACACTCTTATAGAATGGGGCCCAGCCTAAGTTGAGCTACTCGGCTTCATGGTCGGAATGAGTTATCCGTCCAGCTAAGTGAGAGGCATGTGTTCAATCTCGACTGAAGCGCCAATAATGGTACGGTCCTTAATTGGCACAGATGGAATCACATGAGTCAACCTACGCATAGATTTTGTTCGACCTCCAGTTACATTATTCCATGGTTCTTTTCTATGATAGCAAATATAGCCAACCGCGCTCTGGTATCCACCTATATCTCATAGGTGATAGGAAATCACCCGACTTCTACCAGTCTAAGCTTAGCTAAGTGTATATTTGATCCTAGACCTACATAGGGTTAAAGGTATATATCTAGACAAGGTAGTTCTATGCATCAAGTGTTTCCAACCAACTCTTATAACCTAATGTATCAAACATAAAAGACTCAAGTGATATTTTGTAAAACATGGGAGACTTAGAATGCTCTAGGGCTTGCCTTTGATAAAAGAAGTTGGCCTATGGTCTAGGTACTTGGGTAAGTCCTCAAGAGTTTGCTCCTCTCCTTCTAGAGCTACGACCTGAGGTGCCTCCTATTGTTCCTCTGGCTCTTCGTCAAACTCCAACAGCATTATCCCTTTGGACGATCCTATATGCATGAGTTGGAAATAAGATATCATGGATGCATATATAATGACATATATAATATGATATGATATGATATGATGAATGCATCCTCATAAGTGTTCTCAGTAGCGTTGCATTACGGTGATAACAAGTTACATTTTCTTTTATTGAGTAGGTGCATATCTCTTCTCTAGTAACTTAAATAAACACTTATGTAAATCATTTTCTGGACTACAAGACAGCAGCCACTTGTTTTGATCATAACTAGAGTTATACACATCAAAATAATATGTTTGTTGACATTATGGAAAGCTTATGAATTTTCCTGCAACTTTTGTTTAATCATCTTAATGTGATTCAATAGTTATCTAGTCAAACAATTCAATCTTTTAGATCTGTCTAGAAAGCAAGTATTTCTGACAGCAGAATTCTAACAGCTATAATTCTTAAACCATAAGACCTATGACTATGAAAATTTAATACCAGGTATATAAGTGAGTTATCTACAACTTTGTTATTAACAAGTTTTACAGAAAAGATCATTATCATCATGAAATCATCACCACAATAGAAACTACACATGCAGTCATCTAGTTGAATTATAAACAAATACTTCTAAGCCTCACTAACAGTATCAAAAGATTATATGCATCACACACCATAGAAAACATCATGGTTAAGCCTAACTAATTTATTTATATTAATTTATTAATTTCCTTAGATAATAAGGTGATTTATAGAGTAAATATTTCTGGTGCTCAATAAATTCCAAACAAATTAAAGTAGGCTACACATGACCCTAATAGTCTACTGTACAAATTTCATGGCATTTGGAAAAGTATAGCCATCTCTACAAAAATGACAAGTTACATATGCTTATTTTACCAAAAATAGTTTAGCATAGTGAAAAGTGTCAAACAATAGATTTAATATTTTTCTTACTTTTCTCATAGCATGAGAATATTGTGTAAAAATTTGCATGATCATATGTTATGTATTTTTACCCCATTTATTTTCACTAAAAACTAGCAATTAATTAAGATTAAATAGGAAGACCATATTTCAAGTATGCTTACTGTAGGTTTAAAAAAATGTCCTAGCTAGAGCATGTCAACACAAGACCAGCAAAATTAAAATCACAATTTATCACCTTCCTAGCTCAAGTTATGTAATTTACAAGATAGAAACTATTTTTAAAGCACTTATATTGCTCAATTTAATTCTCCTAGAAAAATACCATAAACAGTAGATTTATTATTTTTTATCAAATAGTACACTTCAAGATGAATCTAACAATATTTGGTTCACCCTATTGGGACACTCCTAGCTCTAGATCTATTTTTTGCAAGTTAGCAACAAAATCTGTGAAATAAATAAAGAAAATCAAATTTACTCGAGCGCTACAGTTTGGTGCACCCAGTCTAGACACCCACGGTAGCTGACAGCGGGGGCCTACAAGTCAACCTAGCCCCATGTGCCAGTGAGACCAAGGCAAAGGTGGCGGTTGACCGGCGAAAAGCTCGCTGATGACGAGATCGCCGATGGTAGCGTCACCCTCGATGTGTTCCCTAACCCATTATGCATCTATGGGTGCCCTAGGTTGGCTTAGAGGCTCGCTAGAGCTAGCTTGACGGTGGCCATGGTGGGCAGCGGTGCTGTGCTTCGGTGGGCTCATCATCTCCAGCGACGGCAAGCCAAGGCGAGCACTGCTGTGGCTTTAGGGATACCTAGAAAAGACCTAGGGTAAAGTGAGGGTGATGGTGGAGCAGCGGTCAAGCTTGGCCACATGCATGGCATGGCGGCAGCGAGAGCACGGCGGTGAGTAGCCATGTTCTGACGCTGGTGTGCTAGCGTTGGCTCGACAGCCAGCGACATGAGCTAGACATGACCCTAGGCTAACCCTAATGAGCGAAAAGCGTGAGCGAGATGGCTCGGTGGAGCACGACCATGGCGAGTGTGAGCTCGGCGGTGCTCTAGCGAGGGCGCGGCTATGGTGAACTCACCCTTAGGCATTTACCTTGGCTCGGGTTAAGGCAGTGGGTGGTCGACAAGGTGGAGGAGGTGATGGTTGAGCGGTGTGCGCAAGCAATCAGATAATGGCGTGGTGGCGACAGTGAGTGAGCTTGGCGGAGGTGCGTCGGTGACAGCGCGGCGTGCAGAGGCTTCGCTTGGGCATGGCAAAGGTAAGAGAGAGGCAGAGCGAGGTGAGTGAGGGAGTGAGTGCGTGAGAGTGAGCGGGAGGGCCATCGCTGGCGGAGGTAAGAGAGAGGCAGAGCGAGGTGGGTGAGGGAGTGAGTGCCCTTATCTACCCGTGCTAGCCTGACTGGTAGGGCCATCGCTGGCGGATAGCCACCATGCGGCGGACGTGGCCTAGCATGGTCGGCCATGACGCTGGCTGATTCAAATCGGCAAGTGTCAATTCAGTCCATCTGACAGCGCTACTTTGAGCTCCTAATCTCCTAATCCATGGCGATTTGGCAAAAACTTCTTTAATAGAAATTATAGAGCTATGTGAGTACTACAACTTTGCTTTAATGATCATGGCCTAATTCGAGCTAGTTTTCAAACTATAGTGCTCCAAACTGGGGTACTCTGAAACTATAAACTGGTTTAGGACTTAGCAAAATTTTCTAAGTTACAAATAGCTTTAAGTTGAAACTTGTGATGTTTATTTGACTAAGTTTGGCGCTAAATTAGCTCATGACCCTTAAATAATGTTTGTTACTCATGACAAGAACTACAATTTTTATTTAGGTCATACAGTGTCGACAGAATATCGTCGGTAGTCCTCTGACGGGTATCCCACGAAGGTAGATTGATTGGTAGAGATGTGTGTAATCGAGAACAAGAAGGCAATAGAGACACAAGAGTTAGATAGGTTTGTGTTGTTAGAGCGACGTAATACCCTACTCCCGTGGTCTATTGGATTATATTGGCTATCATATGATATTCCATGTGTTTTGAGAGGGTCCCTACCTGCCTTATATAGTCTAGGGGGCAGGGTTACAAGTCGGTTAGATCTAGGAGATAATCGGAAAGTAATAATAGATTATAGGAATCATGGGATCATACATATCCTAACAGATCTCGTAGCATCTTTAGGATATTTTCTTGGTGTCTTGCGAGATGCGCCGAGCGGCGCCGTGCTCCATAAGGCTTCGTCTTATGGGCTAGGCCACCCCTAGGGTCATATCCCATGTGGTCTGCCATGGGTATCTAGGGTTGTACCACCCCATAGCTAGTCCTCGAGTGCCTTGTATCTGTTGTGCAACGCCGTCTTGAGCTTGTCTGAGCAGGTGTGAACAAAGCTGAGCAGACAAACTCATGGTCCGACCACCGTAATGAGTTGTCGAGTAGTTGTGAACCATCGCCGAGCAGTGTATCCCAAGTAAGGCTTTCCATAAGGATGTAAGGAGCTCAAGTTCAAATTTGAAAATTTCCTCATAGTGGACCAAGTGTGCCCACTTAGAGTCTGACCATGAGAAAGGGAGATAGTCTTCTTCAACTTCATTAGGCATGGAGTCTTCTAGATTAAAGCAAAAACACTCACCGCAAGGTGAAGTGTGCCCACTTAGTCCTCAAGCCTAACAGTAGGTGATGCAGTCATGTGCTGCCAGGGTCCAAAGTAGAAGAAAAGTAGAAGACCAGCCAAGTAGGCAGCCAGTCCTCAAGCAAAGCCCCAAAATGAGAAAAGCACATTCACCGCAAGGTGAAGTGTGCCCACTTAGTCCCCGAGCCTGATAGTAGGTGACGTGGTCACGTGGTGCCAGGGTTAGAAACAATAGTCAACAGAAGAAAGTCCCTAGTGTGGTGAGGAACCAAGTCATATTGATGACGCAGTCCCCGAGCCACAAGTGGAAATCTTAGAGAAAACAAATCATGGAGAAAAAACCAGAGTAATGGTTGTATAGTAGGAGTTACTGAGCCTTAATGGATTGTAGAGAAGTCGGTGAATATTCAGTGAGTAGTAACAAATTGTGGCAAAAAAATGGGCGATATGGGCTAAAGTTGCATGAAAGCCCAAGTAATGGCCCATTATACCACTTTGGAGAATTCAGAGAGGCGCAAATCATGGAGCGATTTCCTGAAAACCCTCGAATGCGAAAGGTGGGGGGTGCTTTATAACTGCGCCACCAAACTCCGCGCTCCCACCTTTGCCACTTCACCACTTCATCTTCCTCCTCAGCCCTCGTTGTAACACCTCTAATGTTTTGACCTAGCACTAAAACTTGATATGTCATCATATGCATTGCAAAGCATTCATAAAGTAGAAAATTTTGAATGCATTCACTAAATAAGCTTTATTTCATAAGTTGTTATTTTATGTGATGTATGTGATCCAAAACTCTAAATAAAGATCATGACCACAAGTGTCAAATTTCATGTGATCATGTGAGACCATGTGTCAATTGACTCAAATAACCCTAATGGGCCATGTAATTGGTCAAAAATCATAGTTAAGTAAAGAGGTAAACAAATCAAATTTGAATTCAAATTCAAACCATAAAAGTCATTTTTGCCTCTTCTATCTATTTAAAAATCCATTTGGAATTTGGGGGTGTGACAAAAAGCAAAGTTGAAGCTTATTTTATAAGGATCAACTTTGGTATTCAAAGTTTTTAAAGTTTACATATAAAATTTGGAGTAATTTTAAAATGATTCAAATGCTCAAATGCACCCCAAATTCAAATTTCAAAATGGAAGCAAAATTTGAAAATGTTCATTTAAGCAAAGTTGTAGAACTTTTGATTTTGAACAACTTTTATTTTTGGAGATTTTCAACTTCTTTAGAAAATTTGGGAGTAATTTGAAATTAAAACGGATGGCAATTCTGTAATTCTTGTGAATAGTAGCATGACCACCCCCCCCACCGCCGGCGTCCTTTCTCCGGCCTTCCAGACGCACTCGTGGCCGCCCTCGGCTTCGCGCTGGCACGAGTGGCTCACTACGTGTCATTCCCTCGCTCTCCTGGCCGCGCTATAAAGCTCCGACGACGTTATCAGCTTTTCTTTCTCTCCTCTGTTTCCCAACGCCACTGCCTCAACTCGGGCAAGCTCCCCTCACCTCTTTAGCGCAAGCCAGTCCTGGCAAAGCAGTGTTCTAGCTCCACCTCATCCTTGTGAACCCATCCCACCAACTGTGGTTGTCTGAGTCCACCGAGAACCGCCGCTAGCGACCCTTCTTCCTCGCGGCCGGCGACCTCACCCGAAGTCCCATTTCACCGCGGCCAGCATCGTCTGGTGAACCGTTGCCCTTGCTTGTTGTCTCTATAGCTTCATCTCGATGCTGTGGTGTTTAATCCATTCTTGCTTGGTCATTTTGCCCACTGCAGTCACCAGAACTCCATCACCGACGAAGTCTGCTCCGCCGTGATCGCTGTCATCGTCGACCCACGTCATCGTAGCTTCTCTGGTCTTGTTCTTTGCTTCAACACGTTCGGGGTGAGCTACTAATCCTTTCTAAGCCTTTTGTTTGATCTCTATTGACCTTGTTTCGCCAGCGTAGTGCTGCCGTGCCACCGCGTCCGCCATGGCCAGTGTAGTGCTCGGTTCTAGCCGCATAGGGTCTTGGTTGTGCCACCAATCTTTGCGCCTTGTTGTAGAGATCACTGTAGTGCCTTTGCCATCACCATTAGGCTCACTGTCAGTGAGCTAGCGTCGGTCAACGCCGTCGTCGCCGCAGTCAAAGCCGAAGGTTAGGGATGACAAGTGGGTCCCATATGTCAACGACTGTGTAGTTCAAATGGAATTTTTCTATTTTCAGAAATGGATGAATAGTGTTTGTTTTTGTTATTTTTGTGTAGATTTATTTTGAGCTCCAAAAATTATGAACATTTTTGTGTGACCTCTCTGTGATGAATATTATTTAGGAAAAATATGAAATATTGATTTACAGTACGTTTTGAATGTGATGAAAATTACTCAATTAATTGATAAATGTAATTTCCATGATTTTTGTAGGCCACCGTACAACTCCAAAAATTATGAAATTTGTTTTGGTACACTAATTTGTCATGAGGAAGATTACATAAAATTTTGAGGTCATTTGGAACAAGTTCATTTTTGGGCTTATTTCCAAATTAATTCAAAAATGAATAAAAGCAAACCCTTAGTGTTAGGTTAGAGTTTGATCTTATTTTGGTCATGTTTTGTGACCAGTAGGGTTTCAAGGTCAATTTGGTCAAGTCACTTGTGTGGTCCTTGATGGTAGAATTGCAAGTTGGTTTTGTTGGCTTGCAACTATACCGTGAAGGAAAGTGTACTCAAGGTGTTATTATATTTCATGCACCATGAAAGCATTATGTTTACATTAACATCATGTTGAAGCATATGTTATTATTTCATGTAGAAACCAAGAGTGAACCGATCCTAGTTGAACAAGTTGTGGAAGTATCCCCGGTTGTCTCGGGATTCGATAATCGTGGTACTGATCCAGAACCCGAGATCATCAACGAAGGCAAGCACCGGTTTATGCATTAAACCATTACCTTGTTTACATTGAAAAGTTTATCACCTATGTTACCTATTGCATTAAGTTGATTTATTCAAATGTTACCCACTTGATGCATTGCCTACCTTGTTAATTGTTTACCATCCTTGAAGATGATTTCATTTACAAAGGCGTAGAATGCTTAGTATGCTTTATGGTAGGCTTTCAAAGTAAAAGTTTCGATACACTCAAAGATGGCATTCTGGCCAAAGAAAGAAAGAAGATAGAATGAACTAGAGACTAGTCGGGTGACTTATCTTGAATGTTGGGTAATGTTGCTGACTATGTCGCTTAAAGGCCACTCATTGTGGATCTTCTGAACGAGACACTTTGCAGTACTGGTCACATACTTCAGTAAGCCTACTTTGGCTAATCCGATACTAAGACGAATGCCCACGCACTAGGAATGGAGAGATGGCGGGAGTAGCTTGTACCCTCGTGGCTAGAATGTGGTCGGATTGGAGGTGTGCTGTGCTCTCAGGTGGCATGGAGACAGCTTAGTATAGGAGGATCTAGTAGCGAGGTTGATGTATGCAAGATTAAGTTCTACATACGTCGTGTGATAAGGAATCCCCAGCTAGGACTTGAATCAATTCAAATTGCCGGTGCTCCATGGATATGGAGACTCAATTCATTACAGAAGCAATGCAGGACTGGTGAATTACTAAAATTTGAGAAAAGGAATGGAATGAAAAGGATTGGAACATGGAATATGAACACTTAGTTGAGATAATGACCTAAGAATACTTAGGGGTAAAACTTGAAAATAGGATCAAGAATAGTAAGCTTTTGGCAAAGAACTTTTGAATCTTGCTACATCCTTACCTTGCCCCAACACCTACATCACTAAAGTCTATCACCCCCTTTTATGTCAGGTCAGTCTTGTTGAGTACTTTTGTACTCAGGGTTTGTTAACCCTTGTTGCAGGTGAGTCGCATGTGCAGGCTTGTTTTGGTCCCTGCTGCATGTCTATGTTTGAAGTCGATGACGATGAGGAATGATGAATGGCCTTTGGACAAGGCACTAGTTTGTATGATAAATAATGTTAATGTAATATTATCCCGCTACTATGGTTGTATGACACTTATGGTTTTGTAAGTTTGAAACAACTAGTTTGTAATATTAAAACTTAAATCTTCCACTTTATAATCTCTGATATGTATATTGAAAACTGTTGTAATCTACAATGTCTGTAATTGGGATCCTATTTAGAAAAGATTCGTGGATGATTCAGGTTTCCCAAGGACACCCGACAGATCTGTTAAGTTGTTGGGAACTCATGTATGCTATCAAAGGTCTGTTGAGACAACGATAGGTGCACGTGGGCCCAATTTCTTAGGAGGTTCTACCACAGCTGGTATCACAGCGGTCCTATCTAAGATCATTGTAGGTTACTTTGGAAAACCTTCAAATTGATTTGGATCAAAGAGAGTAAACTTGATATTTTAAAGTTCAAATTTCTTTCTTCTTACCTTTGATCTAGTCTCAATCCTATCTTATTTGAAAGTTCATGGCAGATAATATGATTATGTTTGTCCTATGTATTAAAAATCCAGTACTTTTGATTATATAAATCTTTTGTACCTAGATTCGTAAGATCGATTCATGCATCATGCTCAAACACCTTGCATAAAAATTCCCCTTAAAAGTGGTTGGGTAGGTAATGTCTATCCCATTCTTTCTAACCTCCATTATCCTCAAGCTATTCTTATAGTCCTACCCTAACTTCTATAGGCTATGGCAAAGATCAAGATAACCGCATGCAAGTCCACTAGACCTCACAGAGTCCCTCGTCACCAGTTGGCACCATGAAACCATGAGCTTGGTGAAGGAAGTTCCATGACCTTAGGAGATGAAGGATCTTCAAGCAATCCCACCAACATCGAGAACCTTACCATGGAGCTCAACACTCTTCGTCAAGCTCATGCCAAAGATCAAGAGGAGCTAGCAGAAATGTGAAGGTACATCACCATGAACACCGAGTTGTGGAATGAAGCCTGGACACGAAAGGATGCGGCCAATGAACGCATCCATGAGTTGGAGTTCTACGTAGAAGACCTAGAGATAGACAATGCCATTCTTCATGAGAATGTTCACATGATGTACGCTCAACTTCATCCACCTCATGGGGATGGTGAAGTTATAGATGAAGAAATGATTGTAGATCCAGGAGAAATCCATGATGAAGAAGAGGAGGAGGACCCTGAGGAATTAGTGTACTTCTCAGATGAAGATGAGGTTTTCGTCCGGTATGGACACGGACGCCGATGACTAAGAGCTTGGAGTAGTAATAGTTTCTTTACTGCTTTTCTAGTAAACCAGGGTTGTCTGGTGGGATACAAGACATGTAATATAAATAAGTGACCCTTTGTAGCATGAAACCTTTTAACTGTTTTCAATAAATAATAATGTAAATAAACATGTCTCTCTAACAGATGCCTCGTCCTATCACTCGAGCTAGTGCAAGTACCTCGCATGACAATGATGATATCCCAAATCCTCCACTAATGCCTCTGACTATGGCAGATGCCATAGCCACACTCGTCAATGCAACGGCAGAGAATGCTAGGTTGTTAAGGGAATTGGCTCAAAACCAATAGGCACCACACCCTAATCGTGGCCACCGTAATAATGGAAATGACGAGTCAACCTATATTGATTTTACTGACACGTCCACCTGTGTTCTCTAAGGCAGAAGAGCCTTTAGAAACTAACGATTGGCTTAGGACAATAGAGCAAAAGTTTGAGCTGATTCACTGTACCGAGATTCAGAAACCAAGGTTTGCGGCACAGCAACTCTGAGGAGCTGCTGGTGCCTGGTGGGCAAATTTGGTAGCAGTACAGCCCGTTGGTCGCCAAATCACCTGGATGGAGTTTATGGATGCCTTCAGGGCGCACTATATTCTAGATGGTGTGATGACCATGAAGTTAGAAGAGTTTTTGGCTCTTAAGCAAGGGGAGCACCCGGTGATGCACTATGTTGGGCGCTTCAATCACCTATCACAGTATGCTATAGAATATGTGAATACTGATAGGAAGAAGAAGAATCATTTCCTTAGAGGCCTAAACACCAAACTTTAGACCATGATGGCAACTTGTGGCAACGCAACTTATCATGAGACAGTCAACATTGCTATCGCTTTAGAAGAGAATTACCGCCGACACAAGAAGGCAAAGAAAAAGAAGAGTATCTGCTTCCGGATCATCGAGTGGAAAGCGTCAAAAGATAGTCTACCATCCTCAAAATCATGGCCATGCGCCATTCCGCCCACAACAAAGCCAAAGTAGGCAGCAAATCTTTATTCACCCTGCAACTAATACGCCTTATCCTCATCAAGCACCGCAACAGCAAAATAATACAAATAATGCAAACCGCACTGCTACTACCCAAAATCACAATTATCCATGTTATAATTGTGGTAAACCTAGACACTTTTCTCGAGAATGTATGTATCCCAAGAAGAGTGATCCTAATGCACCTAAAGCCCCTGTTCCTTAAGCTCAGAATTAGTATAAGGGCAATGCTCAGAACAGTTAGAAGGGTCAGGCTGAGAAGAAAACTAGAAGAGTCTTCTATACTCAGGTGGAATCTATTCCAGAAGGAGAACTAGTAATGATTGGTATGTTTCCCATTGCTAAGCATCCTGCAATTACCTTATTTGATTCTGGTGCATCCCATACATTGATCAATCATACATTTGTTGTGAAGCATGGGATAACTATTGGGGAAACAAAAGAACCATATCATATATAGTCGCCCGAGGGACGAATCTGTACAAGGGAGGTAGTTCAGCGTGTACCTAGTGACTTGGGAGGTTATGAGTTCCCTACCAATATGATGATATTAAAGGATCAAGATATAGATGTGATCCTTGGTATGAACTGGTTAACTCAACATAGGGCTATCATAGATGTCATGCGTAGAACTATAAGGGTAAATGTACCTGATAGCAAAACCCAACTTCTCATCCAACTTCCCTTTCCTAAGAGTATGGTTGGAACAGTCTGTGCAACTATTGTTGAAGAAGCCAAGAAAATTTCTGTGGTATGTGAATTTACGGATGTCTTTCCCGATGATCTGCATGGTCTGCCACCATACCGAGATGTAGAGTTTAGAATTGATCTAAAACTAGGAATGGCACCTGTGTCCAGAAGAGCATATAGGATGCCACCCAAAGAACTAGCAGAATTAAAAATCCAACTACAAGAGTTGTTAGACAAGGGTTTCATTCAACCCAGTTCATCACCTTGGGGATGCCCTACTATCTTCGTGAAGAAAAAGGACCAAACCTTAAGGTTATGTATTGACTATCGGCCATTAAATGAAGTCACCATAAAGAACAAATACCCCTTACCCCGAATTGATTTGCTTTTTGATCAACTTGCGGGAGCTAAGGTGTTCTCGAAGATAGACTTGAGATCAGGCTATCACCAGATTAAGATCAAACGGGAAGATGTGCCGAAGACAACGTTTACTACCCGATATGGTCTATATGAGTATCTAGTCATGTCTTTTGGGCTGACCAATGCCCTGACTCATTTCATGTACCTGATGAACTCAGTTTTCATGCCCGAGTTGGATAAGTTTGTAGTGGTGTTCATTGATGACATTCTTATCTATTCTAAGAGCAAAGAGGAACATGTGGAACATCTCCGCATTGTTCTACAATGATTAAGAGACCACAAATTATATGCCAAATTCAGTAAATGTGCATTCTGGTTAGAGGAAGTACAATTTCTGGGTCATGTGTTATCTGCTAAAGGTATAGCTGTTGATCCGACCAAGGTAGAAGAAGTCCTTAACTGGAGAGCACCTACCACTGTTCATCAAGTTCGTAGTTTTCTGGGGTTGGTAGGATATTATCGTTGGTTCATCCCTGACTTCTCTAGAATTGCGAAGCCGATTACTGAACTGCTAAAAAATCAAACTAAGTTTGTATGGTCAACAGAATGTGAGAAGGCCTTTCAAACATTAAAGAAGTTGCTGACAACTGCACCGGTATTAGCACAACCTGATATCGAGAGGCCGTTTGATATCTATTGTGATGCATCTGGAATTGGTATTGGTTGTGTTCTTATACAAGAAGGCAGAGTCATAGCGTATGCTTCTAGACAACTCAAGAAGCATGAAGAACATTATCCCACCCATGATCTTGAATTAGCCGCTGTTGTTCATGCACTCAAGGTTTGGCGACATTATTTATTGGGCAATATCTGTCATATCTATATGGATCACAAAAGTTTGAAATATATCTTCACTCAGTCAGAGTTGAATATGAGGTAAAGAAGATGGTTAGAACTTATTAAAGATTATGACTTAGAAGTGCATTATCATCTAGGCAAGGCTAATGTGGTTGCCGATGCCCTGAGTCGCAAGAGTCATTGCCATTGTCTGACTATGAAACCTATGCAATGAACATTGTGTCTAGAGATGGAGCATCTGAATTTACAAATTATAGAACAAGGTTCCATGTCCAATATTGCAGTTGAGTCCACTATCAAAGATCAGATCATTGCTGCTCAACGGAAAAGTAAGGGTATAGCCCATATCAAAGATAAAGTTAGATCTAGAAAACCAACATGTTTCAATATTGATGAATTCGATGTCGTATGGTTCAAAGATAGGTTGGTAGTACCCAAAAGTCCAGAGCTATGAAAGCAGATTCTTGATGAAGCTCATTCTTCAAGATACTCTATTCATCCAGGAAGCAACAAAATGTATCATGATCTGAGAAAGATATATTGGTGGACCAAAATGAAAATAGAAATAGCTCAATATGTGGCCAAATGTGATATTTGTTAGAGTCAAAGCGGTTCACATGAAGACTGTAGGTCCATTACATTCATTGCTAGTTCCATCTTGGAAGTGGGAAGATATCTATATGGACTTCATCATAGGATTGCCTAGGACATCTACAGGCTACAATTCAATATGGGTTATTGTTGATCGCCTAACCAAGATAGCTCATTTCTTACCAGTCAGAGATAAATATTGAGCGGAACAGTATGCAAAGCTTTATCTTGATAGAATCTTTAGTCTACATGGGGCACCCAAGACCATTGTCTCTGATAGAGGGTCATTATTCGTATCCAAGTTTTAGAAAAGTATACATGAGTCTTTGGGAACTAAACTTATCCGCAGTTCTGCTTATCATCCGCAAACAGATGGACAGACTGAAAGGGTAAATCAAATTCTTAAAGATATGTTGAGAGCATGTGTCCTTTCCTATAGTGCTAAATGGGATGAATGCCTTCCCTTAGCTGAATTCTCATATAACAATAGCTATGAAGAGAGCATTAAAATGGCACCATTTGAAGCATTGTATGGTCGTAGATGCTAGACACCTTTAAATTGGTTAGAAGCTAGAGAACGTTGGTTCTTTGGGCCAGATGTGGTCAAGGAAGCTGAACAGAAAGTTAAACTCATACAAGCTAATATGAAGGTAGCTCAATCCCGACAGAAAAGCTATGCTGATAAGAGGAGACGACCGCTAGAATTCAAAGTGGGAGATCATGTCTACCTCAAGGTATCACCGATGAAAGGAGTTCATTGTTTTGGAATTCAGGGAAAGTTGGCGCCCCATTATGTCGGTCCTTTTCAAATCCAACAACAATGTGGACTGGTCGCCTATCGCATCAAGCTACCAGATCACATGTCAGCTGTGCATGATATCTTCCATGTATCCTAGTTAAAGAAGTGTCTTCAAGTACCTAACCAAGTGATTGACTTTGGTGATGTAGAACTAGAACCTGATTTGACTTATGCCGAGTACCCCATTAGAGTCTTAGATCAGAAAGATCGAGTCACTCAAAGACGTACAATCAAGTTCTACAAAGTACAATGGAATCAACACACTGAAGATGAAGCTACTTGGGAGTCCGAGGATTACTTAGAAGAAAACTTTCCTGACTTCTTCACTTCTATTTAGTTGCAATACCTTGTCTATGTTGTAACTTGTCTCTTTTGTCAAAAGAATGGAAAACGCCTCACTAGCTTTTTGAACAAAGATATGATGTGTTAGTTTGACACATTTCCTTTTCCATTACTTAGCCTTAGGTTTTAAATCTCGAGACGAGATTTCTTTAAGGGAGAAGGGTTGTAACACCTCTGGTGTTTTGACCTAGCACTAAAACTTGATATGTCATCATATGCATTATAAAGCATTCATAAAGTAGAAAATTTTGAATGCATTCACTAAATAAGCTTTATTTCATAAGTTGTTATTTTATGTGATGTATGTGATCCAAAACTCTAAATAAAGATCATGACCACAAGTGTCAAATTTCATGTGATCATGTGAGACCATGTGTCAATTGACTCAAATAACCCTAATGGGCCATGTAATTGGTCAAAAATCATAGTTAAGTAAAGAGGTAAACAAATCAAATTTGAATTCAAATTCAAACCATAAAAGTCCTTTTTGCCCCTTCTATCTATTTCAAAATCCATTTGGAATTTGGGGGTGTGACAAAAAGCAAAGTTGAAGCTTATTTTATAAGGATCAACTTTGGTATTCAAAGTTTTTAAAGTTTACATATAAAATTTGGAGTAATTTTGAAATGATTCAAATGCTCAAATGCACCCCAAATTCAAATTTCAAAATGGAGGCAGAATTTGAAAATGTTCATTTAAGCAAAGTTGTAGAAATTTTGATTTTGAACAACTTTTATTTTTGGAGATTTTCAACTTCTTTAGAAAATTTGGGAGTAATTTAAAATTTAAAACGGATGGCAATTCTATAATTCTTGTGAACAGTAGCATGACCACCGCCCCACCGCCGGTGTCCTTTCTCTGGCCTTCCAAACGCGCCCGTGGCCGCCCTCGACTTCGCGTTGGCACAAGCAGCTCACTGCATGTCATTCCCTCGCTCTCCTAGCCACGCTATAAAGCTCCGACGATGTTATCAGCTTTTCTTTCTCTCCTCTGTTTCCCAATGCCGCCACCTCAACTCCGGCGAGCTCCCCTCGCCTCTTTAGCGCAAGCTAGTCCCGACAAAGCAGTGTTCTAGCTCCACCTTGTCCTTGCGAACCCAACCCACCAACTGTGGTTGTCTGAGTCCACCGAGGACCACCGCTAGCGACCCTTCTTCCTAGCGGCCGGCGACCTCACCCGAAGTCTCGTTTCACCGCGGCCAGCATCGTTCGGTGAGTTGTTGCCCTTGCTTGTTGTCTCTACAGCTTCGTCTCGATGCTATGGTGCTTAATCCATTCTTGCTTGGTCATTTTGCCCACTACAGTTGCCAGAACTCCGTCACCGACGAAGTCTACTCCGCCGTGATCGTTGTCACCGTCGACCCACGTCACCATAGCTTCTCCGGTCTCGTTCTTTGCTTCAACACGTTCGGGGTGAGCTGCTGATCCTTTCTAAGCCTTTTGTTTGATCTCTACCAACCTTGTTTTGCTGGCATAGCACTACCGTGCCACCGTGTCCGCCATGGCCGATGTAGTGCTCGGTTCTAGCCGCATAGGGTCTCGGTTGTGCCACCAATCTTTGCGCCTTGTTGTAGAGATCACTGTGGTGCCTTTGCCTTCGCCATTAGGCTCACTGTCGGTGAGCTAGCGTCGGTCAGCGCCGTCATCGCCGCAGTCAAAGCCAAAGGTTAGGGATGACAAGTGGGTCCCGTTTGTCAGCGACTGTGTAGTTCAAATGGAATTTTTCTATTTTCAGAAAATGGATGAATAGTGTCTATTTTTTTTGTAGATTTATTTAGAGCTCCAAAAATTATGAAAATTTTTGTGTGACCTCTCTGTGATGAATATTATTTAGGAAAAATATGAAATATTGACTTACAGTACTTTTTGAATGTGATGAAAATTACTCAATTAATTGATAAATGTAATTTCCATGATTTTTGTAGGCCACCGTACAACTCCAAAAATTATGAAATTTGTTTTGGTACACTAATTTGTCATGAGGAAGATTATATAAAATTTTGAGGTCATTTGGAACAAGTTCATTTTTGGGCTTATTTCCAAATTAATTCAAAAATGAATAAAAGCAAACCCTAAGTGTTAGGTTAGAGTTTGATCTTGTTTTGGTCATGTTTTGTGACCAGAAGGGTTTCAAGGTCAATTTGGTCAAGTCACTTGTGTGGTCCTTGATGGTAGAATTACAAGTTGGTTTTGTTGGCTTGCAACTGTACCATGAAGGAAAGTGTACTCAAGGTGTTATTATATTTCATGCACCATGAAAGCATCATGTTTACATTATCATCATGTTGAAGCATATGTTATTATTTCATGTAGAATTCGAGAGTGAACCGATCCTAGTTGAACAAGTTGTGTAAGAATTCCCAGTTGTCTCGGGATTCGATAATCGTGGTACTGATCTAGAATCCGAGATCATCAACAAAGGCAAGCCCTGGTTTATGCATTAAACCATTACCTTGTTTACTTTGAAAAGTTTATCACCTATGTTACCTATTGCATTAAGTTGATTTATTCAAATGTTACCCACTTGATGCATTGCCTACCTTGTTAATTATTTACCATCCTTGAAGATGATTTCATTTACAAAGGCATAGAATGCTTTGTATGCTTTATGGTAGGCTTTCAAAGTAAAAGTTTTGATACACTCAAAGATGGCATTCTGGCCAAAGAAAGAAACAAGATAGAATGAACTAGAGACTAGTCGGGTGACTTATCTTGAATGTTGGGTAATGTTGCCGACTATGTCGCTTAAAGGCCACTCATTATGGATCTTCTGAACGAGACACTTTGTAGTACTGGTCACATACTCCGGTAAGCCTACTTCGGCTAATCCGATACTAAGACGAATGCCCATACACTGGGAGTGGAGAGATGGCAGGAGTAGCATGTACCCTCGTGGCTGGAATGTGGCCAGATTGGAGGTGTGCTGTGCTCTTGGGTGGCGTGGAGATGGCTTAGTATAGGAGGATCCGATAGCGAGGTTGATGTATGCAAGATTAAGTTCTACATATGTCGTTTGATAAGGAATCCGTAGCTGGGACTTGAATCAATTTGAATTGCCAGTGCTCCGTGGATATGGAGACTTGATTCATTACAGAAGCAATGCAGGACTGGTGAATTACTAAAATTTGAGAAAAGGAATGGAATGAAATGGATTGGAACATGGAATATGAACACTTAGTTGAGATAATGACCTAAGAATACTTAGGGGTAAAACTTGAAAATAGGATCAAGAATAGTAAGCTTTTGGCAAAGAACTTTTGAATCTTGCTACATCCTTACCTTTCCCCAACACTTGCATCACTAAAGTCTATCACCCCCTTTTACGTCAGGTCAGTCTTGTTGAGTACTTTTGTACTCAGGGTTTGTTAACCCTTGTTGCAGGTGAGTCGCATGCACAGGCTTGTTTTGGTCCCTACTACATGTCTATGTTTGAAGTCGATGACGATGAGGAATGATGAATGGCCTTTGGACAAGGCACTGGTTTGTATGATAAATAATGTTAATGTAATATTATCCCGCTACTATGGTTGTATGACACTTATGGTTTTGTAAGTTTGAAACAACTGGTTTGTAATATTAAAACTTAAATCTCCCACTTTATAATCTCTGATATGTATATTGAAAACTATTGTAATCTACAATGTTTGTGATTGGGATCCTATTCGGAAAAGATTCATGGATGATTCGGGTTTCCCGAGGACACCCGACAGACCTATTAAGTTGTTGAGAACTCATGTACGCTATCAAAGGTCTATTGAGACAATGATAGGTGCACGTGGGCCCGATTTCTTAGGAGGTTCTGCCACACTCGTGCTTCCTAGATTCATATTCACACGTGCTTCCGCCACCAATCCCAAACTAGATCTGAGAGATGGCACCAAAGAGGGAAGTCGGAAACCTAGAGAAGGCTGACGCTTGAGCCAGCCATGACAACGAGTGGGTGCCATCACTCATGCAGGAGGTGGAGATCAACGAGATGGTGGAGGCGAGCGTTCTTCCTGACCACGTCACCGCCGGATGGTGGCCAGCCTACGGTAAGGTCTACCCAATGCCGCATACCGATGAAGCTATAGTATTTGAAGATTATTTCTGGCATGGGTTAGGATTTCTCATTTATTCTTTCTTGAGGGATCTATTGGAGTTCTAAAGAGTTAGACTGTGCAATCTCCACTCAAACACCATCTTGCACATCTTGATTTTTATCCATTTCTATGAGGCGTATCTCAGGATACTTCCCCACTTCAACCTCTTTCGTCACCTATTCTGGCTAAAGAAAAAGGGCAGGTGACGGTTCTAGGGTGGTCAGCGGCGTGTATTTGCAACTTCGTGATGGGATGGCGGGCAAGTACATCACTGTACTATTGAACACCTTGCTAAAGGGGTGGAACGCTAGGTGGTTCTACATGAAGCAGAGCCATCCTACCATCCGCTGCGATGTCGACCACATCCTAGAAAAACAGAAGAGCTGGTCGGAGAAGTCGAGCAGTGGTGATATGGATCAGGTGAAGGAGCTCCTTGGCCTGATAAAGGGCATGAAGATGAACGGTGGACTAGTGGTGGTGAGCTTCATAGTGTGTCGCATCTAGCCCTGCAAGGAGAGGGCCCACATGGGCTTTGACTTCAAGGGGGACACTAATGGCACCTAGGAGAGGATGGAGAGGCAGTCGAGGGACGATGTGATACGCCGAGCAGCTAAACTATTTACTCCAAACGCATCATTCAACATGTAAGGGCAGACAAGAGCCTTCAACTACACAAACCCCCCTCCACAGGTAAAAGTCTCATCTATTTGTTCCTGATGCTTTTTATTATGTATCATTGCTGATCAGTGAACTGATTCACTTGTGGAAAGATCCATTCGTAGGAATGGGTGGCATACTTCTTAGGCGTACCGAGGAGTGATTGGCCAAAAGTAGTGGATGCTCGGCCAACAACTCAGCCTAAGGAAGGTGCCGTTAGTGCCTTGTTGGAGTCTAGAGGCATAGAAGCTGGTCGGATGGAGAGTCCCCCCCGGTGTTGGAGAAAGTCTAGGGGAAATGGACGGCAGTAGATGAGCCAGCCCGCAAGAAGAGGAAGACATTGGGTGTAGCTCCCCACAAGCTGGGCGACATCTCGCTTGGTGGTGATCAGACCACTTGGACGTAGAGTGCGGTGATGCCTGAGTGGTTGGATAACGATGGGGCTCTAGTAGCTCATCCTTCGAGCGCCAAGGCACCGCCATGCAACACGCACATAGAGGTGAAGTCTAAAGAGGGGAGGGAGTCCCCAAGTAGCAAGCGAAGGGAGTCCCCGAGCGATAGGCAGAGGAGAGTCCGATGGTAGGGGCCGTGAGACCTCTAGCCTAGGGCATAAGGGTTGACCCTAGAGCCATGCCTAGGGGCTCGGGTAGGCAGTGCCGGTTAGAACCATGTACCAGGAGGCCGACATGTAAGTTTCCTTGCCTTGGATTCAGTTTAATGTTAGATCCTTATAGTTGCGGCGATTGACAAGCTAATCTGATGTAGAGTAAAGCGTCCGGATGATTTGAATCCATTCGTCCAGACTAGGCGAACAGCCGGGGGTTGGTCCTAATGCGGAGGCAATGCTGGCAAACCCCATCCCAGAGTCCCCGGGCGCTCGGTGGCCTATGGAGGAGTCGACCGACGCTGCTGATGGTCTTGGTGGTAGAGAATGGTTGGCGTCGATGGTGGATGAGTCGGCGGTGATGCCTAGGGCAATGGCGGGAGCCACCAGATCTTTAGAGGTGGATGCTAGAGATGCTGACGCCATGCTGGAGTCTAGAGCAAAGAAGCCAGTGGTGCCAAAGTAGCAGGCAGCATTCCTAGAGACTTCAGAGGGCATGGTCGAACACGTTGTGCAGCCATCGAGCCCTAGGTGGCACCAACAACTACAGAGGAAGAGGACGAGGTGGAAGAGATTGAGCAATAAAGTGGTGGTCATGGAAGAGGACACCACCAGGGAGGTTAGGAGGCTAGAGTCCACCCTTTCCACAACGATGAAGCAGATCAAGGTTAGTATTGCATCATCAATGTTCGTCTTTGACGTTGGAGATTGGAGTTCTTTATAATATTGGTGATTTTGTAGGGCATAGCATGAACTACCAAACAACGGTGGCAACTGATCAAGAGAATGGAGCCCCTCACCGAGGAGAACACAAAGCTGTGGGAGGCGGTGAAGCTTATGGAGAAAAACATCCAGAGGGCCCAATGCGAGCGGGATCTTACTAAATCTAATGCGTGGGATCTAGAATACCAAAAGGAGGCTTTATCCGAGCAGCTAGTGACCATGTCCGAGTAGTTGCAGGGCATCTCCGAGCAGCTAGAGGGCAGCTTCGAGTAGCTAAGAAGCCTCTCCGAGCAAAAAAAAGGTACTGTGGATCGGTGAACTTTTTCTGTACTGCCAAATAGCTTTAATGATGCTGACGATCATCACTTTTGTAGAGCAAGATGCAGAGCTCGGCCAGTTGTGTCAGATCGTTGGTTAGCTCCAGGAGGAGAAGGAGAAGGCATTTGGGTGAGTAGAAAAAATGGCCGAGGAGCAGAAAGGTGAGTACTTTGTGGTTGGAGTTATTGCTGAAGTGACTTCTTTGTTTGATGAATCCTTTTGGTGCCTGCAGAATACCGTTGAAGGACTAAGGCCTAGTTCGACATGCTGGAGCTAGAGGTGCAAACCCAAAGGCAAAAGCTCGATACCATGGTGGCCAAAGTTAGGTCAGTGCTTGATTGCATCGACATGGAGGCAGCTCCTTAGCCCGACGACAGGCCACCTCGTCCGGACACCATCATCGACAAGTGCAAGGTGGAGTGGGAAAACTTCAAAAGCTTCAACCGCAACGCCACTGTCTCCACCATGACCCATGCCCTGGTGATAGTCTGGTCTCATTACCCTACCATCGATCTACGAACAATAGGGGCTAGATTCTGTAGAGGGACTAATGCGACAAAGTAGCAGGAGCTAGAAGATGAGGTGGAGGACATGGCAAAGAGGCTGGCCAGAGACATTGACCTGTTTGGTGAGGTGGATAGAGAGGGCCAAACATAATGACCTGCTCAAAGAGTAATCTATAACAGCTAGATAGGATAGTTAAAACATGCGAGGGCATAGATAAACATTTATGTGTGTGTATAAATGTTGTAAAGTGATATGTGCATGTTTATGCAGTTTGCCAGTATTTTGATGAAAAATCATTATAGTGTTAACCCTAACGTGATTATACATGGTATAAGTAGCGTCCAAGCAGTTAGTTTGTTACTGAGCTCTTGGCCTTGGCTAGCAAGTATTCTATAACATCGAGCGTGGAGCCCATGCATGTGTAGGAGGAATAGGCATGACCGAGGAACCATAGTCGACCACCCATAACACAGAGCACCGAGCCCGTAGCATGTGTAGGGAGAGATCGGAGACTGGGTCTTCTCCAAAGAACATAGAGTAGAACATGTGCTGCTCGACGATTGGTGAAATATCTTGGAGATATGGAGAAACATGGTGGAGCATTTATGGAGATCATGTATTGGAGTTTGGTATGGAGTAGCTTAGAGCTGGCGACCACAAATGGAGACTAAACCATAATGGAGAAATAATGGAGACAAATTATGGCGACAAAAACTTCATTCATTATGGAGTGGAGAATACATATCTAGAGCATTTCAAGGATAGAAACATATAAGGTGCTTGATGTGCCATGAATTGGGGATATCGATGCCATCCAAGTCACATAGCCGATAAGACCCTAGTTAGGTAACCTCTTTGACCATGTAAGGCCCTTCCTAGGGGGAGGAGAGCTTGTGCATCCCTTTGGTTTTCTATTTTCTACAGAGAATGAGGTCGCTGACAGCAAATGAATGACCTTTGATGTTGCGGTTGTAGTATCTTCGCAAGCCTTCTAGGTATTTGGCTGTGCGAATGCAAGTGATCAGGCGCTCTTCTTCGGCCGTGTCGATGTCCTCTATTTGAATAGCTATGGCTTGTTCTTCATTATAATGTTCCACCCTAGGTGCTCGGAAGGCAATGTCCGCTGGAAGTATGGCTTCTGAGCCATAGACCAAGAAATATGGAGACACACCGGTGCTGCGACTAGCATGAGTGCACAGTCCCTAGACCACAGCTGGGAGCTCTTTGAGCCATCTGCTCGGATGCTTTTCCTCTTTCTAATATAGCCTCTTTTTTAGGGCATCAAGGATCATGTCGTTCGACCTAGCCATTGGCTCTAGGATGGGCAACGGAGACGTATTTGATGGAGATGCATCAGTCTTTGTAGAAGTCCTAATAATGATGACCAGTGAATGTAGTTCTAAGGTCAGTGATAATGCTGTTCAAGAGACTAAATCTATAGATGATATCTTCGAAGAGCTCGACTGCTTTCTTTGTAGTAGCTGAAACAAGCAGTTTGTATTTGATCCACTTGGAAAACTTGTCGATGGCGATGTACACGTACCAAAAACTACCTAGCGCTGGCTTGAAAGGCCTAATCATGTCTAGTCATAGCTTGCAAAAGGCCAAGAAGCTAGGATGGTCTACAATTCCTATGCCAGCACATGTATCTGCTTGGTGAAAAATTGACATCCTTCACAATGTCAGACGAGGTCTTCTACATCGATGATGGCCATGGGCCAATAAAAACTAGCTCGGAAAGCTTTGCTAGCCAAGTTTCTCGAGGCCGCATGATTGCCATAAGAACCAGAGTGAATTTCAAGAAGTAGTTTTACTCCCTCTTCTTGGGTGATGCATTTCTATAGTATCCCTTCCTTGGTACTTTTCCTCATCAAGTTCCCATCTACCAGCATGTAATGCTTGCTGTGATGGATTAGGCATTCAGTTTTAGTCTTGTCGGTGGGTACATCGATGCTAGTGAGGTACATGATGAATTGTTCGCTCTAGTCGATGGCCGCCGAAGGTACTGTAAGTACCAACTGCTCGATGGGGGGGATTTCTTGAACTTCCTTCTCTTCCTTAATAGATGGCGTAAAGAGGTGTTGAATGAAGACCCTAGGCAGAATCACGGTACGAGAAGAGCCTATCTTAGATAGGTGCTTGGCGAGATAATTTTGATCTCGTACCACGTGGTGGTCCTCTATACCGTAGAACTTCCCTTCGAGTTTCCTGATTTCAGCGTAGTATGCGTCCATCTTCTCACTAGAACAAGACCAATCTTTGTTGAGTTGATTGATGACTAGCGCGGAGTCTCCGTATACCAAGAGGCGTTTGACACCAAGCTTGATGGCTATAAAGAGTCTATGGAGACATGCTTTGTATTTGGCGACATTGTTGAAGGCTGGAAAATGAATGCGGAGAACGTATCAGAGCTTGTCTCTGGTCGATGTAATGAACAAAATGCCAGCACCAGCACCATTGATGTTGAGGGCGCTATCGAAGTACATCACCTAGTGCTCGAGGCAAGTAGCGGGGATGGGCTCTTGGATCTCGGTCCACTCAGCGATGAAGTCAGCAAGCGCTTGTGACCTGATGGTAGGCCTGCTTCTGAATTCGATGGAGTAAATGCCGAGCTCGACAGCCCACTTGATAATGCATCCATTGGCCTCTTTGTTGGGAAGGATGTCCCCTAGAGGGAACTCAGTGACCATGGCAATCTTGTAATACTCGAAGTAATGGCAGAGCTTGCGTGACATGATCAGAATAGCATATAGCAGTTTTCGAACTTAAGGATAATGAGTTTTGGGCTCATTAAGGACCTCACTGATGAAGTAGACCAGACATTGCATCTTATAGGCGTGTCTGACCTCCTCATGTTTGATGACGATAGCTGTGCTAACGACGCGAGAAGTGGCGATGATGTAGATCAGTAGAGTTTTGTTTGGTCGAGGTGTCGTCATGATTGGAGGCTTCGTTAGAAACAACTTGAGCTGCTTGAAAGTTGTATCTGTCTCCTCCGACCAGGAGAAGCGCTTAAAGACCTTAAGGAGTTTGAAGAATGGTAGTCCCTTTTTGTTGAGGCACGATATAAAGCAGCTGAGAGCAGCCATGCAGGCTGTAAGCTTCTGTATGTCCTTTACATAGGTCAGCCATTTCATGTTGGTGATGGTGGATACCTTGTCGAGGTTGGGCTTGATGCCACTAGCGCTGACGATGTAGCCTAGGAGTATGCCAGATGGAACTCCAAAGATGCACTTTGAAGGGTTCAACTTCCATATGTATTGTTTTAGGTTAGCAAATGTTTCTTCGAGGTCGGTGATGAGGTTATCGGCGATCTTGGACTTGATGACCACATCATCAATGTAAGCTTCGACATTGCAGCCTATCAATTGATCAAGGCACATCTGGACAACCCTTTAGTAAGTCGCCCCAGCATTCTTGAGTCCAAAGGACATGGTGGTATAGCAGTACACACCAAAAGGCATGATGAATGATGTTTTGATCTGGTCGTCCTCTTTGAGGGATATCTGGTGATAGCTAGAGTAACAATCCAGGAAGGAGAGCAGTTCATAGCTGGCGATAGAGTCTACAACCTTGTCTATCTGAGGTAGACCGAAAGGGTCTTTAGGGCAGTGTTTGTTGAGATCGGTGTAATCAATGCACATTCTCCATTCTTTATTCTTTTTTTGAACAAGAATCGGGTTTGCTAACCACTCAAGATGATACACTTCTTTCATAAATCTGGCAGCTAGGAGCCATTTTATTTCTACCCTAATAGCCTCCTTCTTGTCTGGCATGAATCATCGGAGTTTTTGTTTGATTGGTTTGGTGGTCGGCGAGACATTCAAGGAGTGCTTGATCTTCTCCCATAGTACCCCTGGCATGTCTATAGGTTTCCAAGCAAATATGTCAGCATTGGCACATAGGAAGGAGATGAGCACGCTTTCCTATTTGGGGTCGAGGTGAGCCCCAATCTTCACGGTCTTGGTGGGGTAGTCGAGGCTGAGGCCGACCTCCTTGGTTTCCTTGGACTTGGTGGAGGCACGCGGAGGCTCTAGTAATGGGATCTCTAGGTCATCGGTGGGCACCATCTTGGCATCGATGACCACGCTAGCCATCTAGATGGAGAGGTCAATGGCTTTGGTGAGGGTGAGACTCTCTGTCTCGCAAGCATAGGTGATAGAGAGGTTGCCTCGTAGGGCTAGGACTCCTGCAGGTGAAGGCATCTTCAGCACCAGATAGGCATAGTGTGGTATGGCCATGAACTTGGCTAGAGCTAGCCAACCAAGTATGATGTGGTAGGTGGTGTTGAAGTTGGCGATGTAGAAGTTGATGTGCTCGACGCGGTAGTTGCTAGCAGTGTTGAACTGTACTAGGAGGGTGATCTATCCAAGCGGTTTGGATGCCCTGCCATGTACCAAACCCTAGAAGGAGGAGTTGGAGGGTGCGAGGTCTCCTATCCCAAGGCCTAGCTCCTTTAGGGCTCTAGTAAAGAGGAGGCTTAGGGCGCTTCCGCCATCAACGAGTACTTTCCTAAAAAGTACTTTCCTAACGGTTGCATCAAGAATGGGGGAAATGCCCTTTGTAAGGGATGTCCACCCACTAGTCGACCCTACTAAAAGTGATGGGGACCTCGGACCAGGGGTGATAGCTGGGGTTGGCAGTGAGCTTCTGGCTCCATCATTGTTGTCATTGTCTGGGTTTTTAGCCTAGAACTCCTTAGCTAAGCCGAGGCAATCCTTCGTCTTGTGCTTGCTATTCTTGTGGACAGGGCACGGGCCTTCGAGGATCTTCTTGTACTGCTTGTCATAGTTGTGCTTGGCATGAGGTTTGTCAACGGTGGTAATGATGTGGTCTGGTTGATGGTGGCGATATTGACCAGATTTGAACCCTTCTGGCCAATCACGGACACTGTCCTAATGGTGGCTGCGGTCATCGTAGCGGCGATCGCTGTGGCGTCATTCATCGGGTCGCTTGTCGCTATGGTGAGTTGGGTGATGAGTGCCTGCATCCTCATTGAAGCATACTTCGGCCTCTTCGACATCGATGTACTGATCGGCAGTCGTAATCATCTCACCAATCCCTTCAATGGCTTGTGATTGAACTTGGAGCAGAGGTCATGGTGATGGAGTCCTCAGATGAAGGCAGTGATGACCTCTACTTCTGTGATATTGGGAATAGAATTCCTCATCTTAGAAAAACATCTGATGTAGCTACGTAGGAGCTTGGACGGTTTCTCGTAGATGCGATTCAGATCATGTTTGGTGCCCGGCCAAGTACACATAGCCATGTAGTTGTTAGTGAAGACCTTCTTCAGCTCTTCCTAGGATCCGATGGAGTCTAGGGCAAGGTTTGTGAACTAGTTCATCATAGTTGGCATGAGCATGATGGGAAGATAGTTCACCATGATGCTTGTATCTCCTTCAGCGGCACACATAGCAGTGGCATAGGCTTGTAGCCACTTTGCAGGGTTCATCCGTCCCTCATAGGACTCGACCCTAGTGATTTTGAAACCATGGGGCCACTAGAATGTTCGGAGTGCCCTCATGAATGCTCGGGATCATTGCTGTCGTAATCTGTGGCATTGCCAACGTTGATTGGTTGGAGGGCTAAGTCTGGATTACCAAACTCTTGCTCGTATTATTGACAGCGGCGTACTTCTTCTTCATGACGAGAGAAACAGCACTTGTCGATATGTCACTGTGTGTCTCAGAGATTGTAGATGTGTGCTCGGATGCCTTGGTCGACTTCCTGGTCATGTTGGTGAGGGTGATCAATGTGGTTGCCCCTAGCTCCCCCCTAGAGAGGTTGTCCATCGTTGTGGTGCTAGTTAGTGAAATGACTTTAGCTGGGGCGACGATTAGATCTTGGTGCGGTGGATCGGTGAATCATGCTCGTTGAGTAGGAAGGTCTCTAATCCTGGTGGATCTCCTTGACCTCATAGTGTGCCGCTTTAAGCATGGTGGCAACCTTGGCGACCTCCAGTGTTTGTGGGAGCCAGAAGAGCTCATTGGCAGCCACAGCCAAGTTGGCGCTTGGGGTCTTGTAGACATTGTGGCCATCAACATGGACAAATTCATCATCGAGGTTGTGTTGGAGTGGGCGTGGCCTTCCTTACAAGTCGAGCAGCCTCGGCTAGCACAAGGGCAGCCTCATTTGCTTGGCGCTGTGCATGGTTGATGTTCCTATTGATGCGAGTGGCATGGTCCTCCTCGGTTTCCTTGTCCCATGGGGGGCTATCGACACTAACATTAAAAATTCCGCCTCCACGGAAGGGAGGGAAAGGAGGTTGTACGGCGGTGGTTTCGGTGACAGTCTCCATAGAGCCCTAGGATTTGAAGTCTAGATTTTCCTCTAGGATGGTTTGGAGGGATGCTTCGGGGCGTCAACCGATGTGTTGCATGTTGATAGTCGGTGAGATCTAGTCGATGATCTAGTCAGTGAGAGGATGGATATCTCCAACTAGGTCGGCGAATTTGCCCCTTAGGGCATCTTGATAGCTGGCGACAATGCTGGTGAGCCCAAAGGACAGGGCCGTAACCCTTGGTGTTTCCTGATCAGCCTACGATAGATCTAAATCAGAGGGTGGTCAGTGCTGAACTAGAGTGGTCAGAGCCGATTTCGTGATGGAGAGGCAATCGGCGAGCTTCTGGCCAACCTGATCGATGGATGTGATTAGATCATCGTTGTTGATTTGCCTCCTTATATAGCGGGAGAGTAGGCGGCGAATTGTCAATGAAGACAACCTCAGAGGCGGTTCCGAGATTGGATCTGCAGTCATAGGTATTGGAGTGATCGGCATAGAATCGATCTTCATCGACTCAATGAGCTCTCTGGCTCCGTCAGCGTTGATGATCCAGGAGATCGATCTGACCGTGAAGATCTAGCCGGGCTATGGGAGGGATGAAGAGCCTACAAAATGTACCATCTTGTTCGACATGGAAACAGCATGCATACCCCTACCTGGCGTGCCAATTATCGATAGAATATCATTAGCAGTCCTCCGAGGGGTATCCCATGAAGGTAGATTGATCGGCAAAGATGCGTGTAATCGAGAACAAGAAGGCAACAAAGACACAAGAGTTAGATAGGTTCGGGCTATTAGCGCGACGTAATACCCTACTCCTATAGTCTGTTGGATTGTATTGGCTATCATATGATATTCTGTGTGTTTTGAGGGGTCCCTAGCCGTCTTATATAGTATGGGGGTAGGGTTACAAGTTAGTTAGATCTAGGAGATAACCAAAAAGTAATAACAGATTATAGGAATCATGGGATCATATGTATCCTAACAGATCTCGTAGCATCTTCGGGATATTTTCCCGGTGTCTTGCGGGACGCGTCGAGCAGCGCCGTGCTCTACAAGGCTTCGTCTTGTGGGCTAGGCCACCATTGGGGGCGCTGCCCATGTAGTCTATCGTGGATATCTGGGGTCATACCCCCCACATATAGCCATGCAAGCTCTCTAAACTACTGTTCAACTTTAGTCAAACTAGCATTATGAAAATGACATTTCCAAGTAAACCAACACTTTGAAGAAAATTTGGTCTATGTGATGAATATAAACATTGTTCCAATTATCATTCTAGATGTGACTAAGGTATTTTGGTGACCTCACAACCATCTCATACATTGGTCATACATGATTACAAGAATATCTAAGTATATAAGCAACATCACATGTGATAAAGAGAAGGTAAATGAAATGAAACTTCATATGCTCATGCTCATGAATGCTTGGATGATGCTTGTGCTCATGAAATGCAAATGCCAAATGCAATGCTTAACACTAGGGTGTTATAGCCATCACCCTGGCAATAGCCCAGGTGTGTTCGGGGCATGACCTCCGCTTGGTGGAGCCCGGCTTCCTAGAAGGCGAAGACCTCGATGACTACCAAGACCTAGTGGAGGAATTCGAGGGTGCCGGCAATGCTATGGTGAACATAACCTTGGCTGAGGAAGTCATAAACAATGTCTTCCTTAGCCTTTAGTCTATAACTAGGGGTTATGTTTCAATAAATAAAAATTTCCTTTGCACCTGTATTTGTGTGCTAAGCCTGAGTGGGTATCTCTTTCACTATCACTGTTCTCCTTATTAGCTCCTGAACCATTGATCCGGATGGTGCTCCTTCTGAGATTAGGCGAGAGTTTAGCCAGCTTAGATTTGAATGGGAGCAATTACTAAAAAGGCTAGAAGAAACTGATGCTTTAACCCAAATCAAGGAAACCAATCTATCCCAACTTCCAACAGTGATAACTGAAAAGAGGGTAGAAGCAACTATTATGTATAGTGAACCGAGGATCATCAAAGTCATCTCTAGGTCAGTTACCAAGGATAATCGGCTAATTTTAGAAGCCGACGCTATTCATCTAGAACCCCCAAAACATGGTTTAAGCGGCTCTAAACTTGCAACATTCTCAACTTATAGCATCTGGTGCAGACTTTAGTTTGATACATCTTCTGCTCATGCATAAACCTCCTTCATTATTATCGGCTTTCTTATCTGCAATTTACCTCTGAACCAACTATCATTAAGAAAGCTCTAGACTTGGCCCTCTGGTCTATCAAAGTCAGTTGATCGAACCTTAGCCGACCGATCCTCAAGGCTAACTCACCTGGAGTCAAAGTAAAAACACAAAGCTGTACCAAATAAAACTTCAAGTCCATAAGCCCAGAACCGAGTGATAATGCAAAGGACCCTAGTGAATGAAAAATCCATGGTCGTGATCTCTACAACCACTATCTTTTCAACTGGTCGCACGTGGCTTCCTCGATCCCCAAAACAGCTCTCTACCTTCCATTAACTGCCTTTTAATCCATCACGGCTCAAGAAATCTACTAGTGCCCATCCTGGCTATAAGTACTCCCTCAAGGGATAGCAGAGAAATCACATCTGCACTTGCCCTTCATTCTTGCTACTATACAACTCCCCCTTCCCTGTCTTTAGATCTAAAAATTCACCTCATCAAGGGTAATGGCAGACGGTAAGCGCCTCGCTAGCGATGTACCAGAAGAGGACCTTCCCCCATGCTAGTGTCTTCGCATTCTAGGGTATGTCAGATTACATTCCAAATCTTTTGATAATTATCTAAACTTGGTAATCCTCTATTTTGCAGGATCATCACTCGGGTTGGCTTCCAAAATTTGTTGGCAAGGTTCAAAGCCCAGTCAGTGGCATCAGCGGCTCCTCTATCGATTCCACAGACTCGTATAATGGGGATGACACCCGGTGTTATCATCATGAGCGGGACAAGGTGCTAGGTCATCATTGGGAGGTGACCCATGAAACTGAGCATCTAGAGGCTGCTTTGACTACCTCCCAAACTACTCCCATCGCCGTAGAGGTGGAGAGTAGCACCGCCTGAGCATGACTAGCCGAATCTAACGTCAGAGTTGCAGTAAGATCTTCAGAAGAAATTCTGTCCCCTTGTCACTTTGATTCATTGTGCTCCTTGCGATGACTCCTGTTCTCCTTATTGCAGCCCTTACGAAGCAGTTGGAGGCCCTCCAACTGGTGGTGAACAACATTGCTAGGGCTCTGAACGCCTGAGGCAACCTACTAGCGAATCGCCTTTAGGACATCCCTGTGCGCGCCGGGGAGATCGCTCTTCACGACGTCGATCATGGGGCTGCGGTCACCCTAACAATTGCCTAGGTGCACTCTAGGCATGAGCTTCGATGGTTGTAGTCCATTTTTGCAAGCGGCGATGACCACCATGATTTGGTGGTGAGCTTTGAAAGGGCCACCGACTCCGTGGTGGATTCTTCTTCGGCCGAAGGAATCATGAACAACATTTTCTTTGGCCTGTAGTTGGTACTTAGGGTCCCAATCATAAATAAAACCTTCAGTTGATTTGTTCTGTGTTTATTTCTTTTCTTGGTTCTGTGTGATCGCCTTCTAGAGATTATCCTGCCATATCGACGACGTATCTCTAAGTCGACTCCGTGAGATCTATTTTTTCTTTTTTATTTTTGCACTGTAGGTGATGCATGCCGAATCGGCTCCTCCCTTTAGGCTAAATTAGGATTACCTTTTTTTGTTCTAAAGGCGATACTCTGCTAGTATTAGCTATCAAATCTGGCGATGATTCAAAATTGATCACACTTGAGCAATAATCTTAATCACCAGGGCTAAAAACTCCATCAATGAACAATCCTTCCAAAATAGTCGATGACGATTTAAGTATCAAATCATTCGTCATGAAATTCCTAAAATCATCGGCTGTCAAGCTTCTTCTAAATTCTGTGCGTTCAAATCCAAACCTGACTCCTCGAAATAGAACGGCTATATTCTGATGAACTAATTTGTAAGGGCAATGTTTAGCCATTCCACAATGATCAACTGGAGGAGTCATCAACATAAACTCTCAGAGCCGATTACTTGGATCAGCTATTACGTTCATCGCTAATCTTGATGACACCTCCTTCCCATACTCTACCGGAGAAGCACTCACAATCCTCAAACTCCGAGTATGCTAGATCAGCAGTCGCCACACTTATGGATGTATCAGCTTGAACAACTTCATTGTCCCCTTGCCATTGGATAAGACATTGGTGCATTGTTGAAGGAATGCAACAATTAGCATGGATCCAGTCATGACCCAAGAGCAGATTATATGTTCCCTTACCATCGATGATGAAGAAAGTAGTAGGAAGGGTCTTGCTCCTAATCATCAATTCAATGTTAACTGCCCCCTGGGTCTTAGATGCATTACCCCCGAAGTCCTTAAGCATCATATCAGTTTCAAGCAAATCTCTAGGACCTTTCCCAAGCTTGCAGAATGTGGTATATGGCATCAAACTAACCATAGCACCTCCATCGACTAGCATTTTCATCATTAGCTTCCCATCGACAAATCCTTTCATGTATAAAGCCTTCAAGTGCCGATGTTGAGATGGCTTGTCAAATATAGCTTGTTGGGATTGGAGGGTTAACTGAGCCACTGCATCTCCAAACACTTATTCATCATACTCTTCTTCATCATACTTGCAAGGAGCTCTAAACTCTATGGGAAGGATGAAAACCATATCAATATTAGCCGATGGCTTACCCTTGCCAACTGTTTGTTTGACGCACCATGTCCAAGGTCTATCATACTTTTGAGCTTCTAATTCTCTATTTCCTCAAGCATTGAACTCTTCTTTTCTAGCTCCTTGTTAGACCTCCCGGGCACCATTGGCCCTCTTGCCAAACATACTCTTTCTCTTCATCATGGTCGGTCTAGTTCTGATCATGCACACGCTTACCTAGCCGATCATGAACTCCTTCATTTTTTATGTGTCGATCCATGTCGTTAGATTGATAACTCAAACGCTCATGGATGGACCAGCAGTTGCCTTGAGATTGCCTAAATTCTGAATACTAATTACTGCACTCTAGGTAGTTACATCTTATGGGCAATTTCAAACCTTTGTTCCAGCAGTGTCTGAAGAAAGGACAGTTCTAGTGTAACTCAGCTTGTTCTCTTTCATGCCTCTCTTCTTCGCACCAATGTTCGTATTCCTCTTATTCGAGCCAGTGTTGGTAGTCCTTCTCTTTCTGTCATTGCCACTTGTTTAATAGGATCCTAGAAGTCACATGAGGACGCATAGCACCAACCCTGAAGCTCTCATCTCGCTCATATCGGCTCTTTTGCTGATCGTGTTGCTGCTTAGCTTCCTTATACTCATTAGCCGATACCTAAACCTTGGGGTCGACCAACCCATCTTCTCTATCCTTAGCTAATGTCAGCACCTTTGTCTTCCCTTTAGCCAACTAGAATTCCACCATATACACTCCTAGAAAAGGATGTCCATCTATGTCCATTGTTGGCTTCTTAGTTGATTCAAACTTGATCTTCCCTTGTTCAATGGCCTTCCCTTGGTTGATTCAAACTTGATCTAACATCATGGAATTTGCAGTACTTCTTCCCTTTGAGTTCTCTAGCCGAAGGGGTCATATGATTTGTAGGTAATTTCAATTGCTTTTTCTGTAGCAACAGATCGAAGATCTTATCGGCCTTTTTGACATCGAAGTCATAAGCACTTTCTATCTCCTTTACCCAAGGACAAGATATAGGGGCCTTCCCCCATGTCCACTCGATAGTTGCAACTTCTAGATCATCTTCATCAGAGTCGGCATCATATGGATAAGTCATGGCTGCACTCCCTTTCAAATATTTCTCTTTGTGCATGGTCCGAATTTGGCCCTCAAAAGCAGACACTCTCTGAACTAAGTGGGCCAAATTCTCAAATTCCTGGCCATTAAACTTTTCTCTAATTGCTAGTAACATCCCTTGAAGGGCCAATTTAACCAACTGGCCATCAGATAGATTCAACGACTAGCAATGGCTCTTTACTTGTCTGAACCTTTGAATGAATTCAGAGCCTGACTTGTTATTTCTCTGCCTCATGTTAGTCAAATCTGAGATCCTTTTCTCCCATGTCCCACTATAAAAGTATGCATGGAACTTGTGCTCTAAATTGACCCATCTAGTGATTGAGTTTAGTTCAAGCGATGAAAACTAACTGAAGGCAGGTCTAGATAGAGACAACGAGAAGAACCTAACTCTATGCACTTCCTCCACAGATGCTTCTCCAAGCTGAGCAAGATAACGGTTGGCATGCTCCAATGTGGTCCTCTCATATACTCTAGTAAACTTGGAGAAATCAGGAACCTGGTAGCACGAAGGGAGTTGCATAATGTCATACCAAGCTAGGTATGGATGCTGATAGGAGCCAATCTAATTCTGAGGTTTCAACCCAAACTGGCTCTACATCATAGTTGTTATCCTATTGACTAATTCATCAGCATTCATGCCAACAGCTTGTTGTCTCGGCTGCTCTTAAACTTAAGCTTGAGTGCCTTGTACTTGAACTTGATGACCTTGAGCCAGAGACTGTTGACCTTGGACTTGAGCTTGTTGCCCCTAGGACTAAAGTTGCTGAAGCTATCGTGGATCATAATTGCAAGGATTTTGATACACAGGGTGTGGCAGGAGCTCATATGTGCTGGCATCAAACTCCAAATGATACCCTTTTGAATAGTCGATCTAAGCATTATGAGTTGCATATCCTTGCAATCGGCTATTGTAATAAGCTATATCAATATATCTAATGATCTGTTGCACAGATGGAGCAATTTTATGGGCTGACTGAGGCGTTTGGTAGGAAGTATTGAATCTTCCCTGAGCCAGCCGTTGCACAACCTATTGAGTGAGTGGTGAGGTTGGCTGCTGGACTGAATACACTTGGTTTTGTCTAGTAGGATGTTGAACTATCTACGTGACAGGAGCACTTGGTGATTGCTACGCTGGCGGTTGCCTCCCTGTCATTTGACCTTGCCCCCTGCTATTGGCAGGGCTTGACCTTGCCCCACTACCACTTGCAGGGTTTGATCTTGAGCTTGTCCTCTCAGAAGCTACTATGCTAGTGGCTGCTGATACTACCTACCATTCGGCTGCTGACTAGAACTAGGCACACTGCTTCCAACAGCCAAAGAATTATAGCCATTGAAATATGATGGTCCCACCTGATCAACTAGCGATCCAAAAAAAAACTTCTTTCATAACATTGCCAATTGTGTTGGCTAACACCTTATTGTGATTTGTAAAGGCTTCGTGAACAGTCTTGTGGACCAGTTGGGTAGTAGCTCCGGCTTCAACATCTTCACTTTTCCATGAAGGAGGACGATTAGCAGGAGAGTCTTTTGAACGACTGAATCGCACATCCTGCTATAAGACAGTAGACACTTTTCACGGAACTCCTCCACCACCTGATCAATGAGTGCCTTCTGATCATTAGGCAGGTCTTCAAGGTTAACCTTGAGGATTGCTTTGTTATCCATGTTGACGATTGTGGTCTCACTAGGCATGCCAAGTCTGTGTCAACAGCAAAAACAGAACTCACCGTCGGCACATGTAATAAGCCAAGAGAAACCCTATGGAGTAGATCCCAAGCTCTCCTCGGACTTAGGACACTAGACCAGGTGGTCATGACCTAGGGCGTGCCAGTCAATTTGACCCTATAATTGACAATGAGAGAAAGGTAATCAGTAATTTAAGGTGGAACATGTCATTGTTGCTTCAGACAGTTCCAAATGTGCGGCTAAATAGCCGATTTGATAAGGCTATCGACTAAATAATCGATATCCAACATGTTCATCATATAAGATGTTGAAAAAGAACACTATTGGCAGTTATCAGCTATTAATGATATAAATCTAATGCCAAAGATCATAAACACGCAAAAACATGGTAAAGGGCTGATATGAATGAAAGCATTGCCATTGACTATACCCCGTATTGGCTTAAAGATCAGGACAAAAACAAGTACAATAATAAAAGCCAATACACTTGCAATGCACGGGCCATCGGCAAAAATCACCAATTCTAGAGTAAACAGATACATATCACGTGATCAATCACTTATCCAATATGAATGAATCTACATGCTCATCAAATCTAACCTATCATCATTAACAGAGGGGGTCAAATGAGTCGAAGACAGCCATAATAATGACAACAAATTAAACTCTTCAAACACATAGATCTATCCATATTTAGACAAGATTATAAGCACGTGTTATGAGCGTGAAAGCATAAGCAATCAGCTGAGGAGATGATCTAAGTGGTTTTTTATCATATAACATGCGAACATTTAACCACCGAAGCATAAGTAAATCTACAAACTGACCAAACCCAATTTACAGCACTATCAATAGGTTGACCAAATCGATGTAACATTGATAGTAGAATGGCAAACTGCAAGCCTAGCGATCTATAAACATACTTATGTTTCGACGGAATCATGAACGCGCGCCATACACATGAATGCTCAGCTATCGGCTAAAATGGCCGATAGAAACATGGCGGATGGGTGACATCATGTCTCCCTTAATGAGTAGATCCATTAACCAACAATACCTGATCTAGTGCGCTACCAACACGTTGGTAACGAAGACATCAAACCAGAGATTGATGATTAACAAACCTATTCCTTAATGGAAACAGGGCTTCAAACACCCACTATGATCGATCAAGATCAAGATAAAACGGTCGATAAAAGGGATCTAATGTCAATAGATGGATCTTAGCATAAAAACAGTCGATAGACGATAGATCGAAAGATGAAGACCGAGGAATCTTTAATCCAGATCGAGCAATAGGTGATATTATGCTAAATAGTAAACTATTTAACACAATATCGATAACTAATCTGTATCAAAATTTATATGAGATCAAGCCAGACCGATGCAACCATACAAATTTTGATAAGAATCAAGGATAACTTGTATCAGTAATTGTAAGAGATACAAGCCAGACTGATACAACCTTACAATAACTGATGATAACTAACTTATACAAAGCTTGAAAGAGGTCAGAGCTAACCGATGCAGCCTTACAAACAAAGTATAAGTCATGACGGATACTCACAAACAAGCCACAGGTCGGACCTAACCGATAGCAGCCCTACTTGCTCGAAGAACTCGCTGAGATCTACTCTACTCCTACTCCTAAGGGTGGCATGGGGCCGAAAAAGGTAAAGGTACTTGTTTTGATTGATGTTTGGATGTCTATTACAATAGTCGAGATTCGATATATATACCCGAGGCTTGACTATGAGTCTTGGTTGAACAAGACTGGTTACAAAACTTGGAAAAGAAAATGAAATTTCCTAAATTACAATAACTTGGACCTCAATCTTTCCCTTCTATGAAGTCTGACGCATCTTCTTGCTTCATGTCTTGTTGTTCCTACCGATAGGGCCCATTCCTTTGAGATGATGACATCATCTTATTCATTCGATTCTGATGGAATCTTAGTTAGCCGATCTTGCTAAATATTTTGACTCTCCTTGATAAATTTTGATCTTAGAGTCTTTTCACCCTGAACCAAATTTTAGTGTCAACAACATCCCACTCAGTCCTCAGTCGACTCTTCCCTTGCACTTTAACGAGCTCGTTGATGACAACTTCCAGCATATGGTGGCACCGGAGTACAACTATGGTGATGCCAATGGCAACAGCGACTATGCGGCGCCAGCACTATTGGGACTAGAGGCTATCTCTAGCGCCGTGCTAGCCATAGGTATGGATTACAATCAACCCATCAAATTTGTTTCGAGGGCATTATGGATCTGCAGTCCTGCTTGGAGTCATCTTTCGGCCATTGGAGAACACTTACCTCGATGGAAGGCACTTTGACGTCGTCCCTTTTCGAGAAGATAGCGGTGCGGTAAATGATGAAATGCTGGGGATACAAGGGTGGCCATGGCCTGCGTAGGCACTATCAAGGGAACGTCAACTGCATCGAGGGACGACTGCGTCGTCGGTGCATGGGGTTTGGGTATCGACCGCGTAGACATATCCATCGGTACAGGCAACAAACCCGTGTCATCGTCTGGCGTGGCAACCTGGCCATCCTATTTGGGGGGAGTTCTTGGAATTCTCCTGATGCCAGCTAGGACATCAAATCCTAAAGGCTGCAGAAGAACAGTCAGGCCATGGGGAACTTAGATGAGCTTATCAGGCGATACATGGATTTGAAGATTAAGAATTTGGGCAACTACATGAACAACTCCCTCATGAACAAAGCGCATGAGGAATTGGTCCCGATGCTGCAAGAGATGTTTGCTGAATTGTGGGAATCGCTCGAGCACCCAAAGGGCTAATGGATGCGGTGACCAAGCTGATGGAAATATCTTGGACGATGGGTGCACCTCATCGCTGTACGCCGTGTTGCTAATGGAGTTGTAGGTCGGCCCCAATCTGGCAGAGTTGAAGAGGTCATGGACAATCGACTACCCATAGCAAGATAAATTGGTACTATTCTTGCTGAAGCTATCGCCGTAGCTCCTGCCCATGCCACAGCTGTCCAAGTCCGCTAAGAGGTTCAATGCGGCATGGGAAGCAGAACCAGGATGGGTATGGCTACGTCCGTGGATATCCATCATCGAGCGACAGTTCCTCGAGCTGCTAGTACCATGGTGTTAAAATCCCTCGAGAACCTCCTGACCAAGTCTACCGGTGAAGGCGCCTACAAAAATTATGACATGGTGGTTCCATGAAAGAACGCTACTTGGGATGACGTTTGGAGGGAGTGTGTCTAGTGGGTCATCGTGTCGTATGTGACGTGCGGACTAGGGGAGCTCCGTGACAAGCCGATGTCAAGAATGGCGCATGCGGCGGCGTGTCTTGACGGTCTAATGAGATCGGGCACCGAGTTATCGCTAGACACCATGGTTCACCTTCTTCAGGAGTCCTGTGTAAACAATCGGTAGTGCAGGTGGCTCTTCTCGAATGACTACGACAATAATATGGTCTTATGCTATGAGCACATGTATGGTCCGTTGGATTGGTGGAAGGAGTTCGTCAGCAATCTCATTGTATCATACTTAGCATCTAGTTTGGGAGCATGGTTGTTATCTCGCCACATCTGGAATACAACGTGTTCCACAGGCTGATCACCAGGTGGACACCTGTTTTGTCCCTATAGTCGTTGAGCTAGGCCCTGAGCGACTTCATGAAGAATTGTGTTGACGGGCTATACAGCTGGTTGATGCACGACAGCCCGATGAAAGAGGAGGCCATCGCCTGGCATAAGGAATGGATGCAGCTCCTACCGCGGGACATGGTTGGCATCGACACTACTGCCATGGACTCGGTCATCCAAGTGATCCAAGAAACGTACCAATGACCACACTTCAATCGTCGCTACTAAGTTATGTTGTAAATGTACATGTTAATGTAGGCATTATGTTACTTTATTGTGTATGCCGGATCGGACAAATGCGCATCCAATTAAGCCACCACACCTCCCGACTTCGTCCGCTTAATGATGAGTATGTTCTGGTGCATCACTGATGCTTCTCTCTGTGATACGTTGTGCCGTAGTTATCGAGCTGTGCAATTAATGTGTAGTTTACAATGGCAAACGGTGTTGCAAAAGTCAACATGCGAACAGTGTTGTGGACTGCGTGAAAGCTCCGACAGTCATATGATCCCTTTTCTAGGGTTGGCCCCTGCATTATCTCCACGCGACCCGTTCTTATCCCCTTCCACACTCCGTCCTCCCGTGGTGGCGCCGCCCAGCCAAAACACGGTTTCCTTCCCCTTTCCCTTACCATTGCAAGCAGTCGGCGACGACCACTAACAGTTGGAGTGTTGGCATCGCCATCGAGGACCACAAACGGTTTCGCAGCTCCACGGCCCGCCACATCTGTCACCCACGCAGCCGCAGTAGCTCCGTCGAAATGGACGCAAACACGCCGTCAACCCACCCTAGCGAGCAAGGTACACGCGCTTCCATATTTCGATTCTATGCTTCTGATTCGATATTTATGAATGTGGATTAAGAAATCCTTTAATCCTTGACGGATTTCCTACGATGGATTTTTAGAACATCACTAAGTAAGTGAGCCCATACTGCTAGGCCCATCCCAACCCACTACCGCTATCAAAGTATAAAAAGGAAGACAAACCCTAGCCCAATAATCCTTTCAGTCTCCCACAGCCTCACACTCCTCCCTCTGACCCTCCGTCTCATCCCTCCTAATTATCCACGCGCCGCTCAACTTCACCAGCCGCCACCCGAGCACCGCTTCCCCTTTGCCTCTCTCTTCAAACTCCCAAAATGGTGCAGCAGCGGCGTGGGTGCTGCTACGGTGCGGTGGCTGCTGGCGTCGTGGAGTAGTGGCGATGCGGAATAGCATGCCAGGCTGCGACGGCGTGGGCCTACGACGGCGCACATCAGCGGCGGCCCAGGGCAGCGAGCCGGAATGCGGTGGCGCGTAGCAGCGGCGGTTCAGATCTGCGGCGGCGTGGGGCTACGACGGCTGGCCCGGGGCTGCGAGCCGGGATATGGTGGTGCAGAGCAGCGGCAGCTCAGGGCTGCGGCTGTGCGGAACAGCGACGGTGCGGTGGCGTTGTCTGCGAATCGGGCGGTGCGCAGTGCTACTGGTTCAGCAAGAAGGCCAGCAAGGAGATTGATGACATCAGCGTATGTGCACGCCCATCCGCTGCCCTCCTCGTCCATCTACTTTGTGCACCTCTTAGGAACCCGATTCTTTACCTACAATGCTTAGCTTGCTCGAGGAACCGATGTTCTAGATCTGGCGTCTTGGTAGGTTCTGGATCTCGAGTCTTGGTTGTTGGGGATCATTATTGTTCTTGCAAATCTCAATCGGCTACATAGAGTAATAGAAATTGAGGCTTCAGCTTTAATAGAGAGCAGAGGGGATAGAGAAGCTAGACATTCTTACTACATTGTAATAACCTTGCCTTTTAGCTCTACCTGAAACATCAAATGAATGTGACAGGAGGTAGTAGTATGTTCACAGTATTTTGTCAGACTATCTGCAAAAATAATTATGTGGTTACTAACAATATTCTATATTGATTTCTAAAAATGCAGAACTGTTTGTTCAGTTGTTCTGGTTCATTACCTGTCTGTACTACCGAGGACACAAAGAAAGGGTAGATCAGCAGACAATTTACCATAGAAGAGAACTGAGTTCTTTGTTCTAATGTTGTCTTGACCTGCTTACTGATATTTATACTGATTTAAGCTAAAAAGGAGCCAGATTTGTCTAGTCTAACAGTAGCTAAAGAAACTGAACAATAATAGGTTTTTATAGAAACCACTTAACTAACAAGCAGTTTATTTCAATCGTAGTATGTAGGAAAATAAATAGCCTGTAGTGTATCTTCAAGTCACCTAAATAGCTTTAGGATCAGTCGGTGTATGAACCTATTGACAATTCTACTTACATGCTCATATGTGCTGTGGAGGAAGCGCAGGCATGGCTTGAGCGGCAGCATGGGCATGCACACCGTGTCAAAGAAATTGAGAACAGGTTGGTAAATTTCATTTTGGTTTTACCATGATTGAGAATTCAGATAATTGAGTAGGTAGGACAGGATGTGGTATTTTCTTATCAAGTTTGCTGTTGTCATGTGGCAGAATGTGTAGGCCAACTTGTCCAGCTTTATTTTTACTTGCATTGCTAGACTCAAATGTTGCTCATTGCCTGGTTATGCCCCTGCTCAGTACTATTATAATTGCCTGATTATTTAACTAGCGACTGTTATTCAAAATCATTGCAATAATAATTTATAAATAGACAAAGAAATCTGCTGTATGCACCAGACTAATACATATGCACATTGTTGTTGTATAGACCAGACTACTGTAATGTAATTAGTCTTATTTAACTGCAGATCTCTAGACTAGACAACAACTGCTGCAAAAAAGATTTGTCAGGTTTGATTCTTGCACTAGCCCATTTTTGTTGTATGCACCAGACTACTAATTATATGGCCCCTGGTGCTGTATGCCCAGACTACTGTAATTTAATTGATCTTAACTGCAGATCTCTAGAACAGGCCACAATTGCTGCAAAAAATATATGTCAGGTTTGATCCTTGCACTAGCCCATTTTTGCTGTATACACCAGACACTTATATATACCATTGTGCTTATTAATTGTGCCTTTGTTACCTAGTTGAGCCAGGTTGTAGTATTTCCCAGTTGCAGTTGCAGTCAATGTCATGCATGCTAGAGTGGTTGATCTGAAGTTCAAACTCAAGTTTTAAATCATATGGGCTGAGTGTTTGCTTCATGCTAAGCTTATCATTTGATCTGAAACATAGTTATTCCCACTTGTCAAATCATTTGAATGATCACGAACTCATGGTTGCTGCTGCAGAGGTTCTATAATAGAAAACGAAATAATATCTGCTGCTAATTGAGTTTCAGTCTAGTTTAAGTCTCATATATCTGACGTAGTTGTTCTGTTTCCTGTAGTAGGTCTGTGCACCAACTGTTTGTTGAAATGCCTAGATGGGAGGAGAATGAATCTGTCTTTGAATTTTAGTAATTGATATCCTGTAATGGTATATTTGCTAAATACATTGAATTGCAGCCCTAGTGATTGCTAAGTATTCTGTCAAATAAAGCCTGAAAAATGTACTGTTTCTGAACTCTAGTTTAATACTATCAACAACAAATTGTTAGTAGCATGTGACCTTACAAAGCATTAAGCATACTTCCCCACCTGAATATTATTAAGTTGAAACCCGTGAAGTACGTCAAGACATTTTTTTTTTTGACAAACTCTCAGCCTTGTCTGGAGCACTTCGCTAGTCTCAACCTTGTGTGTGTAGATGCTTTCTTCAATTGCGACTCCGGTAGAACATCTAGTTAATGCTGAAGCTATGCAGTTCTCTACAAATTGATGTGCTGCTGCTGGAACAGGAGCAGCAGAGCTGCAGCCCGCCCTTCTGGATATGCTGCTGCTGAGCAGCAGAGCTGCAGCCCGCCCTTCTGGATATGCTGCAGCACGTCCTCCCAGGCTTGATATAGTAACTCATCTCGTGATTACTTGCTATATTATGTAATGCAGGATGAAAACTTTATGTGATGCTAGATGGAAACTTGTCTGTAACATGAGACTCTGTATCTGATTTAGTGCTAGACAAAAACATGAGATATTGTATGTATTAGCATGCTTGATTAAGTTGTCTCATTTGTGTTGACAAAATTACAGAGGGACGGGGATATTGATGAAGATGTTAGCCATAGAATCAAAGCAGGGTGGATGAAGTGGCGGCAAGCGTCTGGTGTCCTATGTGACAAAAGGGTACCACAGAAGCTAAAAGGCAAGTTTTATAGGACGGTGATTAGACCTGCTATGTTGTATGGTGCAGAATGTTGGCCTACGAAAAGACGACATATTCAAAAGCTAAGTGTCGCGGAAATGCGTATGTTGCGTTGGATTTGTGGTCATACAAGAAGGGATCGAGTTCAGAACGATGATATACGTGAGAGATTAGGGGTAGCGCCAATTGAAGAAAAGCTTGTTCAACACCGGTTGAGATGGTTTGAACATGTGCAACGGAGACCTCCAGATGCACCGGTGCGTAGTGGAATCCTAAGTCAGGATAGTAACGTAAAGAGAGGCAGAGGAAGACCGAAGTTGACTTGGGTAGAGGCAATAAAAGGAGACTTGAAAGAATGGAATATACCCAAAGACTTAGCCTTAGATAGGAGTGCTTGGAAGACAGTTATTCACGTGCCTGAACCTTGATTGCTTCTGTTGGGTTTCAACTATAGCTTACCCCAACTTGTTTGGGACTTAAAGGCTTTGTTGATGTTGTTGTTGATTTTGGCCCAAAAATATTTGTCCAGCCCACCTCCGATCTAATAAATGGCCTGATATGGTGATGTAAGCGTCCACATTATCACCCATGTTAGCGTCCAACATAAGAATCTATGATGACGTGGCAATTCACATCTATTTATTTTTTTTGTCATAGACATTGGGCTTGGGTTGGACAAATTAGGCCTCGGGCTATTCTATGACGGTCTAGAACTGTCATGGATTGTGTTAATTGGTGACCACGTAGGTTAATCAATGACGCTCAATCCATGATGGTATCTAAAATTGTCATAGATGCTGCTTTGTAATGGTTTTTTGGTGATCCGTGATAGAAATTTTTCGTCATGGATTACTAGGATTCTTGTAGTGTTATTTGAGTTGAAAATGAGATTCAATAGTTTCTGATTCTTTGTTCTTACTTCGGATTAGGGTTTTTTATTTTATTTTGTTTTGTTTTTTACCTATCAAGTGGTTTAGATTAGTTGATAGATTGTTACAACTTTTTTGCTTTAGTCATTGTCTTTTGCGATTGTTAGATGTGTTTTCTGGTCTCAATTGAAAGCCGGTAACCCCACCTCTGGATCTTAGGCTTCGTTAAGCTTTCAATAAATCTAGGTAAATGCCTTTAATCCAAAATGAACCGAAACAATAGTTTTCTGGTATTCCATTTAGCGCATGTTATTAGCCTACACTGACAATGTATGTCTATGAATTGGTATCTGCAGCACCAATGGTATTGATGTGGTATCGAACATCATTACTGCGGGCTCTAGAGCAGAATCTGTAGATTGAAGTTGAAGGTGGAGATGACGATATTTGCCTAGTTTCACCTTCGACATATCTAAACCTCGAAGCAAATGCGGAGGTAATTACTCAATACTCATGATTCATTACATTGTCGATATACATAATGGCTAACGCTAATAATTGCAACATTGCGGTCAATGTGTAGGATACTGGCGCACAAGAACCTATAACAAACACAGTCGTTCAACATAGGACCAAGCGACGTGGCAACAAGCTACACACTTACCGACTTGTCATCAACCACTTCGATTACATTGGAGAACCCAAGGAACCAGACATGGTGATGGCGCCATACCACAGCACCTAGGGTGCGATTGTGAGAATACTTGTCCCAATCAAATTCAGGTACTGGAAGAAGAGGAAAGGTCAAGAGGATTGGTGTGTTCCTGACGAAATCAAGAAGAAATGTTGGGATTAGATGGTGAATTTGTTTGAATTCAACTTGCACCCCACCGATACAGAAATTGTGAAGAAACAGGCATTGCACTGCATGGGAAAAAATGGAGGTATTCAAGTATGAGTTGTACAAAGAACATGTGTTAAAGGGAACGGAGCCAAATTGGCAAAACGGTGAGCACCCTATGTTGATGGTCACTAAATGCCTATTTTGACCATCAACATTGCACCAAACATGGGAGAAAACAACTTAAGTAATGAATTATGTTTATAATTCACATATTTCTAGTTGTACTTGGAGATCATTGCTCATGTAGGAAAACTAAACAAAATTATCAAAAATCAAGCAACTAGAAGCAATTGGAGCAAGGTGGGCCACCATGGGCCACTTGGTTGCACCACCTGACCCCACCATGGCGCTGGCTGGTGGGGCCCCACTAGTGCTACCTCACCAATCCGTGGGAAATGACCAAGAAACACACCTCCAAGACTTCTCAACTATTGATTCTAAGTCGGTGTATAATCAAGGGCCGAAAAGAAGCATACCATGGATTGTTGACTCACCATCCGATATGTCGGGTGCTCAAATGGACAAATGGTGTTCATACCCACACTCTACTACATCCCAAGGGGCCCCACACCCAAGGAGGAGGGCCCACTCAATAGTGGGGGCCGATCAGCGCCCAACCTACGCCGCCCAGCGCCCCTCAGCCACTCCACCGCCTCTCGTTTGGACAGCATGCAAAGAAGCACAAGTGTGAGCCATCCCAAGCGTTGGTTAAGTCGATTTCAAGGTCGGTTTGATCCAAGGGCAAGGAGAAGGTGTCACCTAGATCGATGACGTGGCATTGGAGTAGCCCCTGCTCCACCTTAGGCTATAAATAGGACCCTCATCCCTCACTTATAACACACCACAAAAGAAACTCTCTCTACTCTCAAGATGTAGTCTTAGTGTGAGCTTTAGTGGGAGTTAGAGTGAAGAAGAGCTCTTCCTAGAGTCTGGAGCGGTTTTCAGGAGTCTGGTATATCTTTGTATCTCTTGTAGTATTTTCCTTATTTCAATATATTACTTTCTATGCAATATATTAGTATCTTCTTTATTGTTTATCTAGTTCATAAGTTAGTTGTTTAGCTAAGTATGGTTAGTATAGTTGTATCTCACCTTGGCGTGGAATCTCCGCTCGCATCGAGTGCTCTAGTTATAGTACTTGACTAGAGTAGTAATCATTAGCATAGACGTGGTATCTAGGCTAGTGTTTACCTGAGTTTGCGCCTAATCCCACGGATAGTTGTGGTAGCCCTAGAGGTGACAGCTCTGTTAGGCCTTTGTAATCCACCATGTTCGGATTAGTGTTCATAGTGCTTTTTGGCAGCCTTCCCCTGACCACTCTTTCTCGCCTCCTTCGAGGGTCGGAAAGGTACTGTTGCTCCAAAGTGTTATTGTGTATGATCGCTATGTCTTACCCATTCCTAGTTATTCGGTTTGGTCTGCTCTAGAATATACAGAAGAACTTAGGAAACTCCCTCACTCGTTGTCCCCCCATTTAGCTATGCTTTCACTTTATCCTTTCTGGAGTAGAACTTCTTGTGTGTCACCCTATCTTATTGTATATCACTTGCCCCACTTTAGTTTAGTCGGTATACTAAGTTAGTAGATACATGATGGTTGGTTATCAACTTCTTTAACCATTGCTTCCCTGTGGATAAATACGATACCCAAGAATACTCCTAGGTGAAATGCTACAACGGTATTCTGTGCGCTTGCAGATTATTCTATATGAGCATAAGAAATACCAACACCCTACTCAGCAAGCATATTGGGAAGCTTTTGTCAGAAGAACTTAGAGGAAGCTCGTAAAATTAGCAAAGTAAATACCCTCAACTCCCATAGAAATGATAACCCCCACCGCACCAGCTCTTGGGGGTACGCGAAGAAAGTTCCTGAGTGGGAGAAGAAGTTACAATAGCTATTCCAAAAAGGTGTTACACCGCAGATTGAAGGCTGGGATGCCCGCTCGTTGAGGTATCTTCTTGCAAGAAAGATGACCTACAACGATGACGGCTCCCTAAGTTTTCCAAACGATGTAGTTCGGGACCTTGCTGAAAGGATATAAGCACTACAGGCTCAAGTGCAAATGATACTTTTGTTCCTGACAGGGAGGATGACGTCCTGAGTTAGGCATTAGGGACAAAAGATCATCCTGGTCAGGCATGAGGTGTAGGATTGGTGTTGACAGTAGTTAACATTCGTCATAAACCATCAATATAACTTGCATAAATGGCTCAAATGGATCACCAATGTAGACTTAAGGTTTTAAACTAACAAATTCCATGAGTTTTGATGAATCTGTGTTGTCAGTAGGATTTAATTAAAAAATCACCAAGCAGGACCTATTCATTAAAGGAAATCATAGAATTCCATCGCGTAAACAGTGTGAGAAGACTCTAGAAGACTCTAGGAGGCTCTCCACCGAAGTAGACTCTGAGCCACTGCCATGTGGGGTCGGTCGGCCTATGGGCCCCCTGTCAGCCTCTCCATTGTTACGTCGGTTCTCTGATGCCTTAAGGATTACATCTCCGTCGTTTATTCAAGTCAGTTTGATTTGAGGACTAAGGATGGATGCTTTGGCCTATATATACCTGCCTGCACCCCCCTTTAGGCAGAAGGCATTTTGATCCTAAGAGCCTGAGGGCCAGAAACCCTAATCCATATTTACACCAGGATCAGAGCTAGCAATCAAGAGAAGATTAGTCCTCAATCGAATCTAGTCTTGTATTAGAGATAGAGAGATGGAGTGAGAGGGAAGAGTTTCGGAGGAGTCTCGGCCTATTGATGCTCTCTCTATGGCTTGTATCCTAGCGGAATCAAGTTCTTCATGAGCTTGCTTCTGAGATTTCTCTAGTAATCAACTTCTAATTCAAGTAAGCATCTTGTTCATATTGTTCTTTAGGTTTGCGACTCTCTTTTGTGCACTTTAATCCTTGTAGATCTTGGGTTAAAGTAGTTTTCATAGTGTAAACGTGGTGCTTAGACTCAGTTACTCATGGATGTATCCTATTTTCTGGATTGGTGGTAGCTCATGAGGGTGACTCTTATAGCCTCGTTGAATTCTTTGTAGTCCACCTTTCGTTAGTAGGCCTAGCAGGACATTATTGCTATAGGAAACATACTCTGCCTGTGTTTTCTCTAATAATATCCCTAGAATTGAACAATAGAAGACAAAACTTACCAAAGTTAGAACTAGAAGACCTTAGCAGTCTCCTCTACACTCCTATTATCTAACCTTGATTGTGAAGTTGGGTTAAGATAGACTTAGTTATTCTCACACACGTTTCTTTGGGTTCGATATAAAATGGGGTTACTTCCGGTGAAGTGCTATAACGGTATAATATATGTACGCTAGCGGATTATTCTGTGTGCATTAATTTATACAAACAATTGGTTCCATGGCAGATTGCCTTTGAAAATGACCAATCCACGTACAGAAGTCATGGGAGACATAATGCCAGAAAAATTGCGAATGTGCATGAAGAATTGTTAGCTATGTTCGAGGCCAAATGGAAAGAAAAGGAGGCAGCGTTGACTGCCACATACCAGGCTCAAAGAGAAGCGGAACTAGTTTCCTAGGGAAACTTTAGCTTAGAATGGGTACGCAACAGTTGTGGAAGCACACAACTTCTAGAAGTAGATGCAGATTCCACCTTCGACGTGGATCACATCAGTGAACCTACATATTGCATGCTCTACGTGGAGTCACAAGGATGCAAGGCCGTATTTAGGCACAAGGTGGCTGTCGGTCAGGTTCATCCAAGGAATATGATAAATGGATGTTTGATGCCTCTAGGATATGCAACAGTTATCCTAGATACATTGGTGTTTACACCAAAATTTGGGAAGGAGAATGCGGGAACTCGAAGCTTCTAAAATTGTGTCATCGAGGAATCGATTGTGTAAGCTTCGATATTAGCTGATTCAGGTGCAGTACTGGGATCGGCTCTTTTTTGATGACATCAGTAGATAACGTCAATGGACTACGTACGGATGGTGTCGGGGAAAAATATGTCGGACTCTACAAAAAGAAAAAGATTAGGGTCCAAATTGTTTTTATGTTAGGAATGTTTTCTTTTATTCCAAGAATTATAATGAGTCGTATTTGAGTAGGATTCATGTTTAGGTTCTGGATATAAATATTGGACCTCCTTTATTGTACAAAGAACGAACAATCAATCAATACAATTACTTTTCCGGCTTCACGCTAACCCTTAGGAGTAGGAGTACTATAGAAACTTGGCGAGTTCTTCAACAAGTAGAGCTGCATCGACCAATTGACCTCTGACTTGTCCGTGAGTACCATCACGACTTGTATTATGCTTGTAAAGCTGCATCAGTTGAGTCATCTTTTATAAGCCATAATATAAGCTACTTATCGATCTGTATCATAGTCTGTAAGGCTGCATCAGCTGATTGATCTCTTACAAACCATAATATAGATCAAAGTTATCGATCTTGTGTTAAATAACTTGTTGTTTAATACAATATCACTAGTTATTGAATCTGCTAAGATTAGTAAGGTTTTCCCTACTATTTTTGGTTGATTCATCAGGTATCGATCTTGTTATAATTAATAACCTGATTGAGATAGAGATAGAATCAGTATCACATCATCTTAATTGATCGTCTTCTAGTCTGGTCATACTTTGAATCTTATAATTGACGACTTAGCTCCGTTAGATCGGCTATTTTATCTCTATTCCAATCAAATATAGTATGCATGCAAAGACATGTTTCAATCTTCAATAAACTCACTAGTTAATGAGATTTAATCTAATGACACTACCATAGCTGTATTAATTCGGTCGAACCTCACTGGTAAGACTTCGGATTAGAGATTATAGATTGGTGGTTTTGTTCATGATCAAGACATGTACTCTGTTTGTTTGCTATGCATGCATTGGCTATTTTAGCAGATTCGTCTATGCTTTCTCACATATAGCATGTTTTTCATGAACCTATTGATATATAGATGGTTTTATAGATTATTTGGCTTTAGTTTGTTATTATTATCATAGCTATATTAATTCGATTGAACCTCACTGTTGATGGTAACAAATTAGATTCAGAGCGTTTGTAGATTCATTTGTACTAGATAGTCGATTTGTTCGCATGTTATATCTTTTCTCGTTAAACTTATCGGCTCAATGCTTTACAGTGGTTATATCCATCTAGCTGATGAAGTTTCTTTATATTACTTATATTTGGGTGTATTGTACTTGTTCTGTCTGGATTAATCAATCATAATAAAATCGCTATGACCCATGAGTATTGGTTATTTTGAATTCGTATCATCATCATTGATATTAGCCAATAATCTTCAATTCAACGATCTTTGTTTTACTAATATGTTGGATATCACTATTTAGTCGATAGCCCATCGAATCGGCTATTTAGCCGCATATTTGGAACTGTTTGGAGGAACACCGACATGTTTTGCCTTAAAGTACTGATAAGATTTTCTCTCCTTGTCAATTGTAGGTCAAATTGACTGGCACGCCGTTGGATTTTTAGAATCGACTGGTCCTGTATTGAAGCCAAGCAGATCTCCAATCTCATTTCGTTCAGATCGTCTGGCTTGCTGTGTGTTGATCGCATCGCCGTATTTTTGCACCAACACACTTTTTGGCATGCCCGGTGGGACCCACAATCATCACTATAGCTCACAACAACAGGGACATTCTTATGGTGCCTTTGAAGACAGGATAAAGATGTCATTAGTAAAGCTATAGAGGAGTTTTAGAATAAGTGTTTGTTGTCTTACACCAAGGCACATGACAATAAAGTTGTTCGGAAATATCCACTACCAGAGTTTGATATATGGACAGTCAGATACAGATGAAGCGGATGATAGGCGTTTCTTTGTAGATGCTGTCAACAAATCTGTTCATGATGCCATGTTGAATCATAATACAATTTTTTTGAACACATTCCACAATACCATGAAGGACTTGTTTCATGGATATCTAATTGATCAGATTGGACCGACTTATTACAATATTCCACATCCATCGACTCAGGGGACTAATCAAGCTGATACTAGCCATCAAGTAGCAGCACTAGCTAGCAATGATGAGGTCCAAGCAGTTCAGAGCTCATCTGAGCAAGTTCAAGGTACTACTACTAATCAAATACAGTATAATCCTAGAACATCAGTGCAGCATGTGCCACAGTCGACGGAGCAAGTTCAGAATCAAATGGTTAATTTTGGCACATTAGGCCAAATACCGCCATTGGCTTAAAAAATAGCATCATCAGTTCAAAGGATTCATAGAAATACAAATCCCAACATTTACAATAAGAGACTTCAAGCAGCAAATCAGCAAATGACTCAACAACAGATAGAGGTTCCACAAGGATATCATTATGGCACAGATTATAATACCCTTCATATGATTCCAAATCTAGGGTATCAAGGTACCTAAAATTTTAATCTACAGATGGGTCAGCAATTGCAAAGAAATCCAAATTCAAATGGTGATGAGTTGTTGCTCAGAGTAACTGAAATAATAAGAATCAGTTCGGTTTAAAACCAAAAGGGCAGACCTTTTCGTACAAACGTCCATATCCAGAGTGATATGATTTGGTTGCTCTTCCTACAAATTACAGGCTTCCTAGAATTTGCTAAGTTCACTAGTCAAGATAGTATAAGTACAATAGAACATGTCAGTCGGTATCTTACTCAGTTGGGTGAAGCATCCATTGAAGAAGCTCATCGAGTTCGTTTCTTCTCTTTATCCTTGTCAGGACCAGCTTTCACCTGGTTTTCATCGTTATCAATTAATTTTATTGCCAATTAGACTGACCTAGAGAAGAAATTTCATACATATTTCTATACTAGGACAGGAGAAATGAAAATCATAGATTTGACGACCATAAGGCAAAGAACTAATGAATCAGGTGCTGAGTTTCTTCAGAGGTTCCGAGAAACAAGAAATTTGTGCTTTTCATTGAATCTGACTGATGATCAGCTAGCTGCTTTGGCTATTCAAGGAATGTTACCAACATGGAGAGAAAAACTGCTTGGGCAAGAGTTTGACAATTTAGGCCAGTTGGCTCAACGGGTGGCAGCACTTAATAGCCAATTCTAGAATATGCACAGAGATAACCTGATTCCAGAAGAATGTCGTAATTGTTGAAGCTTATAATCCATATTTAGTTGATGATGATAGTGAGGATGATGAAGAAGAGGACATTGCTACAGTTAAATGGAATTGGGGTAAGAGGATAGTGATGGTTCCAAATCCTTGGGGAAAAGGAGTTGAAGAAAGTTATGATTTTGACGTCACAAAATCAGACAAGCTCTTTGATTTCTTGCTTGAGAAAGGACAGATCCAATTGCCCACCAATCATGTTATATTACCTCCTGATCAGTTGAAGAATAAGAAGTTCTGCAAATTTCATAACACTACTTCTCATTCTACTAATGAGTGCAGAGTTTTCTGGCAACATATATAGAGGGCTATTTAGCAAGGGAAGCTTAAATTTGAGACACCTCGGAAGATGAAAGTTGATAATAATCATTTCCCAAAAGATCAGAATATGGTTGATGCTAAGTTGCTCAAAGGGAAGACTAAAGTTCTAATGTCAATTAGGGCAAAGGAAACTGGAATAGTTGATCCAGAGATGCAAATATCGGCTAGTGAATATAGAGAGATTAAAAGGCGTTGTGACCTGACAGAAGAGCTGATATGAGTAGGGAGAAACATCAAGAAATAGGGCAATGAGGCCACATGTTACATCTTGAATTTTATTGAATAAATGGCAATGGCAGAAAGAAAAGGATTATCAACGTTGGTTAGAAGAGAAAGAATATCAGCGTCAAAAAGAAGAGGAGAGGTATGAAAGAGAACAAGCTGAATCACATTAGAATTGTCCATTTTTCAGACATGGTTGGAATGAAGGTTTGAAATTGCCTACTAGAAATAATTGTCTAGAGTGTAGTGAACAATATTGAGAGTTTAGGCAATCTCAAGCCAACCATCGATCTATCCATGCTCGAATTGAGTATCATCATGATAATATGGATCGGCGCTTAAAAAATAGAAGTGTTCATGATCGGCTTGGGAAGCGAGTTGTTGATCAAAATTGGGTTGATTATGAAGAAGAAGGTGATGAAGGAAGAATATGTTTGGTAGGAAAGGCAATGGTGTCTAGGACATTTAACAAGAAGTCAGAAAAGAAGGGTACAACGTCTAAGGAATAGAGAGCTAGAACAGGCTTAGAAATCTGGTAAACCTCAAGTATGGCGTGTTAAACAAACAGCCGATAAGGGTCAACCATCGGCTAATATTCAAATGGCTTTTCTTTTGCCATTAGAATATAGAGCTCCAGTAGATCAAGAAGTCTATTCAGATTTTGATGAATTAGAATATGAGGAGATGGTTGCCAAATTGACAGTGATACAACAAGCTATATTTGATAAGCCAGTCAAGCATCGGCACTTAAAGGCTTTATATGTGAAAGGTTTTGTTGATGGGAAGCCAATGAGCAAAATGTTGGTGGATGGAGGTGCTTCTGTTAATCTTATGCCTTATACTACTTTTCAGTAAGCTTGGTAAGGGACTAGGAGATTTGATTGAGACTAACATGATGCTTAAGGATTTTAGGAGGTAATGCATCCAAGACCAAAGGGGCAATAATGTTGAATTAACAATTAGAAGTAAGACTTTGCTCACTACATTCTTTGTCATTGATGGAAAGGGTTCATATAGTTTACTCCTTGGTAGTGATTGGATTCATGCAAATTGTTGTGTACCATCGACTATACATCAATGCTTGATTCAGTGGCATGGAGATGATGTTGAGTTGGTTCATGCTGATGACTCTATGAGTATAGCAACAGTTGATCCAATGTATTGGGAACTAGAAGATTTTGAGTGTTTTTCTGGCAAGCGATTGGAAGGAGGCTTCATTAAGATCAATGATGAAAGCCAACAGCCGATCCAAGCAGTCGGCTCTGAGAGTTTGTTTTAATGGATAATCCAATAGATGGTACAGATGGTAAACTAGGACATGGCTTTACGTCGGCTGATGAATTAGAGGAGATAGATATTAGTCCTTGAGATAGGCCTAGGCCGACATATGTAAGTGCTAAGTTGGATCCTGAGTATAAGCGAGAGTTGATAGATTTATTAAAGAAATTTAAAGATTGTATTGCTTGGGAATATTATGAAATGCCTGGTCTAGATCGATCAATTGTTGAACATCGGTTACCAATCAAACCTAGATATCGGTCATTTAAACAAGCTCTAAGGAGATTTAACCCAAATATTCTTGATGATATCAAAAAGGAGATTGAAAGATTACTAGAAGCAAAATTTGTTCGACCGTGCCATTATGTAGAGTGGATATCGAGTGTTGTTCCTGTATATAAGAAAAATGGGAAGTTAAGAGTTTGTGTTGATTTTAGAGATCTGAACAAGGCTACACCCATGGATGGTTATCCGATGCCAATTAGCCGATATGTTGGTAGATGCAGCAGCCGGGTACAAGGTTATTAGTTTTATGGATGGCAATGCAGGACATAATCAAAGTTTTATGGCTAAGGAAGACATAGCAAAAATAGCTTTTAGGTGCCCTGGCGCAATCAGCTTATTTGAATGGGTTGTGATAACCTTTGGTTTGAAAAATGCTGGTGCAACTTATCAGAGGGCAATGAATTATATTTTTCATAAGTTGATTGGTAGGATTGTTGAAATCTACATTGATGATGAGGTGGTGAAATCCAAAGGGTACAAAGAACATCTAGCTGATTTGCGGGAGACTTTGGAGTGCATAAGAAAACATGGTTTAAAGATGAATCCTAATAAGTGTGCCTTTGGAGTATCAGCCAGACAATTTTTTGGGTTTTATGGTCCACGAGAGAGGAATTGAAATTGGTCAAAAAAGTATGAAAGCAATTGATGAGGCAGTACCCCCGACTACTAAAATAGAGTTACAATCTTTGCTTAGTAAGATTAATTTTATCAGAAGGTTTATTTCAAATTGTCATTAAGGGTTCTGCCATTTTCTCCTTTGTTGAAGTTGAAAGGTGATCAAGAATTTAAATGGGGTGACGTACAACAAAAGGTGTTTGAGGAGATAAAAGAATACATGAAGTGTCCACCTGTGCTGGTCCCTCCTCAACAAAGTAAACCTTTTAAGTTGTACGTGTCAGCCGATAGCCAAACAATTGGGTCAGCCTTAATACAAGAGTTTGAAGGAAAAGAAACAAGATATTCTCCTATTAAAAAGTTATGCTTATGCTTATATTTCTCTTGCACTAAGTTGCAACATTACTTGTTATCGACTGAGTGTACAGTTGTGTCTAAGGCTGATGTGATCAAACACATGTTATCAATGCCAATATTAAATGGGAGAATGGGAAAGTGGATTCTTGCATTATCGGAATTTGACTTGAGGTACGAATTGGCTAAAACAGTCAAGGGGCAAGTAAAAGCCGATTTTATTACTTGGCATCATAAATCAAGTATTAGCTATGTAGAACTGATACCTTGGACATTGTTCTTTGATGGATCATCGTGCAAGCAAGGTGGTGGTATTGGTATTGTTATTGTTTCACCTCGGGAGGTAAGTTTTGAGTTTGTTTTTCCAATTAAACCAATGACTACCAACAATCAAGCAGAATACGAAGCTATTCTTAAGGGACTTCAACTTCTTCATGAAGTAAAGGCCAATTCAATTGAAGTATTTGGAGATTCACAGTTAGTTATTAATCAGTTGATCGGCCTATATGAATGTAAAGATGATATTCTGAGGGGATACTATGATGAATGCTAGAGGTTACTCAAGGAGTTTCCCCATATTTCTCTTCAGCATATTCCAACAGCACAAAATCAAGAGGCTAATCAGTTAGCTTAGAGTGCGTCAGGTTATCGAGTGTTTCAAGAAATCTTAAGCAGTGAAACCTTGACTAATGATTGGAGAGTTGAAATAGCTGATTACCTTAAGAATCTATCATAGAAGGTTACTAGGAAACTAAGGTATAAATCGACTAAGTATGTCTTGTTAAATAATTAGTTATATTACAAGACAGTCGATGGGGTGTTGATTAAATGTTTAAATCAAGAAGAAGCTAAAGTGTTGATAGGTGAAGTGCATGAAGGGATATTTGGAGCTCATCAATCGGCTTATAAGATGAAATGGATTATTCACAGGTCTAGGATATTTCTGGCCAATAATACTAGAAGATTGTTTTGAATATTACAAGAGGGTGCCAGGATTATCAATGCTTTGGTAATGTTCAAAAATCGCCTACATCAGCTATGAATCCAATAATTAAACCATGGTCATTTCGAGGTTGGGGAATTGATTTAATTAGCCAGATTTTTTCCACCTTCAAGTAAAGGACATAAGTTTATATTGGTAGCAACAGATTACTTTACTAAGTGGGTTGAGGCAATTCCTTTGAAGATGGTAACCTCAAAGAATATGGTTGATTTTATCAAGGAACATATTATGTATCGTTTTGGAATTCCTCAAACTATTACTACTGATCAGGGAATAATGTTCACATCAGAAGAGTTTAGAGATTTTGCTGCCAGTATGGGAATTAAGTTATTAAATTTTCTCCTTACTATGCTCAGGCTAATGGCCAGGCAGAGACGTCCAATCAAATTATGATTAAATTGATTAAGAAGAAAATTGATGAGCAACCAAGGAAGTGGTACTTAACACTCAGTGAGGCATTGTGGGCATATAGGATGGCTTGCCATGGATCGATTAAATCACCACCTTATGAGTTAGTATATGGGCATAATGCAGTTCTTCCTTGGGAAATCCAGACTGGATCAAGATGCATTACATTATAGAATGATTTGACAACTGAAGTTTACAAGAATCTAATGATGGATGATTTAGAGGACTTAAGTTGTCATCGGCTGCGTGCTCTTGAGAATATTGAAGCCAATAAGTTAAGGGTTGTAAGGCATTATAATAAAAAGGTCAAGAATAAGCAGTTTGGTGAAGGAGAATTAGTCTGAAAAGTAAAATTGCCGATTGGGTCTAAGGACAACAAGTTTGGCAAATGATCACCTAATTGGGAAGGTCCTTATCGGATTAGTCGTTGTGCGCATGGCAATGCTTACATTTTTGAAATGCTAGAAGGGAGAGAAGAATTTGATAGAGCAATCAATGGAAAATATCTAAAGAAGTATTATCCTAGCGCCTTGGTTAATGTTTGATAGTCGATTTGTTAGTCATCGGCTCTAATAGCCAGTACCAGAAAGGTATCGCCTTTAGTTCAAAAATTAACCTAAAGGGGTGAAAGTCGATACAATATGTATCGCCTATAGAGCAAAAAAAAGCATAGAGACAATCCTCATAACATTATGACAGTCTTAAAGAAGAGTTCATGAAGAAGACAGGAATTTATTCATAGTTTGTTCCTAATACAAATTACTCAAAAACTTTATTTATAACATCCTGGGCTGAGGTGATGTCCACGATGGCCGTTGTGGCATCATCGAAGTCCTCGATCAAGTCCTCATGCATGTCAAGATCATCGGCCATCGGGAAGCCCAGCTCCATGGTGTGGAGGTCATGCCCGGTCTAGACTTGCACCACGGCAAGGGCCACCGATGCGCCACGGTGAACGCAGTGGAGGGCAATTTCTTAGACACACGCCGGAATGTCGTGCAGGCAGTTGTTGAGGAGAGGGCCCTAGGCATTGATGGCCGCTGTAGCCGCGTTCACCACCAGTTGGAGGTTATCCAACAACATCGTCAGGGCTGGCAATCACAGAAACAAAAGGGCTATCAAGACAAAGACAGTGCAAATTGAAATAAGGGTTTTCTTGAAGATCATCTTACCCACCACCGTGGTGTCGGATTCAGCCAATCATGCCCGGATGGCGTTGGTCTCTTCCTCGGTGGTGAGGAGGGCGGCTTGAGAGGCCTTGAGGCAGCTCTCAAGCTAACCATTCTCCCAAGTTGCCTTGGAGTAACGGTCCTTGGCCGCCCTCCACTCCTACAGGAAATGCTGGGTGTCGTCGCCGTTGTAGGAGTCAGAGGAGTCCGATGATGAGTCTGGCATGGCAGCTATAGACGCGGCAGCAGAAAGCTCATCGACCCTAGGAGGAAGTGGCCGAAGGCTATCATTTAAGACAAACCTATAAACAAGTTAGAAAAATTCATTGCCATGAGCAGAAGATGTCGATCTTACCTCATACGGTGGAGGCACTGGCTCATTGGTAGGTTCTCCTCAAGGACCTCCTCTGCCATGTGCTTGCCCCGGTTGTCCTCGCTAACCATAGGGTTTGTTTAGATCTAAAAGAGGAGAAAAGGGAACCCTACAGGTTTTGTGAAGATGGAAAGATTGCGAGAGAATGGAAGCAGTTGCAAGTGTAGATGTGTTAGGGGTCGAAGCCTTTGGGTGATATTTATAGCCATGAAGCGAGGTAGTAGATATCTCAGGACATGCAAAAGGCAACCACAATTAATAGAAGGCGAAGCGCCGCCCCACTAATGCTGAGGAGAATGCGACATTGATAACTGAGGATGGAAGATTGAGGAGTTTTCTTAGTGGAGGCCATGTTTTTAGACTTAATTGGATTAAAGTCAGAGGTCTAGAATTGGCTATTTTCAAATCGGCTCTTTAGCCGAGATAAGAGATATAATAGATCAGTAGAAAATATGGTTATCATTGGTTCCACACAAAATATATGTTACAAATGTTGGTATGCAAATTACAAGTTTAGAACATCCTAGATTACTTTCAATGCTTTTAGTCGGATAGCATCGACTTCTACGATTTGTTGCTTGTCTTCTTCGGCTGATCTAGGGATATTCTTGTGGTTGCTGTGGATGGCTTTACCTTCTTTGACCTTGGTTAGCATTTCCTGTTTCTTCTGTTTAATGGATTGGGTATTTGAGTCAGATTGGACTCATGGCGATCGATGGCAGCCTTCAGTTCTCCAGTTCCTTCTTGAGTTCTGCATGCTTGGCTTTTAGTTGGTTTAGCTTTGGTTCGATCCTGAGGGAGGAATTCTTCAAGTTATTGATTAATTATGCCAGCTCTTTGGCCTCTTGTTTGTTGGAGTTCTTCTTGGCCAATAAAGCTTCGCGATCAGCTAGGTTTCTCTAACCCCTTTTCACTCTTGGAGTTTGATCCTGAATGTTGAACAAATGTGTCAGAACCTCAGCAAGATTCGAAGGCAAGTTATCCTTAATGGCTAAGAAAGTTCTTCTGACCGGATCTGCATCTTGGACCAAATCGGCTATATTCTTTTTTAGCATTGGCAGCATGTCTTTTAGCCAATTTTTTTATCTCCTTTGACAAAGTTTCTTTAGAGGAGATAGCTGATGAGCTGATTTCATCTTCATCTATATACTCTTCAAAATTGAAAGAGTAGCTCAGAGCTGGTGAGTTAAGTGCTTGCAGGTGGGTAAGGAAGAATTTTGTTAAGAAATAACAGGTTGTTTGAAAATAAGAAGAATGAGCAGATACAGTACCTTTTCTAGGGGTAGTTTCTATCTGAGGAGAAGGAACAGCTGATGATGTACCAATGGTATCTGGTTGAATCAGCTCTAAACTTTCAACACTGGTATCTGCAAACATCAAGGAAAATTTTTCAATTCATGTTTGTTGCAAAAGGATAAAATAAATATATGATTTTCTTACCATCGATTGTTTGCTGAACTAGGGAATTGATAGTTTGGGTGTCAACATCAATAGGGTCGCCTTCGACTGATGGACTGTCGATTTTCTGTTCTTGCATGGATATTTCCTTAGGTAGTGTCTAATGAGATGAGATGAGATGGTTAGGGAGAGATGAAAATTGAATGAAAAATTGAGAATTTTGAGGAGATACCTTGGCAGCATCAGGAGGTAAAGTGGAAGGATTCTCATTTTCTACTGTTTTGGAAGCATCGATTGTTTCAATCGTAATCAGGCTCCTTTGGGAGGTCAGCCGATGAAGGTCTGGTTGGTGCTGATCCAAATGCCTGGGACAATAGTTCAGCACCCAGAGCAGATTGGGATACAATGGTTGATAACTATGAGGAAAGAATCAAAATTAGAAATTGAATATCATTTTGGGAAGAGGATGAATTGTTTTACCTGAGCAGTTGATGGTCTCATTCTATGAAGTCTTTTCCCACCCAGTAATGGTTTTCTAGGTTACCCCTTAGGCTGCTTTGCGTTTTGAAGATTGATATGTTACAATTGTAGGGGCAGCTTATATTTTCATCAGTTTCTTCAGTGTGGGTGCAGTTGATCTCATTCTTTAGATTAGACATGGTGGATAATATTCTATGGCATGCCCTTTTCTATCCACATTTGGGGGATTGAATTTAGCATCCTGCAAGGGAGTTCTGTTAGATGAGTTGATAGAGGGAATTTAGTAGATGATCTTTATGGAAGAAAAGAGTTAATTAGTTACCTCACTATTAGAAGCGAAATCTGCATCTAGATGACTTTGGCCTACAGAAGAGATGGGAGTGCCATTCTTGCCACCAAGAATCATATAAATTTAAAGTGAAGGTGGCTTTGGTCCATTCATGCAGATAAAGGGAAGGAAAATTTGATCCTAACTAGATGACTCTGGAAGCTTCAATGGCCTCACTGATGCCTTCTCTTGGTTTTAGTATATCTTTGAAAAATAGCTGGGGGGCAGTGGACTAAGACCAAATTGACGAGCTATGAAAGAAGGGTTGTAAAGCTCATAGGTTGGAAGGTTGCCTAGAAGAAAAGAACCTATGGACATTTTGTTACGGTCATGATGAAATTCGACTAGTAGAACACAAGGTTTGATGAAAGAATTGAAGATTGCAGCTGCCATTTCATCTGAGCAGCCTGATTCAAATTGAAATTTGAATGGGAAGACCAACTCATTGTCTTTATTTTCATCATAGGGTAGCTAGGTCAGAATATCTACATCAAACCCTCTATAAAACTTCTTAAAGAGGTGGCCCATATCGACAACAATTGTTATGGCCGATGCAGCTTCACCATAGTTCATACAATGGTGAGTTCTTCCTTCTTTGCCTTTGTATTCCTCATCAAAGTTGGAGGAGGGAAAACTCAAATTTTGGAGATTTGGCTTCACAATCCTATGCATATACAGATTTAACCACATTTGTATTAACCACCAAGGGCCACTGATGGTGTGCACTACTTCATTCTTCAGCAGTTGGGCAGTCACCTGGTGCATCAAGTGGTAAGCTAATCCTAACAAATATGTTCCAAGAGGAATATCAGCGCCTACTGCTAGATGCTCTACCAAGAGTTTGTGGTTGTAAGTCAGACCACAAGATGACTCGCAGAATATGAATCTTTCTAGCCACAAGTTCAGAAAAGCCACATGTTCTTTTTCGCTAATAGTTGATTTATTCCCAATGTGGTTCTGGATATAGCTTGCCCATCTTGTGCAGTCCGATATTTTGGCTAGCTTCTTTGACCCAGCACCTAAGAGTTCATATGGTTGCATTGGTCCTGTTATTCTAAGGCCAATCAACATATGAACATCGACCAAGGTAATAGCCAGCGTTCAAGGTGTTGGACCAGAAGTAAGAAGTGGTAATTAGGAGTGAATCATTTCTTTCCATCCTGGACAGTGAAAGTGTTAGGCATTGGCTTAAATCATAAACTTCCCAATCTCTATCTTTTTTGTCTGACACTCTTGAGAACCAGTCTCTCCATCCCTTGGGCATTTTGGGCCAATTCTTGAAGGGAATTTTAGTGTTCCAAGAAGATAAATCTACCAAGGACTATCTAAAGGGAATTTGATTGGTTTCTTGATTAATAAAATCTAAAGGATTAGTATCTCCCATGGGTCCAAGGTAATAAACATTTGGAATGACAGATGAAGCAATCAAAATTTCATTTTTCATTTACTAGAAAGTCAGATGAGATGAACTTAAGGAAAAGGAAATACAGAGTAGCAGCTAATAGTTGAGAAGCGGAAATTTCGAGACATACCTCTAGGATGTAGTCGCTAGTCACCATTGTAGTTGGGATAGATCTGAATCTGAGAAAGGGTCATAGTAGAGTGACTTGAAAAGCAGCCCGAGCAGAAGGGAGAAACTGCTAGAGTTGGAGCTCTAGTGGTGGCGGCTGTGGTTGATAGGGTTTGTTCGAAGAAGAAGAAGGGGGAAGTAAATCATCCTGGTGGATTGAAAATGATACTGTTGGGATTGTATATAGAGTTCGGCTCGAAAAGTCAAGAGTCACGCGTTTGTTTCAGAATAAGTGGTTGCAACGCGGTGAATAGATGAATGAAATTTTGGAATAAAATCATTTTTATCCCAAAATTGGGGGGCATGTATTTACACCAAAATTTGGGAAGGAGAACGCGGGAACTCGAAGCTTCTAGGATTGTGTCATCAAGGAATCGATTGCGTAAGGTTTGATATTAGTTGATTAGGTGCGGTATTGGGATCAGCTCTTTTTTGATGACATCAGCAGATAACGTCAATGGACTACATACAGATGGTGTCGGGGAAAAATATGTCGGACTCTACAAAAATGAAAAGATAAGGGTCCAAGTTATTTTGAAGTTAGGAATGTTTTCTTTTATTTCAAGAATTGTAATGAGTTATATTTGAGTAGGATTCATGTTTAGGTTCTAGGTATAAATATTGCACCCCGGTTATTGTACAAAGAACAAACAATAAATCAATACAATTACTTTTCTGGCTTCACGCCAACCCTTAGGAGTAGGAGTACTGTAGAAACTCGCTGAGTTCTTCAACAAGCAGGGCTACATCAATCGATTGACCTCCGGCTTGTCTGTGAGTACCGTCACGACTTGTATTATGCTTGTAAAGCTACATCAGCTGAGTGATCTTTAATGAGCCATAATATAAGCTAGTTATTGATCTGTATCGTAGTCTATAAGGCTGCATCAGCTGATTGATCTCTTATGAACCATAATATAAATCAAAGTTATCGATCTTGTGTTAAATAATTTGTTGTTTAATACAATATCACCAGTTATCGAATCTGCTAAGATTAGTAAGGTTTTCACTGTTGTTTTTGGTTGATTCATCAGTTATCGATCTTGTTATAATTAATGTTTTATCAATTATAACAAATCACCTGATTGAGATAGAGATAGAATCGGTATCACATCATCTTAATTGGTCATCTTCTAGTCTGGTCATACTTTGAATCTTATAATTGATGACTTAACTCTGTTAGATTGGCTATTTTATCTCTATTCCGATCAAACATAGTATGCATCCAAAGACATGTTCCAATCTTGAATAAACTCACTAGTTAATGAGATCTAATCTAATGACACTACCATAGCTGTATCGATCCGGTCGAACCTCACTAGTAAGACTTTGGATTACAGATTATAGATTGGTGGTTTTGTTCATGATCAAGACATGTACTCTGTTTGTTTGCCATGCATGCATCAGCTATTTTAGCCGATTCGCCTATGCTTTCACACATAGCATGTTTTTCATGAACCTGTTGATATATAGATAGTTTTATAGATTCTTTGGCTTTAGTTTGTTATTATTATTATAGCTGTATTGATCCGATCGAACCTCACTATTGATGGTAACAAATTAGATTCAGAGCGTTTGTAGATTCATTTGTACTAGACAGTCGATTTGTTCACTTGTTATATCTTTTCTCGTTAAACTTATTTGCTCAATGCTTTACACTGGTTATATCCATCTAGCTGATGAAGTTTCTTTATATTACTTATATTTGGGTGTATTATACTTGTTCTATCTAGATTAATCATTCATAATAAAATTGCTATGACCCATGAGTATCTGTTATTTTGAATTCGTACCATCATCAATGATATTAGCCGATAATCTTCAATTCAATGATTTTTGTTTTACTGATATATGTTGGATATCGACTATTTAGTCGATAGCCCATTGAATCGGCTATTTAGCCACATATTTGGAACTGTCTGGAGCAACACTGACATGTTCTGCCTTAAACTACTGATAAGACTTTCTCTCCTTGTCAATTATAGGTCAAACTAACTAGAATGCTGTTAGATTTTCATAATCGACTGGTCCTGTGTTGAAGCCAAGCCAATCTCCAATCTCATTCCGTGCAGATCATTCGACTTGCTGTGTGTTGATCGCATCTCCACATTTTTGTGCAATAATTGGCCAACAAAATGTATGGCACAGATGAGTTAGAAATGACCATGGACGATGATAGGTCAACGCTAGCAGCCAACATGGGGTCCTTGGGGCCATGGTGGAAGCATAACATTGTCCCTATTGCCACAATGTCGGATTGTAGTTTCGACGAAGATGTCGAACTTACCAATCCAAGGCCTACACCTGCACTGCCACCAATTTCTAAAATTGGGGAGCGACCCCATAAGATTCGGAAGATTAGTTCATCAAACAAGGAAACTACCACATATTGCGATCAAAAGAACTTGCATTGTCCCTCCAAGAAAACAACAAACATAGAGCAGACAGGCACAAAACAAAACCAATCCAAGAAAACAACAGAGATAGAGCAGACAGGCACAAAACAAAACCAATCCAAGAAAACAACAGAGATAGAGCAGACAGGCACAAAACAAAACCAGTAGTGGCAGTTTATGTTAGGTCAATCTCTAGTGCATCCGAATTGGGTCCACAAATTGCTAACAAAAATGCAAGCTCTGAATGAGTGGTACTTAAACCAAAAGGGGTTCCAGATTGGTGCAAGATACCAAGACAAACATTTGTATCATGGATAGGATGAGGTACTGTGGGTGAAGTTCTAGGAATTGTTTGACTTTTAAATGTTTTCCCCTGGATGTCCAAATCTTGTCCATGTGGACCATGTATGTGAGCTTCTGCCCCATGTGTGTACATTTAATTGAATCATTGTATCTATCAAATTTAACTTTTTTGTCTGTAGGATGGAGGCAAATACATGCAAGGACAAAAACATTGCAATAGGCTTTTTCAACCCAGTGACCTTTAACTCTAGCATAGTGGACTTCACAATGACGACGGAGGCAATGTGTGACTCCATTCTGGCAAAGGATGATAAATCATTAACTCTCCTGCCATACAACGATGGGTAAGTGAGTAATTCATTTATGTAATTACGTGTACTAGGTGGGACTCTAATCTGCATCTGATTTTCTTTATTGTAGCGAACATACTTGCCTTGTTGCTATAGACCTGCTCCATTCCATGCTCTTCGTGTATGATACAAGCAGGAGGGGAATGAAGCATATCAAACCCTTCAAAAAAATGATGAATAAGTATAACTCTCGTTCCATGCATTTTACAATGTGGTTTCTTAGATCTCATCATTTATATGTGTAACAAATTTTTTGTTTGTCACAATGATCTTTTTGTTGGATGATGAGAGGGCTTACGACAAGTACAAAAAGAAGAGCCGATTCTATGGTCTTTCCTGGAATGATGGGTTCAGAGTTATGGAGGTTGATACGATCGCAAAGCAACGTCCTGGTGGCAGAGATATTATTGCGTTCTATGTAATGCATTACATGAGCAGGATCATCAAAGCCATGAAACACAAATAGGTTCTTATTATACCAACACAAATCTCTACTGATTAAATTGAACAATGCACTCCATGTTACATTACTACAACATTGCCTTCTTGTAGTCTATGCTGCTATCGGATACAAAGGAGCTGACCACTTGAGACATATCGATGCTTCAAGAACGCCTAGCTACTTTTATCCTCGATGAGACCACGCATGGAGACCACGTGGTATGTTAATTATCATGTATGGTTTTCAATTATCAACAACAGTTTAAATCCTGCATCTCTGTATCCTAGCTACTACTGTCAGCGTATCGCTATTGTCAAAAGTACTCTTGTATCTAAATGTATTATATGGATTTGACAAATATATCTGCATGCTATGTCATGTAGTTACTATGGTCCATCTTAATGAATAATTATTGTCAATACCGGATACAGTACCATTCCATAATAGTCTCGGTTTTGTATTGAACTGCTGTTCTTGTTTGCCAACACCACCGCATCATATGACTATGCGACTGCGATGAAACCATCATCACTGTCGCACTGTACCATTACTCGGTAGCGAAGCCATCATCAACAACGCCGCTCCATCCTATGATGCGGTGAGATCACAAAATCATCACTACTATCTCGATAAGTAAACCGACACCTAGTACATCCTCATCAAGGTTGGATCATACTATAAGGCGACTGTGGTAATGCCATTCAAACAGACGGGTAATACATTAGAGCGACGGTGATGATGTCCTCCACACAGGTAGGTCATGGTACAATGCGATGAAAACAATGACCTAATCATGGATGGATCATAAGCCAACATGACGGTCTGAGTGTACACCCACACAGGCGGGTCATGCTCCAATGCGACAGAAACAAGGACCTGATCATGGACAGATCATAAACTAATACGACGATGTTAGTGTATACCCACACAACTGGTTTGTGCTCCAATGAAACGAAAGTAAGGGCCTTATCATGGATGGATCATAAGCCAATATGATGGTGTGAGTGTACACCACAGACGATCTTAGATAGCGATGGTGAGGGCCATGACCATTAGTGCCGATAGCTTACTACCGAGGCCAAAATGCGGCTACAATGGGTGGTTGCGACGTGGCTGTGAAAGGTCTAAGTGTAGTAGTGATTTCTTCTTAGGATTCTACAGAGGGCTTTCTGATGAACTCCTAAATTGGTTTTCTTATCTAGAAATCAATGAATTTGAACTTCCAATTTTGTTTAGATTCAAGATAGCATGTTTAGATGAACTTTGTACTACAATCTTTCAATGTATGTTAAAGCCAGGATTACTTCTAGTAGAGTTCAGACATGGGTGGTAGAAGCTAGCACCTTCTTATGAGTTCTACAATCCTTCACTAGAAGCTCATCAACTTGGTTTTAGGCAACTGCCTCCTGGGCTATTCTTTGCAGACAAGATAAGGCTGAGAGAAGCTCTGAATCAACCGCTAGAATTCTCTAGAAGCCTTCAATTTGAACAAGCTCTACCTATGATAACTGTAGAAGGGTGGAAATGTGGCCCCCTTTTCATCTAATTTATTTAAGCATTGGTGGGAAGGATGGGCCCAACACCTATTCCACAAATTAGTCAAACCCTACTACCAATCATTGGACCCCAGATTTCAATCCAATATTGAGGTAAAAATTCTCCCCTCATGTTGATTAATTGACCTTTAGATTTTGCCGAAGCAATATTTATTCTTGAATCATCCTTCAGGACCCTGGCTCTATTTCTCCAACAATGAGCAGGAGCAACAGACCAATTGCATATGCTATCTAGTGTCCAAATGCACGGATGGGGTGCCACGCCCCCACTTTGAAGGCAGTCATGAAGACACAAGCGGGCCCCCTCATGGTGCAACCTTCATCATCCAAAAGACACAAAGCTCCAATGGGCCAATCTGCAAAGGTTATAACGCGCAAGAGAGCACGTAAGAACCCAGGAGCATCATCCTCGGCTACCTAAGTAAGTCTTCAGAATATTTTTGTAACACCCCAGTGTTAAGCATTGCATTTGGCATTTGCATTTCATGATCACAATCATCATCCAAGCATTCATGAGCATGAGCATATAAAATTTCATTTCAATCTTATACCTTATCCCATAAAATGTTGATTTTATATATATGCTTATGCTTGTAATCAAGTATGACCAATGTATGAGATGGTTGTGAGGTCATGAAAACACCTTAAACACATCTAGAATGATAATTGGAACAATTTTTATATTCATGACTTAAACCAATTTTGCTTCTAAGTGTTGGTTTACATTGAAATGCCATTTTCATGATGCTAGTTTGACTAAAGTTTAACAGTAGCTTAGATTGTTTGCATGGCTATGTGACCTAAATAAAAGTTGTAGTTCACATCATGGGTAACAAACTTTACTTAAGGGTCATGAGCTAATTCAGTGTCTAACATGGTCAAATAGAGCTCACAAGTATCAACAAAATGTTGTTTTCAAAACTTGAAATTTTTCCAAGTGTTGAAGCTGTTTTTAGTTTCAAAGTACCTCACTTTGGAGCCTTGTAGTTTGCAAACCGTTGGGAATTAGGCCAAACTCCTTTAAGCATTTTTGTAGTACTCACATAGCTCTACAATTTCTATTAGCAAAGTTTTTGCTAAATCACCACGTATTAGGAGATTTAGGAGCTCAAATTAGCACTGTCAGACGGACTCAATCGGTCAGCGTCGTGGCCGACTGGCCATAGGACATGGCTACCACGTGGCGTGCACATGCTATGGCTGGGCCGCATTGTGGCTGAGCATGGGTTGAAGAGGGCACCACACGTCCCTACCCTCACTCGCTCTTGCTCCATCTCTCTCGCTCTCGCCCCCCATAGCAGTAAAGCCAAGCACCGCCGTCGCCATTGCCGAGCTCCACCATGCTCGCATGCCAACCACACCGCACCACAATCCAATCCATCTCACTCACAGCTTTGCCATCATCTCCTCTACCTCCCCGAGCCGCCATTGCCACCGTTAGAGCCCTAGGTAATGCGACATTTTACGTTGCCATCGCCACCATGGTCATGGAGCATCACCGAGCTCCGAGCTTGCCAGTGGCCAGCCCTATCCACCTCTCCTCCAATCTCTCTCTCTCTCTTGGTTCATCTTCGTCATCGGTCCTAGAAGCTATAGCCATAGCTCATTGAGCCGCTGCTACGTCGCCAGTGCTAGAACATGAACTGCACCGCCATGAGCCGAGAGCGCCGCCGCCATGCACGTCACTGTGGCCGCGCCTGTCTGGTCGCCGTTCTCTCTCACAGTTAGGCGTTAGGGTTTAGCCTTATGATGGTGAAGGTCGCGAGGAATACGAATGCACGCTTGCGTCACCTTTCCCACTAGAACATCACCGTGCCGCTGCTATGCTCGCTGCCACTGTGCCGCCATGGACATGACCAAGCTTCGCTGCCGCTCTACCCTAACCTAATCCACGCCATAGAGCTTCGCTAGGGTTTGTAGATGCCATAGTAGTGTTCGCCTAAGCTCACCAGTCACCAGAGATGATGGGCTCGCCATAGCGCGTCGCCGCTGAGCTACCATGCTCACTGGCGAGCTAGCTTCGGTGATCCTCTAAGCAAACCTGAGGGTACCTATAGGTGCAGGTTGAGTTGGGGAACACGTCGGTGGTGATGCTACCGCCGGTGACCTCACCATCGGCGAGCTTTTCGCTGGTACAAGCCGGTGCTCCGCTCTGTCTCTCTATCGTGTGGGGCTAAGTTGATCATGTGGGACCCAGTCGTCAGTCGTAGAGGGGTGTATACACCGGGTGCACCTGAGCTGTAGCGCCCGATTTGAAATTTTATTTTCTTTATAAATTTTTTTCATAGATTTAGTTACAAACTTCAAAATTTCATATTTAGAGATAGGAGTGTCCAAACTGGGTGAACCAAATTTTGTTAGATTCATCATGAAGTGTACTATTTGATGATAATATGAAATCTACTATTTAGGGTATTATTTGGGAGAATTAATTTGAGCAAACTAAATGCTTTTAAAATAGTTTCTATCTTGTAAATTGCATAACTTGAGGTAGGAAGGTGATAAAATTGTGATTCCAATTTTGCTACTCTTGTGTTGACATAATATAGATAGGAAAAATACTAAACCTACTAGTAGGCATACTTGAAATATGGTCTTCATATTTAATCCTAATTAATTGCTAGTTTCTAGTGAAATTAAATGGGCTAAGAATACATAACATATGATCATACAAATTTTTACGCAGTATTCTCATGCAAGGAGGAAAGTAAGAAAAATATTAAATCTATTACTTGACACTTTTCACTATGCTAAACTATTTTTGCTAAAATAAGTATATGTAACTTGTCATTTTTGTAGAGGTAGCTATACTGGTCCAAATGGCATGAAATTTGTACAGTAGACTATTAAGGTCATGTAACTTATTATCACCTTAATACAATGCTGTTGAAAACACCGATTAGAATGCATTTCAGTCATACCCCACCATATCATACATGTCGTTATATATGCATCCACGATATCTTATTCCATGATCATGCATATAGGAGCGTCTGAGGGGATAACTCTTTTGGAGTTCAACGAAGAAGAAGAGGAGGAACACAAGGAGACACCTCAGGCCATAGCTCTAGAAGGAGAGCAGCAAACTCTTGAGGACCTCCCTAAGTGCCTGAATCATAGGCCAACCTTTTTCCTCAAAGGCAAGCTCCGGAGCATTCTAAGTCTCCCATGCTTTACAAAATATCACTTGAGTCCTTTATGTTTGATGCATTAGGTATAGTTTATCATGGCTATTGTAAGAATTGCTTCTGTCTCACCATGGATGAGGAGTAAGCCCTAGCAAGCATCTCTTATTAATCCCTCTCTTATGCTTTTGTGGAAGTATGATCATGAGCTGACACTATATTTAAACAATGTTGCAGATTTTAGTTTCAAACTTTTTAATTCGCTTCCGCTACTATCTTTCCTAAATGTGGTTTATAATAACTTTATTTCATACTCAGATGGATGAACTATATTTGTGAACTTTATGTAACGTGTGACATGTATGTTGAGTCATGTATGATCTTGGTTGTCTGTTGGTTGAATCAAGACCCTTCGCGGTACTCGACGGACAACCGGGTTTATATGGGCTCAAGTATGATAGTGCGACCGCTTGTAGACTGCCATTGTACTTGTGCTCTTATAAATTGGTTGGTTCTGCTATAGCTGGTATCAGAGCAAGATTCAATATTAATTACCACATGTGTATTTAAAACAAAGCTTTTGTTTTCCAAAACCTGTTTCTAGCAACTTATAGCTATATATATAGGTGTTTAAAACATAGAGTTTGAATCTAAAGTGTGCCAGTGTTCACTTTCCTTTATGCCGAGTTAAGGACTTCAGGTGGCTAATTAAGTACTAACTTGCGGGTTTTCAATTTCGTCGTCTATATGGCATGCTATTGTATGGATGCCATTCACTTGAGTGGTAATGCATGGATCAAATGCCTCTACAGCCCAAGGTAAGATGCCACTCATCATCACAGTGGCATGACCACAAGATGTGAGATGCGGTCTAATGGGGAGAGTTAGCTTTGATACTAAAGTATATATATGTCTCATATATATATAGAGGTATTTAATTATGGGTTAGCTTTGATACGACTGTATATGCATATTTATATGTATATATGGGACATATTTACTTTTGGGTAGCTTTGATACGGAAGTATATATATGGGTATATATATGGAAGTACTTAGCTTACAACCTAGAGCCCTAGATTTTTATTTTTGCATATATACTTGTGGGGTGAGGTTGAAATGAAATTCTTGTGCAGGTACACTAACAGCGAAACGCATAGCCCGACTAGCTACATTATATATGAGAGAACACATGTATGCCACCATGTATGTCGTTAGAAGTTTAATTTTGCTAAGTTTGTGAGGATGTATGAAATGTACATGCATCATGATCAATCATTCATTACACACTTGCATTGTTCCTCCCCTTATAAGTTTCTTATTCGGTTAAGTAACTCTTTTCTATTATACTGTTGTTCTCACGAGAGTTGCACCATTTTTGGTTGGTATGAATGATAGCACCAGTAGGGAGCAAGACTTTCCTTGAAATGTTTGGTACCCCTGCCCTGCTTTGGAGGCTCCTACATTATGCGGGGTATACTAAGCCGCCCCTCTATTTCTGGAATGAGGTATACCTAAAAGGACAACCATGGTATGAGGTGCAGCTAACCATACATGCTCGTACCTAAGCACCCCTCTGGCAAGAGTGGAAGGTGGATTCCGAAGGGAAAACTCCTTGGGAAGTTGCCCAAGTAGTTGCTTTTGAGGTGTCGAGCCAGTTATGTTCAGTAACACGGCAATGATGCTATCTCTGACCTCAACAGCGAGCATGCTGAAGAGTAGAGTAGTCTAGTGACTAGTTCAATGCGCTAGATATATCCCTACTATCTTTAGAATGGACTTGTAGTTTGAAATTTTAGTTTTGTTTTACTAATAAAAAATGACATGAATGTTAACGCGTTGCGAGTGCGATAAGTGATCAAATTGGTGATGTTATGTTGCGAGAATGGATGATTATGCCTCTATTTTATTGTATGAATCTAAGATTCTCTCTAGTAATGTCAGTTTGGCATAATTACATAATTCATCTACAATCTCTTGACATCAGCCAATAATCACTTATTGTTGCAATTTTACAGATGACTCGCACTTGTGCTAGAGCAGGCACCAGCCAAGGTGGCAATGATGGTGACTTACCACCACCACCGTCACTGTCTATGAATGAATTCTTCACACAGTTCCTAGATAATCAGAGGCCAATGAGGATACACTATGCCTCATTATGCAGAACACCACTCACGCCCATCAGCAACATCAAGGGCCAAAGCCAAATCAATACAGCTCTTTTAAGGATTTCCAAGACACCAAGCCTCCCATCTTCAAAGAGGCCGAAGAACCACTCTAGGTGGATGAATGGCTTCACATGATAGAGTAGAAGTCTATTGAGGGTTACTAAGCATCTAAAGGCTGAATATGCGTCCCATCAACTGCAGGGACCGGCCAAGACATGGTGGACCCATTTCCTGTCCTCTCTACTTGCCAACTCACATGTCACATGGGATCAGTTCAGGCTAGCCTTTAGGGGAAATCACATTCCCCCGGGGCTGATGCGCATGAAAGCTGTCGAGTTCATGAGACTCACCCAAGGGCCCAAGACCCTTACTAAGTACCTGCATGCCTTCAACAATCTATCCAGATATGCCCCAGAGTTTGTCAACATAGAGGAAAAGAACATAGAGAGCTTCAAGAGAGGCCTTGGGACCAAACTAATGAAGACCATGGCCAACTTGAGGTGTGCCACTTATAATGAGTTTGTCAGCGATGCCTTAACCCTAGGAGAATCAGAACAACTTGCACATAGCAGCAAAGGGCCACATGAGAGCAGCTGAGGCAGGCACCTTAGGATCATGCCAGTCTAGAGCTCCAATGGCAGCTAGGCCATAATTTCATCCACCGGCGCCTAAGTATAGGCCTCCTTAGCCAAAAGCTTAGGCTAATCGCCCCCTAGAAGACATTTCAGTAGAGCATTCACCATTGCCATACCTAAGGGCAATGTAAGCCAGGGAAGCTTAGTAGGACCAAGGAACAACCAGCCATGCTTCAACTGCAATTAGTTGGGTCATTAGGCCAAGGAGTGCCCCCATCCCAAGAAGAATGGCAATCAAAACTAGGGTAATCAGAAATAGGTCAATCCTAAGGCACATCCTGGATACGTGCACTACACTGCGGTGGAAGAAATTCTCATAGGGGAAGTTGTGACCGCCAGTATGTTTCTTGTTAGCAAACATCCCGCTATTGTTTTATTTGATTCTAGAGCTTCTCATTCATTTATGAGCCAAATATTTGCATCTAAGCATGATCAGAAGATAATTGAGGTAGACAAGGGTGGTTATAGTATTAGATCAGCTAGGGCTACTATTTCTACAAATCAAATAGTCAGAGATGTGCTCATCTCCATACAAGAGGGAGTACACTATGGATCTGATAGTATTGCTAGGATTAGCCATAGATGTGATCTTAGGCATGAAATGGATGAGTGGACATGGGGTTCTCATTGACACGTCCACTAGAACCATAGCTTTATTTGTAAAGAAGAAGGACAAATCCTTGAGAATGTGTGTGTATTATAGGCCGCTTAATGTTGTGACCATTAAGAATAAGTATCATTTGCCTCGCATCGATATCCTGTTCGATCAACTGGCAAAAGCAAAGGTATTCTCTAAGATTGACTTGAGGTTAGGTTATCATCATATTAAAATCAGGGCAGAGGATGTACCTAAAATAGCTTTCTCCACTAGGTACAGCTTGTACGAGTATTTGGTCATATCTTTGGTACTGACAAATGCTCCTACCTACTTCATGTACTTGATGAATTTGATATTCATGCCTAAGCTCAATAAGTTCATGGTTGTGTTTATCGATGATATCTTTATTTACTTGGAGAATGAGTTAAATCATGCAGAGCATCTGAGGATTGTCTTATCTAGATTGAGGGAGCATAAATTATATGCCAAATTTAGCAAATGTGAATTTTGGTTGAAGAAATACCTTTATTGGGTCACATCTTATTAGGAGATGGAATTTTTGTAGACCCATCTAAAGTACAAGAGGTCATGGATTGGAAGGCCCCGACTTTGGTTCATAAAGTTTGGAGTTTTCTAGAGTTAGCAGGCTACTATCGTCGTTTTATTCTAGATTTTTCCAAGATAGCTAAGCTCATGACCAGACTACTCTAGAAGGATGAAAGGTTCAATTGGACTTTGGAGTGTGAAGCCGCTTTTCACACCCTATAGACCTTGTTAACTATAGCTTCGGTTTTAGCACAACCCAACATTGAAAACCCTTTCGATGTGTTTTGTGATGCATTAGGTATCAGTTTAGGGTGTGTGCTCATGCAAGAAGGTCCAGTTATTGCCCATGCTTCTCAACAGTTGAGAAAGCATGAAGTCAACTATCCTACACATGATTTATTGCTCATAGCAGTTGTTCATGCGTTAAAGATATAGAGACATTACTTGTTGGGAAACGTACATCACATATATACTGACCACAAAAGTTTCAAATATATCTTCACTCAACCTTGAGATAAACATGAGGCAGCAAAGACGGTTAGAACTGATCAAGGACTATAATTTGGAAGTGCACTACCATCCGGGAAAAGCCAATGTCGTAGCAGATGCACTTAGTCAGAAATTTCATTGCAACACTTTGGAAGCCTTGTTGGAAGATGGATTTAATTTGTTACATCTCGTGGTGCTACACAATATCACCGTCAGTTGTTAACTTGAGAGCAAAATTATCAAACTATAGAAGACGGATGTAGGTATAATTCACATTAAGAGAAGGATGAAGGAATAGGAAACCAAACATTTTAGGTTGGATGAAAGAGGTATGCTATGGTTTGAGGACCGACTGGTAGTACCAAAAGACTGAGAACCTAGAAATCAAATTTTAGATGAAGCTCATTCATCCAAGTTGTCTATCCATCTAGGTAGTAGAAAAATGTATCAAGATTTGAAAAGCCATTTTTGGTGAACCAAGATGAAGAAAGAGATCGCCGCCTATGTCGCTAGGTGTGATAATTGCAGTAGAGTCAAGGCCATTCATCTAAAATCTATTGGATTACTTCAGCCATTGCCTATTCTAGGCTAGAAATGGGAGGAAATAAGTATGGACTTTATTACAGGCCTCCCGCTGACACAACAAGGTCATGATTCTATATGGGTCATTGTAGATTGCCTCACCAAGTCAGCACATTTTGTCCCGATTAACACAAGGTATCTAGCTGGGAAGTACGCTAAGCTGTACATTTCTCAAGTTGTGAGACTACATGGAGTACTAAGGACCATAATCTTGGATCGGGGACCACAATTTATAGCTCATTTCTGGGAACACTTGCACCAGGCCTTGGGAACTAAACTAATTAGAAGTTTAGCATATCATCCACATACTTTAGGATAGCTGAGTGAGTGAACTAGATCTTAGAAGATATGTTGAGAGCTTGTATAATATCTTCCAAGGGTTCATGGGAGAAATCACTACCTTTAGCTGAGTTTCCTACAACAATAGTTATTAAGCTAGCATCAAGATGGCTCCTTTTGAGGCCTTATATGGTCGAAAATGTAGAACTCCCTTGAATTGGATTGAGCCCAGAGAAAGAAGATATTATGGCATTGACTTTGTCACTAAAGCTGAAGAGCAAGTATGCATTATCCAATAGCATATGAAAGCAGCTCAGTCTTGATAAAAGAGTTATGCTAATAAAAGATGAAGACCACTAACTTTTGAAGTGGGAGACTATGTGTACTTAAAAGTGTCACCCATGAAGGGAGTGTAGAGATTTTGAGTAAAAAGGAAGCTTGTGCCTAGGTATGTAGGCCTGTACTAGATTATTGAACGAAAGGGAGAGGTTGCCAACAAGTTACAACTTCCTCCAAGATGAGTTCTATATTCAATGTCTTCCATGTTTCTCAGTTGAAAAGATGTCTTCGCATACCTGAGGAAGCAATTGCACCCATCAACATTAAGCTCCAATCGGATTTGACTTATGAAGAGAAACCAATCCGAGTGCTAGAAGAAATGGAAAGAATAACCTGGAGCAAAGTCATTAAATTCTACAAGGTGGTGTGGAATAACCATAGTGAACAAGATGCCACTTGGGAATGGGAGGATTATTTACATGAGGTTTATCCCACTTTTTACAAGGAACGGTAGGTCTTTTAAATCTCGAGATGAGATTCCTATAAGGGGGAGGGGTTGTAACACCCCAGTGATAAGCATTGCATTTGGCATTTTCATTTCATGAGCACAATCATCATCCAAGCATTCATGAGCATGAGCATATAAAATTTCATTTCATTCTTATACCTTATCACATGAAATGTTGATTATATATATATATATATATATATATATATATATATATATATATATATATATATATATATATATATATATATATGCTTATGCTTGTAATCATGTATGACCAATGTATGAGATGGTTGTGAGGTCATGAAAACACCTTAGACACATCTAGAATGATAATTGGAACAATGTTTATATTTTTGACTTAAACCAATTTTGCTTCTAAGTGTTGGTTTACTTTGAAATGCCATTTTCATGATGCTAGTTTGACTAAAGTTGAACAATAGCTTAGATTGTTTGCATGGCTGTGTGACCTAAATCAAAGTTGTAGTTCACATCATGGGTAACAAACTTTATTTAAGGGTCATGAGCAAATTTAGTGTCTAACATGGTCAAATAGAGCTCACAAGTATCAACAAAATGTTGTTTTCAAAACATAAAATTTTTCCAAGTGTTGAAGCTGTTTTTAGTTTCAAAGTACCTCACTTTGGAGTGTTGTATTTTGAAAACCATTGGGAACTAGGCCAAACTCCTTTAAGTATTTTTGTACTACTCACATAGCTCTACCATTTCTATTAATGAAGTTTTTGCTAAATCACGATGGATTAGGAGATTTAGGAGCTCAAATTAGTGCTATTAGACGGACTGAATCGACCAGCATCATGGCCGACCGGCCACAGGCCGTGGCGGCCATGTGGCGTGCACACGCCGGGGCTAGGGCACGTTGTAGCTAGGCATGCGTAGAATAGGCCGCTGCATGTCCCTGCCCTCACTCGCTCTTGCTTCATCTCTCTCGCTCTCACACCCAGAGCAGCAAAGCCGAGTGCCGCCGTCGCCATGCACGTCATCGTGGCCATCATCGCCATGCATGTCACACAACCGACCAATTTATAAGAGCATAAGTACAAAAACAATCACCGAAACGATCAAATTCTCGCACTTGAGCCCATATAAACCCGGTAGTCAACTAAAACCACGAAGGATTTCAAACCAACTTGCATACAACCAAGATCACAGTAATTCAACATAACATATCGTACGTTACAACATTTCATAGATGGTTTGCAAATAGATTACATCACCTCAGAGTCATCGTTATTACAAAACAAGTGTTGTAAAGTATGCAGAAGCAAATAGTTTAACTTACACACCCGAGTTCAAATACAAATACTGGTTTGCTGATCACAACCCGCAAAAGTATTCAGATAAGGGAAACAGAGATCATGCCCATGATCTAGTCTTCATCACCCACTGGGTGGAGACAATACTTATAGAAGCCCTAATATAGAAGGTCATCTGCAACAAGAGGGAATAAACCCTGAGTACGAGAATGTACTCAGCTAGACTTACTCATCAGAAACCAAAACAAATGACACCAAGGATCATGCATAGCTTAATTTAGTGGTTCTGGCTGACACTTTCTTTTTGCGGAAAAGCATAAGTAATAATGATCAACTCTTAACCTAAACTAGTAGTGATTTTAGCCATTAGCCTGTCATCTATATTAGCACCTGTACTAAGCAATCATTTGATTAAGATGCAAACATTAATAACCATAGCAGGTATAAATCATGGCAACATTATCATCATCATTCATTTAACTATATCGTTAAATTAATTGAATCTACGTTGCTGCTGCTTAGTCAAGTTCTCACTATCCGGGAGAGATGGCGATTCGAATCGATTCCTATCCAGCTAGAGGGGTATTCCTAAGACAAACCTTGCTTCCCCCGTCAGGGTCACAAATGAGTCACCTTTGGTACAATTCAGGAGTCGTGAGTCCGATCAGTGTCGCAAAATCAGAGAACCACTCTGCCATGAGTGCTCGGTGACTTAACCCGCCCTTGGGCTTACGCCAATGGCTCCCCGCACATCCTTACTTCCATCCAGATTGTGGACCCCTGCTCGCATCCCTAGCCTAAATTGAGCTACTAGGCTTCGCGGTCGGAACGAGTTATCTGGCCAGCTAAATGTTAGGCTGTGTTCAACATGACATAAAGACGTACATCGTATCAGTCCTTAAACAACACAGACGGAGTCACTATGTCCAAACCTATACAAGACTCCACCCAGTCTTAATTCATTATTAACATGGTTCTTTTCCATGATAGCAAATATAGCCAACCGTGATCCACCTCATCCTAAAGCTCGTAGGTGATAGGAAATCACCTGACTTCTACCGCACTAAGCATGGCTAAGCATTTAACCCGTTCCTAAACTTAAATAGGATTCAAGTATGATATCTAGACAAGGATGAATATATAATGCAGTAATTGGTTCCAACCAATTCCTATACTTAATGCATCATCAACAATAAGAGATACTCAAGGTATTTGTAAAAACATGGGAGGCTTAGAATGCTCCAGGGCTTACCTTTTAGGAAAGAGGAAGGACGGTGGTCAGGGCACTCGGGCAACTCCTCCTCGGCGGCTGCTTTGTTGATTTCCTGCACCTCAGGGCTCCTCCTGGCTCGCTCCCTCGAACTCCAGCAGCGTCACTCTCCTCTGGCACACCTATTGCATGAATGCACAAGATAAATATCATGGATGCACATGAACGAAGTTAGAGATGCTCGGAGAATGCACATGCTTACTGCAGTCCGTATTTTCCGACTTAGGCTCTATTCAAATCACTTTAACTTACCAAGTTTATACAATCTAATGTACAATTTCTCATCTTTAGTTAAGGACCTAGCACCTGCACCTAAGCATGTTCTCAAGTTAGGCTAGCACCTAAACAATCAACAAGAATATTGCAACAAAGCATGCACACAAACATTCATATTTCAGCGAAACTAGAGACTATACAGTGGTATGGTAAGCTGACCATAACTGAAGATCTACAATTCCAAATGACATGTAACAAGACAATTTGGAAAGCTTATGAAATTACCTACAATTCATTTTTAGACCTCAAGGTATGATTCTAACGTTTACCAGGTCGAATTTACAGAATTACATGATCAGGTCCAAACAAGACAGAGAACAAGCAACTCTGTGATCCAACTTTGAATGACTGTAACTCCTAAACTACTTGGCCAAATGCCACCAAATTTTGACAAGAGATAGATACATAAGTTATTTACAACTTTTGTATTCACCATATTCCCAGCAAACCAAAATATCATGGGGAACTTTGTAAAGTCCCGAGAACTATCCAGAAAGACATAATGCTAGGAAATATTTATTAACTTATGTTGCAAACAATTAATTGGACAAAACCATCTCTACTCACTTATTACACATGTCACAAGAACACCAGAAAGTAAAGTGTTCACCACCAATTCATTTCTTTTAATGCATTTCTTAATTTATTTAATTAATTAAGAGAAATGACAAACATATATGAGAACTACACCATTTAATCTACAAAAATTACAGTAGGTACTACATGCTCCAAGTAGACAACTATAAAAATTTCACATCATTTGAGCAAGTATAACATCCTACACAAAAATGATAAGACATAATGGCTTAAAATGACATAATTAGGAAACCCTAGTAAAAAGTGTCAAGCAATAGATTTTATATTTTTTCTAGCATCCTTAAGGTACTAGGACATTCCCCACACAATTTCATGGTCATTGGATTCCTAGATAAATTACAAAAATTCACTCAAGGATCATTCAATGATAAAAGGAAAATCTATAACTCAAAAACCATACTTGCAATGCCTCTCAAATTCTTACCAGAGCTTCTACTAAGCAATAATAGCTTACCAACAAAATTTCATAATTTTTGGAGCACAGGAACTCAAGATATAATTTAAACAATTTTGTATGCATTTAAAAATACATTTCAAGTTCCTATTTAATTCATCCAAAAACTCCACTACAAGTCTTCATGTTACATTTTTCTTAAATACTACACTTCACTATGATCCTAACAAAATTGGAACCACTCAATTTGGATCTACAAAACTAGAGATACAATTTTTACAAAACAGCATCAAAACAGGAAATATTTGAACTAGCTTCTAATACTCAGTCACTAACAAGCGGGGCCCTCGGGTCAGATGACCCCACAGGTCAGTGAGAGGAAACAGGGGAGGCAGCTGTGACGATGCGGCATCGGCGAAGCTCATCGACGGCGGCTTCACTGGTGATGAGGAGGGTACCTCCGTGCTCGCCATGATCTCCCGTATCGATTGACCTACTAACCCTAAGCTCTAGCAGACTCTAGGTAAGGCGGCCATGGCGCACGGTGGCTTAGCGGAGCTCCGGTAGTAGTGCTAGCAATGGCGAGCCCCCATTGCCTCTTCCGAGCTCGGTACGAGCTTCACAAGGTCACCACGGAGCTAGCTAGGTAGGAAAAGGAGGATGAGAGGGACCCTAGCTATCCCGACCATGGCGGCCTCGAACTCTGGCGAGGTCACACTCATGGCGGTGGCGGTGGAAGTGACAAATGTGCCCTCACCTCGACTCGATAGGCTCAGCAAAGAGGTGGAGGAGGTAGAGGAGTACACAGCGGAGCTATTGGGCTAGCTGGAGCGAGGCAAGACACGGACTAGCGAGCGCGTGCGAGCTCAGTGGGGCAATGGCGACGGCGGCGGCTTTGTTTTTTCTCCGTGCTTCGGACACGCGCGAGAGGGAGGAAGCGAGCAGGAGGGCAGACTGGACATGGCCTCCTTGTTGTCGACCATGGCTAGTGATGCTAGGTCGATCACGGCACGTGGCGGCCACAGCGGCAGCAACGGCCTACGGTCGGTCGGCCACTGTGCTGGTCTAAAATCCTGATTTAGTGTTCCTCGGTGCCGACTGATAGAGCAAGTTTATCGCTCCATATCTCCCAAACCGGTGATGATCCAGCTCATGGTGTAGTTGACAAAGTTGGAGATCTAAGTGAGGGCTACAACTTTGCCAATTGGAGCCTGAGCTAATTCAGCTTGGTTAGGGAGCTACAAGGCTAATAAGTTGGGTACATGAAACTAAAATATGAATTATGACTTAGAAATTTTTCTGAGTTTCCAAATAGACCTCAAAACTGACTTGTGGACCATTTTTGAACATGTTCTGCTCATTTTGATGACTTGGCTTCTAAACAAAGTTTGTTCCTCATAAAATTTTCTACAACTTTGCTTTAGGTTGCTCAAACATGCAAACACTCTAAGCTATACTTTTTAAACAGTCAAACCCAAGAGCTCTAGGGGTCTAAAGTAGTCAAACCATGACTCGGAAACCTAATTAGGCAAAATGATCAACATGAACATTGTTTATAATGACATTCTAAGTATAACTAAGTTGCTTAAGAGGATAATTAGCCACATGCATTGAAACAAGGAAAAACAAGTGAAATGTTACCTTTGTTTCAAAGTTATGTTTCACATGTTTCATGATTTTGTTGCATAGTACTAACTAACTATGTTTCACTAAAGTGAGTTGCACATGTTGCACTTGAGTGTTGCACACTATTCATTTCATAAAACAAACACACATTAAATATAACAATATGTTGCAATATTTCGAAAACATGTTTCATGCAATATAAGCCTCATGAATGGATGAATGATGCTCATGTTCATGAAATGCAAGTGCAAATGTGGAAGCCAAACACCTAGGGGTGTTACAATGCACATCATCATGGTCACCGTTCTCTCTCACAATTAGGCGTTTGAGTTTAGCCATAGGATGGTGAAGCTAGCTGGGGAATACGGATGCATGCTTGGTCACCTTTCCCACCGGAACATCACCGAGCCACCGCCGTGCTCGTGCCACCGTGCCGCCATGCATGCGACCAAGCTTCACTGCCGCTCCACCCTAACCTAATCCACTGCCGTAGAGCTTCGCTAGGGTTTGTAGATGTCGTAGCAGTGCTCGCCTAGGCTCACCGTCACTAGGAGATGATGGGCTCACCGTAACTGCGCCACCGACGAGCTAGCTTCGGTGATCCTCTGAGCAAACCGAGGGTACCTATAGGTGCAGGTTGAGTTGGGGAACACGTCGGTGGTGACGCTACCGCCAGGTGACCTCGCCGTCGATGAGCCTTTTCACCGGTCAAGCCAGTGCTCTACTCTGTCTCTCTGTTGCGTGGGGCCGAGTTGACCGCGGGACCTAATCGTCAGTCGCAGCGAGGCTGTATACACCGGGTGCACCTAGCTGTAGCGCCCGATTTGAAATTTGATTTTCTTTATTAATTTTTTTTCATAGATTTATTTACAAACTTCAAAAATTCATATCTAGAGCTAAGAGTGTCCAAATGGGGTGAACCAAATTTTGTTAGATTCATCATGAAGTATACTATTTGATAAATATATGAAATCTACTAGTTTAGGGTATTTTTGGGAGAATTAATTGGAGCAAGATAAATGCTTTTAAAATAGTTTCTATCTTGTAAATTGCATAACTTGAGCTTGGAAGGTGATAAAATTGTGATTCCAATTTTGCTAGGTCTTGTGTTGACATGATCTAGCTAAGAAAAATATTAAACCTATAGTTGGCATACTTGAAATATGGTCTTCATATTCAATCCTAATTAATTGCTAGTTTCCATTGAAATTAAATGGGGTAAAAATACATAACATATGATCATACAAATTTTTACACTAGTATTCTTATGCTAGGAGGAAAGTAAAAAAATATTAAAACTATTGCTTGACACTTTTCACTGTGCTAAACTATTTTTGCTAAAATAAGCATATGTAAGTGGTCATTTTGGTAGAGGTAGCCATACTTGTCCAAATGGCATGAAATTTGTATAGCAGACTACTAGGGTCATGTGTAGACTACTGTAATTTTCTCAGAATTTATTGAGACTGAAAATATTTATCCTTTAAATCACCTTATTATCTAAGGAAATTAATAAATGAATATAATAAATTAGTTGGGCTTAACCATGATGTTTTCTGTGGTGTGTGTGATGCATATAATCTATTGATACTATTAGTGAGGCTTAGAAGTATATGTTTATAGGCAACTAGTTAATTATTGCTTTATAATTCAACTAGATGACTACGTGCATAGTTTCTGTTATGATGACGATTCCATGATAATAATGATCCTTTCTGTAAAACTTGTTAATAACAAAGTTGTAGATAACTTACTTATCTACCTTGTGTTCAATTTTCATAGTCATAGGCCTTATGGTTTAAGAATTATAGTTGTTTGAATTCTACTACTAGAAATGCTTGCTCTCTAGGGTAGATCTGAAAGATTGAATTGTTTGACTTAGATAACGGCTGAATCACATTAAGATAATTAAAATATAGTTGTAGGAAATTTCATAAGCTTTCCAAAAAGTCTACAACCATATTATTTTGATGTGTATAACTCTTGTTATGACCAAAACAAGTGGCTGCTATCGTGTAGTCCAAAAAACTTGCTTAGATGAGAATTTGTTTAGTTACTGGAGAAGAGATATACACCTACTCAGTAAAATAAGATGTAACTTGTTATCACCTTAATATAATGCTATTGAAAACAACTATGAGAATGCATTTCATCATACCCCACCATATCATACATGTTGTTATATATGCATCCACGATATCTTATTCCATGATCATGCATATAGGATCGTCCAAGGGGATAACTCTTTTGGAGTTCAATGAAGAAGAAGAGGAGGAAGAGCAGGAGACACCTTAGGACGTAGCTTCAAAAGGAGAGGAGCAAACTCTTGAGGACCACCCTAAGTGTCCGGATCATAGGCCAACCTCTTTCCTCAAAGGCAAGCCCTAGAGCATTCTAAGTCTCCCATGCTTTACAAAATATTACTTGAGTCATTTATGTTTGATGCATTAGGTTATAAGAGTTGATTGGAAACCCTTGATGCATAGAACTACCTTGTCTAGATATATATACTTTTAACCCTGTGTAGGTCAAAGATCGAATATATGCTTAGCCATGCTTAGACCAGTAGAAGTCGGGTGATTTCCTGTCACCTACGAGATATAGGTGGATATTGAAGCACGGTTGGCTATATTTGCTATCATGGAAAAGAACCATGGGGTAATGTAAATAGAGGCTAGGCAGAGTCTATGTGTAGGTTGACTTATGTGATTCCATTTGTGTCGGTTAAGGACCGCACCATTGTTGGCACTTCTGACAAGATTGAACGCATGCCTCTCACTTAGCTGGCCGGATAACTCATTCCGACGGTGAAGCCGAGTAGCTCAACTTAGGACTGGCCCCTGTTCTATAAAAGCATGCACTTTGGATGGTAGTAAGGATGTGTGAGGAGCCAGACATGAGCCCAAGGGCTGGCTGGGCCTCAACATCCTGGCAGCTAGTTGTCCCTTGATTGTGCGTCGCTGATTGAACCCATGAAAAGTGGACCTGAGTTGTACCAAATGTGACCTAAGACTACCTTGGTGTAGGTATGTCTAGATTTGTATTAGGAATAAATTCCTAGCTAGTTGAAATCGATTCGAATCACCGTCTCTCTCGGACAGTGAGAAACTTGGCTAGCCCCAACATTGTAGTAACTGTATTATGGAATGATGGTTATGATGAATATGGAATTATTATACCGGCTATGGTTACTATTATATGCTACTAAATGATATACTACATGTTTGACATAGGTTAGTTGTTAATCTAGAAATGAATAGTTATAATTAACTTGATGACCAAGTTATAACTATATACTTGAATTGGTAAGCTTTTTATGCAAAATGTTGTCAAGCTAGCTCCACTTATAAAGCCTTGCATAATCCTTGGAGTCACTTTATTTTTGGTTTATGACAGGTAAGTCTAGCTGAGTACCTTCTCGTACTCAGGGTTTTATTCCCATTGTTGCAGATGGTATAGTTTATCATGGCTATTACAAGAACTGCTTTTGTCCCGCCGTGGACGAGGAGTAATCACTAGGTAGGCATCTCTTATTATCCCTCTCTTATGCTTTTGTGGAAGTGTGATCATGAGTTGGCACTATATTTAAACAATGTTGCAGATGTTGGTTTCAAACTTTTAATTTGCTTCTGCTACTATCTTACCTGAACGTGGTTTATAATAACTTTAATTCGTACTCTGATGGATGAACTATATTTGTGAACTTTATATAATGTGTGACATGTATGTTGAGTCATGTACGATCTTGGTTGTATGTTGGTTGAGTCGAGACCCTTCAGCGGTACTCGATGGAACTACCATATTTATATGGGCTCAAGTATGAGAATATGACCGCTTGCGGGCTACCATTGTACTTATGCTCTTATAAATTAGGTCGGTTCTGCTACAGCTGGTATCAGAGCAAGATTCAACATTAATTGTCACATGTGTATTTAACATTAAGTGCGACCAGCTTGCGGGCTACTATTGTACTTGTGCTCTTATAAATTGGTCATTTCTGCTACAAATTCTTTGTTATTTCTTTGTCGCACCTATTAACTTCACTTATCTTTTGTAGCCTGTAATTGCCAATACTTCACTAATAAATTGCATGGCAAACTCGCTGACCTAGGCTTATGGAGCAATAGGAGCTAGTGTGTCATCAGCTACTATTGAAGGAACAACCAATGAGCAACCTCTGTCGACTCTAGCCGACGCTACTACTAGAGTAAGCTCCTATACTTTCTTCTATTGTTCATTCTATACTTTGATGAATTTTATTTTAGGCCAATCCTCTACCAAACATTGATGAAGGAGTTGAAGGACAAATTCCATACTCCTCATTGCTAAAAGGAATGGAGGTACTCTTTGAGAATTGGCCATATGGATATTTAATCAGCTAAGTTCAAAGTTGATTCTCTGTAGTACTCAACTGGAGGATCAGACCACGAGGCTGACTTTCCAAGCAAACTAGATAACTCGGGTAGGCTGATCTTTTTCTAATGTCAATTCTACCCATTCATTCACTGATCACTCACTATCTGGCCGACTGGTGATCAGGAAGAAGGAGATACTAGAAGTGTTGATGGAAGTCGAGCCAATTCTCCTACTGAAGAATTCTAGGATGTTCATCAGATAGCTGATGGTAATATTTTACCATATTACTCAGCTTTTACCAAAATTTCTAACCGATCTTCAACCCCTTTCATAGACACAAACCCTAGACGAGGATCGGCCCCTAAACATTATTGATCAAGAAGCTGGTCAGGGTACTCATCATACAATTGGTGAAGAGGAGCATGAAGATACACCAAATCCTCCAACAACCGAAGGTACAATCAAAATACCTAAACCAATCTCCAATTTGAATAGAGCCCAAAGAGCTGATTGAAATTTCTGATGATGATATGGGTACATCATCGGCTATTCCTCATTCCCCAGAGAAAAAGGTACTTGTTGCCTCATAATAGCTCATGGATCCTAGCATTTCACCATTTCCTTAATCTGGATTTATTTTGTAGGTGAAAAGTCCACCATCTCTGAGCGTCTTCTCCTTCAATATTAAAGATTACATAGAAGAGGAAAAGTAAACTCATCTGCCTCTGCCTCCAAGGTTCATCAAGAGGAACCCATTTTATCAGCTGCAATTAGAGATCGGCTACAACTGATGTTACCTTATTTGGTAAAAGACATAGCTGATCTAGTTTCCAATGCACAACCACTCCATGACCTCTTCTTGGCCATTGGGGGAGGGCTAAGCTAAGACCTTCTTTATGTTTTGTCACCTACCGCCTTTATTGAAGGCTATGCTCCTAGAGTCATCAAAGCAAGGCAAAGGCTAGCTGACCATGAAGCTCAAGACAATCAAGATGCCCAAGAAGAGGCAAATAAGTAGGAGATGATAAAGTTGAAGGAATTGATGGACAATTTGAAAAGTGACCCCTCCAAGATCTAGGAAGAGCTAATCAGCTAAGGACCTAATGGGAGAAATTGTTGATGAGGCTAGAAGAAGTTGATGCTTCAATCCAAATCCAAAAGCCAATCTAGACCAACTCCCCATGGCGACGAATGAGAAGAAGGAAAAAATGATTGCCAAGTACAATGAGCTCTAGGCTATCCATGATCGAAAGAATAAAGTCCGCTGGATCAGCTGCTGAAGACAATCGGCTGATTACAGAAGCCGATGCTATCTGTCTAGGATGCTATGAACATAGTTCGAGCTGCCCTGAACTCATAACTCTGACCCCTTTGTACTGTTGACTTGTAATGCCTGATGTAAACACTTAACCTATACAATTCTTCATTATGTATAAGTCTCTTTTGTTATCATCAGGCTTTCTTAATTGACTTCTGAATTAGCTGTTCTCAAGGATCCATCGTCAAGACATTAAACCCAGTCTCCTCTATTTAGTCGGTCCTGAATTAGCCAATCAAACTCAGTTGATCGATTCCTAGAGCCAACTATCTGGAGCCGAGTGAAAACACAAAACTACAGTGAATGAAATTTCAAGTCCACAGGCCCAGAACTAAGTGAAAATACCAACTCTCAGTAAATAAAATTCCAAGTCTGTGGCTTCTATAACCATTGTGTCCCCATTTGGCCATGCGTGGTGAAAGTGCAATCAAGCCCTGATTATGGGCTTTGGTGATAATGACCATGCAATTGGAGAACTAATGAGATTTATTCGAGATGATAAGCAGGGAATTTATATTCGAGGATGCTACACGAAATGGAGGAGCCCCCAATTACAAATGTTCATGGCTTCAAACTCAAAGGAAGGTTTAAATTCTTTTATATTTTGAATTTGAGTATAGGAAAAGCCGTACTATAAAGGGGACACAATGCTTAAGCTAACATGTGCTACCAAGTGCTCAAACATACACATGCATCCTCAGATTATAGCCAAGACAGCCTAAACTTCACTCTTACCCTTGCTATCTTGATTGGTGCGGCACTGCCGCACTTGAAGAGAGGCACTAGCCACAGTGGAGCACTACCACACTTAAGCCATGCACTTGCCATGACTTAAGTGACCGTTGGAGCTGAGGGGGTATTTATAACCATCCTCTTCCTCCCCAATGGCTATCTTCTTCCTTCTTCTCATTCCAGCTCGTCCAAAACAAAAAGGAGCTCTCTCTCTCTCCCTCCATTAGTGACCTTGAGCCCTCAAGCAAATCCATTGATTTCCACATCAATCCTTGAGAGAAAAGGGTCCAAAACTCGATTAGAGAGCAGCTCCATTGATTCCTCAACTCAAAAGAGCACTTGGTTCATGTTTTGGCAGGCGGTTGTGTTTGTTACTCTTGGAGCTTGGCTCCTAGCCAGCTAGAGCAGTCGCCCGTGGAGCTTGCCAACTTGTGTGGCAGCCCTAGGAGGTTTGTAACCATCTCTTGAAGCTAGTAAACTCACCCCTCATCTCAAGAGTTAAGTCTCTTGACTTGAGAATGAGGAAGGGTTGGAAAGCCCTAAGCCTTAGTGGCTAACCTCAACAACGTGGACGTAGGCAAGCCTTGGTGGTGAGCCAAACCATGGGATAAATCATTGTGTCTCTTGTGCTTGAATTTACATTACTTGCATGTCATATTGTTGTTGAAGGTGATTTCTAGGGTTTCTAGTCGATCTACTTGTGTGTGGTGTTCCTACTACTTCTAGCTCTTGATCTGTGACTATCATACCTGCAGTAAGCTGAGAAATTTCTCTAGATCTAAGTTTCATTCACTGATTTTGAACTATGACTCAAAGTTTGTCAGCATGGGCGGCAATGCTGCTGTTCGGGCTAGCAGTGCCCGCCCACCAAAGCGGCAGTGCCTTAGGGTGAAATTGATAAAAGTTTGAGTGTTTGTTTTGACAGGCCTATTCACCCCCCTCTCTAGGCCAACCAGAGATCCTACAAGTGATATCAGAGTATGGTTACCTCATATACGCTTCACCATGTGAGGTATGGAGCCTAGAGTAGGAGGTTAGCGGCAGTGAAGCCAGTGGATGTTGACACGTGATAGCAGCGAGTTGAGCGTGTCGACAGCAAGCAACACCACACTACCACATCTTGAGGCTACCGATGCCAAAAGAGCTCTCAATGATAATGAGAGAAGAAGGAGGAGGCAAGAAAGCTAAAAAGAGAAGCAAGAGAGAAGGAGGAGCAACAGTTAGAGGAGAAGAAGCAAAGGAAAGAAGAAAGAAGGCTCAAGGGAGAAGCAAGAAGAAAAAGAAGAGAGAAGCTAGAAGAAGAAGAAAGAAGAAGAGAAGGCAACAAGTGCATCATCAAGCATATCAAGTAGTTTCGAAGATGGAGATGATGATGAGTCATACCAAGTGTCGAAGGGGAACAAGAAGGAGAAGAAAGGAAAGGGCAAGGCCAACAACAACAAATATGCCGCCAGTATCCTTTAACTACTCTTCTATTCCTATGACTAACCATGATCGGAGGTCTTTCATCAATGTGCCCATGAGGCAAGTTACCTCATTTCAATGGGACTAACTTTGCCAAGTGGAAGCACTTGATGAGAGCCTATCTTATAGGTCTTCACCCTCGGCATTTGGGAGATTGTTTGCAATGGATTTGAGTCTCTAGTTGATCCCAAGAACCCAACACTAGAAGAGATGAGAATCATTCACCTCAATGGTCAAGCCACAAGTGTGTTGCTTAGTGCCTTAGATGGTGATGAGTATAATAGAGTGATTGGAGTTGATGTTGCCAAGCAAATATGGGACACTTTGCACCTAGCACATGAAGGGGTTGACAAAGTGAGAAAGGCAAGGATTGATTGTTGATGTCAAAGCTCAACCGGTTTGTAATCTTGGATGGAGAGGGGCCACAAGAGATGTTTGATAGGTTGATGACAATGGTGGGCAAGATTAGAGGCTATGGTTGTGATGAGCTAGATGATCACAAAGTTGTCAAGATTATGTTGGAAGCTTATTCACCTAGAAATGAGACTGTAGTCACTCTAATTAGAGACAAGAAGAAGTTTGAGTACTTCACACCAAATGATGTACTTGGGAGGATCTTGACCTTTGACATGCAAAGAGAAGAAGCAAATGAGAGGAAGAAACTTGGAGAATTGCAAGCAAAGCTAGAGGGCATCAAGATCAAAGATGTAGCTCTCAAGGCCAACAAATCAAGCAAGCAAGGCTCTACAAGCAAGTCCAAGATCAACCAACAAGCTTCAACTAGCAAGCCCAAAGCAAGCAAGCAAGTTCAAGAAAGAGTAGAGACCACATCATCTTCAAGTGAAAGTGAAAATGATGATGATCAATATGAGAAGATTGATGATGTTGCTCTCTTTATGAAGAGATTTCACAAGGGGCTAAAGAAGCAAGGCTACAAGGTAGTGAAGAGAAACTTTCCAAACAAGAAAAAGAGGACATGCTACAATTGTGGTAGCACCGATCACTTCATTGCCAAGTGTCCATATGAGATCAAGGACAACAAATACAAGAAGAGGACAAGGCCCAACCAGAGGAAGAGCAAGAAGAACATGGGAGAGGCTCACATTGGGCATGAATGGGACTCAACTAAAGACAGCACAAGTGAAGAGGGATGAGAAGATTGCAACTGTTGCCATTCACAAGTCATCCCCTACACCAAGGCTCTTCAACAACATGTCCGATGATGACTACTACTCCCCTCACATTTGTCTCATGGCAAAGCATGAGAAGGTAAAATTCCAAATCAAAGGCCAAATCTCCTCCACCTCCTAGTGATATCTCTAGTAGTGATATTAGTGATAGCTCTAGTGATGATGAATCTAGTGATGAAGAAATAAACATGATAACTAAAAATTTGGATGGAAAGACCAAATTATTCATCACTAAGCTAATGGAGGATCTAGAGAGTGTCCAAGCCAAGCTAGAATCTAGAGAAGAGACTCTTATCCAACAAGAGGATCTCTACATTGCTAGCAAAGAAGCTCTTGCATTAGAGAGAAGTGAGGTGGAATCCTTGCGCAAGGCCTTGGCCAAAGAGCAAGAGGACCATGCTATCACAAAGAAAGCAAATAAAGCTCTCAAGAAAAAGTATTGTGACTTGGATGAAAAGCACAAAGAACTTGAGATGCAATATGGCATTCTTTGGATAGCAACTCACATCTCTCTAAGGCAAAGGAAACCTCTACTTCCTCCACTAGTCAAGGTTATGGAAAATGTTTTAATCTTGATTTGAATGCCTATTCCACTAACCTTGCAAACATGGAGGCTATGAGAAAGGAGATTGCTAGGCTCAATGAAATCATTGGAAAAGGGTGGATGAGTGTGACCCAATTCAATGACAAGAAAGAATGATGAATCAAAAGGGCCACAATTTAAGTAAGGAAGGCATCCCTCAATCAAGCATGGGCTCGGCCATACAAAAGGAGCCAAGACAAATGGAAGAAGGATAGTGAATGGCTATGAGTGTGTACAGTTTGAGAGGAAGGGCAAAATTAGTACAGATCAGCCTGCATCAGACCACAGGCAGTGTAGCGTCCTAGAGCGGTAGTGCCACTGTGAAGGGCCATAGTGCCATGGCCTGCAAAAATAGGAAGGCTACCAATTCTGCTCCTGATCAAACTAAGCCCAAGAAGGTGTACCAGCAAAAATAGTTTTTCCAGAAGCCTAAGGAATCATTGTGGGCCACCAAGGACAAGTTTACCTATCAACCAAAGACTTATGCACCTCGACAAAGCTTGACATCATGCTTTAGTTTTGAAGAACAACAACAGTGGGAAAGTGGTTGCAAAATATGTTGGAAAGGAAATCAATATATATAGGAATACTTCTATTTAGGGTTTCTAAGATCCTTGTGACTAACATGCAAGGCCCCAAGTCAAATTGGGGACCTAAATCTAGCAACTAAACTTATTTTGTAGGCATACTCCTCTGGTGGATCAAGTTGGGTGCTTGATAGTGGATGTACAAGTCATATGACCGAAGAAAGGAGTATGTTCTCATCATATTCACTGATGACTCACTCAAATAAAAATATTGTCTTTGGAGACAATTCAAAGGGGGATGTGATTGGTCTCGAGTAAAGTTGTTATAACTCTTGAGCATTCAATTACAAATGTATTACATGTTGATTCGTTGAGTTATAATTTGTTGTTCGTTTCTCAATTGTGTGAGATGGGCTACAATTGTCTCTTTATGGATAAGGGCATGAAAGTCTTTAGAAGTGAGGATTCCTCTATTGTCTTTACTGGGTCAATTAAAGAATAAGCTTTACTTAGTTGATTTCAACAAAAGTAAAGCTAAGCTTGAGACTTGTTTAGTGGCAAAATCTAGCATGGGTTGGCTTTGGCATCGCGACTAGCCCATGTTGGGATGAGGAACTTGCCCAAACTTCTAAAAGATGAACACATCCTTGGACTAACAAATGTTCACTTTGAGAAAGATAGGATTTGTAGCGCTTGTCAAGCCAGAAAGCAAAGTTGGCGTACCTCACCCACCAAAGAGCATCATGACCACCTAAGCAACCATTAGAGCTAATACATATGGATCTCTTTGGACCGATCGCCTACCTAAGTATCAGGGGTAACAAATATGGTCTTGTTATTGTTGATGACTATTCTCGTTTCACTTGGGTATTTTTCTTGCATGACAAGTGCCAAGTTCAAGACAAGGTGAAGATATTTGTTAGAAGAGCTCAAAAGGAGTTCGGTCTTCCCATCAAGAAAGTGAGAAGTGACAATTGGACCTGAATTCAAGAATACTCTAGTTGAGGAGTTTCTTGATGAAGAGGGCATCAAGCATGAGTTTTCAACTCCATACACCCCTCAACAAACTGGTGTAGTAGAGAGGAAGAACCTGTACACTCATTGACATGGCAAGGACAATGCTAGATGAGTACAAGACGCCGGACATCTTTTGGTGTGACGACGTCAACACCGCTTGCCATGCCATCAACCGCCTCTACCTACACAAGAAGTTGAAGAAAACTCCATATGAGCTTCTAACCGGTAACAAGCCTAAGGTGTCTTACTTTAGAGTGTTTGGGTGCAAGTGTTTCATACTTAACAAGAAATCCAAAACCTCTAAGTTTGCACCTAAAGTTGATGAATGTTTTCTTCTTGGTTATGGATCAAATGAACATGCCTACCATGTCTTCAACAAAACCTCTGAGAGAGTTGAGATTGCGATAGACGTGACATTTGATGAATCTAATTGCTCTCAAGTGGAGCAAGTTGATTCAATTGTTGTAGGAAAGGAGGATCCACCATGTGAAGCAATCAAGCAATTGGCTATTGGTGATATTAGACCATAAGAAGATGAAGTCACTGAAGTGGTGGTTCCTCAAGTTGCTGCTGCACCTATTTCCACTAACGTACCTGATGCTACACTATAGCAAACACCTACTACAACTCCTACACGTGGCAGTGCCGCACTTGTGGGCGGCTAGTGCCACACCTACACAGTCAGCAGCAGCTGATTTGACTCTAGCTCAGTGGACAAAACCTACAACCCATATCTGAGCAAGATGATGATAAAGATCCAGAAGATGAACAAGAGGCCATTGAGCATCCAAGGCTAAGGCAAACAATACAATGGGATCATCCCATTGATAACATCCTTGGGAGTCTTCGAAAGGGGGTAATAACTCGTTCACATTTAGTAAACTTTTGTCAATATTACTCGTTTGTTTCCTCTTTGAAGCCTCTTAAGGTAGAACAAGCACTTGGAGACCTAGATTGGGTGATGGCCATGCAAGAAGGGCTCAATAACTTCAAAAAAAACTAAGTGTGGACTTTGGTGGAAACACCCAATACCAATGTCATTAGCACCAAGTGGGTCTTCCACAACAAACAAGATGAGAATGGAGTGGTGACAAGGAACAAGGCAAGGTTGGTTGCTCAAGGTTTCACTCAAGTAGAGGGCTTGGACTTTGAAGAAACATATGCACCGGTGGCAAGACTTGAAGCAATTCAAATGCTTCTAGCCTATGCCGCTCATCACTGACTTCAAGCTATATTAAATGGATGTGAAGAGTGCATTTCTCAATGGCCCTATTCAAGAACTTGTCTATGTTGAGCAACCACCGGGCTTTGAAGATCACAAGTTTCCCAACCATGTCTACAAACTCCAAAAGGCGCTCTATGGGCTTAAGTAAGCACCAAGAGCATGGTATGAATGCCTTAAGGAATTCTTGCTTAAACAAGGCTTCGAAATAGGTAAAGCTGATCCTACCCTTTTCACTCACAAAGTTGCAAAGATATATTTGTGTGCCAAATATATGTCAATGACATAATATTTGGTAGTACTAATCATTCTTTTTGTGAGGAATTTAGTAGGATCATGACCAAGAGATTTGAGGATGTCCATGATGGGTGAATTAAAGTTCTTCCTTGGATTTCAAATCAAGCAAGTGAAGGATGGAACTTTTATTAGCCAAATGAAGTACACCCATGATATGCTCAAGAAGTTTGACATGGTGAATGCCAAGCCTATCAAAACTCCCATGCCAACCAATGGACATCTAGATCTCAATGATGAAGGGAAAGCCATGGATACTAAGGTATATCACTCCATGATCGGCTCTCTACTTTATTTATGCGCATCTAGGCCCGATATTATGCTTAGTGTGTGCATGTGTGCTAGATTTCAAGCTAACCCAAAAGAGTGTCACTTAGTGGCCGTTAAGAGAATCTTGAGATATTTAGTACACACTCCTAACCTTGGCTTGTGGTATCCTAAGGGCTCTAGGTTTGATCTACTTGGGTATTCGGATTCTAATTATGCCGGTTGCAAAGTAGATCGAAAAAGCACTTCGAGGACATGTCAATTCCTTGGATGGTCCCTAGTGTCTTGGAGTTCTAAAAAGCAAAATTGTGTAGCCCTTTCCACCACCGAGGCCGAGTATGTTGCAGCCGGTGCATGTTGTGCTCAACTACTTTGGATGAGGCAAACCCTTCAAGATTTTGGATGTCACTTCACTAAAATCCCACTCTTGTGTGACAACGAAAGTGCCATAAAGTTAGCCAACAATCCCATAAGCCACTCAAGAACTAAGCACATAGACATCCGACATCATTTCTTGAGAGACCACGAAGCCAAAGGAGATATCGAAATTCACCATGTGAGCACCGAAAAGCAACTAGCCGATATCTTCACTAAGCCTCTTGATGAGTCAAGGTTTTGTGCTTTGCGTAGTGAGCTAAATATACTTGATTCTCATAATGTGGTTTGAACTATAGCACATCTTGATTGATGAACTAGCGTGGATAGGAGAAATGAATTGCAAAAGTTTAAATATTGTGCTTAAAAATGTTTATCATAAGAAACAAGTGCATTATGATCATTGTTTGTATTGATTATTTGTTGCTGATCATAGTATGCTTGAGATATGTGTCCATATCCTATATATATAGAGGTATTTAGTTATTAGCTAAATTTGTTGTACTAGAGAGTGTGGCTATGCCGCGCCTGCCCTACGGCAGTGCCGCGTGTGGTGAGCTGCAATGTCGCACTTTGAATTCCAACTAGAATTCAGCCCAAAAATAGCAGTTAATGTGGGGAGCCGTCTTACCTCTCTACTTCACCTGGCCCCCTAGGGTAACTTCCCTTCTCCCTTATTCACCGCAGCCACCGCCTCTTCTTTCTAGCATGCACGCACACAGCCACCGCCATCGCCGCTCTATCCAGTGCCGGGCCACCACCTTCGACACTGTCCTGGCCTGCTGGTGCTCTTCTTCATCATCACCAGCAGCAACTGAAGTTTGTGGATGGATCCATTCTCTTCCTTTCCTCCACAATCCACGTAAATCAAGGTGAAACCCTAACCTAGTCTCGATCTATGCCATGGAGCTCTATCTTTGTTGAATGATGGTTTCTAGTGACTCCATGATTAGGGTAGAAACTAGTTTGATGAATGAATTGAATCAAAACAAAGATTCATTGGTTGAGCCTCATCTGTACCCACAGTAGTGCCGCATGTTGGGTGCGGCAGTGTCACACTCAACAGAATGAATATGTAAATATAGATGTTGTTCCATCGATGACTCTCTGTTTTGGTTGGATTTGTGCACCAGATGTATTTCTATCTTAAACATATGGCTACTTTACCTACATTGTAGACAACTCCATGTATTTGTTTAGGTTTACTCATTCTGAGATTGTCTAGTGGTTTAGGAGAATGGTTGAGAAATAGTCTGAATAGTTGAGAAGAAATGAATCATGGGAGAGGTGAAGCACTAGGTGCGGCAATGCCGCTCCTAGAGTGCGGCAGTGCCATACCCTCTGACTAGATTGGTTCAAGGTGCTTTCCTAACCCAAGATTTGAATCATCTCATCTGTCTAGAGTGTTTTACAAGTGTTCTTCTATACCCCTTATATATAGTTTCTCATTTGGACCTATATTTATTTGCATAGATGGCCTCTAGAGGTGATGATGACCAGAGGGGGAGGAGGAAGATGACCGAGCCTCGAGATAAGCAGATGCCTTGTAGTGGTCATGGTAGGACCATGGGGGGGTAGCAGCAGTGCAGCAGGCAGAGATGTTGCTAGAGATAGGGGGAGGAGAGATCAGATGATCCAGGATGAGGGGAAACTGGAGAGGGTTGGCCGCACCATTCCTCTAGGTGTTTGCCCAGATACTCCACCTCATCTTGAGGAGTTTGATAGGAGCTACATCAGAGAGTATTCTGAGGATGTAGTTATGAGGCGTCCTATTAATACACAGTCCTCATACCATGCTCAATTATGCGGGAAAGCTAAAGATGGTGGAAGAAGCATAGGAAAACAATCCCTATGAGCAGCCAAAGGATTTGGGGATTGACTACAGGTTTTGGAATGAGTTTCATTCCAACTTCTATGCATCTATGAACTTCAACTCCAAGAAATCCAAGGTTATCAAGATAGTATGTTGATTGGGAGGAGATGAAGGGAAAGAATGAGCCTAAGTTCAATAAGGTGATCAAGGCTTGTGAGTTGTTTGACCTCACTGATATTATGAGCTTTAGATATAATTGGAATGAAGAAGTGCTAGCCAAGTTCCATGCCACTTTCTTCTATAGCATCTACACTGATGAGATTCTCTAGATGACTGAGGGATGACATTATAGAGTTGATTTTGTGACTTTCAGCCGGATCCTTGGTTTTGGAGAGGAGGAGCGGGGTTTCACTTACATTCATGATGAGGCTAGAGCTATCATCCATGATATTGCCTATATGTGAATTGACAAGAGAAGTGCAGATGGGAAGGTCAGTGGCCTGAAGAGCTATTATTACATTCTGAACAATTTGATCTGGCACATAATCAATCCCAAGGATGGAGCAGCTTCTGATCTTAATGGATATGTGAGGAATGTGCTTGCTAGATTTGCTCCTAGAGATGACAGGTTTAATGTCCCTCACTTCATGTGGCGTGAGCTGAGGAACACCATAGAGGATGGGAGAAAGGGGGTACCCTATGCCTCCTATCTCATGTTTATGATTGAGAGGGTCACTAGCTATAGATTTGAGAAAGATGGTCTTCACACCATCTACAAGATTGAGAAGACCTAAGGAGCAGGTGCTAGTAGGGCAGTGAGACGTTCTCATCGGTTGTGGATGTGCTTGAGTCATCCCGCTCTAGGCCTCGCAAGGAAAAGAAGATGGAGAAGTTTTGGAAGGGGATCAAGGCTATTTTCACCACATGCACCTATGCAGCGAGGACCAGCATATCAGGACCAGTTGGAGAACCATGAAGCCAAATGGGAGGCTAGAGAGCGTGCAGGGTTGCCACCTCTTTCTCTAGTTCAGTCACCGCTGAGGTTTGATGACCTCCCTAGCCTTTCTAAGATAGATTCAGAGGATGAGGAGGAGGATCAGGAGCAGCCAGAGCTTGATCCTCACACATGAGTTTGAGGTCCACCTTAGAGTCCATGAGGAGGAGCACTAGGCATGAGCGCCACACTTCGACCACTCATCACCAAGGGAGGGTGGTGGTGTCTTCTTCTTCCTCCGATGACGACAACGATGATGATGGTGGTGGAGAGGAGGACGTTGCAGGTGCTAGTAGAGCTACCGGTGGGGATGATGTCAATTGGGACACCATCCAAGTGGATGAGGAGTGAGTGTTGGTCTTTCTTATTTTCTTCTCATTTTGGTGCTTTATGCCAAAGGGGGAGAAAATTAGAGGGGTCAATAACTTTTTCGACACCATAGAGAGGAGTTTGCTGTAGCTAGAGTCATGTTCATATCCGTTTAGAGTAGTCTTCAGTTAGGTGAGAGTTTGAGAGTCCATTAGAAACTCTATTTATGTAATAATGCTACTTAAGTACTTTATAAATGTGTAGGATATGGACATATATTAATCTATGCTGTCGCTTGTGATACAATTGTGCTAGAATGTATATTTTTATATGTATCACATGTTGTGTGGTGTCTGTTCTAATCTGTGTTGTTACAGCAAGTGCGGCAGTGCCGCACCCTAGCTATAACAGCAAAACATGTTGTGCATAAACTGTCATTCGCATCACGTTTTACATACCTAACACAGTATGCAGCACCCCACAGGAGCATGGATGTAGGGGGAGCCCCATCACTTTCACTAAAATGTGAATCTTGGCTTCTTATGCCAATTTGAGAATTCAATTCTCTATTCACAAATTTAGGGGGAGGCTCTACACCCATGGCCCAAAGAATCTTAGTATTTATTTCATATCTTTTGTAAGCTCTAATTGGGTTGTCATCAATCACCAAAAGGGGGAGATTGAAAGTGCAATCAAGCCTGAATTATGGGTTTTGGTGATAATGACTACGTAATTGGAGAACTAATGAGATTTATCAAGATGACAAGCATGGAATTTATATTCGAGGATGCTACACATAATGGAGGAGCCCCCAATTATAAATGTTGATGGCTTCAAACTCAAAGGATGTTTAAATTCTTTTATATTTTGGATTTGAGTATAGGAAAAGTCATACTATAAAGGGGGACAAAATGCTTAAGCTAACATATGCTACCAAGTGCTCAAACATACATATGCATGCTCAGATTCATAGCCAAGATAGCCTAAACTTCACTCTTACCCTTGTTGTCTTGACTAGTGTGGCACTGCCGCACTTGAAGAGAGGCACTGCCCGTGACTTAAGTGACCGTTGGGGCTGAGGGGGTGTTTATACTCATCCTCTTCCTCCCCAACAGCTATCTTCTTCCTTCTGCTCATTCCTAGCTCATCCAAAATAGAAAAGGAGCTCTCTCTCTCCCTCCATTAGTGACCTTGAGCCCTCAAGCAAATCCATTGATTTCCCCATCAATCCTTGAGAGGAAAGGGTCCAAAACTCGATTAGAGAGCAGCTCCATTGATTCCTCAACTCAAAAGAGCACTTGGTTCATGTTTTGGCCGGTGTTTGTGTTTGTTACTCTTAGAGCTTGGCTCCTAGCCGACTAGAGTGTCGCCCAGTGGTGCTTGCCAACTTGTGTGGCAGCCCCGGGAGGTTTGTAACCATCTCTTGAAGCTAGTAAACTCACCCCACAGCTCAAGAGTTAAGTCTCTTGACTTGAGAATGAGGAAGGGTTGGAAAGCCCTAAGCCTTAGTGGCTAACCTCAACAACAGTGGACAGTAGGCAAGCCTTGGTGGCGAGTCGAACCATGGAATATATCATTGTGTCTCTTGTGCTTGATTTACATTACTTGCATGTTATATTGTTGTTGAGGTAATTTCTAGAGTTTCTAGTCGATCTACTTGTGTGTGGTGTTCCTACTACTTCTAGCTCTTGATCTATGACTATTATACCTGCAGTAAGCTAAGAAATTTCTCTGAATCTAAGTTTTCGTTCACTTATTTTGAACTGTGACTCAAAGTTGTCTACAGGTGCGGCATTGCCGCTCTCCTGGCCTGGTAGTGTTGTAGTCCGATAGTGCCACAAGGGTGAAATTGATAAAAGTTTGAGTGTTTGTTTTGATAGGCCTATTCACCCCCCCCCTCTATGCCAACCAGAGATCCTACACGTGGCAGTCCTTGATCCCTAGAATGCCCTCTCATCTCCCATTAACTGAATTTACTACCACACTGCTCAAGAAATCTACTAGCGTCTTCCTTTGTGGTTATAAATAAGGACCCAAAGCCTGGCGGAGAGATCACATCTGCTTCAGCCACTACACTTACTCTCAGTGCAATCTCCCTTCTCTTTCCCCTTAGATCTGATCCATCTCATAGAGTAATGGACCATGACAAGCGTCCTATCAGCAATCTTCCTGGGGATGACCTTCCCCCGTGCTGGCGCATTAGGATTCAAGGGTAAGGAAGAATCAAATCTAACTTTGATCTCTTGTCTTTCCTTGCTGATCCTTTCATTTTCTAGTGGAGATTACTCTGGCACCATTCGTGACGCCCACTCTATGATGCAAATAGGCTCCTCCTTTGACTCCAGCCGATTCTTACAATGGCGATGATGCTCGATGTTATCACTGTGAATGGAACACAGGTGATCGACCGTTACTCTAAGGCTACTCGAGAGAATGGTCATCTTGAGTTCTCTCAGGGATGCCTCCCAAGCCTGCTCTCACCGATGTGGAGGGGAAGGCCAATGCAGGTCTATGCGTAGCTAGCAGAGTCCGACGCCAGGGTCGCCGGTAAGATTCTCAAGAAACATTGTCCCTTTGATGATCTCGCTTTGTTAATCTTCTAATGGCTTTTATGTTTTCTGCTTTTCAGCTTTGATGGCTCAACTAGAGGCTCTTTAGTTGGCGGCGAATGACGTTGTTGGCTGCCCCTGAATGCTCGAGGTGACACTGCTGGTGGCCTGCCTCCTAGGACATCCCTATACGTGCCTAGGGAGGTGGCCCTCCATGGCATTTGTCATGAAGCCGCCATTGCCCTGGCGAATGGCCCTAGGTGCGTTCAGGGCACGATCTTCGCCCGCTGCAGTTCCGGCTTCCCGCATGGTGAGGGACCCCTACTACTACCAGGACCTGGTGGAGGATTTCGAGGGAGCTACCGAAGTAGTGGCGAACATAACCTAGGCCAAAGGAGTCATGAACAACGTCTTCTTTGGCCCTTAGCTTGTAACTAGGGTTATGAAATAAATAAAAATTTCAGTTGGCTCCTCTGTATTTATCTTCTGTTTGATTCCATGCGAAATGTCCTCTTGAGATTAATCTTGATACTAACGCTTCTTCGAAATGATCTCCATGCGACTAGTATTTTTCTTTTTGTTTTTGCACTATAGGCGATGCATGCCGCACCTGGCTTCTGCCCTCTTAGGCCCAATTAGGATTGTCCTCTTTTGTTCTAAAGGCGATACTCTACTAGTACTCGTTATTAAGCCCTGATGACATAATTAAATACTTGGGCAATGTTCTCGTAACCAATGATAAAAAGAACTCTAGAATCATCGACTGTCAAATCTTCTCTGAAATGCAATAAGTCTTAATCCAATCTTGAGAACGGCTATGTTTCCACAAACTAGTTTATAAAGAAAATGCTCATCCGTTCCACGATGATCAATTGAGAAGCTTATTAAAATAAACTTTCAGAGTTGATTGCTTGGATTGGTTGTTGACGTTCATTGCTGATTTTGATGACGCCTCCATCCTAGATTTTACTGGAAAAGCACTCGTAGTCTTCAAATTCCTAGTATGTTGGATCAGCTATTGCCACACTTGCAGGATGTATCAGCTTGAACTACCTCAACATTGTCTCCTTACCACTGGATAAGGCATTGGTGCATTGTTGAAGGGATGCAGCAATTAGCATGAATTTAGTCACGACCAAGGAGCAGACTGTATGTCCCTTTACCGTCAATGATGAAGAAAGTAGTAGACAGGGTCTTACTCCCAATCATCAATTCAACGCTAACTGCCCCTTGGGTCTTAGATGCATTACCACCAAAGTCTTTTAGCATCATGTCAGTCTCAAGCAAATCTCCAGGACCTTTCCCAAGCTTGCAGGAATGTGGTATAATGCATCAGATTATAGTAGCACCTCCATCGAACTAACATCTCAGTCTTTGGCTTCCCATCTACAAATCCTTTCATGTATAAAGCCTTCAAGTGCTGATTCTGAGATGGTTTGTCAAATATAGCTTGCTATGATTGGAGGGTTAGCTGGGCCACTACTTCTTCCAACTCTTCTTCATCATACTCTTCTTGCTCATATTTAGAAGGAGCCCTAAACTCTACAAACTCTACGGGTAGAATGAAAACCATATCAATATTAACCAATGTCTTACCCTTATCGATTGTTTGTTTGATGCACCATGCCTAAGGTCTGCTAGATTTTTGAGCTTCTAATTCTCTATTTCTTAACCGCTAAACTCTTCTTTTCTGACTCCTTGTCAGACCCCCTAGACACCATTGGACTTCTTGCTAAACAAACTCCTTTTCTTCTTCATCACGACCAGCCCAGTTCTGATCCTTACTCACTGCTTACCTAGCTGATTATGAACTCCTTCATTTTTTACACGCAGATCCATGTCGTTAGATTGATGACTTAGATACTCATGGATAGACTGGCGGTTGGCTTGAGACTGCCTAAACTCCAAATATTGATTACCTTCGTTCCAATAGTGTCTAAAGAAAGGATAATTCCAACTGCAATTCAGCTTGCTCTCTTTCATAGTTTTCTTCCTCACACCGGTGTTCATATTCTTCTTCTTCAAGCCAACGCTGGTAGTCCCTCTCTTTTTGACATTGCCACTTGTTCAACAGAATCCTAGAAGTCACATTGAGGATGCATAGCACTAGCTCTAGAAGTTTCACCTTGCTCATATCGGCTCTTTTGCTGATCGCGTTGTTGTCTAGCCTTCTTGTATTCATTAGCCGATATCTGAACCTTGAGGTTGACTGACCCATCTTATTTAGCCTTAGCTGATGTCAACACCTTTGTCTTCCCTTTAGCTAACTAGAATTCTACAATATGCATCCCTAGAAAAGGATGTCAATCTATGTCCATTGTTGGTTTCTTGGCTGGCTCAAACTTTATTTTCCCATGCTCAATGGCTCTCTAAATATGCTAGCGGAAGATTCTGCATTCATTAGTATTATGAGCAGTAGCATTGTGGAACTTGCTAGTATTTCTTCCCTTTGAGTTCTCCAGCCGCAGGGATCATATGATTTATGGGTAACCTCAACTGCTTCTTCTCCAATAGTAAATCAAAGATCTTATCAGCCTTTTTTATGTCAAAATCATAGGCGCTTTATGTCTCCCTCACCCAGGGACAAGATACAGGAGCCTTTCCCCATGTCCACTTAGCGGCTGTGACTTCTGGCACTACTAAATTTTGACCCTGTTTCAACGACCGAAAGGTGTTACAATAGGCCCAAAATAGTTGCAATAGCAGAAATAACAACACTTTTTTCGTTGGGAGGCGTTGTAGGCGCTTGCATGGGTAAAGCTTTGGACAATGCTTTTTTGAAAAGCGTTGCAAAATGCATTTAGGATTTGCAACACCTAGACATTGCAACATAAGGTTTTGCTACGGTTGTAGGTGTGGCAACAACAACTAATGCAACACCTTAGGCGTTGCTGGACCTTGCAATGGCAACTTGCCCTTGTCGTAGCAAATGGTGCACTAGCAACAATGAACATGTGTTGCAAGACAATGTATCGCCACACATAATGCGTGTGGCAACAAGGATTATGTCAGCAACACTAAGAAGTGGTGGCAATATGTGCAATTGCCACACCCAAGGTTTGGTTGCTATAAGGTGCACCCTCTATTGCATTGGATAACGAGTGTGGCAACAAGACCTATGTGGCAACACCAAGAAGTGGTGGCAACATGTGCAATTACCACGTTCGCATTGTCATTGCTATAAGGTGCAGCCTCTATTGCATCATGAAACGATTAGTGGCAACAAGACCTATGTGGCAACACCAAGAAGTGATGGCAACATGTGCAATTGCTACGTGGATTGTTCATTGCTAAGGATATATTGCCACAGAAAATGTGGATTGCCAATAGACACTTTTACAATATGTTTGGTTTAGTGCCACCGGACAATATTACAGCGCTATTAATTAATTAGAAACTCCATAGACATCAAAAAACCATTTGAATAAAGCCATTAAACCAAACTATTAACTTGTTTAATTTGTTCACATCTGGAATAAAACGATCCAAAATGCAAACTCCTGGCTACACACACATTATTCAAACCATCCTACAATAAAGTTACTCACATCTAAAGTGGCTAGACACCAGTAATGTTTGAAGCAAAGCTTGGCTTGAATTGGCCATCCCATCACTTGAGCGCTCCACTCAAACTCTACCTTCCTGCTGAAATAAAATCATTCACATTGACATATGCATCAGTTGTTCAATACATCATGATAGTAAACTAAGCCATAATATGATAAGGCTATGTAATAAATTTTTAGCAATTAGTTAAACTAAAATTGGAGGTGTTGACAACAAAAGCATGAATTGAATCATTTCAAATTTAAGCAACAAAGACATGAGGTGTTCGCAACAATAATAGTCACAGTGATTAAGAACTAGTGATGTTCACAAACAAAGAAAATAAAAGGGCACAAATTATCCAGAACCATTGGTACTATTTTATAGGGCACATGGTATGGACCTGGTGCTCTCCCTCTAATGGATCGAAGGTTGTACGAATGGGTGATGGTTGGACGTGGTTTGAAGATGGAGGATCAGCGGCGGGGCGCCGTGATCTCGCGCGCAAGGAAGAGAACAGAGGCAGCTAGGGCAAACTTCTGGCTCCCTAAGGAAGCCGAGTAATATGATTACTCTTGCTTAAAATCCAATTGTGCCTGATTACAAGTACTTATACTTCCATGAATAAAATTGAGAAATAAAACTAAATATGCTAATGGGCTCTCTTAGCCACTAATGGGCTTGCGCCTGGAATACTGTAGCCCAGTCATAACATCTCTTCCTGTCCCGACAAATAGCTCGTCCTTCGAGCTGGACATCGGGGTAAAGAGTCTTGAAGTCATTGAGCGGTTCCCATGTCGCATCGTCATCAGGGAAGTCCATGCCATTTGACCAGCAGCTTCCAATCGCCACGGCGGAGCTGAGCATGAAGAACACGTTCTGGAGCTGGCAGCAGGCGCCCATCCTGAACAGGCAGCACAGCCGTCATAGCCGTGGGGAGATCACCCCTCCACTGCTTGAGCAAGCCAACATAAAAAATGTCATGGAGATGTGCACCTTCTGGTAGCTGCAGGCGGTAGGCCACCTGGCCTATACGTTCTAGGATCTGGAAAGGGCCAGCATATTGTGGCCGCAGCTTGCCCTTTGCCGACGTTGCGAGAGTGTGGGTGGGTCGATGGAGCAGACGAAGGAGTACCCAGTAGCCGACGTTGAAGTCCACAGCGCGATGATGCTCGTCGTAGCGGTGCTTGGCATGCTGCTGCGCCTGAAGAAGGCGCTCCTGGACCTCCACCAGGAAGGTGTCCCAGGTCCCGGAGCATGGTGTCCGTGGCCTCCGTGTCAGCGGCCCCCTCTCTGTGGGAAAGGAGGGGCGGTGGAGGCCAGCCATAGACCACCTGAAACAGCGTCGCCCGGAGCGCCGTGTGGAACGACATGTTGTAGCAGTACTCTACCCATAGAAGCTAGTCCACCCATGAGCGTGGGTGGTCACTGGTCGCACAACGAAGGTACATCGCGATCACCTTGTTGACGACCTCAGATTAGCCATCGGTCTGAGGGTGAAACACCGTGCTCAAACGCAGCTTCACACCTGCAAGCTTAAAGAGGTCACGCCACAGGTTGCTGGTGAAGACCGGATCGTGATCACGGATGATGGAGTTGGGGAAGCCATGTAGCCGCACAATCCCTTCGAAGAAGGCATGGGCGACCGAGGCGGTGGTGTAGGGGTGGCTGAGGGCGATGAAGTGAGCGTATTTGGAGAACCGATCCACCACCGTCAAGATCACCGACTTGCCATGCACCTTGGGAAGGCCGTCGATGAAGTCCATGGAGATGTCGGCCCACACCTGTGACGGCATGTCCAGGGGTTGGAGGAGGCCAGCCGGCTGTGTGGTCGGCGTCTTGTTGCGTTGGCACACGTCGCAGGAGCAGACGAAATCCTACACAAGCTTGCGGTCGCCGGGGATGTAGAAATCGCAACGTAGTCGCACAAGGGTCTTCTGAACACCCTCATGCCTGGTGGTGTGGGCTAGGGCCACCACTTGGTGGCGCAGGTCCCCTAGATCGGGAACGTAGACAGCGCTTGCCATGGAGGAGGAAGCCATCCATAGTCCCCCACGGTGCCTCCAGGTGGGTGTCGTCCTGCTGTTGCAGGAGGCCACGCACCATGGGGTCATCGGTGGTGGCCTTCCTGATGTCATCGAAGAGGGTGAAGGACGGTCCCGACAAGGTGCACACCACTGCAGTGTCCTCGTCGCGGTGGGACAGCGCATCAGCCGCCGAATTGAGCCGGCCCGGATGATACTCCACTATGAAGTCGAACCCGAACAACTTGCTAATCCACTGGTGTTGCAGAACCGTCGAAAGCCGTTGGTCCAGGAGGAACTTCCGTGATCTCGCGCGCAAGGAAGAGAACAGAGGTGGCTAGGGCAAACTTCCGGCTCCCTAAGGAAGCAGAGTAATATGATTACTCTTGCTTAAAATCCAATTGTGCCTGATTACAAGTATTTATACTTCTATGAATAAAATTGAGAAATAAAACTAAATACGCTAACGGGCTCTCTTAGCCACTAATGGGCTTGCGCCTGGAATACTGCAGCCCAGTCATAACATCACATCTTAGCTCAACTGCATAGTGATCACAATCATTCAGAAACATAAATGGTGACAAGTAAAGCACATATCAAAAGGTATAAGCTATCAAGAAGCATAGGAAGGAATTTTACCTTACATGTGCCTAATTTGGACTATCCTAATGTTGAAACTCTACATTCGTTCTGAAATAAAGAACATTGACAATTTTGACATAGGCTATTCAGTAAAGAGACATTGCAAATCACATGATTAGAAGGACAATGCGAACATCATAGGGAAAACAAACCTTACATTCAATTCATTTTGGCTGATCGTCTCTTTGCCACAGCATCAGCCAAATGTTTTGAAGAAATAAAATTTGGTGTACCATTCCCTTCTTTGTTTTGTGATTGATTTCGGTTAAGACTGACTCTAGTGGTGCGCACAATGTTACCTGCAGGTGTCGAAGCTGCGAGTTGTGCTTTTGGCTTCACTTGTAGGTTATTGTGCAACTCAAAAAATTACATGAAAAATATTAGGACTCATACCGTGCACTAATTCATGATGGCTGTAAACAATTTTCAATCTGAAATAACCTGATCTAATGGTGCTTTATTCTCTTGTGTTGTTTCTTCTCTTTCAGTCAAGATTGGTTCACGAGCAATTGAGGGTGTTTCGTTGGCTGGTGTTTCGATGGCAACTTGGTTAACCTGCATTTAAATTTTTTTATTACTACTACTTAGCTCCCATAGACAAGAACTTAATTGATTAATCTTCTTATGTTCAGTTTGAGCAAGCATGTCATGGTGATGACTGTCAAGTGAATTCAGCAAAAAACTATCAAAAAACAAACCTACTAACTTGATAAATATGGCCCCGTTCGCTTGGAGGAATTTTGGAGAAATCTAAAGGAATCTGGAGGAATTTGTGTCAGGAAAACACTGTTCCGGATAAAAAAAGAAGCGGATCAAGCCGAGTTTAAGGGCACGCGAACGAGGCCTATGCAAGTTCAAATGTTACAATACTATTACCTGCGGTGATGGTCTTGCCTTTGTGCTGCTAGCATTGATATAAACTCTTGCCTAAGATGTTCTTTATCAGCCTCCCTTGCTTTCTGCAACTCTTCCATCTGACGCGTATGTCCCTCCTTCTCAGCTTTCCCTTTCAGCAACTAGGTTTTGAAGTTGCTGGGGAGCTCTGCATATGCCTCTGCCAACAAAAGTGCATAAGTTAAAATTGGTATCTGAAGAACTGTTAAATTGATTTACAACTTGGAGAGAGATGTTATATAACCGATGTCATCAAGTTGTCCTTCGAAACGTGAGATCATTCCTATCTAATTCAATTTCAGCAATATCCCGCTCAGATGGTGCGCCTATGAGACGAGAACATAGAGTCCAAGATTTTGTTTCTTCAGACGACGTCATATTATTTTCCCTGACAAGCAAACACATTCATACATACTTGGATGACATAGTTGGATGGAAACTGAGTAATTTTATTTGAGTACAGTAATGAACTAAGAATTGTCCTACACGGCAACACCATTACCAGAATCTTGACCAGTGGGGAGGCCATTTTGCCTCATATCACAATATGACATGTACATAAGTCCGGTCAAAAACATAATATAATAATTTAATGGAAGGATTGTATATTTGCATACATAAGACTGATAATAATTATTGGGTTACTGTGGGGGTATGGCCCCCAAGACGTGGGCCGCACCGTCGGAGGTGGCCCGGCCCACAAGATCAAGGCGTGCACGGCGCTGCTCGGCGTGCACCGCAAGACATTGTATAATACCAAATAGGATACTTTACGTGTAACCCTGCTCCTCCAGAGTATATAAGGAGAGGCAGGGGTCCTCTACTTGATATCATATATTCAATACAATACACCAAAGACACAGACGTAGGGTGTTACGTCGATCAGACGGCCCGAACCTGTCTAAATCGCTGTCTCTGCGCTTTGTGTCACCATCCGGTTCCTGATCACGCGCATCCCCACCGACAAATCTACCATCGTGGGATACCCCTCGGTGGACTGCTGAGCATATTCTGTCGACAGTTACAATTTACAAAATACACTAGAAAAAGTAGTCATTATCTAGAAAATAGATAAAAACAAACGAGCATGGAAATTTAGGGATAAGAATTAAAATAACAAAGCATCTTAATAGACAACAATTAACCTTCAAATCCCTAGATATCATATCTCTACTCCATTTCATCAGGACTGATAGCAACTTGCCCGCAACTCATGAGGTTTAGGAACTTAAGAAATAGATTAAAAATGCAAAACAAACAAATGCACTATATAACTTACTTAGCTACCACAGCAGATGAACCGTAAGTGGCCAAAAGGGATTGGTTTGGGACATTGGGGTGTGCGACAGCCTGGCACTGTAGCACATGAAGCTAGCTACGTAATAAGCCCACCGCGGCAGACCGCAGGCTCAAAGGAAAGATCAAAGCTGCTTACCGACGCTGTGAGGAGTCGAATGGCCTGAAATTAGGTCCGATACTTGAGGAACGACATCACCTGTCGGTTTCTTGACTACCGTCCTCTCCGTCGTGGTGGGTCGAAGCAGGGGTCGGCGTCGTACCCGCGCCGAAGAGAGGGCCGCCATGGCCCCGCGTCTCATCGTCGTGGACGCTAGCGGCTGCCTCCTGCGCGCTGGCGTCTGCGTCGTGTACCCTGGGATCGCCGTCGTCGCCGCGGGTTGCCGCTGCGTCTCGGTTGTCGCCGTGGCCGCCGGGGAGGTCGCCATCTACTACCCTTTCGAAACCCTAACTGGCGGTACCTTGTCCCCGAGCGATTAGCGCCATGTTCACTAGGCTGATAAGCTGTACTTTTTCAGTCAGCAAACAATATTTTTCTCTCATAACAAATTAGTCAACAGTATTTTTAGCTATGGCTTATCAGCCAAGCGACAGGGCATAGATTAAGTGGGGGTGTTAATTGGGTTTTGGATGGGGCAGGCGTGGTGTTAGACTATCTCCAACAACAACATCTAAAATACAAGACACATTTGACGTTTGGGTAGCGCTACAGATAAAGGGTTTAATACTCATTTGTCATCTTCTCCAACAACAGGACTCAAAAGAGAATTATTTTTGCAAATGGGTTTTCAGAAGAGATGATGCTTATATTTGGGTCGTGCCTCTCAGGCAACCCAAAATGGGTCACCCGTATAGGTACTCTGTTGGAGGTCGATTTTGGGTCTGTTGTTATCCATTTTGGATTTAGGTGCTTATATAGGTCACTGGTTGAAGACACTCTTATAGGGCTGAAAAATGTTTAGGAAACAAAAGCGGGGAATTGGGCGCTTGCTTTGTTTTTGCTGGAAGGCAGGCCGCCAGGGTCATTTCGGTTTGGTGATGACGGCGGCATATGTAGATTTTGAAATTTGCTCAAAAAATGTAGATTTTCCAAAATTTGGGAGTTATCAAGGTCTCCAAATTTTGGATCTAATCCATGAAATACATACATGTTATAATAGGCCAATAAGTGTATGGAAAGTTGGGTCAATCTAGAAAAAATCTTACGAACATAACAAATATGAGATGTATTAATATGGAAAAAAAATTTATGTCATTCACTTCCCCCACTCGGCTACACTGATGACAAGACTGTAGGGATGAAAACGGATCGGATCAAAGCGAATAACGTCTCTCCCATATCCTAATCCGCTTATATTTGTTGTACAGACGGATATCACCGATATTATATTTGTTTTCATATTTCTGTCCGGATTCGGATTCGAATACGGATAGTGTCAACTATGTCGGATAGGATACGATTGGATATCGACATCATAAATATGCGATTTGAGTATTCGGATACGGATACGATATCGGATGTTGGATATCCGAACTCGGATACGGACAGATCTCAACCCCTCTAAACGGATTCAGTTTCGAATACGGTCGGAAAATATCCGTACCATTTTCATCCCTACGGATAATACACAGGGATACAAATTTTTACAAATGTCGAAAGCTGAGCCAAGTTATCCTCGCTCGTTAGTTATAACGAGCCAACTCGAGCCAGCTCGTAAATCGAGCCAAGATTTTAGCTCTTTAGCTATAACAAGCCAACTCAAGCTAGCTCGCAAACCGAGCCAAGATTTTAGCTCATTAGTTATAATGAGCCAACTCGAGCCAGCACACAGGCCGCTCATAAGCCAAATGAGCCACACTTCCAGCAGAACTTATATTAGTTTTTGTATAACTTCATGTGTTGTTTGGACAATTCGGTGAACTAGGTACACGTTAAACTAATTTTTGAAAGCACAAGGGTGTGGTTGGTTGTAGAGCAAGCCTTAAGCCAGGATGGCTAGGCTGTGCATGACCGAAGAATTTAGGTTGAGCTCATCTAGATGGTCGTGTTTGGTGGTCCTGTACGAGACAGGGATTGTGTTTGGTTGCATGCTGCATCAGAGTTTTGGATGTCTGACACATGAGTCTGCATCATACGTGAATCAAGTCATCTTGCACTGTGAGGGAAAGGAGAAATCCAGAAGACGAAGGTGTGTAGGATGGAAAGGAGAAAAAAAAACTATAAAACAAGGCAAAAAATGGTTTTCAAAGTATTAGTGTGCAGGATGGAGGGGAGAAAAAAAACTATAAAAGAAGGCAAAAAATGGTTTTAAAAGTATGAGTGTGCAGGATGGAGGGGAGAAAAAAACTATAAAAGAAGGCAAAAAAATGGTTTTAAAAGTATAAAAAAGGAGAGCAATAAATAAGTATCAGTGTGCAGGATGGAGGGGAGAAAAAAACTATAAAAGAAGGCAAAAAATAGTTTTAAAAGTATCAAAAAGGAGAGCAATAAATACTAGTTAAATAAAAACACCCCGATTCGAACCATGGACCGTACGATAAAGCAAAGGCACATGTACCACTGGGCTATTCAAGTGTGTTCAATAGATGGCTGATGTTATTATACTTGTCCTATGACATAGAGCTGATATAATGCTGACTTTGCACCGGCTGTGTGGGTTATGCAAACCATGGATCTCATCACGCACGACTATTCCTCTCCGCGGGGCCGAACCCTAGCACTCTCCACCCGACCAGAACTGGTAGGCGTCGGTGCATGGTCCTCGAGGTAGGTGGATCTCGATCTCATACCCCAAGTCTCATCTAGTCTCTAATCGTCTGCTGTTCTCCTAATCCCCCCCTTGGCGCACCCCGTCACTGAATAGTCCTTGAAGTTGCATTATTTAATGCACGAGAAGGATGTAACTGAGCAAAGTGTCACGCTGAACCTATAATTTATAGGGTACCATTGCAATACGTTAATACCAGTGGCGTATAGCTAGGATTTTGAACTAAAGGTAGTCCAGTTTAATATATTTCCACCAAACAAGACTCAATTAGCACTACGTTAAATATGATTTCTAGGGGCGGCTAATAAGTATTTGTAGGGGCGGTTCGGCCAGCCGCCCCTACCATACCATCTCTACAAATCATGTATTTGTAGGGGCGGTTCCCAGACTACCCCTACAAATTGATTGCCGCCTTTACAAAATTGATTTGTAGGGGCTGCTACAGTATCAGCCGCCCATATAATATCTATTTATAGGGACGGCTACAGTACCAACCGCCCCTACAAATCATTTTTCCGCCAAAAAAATATAAAATTACCAACACGTGCTCCCCTAAATCATCCAATGATGAGTAAAATACATGATGAAGTATCCTGGCAAACTTGGCTGTAATATTATGGCCTAAACAAGATTGTTTAGCCAAAAGTTTCTAAACGTCTTCTATAGTACAAGAATCACAATAATAACAAACAGACTCATATTATGATAATAAAACATATATCTATATCACAAAAAAACCAAGCAAGCACTCAAGTGCTAACAAAACAAAAAATAGAGGTAGTAACTCTTTAACTATTCCTAAAGTTGTGCCAGCGGGTGATCTTCTGAAGCCTTGTGCTCATGCAGGATCATGCCAAAAAAAAGGAAACAGGAAACAGAAAGATGAGCTATGGCATGACCACATGTACCGACCACATGTACAGAATGCTATGACAAAACAAAGGCTCCACACCATAACAAACCCCATCAAATGCAACATTTACTAACTCTTAATGAATCTCACTATATTTAATTTAACTGCAAGCAGCGACAAAAACATAACCAACAAAGCTAAGCTGGAAACAAGTAGCTCTAAACATGCAGTCTATACTCAAAACTACTAATTCAGATCATACTTTAATCTGTCATGACAGTCCTAGGTGAACACAATAAGGATTGCAATTGCAGACAGGCTTACATATGAGAACAAAAATACTCTCACCTATCTTCCCTGGTGCTTCCTTTTCTGCACGAAGTACCTAAACAACAGAAAATAAAATACTTGAGTTAGCTACCAAAAAATTTGTGTGTGTGTGTTTGGGGGGGACCAAATATGTGTTTCATGGCTTAGTTTTAAGGCCTAATTTATGATCTCAGATTGCACAGGATTAAAGTACAAGGTGAAAATGGAGTTCTTGAAGCAGTAAAGCCAACATTTATGAGAAGAGTATATCAGAACATACATGTGCTGCAAAACTAATGACAACCAAATAGAGAAGTGACTACAAGGCCATGCTACATTGCTTAGAACTGTGATGTAATTCGCTACTCACATACTCAACAAATGCTTAGAGGATACTTCACTGATAACATCAGAACACAACAACCATATATATATATCTATGGTTTAGGATCATGCTAATAAAATGGGAAAAATATAGAAAATACTTTACAACCAGATAATGCAGTACCTGTCTAAGAATTACTAGTGACTAAAGCTTGAAATGTGGCCGCAAATATTTAGCCGCTCAGCATCAAGAATGCAAGGTTAAATTGCAGTAAGTAATCAATTTATTGTAACTTACTGATCAGCTCTTGAAAATAAAAAAACCAACCAGTCAGCTCCGCTGGTTGCCGAGCCTGCAAGGACACGGCAAATTAATGTAACTGTATACATTTTTATTTTTATACAATATTATAGATAAAATTGTACACTGATATATCAGAGAAATCTTGTATCATTAATCTGAATACACTTTGCTAGTTATTTCTTTCACTGAAATATTTACTAAAGAACAACTGCAAGATGTCAATAGCCTCAAATCAATTTTTTTGATAGGCCTTAAGCAAAATTAACTCTTTGACCCACTCAGTGTTACATCCTGGAATATTTTAGAAGATACAGCATAGAAAATAGAACTTGTTTAGAAGTGAACTTATTTAAAAGTGCAATGCAATACAACATAGAAGATACCTCCTTGAATATTTTAGATACAGAAGGCAGGCCACCATTAATCCTAGAGAGGAGCCTGAACATCCTTGAAAGATCTTCAACCTACAGTAACAAATATATCATAAAAATTTCAGTAAGATTATACCCCTATCAACTCTTGGCATATATAGGCATGTGATTCTATCTATCAAACTTTTTCATCACAAAAAAACACTTAGCATACAGAGTTCTGTTTCTTCAGTTTGGTCTATATACATAGCTAGCAATTGTCCTTGCACATCCTGTAAGTATTTTTTGTTACTGACAGTATAATAATTTTAGTTCCAAAGAAAATCACTGCACTCGATCTGGTTAGAAACACCATTCATGTAATGATAATAAAAAGTGAGATAAATTAAAAAAATGGCCTGATACAAACCTCCATCAAACTCGGTTCAGTATTAGCATGAATGCTCAAGACCTCTTATATGGAAAAGCAGTATATGTAATACTCATGCAATGAGTCTTAATGTGAAAAGCAGTATATGTAAGACGGTGCATATTAAGCCACTAGGGTTCCGATTAGCATGTAGGAGGAGAATTTGCAAATCACGGCCAAATTGAAACTTTCCCCCCAATCCCCAAAACCCTAGATCATGATTTTTGCCCTTTTACCCCAAATTTCAAAATGGAAACCCTAATTTCTACTAAGTTTGGGCCTTGGGACCTCTTACCTTAGCTCGGCGTTGTCACTGCCATCATGCTTGGGCACGGCGGCGCCTCTGACGTGTCCTCACCCCGACACCACCACCGCACATCAGGACCCATCGCACCACCACCGCGGATGAAGAACACGACACGCTGCGACGCCCGTTACGGACCGCGCCACCTCGCGCTGGATTGTGCGTAGGAGGCCACCGAGGCGACGACCATGATTCACCACCACTGCCTCTAGCGGAAGAAGCCCCACCAGGATCGATCTGTGAGGGAGAGGGAGAGGGAGAGGGTGAGGGTGAGGGTGAGGGAGAGTTAGGAAGAGGGAGACAGGGTTCGCCAGCCACTCACCTAGGAGATGAAGCTCCACCTTTAGAGCTGCGGCTATGGGCAAATTTGGGCCATCAGTCGAGTAAGGGGAGGAGATCCGGAGGCCAGAGATCCAGAGCGCCATCAGTTGCGGATGGGGAAGGAGCTGTGCTCTTCGCACATGGTTGACGAGGTCACGAACAGCGGAGCAAACCACGAGCACGACGGGCGTCGTGTCGAGGGAGGAGGTGGCCACGGGTGGAGCGTAGTTACGAGAGAGAGAGGACGGGGGTGGCGGATGGATGGAAGGAGACGGAGGCCGATAGAGATGGGTCTCGATGCGACGAACGGAGAACCAACTGCAAGAATAGAAAAATAGCCGACCATAGGAATGGACGAAAACCAAACCAAATCAAAAGGATCCGATCCCTAACTTTGCACAGGCCATCACAAGTGGGTTAGTGAGGATACTCCAAGAGATCATCGCCCAATTTCTACCCAATCTCTGAAAAATTCAGATCGAGCCAAGAACACGTAAAAGTCCCCAAAAATGAAAATCATTGATTTCTCCGTGCTCGAGTCGATTCAATCAAATTAACTCATAGGATAGCTTCAAATCATGTCATAGCATGAATCAACACAAAAAGAACGAACAGATTTGGTCTCAAATCGACGAATCGAAAAATTCCCTAAAATAGCTCCGAAAATCACAGCAAAAGGAAAAAGTCAGATTTAGAGAGGAGAACAAGTGCAGCACTACGAGCCGCGGGTCTAGAGCTCATCGACCGGGGGGCGCTACCGCGCCGCACGGGCGGGGAGCCACGACCATCGGGACAACGAGCGAGAGTGAGAGAGATGGAGGGGAAGGGAACACGGGAAGAGTCGAGACGGAGAGAGAGAGAGGAGTAGATATTTTGGGGTGACTCAGTACTGTACGTAGGGCATTTATAGGGGCGGCTCAATCACCAGCCACCCCTACAAATAACAACACCAGGGGCGGCTGATGAGTGAGCCGCCCCTACAAATCCGACCCATTTGTAGGGGCGGCTGGGGCGGCTGGTGAGTGAGCCGCCCCTACAAATCCGACCCATTTGTAGGGGCGGCTCGTATCACCAGCCGCCCCTGATGTTCCATTTGCAGGGGCGGCTGGTCTCAGTGGGTCTCTAGCACTCCACTGTAGGGGCGGTGTAACACCTCTGGTGTTTTGACCTAGCACTAAAATTTAACATGTCATCATATGCATTGCAAAGCATTTATAAAGTAGAAAATTTTGAATGCATTCACTAAATAAGGTTTATTTCATAATGTTGTTATTTTATGTGAAGTGATTCAAAACCCTAAATAAAGATCATGACCACAAGGTTCAAATTTCATGTGATCATATGAGGCCATGTGTCATTTGACTCAAATAAGCCTAATGGGCCATGTTACTGGTCAAAAATCAAAGTTAAAGTAAAAGGAAAACAAATCAAATTTGAATTCAAATTCAAATCATAAAAGTCCTTTTTGCCCCTTTTGTCTAATTCAAAATCCATTTGGAATTTGGGGTAGTGGCAAAAAGCAAAGTTGAAGATTATTTTATAAGGATCAACTTTGGTATTCAAAGTTTTTCAAGTTTACATATAAAATTTGGAGTAATTTTGAAATGATTCAAATGCTCAAATGCACCCCAAATTCAAATTTCAAAATGGAGGCAGAATTTGAAAATGTTCCTTGAAGCAAAGTTGTAGAGTTTGAAAAGCTGAGCAACTTTCATTTTTTTGGAGATTTTCAACTTCTTTAGAAAATTTGTGAGTAATTTGAAAAATAGACGCAGTGGCAAATCTGTAAATACCTCAAAAATCAGGATAACTATAGGACGCCACCGCCTCACCGCCGGCGTCCTTTCTTTCGGCCTTCCAGGTGCGCCTACGACCGCCCTTGGCTTTGCGCTGGCGTGGGGAGCACGCTACGTGTCAAGTCCGCGTGCTCCTGGCCGAGCTATAAGACCCAGACGACGCCGTTCACTTTTCTTCCTTCCCTCTGTTTTCCCGACGCCGCCGTCTCAACTCCGACGAGCTTCTCTCGTCTCCTCAGCGCAAGCAAGCCCCATAAAAGCCGTGTTCCAGTTCCTCCTGCTCCTCGCGCATCCGACCGAGCTGTTGCTACTGCCTGATTTCGCCGAGAGCTCGCTGTCCACGTTCATCTTCCTCGCGGCCGGTGATCTCAACGGAAACTCCGATTCACCGTGGCCAGCATCATCCGGTGAGCCGTTGCCCTTGCTTGTTGACCCTATAGCTTCGTCTTGATGCTGTAGTGCTTATTCCACTATTGCTTGCTCGTTTTGCCCACTGCAGTCGCCGGAACACTGTCGTCGACAAGGTCCGCTCCGTCGTGATTCCGGTCACCGTCAAAACACGTCACCGTAGCTTCTCCGGTCTCGCTTGTTGCTTCAACACGATCGGGGTGAGCCACAGATGCTTCCTGAACTCTTTATTTCACCATTACTGGCCTTGTTTCGCCGGCATAACGCTGCGTGCCACCGCGTCCGCCATGGCCGGTGTCAGCCTTGTTCCATGTCGTAATCAACCTCCAAAGTGCCACTAATCGATGCGCCTAGCTCTTGTGAACATGTTAGTGCTTTGGCCATCGCTGTTGGGCTCACCGTCGGTGAGTTAGCGCCGGTCAGCGCCGTCGAAGCCACGGTCAATGCTCGAGGTTGGGGATGACAGGTGGGGGCCGGCTGTCAGTGAGAGAGAGAGAGAGAATAGTGCATTTTGTTATTTTCTGGTTTTGAATAGTGCTGAATCTTTGGAAATTTGTAGGAAAATAATCATAGCTCCAAAAATTCTAAAATTTTGTGTGTAGCCTCTGTACATGCTCTAGTATGGTTTAAAAATTTGAAATTTGAAATTTGAATGAATTTTTAATGTTCAAATATTTAGTCCATTAATTGATAAATGCCATTTCCATGATTTTTGTAGGTCATTGTATAATTCCAAAAATTATGAAATTTGTTTGGTACACTAATTTGACATAAGGAAGCTTACATAAAATTTTGAGGTCATTGGGAACAAGTTCATTTTTTGGCTTATTTCCAAATTAATTCAAAAATAAATAAAAGCAAACCCTAAGTGTTTGATTAGTGTTGAATCTTGTTTTGGTCATGTTTTGTGACTAGTAGGGTTTCAAGATTCATTTGGTCAAGTCACATGTGTGGTTCGTGACGGTAGGATTGCAAGTTGGTTTTGTTGGCTTGCAACTGTACCGTGAAGGAAAATCGTATTCGGGGTGTTTTTACATTTCATGTACCGTGAAAGCATCATGTTTACATTATCATCATGTTAAAGCATATGTTCTCATTTCGTGTAGAACCCGAGAGTGAAACGATTCTAGTTGAGCAAGTTCTAGAAGAATTCCCGATTGTCACGGGATTTGATATTTGTGGTACTGATCCGGAACCTGAGGTCGTCAACGAAGGCAAGCCCTGGTTTATGCATTAAACCATTACCTTGTTTACTTTGAAAAGTTTATCACCTATGTTACTTATTGCATTAAGTTGATTAATTCAAATGTTACCTACTTGATGCATTTCCTACCTTGTTAATTGTTTACCATCCTTGAAGATGTTTTCATTTACAAAGGCGTAGAATGCTTAGTATGCTTTATGGTAGGCTTTCAAAGTAAAAGTTTCGATACAATCAAAGATGGCATACTGGCCAAAGAAAGAAAGAAGATAGAATGAACTAGAGACTAGTCGGGTAACTTATCTTGAATGTTGGGTAATGTTACCGACTATGTCGCTTAAAGGCCACTCATTGTGGATCTTCTGAACGAGACACTTTGTAGTACTGGTCACATACTCCGATAAGCCTACTTCGGCTAATCCGATACTAAGACGAATGCCCACGCACTGGGAGTGGAGAGATGACGGGAGTAGCATGTACCCTCGTGGCTGGAATGTGGCCAGATTTGAGGTGTGCTGTGCTCTCGGATGGCGTGGAGACGGCTTAGTATAGGAGGATCCGGTAGCGAGGTTGATATATGCAAGATTTAGTTCTACATATGTCGTGTGATAAGGAATCCCCAGCTGGGACTTGAATCAATTTCGAATTGCCGGTGCTCCGCGGATATGGAGACTCGATTCATTACAGAAGCAATGCAGGACTAGGTGAATTACTAAAATATGAGAAAAGAATGGAATGAGAAGGAATGTAATATGGAAAATGTACATTTAGTTGAGATAATGAACTAAAAGAACTTAGGGTAAAACTTGAAAATAGAATAAGAATAGTAAGCTTTTGGCAAAGAACTTTTTGAATCTTGCTACATCCTTACCTTGTCCCAACACCTGCATCTTTAAAGTCTTTCAACCCCTGTTACGTCGGGTTAGTCTTGTTGAGTACCTTTGTACTTAGGGTTTGTTAACCCTTGTTGCAGGAGAGTCGCATGCGCAGGCTTGTTTTGGTCCCTGCTACATGTCTGTGTTTGAAGTCAATGACGATGAGGAGTGATGAATGGCCTTTGGACAAGGCACTAGCTTTGTATGATAAATAAAGTTAATGTAATATTATCCTGCTACTATGATTGTATGACACTTATGGTATTGTAAGTTTGAAAACAACTGGTTTGTAAACTATGTTATCTTAAGACTTCCGCTATCTTTACTCTGATGTATATATTTGAATAAACTGTTGTAATCTGCAATAGTCTGTGATTGGGATCCTGTTTGAAAATAGAATCGTGGATGATTCGGGTTTCCCGAGGACACCCGACGGACCTGTTGAGTTGTTGGGAACTCGTGAACGCTATCCGAGATCTGGTAAGACAACGATAGGTGCACGTGGGCCCGATTTCTTAGGAGGTTCTGCCACAGGCGGTTCCATCACCAGCCGCTCCTAAAAATTTGTCTCGTTGCTACAAACCGTTTTTCACGTAGTGTAGTCGTTGTCGTCGTAGTAGATATCCATATTTGATGCATTGGCATCCGTTGTAATTAAAATATCCATAATTCACTACCAAAATGGTGAAATTCTAAAATTCTGGTTGTGATTAATGCTGAAATCACTTAAAAACAATGTAGATATGAGTGACAAATATGCATAATTCAAATACAAAATCCATATAGCGTGATATCCATAATTAAAATATAAAACTTAAAAAAACTGCTCCACGCGGGTTTTGAACCAGCAGCTTAAGTTAAAGCAGAGGCTCAGCAAACACTGTGCCACTGACGTGTGTTCGACATATGGCGGCCTTTATTTTACTTGAAAGAATCGGAGCTGATTTTCTTAAGTGGATCAGCTGCGGCGGTAGAGGCGTATGTAAAGCGTGCGCCGCACTCGTCCTCGTCACGGGCGACTCTTCCTATTTCCTCTCCCCATCTCGTGACTCCATCCCCTCTGGCCTCTCTCCGCATCCCCATCGTTCGGCGGAGTCGGCGAGCGCGATGTCAAGCACGCGCAGAGGCATGGATGCAAGCGCGCAATGCGCGCGGGCAGTTTTCCGCCGCCGCGGAATCAGAAGATGAAGGCCGTCGACTAATACCTGCTGGAAGAGGGGGACATCAAGCCGGACGTCGAGGGGCTGCGCTTGACGAGGTCCGCGACGGTGAAGGCCGTGGTGATCGGCGGGAAGGTGGGCGGCGGTGCTGCGTCCGCCACGGCCAAGAAGTCCCCGGTTGCCGGCGACAAGCGGGCCAAAGGGCCAGCCTCCTCCGCGGCCAAGAAGGAGACCCCGGTGGCCGGCGGCAAGCGGGCCAAAGGGTCGTCCTCCACAGCCCCGGCCAAGAAGAAGGTGAGATTTGGGAGTTAGGGTTTTGGTTAAGGTTTGGGGAATGTGTTCAATTTTAGATCATTGCCTGATTGCTACTGTTAATTAGTGTGGTGTTTAGTTTAATTAATTATATTAAGGCATCTTAAATATAGGAGGAAAGAAGTAATTTAAGTGCAATAACATGCTACCTGACAGGACTGTTACTTGTATTAGAAAATTAGGCTACCTGACAGTACTGTTCTTGTATTAGCAAATTATAAGTGAGCAAGCAATAACACTGTCGGATTATCAGTTCTTTAGGTAGTCAGGCATCAGTTATACTAGGACAATTCTTTAAGTGTTTGTCGGATTACCAAATTTGCTAAAATGCAGAGTAACAATTGGATTGTAGAGTTGAAAATTGTAGGAAAGAGACTGGCATTTTTCTTTTTTACATCCACGAAGCATATGCCTACCAATCTAGTGCTTATACATAAGATACAATTAAGAGTTCAGAGTTCAGTGGCAATTCTGCAGGTGTACCATCTTTTTATAGGTTTATACAAGTTAAGTGTTATTCTATTTTCAGTGTTATAATATGTTCGTTGTTAGTGTATGTTCATTGATAAAACTGGTATTTTCCATGCTCGCAGCCATACTATCGTGAGTATTCAAGTGATGATGACTATTCAGAGCCGTCTGAGACGGAGTCGGAGGGTCCCCCCTGAATCTGATCCTGTGCGCTTGAGGCTAGACGTTGCATACATTGACATTGTGGTCCACATCAGGACATGATGAACAAGTTGATGGAGTTTGTTGACAGGAGGTTGGCTCAGGCGCGTACCAAGATTAAGAAAGATCTGGCAGAGAAGGAAGAGCTCGAGCGGATGAAGCGCAACAAGGGTGGTGGTCACAAGTAGTTTGCAAGTAGCTAGGCATGGAAACACTATGTGATGCTGAATATGATGTCTTTTGTAATATATGCTGGTTGGTAGTGTCTGCAACTTGTAGTGTTTATGACTCAGGGTAGTTTGCATGCATCTGAAAAAACTATGTATGATGCAAGTGCTTGAAGTTGAGTTGGAGTAACAAGGCCAGGGTACACCTGGTACTTGTAACTATGGTACCACTCTATGCGTATGATGCTCCTTTTGTTGAATCATGGATGTGTATATCTTTAGTTATCCCTTCTTGGGATGGGTCAGTTCCTTCTTTCTTGACAAAATTTCCATGAGCTATATATTTTCCTTTGTTAAAAACAAATGGATCAATCTTAGGAAAGCTTATCAGGGAAAGGCCCTACACCACCTATTCCATTTATCTCTATCTGAACAGGCCTATAATTGGTTGCTTGATCACAAGTCAAACAAGCCGGCGCGTGGCATCCATCTACAGCAATTCGTTTCCCCAGCTCTCCCATGCTGGCTTCCCTGTCTTTTCATCTCCGTGATCAAGCAAGCTGCAAGCCAGGGCTGGAGGCCAGCGCCCAGGTAGGTGTAGGTCACGAGGTGTAAATTCCTCATTCCTAAAGACCTAAACTCGTGGAAGGTAATTATCTAATTGACTAATTATCTTATATTTATCGATGAAAATATTTCTTTATGTTAATGAATAATTACTTCGTTGCTACAAGTAGATGTAGAACTGTTGTATTGTGCAAAACACTTGATGGTGCTTACACTCTGATCCGATAAAAAACGCAAGTACTACTCACAAGTGAACGAGTTTTTTTTATTTCAATTCTGTTAAATAATTTAAAGAACACTAAGAGAATGATATTGTGTTCAAATAAAAATTATGCAATGACAAATAGGTATGATTTTTTGAAAGGTCAAATAGGTATGATTTTTTATTTATCGCATTTCTATGTATGCATATATCATTTTATTTTTCAAGGCCAGTAGGGCCTCTTTTACAGTTGGAACACGGCCTCAAATTTTGACGGCACGGCCCTGCAGTCTATATGTTACGTGGCTCTCTTGGGCCGCTACAGCCAAGTCCGAGTCCCATCAGCTACCAAAGCAAAAAAAACAAACGATGGGACTGGTGTGAAGTCAGAAAGCTTGCGCCCTTTTACTAGATCCAAAGCCCACGAAATACAGGTGTTTCTTGCATCAACATATTACAACAACACTAGAATTTTATAGCAACCAAACACACCTGTGGCAATAGCAACATACTATTGCATCGCTTTAGATATTTAGTTGCAATAAACAACTACCTATTGCAATGGTCGTGAGAAATATTACAACCAACAAAAATTATGACAATAGCAACAAACTATTACATCGCCTTAGAAATTTAGTTGCAATAATTAGCTACCTATTGCAATGGTAGTGAGAAATATTACAACCAACAAAAATTATGGCTATAGCAACAAACTATTGCATCGCCTTAGAAATTTAGTTGCAATACATGGTCTACCTATTGCAATGGTCGTGAGAAATATTACAACCCAACAACATTGTGGCAATAATTTCAAGCAATAGCAACAATGTGCTATTTGGTTGCAAGAGCACCAGACAGTTGCAACGCTAATCAATACTAATGCAACTAAGTGTCATCATGGCAATATTATTAACCAATAGCAACACTTTTCAAAAAAGGGTTGCTGTTGGTAATGGGGATGGAGATCCCGATCTTCTGTCAGGTAGAGGTAACTATCAGTTGTGGCGGAGAATGACACACCGATCCGACTTCAGATCGAAAGATCGAACCCTGCAATCTTAGCACCATAGCTCCTCTAGTTATCAACCAAGTCACGGACCAGGTTGACCTCACCAAGAAGGCTAATCCCTGCCTACGCAACAAAGAACACAAGCAAGAACAAGAAAGAACACAACCAAATTGCAGATGAATGATTAATCTCACGAAGTTGGGGTCTCATAAACCGGTGAGTTCTTGACAGAATAATCTAAGCAAAACCCAAACCCTAATGACAGCGGCAGCGTATGATTATAAAGGTCTTAGGGTCGTCGCCTACCCTGGACATGCCCCCTAATGGGCCCAAACACGATACACGGTCCATCAGACCAAAAGACGGTGTCGCAGCACCCTGGCAGATTATGGATGCTGACTTGTTTCGACGATTTCTGTTGATTCCAAAGAGCTTTTGACGTGAGACAACTTGGATTGGCTTCCTTATCAAATTAGCTTTCCATCCATATGTGGATCGTCAAAAACGGAGTCCGGATGCTTCCTGGGTGACCAGTTTAAGGCAAACTGGTCCTAGAGGCGAGGCAGACTCGAAAACATGTTGGACCGGGCCTCTGGTTCCTGTTGGACGTCCTTGCTGGTCATCTTCGCCTCCTCCACGTCCTCTAAGTCCTTCATGACCCTCTCCAATGTTCCTAAGCAAGATAACATCATTAGGTAATAGTCTATTCTCAAAAGTATAAAAAGGACCGCTTAAGAACGAGCTCACCTCTAAATTGAGTTGACGCATTCGAGCCCGGGTCATTGGACCTTGCATGACGGTTGGAGGATCAGCGGGTACATCCGAAGGAATGATGCCCTCATCATCCTCCCCCTCTTGAAATGAAGTCATCCTCGACTCAAGCTCATCTTCTTCTCCCAAATAAGGTTTCAAATCTGCAATGTTAAAGGTGGGACTAACCCCAAACTCGGTTGGCAACTCAAGTTTATAGGCATTATCATTTATTTTCTCATTTATCTTATAAGAACCAGCTGCTCTTGGCATTAATTTAGACTTACGCAGCTCAGGAAATCTATCTTTCCTCAAATGTAACCAAACCAAATCACCCGGTTGAAGTTTAATCTCTTTTCTACCTTTACTACCAGCAATTCTATACTTTTCATTCATTCTTTCAATATTTGCTTTAGTTGTTTCGTGCAACTTACGAAAAAAATCAGCACGCTCTCTAGCATCACTATGTATTCTCTCAATGGTAGGTAAAGGCAAAAGATCAATAGGAGCACGGGGGTTAAAACCATACACTACCTGAAAAGAACTTACCTTGGTGGTGAAATGTTCTGCCCTATTATATGCAAACTCCACATACGGCAAACACTCTTCCCACATCTTCAAATTGCGCTTCAAAATTGCTCTCAACATGGTGGACAATGTTCGATTCATAACCTCAGTTTGCCCATCAGTTTAGGGATGACATGTTGTAGAAAACAGCAGCTTGGTCCCCAATTTATTCCACAATGTGCGCAAAAAATGACTCAAGAATTTTGCATCGCGATCTGAAAACAATAGTAGAAGGCATACCATGCAAGCGAACGATTTCTTGAAAGAAAAGGTCAGCAATATGAATAGCATCGTCGCTCTTATGACAAGGAATAAAATGTGCCATCTTAGAAAAACGATCAACCACCACAAAAATGTTATCCCTCCCCCTCTTAGTCCTTGGCAAACCCAACACAAAATTCCATAGATATATCAGCCCAAGGAGTAGAAGGAACAGGAAGAGGCATATACAAACCATGTGGGTTCAACCGTGACTTAGCTTTTTGACATGTGGCACACCGAGCCACGTACCGCTCTGCATCTCGCCTCATCCTTGGCCAAAAGAAGTGTGTGGACAGCACCTCCTCCGTCTTCTTGGCACCCAAATGTCCCATCAATCCGCCTCCATGTGCCTCCTGCAACAACAAAAGATGAACGGAACCAACTAGAATGCATAGGCGGTTAGCTCTAAACAAAAACCCATCATTGATTATAAACTTATTACATGTACGTCCCTCTCTACAATTAAGCAACGTATCCTTAAAATTAGGATCAAGCGCATATTGTTCTTTTATTGATTGAAGACCAAAAATCCGACAATCAAGTTGGGACAGCAATGTATATCTTCTAGACAAAGCATCAGCAATCACATTATCCTTCTCTTTCTTGTGTTTGATAATATAAGGAAAAGATTCAATAAATTCAACCCATTTAGCATGCCTACGATTCAGATTATTTTGAGAGCGAAGATACTTAAGCGATTCATGATCAGAATGAATAACAAATTCTTTAGGCCACAAATAATGATGCCACGTCTCTAAAGACTGAACAAGTGCATACAATTCCTTATCATACGTGGAATAATTAAGAACAGGGCCATGCAATTTTTCACTAAAGTAAGCAATGGGTTTACCATCTTGCATCAAAACACCTCCAATGCCAACTCCACTAGCATCACATTCTAGCTCAAAAGTCTTACCAAAGTTTGAAAGTTGCAGCAATGGTGTGTGTGTAAGCTTGTCCTTCAAAGTGTCAAAGGACTCCTCATATGCCTTTCCCTAATGGAACACCACTCCTTTCTTCGTCAACTCATGCAATGGGGCAGCAATGGTGCTGAAAATCTTTGACGAAGCGGCGGTAGAATCCTACAAGACCAAGAAAACTCCTCACCTGTGTGACGGTTTGGGGAACCGGCTAGCTCTTTATGGCTCCAATTTTCATCTCGTCCACCTCAATTCCCTATGGAGTTACAACATAGCCAAGAAAAGAAACTCGATCCGTGCAAAAGATGCACTTCTCAAGGTTACCAAATAAACGTGCATCACGTAAAGCATTACAAACAGCACATAAGTGATCCATATGTTCATCAAAAGACTTGCTGTAAATCAATATATCATCAAAGTAAACTACCACAAAATGACCAATAAAAGCTCTTAAAACCTCATTCATTAAGCACATGAAAGTGCTAGGTGCATTTGTCAAACCAAAAGGCATAACTAACCACTCATACAACCCGAATTTGGTTTTAAACGTAGTTTTCCATTCATCTCCAAGTTTTATTCTAATCTGGTGGTAGCCACTTCACAAGTCAATCTTAGTGAAAATTATAGAACCACACAACTCATCAAGCATGTCGTCTAGCCTAGGAATAGGATGACGATACTGAATAGTAATATTATTGATGGCTCTACAATCAACACACATACGTCAAGTTCCATCTTTCTTAGGAACCAAAAGTACTAGGAATGACACAAGGACTAAGGCTTTCACATAAATACCCATGGTCCAAAAGGTCTTGGACTTGCCGTTGCATTTCCTTAGTCTCCTGGGATTGATTCGATAGGCAGCATGGTTGGGCAAGGTTGCTCCTGGAATCAAATCAATTTGATGCTCTATTCCTCTCATAGGTGGCAGCCCCGGGGGTATCTCAGCTAGAAAAATGTCCTCATACTCTTGCAAAAGGTTAGTGACAGCAGGAGGCACCGAGCTAACAATATCATCAAGCGAAAACATAGCTCGTTTGCATACCAAAGCATAGCAAATATCATCATCAGAAATTTTAGCAAAGTCACATTTTGTTGCAAGCATAACACCACCCTTCAATTTAATTCCCTCAGCCTTATAAATAGATGTAGACTTTTCCTTTTTAGGTGGGAAAATAGAATTAGCAACTTGCTAATTTTCAGATTGAACATCATTCAAACTAGCAGTGCATTCTCTATCAGCTTGTACAATTTGAGCAGGTGTCAAAGGTACCAAAGTAATTTTCTTTCCTTTATGCACAAAAGTGTATTAATTACTTCTATCATGGTGTGTAGCATCATTATCATGTTCCCAAGGACGACCCAATAAAAGTGAACAAGCTTGCATAGGTACCACATCACAATCAATAGAATCAGCATAAGAACCAATGGAAAATGAAACTCTGCAAGTTTGTGTTACCTTTGCTTTACCAGAATCATTTAGGCACTGAATATGGTATGGACGTGGGTGTGGGCGTGTGGTCAAGCCAAGCTTCTTGACCAAATCAGAACTCACCAAATTGTTGCAGCTACCTACATCAATAATGACACGTGCTCGACGGTTGCTGATGATGAAGAAAATCTAGAACCAGTTATGGCGTTGTAGCTTCTCAGGTTGCTGGACTTGTGAGCTAAGCACCCACTATACAATGATGCTCCTATAGGCCGCCAGTGGCCTCGTCACCAAGGACTTCGCCATCCTCCTCATCTGCATCTCGGTCTTCTTCATCCTCAATGCCAGAGGTGCTGATATAACCATCTTCTATAGCAATATATGCCCGCTGACTTGGATAGTCCTTCTACACATGGCCAATGCCATGGCAACGGTGGCACTGAATGCCCGAAGTGTGTCCCGTCGATGCAACGGATGAGGCACTCTTGGTAGGCACCTGCAAAGAATTTTTACCTAAATCTGAAGGTCGTGTAGGAGGTGCCTTAGGTGTAGTGGAAACTCTAGAGGCTGTTGGTCGCTTGCTCGCTGGTGGAGGTGCCCAAAAAGTGGTTGGCTTGGTCAGCCTCGAAGATGGTGCCGAGCATGGCGTGTATGTGGTGCTGATCTTGCTCTTGCTCTGTTGTTCACTGCCCCTGCAATTCCTTTTCTACAAGCATAGCAAACTAAAACAACTGGTTGACAGTGTTAAATTCTTTATAATCAATAATGTCCTGAATCTCACGCCTCAAACCTGAATAAAAACAACAAATGGCATCTTTGTTCCCCTCCACAACACTACAGTGCATTAATCCCTTTTGGAGCTCACCATAGTAATCATGTATAGATTTATCTCCTTGTTCTAATCGCATCAATTTCTTACGCAAATCTCTATGATAAGGAGGAACAAAGCGATCACGCATAGCTACCTTAAGTTCTTCCCATGTACCAGGTAAAGCATCCTGTGCAGCTAGCCCATTCCACCAAATAATGGCAAAATCCTTAAACTCAGCTAGTAGCTTGTCGAACTCTATGATGCTCAGGCACAAGGTGGGGCACTAAACTTTTGTTCTACCGTCATCTCCCAATCAAGATATCCCTCAGCATCATAATGACCCAAAAAAGATGGTACTTGTGAACTTAATCTTAGCATAAGGATCATCGGGTACACGGTGATTATTACCTTGATGGTGGTGGACACCACCCATACCTGTCGTGTTGTGGCGAAGACGTCATCGTAATCTTGCTTATCGGAAGGCTGCTCGATCTATGTTTCCAACAGCATCATGCACCGTGTCTTCTGGCAAGAGACCATCGGTGTTGCTGTCGGAGATGTCATTATTGTTGACCGCCACCAAGGTTTCCAACTCAATAACCTTGTCTGTTAGCGTGGAAATTCATTTGTCCAATCTCTCCATGCTATTGCCAATGTTGAGTTCAATGAGTGCGTCAGTGATGGCCTCATTCATCCTTTTTTGGGCATCCTCTACAACAGCTTGTGTTGCTCTTGGCTGACACACTCGTTGAAACCCTTAGGATTGTTATCTCCAGTCTGATCACCTCCTGCCATTATAAACACAAAAATAGGAACAAACGGTGAAAGTTATCCCTACCAAATGACTACGTGGTTGCAGTGGTGTCACTTTTCATAGCAAGTGGAAGCGTCTTACCAAGCTCTTACAAAGTTCTTACCAACGCAAGCAGTGGGCGGTACAACTGGCGGCTGGTTCGTGATACCTATGAGGTAGTGGTACCGAGATTGCAAGGCCCTTTTTCTGTACTGATCTGAAGAGTTTGTGGAGCTTGGAAGGCACACAAAAAGTAATATGTATATCTAGCACACAAGTCAGTAACAGAAAGTAATGCTGAATTATAGTCCAAAGTACTTGTTCTCGTTGCTGGTCTAAAATGCTCCAAGTACCAGGTGTGTAACAAACAAGCAAGTAAGGTGGATAGCAAGGTAACAGGTGTGTGTGAAAAACAAGTATGGTGGATGGAAATAGCAACACAAATAAGGAACCAGACAGCACATGCTTAACACAACTCACTTTGGTCTTCTCTATATGCTCCTCTAGATATTGTTCCTCGTTTGCCCCTCTCTTGTTTCTATTTTTTGGGTTGTCGTTGTTTTTTTAGGGAAATTTTGACTTTTTTATTTTATTTTATTGATATTTTTTCTTCACTTAGGAGCACAAAAGAAGTAACCACAAAAAAATATGAGCTTAAACAAGTGAAAGACATGGCCCATGGAATTTTCAGAAAACTTGCTCAAAATCGACAAAAACCTTGTGACCATAAAAAGAGGATCTTGTGACCACTTTTTGACCAATTTAAAAATTTTCCAACCCCAGCGATGCTGGGGATTGGACGGCTCCTGAAGTTTTTTCTGATCGATTTTGATATATGGAACGTCGAAAATCTGAGTTCGTATACGAAAACTAGCCCAGTTTTAAGAATTGACTCTGAATTAGAGGACAAAACAGGAACAAGTGTGTGCAAAATTGGTCACAGCAGCAAAGATTTGATGGAAACAATGGGGGAAACACACAAACTGGACTCTAACATGACCTAACCAGCAACAAGACCTTGACCCAGATACAAACTCAACACGACAGACTCTGAAACTGAAATATGCAAAGGCTATGGCACGGAAGGTTCTAGGACTAGGAAATAAAAGTATGGCACTGGACTATGGGATGAATGCTGAAACACTCAAAACTAGGGAATAAATGTGAACCTGACGGTATACCTTAGCTCTGATTATCACTTAATGGGGACTGGGGATCCCGATCTTCCATCAGGTAGAGGTAACTATCGTTGTGGCGGAGAATGACACACCGATCCGGCTTCAGATCGAACCCTACAATCTTAGCACCACTAGCTCCTCTGGTTATCAACCAAGTCATGGACCAGGTTGACCTCGCCAAGAAGGCTAATCCCTGCCTATGCAATGAAGAACACAAGCAAGAACAAGAAAGAACACAACCAAATTGCAGATGAATGATTAATCTCACGAAGTTGGGGTCTCACAAACCGGTGAACGACAAAACTGTTCTTGATAGAATAATCTAAGCAAAACCCAAACCCTAATGACAGTGGTGGTGTATGATTATAAAGGTCTTAGGGTCATCACCTACCCTAGACACGCCCCCTAATGAGCCAAACACGATACACGGTCCATCGGACCAAAAGACGGTGTCGTAGCACCCTGGCAGATTCTGTACGCTAACTTAGTTTTGACGATTGCCATTGATTCAAAAGAGCTTTTGATGTGAGACCACTTGGATTGGCTTCCTTATCAAATTATCTTTCCATCCATATGTGGATCGTCGAAAAACGGAGTCTGGATGCGTCCTGGGTGACTAGTTTAAGGCAGACTGGTCCTAGAGGCCGAGGCAGACTCGAAAACATGTTGGACCGGGCCTCCGGTTCCTGTTGGACGTCCTTGCTGATCATCTTCGCCTCCACCACATCCTCTAAGTCCTTCATGACCCTCTCCAATGTTCCTAAGCAAGATAACATCATTAGGTAGTAGTCTATTCTCAAAAGTATAAAAAGGATCGCTTAAGAACGAGCTCACCTCTAAATTGAGTTAACGCATTCGAGCTCGGGTCATTGGACCTTGCATGACGGTTGGAGGATCAGCGGGTACATCCAAAGGATTGATGCCCTCATCCATTGGTCTCACCTCTTGCAATGTCAAACATAAAAATTGCAATGCACTATTTTTGTGGCAACACAGTCCCCCTGTTGCCACGTTTTTGGACAAATATTATAAAAAACACCCCTATTACAACACAATTTGTGGTGATGCAAATGGTGTCAAGTGGCAGTAGGGTTGAAATCTTGTAGTGTGGGTCATCTTCATCGGAATCTGCATCATATGGATTAGACATAGCAGTAGTACCCTTCAAATATATTTCTTTACGCATGGTACGAAGATGGCCTTCAAAAGAAGACACCCTCTGAATCAGGTGGGCCAAACTCTTAAATTCCTGGCCATTGAACTTTTTTCTGAGTATGGGGGACATTCCTTGAATGGCAAATTCAGCCAATTGGCCATCAAACAAATTCAATGAGTAGCAACGGCTTCCTAACTTCTCTGAATCTTTGAATGAACTCAGAGCCTAACTCATTATTCCTCTGCCTCATGTTTGTCAAACCTATGATCTTCTCTCCTATCCCACTATAGAAGTATTCATGGAACTTGCTTTCTAGATTAGTCCATCTAGTAACCGAGTTTGGTTCGAGCGACGAAAACCAACTGAAGGCCGGTCCGAATAGAGACAAAGGGAAGAATCAAACTTTATGTGCCTCCTCAACAGATGCATTTCCATGCTGAACAAGATAGCAGGTTGATATGCTCTATAGTTGACATTTCATCTATCTCAGTAAATTTGGAGAAATCAGGGAGTCTATAGCATGGACGGAGTTGCATAGTATCATACCAGGCTGGATATAGACATTGGTAAGAGCCAACCTGGTTCTTAGACTTTAAACCAAACTGGCTCTACATCATAGCAGTTATCTTGTTGACCAAATCATTAGCACTCATGCCAACAACTTGTTGTCTCAGCTGACCTTGGATCTAAGCTCGAGAACCTTGTACTTGAAGTTGTTGACCCTGAGCCTGAGACTGTTGTCCTTGAACTTGAGATTGATGCCCCTAGATCTGAAGCTGCTGAAGTTGTTGTGCATTATAATTATAAGGATTATGGTACCTAGGATGTGGCAGAAGGTCATATGTGCTGGCATCAGAAACCAAATGATAACCCTTTGGGTAGTCGATTTGAGCATTATGAGTCACATATCCATGTAATCGACTATTGAAATAATTTGGATCAACATCCTTGATGATCCTTTCACTGACGGAGCAATTTTATGGGCCGACTAAGGTGTTTGGTATGAGGTATTGAATCTTCCTTGAGCTGGCCATTGCACAACCTACTGAGTAACTAGTGAGGTTGGCTACTAGATAGAGTACACTTGGGTTTGTCCAGTAGGAGGCTAAGCTATTTATGTGATAGGGGCACCTGAGGATTGCTGTAATGGTGGTTGCCTCCCTGTCATTTGTCCTTGACCTTGCCCCCTACTTTTGGTAGAACTTGAGCTTGCCCCCTGCTATTGGCTGAATTTGAGGATCTTGAGCTTGTCCTCCTAGAAGTTGCTGCACGAATGGTTGCTGAAACTATCCACCATTCGTCTGTTGACTGGAACTAGGCACACTGCTTTGATAGCCAAAGGATTATAGCCATTGAAATATGATGGCCCCACTTGATCAACTGGCGCTCCATAGAAGACTTCCTTCATACCACTGCCAATTGAATTGACCAACACTTGATTGTGATTTGTAAAAGCTTAATGAATGGTCTTGTGGACCAACTAGGCAGCAACTCTAGCTTTAGCTTTCTCACTCTATCTATGCAGGAGAACACTTGGCAATGGAGTTTTCTGAACAACTGAATCGTGCATTCTATGTAAGACAACAGTCACTTCTCACGAAACTCCTCTATCGCCTTAGTGATGAGTGTTTGTTGATCTTCAGATAGTTCCTCAAAATTGACCTTGAGGATGGCGTCGTTGTTCATGTTGACGATTGTCATCCCACCAGGCATGCCAAGAACGTGTTAACGGCAAAAATGGTCGCCTCGCCATCAGCACAGCAAGCCGAGAGAAGCTACAAGGAGCAGATATCGAGATCTCCTAGGACTTTGGAAACAGAGGACCGGATGGTCGTGACCTAAGGCATGCCAGTTAATTTGACACTATAATTGACAAAGAAGAAAGATTGTTCAGTAATTTAAGGTGGAACATGCTGGTGTTGCTCTAGATAGTTCCAAGTATGCGGCTAAATAGCCAATGAGGTAAGGCTATCGACTAAAGAGTCGATATCCAATGAAAGCATCTAGGCCCCTAGTTGGGTTTCAGTGATTAATGACAATATGAGATTACTATGACTAACGTGTGTTTTGTAGATGCAATTAAGTTAGGTCATGATAATGGCAATTGATTAGGCAATCATGGTTGTCATGCCCCTATGATGGAAATCATTTTGATTTTCAAAGGATGGATGACAAGGTTAAGGATAGACTAGTTCTAAGTGTCGTTTGGAGTTGAAGAGACACTTAGAGTAGATTAGGACTTTGTTTTTCCTTTAGCCATACTATTAAGGGGGGATAGACGGGTAGCTTGACCTAGGTGAGTCTAGTGGGTTAGGTGTGGTGCACACTTGTTGAATCTAGCACTAGGTAGCTCCTAAAAAGCTGTTAGATTAATTGGAGCAAACTTCATTCACATATGATTGTGAGTTGGAAGTGAATGGAGGGTCAAATGTTGACCGGACGCTGGCGTAGAGTCCGGTCAGTTCATTTGATCAAGGTGAAGTCGTCTGGATGCGACTAGACACTGAGAGGTGAGTGACCAGATGCTATGTGCCAGAGTTCGATCAACTCCAGTAAGGTCCCAGAGAGGGAGAATCCTTATCGAACGTGTTCGGTCAATGCTGACTGGACGCTGGTTAGGTTCCGGCTACTGACTGGACGCTGAGCAGCAAAGTGACTGGACGCTAGGGTGCCAGAGTCCGGTCAACATTAGTAAGGTTCTAGAGGGTAGTTTTTGTGACCGAATGCGTTCGGTCAGTGCTGACAGGACGCTGTTTAGTGTTCGGTCATAACTTAAACTGCTGAGTGGCGGGTGAACTGACCGGAGCGTCTGGTCACCCCACTGAGGCACATAACGGTTTGTTTTGAATGAGGGGTCATAAATACTTCCTCTATTCACTCAAGGGATCACTTTTGCTCATTCCAACAGCTAAGAAACACCCTTGAGAGTGCCAAGAAGAGCAAGGTCCTAGTGAGGTGATTGAGATTTGAGAATCCAAGAGAGAGGCCTCATTAGTGAAAGCAAGAGTAGCAAAGTGTGCATCCACCCTTCTCATTAGGCTTGTCATGGTCAAGCCAGAGTTTGTGCTTATTACTCTTGGTGATCGCCATCACCTAGATGGCTTGGTGGTGATTGAGAGCTTGGTGATCATCCGGTGGAGCTTGTGGATGACCCAACTCAAGTTGTGAGTGGTTGTGGGTGATTCACCATGATGGAGTGTCGAAGAATCAACCCGTAGAGAGCACTTGATCCTTACGCGGATCAAGGGGGAGCTACACCCTTGCGTGGGTGCTCCAATGAGGACTAGTAGGGAGTGGTGACTCTTCGATACCTTGGTAAAACATCGCCGTGTTTCTCCTTCTCTCTTTACTTTAAGCATTTACTTTGAGCAATTCAATTCTTGTCTTTACATTCATAGAATTGCCATGCTAGAGTAGGATTGGAACATAGGTTGCTAAACTTTTGTGTGGTAGAACAATAGAAACACTTTCTAGGCACAAGGGGTGAAGTGGGCTAACCGTAGGGTTTAATTATTGCAAAGAATTTTAGAATTAGCCCAATTCACCCCCCCTCTTGGGCATCTTGATCCTTGCAATTGGTATCAAAGCCTCATGCTCACAAAATTAGACTTAACCATCTAGGGAAAGATGTCTCATGGGGATGGTCCTCCTCCTATCTTTGAGGGGGATGATTTTCCTTATTGGAAAATCCACATGGAGGCGTATTTAGAAGCTCTAGATGTTGGAATACTTAGAGCTGCCTCACAAGGATTCCCAAAACCTCGGGATCCCACGCACCTTCAAGGCGTTGAAATAAATTACAAAAAATGGAATGCAAAGGCTCGAAATACCATCTTTAGAGGCCTTTGCAAAGATGTGTTCAACCGGGTGAGGAACCACAAAGACGCCCATGTACTATGGTCAGATATTTGTGCGCTCCATGAGGGAACTAAGAGCGAGCGTGAGGAACGATATCATCTTGTTATGAAAAAGCTAAATTCATTTGAGATGCTTCCCAAAGAGAGTGCTAATGAAATGTACTCATGCTTGAATGTTCTTGTAGAGGAAGTCAATGGGCTTGGACTCACTCAAATGCAACCATCCGAATGTTGTAAGAAAAATCTTGAGTGTCCTCCCCATTAATAAATATGGGAATATTGTGACTGTGCTTCATCAAGGTAATCTTTCCACCGCTACACCGACTCAAATCTTGGGAAAGATCAATGCTCATGAGATGTACATGCACATCACACCACAAGATGGCTCATCCTCTACTAAGAAGAAAGACAAGGACTTAGCATTCAAAACTAGCCAGGAGAAGGGCAAAGCAAGGCTTGAGTATGAGAGCTCAAGTGATGATGAAATTGTTGATGCAAGTCTTGCTCTCATGGTGAGAAGAACCGCCAAGATGCTAAAGAAGGTCAACAAGAGTGGCATCAAGTTCGATGGCAAGAAAAAGAAATTGTTCACTAGCACTAGAAGGAAGCCAATCTCGAAGATGGATTGCTACAATTGTGGAGAACTTGGTCATCTAGCACATCAATGCACAAAGCCCAAGAAAGACAAGTACAAGAACAAGTACAAGGGTAAGAAAGATGACTCAAGTGATGAAGAAGAAGATGAGAAGAAAAAAAACAAGCCATACAAGAAGAAGGATGGCAAGAAGGACTTCCACAAGAAAAAGAAGAATGGCAAGGCATACATCATCGGTGATTGGCTCACGGACATTGATTCATCTAGTTGCTCATCCGATGATGATGGTGATAATGAGAAGGTGGCCACAATTGTGATTGACTCCTCATCATCTTCACCAACACCACCTGCCATCATCCTCTACACACCTATGCCTTATGGCCAAAGGTGAACGAAAGGTATCAAATGATGATGATAGTAGTGGTGATGATCATGCCAATATTGATGATAGTGATAGTGATAGTGATGATGATGAATTTGAATCACCTTCATATGATGATCTTGTTAAATTGCTAAATCAATACACTACAATCATTAGAAAGACTAGAGTTAAGAATGACAAGCTAGAAGCTAAGAATGATTCTCTTTTAGCTAAATGTGATATAGCCAAAAAGGCTAGTGTTGAGCTTAGAGAAGCAAATGAAGCTATGTCATCCAAACTCAAGGAGCTCAAATCTTCTAAGAAAGAGCTTAAAGATAAACATGATAAACTTGAGGGGATGCATAAAGAGCTCATCACTAGCCACAATATGCTAAAAGAAGAATATACAACTCTCAAGATAAATCATGATAATCTTGTTATTGCTCAAGAATTTTTATCCAATGAGCCACATGATGCTACTAACAATGTTGTTAAGATTGATATAGCTACATCATGTGATGATTTAATTGTTGAGAGCATTGAGCAAGGATCTAGTAGCAAAGGCAAGCAAGTGGTTGAAACCGACAACTATGATGAGTATGTCAAGCTCAAGCATGATAATGAAAAGCTAAAGAAAGATCTTGAAGAGCTCAAAACCACCAACACCATAGTTCTAGAAACTCTTGATCATGATGGTGATTTGATTCTTGAGAATGAGAAGCTCAAAGAAGAAAACAAGAAACTCAAGGAAGAGAAAAATAATGATGCACTCAAGGAAGAGAACAGGAAGCTCAAGTTGGAGAAAGAACACCTCAAGATTGGATTAAGCAAGTTCACAAGAGGTAAGCATCTTCAATGTAGCTACTAATGAACACCTGTCATGAAGATGGATAGAAGTGGCATTGGGTATATGGCAAACAAAGAGAAGAAGGCTCAAGCTCAACAACAACAACAAAAGCCAAAGCCAAAGAAGTGTTTTGAGTGTGGACAATAAGGCCACTTTGCCCATGAGTGTCAAACTCCACCACCACAACCCTTGCCCAAGCATGCTAGACCCTTTGCTTTCAATGCTCATTATATGCTTAGAAAGGACTCTAGTGGAAAGATGAAAGTTATGTTCTTAGGACCTCCCAACAAGAATAGGCGTAAGAAAATTTGGGTTGCAAAGTTACTTGTTGAGAAAGTCAAGGGCCCTCAACAAGTTTGAGTTCCTAAAGCTTGATCTCTTATGTATAGGTGTACTACAAGACCGGTGGAAGTCATTGGGTAATTGATAGTGGTTGCACACAACATATGATCCGGTGATCCTTGTATGTTCACCTCACTAGATGAAGAAGTAGATGGACAAGAAAGAATCACATTTGGAGATAATTCAAAGGGCAAAGTTAAAGGATTGGGCAAAGTGGAAATATCAAATGATCATTCAATCTCAAATGTGCTATATGTTGCTTCATTGAGCTTCAACTTGCTATCCTGTTGGACAATTGTGTGATCTTGGCTTTCAATGCCTATTTACCGAGAAGGAAGTGGTTGTATCCAAGAAAGATGATGATCAAGTGATATTCAAGGGATTTAGATACAACAACCTATATCTAGTGGACTTCACCTCGAAGATGCTAATTTGAAGACTTGCCTATTCACCAAAACAACACTTGGGTGGCTATGGCATAGAAGACTTGCTCATGTTGGGATGAGCTCACTCAAGAAGCTAATGAAGAATGATTTGGTGAGAGGCTTGAAGGATGTGAAGTTTGAGAAGGACAAGCTTTGCAGTGCCTGTCAAGCCGGCAAGTAAGTTGCAAATACTCATCCTACAAAAACTTTCATGTCAACCACAAGAGTGCTAGAACTCCTTCACATGGAGTTATTTGGACCAACAACATACAAGAGTTTGGGAGGAAATCTTTATTGTCTTGTGATTGTTGATGACTATTCAAGATACACATGGGTGTTCTTCCTTCATGACAAATCCAAAGTTGCATCATGCTTCAAGAAGTTTGCCAAGAGAGCACAAAATGAGTTTGAAGTGAAGCTCAAGAAGATTAGAAGTGACAACGGTAAAGAATTTGACAACACAAATATAGAAGCCTATTGTGATGAAGTTGGGATCAAGCATGAGGTCTCCGCAACATATACTCCTCAACAAAATGGTGTAGTTGAGAGAAAGAACAGGACATTGATCACTCTTGCAAGAATAATGCTTGATGAGTACAACACTCCCGAAGCTCTATGAGCAGAAGCTATCAACATCGCATGCTATGCATCCAACCACCTATTCCTTCAAAAGTTTCTTAGCAAGACACCTTATGAGTTGCTCAATGGGAAGAAGCCAGACAGTCTCCTTCTTTAGGGTGTTTGGTTACAAATGCTACATCTACAAGAAGCGGCAACACCTAGGGAAGTTTCAAATACATTGTGATATTGGTTTTCTTGTTGGTTACTCATCAAAGTCCAAAGCATATAGAGTATTTAATCATGCCATTGGCTTGGTTGAAGAAACATATGATGTGGAATTTGATGAATCTAGCGGCTCCCAAGGAGCACATGAGAATCTTGATGATGTAGGTGATGAACCATTGAGAGAGGCCATGAAGAACATTCTAGTTAGAGACATCAAGCCTAATGATGATGAAGATGAATGTGCAAGTGATTAATCCACCTTCTTCATCAAATGTGCCACAAGATGGTCATAAAGATGGGAGAGTAGAAAATGAAGACACTCATGTCTCCCATGAGCAAATGGTGACACAAGCACATGATGTTGATGCTCCACAACCTCCCCCTCAAGTGGTTGATAGAAGAAATTCACCTCTACTACAAGCTCATCCATAAGATCTCATCATAGGGAGTCCATCAAAGGGAGTAATGACTCACTCTCAAAAGCTTGCTTCGTTTATTGAACATCACTCTTTTGTCTCTTGCTTTGAGCCTACTAAGGTAGAAGAAGCTCTTCAAGATCTAGATTGGATAAATGCCATGCATGAAGAGTTGAACAACTTCACCCGCAATGAAGTTTGGACTCTTGAAGAGCGACCACAAGGTGCAAGAGTCATTGAAACAAAGTGGGTGTTCCGCAACAAGCAAGATGATCAAGGTGTTGTTGTGAGGAACAAGGCAAGACTAGTTGCAAAGGGGTTCTCTCAAGTTGAAGGGTTGGATTTTGGAGAGACCTTTGCACCGGTTGCAAGACTAGAAGCCATTCGTATCCTCCTTGCATATGCATCACATCATGAAATGAAACTATATCAAATGGATGTAAAAAGTGCATTTTTAAATGGCTTTATTAATGAACTAGTCTTTGTTGATCAACCTCCCGGGTTTGAAGACCCTAGATATCCTAATCATGTCTATAGGTTGTCCAAGGCATTATATGGGTTTAAGCAAGCCCCAAGAGCTTGGTATGAGCGTCTTTGGGATTTCCTCATTGAGAAGGGCTTTACCATTGGGAAGGTCGACACCACACTATTCACCAAGAAGCTTGATGGATATATCTTCATTTGTCAAGTATATGTTGGTGATATCATCTTTGGATCATAAAATGAAGATTCTTGCAAAGAGTTTGGGGAATTGATGTCGAAGGAGTTCGAGATGTCAATGATTGGAGAGCTTACATTCTTTCTTGGTTTTCAAATCAAGCAAATGAGAGAAGGGATTTTCATCTCTTAAGAGAAATATACTAATGATCTTCTCAAGAGATTCAGAATGGATGAATGTAAGCCAATCAAGACACCAATGCCAACTAATGGACATCTTGACCTAGATGAGGGAGGTAACACGGTTGATCAAACTCTCTACCGCTCTATGATTGGTAGCTTGTTATATTTAACCGCATCTAGGCCCGACATCATGTTTAGTGTGTGTATGTGTGCTAGATTTCAAGCTAATCCTAAGGAAAACTCATTTAAGTGCTGTTAAAAGAATCCTTAGGTATCTTAAGCACACACCAAGCATTGGCCTTTGGTATCCCAAAGGAGATATATTTGAATAGTTGGCTATTCCGATTCGGATTATGCCAGTTGCAAAGTTGATAGAAAAAGCACATCCGAAGGGTGCCATTTGCTTGGTAGATCACTTGTGTCTTGGTTCTCCAAGAAACAAAATAGTGTGGCTTTGTCCATCACCGAAGCAGAATACATTGCCGCAGGTGCTTGTTGTGCACAATACTTTACATGAAGCAAACTTTGCTAGACTATGGTGTAGTTCTAGAAAAAATACCTCTTTTGTGTGACAATGAGAGTGCGATAAAACTTGCTAATAATCTGGTTCAACACCTTGCACCAAGCACATAGATATCTGCCATCACTTTCTTAGAGATCATGTTGCTAAGAATGATATTTCATTAGAAGGTATAAGGACCAAGGATCAATTGGCGGATATCTTTACTATACCGCTAGATGAGGCAACATTTTGTAGGTTGAGGAATGAGCTCAATGTGCTTGATTTTAGCAACTTCACTAGAAAATGAGTTTGTGTTGTCCCTTGCATTGCATTGTAATATACAACATGTTTACTTTATGGTAATGCACTTAGGGCTTGTCTAACATGGTTAAGATAACCGCCGTAAAGCGTGTGAAGAAGCTTAACCTTGGATCAAACTTGACAAGCAACTAGAATTACTTTCAAGTATTGCATTGCATATGCATGAATGTTGTTTTGTCGTTTCTCTTCAATCACCCTTTTATTGCCTATTTTCTTAAAAAGATTATAGCCTAAGGCAAAACATTTTTGAAAATTTTGAGGGTTTGAGAGAGGTCACTCACATCAGTCCTAATTAGTGTTTATTTGGATCTTATTAAAGTTGGGACTCGATTGGGAACATGCAGCTCGAAGGACTTTGAAGAATTGCTAAAAAGGAGTCCTGGACGCTGAACCAGATTCTGCTCCCCTACGTCCGGTCAGTTCATAGGTGGTGAACTATTGCTGCGAAGGAGTGATCAGATGCTGGAACCGTGTTCTCCCTATGTCCGGTCAGAATGTGATCCTGCGTTCGGTGAAGCGAAGAAGACGAAGATAGGATCGATGGGACTCTAGCTGCATCCGATCAGTTGTGATCGGACACGTCCAGTCATGGCTCTAGGGGATTTGGACTTCTCTGGAGTCGACCGGACTCTGGGTGGCAGCGTCCAGTCATTGCCACCGGAGCGTCTAGACAGTAGAAATCATGTGGGATTCCAACTCTTATCTCATTTCCTTTTCTGATCTATTGGGGGCCACCATATAATGCCATGGCACTGACCTATTCCGCATCCACGCCCACACCGACATCGCCATTTCCTAAGCCAACATCGCCATTTCCCGAGCCACCACGCCATGTGCCCTAGCCATGCTCCACCGCTTGCCGCGCTACCCTGCTTGCGAAGTCCACACTGCTCCCACGTCGTCGCTCCCGCACCACCGCTCCATGCCTGCTATCCTGTGCCACCGTGCCCATGCATCTGCGCTCATGCTTCCCCGTGCCATCTCACTAGCGTCGCACACTGTCCTTCATCGCCACCGTGCCCTAGTGCCAAAGCCGACAACTTCCTCGAATTACATCTCCATGGCTGATCCATGCCAAATTGCTGCAACCTTAGCCCTAGCCTCACATTGCCGATCTGGTGGTTCCCCGATTTGTTTCTCTTCTCGTTGATTCGCCAGTTCATCAGGGTAGCAAGCCCTCATTTCCAATTTTGTATCTATTGCTTGCTTTCTTAGGGTTTCATATCTCTAGATGTATATTGAAATTATTCATATATCCAATCTATTCTAACGTGCAGCGAGTCGGTGTTTTTGAGGTCTCATTGGCAGTTGTTAGTCAACTCGGAGCCAAGCTTGCGAGTATGGATCGAGGCCAAGCCTCGGAAGTGATAGTTGGCAGTTGATCTTTGTTAGAGGCAGCAGTTCATTTCAGATGGCTCATGTTAAGAATGCCAGAGGTGGTCCAGGTGATGAGGATCCAAGGCCTCTGCCTCGCTTGCCTACTAATGTGAAAGGCAAGGCGACGAAGAAGATCACGTCGAAGAAGCAGAAGTATGCAGATGCTGATACAGCTAGAGCAGCCGTAGTTGCAGCTGTTGTAGAGCGTGTAGAGGCAGGAGGTGCTAGGAGTGGAGTTCAGATTGCAGATTAGCTTTCACTAGCACAGAGGGCAGCTATAGAGCAGGTTGAGCATTGTCATGGTAGTCTAGCTAGGACTGTCATGCTTGAGGGACGCCGTGTTGCTTTGGAGGAGACTCAGCCTCAGGGGGAGCCACAATAGCAGATAGAGTAGGCTTAGGAGGGAGAGCAGGTAGAGGAGACAGAGCCAGCACCACAACTTTGCTGCTCTAGTTGTACCCATACCTAGGTGACACTAAGGGCAGAGACACAGCGGAGGGGTTCTCGTCCATCTCCCAGACCACAGGGTCCGCCTCTAGTGACTCATCTAGATTTGAGGGCCGCCATGGCCAAATAGGTGCAACAGCTCAGGTTCATTTAGTTTGAGGACTGGTTCCCGCCTAGGAGGGATGAGCATTCCTCTAAGGGTTTCTACACACCACTATAGGAGGATTTTTATAATGCATATCTTAACAATGGGGCAGCATTCAGGTCTCAAAGGGTTTGCAACATTAAGTCCATTGTAGCAGCAGCAGAAGAGCAGATTCATCCTCACCTTTCTTACATGCCAGGGCTGACAGATCTACTAGACAGGCAGATATGTTCCATCTTGGGTCTGAGAGTTCTATGCTACACTTTGGATTGACCTAGGCCACAGATTTATTCACTTTGCATTTAGAGGCCGAGATTATAGGCTGATGAGCTTTAGGGTTCGGGAGATACTCAGGTTATAGGATTCACCCATCCATATACACGAGGTTTGCTATGGACATACAGAGCCTCCTAGATGCCCTCACAGTGGTCTTGTGCCTCCTACAGAGTTGGTCCACCAGTGCTTCATAAAGCCATTTGGTGAGGGGTCAAACAGGACTCCCAAGGATCTTACTCCTACAACCAGACTACTAGATGCTATCATGAGGAGGACCCTGCTTCCAAGGATGGGATATCATGAGGGATTGACTCACATTTAGTTGTGGCTACTGAACGCCCTGATGCAGTAGACTATCTTTGATGTTTGGGATGTCATACTTTCTGAGATGGAGGATACCCATGCAGAGGGATTTAGAGGACACAGACAATTGCCTTATGCACACTAGATTACCTTTCTAATTCATAGGGTAGTTACAGTGAGGCCTCCAGAGATGTTGGCAGAGTATTCTGGTGCTACTACTGAGTTCCCGGCATATAACTTGACCTAGATGCTCCATCATAGTAGGCCGAGTGCACCTAGCCAGCCACACCATCGCCTAGAGGTGCCAGAGACTATAGCCTAGTAGGATGAGACCATCAGGGGCATTGCAGCTATAGAGGAGGAGCAACTTGATGCTTAGCAGGAGGGTATGGTAGAGAGCAAACCCAGTGATAGCTTAGATGATGACTACCAGGATATCCCTCAGATGCGTCCATGATGATATGACCATGAGGCCGGTAGCTCTAGTTCAGCTCCACCTACACCATAGACAGATCTTGCTCTACTTGCTATACTTGAGTGGATGAGGCAGGATTAGGCTCGCTAGGCCCAGGAGACCACTGCTACATTTGCATAGTTCCAGGCCAGACAAGATGAGTTTCAGTGACAGCAACAGGCGATCTAGCAGTAGCAGCAGGCTATACAACAGTAGTAGCAGGCCATGCATCAGCAGCAGCTCCTCATGCAGCAGTAGTTACTCAAATTTATGCAGCATGTAGTTACTACAATTGGAGCTCCACCACCATAGCATACACCTCAGCTTGGTCGGCCTACCACCACTTCACAAACTCTAGCTTTACAGCCCAGTGGGCTTTAGAGTCAGGGACAACCAGCGACATAGTTTCCTTCACCTATAGAGTAGGTGTCCTAGCGGTTTGCCTCGCCAGTGCTAGCCCCATAGTTCACACCTCTACAGATGGGCTTCACACCGGCTCAGACTTCCTCACTGCTTGTGCTAGATACCATAGTCTCTAGGAGCCTTGGTGCTACCTTTAGTGAGTTGACAGGGCAGCCTACTCTGCCATATCTACATGTCCTAGGTCCTTCCATAGTTGCTCCTATTACCGAGACTATAGAGACGCTCCCTTCTTTAGTTGCATCATCAAAGCCGCCTGCTACAGTCATACCTGCAGAGTCACAGGCCGCACTAGTCCCTGATTCGACCTAGACCGCTTCAGCATCGCTTCTAGCTACAGAGGGTCATACAACTTAGAGCTATGGATCAGATGATGATGACACATAGTTCTAGCTCGCTCCTCGCACCTCAGCGCCTGACTCGTCCACTATAGCCCCATTGGCTGACCCTTAGGTTTTGGTGTTTGATACCAAAGGGGGAGAGGGATTGAGTATGTTAGACTTAGGGGGAGCGACTTATCTAGGGGGAGTTTAGCTTATCTATTATATTTGGATTTTTATGTGTGATACACTATTATGCATTCATGTGTTTACTTTCATGCATCAAACTATATTTATGTGATAGTGATATCTACGTGATGTGATATGTCACATGTGTGCTCTCTACTTTGAATTATTTATATATCATATCACTTGTGTTGTACTCATTTGCTTTGCTTCCACATTTTACTCCGATGCAAATGAGCTTTATTACTTGTACTCATGCTTATTCCATATCTATTGAGTACATCATGTTGGCTTGGGTCATATAAGCTTGCCTAACTCTTTTGTTCTTATTGTCAAAAGCTTATATGAACCAAGCATGTTGAAAACCTCATCTCTTTTACATACTTGAGGTTGTATTGTCATCAATCACCAAAAAGGGGGAGATTGAAAGCATCGAGGCCCCTAGTTGGGTTTCAGTGATTAAAGACAATATAAGATTACTGTGACTAATGTGTGTTTTGCAGATGTAATTAAGTTAGGTCATGATAATGGCAATTGATTGGGCAATCATGGTTGTCATGCCCCTATGATGGAAATCATTTTGGTTTTCAAAGTATGGATGACAAGGTTAAGGATGGACTAGTTCTAAGTGTCGTTTGGAGTTGAAGAGACACTTAGAGTAGTTTAGGACTTTGTTTTTCCTTTAGCCATACTATTAAGGGGGGTATGGATGGGTAGCTTGACCTAGGTGAGTCTAGTGGGTTAGGTGTGGTGCACACTTGTTGAATCTAGCACTAGGTAGCTCCTAAAAAGCCCTTAGATCAATTGGAGCAAACTTCATTCACATATGATTGCGAGTTGGAAGTGAATGGAGGGTCAAATGTTGACCGGACGTTGGTTCTGGTGTGACTGAACACTGGTGTAGAGTTCAGCCAGTTCATTTGATCAAGGTGAAGTTGTCTAGATGCAACCGGATGCTGAGAGGTGAGTGACCGGATGTTGGGTGCTAGAGTTCGGTCAACTCTAGTAAGGTCCCAAAGAGGGAGAATCCTGATCAGACGCGTCCGATCAGTGCTGACCGAATGCTAGTCAGGTTTCGGCTACTAACTGGACGCTGAGTAGCAAAGTGACCGGATGTTGGGTGCTAGAGTCCGGTCAACATCAGTAAGGTTCTAGAGGGCAATTTTTGTGACCAGATGCATCCGGTCAGTGCTAACCGAACGCTGGTCAGTGTCTGGTCACAACTTAAACTACTGAGTGGTGGGTGAACTGACCGGAGCATCCAGTCAACATGACTAGAGCATCTGGTCACCCCATAGAGGCACATAACGATTTGTTTTGAATGAGGGGTTATAAATACTTCCTCTATTCACTCAAGGGATCACTTTTGCTCATTCCAACAGCTGAGAAACACCCTTGAGAGTGCCAAGAATAGCAATGGTCCTAGTGAGGTGATTAAGATGTGAGAATCCAAGAGAGAGGCCTTATTAGTGAAAGCAATAGTAGCAAAGTGTGCATCCACCCTTCTCATTAGGCTTGTCGTGGTCAAGTGAGAGTTCATGCTTGTTACTCTTGGTGATCACCATCACCTAGACGGCTTGGTGGTGATTGAGAGCTTGGTGATCATCCGGCGGAGCTTATGGATGACCCAACTCAAGTTGTGAGCGGTTGTGGGTGATTCACCACAATGGAGTGTCGAAGAATCAACCCAGTAGAGAGCACTTGATCCTTGCGTGGATCAAGGGGGAGCTACACCCTTGTGTGGGTGCTTCAACGAGGACTAGTGGGGAGTGGCAACTCTCTGATACCTTGGCAAAACATCGCCACGTTCCTCCTTCTCTCTTTACTTTAAGCATTTACTTTGAGCAATTCAATTCTTGTCTTTACATTCATATAATTGCCATTGCTAGAGTAGGATTGGAACATATATTGCTAAACTTTTGTGCGGTAGAACAATAGAAACACTTTCTAGGCAGAAGGGGTGAAGTGGGCTAACTTGTAGGGTTTAATTATTGCAAAGAATTTTAGAATTAGCCCAATTCCCCCCTCTTGGGCATGATCCTTTCATCCAACATGTTCATGATGCGGAATAAGTAAAATAAGCATGTCGGCAATTATCGGGTATTCAATTGTATAGATCTTTTAATAGCCGATAATCATGAGAGCATGTAAAGATATAACGAATAGGTATGAAAGCATTTACATTAATTGAGGATCATACTAGCTTTTAACCAAGACAAAAATAAGTACAAACATATAAATAGCCAATGTATCCTCAATAAGCAAGGCATTGGCTAAAATAGCCAATTTCTAGTGATTATGTTGTACAACATGTGAACATTCATCCATTGGATATAAATAGATCTACAAACTGACTAAACTCAATCTATTATACCACCAACAAATCGAATCAGCTAATGCAGCATTGACGGTAGGACCCTATGTTAGAGACTAGCAATCGATAGATCTACTTAGATACAATGGGGTCGTGAAAGCATATTATACACGTGAAAGTTCAAGCTATCAGCTAGACAACCAAAGTATATGAAAAATAAACTCATAACATGCAAACAATCAACCATTAAACATAGATAGATCCATAAACCTATCAAATCTAACCTATTATCTCTAATAGTGGGGTTCGACCGGATCGATGGCAGCCATAATAAAAATAACAGATTAAACCTTCAAAGAATACGAGTCTATTCACACTTAACGGAATCATGAAAACATATTATGATTGTTTAAGCATGAGCAATCGGCTAAATAGCCGATGCAAACATAGCATGTAGTCAGAGGTAATGTTTGACCAAAAGCGGGCTTGTTGATTGATAATTTCTGATCTATAGTGTTAACAGTGGGGGTCAATCAGATTGATGGCAGCCTTAATAGCAGTTCTAGACTAGATTTCATCAACTAACAAGCTTACTTAAGATCAAACATGCCTTGACCACATGCTATCTTTGATCAAGATTGAAATAAAATGACTAATTTAACTAAAACTATCGTCAAAGTGAGATCAAGGCAAGATAAAGCGACGAGATGATAGTTTGTTGAGATATAAAGCTGATCCATTTCAACCTTAATCGGGTAAGGGGTGATGTTGTTACAAATAGTAAAAATACCAATTATAATGTTGGTATTTCTTAACGCAAACAGAAATAATCCACAAGCGCATAGAATTATAATTGTAGCATTTCACCCCGAAGTATTTAGGGGTATTGTATTTTCCACAGGGAACAGGAGGTACTCTTCTAGCTAGTCCAGTCCAAGGATAACACAAGGGTAGAGTTGGTAGAGGTACAGATGGATTCCAATGGTTTAGAGTCTAAGGATAGATAAGCTCTACTATTACTTGATTACTTCAGGCACCGGGTAGCACCTGGTCTGCCAAGTGAGCCTCGGCCAGTAGCTCTATGTCATAGCTAGACATGGTAGATTATGAGGGACGAATAGGGCTATCACCACCTACCACCCACCCCTCAACCATGGAGTATGAGGCAAGCGAAGGTAGCCTCTAGCCTAGACACCATGTCTATGCTATCGACTACTACTCTAGTGCATTAACAAGGGTTATCCGTCTTTGTCATGGCCCTTCTTCTAGAGCATCCACCACAGGGACGGTTGACAAACCCACAAACAAGTATGAGTGAAGATTAACTAATCAAAAGACTTGTAGCCAAAAGAACCACGAACACTCACTTAGCGGGAGAACCTAGTTGAAGTAAAGATGCTCATCAAGGTACAAGTTGGGGAGACACAGACTAAGTCTGCTACTTCCCTGAGCTCTTCCTCACATCTCTCCCTTACAACTCTAGCTAGCTACTAGGGCCTAAGCCCTTAGAGTGTTGCCTAAAAGTGGAGTGCTCTTCCATGGTGTGGTGTTCTAGAGAGAGGGTTACCCCTCTATTTATACAAGGAGCTAGGGGGTGCTTGAGGCTATTCTTGGCACGAAGAATGAGCTGCACCACCTCTGCATGGAGGCATGCCACCGCTAGAGCAAGGGGTGGCCGAGAGGTGCTGATAGGGGGTCTCCCACCCCTAGGGGTCTACCGCCCCCTAACCATGTCCCCTCGCCACCGCCTTCACACGATGGGCTATGGGCTAGACATGGATCACTCCTCGGTGGTGCCTTGCTCGGTTTGAGTCAAGTTGATGGCATCTCCCTTGTTCCTTTGTGTGAATCAGTGTCAGAAAGCGCCTTTCAGTGAATTTCTCCATGTATTTGTGCTTGTGACCTACAAAATAATATCTTCCAAATACACTGTGGAACTTGGCTAATTAGCGTCGGATTTGATCGTTAAAGACCGCCAACAAGCTCCCCCACACTTACCCCTTTGCTTGTCCTCGAGCAAAGTTGGAGATAAAAGTAATCATGAGCAAAACATTCTAAGATATATGGCTAACATAAGAGTTATTCCAACACATTCCTTACACAAGTGGGATATGTGGCGTTAGCTAACATATTTCCTTGGGCTGTTGAAAAGCGGAACAGTTCTCGAAACAAAGTCATCTTCCCAATTTCACATCTTAGCAACTTGGAGTTTTAAAAGTTTTTTTTCTTAAGAAAAACATAGTTCACTTTATACTCCTCAAATGGCACTCTCAAATCACTTAATGGTGTATAAATCCTTACTAAGGCATAGTAGTGTTTTGCCTTCTTTTGTTTTCTCCTATCTCTAAAAGGTTTATGTGGGGCTTTAGGTAGGGATAAACAATATAGCCTACTTGTATTGCATATGTTGTAAAGTCAAACCTGAGGATTCAAGGAGAGAAGTGCCATAGTGGACAACTTTTTGATTTGAGATCATCTTGTCATGATAAACTATGTTTGAATTTCTCAAATTTGAAATTCAAATTTTGTAAACGACCTCGGATGGAGAAACTACCAAAATGAAAGTTATAGATCACGAACATGTTATACAACTTTGTAGTTGACAACTCATTTAGGGCTCAAATAATCAATTTAAACTTGGTTTAGGATAATATGTGGGGAAAGAAAATCCAATATTGATATAAGTTAGTGTAAGGTGTAGTGGTAGAGGAGGGTACACACGAGGTGGAGGTAGAGGGTTAGAATCTTGCTAGCTGCGAAGAATGCTGATTTTTTGGCCCAGATTTGTGAATTTTTGGAAACTGATTTGTAGGGTTGCCGCTCCTATGAACCGGCCATTTGTAGCAAGGGTTTGGTATGAACCATTAGGAGCCGTGCCTACTATAACACCCTAGTGTTAAGCATGGCATTTGGCACTTGCATTTCATGAGCACAAGCATCATCTAAGCATTCATGAACATAAGCATATGAAATTTCATCTCATTCTTATATATTATCGCATGAAATGTTGATTATATATATGCTTATGCTTGTAATCATGTATGACCAATGTATGAAATGGTTGTAAGGTCACAACAACTACCTTAGATAGATCTAGGATGGTAAATGGAACAAATTTTGTATTCATGACATGAATCAATTTTGCTCTAAGTGTTGGGTTACCTTGGAATGTCATTTTCATGATGCTAGTTTGACCAAAGTTGAACAGTAGCTTAAAGTGTTTCATGGCTATGTGACCTAAATAAAAGTTGTAGTTCACATCATGGGTAACAAACTTTACTTAATGGTCATGAGCTAATTTCAGTGTCTAACATGGTCAAATAGAGCTCACAAGTTCCAACAAAATGTTATTTTGTGACTTAAAATTTTTCTAAGTGTAGAATGCTGATTTCAATTTCAAAGTAGCTCACTTTAGAGCATTGTAGTTTGATAACCATTGCGATTTAGACAAAACTCCATTAAGCAATCTTGTAACACTCATGTAGCTCTACAACTTTCACTAATACCAATTTTGCTAACTCGAAATGGATTAGGAGATATAGAGGCACTGAAGTAGCGCTGTCAGTCAACTAAATCGAACTTACCGATTCAAATCGCCGGCCGTCGTGGCCGACCGCGCTCAGGCCGCACGCGCTGTGTGGTGGCTGCCCATCGGTGATGGTCCCACTAGTCAGGCCGATGTGGGTAGCAAAACAGTATCGACACGCCCTCCCTCCTCACTCGCTCTCACTTTCCTCGCTCTGCCTCTCTCTCGCCCTCGCTGCACCCAAGTGAAGCCGCAGCAGGCCGCGCCATTGCCGCCGACCTCGTCGAGCTCACGTGCCACCACCGCCATACCATTCTTCGATAGGTCATGCACACAGCTCCACCATGCCTCACTCCACCTTGCTGACCCTCTAGCACCACCATTCAATCCCAGGTATAGTCCGTAGTTCAAGTTCGCTGTCGCCACGCCCTCACCAGAGTGCTACCAAGCTTGTGCTCACTGTGGCTATGCTCCATCGAGCCATCTTGCTCACGCGTTCCTCTCGTTAGGGTTAGGTTAGAGCTAGGTCTAACTCAAGGCAGGAGCCTAAGGCCAATGCCGGCCTCGTCGGAGCAGAACGCTACCATGTCGCCATTGTGCTCACTGCTGCCATGCCACCATGCACATGGCCAAGCCTCACCGCCGCTTCATAGTGACTCGATCCACGCCGTAAAGCTTCGCTAGGGTTCATGGAAGTTGCAGCCACGCTCACCTGGCCATGTCAGTCGCCAGAGATGGCCAGAGCACCACCGTGCACCGCCGTCGATCCACCATGCTCGCTAGCGAGGTAGCTTCGGTGATCCTCCAAGCAAACCTAGTGTCACAGAACCTGACCAATTTATAAGAGCACAAGTGCAAAAACAATCGTCCAAAACGATCAAATTCTCGAACTTGAGCCCATATAAACCCGGTAGTCAACTGAAATCTCGAAGGATTTCAATCCAACTTGCATACAACCAAGATCACAGTAATTCAACATAACATATCATACTGTTAAAACAATTCGCAGACGTTTGCAAATAGATTACATCACCATAGAGTCATCGTTATTACAAAACAAGTCTTGTAAAGTACGCGGAAGCAAATAGTTTAACTTACACACCCAAGTTCAAATACAAATACTAGTTCGCTGATCACAACCCACAAAAGCATTCAGATAAGAGAACAGAGATCATGCCCATGATCTAGTCTTCGTCACCTGTCGGGTGGAGACAATACTTACAGAATCCCTGATATAGAAGGTCATCTACAACAAGAGGGAATAAACCCTGAGTACGAGAATGTACTCAGCTAGACTTACCCATCGAAAACCAAAACAAATGACACCAAGGATTATGCATAGCTTAATTTTAGTGGATCTGGCTGACACTTTCTTTTTGCAGAAAAGCATAAGTAATAATGATCAACTCTTAACCTGAACTAGCAATGACTTTTAGCCATTAACCTATCATCTATATTAGCACCTGTACTAAGCAATCATTTTATTAGGGTGCAAACATTAATAACCACATCAGGTATACATTGTGGCAACCTTATCATCATCATCCATTTAACCATATCGTTAAATTAATTGAATCTACGTTGCCGCTGCTCAGTCAAGTTCTCACTATCCGGGAGAGACGGTGATTCGAATCGATTCCTATCCAGCTGGAGGGGTATTCCTAAACACAAACCCTGCTTCCCCCGTCAGGGTCGCAAACAAGTCACCGTTGGTACAATTCAGAAGTCATAAAGTCCAAACAGTGCCGCAAAATCAGAGAACCACTCTGCCATGAGTGCTCGGTGACTTAACCTGCCCTTGGGCTTACGCCAATGGTTCCCTGCACATCCTTACTTCCATCCAGATTGCGGACCCCTGCTCGCATCCCCAGCCTGAACCGAGCTACTAGGCTTCGCGGTCGGAATGACTTATCCGACCAGCTAAGTGTTAGGCTGCGTTCAACATGACATAAGGACATACAACGTATCGGTCCTTAAACGACTCAGACGGAGTCACTATGTCCAAACCTACACAAGACTCCGCCCGGTCTTAATTCATTATTAACATGGTTCTTTTCCACGATAGCAAATATAGCCAACCATGATCCATCTCATCCTAAAGCTCGCAGGTGATAGGAAATCACCTGACTTCTACTTGCACTAAGCATGGCTAAGCATTTAACCCATTCCTAAACTTAAATAGGATTCCAGTGCGATATCTGGACAAGGAGGGATATATAATGCATCAATTGGTTCCAACCAATTCCTATACTTAATGCATCATCAACGAATAAAAGATACTCAATGTATTTGTAAAAACATGGGAGGCTTAATATGCTCTGGGGCTTGCCTTTCAGGAAAGAGGAAGGCTGGTGGTTAGGGCACTCGGGCAACTCCTCCGCGGTGGCTGCTTCGTCGGCTTCCTGCACCTTGGGCTCCTCCTCCTGGTTGGCTCCCTCGAACTCCAGCAACTTCACTCCCTCCGGCACACCTATTGCATGAATGCGCAAGATAAATATCATGGATGCACATGAACGAAGTCAGGGATGCTCGGGGAATGCACATGCTCACTGTAGTCCGCATATTCCAACTTAAGCCCTATTCAAATCACTTTACTTACCAAGTTTATACAACCTAATGTATAATTGCTCATCTTCAGTTAATGACCTAGCACCTGCACCTAAGCATATTCTCAAGTTAGGCTAACCCCTAAACAATCAACGAGAACATTGCAACAAGCATACACTCAAGCATTTGTATTTCAGCAAAATAGAGACTATATAGTGGTATCGTAAACTGGCCATAGCTGGAGATTTATAAATCCAAATGATATACAACAAGACAATTTGGAAAGCTTATGAAATTGTATACAATTCATTTTCAAACCTCAAAGCATGATTCCAACCTTTACCAGGTCGAATTCCTCAATTAACAGAACTCTACCTTTACAAGACAGAGAGTAGGCAAAACTAGAACGTAACTTTAAACAGCTGTAGTTCCTACACTACTAGGCCAAATGCTATCAAATTTTGACAGGAGCTAGATACATAAATTATCTACAACTTTTGTATTCATCACATTCACAGCAAACCAAAATATCATGGAGAACTTTATAAAGTCCCCAGATCTATCCAGAGGGACATAATGCCCACAAAATAATTATTAACTTATGATGTAAACACATAATTGGACAAAACTAACTCTACTCACTTATCACACATATCACAAGAACACCAGAAAGTAGGGTGTTCATCACCAAAACATTTCTTTTAATACCTTTCTTAATTTATTTAATTAATTAGAGGAAATGGTAAACATATATGAAAACTACACCATTAAATCTACAAAAATTACAGTAGATACTATATGCTCTAAGTAGACCACTATAAAAATTTCACATCATTTGAGCAAGTATAACAACCTACACAAAAATGATAAGACATAATGGCTTAAAATGACATAATTAGGAAACCTTAGTGAAAAATGTCAAGCAATAGATTTCATATTTTTGCTAGCATCCATAAGGTACTAGGATACTACCCACAATGTTTCATGGTCATAGGATTCCTAGATAATTTACAAAAATTTCCACAAGTATCAATTAATGATAAAAGGAAAATATATAACTCAAAAACCATATATGCAATGACTCTCAAATTTTTACCAAAGCTTCTACTAAGCAAGAATAGCTTACCCACAAAATTTCATAATTTTTGGATCAAAGAAACTCAAGATATAATTTAAACAAGTTTGCATGCATTTAAAAACACATTTCAAGTTCCTATTTAATTCATCCAAAATTTCTACATCATGTGCTCATGTCATATTTTTCTTAAATACTAGACTTCCCTGTGAGTCTAACAAAATTTGAATCACACCATTTGGATCTACACATTTGGAGTTACAAAATTTACAAAATAGCATAGAAATCTATAAATTTGAACTATCCTACAACAGAACTGTCACTGACGCATGAGACCCATGTGTCAGCCAGGCCCGCTGGTCAGCGACACAAAATAGGGGAGACGGCGTGCGATGGCGTGGCGGTGGTCTAGCTCACCGACGGCGAGGACTCCGGTGATACCAAGGACACCTACATGCTCAACGTGAGGAGGTGAATCGATTGGTGCTACTGGCAAGGTCTATGGTTTAATGGAGGTGGCTCGTCGCCAGTGATGGCGGCACGGCAAAGCTCCAGTGCGAGGTGCCGACGATGGTGAGCCTCGGCTGCCTCATCCGAGCTCGGTATGAGCTCCACAAGGTCGCTATGGTGCTTCCCAAGCAAAGAGAGGAGGACAAGGAGGTCACGGTGGTGGTTGGCCGCGGCGAGCTCCGCTCCGGCGAGGTGCGGCCATGGATACGGCGATGGAAAAACGGTCACAGGACCTCACCTAAGGCACGGATGGCTCGGCTAAGCGATCGATGAGGTAGAGGAGGACACGACGGAGCTGTGGTGGAGATGTGGTTCGTGTTTTTGCGGCGGCAGCTTGCTCGGCAATGGCGGAGTGGCGGAGCTCTGTTGCTGCACGCGGTGGAGGCGATGGAAATGAAAATTGGGCTGGCGAGCTGGTCGGGTAGGCGTGTGGGGGGTTCATGTTGTGGCCAGCAGTGCTAGGACAGCCATGGCACATGGTAGCACGGTTAGGCGACCAGCGATGGGTGGCACCACGTGGCCGTCGATTTCTAAAATTAGACAGTCACTGTAGCATGCCTGAAACTCCGAATAAGTTATCGTTCGACGCCTGACAGCGATGGTTGATGATCATGAAACTCCAAATCCGTTGATCATCAGCGAAAATAGTCAAGATGAAAGTTGTAGCCCGTACTCCCATCTTCAATTTCTATTTAAGCACCAAGGACTAATTCTCAATGGATCACAAGTTATATCAAGCCAAAGTCAGCTCAAACAAATTGAAATTGCAACTAAGACTTAGAAATATTTTTAAGTGTTGAATCAGCCTTCAATACTGACTTGTGGGACCATTTTGAGCATGTTGTGCACATTTTCATGACTTGGCTTCTAAACAAAGTTTGTTCCTTACAAAATTTGCTACAACTTTGTTTTAGGTTGCTCAGACATGCAAACATTATAAGCTACACTTTTTAAACAGTCAAACAAAAGGGTTCAAGAGTCAAAACAAGTCAAACCACTATTTGAAATCACAATTTGGGAACATAATCAATATGAACAATGTTCCAAATGACATTCTAGGTGTCACTAAGTTGTTCAAGAGAATTATTAGCCACACCACACCTTGGTCACACAAGAATCAAGCATTGTATGTACTGAAACAATGAAAAAAACACATGAAATGTTACATTTGTTTCATAGTCATGTTTCACATGTTTCATGATCTTGTTGCATGGTACTAACTAGCTTTGTTTCACTAAAGTGAGTTGCACATGTTGCACTTAAGTGTTGCACACTATTCATCTCATAAAAGAAACAACACACATGAAATATGCAACATGTTGCAATGTTTCAAAATCATGTTTCATGTGATATAAGCTTATGAATGGATGAATGATGCTCATGTTCATGAAATGCAAGTGCAAATGTGGAAGCCAAACACCTGGGGTGTTACACCTAGGGTACTAGTAGATGCGCGTGATGATGGGGAACACAACGATGGAGACCTCGTCGCTAGTGACCTCGCCGTCGGTGAGTTCTCACTGGTCAAAGTGTCGCCTCTGCTCTGTGCGCTTGTCTAGTAGGTGCTGTTGACCGAGGGCACCTGCTGTCAGCCATAGTGGGTGTATGGACCAGGTCCACCTAGCTGTAGCGCCTGAGTGGAAATTTGATTTTCTTTATTTATTTTTCACAGATTTTGTTGCTAACTTGCAAAAATTGTATCTAGAGCTAGGAGTATCCAAATGGGGTGAACCAAATTTTGTTGGATTCATCATGAAGAGTACTAGTTGATAAAAATATGAAATCTACTACTTATGGTATTTTTCTAGGAGAATTAAATTGAGCAAGATAAGTGCTTTTAAATTAGTTTATATCTTGTAAAATGCATAACTTGAGCTAGGAAAGTGATAAAATTGTGATTCCAATTTTGCTGGTCTTGTATTGACATGCTCTAGCTAGGAAAAATACTAAAACTATAGTATACATAATTGTAATATGGTCTTCCTATTTAATCTTAATTAATTGCTAGATTCTAGTGAAATTAATTATGGTAAAAATACATAACATGTGATCAACGACTTGCTTTGCATGAATAAGAAAAGTTGGATAGTGGACTAGCTTTGTTCAAGGATTAAATGATGAATCAAGAGTGTATAAGTGAGAAAATGTTAAGCAAAATTGAAATGACAAAGGAGATAATGTATAATGGATATGAGATGTTCTCTACATTGGTTTGCTTATATGGATAAAGATTTGAAAAATCACTTTGCATTGACTTGATCAAGCTAGAAGTATGAAGATAGATATTGAAGTGAGTATTAGGAGTGTCAAGCCAAAATGAAGAGGATATAAGGAATCATGAATTGGCTTGACCATATTGATGTTGATTCATATATGTCTTGATGTGAATCAAACTAAAGCTTGATTGATCTCAACATTCATATCTAGAAGATATTTAAGCAAGGATCATACTATTGAAGAAATGTTTTTTCATTGGATGCTTAATATGATGTGACTTGTGTATGGCTTGATAAGGTGAAGATAGCAAGGAAAGGGCTTTGAGGGACTAAGCGAAGGTGAAGGGCAAGCGATGGCTTGAGGACTGAGGTACCATGGGTTAAGGTGAAGAAGAGAGTACTTGCATTGAGTCGAGGAACTAATCAAGCTATGATGAGTCATATTGTGTTGAGGATCAAATCATTAATGAACGTGACTTGAAGCCATTGAGGTAAACTCATGTGTTGAAATGGTTCAAGTCACATGCTCAAGGTATAATGGGAATGAGGACAATACATTCAATGGTAGAGCCCCCAATTATAAAAGGATGCGGTGACCAACTTAAAGGTGTTTAAATTGTTTGATATTTTGAATTTGAGTTTAGGAAAAGCCATACTATAAAGGGGGATATAATGCACAAGCTTTAATGTGCAACCAAGTGCTCATTTACCCACCAAATATCCTTAAAGCCTCAGCTAAGACAGCAAGCTTTGCAATCCTATCTTTTGTGCTGCTTGGCAAGTGAGGCACTACCACGCTAAAGTGAGACAATTACAACTAGTATTCAAAACCTAACCTGCATAAATCTATTTTTACAGAAAAATATTTAAACTAAAATATGACATATTATATATCTACTGCATAGATAATTTCAGAAGGATTCGAAAAAGTCCACATTTGTTATTTTATGATTTTGCTACTAATTATTATGATTTTTCAAAGTTTAGCACCAAAATCTGCAAAAGAAAAGGTTAAACCAAGAAAAAAGAAATACTTTTGCATTGGGAACCCTGGAGATCTCAGAAACCAACTAAGCCCATATATGTAAATACATGTGTCTAGCATTTATGCAAAGTGAACACTTGAAAATGCTTCTATTTACGATTCACCCCCTCTTCTTCAACCTCATGACGCAGGGCGCAGGGAAGGGTAGAGGTGATGGGTCAGCCAGCAAGGGGGGGGGGCATCGGCTAGTGGCGGTGGCTAGCCAAGGCAGGACTGGTTTGGCCACACCCAAGATAGGCCTATGCCCGGGCACAACCAGCCTCGGCCTGACCATGGTCTGGCGGTGGTGGTGGCTATGGGTCGGCTCTGGTGACAGCGGTTGCCGGGGATGTGGCTGGAGGGCGCAGCGTGGCCAGTGGTGGTGACAGGAGCGACGTTGCTACACATTGTAGGGGAGGAGGAGAGGGAGAGCAGGGCCAGTAGCAGCAGCGTCTCACCAAGCTTGGCCATGGCGCTGGCTAGGAGTGAGGCAGAGAAGAGAGGGAGAATGGAGAGGGCTGGGGGCAAGCTCGGGCTCGGCTTCTCCAAAACGACACGCGACGGCGAGGTGGCGCACAAGCAGCGAGCGCGCGAGGCCACACAGCAGCAGCATCCCATGCTCAGTCGGTTCTGTACAATCAGATTCAAAACTCAATTCTACCCCAAAAATGAGACTGAACATCAATCTTTGTCCCTTCGTATCTCCTAATCTGTTAAGTTTTGACACAAGAGGTAGTAACAAATGTTGTAGAGCTATATGAGTACTACAACTTTGCTTAAAGGTTCTTGGTCTAACTTGGATTATATTGGAAGATAGGGAGCTACGAAGTAGAGCTCTTGCAACTGAAAATTCAATTTTCAGTTAACTCAGACTTGGCAAAATTTCAAGCTCCCAAAACTGCCATGGATTCCAACTTGAGGGCTTGGTTTGACTTTCTTACAAGCTGATCTAGCTCTTGGTCCAAAAACAAAGTTTGTTCTTCTCCACTCAAACTTCAACTTTTATTTAAGGTGCAACTCCATGCAAGCACACTAAGGGATTGTCAACACCGGTCAAAATCGAATCACGGTAAAACTTAAATTAGAGTTTTAGATCGATTGAGGCATTTTCTTGACCTTTGCTCAACATGAACCCTTCATGAATTTAATTGTAGAGTTCAATTAGAGTCGTTTGGGCATGGTAGCAAGGTTTGGTTGTTGACCTATAATTCCATTCACTTAATAGTGCAATTCAAGCAAGAATGTAACTCATCATTTCATGTGACTTTTTGATTCTAAACTTCATGAAACTTTTCCACTGGTCTAGATGGATGCATGTTGATGTAATGTACATGGAATGAGCATGTTTAACCTTACTCCTACATAATCTTAATAAGGGTACACATGTAAGTAAAGGTGTGTTGTCTGAGTTTAAGTTGGAGCTCACTCTTGTAGATTTGATCTTGACACCTTCATCACCACTTAACATGTCATGTTTGAGTTCAAACCCATTGCTTGATTGGTGATAAACACCTAGGGTGTTACAACCCTCCTCCCCTTACAAGAATCTTGCCTCAAGATTTGGTGCGAAAGACTTTTAAGGGAAGAGAAGCATGGCATCCATTTTCCAACATCAGTGATAGCATTAGGCTACTTAACTTCAAAGTATTAGAGAGGCTAATTTGGTCAAGACACTTTCTGATACTTGCTCTTCATAGTAAGTTTTTGTCTGAAGAGTTTCTTTCACTAATTTCTATGAAGCATTGTTACTTTGGGAGGAATCCAAGACATCACAATACTTCATTCTCGAGATACGAAGAGTACTACAAAGCATAAACTAACTACCCATAATATCTATTTCCCTAGTGAATATAGCATGGACCATGTGGACTTTGCATTAGACTGCAAGCTTCTGAAAGTTACTCATTACAATGGTTCCATGTTCATTCACAAAGTTTGAAAAGCAGTTCTCTACCAATAGTAGCTTGAGTATAACTTTTCATAAGGGATGAGATCACAGATGGGGTAAACATCCTCCAAGGTTGTGAGAAACCGAGTAACCAACAGACAGTATCTATGTCGATCATAACCATTCAATCACTCAGATGCCAACCGATGGAAACTACATAATGTTCCATGTGTGTAGTTCTACTTCTCTAATGATAACACTGTATAATCTGAGTTCATTGAGTGAGCGTTGAATGTGATAGTTGACTCTATTGACTTAGTGTTTACGACGATCATTAATTGGGGAAATCCTCGTATCCAAACGGCAACAGTTATCTTGGTTGAATCTAATGCAACCTCTTGGGTAAAAAACATGGAAGGTACCAAAAGACAAGTCTGCCTTGGAAAGCATAGCTGAAGAAGGATGACAATGAGGTCTGAAGGTCAATGAAAGTTGCAAGTACACACCGACTTGAAAAATAGTACACTACTTAGCAGGTTGAGCACAATTTGCCTTCATGGTGCAGTGGCACAGTAAGTTGGGTTGACCTGCACTGTCACAAAATTTTCCTGGTCAGACTACTTTTAACATTGAGGCTTCCTTTCTGCTATCAATCAACAACTCATAAGCAAAATCTGAAATCTGTTGTTTGACACTTTTCAAATTGTTTTCGATTCGCAAAAGCACAGATTGACTTGTAGAACACTGGGACTGCTCAAGCATTGTTGATATGAGAGGGCAAAAGCGAGGCACAAAGGGGTGCAAGAAGTCTTCTCTAGGGTGTCTAAAGTATTAACAATCATCACATTGCCAACATGACCTGAGCTACAAACACAACCTTCTAATAGGAGAGATGATAGTAGTCAGCAGAGAAATCATAGATTCTGTACCTCTTGGTAATCAATCCATATCCTACAAACTATTGCTCCATTGTCCACAAATTTTGGTAGGCATTTTGATCCAAGAGTCCTTTAACTATTGACCAAAATTTAGCTCAAACGGACACTGTTTGACTATCCAAACAATTCATCTACCAAAACTGCTTTGTTCTAAAATTTTGGGACCGAACTATCAAATCATCTCTCAAATCCGACGCTTTACTCAACCAATCCTCAAACCAACTTACGACATCGAAGTACCTTAAGTGAGGAATGAGATCACCAAGTTTGAGCCACTAATCACTGGCTTAAAGATAACCGGTTTAGTGCCATAAAATCTTGATAGATTTCCCATTCTTCTTTTCCTAGGATTTACACATTGGGAAGTGTGTTCTGCACTCTCTAATTCTCTTTATGACAGCAGTAGCTTTCTTGCTGAGGATGGAGGCTAGGTTTTTTCCTCATATGCTTCCCAGGGAACAATTTCAACCATTGATGTAGGCACCAGCCCGACGATACACAAGCATTGAACTAGTGGAATGTTCTTGCAGGGCACAATGCATACTTCACGTGGAGTGATAGTCCTACAAAGATAAAGGAATGTCTCTGATTATCCTTCCGTGCCTCATCCAATAGAATCCAGAACAATCCTTTGATAGCACCCTATACATAATGATGCTGACCAAGACTAGGGACATGCTTTCTCTAGCTCTTTACTTAGCTGATATAGTATCTTGCACTACCCATGTGATTGTCCAAGATGGAATTGACTTGATGACATGGGGCTTGGAGAAGAAAGTAGTACTATCATCGATGATCGGCTTTGCTATTTCTTTGCTTAACATTGTTCTGTGAAATCTAGCCTTCATAGTTACCAAAGTGTCATTACCTAGCTAGAGATTAACCATCCTACTGGTAACTAATCGGTTATCTGTCAACACCAAAAAGGTTCCAAATCTTCACTCTTGACAATAAGAATTGTGGTCAAAGCATAAATAGATGGTCGCAATTGAAGTCAGCAAAAAGGGGTCACACTAAAGAAGGTCAGTTGATCATCTTGCACATAAAGGTCAAGACTTGCATCATTCTTCATATTCATGCACTTGCATCTTGCATCTCATATAGGTATGCTAGATGAACCACGTGAAGGATGTGATGTTGGAGCCAAAACCGAAGATGGTGTATGGTGGACCTATCCCAAAGATGGAAGGACCCCTAGAGTACATGCTTGAATGGGAGATGATCGCCAAGCGAGTGTTATCTAACAAATACTAACCAAGTGTTGGATCCTAGGCAAGCCCTGGAGCATTATAAGCCTCCCTACTTTATTAATGTCACCTAAGTTACTCATATTGATGCATTACGTGACAGGAGTTGTTTGGAAACACTTGTTGCATATTACCTTCCTTGACCAGAAATATCTACCATGAATCCTATTTAAGTCTATGAACGCTTATTATGCTTAGCTATGCTTAGACTGGTAGAAGTCAGGTGATTTCCTATTACCTACGAGCTATTGGTGATAACTTAATCACGGTTGGCTATATTGTGCTATCGTGGAACATAACTTGGTACTGTTGAATAAATGGAGACCAGGCGGAGTCTTATGTTGTGGTATCATAGTGATTCCATCTGTGTTGTTTAAGGACCAGACGTTGGAGGTCATCTTGTCATGTTGAATGCATGCCTCTCACATAGTTGGCTAGATAAGTCATTCCAACCATGAAGCCGAGTAGCTCAACTCAGGCCGGGGACATGAATAGTTAAAGTGCGCACCCTAGAGGTAGTAAGGATGTGCAGAGAGCCAATGGCATAAGCCTAAGGGGGGTTAGAGTCCCAAGCCTCTTTGGCAGATTGGTTGTATCTTTGAGGTTGCGGCGCTGGTCCTACCCACGATTGTACTTGAGTTGTCCCAAAGGTGACCTAATGTGACCCGACAGGGGAAGTATGGGTGTGTGTTAGGAATAATTCCCTAACTGGGTAGGAACCAATTCAAATCACCACCTCTCCTGGATAGTGAGAACTTGACTTGAGTACACTTCATCATAGTAAATGATGGAAATGTTGGTTATGAGATTATGCAAGAACTCAACTGGATATGGTTATTATTGTGATGACTTAATGGTACCAACATGTTTGGCATAGGATAGTGCTAATGTAGTATGATATAGGATAATTTGGAAAGCTTGAGGAAAACACTATAACTCTAATATTATCACTAAGATATGATTTCATACTTAACTAGGTAAAACAATGCAATTCTTCAAATCTGCTCAGAGCATAGACCAAACATGATAGATCATTTGTCAAATTCATTACTTCTAAACTATCAAGCCTATGGTCATGAAATTTGAACACAAGCAAGAATATGAAATGAGCTACAACTTTGGTATTCACTACAACCACAACAAACATCATTTACACCTTGAAAATAATTGCACAACCAAAACTGCACATGCAGCCCAAATAGCAGTGGTACAGAAAACTGGCAGGAACTTCAGAGAAACATAACTGGAGTTCTAGACCTCCAACAAATATGAATCATAACTTTTTCAAAAGCTTATGAAGGTACCTACAACTTTCTTATTCTCATCTTAAGATTATTCTATAGTTAACAAGGTCAATTGATCCAATAATTGCATCTCTATCCAAAACATGGACAGAATCTGACATACCACTTTAAATAGTAATAACTAGAGTCCTACATGTCCAATAAATGTGGTTCTAGACTTTTTAGAAATATTAGAAAATTGTAAACAACTTTGTTATAATCACCTAGAGCTAATTCTACTATTAAAAAGGCTCCATAGTACCAACAAGGCAACCCTGTCTGTGTTTGGAAAAAACGGCCACATAATTTTAAGCAACTATAGCTAGAAATCTACTTAACCAAAAATTTTGATCTTTATCTTTTTGAAAATATTAAGAAAAGTACTACAAGTCATTTATTTTCATCAAGGCATGATTCATAACTTAACTGAGCCAATTAATACAAACATTCTGGCCTATTCAGAATAGGAGCAAAGCAACACAGAACCTTTGTTATTTTTATAGCTCTTAAACTCTCAAGCCTAAACTCCTGGAATTTTTAGCACAGTATACACATAACATCAGTAGCATACCATAAAAATTTAACATTTATTTGAGTAATACAACTGTAGTTATGAAAAAGACAAGTACAACTAGTATTTAAAACCTAACCTGAATAAATCTATTTTTACAGAAAAATATTTAAAATAAATATGCCATATTATAGATCAACTGCATAGATAATTTCATAAGGATTCCAAAAAGTCCATATTTGTTATTTTACGATTTTTATACTAATCATTACAATTTTCCAAAGTTTAGCACCAAAATCTGCAAAAGAAAAGGTTAAACCAAAAAAAAGAAATACTTTTGCATTGGGAACCCTGGAGATCTCAAAAACCAAATAAGCCCAAATATGTAAATACATGTGTCTGGCATTTATACAAAGTGAACACATGAAAAAGCTTCTATTTATGATTCACCCCCTCTTCTTCAACCTCACGACGCAGGGCATTAGGAAGGGCAGAGGTGACATGTCAGCCAGCAGGGGGGAGGTGGGCGTCGACCAACGGTGGTGGCCAGCCAGGGTAGGACTGGCCTGGCTGCACCCAAGATAGGCTCACGCCCAGCCATAGCCGGACTCGGCCTAACCACGGCCACTGGCGGCGGTCTGGCGGCTGTGAGCCGGCTCCGATGACAGCGGTGGCCGGGGAAGTGGCTGCAGAGCGCAGCTTGGCCGGCGGTGGTGACATGAGCGACATTGCTACGCACTATAGGGGAGGAGGAGAGGGAGAGCAGGGCCAGTAGTAGCGGTGCCTCACCAAGCTCAACCATGGCATTGGCAGGGAGTGAGGCAGAGAAGAGAGGGAGAGGGAGAATGGATAGGGCAGGGGGTAGGCTCGGGCTCGACTTCTCCAAAACAACATGCGACGGCGAGGTGGCGCACAAGTAGCGAGCGTGTGAGGCCACACGGCAGTGACATCCTGTGCTCGGTCGGTTCAGTACAATCAAATTCAAAACTCAATTCTACCCAAAAATGCGACTGAACATCAATCTTTGTCCCTTCGTCTCTCCTAATCCATTAAGTTTTGACACAAGAGGTAGTAACAAATGTTGTAGAGCCATATGAGGACTACAACTTTTCTTAAAGGTTCTTGGTCCAACTCAGATTATATTGGAAGATAGAGAGCTATAAAGTAGGGCTCATGGAATTGAAAATTTAGTTTTCAGTTAACTCAGACTTAGCAAAATTTCAAGCTCCCAAAACAGCCATGGATTCCAATTTGAGGGCTCGGTTTGACTTGCTTACAATCTGATCTAGATCTTGGTCCAAAAACAAAGTTTGTTATACTCCACTCAAACTTCAATTTTTATTTAAGGTGCAACTCCATGCAAGTAGTCTAAGGGATTAATCAACACCGGTCAAAATAGCATCATGGTAAAACTTAAATTAGAGTTTTAGACCGACTGAGGTATTTTCTTAGACCTTTGCTCAACATGAACCCTTCATGACTTTTGTTGTAGAGTTCAATTAGTCATTTGAGCAAGGTAGTAAGGTTTGCACTAGTACAGAAACAAGTTGTACTCCCGTTTGGGAAACACCTTCAGTCCTGGTTTCCCAACCGGGAGCATGAATCCCCGGGACTAAAGGACCCCTCCTTTAGTCTCGGTTTCTCGCCTGGCTTTAGTCCCTATTGGTAATACCAACCGGGGCTAAATAGGCCTCCTAGCCTAGCCACGTGGGCCAGTCCTTTAGTCCCGGTTGGTATTATCAACCGGGACTAAAGGTTTTCTTTTTTTTCTTTTTTTTCCTATTTTCAATTGATGATTCATTTTGTTTTTCGAATAGGTTTTCGAATATGCATTCTATGCTACTAATAATATACGTATTCGTGACGCTTATAATGTTTGAACATTTTGTACAAACTAAAGTATGAAACTAACATATATATTACATGCATATACATATATTGTATGTTATTTTATGTACATATAATATCTATATATATATTACAAATAAAGCTTGCATTGTATATTCTATCATATCCTTGGGATAACAAATTCACTTCATCTGGTTTGGCTTCCATGTTTTGTTCATGTCATTGTAGAACTGGTCGGTAGGGTTTAAGACCTAGTCATTAAGAAATCCTGCTTTGGTCTCTTGAATTGCTTTCAGTTGGTCACATCATATGACTTTTTCCTTCAACCATAGAGTCTTCAATAAAAGTTAAAGGAAAAATATTAATATATATATGTGTTGGTCATGTGATTACTTATATATATGAGCAATAAAAGAAATTGTGAATATATGAATATATTTATATAACGTACTTTGGGGATCTCTTCAGGAGTTCTTTTTTAGTACACCATGATGAACTCGCAAACATAGTATCCACAGTAGTTGGTCCCCTATTCTTGCCTTAGAACCCACTTTTACAAGAAAAAGATTCGATGAATTGAAAGCATGCATGGTGTTAATTGAATTATATATATAAATGTAGCTAGTACTTACTTTGTGTGCGATTACATCTAGTGGCACTTTGCAATATTTCATGTGGTGTTCCTTAATGAAACTTTTCTAAATAGTGCGCCCAATAAAATAAAAAATTAATTTGGCCTTTAATAATTATTGCAGTTAAGAGATCGGGGTATATATAGTTGCTAGAGAGACCAAATTACCCTTGGATAATATCTATCATGTCTTGGTACTCTGTTTGCTCTTTTCTTAACGAGTCTAAGATGTTCAACCGACTATTGGCCATATCGATGACCATCAATATCCAGTGATTGCTGCATATGTTTTTATACACAAATATGATCGACATTAACTAGAGTCAACATATATATATGGGAGATAGCTTAGCTAGTAAGCAAATAATTGAACAAATGTTCATATGATCGACATTAAATATATATACCTCGTTAGTATTTTCTTGCACAATATTTTCTTGCTTATTTTCAAGAGCCAGGTATTGACTCCCGTCATCTACATCCTACTGGTCACCATCGGCAAATTGAATGCTGATGTTGATAATATCCATCATTTCTTCATCCATGTTGTCTCTTGGGGCAGCCATCTAGCTTTTACACCACTAGATATATCTATAAAAAATAAAAACCATATATCTATACAATGGATCGAGTCATGTGCTTAAAATTAATTAAATAACTACACTCAAAATTCAAGTCTCCAAAGCATAACTTTGATTTCTTATTTTCTAGAAATATTTATTGGCAAGTGATATATATAACAAATTTATATATATAACAATATAAATTTAAAACTCTCTAATATGTATAACAAATATATATATATATAACAATACAAATTTATAACTCTCTAATATGTAATAATAACAAATTTATATATATAACAATATAAATTTATAACTCTAATATATATGTATAACAAATTTAGCTATATAACAATATAAATTTATAACTCTCTAATATATATATATATATATAACAAATTTATAACTCTCTAATATATATATATATATATATATATATAACAAATTTATATATATCAATACACAGTACGTTGGGGCCGGTGGCATTGGGGTTCCAGTTGAGGCCGTGCACCTCCCGCGCGTGCTCGCGGAGGAGGCGCATAGGGTTTTGCGGTGGTGGGAGCCGCGCCACATCGAAGAGGCGCACGGAGCCATCCCCGGAGGCGACGGTGTAGAGGGAGTCATGGGACTCGGACCACGCGCAGTCGAAGAGCGCATCGGAGGTCGGGAAGGAGAAGATCGGCGTCGGGTCCAGCGGTGGCAAGGTCAAGGACGATGAGGTGGCCACGGGAGACGGTGACGAGGGCGGCGGCGGTGGCAGTGGTGATGGGCGATGAAGATGAAGAGTGAGGAGGAAGAAGAAATGGCCGCCTTATATAGGGGAGGTACCTTTAGTCTCGGCTCCTGTAAACGCCTGGGACAAAAAAACCTTTAGTCCTGGCTGGTAATACTAGCCGGGACTAAAGGTATTATCTTTAGTCCCGGCTGGTATTACGAGCCGGGACTAAAGGTGTATTTTGGCGGGCCGTAAAAAATACAGCCCACCTTTAGTCCCGGGTGGTAGATCTACCCGGGACTAAAGTTGGGCTGCAGTTTCACTTCCCGCCCGTTTCAAGCTCCATTTGTTTTTTTATATATTTCTTTCTATAAAATGTTAAAGTCTTGTTAATTGCACAGTAAATTAAATACAAGTCATAAAATTGTTTTAAAAGAATATAGATTTACTTTTGCTTTATTGCACACAGGAAAATTGTGTGACCTAAAGTTTTTTGTTTTTTCTTATAAATATTGAAACATAATGTCATTAATAATTACTATTTCGTTAATGCAAAAATGTAGTGTTTAATTTAAATCATTAAAACTTTTGTTTTCACATCATTTTAACGTAAATCTTTTCATTTTTTCATCACTCATTGTCCAAAAGCGAGATACCGGGGTCATCTCGCCTGATCTTATACCACGATGCATGACACACCGGACATGCATCTAACTTCTCGTACTCCTCGCCATGGTAGAGGATGCAGTCATTAGGACATATATGTATCTTCTGGATTTCTAATCCCAAAGGGTAGTGTACCTGTTTTGCTTTGTACGTAGTGGCAGGCAATTCGTTATCCTTCGGAAGCATCTTCTTTTGGATTTTCAGTAACTCCCCAAATCCCTTGTCAGATACACCATTCTTTGCCTTCCATTGCAACAATTCTAGTGTGGTACCCAACTTTTTCTACCCCCCATCACAAGTTGGGTATAGCAATTTCTTGTGATCCTCTAGCATGCGCTCGAACTTGATCTTCTCATTTTCACTTTCGCATTCTCTTTGTGCGTCACGAATGGTCTGACCAAGATCATCAGCGGGCTTATCTTCTATCCCTACCACTTCTTCAGCTTCCCCCATTGTAGTATCATTGAAGGCACCATATTCAGCAATAATGTCATCATCGTCCCATTGTTCTTCTTCACCTTCTTCCATTACAATCCCGATTTCTCCGTGCTTCGTCCAACAAATATAGTTTGGCATGAAACCCGACTTCAACAAGTGTGAATGAAGACTCCTTGAGCTAGCATATTCCTTCAAATTCTTACATATGGCACATGGGCAGCACATGAAACCATCGTGTTTGTTTGCCTAAGCCACATGTAAGAAAGAATGCACGCCCTCAATGAACTCTTGGGAGCGGTGATCCGCATTGTACATCCAATGCCGGCTCATTTGCATTACATGACGTACATACCATATTAAAACCTAGAACATAATTAGTTAATTATACGACATGCATGCCACCACACAAGGTATTAATTTATGAAAGTCTCACTACAATGTAGACAATCCCAACTACCACTAAAAAACTAAAGTTAAAATGCACTTCAGCAGCATAAGGATTTCGCGACCAATCCCAACTAAAACAGACAGATCATGCGTTTGTTCAACATCTATGGGCTTCTTCCGTAGGATCACTGCCTCATCAGCCACCGTAGCCGCCTATGCAAAAGAGTTTTGCACGTGTTCAACATACTCTTCCTCCCAGTACTAGCCTGAACATCCAGTGCTATCCCACTAAAATTAAAACAAAAAATTAGAACTTTAATCACAATCATCATGAAAATATGTATAAATTAACCATAATCATCAAATGTGACAAAATAACTCATATTGCTATCCGAACACTTATAGAAGATACGTGTTACAAAACCGACCAATTTATAAGAGCACAAGTACAAAAACAATCACCAAAACGATCAAATTCTCGCACTTGAGCCCATATAAACCCAGTAGTCAACTGAAACCATGAAGGATTTCAAACCAACTTGCATACAACCAAGATCACAATAATTCAACATAACACATCACACATTACAACATTTCACAAACGGTTTGCAAATAGATTACAACACCTCAGAGTCATAGTTATTACAAACTAAGTCTTGTAAAGTAGTGGAAGCAAATAGTTCAACTCACACACACGAGTTCAAATACAAGTACCAGCTTGCTGATCACAACCCACAAAAGCATTCGGATAAGATAAACAAAGATCATGCCCCCGATCTAGTCTTCGTCACTCGTCGGGTGGAGACAATACTTACAGAAGCCCTGATAAAGGAGGTCATCTACAACAAGAGGGAATAAACCCTGAGTATGAGAATGTACTCAGCTAGACTTACCCATCAGAAACCAAAACAAATGACACCAAGGATCATGCATAGTTTACTTTAGTGGATCTGGCTGACACTTTCTTTTTTGCGGAAAAGCATAAGTAATAAAGATCAACTCTTAACCTAAGCTAGCAGTGACTTTTAGCCATTAACCTATTATCTATATTAGCACCTGTACTAAGCAATCATTTGATTAAGATGCAAACATTAATAACCATAGCAGGTATAAATAGTGGCAACATTATCATCATCATCCATTTAACCACATCGTTAAATTAATTGAATCTACGTTGCCGCTGCTCAGTCAAGTTCTCACTATCCAGGAAAGACGGTGATTTGAATCGATTCCTATCCAGCTAGAGGGGTATTCCTAAACACAAACCCTGCTTCCCCGTCAGGGTCGCAATCAAGTCACCTTTGGCACAACTCCAGAGTCGCAAGTCCAAACAGATCGACATTCTTAGAGAACCACTCTGCCAAGGTTGATTGGGACTCTAACCCGCCTTGGGCTTATGCCAATGGCTCTCCGCACATCCTTACTACCTTCATAATGCGTGCCACTACTCGCGTTCTCGGCCTGAGTCGAGCTACTAGGCTTCGCGGTCAGAACGAGTTATCCAGCCAGCTAAGTGTTAGGCTACGTTCAACATGACAAGAGGACGTACAACGTATCGGTCCTAAAATGACACGGACAGAGTCACTATGTCCAACCCTACACACGACTCCGCCCGGTCTTCATTCGTTATTAACATGGTTCTTTTCCATGATAACAAATATAGCCAACCATGATCCACCTCATCCTAAAGCTCCCAGGTGATAGGAAATCACCTGACTTCTACCACACTAAGCTTGGCTAAGCATTGAACCCGTTCATGAACTTAAATAGGATTCAAGTGCGATATCTGGACAAGGATAGATATATAATGCAATAATTGGTTCCAACTAATTCCTATACTTAATGCATCATCAACAATAAAAGATACTCAAGATATTTGTGAAAACATGAGAGACTTAGAATGCTCAGGGCTTGCCTTTTAGGAAAGAGGATGGGCGGTGGTCAGGGCACTCGGGCAACTCCTCGACGGCTGCTTCGTCGATTGCCTGAACCTCGGGCTCCTCCTCCTGGCTTGTTCCCTCGAACTCTAGAAGCGTCACTCCCTCTGGCACACCTATTGCATGTATGTGCAAGATAAATATCATAGATGCACATGAACGAAGTTAGGAATGCTCGGGGAATGCACATGCTTACTGCAGTCCGCATTTTCCGACTTAAGCTCTATTCAAATCACTTTAACTTACCAAGTTTATACAACCTAATGTACAATTGCTCATATTCAGTTAAGGACCTAGCACCTGCACCTAAGCATGTTCTCAAGTTAGGCTAGCACCTAAACAATCCACAAGAACATTGCAACAAAGCCTACACACAAACATTCGTATTTCAGCAAAATAGGAACTATGCAGTGGTATAGTAAACTGATCATAACCGGAGATCTACAAGTCAAAATGACAGGCAACAAGACAATTTGGAAAGCTTATGAAATTGCCTACAATTAATTTTCAGACCTGAAGGCATGATTCCAACTTTTACCATGTCAAATTTACAGAACCACATAATCAGGTCCAAACAAGACAGTGAGCAAGCAAAACTATGATTTAACTTTGAACGACTGTAACTCCTAAACTACTAGGCCAAATGCCACTAAATTTTATTAGGAGCTAGATACAAAAGTTATCTACAACTTTTGTATTCACCATTTTCCCAGCAAACCAAATTATCATGGTATACTTTGCAAAGTTCTCAGAACTGTCCAGAAAGACACAATGCAAGAGAATAATTATTAACTTAAGTTGTAAACATATAATTGGACAAAACCAACTTTACTCACTTATCACACATATCACAAGAACACAAGAAAGTAAAGTGTTCACCACCAATTCATTTCTTTTAATGCCTTTCTTAATTTATTTAATTATTTAAAAGGAATGATAAACATATATGAAAACTACACTATTTAATCTACAAAAATTACAATAGGTACTACATGCTCCAAGTAGGCTACTGTATAAATTTCACATCATTTGAGCAAGTATAACATCCTACACAAAAATGACAAGGCATAAAGGCTCAAAATGACATAAATAGGAAACCCTAGTGAAAAGTGTGAAGCAACAAATTTTATATTTTTATTAGCATCCTAAATTGTACTAAGACATTCTCCAATAAATTTCATGGTCATTGGATTCATAGATAAATTACTAAAATTCACACAAGGATCATCCAATGGTAAAAGGAAAATCTATAACTCAAAAACTATACATGCACCGACTCTCAAATTTTTACCAAAGCTTCTACCCCTCGAGAAGAGCTCACCATCAAAATTTCATAATTTTTGGAGCACACGAACTCAAGATATAAATTAAACAAATTTGCATTCATTTAAAAACACATTTCAAGTTTCAATTTAATTCTTCCAGAAATTCTACTGCAAGTGTTCATGTTATATTTTTCCTAAATAGTACACTTCACCATGATCCTAACAAAATTGGAACCACCCAATTTGGATCTACAAAACTGGAGATACAAATTTTACAAAACAGCACTCAAAACTTCAACAATTGAACTAGCTTTAAATCCTTAAGTCACTGACACCGGGGTCCACCGGTCAGCCGGGTCCACGCGTCAGTGACAGCAAAGCAGAGGACGGTGCGGGACGGCGTGGGATCAACCGGAGCTTGCCAATGGTGGCATCACCGGCAATGAGGAGGGTACCTTCATGTTCACCACGACCTCCTGCATCGATTGACATCCTAACCTTAAACCCTACCGGCCTCTAAGTACCCCGGCCATGGCGCACGGCGGCGTGCGGCCGTGTTTTGGCATGGCTAGACCGGCGTTGATGGTGGCACCTTCACCCGAGCATCAGTACATGATGGAGAAGGCTAGATGAGAGCTAGGGAAGGAGGAGAGAAGCAGTGCTATGCTGGCCACGGAGAGCACAACTCCGGCGAGGTCCGGCCGGCGGCGGAAACAAAAATGTAGCCTCTACCTTGGTTCTTTGGCTCAATGGTGAGGTGGATGAGCTAGAGGAGACTATGGTGGAGTTGTGGGTTAGCTAAAGGTAGTGATTTTTGTGGTGGCGAAGGAGCTAGGCAACGGCGCGTGCTCGGCAGCAACGGCGGAGGCGGTGGCTGTTGCGGGAGAGACGAAGGAGGAGACGAACTATGGGAATGAGACGCTGGGAGGGTAGACAGACGTGGCCTCATGCGGTGGACAGCGAGCAGTGACGCCAGGCCAGCCACAGTGCATGGTGGCCATGCGGCGGTAGAGACCTACGGCCGGTTGGCACTGTAGCTGTCTGAAATTTTCGTTTCAGTGTTCAATGGTGCCGACTAACAGTGCAATTTCCTAGATCCATATCTTCTAAACTATGGTGATCTAGCTCATGGCATAGTTGACAAAGTTGGAGATCTACATGAGGACTACAACTTTTACAATTGGAGGTTGAGCTGGTTCTGCTTGGTTTGGGAGATACAAGGCTCCAAACATGAACACATGAAACTAAAAACCGGTTCCAAGACTTAGAAAATTTCAGAGTTTCTAAATAGACCTCAAAACTGACTTGTGGGCCCCTTTTGAGCATGTTCTGCACATTTTCATGAGATGGTCATAAAATAACTTTTGTTCCTTATAAAATTTTCTACAACTTTGCTTTAGGTTGCTCAGACATGCAAACACTCAAAGCTACACTTTTTAATTAGTCAAACAAAAGGGCTCTAGGGGTCAACACTAGTCAAACCATGACTTGAAAGCATAATTAGACACTATGGTCAACATGAACATTGTTCTTAATGACATTCTAAGTGTAGATAAGTTGTTTAAGAGGATAATTATCCACACCACACATTGATCACCCAAAAGTCAAGCATCACATGTATTGAAACAAGGAAAAACAAGTGACTTGTTACTTTTGTTTCTAAACCATGTTTCATATGTTTCATGAGTTTGTGGCATAGTACTAGCTAACCATGTTTCACTAAAGTGAGTTGCACCTGTTGCACTTGAGTGTTGCACACTATTCATTTCCTAAAACAAACACACATAGAATATAACAATATGTTGCAATGTTTCAAAAGCATGTTTCATACAATCTAAGCTCATGAATGGATGAATGATGCTCATGTTTATGAGATGCAAGTGCAAATGTGGAAGCCAAACACCTGGGGTGTTATAACCCTCCCCGTTATAAAAATCTCATCCCAAGATTTGACAAGCGTACCATTGTTGATAGAATTCCTCATAACCTTCCCTCAAATAATCTTCTCTTTCCCACATTGCATTGCGTTCACTACCCTGATTACTCCACATGACCTTGTAAAACTTGACCACCTGACTCTGAGTCACTCGCTCATGAGTGTCAATTACTCAGACCGGTTTTTCTTCAAAAGTCAAATTAGATTTTAACTCGATATCCCCTAGTGGAATTCTCTCTTTAGGGACACGAAGACATTTCTTCAACTGAGATACGTGAAAGACATTGAAGATAGCACTCATCTTAGGAGGTAATTGGATCTTGTATGCTACCTTACCACTCTGTCCTATAATTTGAAATGGACCGACATATCTTGGCGTAAGCTTTCACTTCACACCAAAGCGTTGGACACTCTTCATAGGTGAGACTTTTAGATAAACAAAGTCCCAACTTCGAACTCGATAGGTTTTCTACGATGATCAGCATAACTTTTCTGCCTAGCTTGAGCTGCAGCCATATGGGTTTGGATAGTATGGACTTATTCTTTGGCTTCTTAAACAAAATCAATTCCATAATATCTCCTTTCATCAGCTTTAACCTAATTTAACAGAGTTCTACACTTTTGGCCGTACAAAGCTTCAAACGGTGCCATCTTGATACTCTCTTGATAACTATTATTATAAGAGAATTTAGCTAGGGGCAACCACTTTTCCCATGAACCCTTAGATGAGATGACACACGCTCTCAACATATCTTCTAAGATTTGATTCACTCGCTTAGTTTGCCCATTGGTTTGCGGATGATAGGCAGAGCTTCTTACTAACTTAGATCCCAATAATCCATGTAAGTGCTCCCAAAAGCGAGCAGTCAATTGTGGTCCTCTATCGGAGACAATAGTATGAGGTATCCCATGAAGTCAGACTATCTGATTGAAGTACAACTCCACATAGTCAGTTGGACGAAAATCTATGCGGACAGGAATGAAGTGTGCAGACTTGGTCAGATGGTCTACAATCACCCAAATAGTGTTAAAATTCCTCTAAGTAGTAGGGAGTCCAACAATAAAATCCATACTTATCTCCTCCCATTTCCAACCTAGAATAGAGAGTGGCTGAAGCAATCCTACTTTCATGTGCACAACTTTGACTCGACAGCAAGTGTCACACCTAGCCACATAAGTGGCTATCTTTATCTTCATCTTGGTCCACCAAAAGCGAGGTTTCAAATCATGATACATTTTGCTACTACCAGGATGAATAGATAATTTCGAGGAATGTGCTTCGGATATGATTTGATTTCTAAGCTCTCTATCCTTCGGAACCACTAACCTATCCTTGAACCATAACACGTCATTCTCATCTACCCAAAAATGCTTGGTTTCTTGCTCTTTCATCTTGTGCTTGATGTGGAACACACCTGGATCTATCTTCTGTAGCTCAATAATTTGACTCTGTAGAGTACAACTGACAGTGATGTTGTGAAGGACTATAGGATGTAGGAGTTTTGACAAATGGAGGTCACTTTCAATCAAAGAGTGGCAATGAGATTTCCTGCTCAAGGCATCCGCAATGACATTTGCCTTGCTAGGATGGTAATGCACTTGTAGGTTGTAATCCTTGATCAACTCAGCCATCTTCTCTGACACATATTCAACTCAGGTTGAGTGAAGGTGTACTTAAGACTTTTATGATCAGTGTAGATGTTGCACACATTGCCAAGCAAATAATGTCTCCAGGCCTTCAAAGCATGAACCATTGCAGTGAGTTCCAAGTCATGCGTAGGATAGTTCACCTCATGCTTCTGAAGTTGGCGAGAGGTATAAGCAATGACTCTACCTTCCTGCATAAGAACACCTCCTAAACCTATGCCTAATGCATCACAAAACACATCAAAAGGTTTCTCGATATCCGGTTGTGCCAAAACTAGAGCCGAAATTAGAAGGGTTCGTAGGGTGTGAAAAGCTACATCACACTCAGAAGTCTAGACAAACCTCATGTCTTTTTGCAGCAACCGAGTCATAGGCTTGGCTATTTTAGAAAAATCTAGGATGAAGTGACGATAATAGCTAGCTAATCCCAAAAAACTCCGAACCTCATGCACCAAGATTGGAGCCTTCCAGTCCAACACTTCTTGCACCTTGGTGGGATCCACCATAATTCCACCATCGGACAACACATGCCCGAGAAAAGGTACCTCACGAAGCCAGAATTCACACTTGCTGAACTTTGCATAAAGCTTGTGTTCACACAATCTAGTGAGAACCACTCGCAAATGTTCAACATGATCTTCTTCATTCTCAGAATAGACCAAGATATCATCTATAAATACCACCACAAATTTGTCCAACTTGGGCATAAACACCGAATTCATCAAGATACTCATACAGACCATATCTTGTAGAGAAGGCAATTTTTGAAATATCCTCAGGTCGGATTTTGATTTGATGATAACCAGATCTCAAATCAATCTTGGAAAAGACTTTTGCTTTAGATAACTGATCTAATAAGATCTCTATACGTGGTAGAGGATACTTATTCTTGATTGTGACTGCATTCAAAGGCCTATAATCTACACACATGCATAGTGATTGATCCTTCTTCACAAAGATAGTTGGACACCCCCACGGAGATGAACTAGGACAGATAAGGCCTTTCTTTAGAAGTTCATTCAACTGGGTCTTAAGTTTAGCTAGTTTGTTGGGAGGCATTCTATAAGGCCTTCTAGAGATGGGCGCTGTACCAGGTAGTAACTCTATCGTGAACTCCATGTCCCGATCCGGGGGCAATCCGGGTAAATAATCAGGAAAAACATTAGGAAAATCACACACTACTAGGATATCTACAATAGCCTTTGCTTGCACCACATTTGTCGCACAAGAAAGATTGATGTCCCTGGGTAGTTGTACTAGAAAACCTTCCTGATTACCAGAATCTTTGAGCATGACTACTCTAGTCGATGTATCAATAAGCACCCCATGACTGCTCATCCAGTTCATTCCTAATATCACATTGATACCTAGCCTCGGTAAAACTACTAGATCAACCTGATAACTTTGTCCCTCTATCTCAAGTTGCACGTCCCCGACTATGAGCTTGGTTGTGATAGTACCACTGGCAGCCCTAATACAATAACCCTCACCCTCAATAGTGTGTGCTTTCTGCTTAAACTTGGATGCAAATGTGGGACTAATAAAAGAATGCGAAGCACCCGAATCAAATAGTACAACTACAGGGTGTTGATCAACCAGAAACTTACCAGCAGTTACTACCTCTCCTGAAGGAATATCAACAATATTAGTGTGGTTCACCTGCCCCTGACGACCACCTTGGTAGTTGTTCTTCTTAGGGTAAGGACAATCCCTTGCCCAGTGACCTGTCTTGTTGTAGTTCCAGCATGGCATGTTGCTTGGAGGAACCTTGGAGCTGCCTTGACTAGTAGTGCCCTTTGGAATAGCAACTTTAAAAGCCTTATGAAATCTAGTCCTACCTGGATTCTTCTTCTACGGTGAGCGTAACTTAGTAGCTGATGCTAGAGGACGAAATGGAGCCTTATGTGTGGCTGGAGCCTTGGATTGTGAGGCACCCACCTCATAGGCTCTCTTGTAATTCTTTGAAGCAGCATATATAGCATTGTTGTTCTCTTGAGATAAAGCATCACTAACAAACTCATTAAAATGAGCACACTTACAATTTCCCATAGTCTTCATCAATTTAAGGCTAAGTCCCCGCTTGAAACTAGCGATCTTCTTGGCATCAGTGTCAACAAACTTAGTAGCATACCTTGCAAGGTTATTAAAAGCCTGTAGGTATTCATTCAAGCTCATGTTCCCCTATGTTAGCTTCATGAACTCCATATGCTTGATTGCCATGAGACTAGGAGGAATATAATTTCCCCTAAAAGCAGACTTGAACTGATCCCAAGTGATTTGGACATTAGCGGGCATAGTGGACCGATAATGACTCCACCAAATACTAGCTGACCTATGTAGTTGGTGTGAAGCATATCCAGTCTTCAGCACTTCTGTCAAGTGAAGCAGATAGAATTTCTACTCAAGAGTGTTCAGCAACTCATTAGCTTGGAGGGGCTCTTTAGCCTCCTTGAAGATTGATGGTTTAGTGTCAAGGAAATCTTTGAAGTCGCTATACTGATTTGGTTCTGGTCCTTGGCGTGCACCACGCCCATCACGATTTGCAATCATGTAGAGAGCCTCAGCCATAGTGCACTATCCTTCAGCAAGAATTGCCATCAATTCCACTAGTGTGGGTGGTGGTGGCAGTGGGAGATCATCATCATCACCAGCCGCATAAGTGGAACGAGTGCAAGGCATCTGCAACAATGCGCAACCAGCAATTATTGGTGATGTTAGCATATTGGAGAGGAACAATGTAATTATGCCAAACTGAATTTACTAGAGAGAATGTAAAAAATCATGCAATAAAACAGAGGCAATAATTCATTCTCCAATCACCACATCATCAATTGATTACTAGCGCCATTCACAGTGCATTCCAACATGACAAGTTTTAAAATTCACCAACTAAGATAAGCATCCTGAAGGGAGCGGATTAAGGTACATTACATGCCAAGTTCAAATTAAAAGGTACATCCAACATCTGCCATAGTACTAAGTCCATTACACAAATGGTTGCAAAAGCTTAAACTAGTGAGACTTGCTAGCTAACTACTCATCAAAGTGGTCACTGTCCACAACGGAGACGCCCTGGACTTCTTCAGGATCTTCCTCTTCCTCTTCATCTGTAGGTTTAGCTGCATTGACATCTATCTGCATGTCCTCTTCTTCGTCGACCTCAATCACTTGAGGTCCACCCACATTAGGATACCTTGGAATGGGGTGAGGAATAGGAAATAGACAGTTGTTTAGTTGATGGTACTCAACCTGAAGCTCCTCAAGCTACTCTTGGAGCTCATTCTCCCTTTGAAAGCATTGTGGTTAGCCATGATCCATCCCTGACATCATTCTTCTTCCAACTCTAGAGCCACATCTCTATGATAGGTCACATGGTCCAACTCCTGTACTGCCTCATCTCTCTCTATGGTGAGGTTCATAAGCTGGTTATGAAGCTCATCTCTCTCACGTGCTGCTTGCCCCCACTGCTGTAGGCAATAATTTGCAATGCCCCAAATCTCATCTACTTCTAGCTAAGCTTGCCCACATGCCTCCGCCCTACGGCAATACTTGCGGGCACGCAGCCTGATCTTGTGCTAGGCTGCCATTGCCTTGCCAGCTTCTTCTAACACTCTAGAGAGTGTGCCCTGCCTGACTTGACAAAGCTTCAAGATGGCCATCATAGCACTCATTCCCACATTGTCACTCTTAACACATTCACCATGGCCTTGAACCAAGGCCTAGCCAACTTCTTGAGTCCACTCAGCATCTATAGTTGCCACTTGGGGAATGAATGAAGCTGGTCCACCCACTAATTCATCTCTGAAACTCTGTGTTATGTCCATAAGCACATCAAGGGTAGTAACTTGTGTGGCTTCCCATGGGCTTTGCCCATCAGTCTCGAAGCTCCACCCATGCCACAACGGTCTCATGGGGTTCTGTGGCACCACCAAGGTCACATTGTACCATGGCACCTCTCTGAATGGCACCGTCTGCACCCATGTGTAACGAGGCACCTTCGGGTACCCAACTGAGCTTAGCACCCTCCAGAGCAAGGTAGGCATACCAAACTTGTCCAAAAAGGTGCTACTACCAGGAGAAAACACGGGCACGGCCATCTATATCAAAAGGGATGCAACTCTCGTGAGAGGATTATTTTGTTGCAAGATGGAACTTAACAATTGGGATAAGCAATTATAAGGGAGGGAGTAATGCAATATGAATGACATGAGTGAATATGATGCATGCTCGTTCTGTACATCCTCACAAACCTAAGAAAAGTTAAGTTCTAGTAGAATATACGGTGGCATACACACGTTCTCTCAAATAGTGGTAACTAGTCGATCTATATGGTGCGTTGTTAGTGTACCTGCAGAAAATTTCATTGCAGCCCAACCCAATAAGATATAATGCTAACAATGAAAGTAGTAAACTAAGATACTCTCCATATATACATCCCCGGATATATATACTTTGGTATCCAAAACTACCCGATAGATATACCCACAATTAAGTACCTTCATATGTACATGTATGCACCATGTAAATATTCTAGTAACCACAACTAACTCTCCCCTAGACCGACAGTTGGATGGTCATGCTCTCACAACTCACACTTACCTTGGCGTAGAGGCAATTGATCCATACATTACCATTCAAGCGAATGACACCCATGCAATAGCATGCCGCATGGACAACGAAATAGAAACAATCACTTTCCCCCAAGTTAGTACTTATATAAGCCACCTAAAAGTCCTTATGTGGGCTACAAGGGATGTGATCACCAGCACACTATAAAATTTTAGATTTTGAAACACTTCTATATAACTATAAGTTGGAAACCCATTTTTGCAACAAAAGCTTTTGTTCTTAAATACCCGTATGACATGTTTAGTGTTGAATCTAGCTCTGATGCTAGCTGTCACAGAACCGACCAATTTATAAGAGCACAAGTATAAAAACAATGGCTGAAACGATCAAATTCTCGCACTTGAGCCCATATAAACCCGGTAGTCAACTGAAACCACGAAGGATTTCAAACCAACTTGCATACAACCAAGATCACAATAATTCAACATAACACATCACACATTACAACATTTCACAAATGGTTTGCAAATAGATTACAACACCTTAGAGTCATAGTTATTACAAACCAAGTCTTGTAAAGCAGCAGAAGCAAATAGTTTAACTCACACACACGAGTTCAAATACAAGTACCAGCTTGCTGATCACAACCCACAAAAGCATTCAGATAAGATAAACAAAGATCATGCCCCTGATCTAGTCTTCGTCACTCGTTGGTGGAGACAATACTTATAGAAGCCCTGATAAAGAAGGTCATCTGCAATAAGAGGGAATAAACCCTGAGTATGAGAATGTACTCAGCTAGACTTACCCGTCGGAAACCAAAACAAATGACACCAAGGATCATGCATAGTTTACTTTAGTGGATCTGGCTGACACTTTCTTTTTTGTGAAAAATCATAAGTAATAAAGATCAACTCTTAACCTAAGCTAGCAGTGACTTTTAGCCATTATCCTGTTATCTATATTACAACCTGTACTAAGCAATCATTTGATTAAGATGCAAACATTAATAACCATAGCAGGTATAAATAGTGGCAACATTATCATCATCATCCATTTAACCATATCGTTAAATTAATTGAATCTACGTTGCCGTTGCTCAGTCAAGTTCTCACTATCTAGGAAAGACGGCGATTCGAATTGATTCCTATCAAGCTAGAGGGGTATTCCTAAACACAAACCCTACTTCCCCCGTCAGGGTCGCAATCAAGTCACCTTTGGCACAACTTCAGAGTCACGAGTCTGAACAGATTGGCATTCTCAGAGAACCACTCTACCAAGGTTGATCAGGACTCTAACCCCACCTTGGGCTTATGCTAATGGCTCTTCGCACATCCTTACTACCTCCAAAATGCGCGCCACTGCTCGTGTTCCCAGCCTAAGTCGAGCTACTAGGCTTTGCGGTCGGAACGAGTTATCCAGCCAGCTAAATGTTAGGCTACGTTCAACATGACATGAGGACGTACAACGTATCGGTCCTAAAATGACACAGACAGAGTCACTATGTCCAACCGTACACAAGACTCCGCCCGATCTTCATTCATTATTAACATGGTTCTTTTCCACGATAGCAAATATAGCCAACCATGATCCACCTCATCCTAAAGCTCACAGGTGACAGGAAATCACCTGACTTCTACCGCACTAAGCTTGGCTAAGAATTTAACCTGTTCCTAAACTTAAATAGGATTCAAGTGCGATATCTAGACAAGGATAGATATATAATGCAATAATTGGTTCCAACCAAATCCTATACTTAATGCATCATCAACAAAAAAGATACTCAAGATATTTGTGAAAACATGGGAGACTTAGAATGCTTGGGCTTGCCTTTTGGGAAAGAGGATGGGTAGTGGTTAGGGCACTCGGGCAACTCCTCCTTGGTGGCTGCTTCATCGATTGCCTGAACCTCGATCTCCTCCTGGCTTGCTCCCTCGAACTCCAGAAGCGCCACTCCCTCTAGCACACCTATTGCATGTATGCACAAAATAAAAATCATGGATGCACATAAACAAAGTTAGGAATGCTCGGGGAATGCACATGCTTACTGCAGTCCGCATTTTCCGACTTAAGCTCTATTCAAATCACTTTAACTTACCAAGTTTATACAACCTAATGTACAATTGCTCATATTTAGTTAAGGACCTAGCACCTGCACCTAAGCATGTTCTCAAGTTAGGCTAGCACCTAAACAATCCACAATATCATTGCAACAAAGCCTACACACAAACATTCATATTTCAGCAAAATAGGAACTATGCAGTGGTACAGTAAACTGATCATAACTAGAGATCTACAAATTCGAAATGACGGAAACAAGACTAATTTTGAAAGCTTATGAAATTGCCTACAATTCATTTTCAGACCTCAAGGCATGATTCCAACTTTTACCAGGTCGAATTTACAGAACCACATAATCAGGTCCAAACAAGACAGAGAGCAAGCAAAACTGTGATTCAGATTTGAATGACTATAACTCCTAAACTACTAGGACAAATGCCACCAAATTTTATCAGAAGCTAGATACATAAGTTATCTACAACTTTTGTATTCACCATTTTCCCAGCAAACCAAATTATCATGGTGAACTTTGCAAAGTTCCTAGAACTATCCAGAAAGACACAATGCAAGAGAATAATTATTAACTTAAGTTGTAAACATAGAATTGGACAAAACCAACTTTACTCACGTATCACACATATCACAAGAACACCAGAAAGTAAAGTGTTCACCACCAATTCATTTCTTTTAATGCCTTTCTTAATTTATTTAATTATTTAAGAGGAATGATAAACATATATGAAAACTACACCATTTAATCTACAACAATTATAGTAGGTACTACATGCTCCAAGTAGGCTACTATAAAAATTTCACATCATTTGAGCAAGTATAACATCCTACACAAAAATGACAAGGCATAAAGGCTCAAAATGACATAAATAGGAAACCCTAGTGAAAAGTGTCAAGCAATAGATTTTATATTTTTCTTAGCATCCTTAAGGTACTAAGACATTCTCCAATAAATTTCATGGTCATTGGATTCATAGATAAATTACTAAAATTCACACAAGGATCATCTAATGGTATAAGGAAAATCTATAACTCAAAAACCATACATGTACTAACTCTCAAATTTTTATCAAAGCTTATACTCCTCAAGAAGAGCTTACCATAAAAATTTCATAATTTTTGGAGCACAGAAACTCAAGATATAAATTAAACAATTTTGCATTCATTTAAAAACACATTTCAATTTTCAATTTAATTCTTCTAGAAATTCTACTACAAGTGTTCATGTTATATTTTTCCTAAATACTACACTTCACCATGATCCTAACAAAATTGGAACCACCCAATTGGATCTACAAAACTAGAGATACAAATTTTACAAAACAGCACTCAAAACTTGAACAATTGAACTAGCTTTAAATCCTTAAGACACTGACACCGGGGTCCATCGGTCAGCCGGGTCCACACGTCAGTGATGGCGAAACAGAGCACAGCGTGGGACAGTGCAGGATCGACTAGAGCTCGCCGATGGTGGCATCGCTGACGACGAGGAGGGTACCTTCATGTTCACCATGACCTCCCGCACCGATTGACATCCTAACCTTAAACCCTACCGGCCTCTAAGTACCCTGGCCATGGCGCTTGGCGGCTCGGCCATGGCGCACGGTGGCGCGCGGCCGTGTCTCGGCACGGTTAGACCAGCGTTGATAGTGGCACCTTCACCCAAGCATCAGTACATGATGGAGAAGGCTAGACGAGAGCTAGGGAAGGAGGAGAGAAGCAGTGCTATGCTGGCCACGGAGAGCACAACTTCGGCGAGGTCCGGCCGGCGGTGGAAACAAAAATGTAGCATCTACCTTGGTTCTTTGGCTCAACAGAGAAGTGGATGAGCTAGAGGATACTATGGTGGAGTTGTGGGTTAGCTAGAGGTAGTGATTTTTGCGGTGGCGAAGGAGCTAGGCAACGATGTGTGCTTGGTAGCAACGGCGGAGGCGGTGGTTGTTGCGGGAGAGACGAAGGAGGAGACAAACTATGGGAATGAGACACTGGGAGGGCAGATGGACCTAGCCTCATGCGGTGGACAGCGGGCAGCGATGCCAGGCCGGCCACGGCACGTGGTGGCCATGTGGCGGCAGAGGTCTGCGGCCGGTCGACACTGTAGCTGTCTGAAATTTTTGTTTCAGTGTTCAATGGTGCCGACTGAGAGCGCAATTTCCTCGATCCATATCTTCTAAACCATGGTGATCTAGCTCATGGCGTAGTTGACAAAGTTGGAGATCTACATGAGTACTACAACTTTTACAATTGGAGCTCGAGCTGGTTCAGCTTGGTTTGGGAGATACAAGGCTCCAAACATCAACACATGAAACTGAAAACCGGTTCCAAGACTTAGAAAATTTCAGAGTTTCTAAATAGACCTCAAAACTGACTTGTTGGCCCCTTTTGAGCATGTTCTGCACATTTTCATGAGATAGTCATAAAATAACTTTTGTTCCTTATAAATGTTTCTACAACTTTGCTTTAGGTTGCTTAGACATGCGAACAATCAAAGCTACACTTTTTAATCAATCAAACAAAAGGGCTCTAGGGGTCAACACTAGTCAAACCATGACTTGAAAGCATAATTAGACACTATGGTCAACACTGAACATTGTTCCTAATGACATTCTAAGTGTAGCTAAGTTGTTTAAGAGGATAATTATCCACACCACACATTGATCAGCCAAAAGTCAAGCATCACATGTATTAAAACAAGGAAAAACAAGTGACTTGTTACTTTTGTTTCTAAACCATGTTTCATATGTTTCATGAGTTTGTGGCATAGTACTAGCTAACCATGTTTCACTAAAGTGAGTTGCACCTGTTGCACTTGAGTGTTGCACACTATTCATTTCCTAAAACAAACATGCATAGAATATAACAATATGTTGCAATGTTTCAAAAGCATGTTTCATACAATCTAAGCTCATGAATGGATGAATGATGCTCATGTTTATGAAATGCAAGTGCAAATGTGGAAGCCAAAGACCTAGGGTGTTACAATACGGCGCTTGTTGGGGATACTCCTTCCTCACCCAGTACTCCATCACAATCTTCTCCTCACACTTGCTGCATGCAATGAGAGGGAGGTCTGACCTCAGTCGCTTTGGAACCCTTTGAGAGGCCTAGGACCCTAGAAGCAGTTGCCATCTACTCTCTATACTCATTTTTAATATAATATAAATTTCTCATTTTATAAACAAATAAAATTAAAAAAACTCTAAAATTCTCTATATCTCTAAACCATGAAGTGTGCTATGCATGCTAGAAATGAAAGCTGAATACTAGTTTTGAATAACTACTTTAACCTTCGTTCATCCAAATATGCAAACTTTAATGTGATTTTGAGCTTAAATTGCTTACAAATAAAAAAAATCCACCATAAAAAACCACATATATCTAGTCCACAAAATGAGATATGCTACTGATGAAACCTGAGAGTATTAAGTTGGTAACCTTTAGAACCGAAGAATCGATGGAGGAATCGAAGAAATCTTGTGATTACCGACGATGAGGAAGAAGAGAGGCCTGGCGATGAAGCAAGAACACTGAGCTCGAAGTGGCTCGGGTTTGGGGAGGAAGAAGGGGTATATAGGAGGGGACCTTTAGTCCTGGTTGGAGACAGCAACCTGGAACTAAAGGTCCCTTTCTAGTCCCAGGACAGAGCCTCCAGCCGGTAGTAGACTTTTACTCCCAGTTGGAGGGACCAACCGGGAGTAAAAGTTAGCCTTTAGTCCTGATTGGTAGCTCCAACCTGGGACTAAAGGTCCTCTGCAGCAAAAGCCTACCGCAGTAGCCATTGGGCAGGGACCTTTAGTCCCAGGTTGGAGCTACCAATCAGGACTAAAGGTTTCTCTAGTACCAGGGCGCAAAAAATACCAGGACTAAAGCCAAATTTCAAAGTGGATCAAAAGTCAGTTTCTCTACTAGTGTTGGTTGATGACCTATAATTCCATTCACTTAATAGTGCAATTCAAGCAAGAATGTAACTCATCATTTCATGTGACTTTTTTATTCCAAACTTCATGAAACTTTTCCACTAGTCTAGATGGATGCATGTTGATGTAATGTACAAGGAATGAGCATGTTTAACCTTACTCCTGCATAATCTTAATAAGGGTACACATGTAAGTAAAGGTGTGTTGTCCGAGTTTAAGTTGGAGCTCACTCTTGTAGATTTGATATTGACACCTTCATCACCACTTAACATGTCATGTTTGAGCTCAAACCTATTGCTTGACTGGTGACAAACACCTGGGGTGTTATAAGGCACTGCCACAGTTTATTCGTGGCACTACCATGACTGAACTGACCATTAGGAGCAGGGGGTATTTGTAACACTCTTGGTGTTACATCGTACAATTTTGCTAAAACACTGCATGAGCATCATACTTGTTTGTACAATGGGTGTAATATAGTGTATAAATCAATGTATGGCATTTGAAACATTCATCTGAAACAAGAAACAAATGTTACATTCATGTCGTTTGATATCATTTAGTACTCTAAGTGAATTTTTATTGAACAAAAATGCTATAGAATGTTTATGCGAACTTTGATAAAGTTCATAGAACGAACTTCGTAGGCGACGATGAAATACGTGCAGGTCAAAGACTGGGGTTCACTAGCTAGTGTATCAAGTAGCTTGAAAAAGGGATTCGACGCGAAACCGTTCAAAGTTTAGTCATTTCGCGTAAGTTTGAAAATGGGTCGACGAAGCCATGTTCGGCAATTTTTGTAGAGCGATCGGGTTAAGAAGCGGTGAGATCCTTTAGCTTAGTTCGACAGCCCTAGGTACCCTCTTGAGTGTAGAATAGCTAGTTTGACTCTTGAATCATTGGGTTTGAGTTTTTGAACGGCTTTAAAAAGCATGCAAATCATGGGTTGAGCAATGCCAGCGCCTAGGGCACAGTCACCACATGGCTCTTGGCACTATCGCACCGGCCACCGTTGCGCCTACGCGCGCACACCCACACATCAGCTCTATGCTGCTGGCCTAGGTCTCCTGCTGCCTTGCTCTGGCACACGGCATGCATGCATTGGGCCTAGCCATGCCTAGCTGTTCTACCCACTCTCCATTGTGTCCTGCCTAAGGCTACTGCTCGCCATCGCATCGTTAGCACTACGCGCTGTCCGACGCTACCATCCAGCTACTACTCCTATTGACATTGATTATGCACGCACATGGGCTCATCCTGCTTGCCTCATTCTCACACTTGCATGCGAGGCCACGCCAAAGGCTCTCATCACTGTCGCCTTGAAGGTCGCCAGCCGACCAAGCCACACCAAAGCCAACCAATGCGCTGGTCCCCTTTTTTGTGTACCGAACACGCTTGGTGGTCGAGTGGAAGGATAGCTTTGTTCCTAACCAGCCACTATCACGGTGGTATAAGGGAGGGGCGTCAATTTAAGTTTTGCCATTGTTGGCCACCATAAGTCCGTAGGCATCGCCCCTGCAAATTGGCCTCACATGCTACACCATTTTCCAATTAACCATGCACACTACGAGCTCGGTTAGTGAGCTTTTGATTGGAGTCATTCTGACATTTGTTTGTCCTACAATGAGGTGAGGCAGGGCATTCCCCTTGCGGCAGTCCGCCATGGCATCGTGTGGTGCTTCACTGTTTCAATTAGGCTCTGCATTGCATAGTGATTGACTTGGCGATTGTGCTCGTGCAGTGGTTACACTGGCAGAACCGCGGGTCACTGGGAACGTTGCTGCCGCTCTCGTTGGGAACTAGAGCAACGCTGTGTACGTGGCCAGTTGCCTTGCCATGCCCCACGACCATGTCCAAGCTGTTCTATGCGTCGCTGGTAAGGCCCTCCTACTCCTAGGATAGCTAGTGAGTCAATTTGGGCCGAGGCTCACCGGAGGTGGGGGCGGCCGCCGGCGAGCTAGCTTTGAGGCTGCTCCTATGGTTGGCTCGGTTGGGCACAATAGTTATTCAATTAGGGCTTCAAGGTGGTTACTTTTAGTCTACAGATGGTCACCTGAGTAGTAGTAGAGGCGTTCGATTAGGTGGTTTCGCCGGCGTCAGGCTATCGTGGCTAGAGCCCCACCGCAGGCACATGGCCACACCTACGTGGTGTGCCATTCTTGGTGTTTGTTACCTCAATCCATTGCGTGTGGCACATAGAAGCTCAAGGGGGTGCTAGGTGTGTGCTAGAGAGGTCTGTGCTCGTCGGTGTTTGGCCGGCGAGGCCAGTGGCCATGTTAGTCCAGCCAGGGGCTTCATAACACGTGAATTCGAATAGAAGTAGGGTCCTAGATGTAAACTCTGTGACTTGGTGAAATAGTACTCAAGTGGGTTGTGCGAAATAGGGTAGAGGACGGGGGCTTTTTTGCTAAAGAGCCTAGCTAGCGCGCGGCTCCGCTGTGGGCCGCCTGTGATGGGCCACATCACGTGCTGCCGAGTGGGCCGCATCGGTTGCTGTGCATGCGCGTGGGTGGGTAGCCGGGGTGGGTCGAGCCATCGCTCGTGGGCCACGCGGTGAATTCAGTTTTTTAATTCTCTAGTAAATTACCAATGGTTATTCAATATAATTTCTAGATGAACTTTGTTAAATTGTAGTAATTTGTGTAGTTGTCCTAAAATAGTAAAACCAATTTTGTTAGGTTCACAAAAACCCCATCTACTTGTTAGTATAGTTAGATTACAGTCAGCTATGACAATGGTGGGGTCATAAATTCAAACTAAAGGGCTTAGTATTATGTAGATTAATAATTGTTTGAATTTTTGTGGTAAATTGGTGATAGCCATAGCTACGAAAATTTTATAGTAGGCTCACTAGGTTATTATGTACTTGCTATAAATTTAGTAGCCTTAGAGTAGGTTGATAAATAGAGTAGCGATTACCCTTGCGTTATCGTATATAGCATAAATCAGCATTAGGAGTAAGAACACATGTAGTTGCTATAATAAGGTATACCATACTTCATACTTGTTATTGGAAACAATAGAATAATTAGTATTGTGGTCGGTAGCACTAGCTTAGTAGTTAGACAGATGTACTTTGTTTTAAGAGTTGTTGTTGCTATATTACTAAGTATTGCATCATCATTTCATGCATGTAGATCATGAGTTGGTAGAGTTCGTGCCCGTCGACGAACAGGAGTACGATGAAGTTATTGAGGAGTATGAGGAGGAGATCCTCGTGCAGGAGGGAGCCCTAGAGCCTTTTGGTGCTGACCTTGCTGACCCATCGCCTGCCCAAGGCAATCCCCGGTGCATAACCCTTATTTTAAATGATCACTGAATATATATATGATGTGCATTTATGTTATAGGCATTTTATGGAAACAACATGCATAAATATATCTACCTATGAGTCCTACTAGTACAGGTCGAGTAGCTACTATGCTTAGGATATCGGTAGCATGAGTAACATGCCGTTACTCACAAATAGGTGATAAATATGATCACTCATGGGAAAATGGTGGAAAGGAAAAATAGGTGACCGGGCAAGGATATGGTTTGGGTACTGGTGGGTGTAAGAGGCTGTGTCCTGTGGCCAACGGGTGTCGATAGAATATGCTCAGCAGTCCACTGAGGGGTATCCCGCGATGGTAGATTTATCGGTGGGGATGCGCGTAATCAGGAACCAGATGGTGACACAAGGCACAGAGACAGCGATTTAGACAGGTTCAGGCCGTCTAATCGACGTAATACCCTACGTCCTAGTGTCTTTGGTGTATTGTATTGAATACATGATGTCGAGTAGAGGACCCCTGCCTCTCCTTATATACTCTGGAGGGGCAGGGTTACAAGTAAAGTATCCTATTTGGTACTATACAATGTCTTGCGGTGCACGCCGAGCAGCTGTCCGTGCACACCTTGATCTTGTGGGCCGGGCCACCTCCTGATGGTGTGGCCCACAGTCTTGGGGGCCATACCCCCACAGTTAGTCCTCGAGCCTGACAGTAGGTGACGCAGTCACGTGGTGCCAGGGTCATAAAGTAGAAGACCAGCCAAGTAGGCAGCCAGTCCCCGGGCGTAGCCTCGAGATGAGAACAAGCACATTCACTGCAAGGTGAAGTGTGCCCACTTAGTCCCCGAGCTTGCTGGAAGATGAAGAATGAATCTTGTAGCAGGGTCAAAGAAGTCTGAAAGCTTGTCGACGTCGTCTGACATACGCGTATCAAGACCCCAGACGTGTTGCCCAAGATCAGCACCCTAATCCGAACAGCATGGAGCAGCTTGATAGCACACCGACGAGACGTAGCAAGATCCGAGCAGCAAGGGAGTCCCCAGCGTTGCTGGCGATGACCGAGCACCGAGGAGCGAGGAGTCCCCGACGTCGCTGTCGATGACCGAGCACCGAGGAGCGAGGAGTCCCCGGCGTAGGCGGGCAATGTCCGAGCACCGAGGAGCGAGGAGTCCCCGACATAGGCAGCGATGTCTGAGCACCGAGGAGTCCCCGACAGTCGCTGGCGATGACCAAGCACCGAGGAGCGAGGAGTCCCCGGCGTCGCTGGCGATGACCGAGCACCGAGGAGCGAGGAGTCCTCGACGTCGCTGTTGATGATCGAGCACCAAGGAGTGAGGAGTCCCCGGCGTCGCTAGGCGATGACCGAGCACCGAGGAGCGAGGAGTCCCTAGTGTCGCTAGCGATGTTCGAGCACTGAGGAGCGAGGAGTCTCCGACGTCGCTGTCGATGACCGAGCACCGAGGAGTCCCCGGCGTTCGCTGGCTATGACCGAGCACCGAGGAGTCCCCGGTGTAGGCGGCGATGTCCGAGCACCGAGGAGTCCTTGGCATAGGCGGCAAGGTCCGAGCATCGAGGAGTGCCTAGCGTAGGCGGTGAGGTCTGAGCACCGATGTAGCTAACAACGTCCGTGCGGTGAAGTGTGCCCACTTAGTCCTCGAGCATGAAGAATTCGAGGGCCGAGGAGTAACTGGCATAGCTAGCGATGAAGCATGAGTGGCGAACAGTCCGATCAACTGGTCGGTGATGGAGTCCATGAACCAAGCGGTCCGACTAGTTGATCGGTGGAGAAGTCCGAGCACCAGGTGGTCCGATCACCTGGACGATGAACCTGCAATACAAACATGTAGAACGGGTAGTACATGATGTAAAAATAAATAAACTCCGGAGAAAAATCAGCAATGGTGATGAAACGACGTATGCAGTTCGGCGCTCAGTTGGCGTGAAAATATATTTATGTTTAATATAAACCTGCCCGAACAGTTAGTGTGTAGCTGAGTCTCCAGCCCTAGCTAGCCCATAGTCCATAACGTCGAGCGTGGAGCCCATGCACGTGTAGGAGGAACAGGCATGACCAAGGAGCCGCTGCCGATCACCCATAACGCAGAGCACAGAGCCCGTAGCATGTGTAGGGAGGAGCCAGAGACAGGGCCGTCTCTAGAGTCGTCCAAGCATCAATAGGACTATTCGGGGGTTACAAGTAAAGTATCCTATTTGGTACTATACAATGTCTTGCGGTGCACGCCGAGCAGCGCCGTGCACACCTTGATCTTGTGGGCCGGGCCACCTCCGATGGTGCGGCCCATGTCTTGGGGGCCATACCCCCACAACGGGGCATAGCTTGGTTACACTTTTTCCCTGTCTGGTTGGTTAAGGACTGGTCGTTGCAATAGGATGCTGAGGCAAGTCATAGATCTATTGTCTTCGAGCACATACTTGGGTATGGGCGCAGGGAAGACTTGTTGCTCTCTTATCGTGGATCTGGCTCTTTTTCGGACCGACTGATTGGAGGCGGGGATGGTGGAGGTCCTTGCACCGCATTGAGTCCAGGGACTTAGGAGTGGGGGCTTGGAGTCCAAGTTTGGACGGGGACCTAGACACCCTAGGATAGGAGGGTGATGGGTTAGTCCTGCTTGTGCCTAGGGTTCAAGCAGGGCATGTGTTTTTGGGGTACCCAGCTAGGCACATTAGTTCACGAATCGACACCGAGTCGGTATGACTTGTCTTACCTCTAGCATCGTAGTAAGAACTAAAAGATGAAAGGTGATGAAATGGAACTGATTGCTCAACTCTTGCTTGAAAGTGGAACAGGTGCTTATATAGACAGGATAGATAATAACTTAATACGGCTGATAATAATAACATAAATAAGGACTCACTATTAGTAGTGCTTTCTGCTAAAATAAAACCAGCACACCATAATGCTTCTCATATTCCTTGGAGTCAGGAAATTATTCCCACTAGTCAGATAAGTCTTGCGAGTACATTGTGTACTCAGGGTTCATTTACTCCTATTGCAGGTGAGCTTGAGAAGTACCGTTGTGTGGAGGATTCTTCTAGTGGGCTCAGATGGATCCTCAGTTCTTATCATTAGATGTTTATTTTAAATTCTGCTGTTTATCATTCCACACTCTGACATTTGGTATTGTAATAATGTACTTTTAAGAAACTCTGATGTATGAAATGGACAAGTATTAGTAACTCGTTCTCATTATTGGATCCTTGGGGAAAAATGTGGATCTTTCGGGTTCTCCCTTATGGTGTGCCCGATGGATACCGCCCGCTGTAGCTTGCTTTCGGGGTGCTTAGTGTCTGGTGGAAGATGAGCACCTCTGTAAGCATGTTATTTCGGGTGGTTCTACCACAGTTGGTATCAAAGCCAATAATGGTTATGAGTTTCATCACTTTTTTTTCAAAACTTAAAAATTTGACCAACAAAAGTTTTGTGAAAAGTAGGGTGCAATTACATTATATAAAAAAGTATCATCCCTAGCAATATGGTCTATCTAGGATAGCAGCACTGGTTTTCTCTAATCAGTTTTCTGCAGGTACACTGACTTAAGTTGCGTAAGGAATCGTCTAGCATACGGAAAGTGAGTGTACGATGTGCCAAATTTTTTTTGTGAATGCCGCTATATTCTGGATTGAGTGAACGTATAGGATGATACATGCATCATGATAATAGCATTTTGCTTAAACTAAAATTTCCCCCCTACACGTATAATTGGATTAGTAAAGTGATAGGATTAATTAAAAGAATGCTTTAATTAAATGTGTTGTCATTTCTCTAATCCCTTGCTTCTGATCGGGAAGGTTGTTCTAAATGGATGGTTCATGTCTCTTATAGATGAATCTAAGGTCTAGACGTGGGAGCACCAGTGCTAGGGTGGCTTACGGTCTTGGCGAGGGCCAAGGCAAGAGTGGCTAGGCCAGTGAGCACCACGGGGAGAGCCATGGGGCTCTACTTCTAGGCTCCTCCTCCTTCGCCACCGCCACCTACAATGACTCATGCTGAGATGATGGTAGAACTGATGGCTGCTCACCGAGAGTCAGTCCGTGCCATGGAGCTAATGGCACAAGCTATCGCTAGCTTCACCCGTGGAGGCCATGGGGGCAATGGTGGGAATAGGGGGTGGTGCCCACCACCCTGAGGGACTCTCCTCTTACCAAGATTTCCTTAAGACCCACCCACCCACTTTCACCCCGATAGATGAGCCCCTAGATGCAGAGCACTGGCTTCGCATTCTAGAGTACAAGTTTCTATTGCTCAACATGGTCGATGAGCAGAAAGTGTGCTTTGCAGCACAGCAACTATTGGGGCCCACAAGTGCATGGTGGGATACCTTCCATACCATGCAAGTAGCTAGATCATCCAACAACCTGCCAGGAGTTCACCACAACATTCAGAGAGTTCTATATTCCTACTAGGTGTCATCAACTAGAAGCTGACTAAGTTCCTAGAGCTGCGCCAGGGGAGTATGACAGTGATGGATTATGTTAATAAGTTCAATCACTTGTCCTAGTATGCTGGCATTCATGTGGACACTGACGAGAAGAAGAAGGACTGTTTCTTTTGCGGCCTCTCTTATATCCTTCAGGAGAAGCTGTACACGGTGAACTATCAGACCTTCAGGGCAATGATGAACGCTGCCATCGCCATAAAGGGCTTGCAGCGGGACTCCTAGGAAGAGGGGAAGAGGAAGCCGGTGGCTACGGGGTCTTCCAGCCACCCTCATTCCTAGAAGGTATAGGTTGTCCAGCGAGGGCCCTATCAATCATCAAGCAGGCCTTCATTTCGGCAGCCCTAGCAGACTTCTCAGACTTCTTCCACATAGTACCGTGCACCCACTCAGCAGGTGTAGCCCCAGCAACCTTAGGGACAGCAGGTCCCACCTAGCCAGGGATTTGGAAACATGCCTAGTGCTTGCTTCAAGTGTGGCAAAGATGGCCACTATGCCCGAGCATGTCCCTAGAATCAGCCCGCTCAGTCTGCTCAACCATCAGCAAACTCCAGGCTTGTTAGGAGGACCATGATCAAGAAGAAAGTGCCTAGTAGATCTAGATAGGTGCATTTCACCGATGCTCAGTAGATATTGCAGTAGGAACCAGTGATGGCTGGTATGTTTACCATCGATTCCCATCCAGCTTATGTGTTGTTCAATTCTAGTGCATCACATTCCTTTATGAGCATGGGATTTGTGGACCTGGCACAACTTACCACTTATGGCTATACCATATGCCTATAGAATTTGTACCATGGGTTTGCAAATGTTCATTAATACCCGAACAGATACAATAAGCTTGGTATTAGCCACCCACACTTACCGCCTATAGTTCATGGTAATGCCTAGGCAAGGCATTGATGCTATTCTTAGAATGAATTGGTTGCGGGTGTATGGGGTAGTCTTGGATTTAAAGAGGAGAAGTGTCGAGGTATGACTTACTTCTTCTGAGGATAGGATGTCTCTTCTAGTACCCTCAGATCCCATCTTACTTATTGCTGCCCATGCTGAAGCCTCTCCTAATCTTACCCCCATCCCTATGGTATGTGAGTTTTTGGATGTTTTTCCTAAAGATCTTCCTGGGTTGCCACCAGATAGAGAGGTAGAATTCTCCATTGAGCTAGAGCCTGGTACTGCCCCTATCTCTAGACTCCCATACTGCATGGCTCCAAGGGAATTGGCTGAGATGAAGAAGCAGCTGGAAGAGTTGATGGAAAAAGGTTTCATCCATCCTAGTTCTTGCCATGGGGTTGTCTAGCCATTTTTGTGAAGAAGAAGGATGGCACTCTGTGGATGTGTGTGGATTACCACCCTCTTAATGCGGTGACAGTTAAGAACAAGTATCCTTTGCCCCACATAGATACTTTGTTTGATCAACTAGCCGGTGCTAAGGTGTTCTCGAAGATTGACCTCCGATCAGGCTATCATCAGATCAAGATTAGACCACATGATATACCAAAGACATCTTTTTCTACTAGGTATGGGTTGTATGTGTACCTAGTGATGTCTTTTGGTCTCACCAATGCTCCTGCCTTCTTCATGTACCTGATGAATTCAGTCTTTATGTAGGAGCTAGGACAAGTTTGTGGTAGTATTCATTGATGATATACTAATTTATTCCAAGAATGATAAAGAGCATGCCCAACACCTTTAGATAGTACTATCTCGACTAAGGGAACACAAGCTTTATGCTAAATTCAGCAAGTGTGAATTTTGGTTAGATCGAGTGTAGTTTTCTGGGGCATGTGTTGACACCTGACAGCATTTTAGTAGATCCCAGCAAGGTGCAAGATGTGTTGGATTGGAAGTCTCCCAAGTCTATGCATCAGATTCGTTAGTTCCTTGGTCTCGCTGGGTACTATCGGCATTTCATTGCACATTTCTCCAAGATAGCCCTAGTGAATGACCAAGCTACTCCAAAAAGAAGCTAAGTTTGATTGGAGCCCTAGATTGTGAAGAAGCCTTCCAAGCTCTAAAGACATTTCTGACCACTGCTCCTGTGTTAGCCCAACCAGACATTGATAGACCCTTTAATGTATATTGTGATGCCTTGAAGATGGGTTTGGGGTGTGTGCTTATGCAAGATGGGCGTGTGATAGCTTATGCTTCGCGCCAACTAAAAAAGCATGAGGTGAATTAGCCCACACATGACTTAGAGCTAGGCTGCTGTGGTCCACGCTCTAAAGATTTGGAGGCACTATCTGTCGGGCAACAAAGTGCATATCTTCACTGATCACAAGAGTCTCAAGTATATTTTCACTCAGTCTGAACTGAATATGTGACAAAGGAGATGGTTAGAATTGATAAAGGATTATAACTTGGAAGTCCATTATCACCTAGGAAAGGACAATGTAGTGGCTGATGCTTTGAGCAGAAAGTCACACCAGGTTGAGGAAACACCTTTGGCTCTCAACCATGCTGAGGTATTGGCTCACATTGCATTGACCTTAGAATTGCTAGAGTAGATTATTCTAGAGCAAAGGCAAGACCCTAAAGAAATTCCCACATCAGAAAATTGATTACCGAAGGGCGTGGCCCCCACTTTAGTGTTGATCAGCGGGGAGTAGTGAGATACAAGGATAGACTGGTAGTTCCATTTAGTAAGGAGCTAAGAAGGAAGATTTTGAGTGAAGCCCATAATTCAAAGCTATCGATTCATCCTGGCAGCAACAAGATGTACCATGATCAATGCCAATTGTACTGGTGGTACAATGTGAAGCAGGACATCACCCGGCACGTCATGGAGTGCGACACTTGTGGTAGAGTTAAGGCAGATCATATGCGTACCCTAGGATATTTGTAGCCCTTACCCATTCCTGTTTGGAAATGGGAAGATATTTCTATGGACTTTGTGGTGGGTTTACCCTGCACATCCAAGGGCTATGACTCTATTTGGGTCATTGTGGATCGCCTCACCAAGTTAGCTTATTTCCTCCCTAGTGAATTCTAAATATTCCGCCAGATAGTATGCCGAGTTGTACTTGGACTGGATTGTGAATGTACATGGAGTTCCCCTCACTATCATCTCTGATAGGGGATTAGTTTTTGTCTCTCGCTTCTAGGGAGCAACTCCAGGAGTGTCTTGGAACTAGTCTCCTCTGTAGTTTAGCCTATCACCCCAAGACTGATGGCCAAACCAAAAGGTTGAACCAAGTGCTTGAAGACATGTTGAGAGCTTGTGCCATTTCTTTTGCTGAGAAGTGGGATGGATGCCTGAGGTTAGCTAAATTTTCTTACAATAATATCTACCAAGAGAGCATTCGCATGGCACCATTTGAAGCTCTATATGGGAAGAAATGTTGGACGCCACTTGATTGGGTTGAAGTGGGAGATCATGGATACTTTGGGCTAGAATTCATCAAGGAGGCTTGAGAGCAAGTTGTCCTTATCTAGAGTCATTTGAAGGCAGCTCAGAGCCGATAGAAAGCCTATGTAGACAAGCGAAGAAGGCCTTTGGAGTTTGAAGTTGGGGATTATGTGTACCTCAAGGTATCTCCTATGAGGGGAGTACATTGGTTTGGTATACATGGCAAGCTAGCTCCCTAATACTTGGGTCCCTACAAAATTTTGAGGTAGTGTGGCCCCATTGCTTATCATCTCTAGCTCCCTGAGATTTTATCTATGGTACACAATGTGTTTCATGTATCGCAATTGAAGAGATGTTTGCAGGTACCGGATGAAGCTATAGAAGTTGAAGGGCTTCCCCTCTAGCCAGATTTGACTTATGTTGAGCATCCTGTCAAAATCCTGGATGAGAAAGGAAGAGTAACCAGGAACAAGTGTGGTAAAGTTCTATAAAGTGTAATGGCAAAACCATTCAGAGGATGAGGCCACATGAGAACAAGAGAGTTACCTATTAAACCATTACCCCCACCTTCTCCCTGGTCCTAATAGTTAGTTGCTGCATCGAAATGTAATTCCTATCTCCTTCTCACACTAGGCACATGAAATCTCAGGTCGAGATTTTGTTTTAGGGGTAGATTTGTAACACTCTTGGTGTTACATTGTATAGTTTTTTTCTAAAACACTACATGAGCATCATACTTGTTTGTACAATGGGTGTAATATAGTGTATAAATCAATGTATGACATTTGAAACGTTCATCCAAAACAAGAAACAAATGTTACATTCATGTCGTTTGATATCGTTTAGTACTCTAAGTGAATTTTTATCAAACAAAAATGCTATAGAATGTTTATGTAAAATTTGATAAAGTTTGTAGAATAGACTTCGTAGGCGATGATGAAATATGTGCGGTCGAAGATGGGGTTCACTAGCTAGTGTATCAAGTAGCTTGGAAAAGGGATTCGACACGAAACCGTTCGAAGTTTAGTCATTTTGCGCAAGTTTGAAAATGGGTCGATGAAGCCATGTTCGGCAATTTTTGTAGAGCGATCGGGTTAAGAAGTGGTGAGATCCTTTGGCTTAGTTCGATAGCCCTAGGTACCCTCTTGAGTGTAAAATAGCGGGTTTGACTCTTGAATCATTGAGTTTGAGTTTTTGAACAGCTTTAAAAGGCGTGCAAATCACGGGTTGAGCAATGCCAACTCTTGGGGCGCAGTCACCGCACGGCTCTCAGCACTACCGCACTGGCCGCCATCGCGCCTACCTGTGCACACCCGCATGTTGGCTCTATGCTACCAGCCTAGGTCTCTTGTTGCCTTACTCTAGCACATGGCACACGCGCGCTAGGCCCAGCCATGCCTGGCTATTCTGCCCACCCTCCATCACGTCTGCCTAAGGCTACTGCTCGCCGTCATGTCACTCACACTACACATTGTCTGGCGCTGCCATCTAGCTACTACTCCCATTGATGTCGACTGTGCATGCACGTGGGCTTGTCCTGCTTGCCTTGTTCTCACACTTGCTCACGAGGCCACGCCAAAGGCTCTGGTCATGTTGCCTTGAAGGTCATCGGTCGGCCTAGCCGTGCCAAAGCCAACCAATGCACTGGTCCCATTTTTCGTGTACCGAGCATGCTTGGTGGTCGAGTGGAAGACAGCTTTGTGCCTAACTAGCCACTATCGTGGTGGTACAAGGGAGGGGCATCAATTTAAGTTTTGCCATCGCTGGCCGCCATAAGTTCGTAGGCATCACCCTTGCAAATTGGCCTCGCATGCTACACCGTTTTCTAATTAACCGTGTACACTGTGAGCTCGATTAGTGAGCTTTCGATTGGAGTCATTTCAACATTCGTTCGGCCTACAGTGAGGTGAGGCAGGGTGTTCCCCTCACGGTGGTCTGCCATGGCCGCTAGAGTGGGCGCACGACTAGGGCATCATGTGGTGCTTTGCTATTTCAATTAGGCTATGCATTGCATAGTGATTGACTTGGTGATGTCGCTTGTGCAGTGGTTTCACTGGTGGAGCCATGGGTCACCGGGAACGTCGTCACCGCTCTCACCGGGAACCAGAGCGACCCCATGTATGTGGCCAGTTGCCTTGCCATGCCCCACGACTATGTCGAAGCCATCCTACGCATTGCTGGTAAGGCCCTCGTACTCCTAGGATAGGTGGTGAGTCATTTTGGGCCGAGGCTCGCTGGAGCGTGGGGGCAGCCGCCGGCGAGCTGGCTTTGAGGCCACTCCTGTGGCTGACTCAGTTGGGTGCAACAGTTATTCAATTAGGGCTTCAAGGTGGTTACTTTTATCCTATAGATGGTCACCGAGTAGTAGTAGAGGCGTTCGATTAGGTGGTTTCGCCAGTGTTGGGCTACCGCGGCATTCTTGGAGTTTGTTACCTCAATCCGTTGTGCGTGGTGCGCCATTTTTGGCGTTTGTTACCTCAATCTATTGTGTGTGGCACGTAGAAGCTCAAGGGGGTGCTGGTGTGTGTCGGAGAGGTCTGTGCTCACTGAAGTTTGGCCGATGAGGCTGCGACCCTATTAGTCCAGCCAGGGGCTTCATCAAACGTGAATTCGAATAGAAGTAGGGTCCTAGATGCAAACTCTGTGACTCGGTGAAATAGTACTTGAGTGGGTTGTGCGAATAGGGTAGAGAATGGGGGCTTTTTTGCTAAAGAGCCAGCCACACGCGGCTCCGCTATGGGCCGCCTGTGATGGGCCGCGTCGCGCGCTGCCGAGTGGGCCACGCTGATTGCTATGCATGCGTGCAGGTGGGTAGCCAGGGTGGGCCGAGCCATCGCTTATGGGCCACGTGGTGAATTTGTTTTTCAATTCTCCAGTAAATTACCAACGTTTGTTCAATATAATTTCTAGCTGAACTTTGTTAAATTGTAGTAAATTGTGTAGTTGTCCAAAAATAGTAAAACCAATTTTGTTAGGTTCACAAAAACACCATCTACTTGTTAGTATAGTTAGATTACAGTCAGCTATGACAATGGTGTGGTCATAAATTCAAAGTAAAGGGCTTAGTATTATGTAGATTAATAATTGTAGGAATTTTTGTGGTAAATTGGTGATAGCTATAGCTATGAAAATTTTACAGTAGGCTCAATAGGTTATTATGTACTTGCTATAAATTTTGTAGCCTTAGAGTAGGTTGATAAATAGAGTAGCTATTACCCTTGCTTTATCATATATAGCGTAAATCATCATTAGGAGTAAGAATACATGTAGTTGCTTTAATAAGGTATACCATACTTCGTACTTGTTATTGGAAAGAATAGATAACTTAGTATCGTTGTTGATAGCACTAACTTAGTAGTTAGACAGATGTACTTTGTTTTAAGAGTTGCTGTTGCTATAGTACTAAGTATTGTATTATTATTTCATGCATGTAGATCACGAGTTGGTAGAGTTCATGCCCATCGATGAACAAGAGTACAATGAAGTTATTGAGGAGTACGAGGAGGAGATCCTCATGCAAGAGGGAGCCTCGGAGCCTTTTGGTGCTGACCTTACTGACCCGTCGCCTGCCCAAGGCAAGCCCTGGTGCATAACCCTTATTTTAAATGATCACTAAATATATATATATATATATGATGTGCATTTATGTTATAGGCATTTTATGGAAACTACATGCATAAATATATCTTCCTATGAGTCCTACTAGTACAGGTCGAGTAGCTGCTATGCTCAGGATATCGGTAGCATGAGTAACCTACCGTTACTCACAAATAGGTGATAAATATGATCACACATGGGAAAATGGTGGAAAGGAAAAATGGTGACCGGGTAGGGATATGGTTTGGGTACTGGTGGGTGTAAGAGGTTGTGTCCTATGGCCAACGGGGCATAGCTTGGTTACACTTTTTCCCTATCTGGTCGGTTAAGGATTGGTCATTGCAATGGACGTGAGGCAAGTCACAGATCTATTGTCCTGAGCACATACTTGGGTATGGGCATAGGGAAGACTTGTTGCTCTCTTGTCATGGATCTGGCTCTTTCTAGACCAACTGATTGGAAGCGGGGATGGTGGAGGTCCTTGCACCGCACTAAGTCTGGAACTCAGGAGTGGGGGCTTGGAGTCCAAGTTTGGATGAGGACCTAGACACCTAGGATAGGAGGGTGATGGGTTAGTCCTACTTGTGCCTAGGGTTTAAGCGGGGCATGTGTTTTTGGGGCACCCAGCTAGGCACATTGGTTCACAAATCACCACCGAGTCGATGCGACTTGTCTTACCTCTAACATCGTAGTAAGAACTAAAAGATGGAAGGTGATGAAATGGAACTGATTGCTCAACTCTTGCTTGAAAGTAGAACATGTGCTTATATAGAAAGGATAGATAATAACTTAATATGACTGATGATAATAACATAAATAAGGACTTAGTATTAGTAGTGCTTTCTGCTAAAATAAAGCCAGCACACCATAAAGCTTCTCATATTCCTTGGAGTTAGGAAATTATTCCCACTAGTCGGATAAGTCTTGTGAGTACATTGTGTACTCAGGGTTCATTTACCCCTATTGTAGGTGATGCTCAAGAAGTACCGTTGTGTGGAGGATTCTTCTGGTGGGCTCAAACAGATGCTCGTTCTTATTGCTAGATGTTTATTTTAAATTCCGCTGTTTATCATTCCGCACTTTGATATTTGGTATTATAACAATGTACTTTTAGGAAACTCTAATGTATGAAATGGACAACTATTATAACTCGTTCTCATTATTGGATCCTTAGGGAAAATGTGGATCTTTCGGGTTCTCCCTTGGGGTGTGCCCGACGGATACCACCCCCACTATAGCTTGCTTTCGGGGTGCTTAGTGTCTGGTGGAAGACAAGCACCTCCATAAGCGTGTTATTTTGGGTGGTTCTACCATAGTATTTTTACCCCTTCTCTTCCTCCCCAATGGCTCTCTTGGAGCACTCCACTCATTTAGCTCGTCCAAGAACAGAAGAGAGTAGCTCTCTCTCCCTCACTCACCATTGGAGCCCCACAAGCTTCTCCCTTTGATTCCCTTCCAAATCCAAGAGAGTTTGAGTCTCCAAACTACATTAGAGAGCAGCCCCAACTATTCTTCATCTCCTAGAGCACTTGGTTCATGTTTTGGTTGGTGGTTGTGTTTATTACTCTTGGAGCTTTGCTCCTAGCTGGCTAGAGCATCGCCCATGGAGCTTACCAACTTGTGTGGCAGCCCTAGAAGGTTTGTAATCACCCCAAACACCTAGTGAAATCACCCCTCATCTCAAGAGTTCACTCTCTTAACTTGAGAATGAGGAAAGGGTTGAAAGTGTCCCAAAGCCTTTGTGGCAACCTCAACAACATGGACATAGGCAAGCCTTAGTGGCGAGCGGAACCACAGGATAAATCGGTGTCTCACTTGTGTTCTTGTGATTTACATTGCTATACTTGTATTTGTGGTGATTCTAGGGTTTGGTCCCGATCTACTCGCTCGTGCACTTCCACCAACATCTAGGTGGTGGAATAGGCTCTACACTACCCTAGGAACATCAGTAATTTGCTCGATCTACTTTTCCTTAGGTAGTTTTTTAATTGTAGTTTGAGCTTGTCTACAGGCGTGGCAGTGCCGCACTTTTGTGAGGTAGTGCTGCACCTTGGGAGAAGCAGTGCCACACCTAGAATTTAACTTCCACTATGAGTTTGTTTCAAACAGGCCTATTCATCCCCCCTCTAGGCAACATCAAGGTTCTTTCAATTGGTATCAGAGCTAGGCTCCCAATTTAGGGCTTAACTGCCATGAGAGGCGATGTCGACAAGTGAGGAGGTATCGCTAGAACTTCTACTTTTAGATGGCTTGGTCTGCTAGTGTGCTTAACTCTGCCTATGGTGGGGCACCTTTGGTGTCCCAGCATAGCAGGTCCCAAGCCCTCATAAAGGAGGAAGGTTGTGTTAGGCATGGCATGCCAATGTAAAAACTTAGCCACTTTAATGGAGATGAAACCTGAAAGAAAATCATTAGGGCGTAACCCTCTTAGCGACGCGCTATATCGGAACCCAGGTATGGTGTTAAATGGGCAAGGGCTAGGTCATCACCCCCATGACACGCCGTGTCATGATCTGGGCATGGTGTCAAGTGACCAAGGATCGGGTCGTCGCTTCCTTAGTGGCGCGCTACATCGGCGCCCGGGTGTAGTGAAAAATGAGCAAGGGTCTTCGCATCTGAGTCGACGGGTGCGAAGGGTAAGGAAGATAGTTGAACCAACTAGGATCCATTTAGGTAGTTGGAATGTAGGGTCACTTACAGGTAAGTTAAGAGAATTAGTTGATACCGCGACTAGGAGGCGTGTAAATATATTATGCGTTCAAGAGACTAAATGGAAGGGTCAGAAGGCAAAGGAGGTGGACAATACAGGTTTCAAGCTTTGGTACATAGGGACAGTCATGAATAGAAATGGAGTTGGAGTTTTGATTGATAAGAGCCTCAAGAATGGTGTGGTGGGAGTGAGAAGGCAAGGAGGTAGGATTATCTTAGTCAAGCTTATCGTTGGTGATATGGTCTTGAACGTAATTAGTGCGTATGCCCTCCAAGTAGGCCTCGACGAGAGTGCTAAGAGACAGTTCTGGGAAGACTTAGATGGCCTGGTTAGAGCTATACCTAGTAGTGAGAAGCTTTTTATAGGAGGAGATCTTAATGGGCATGTAGATACTACAAGCGCAGGTTTCGAGGTAGTTCATGGAGGTTTTGGGTATGGTAGTAGGAATCGGGAGGGAGAGGAAGTTCTGGACTTCACGGTAGCTTTTGACTTGATGATAGCCAACACTTTCTTTAGAAAGAGAGAATCTCATCTAGTGACCTTCAGTAGCGGACAACACTGTAGCCAGATTGACTTTGTCCTCGCAAGAAGAAAGGACAAATGAGCATGCTTGGATTGCAAGGTGATACCGAGGAAGTGTGTTGTTTCTCAACATAAGCTTTTGGTGGCAGATTTTTGTTTTCAGGTGCGTGCCCATAGGGATAGACAAGTTAAGATTGAAAGAACAAAGTGGTGGAAACTGAAAGGGGAGACGTCAGAGGTATTTAGGGAAAGGGTTATCAAAGAGGGCTCTTGGAAGGAAGAAGACGACATAAACAACATGTGGGACAAGATGGCAACCAACATTCGGAAGGTAGCCTCAGAGGTGTGTGGAGTTACCAAAGGAAGGGGACGCGAGGCTAAAGATACTTGGTGGTGGAATGAGGAAGTCCAAAGGGCTATTAAGGAGAAGAAAGAATGCTATAGATGCTTGTACCATGACAGGAATGTGGACAACATAGAGAAGTACAAGGTGGCAAAGAAGACTGCAAAGCGAGCTGTAAGTGTGGCAAAGGGTAGAGCATACAAGGATCTTTACCAACATTTGAGTACAAAGGAAAGAGAGAAGGACATTTATAGGATGGCTAGGGTTTGTGAGAGAAAGACACGAGACTTCAACCAAGTTAAGTGCATTAAGGATGAAAGGGAGCATCTCTTGGTGAAGGGGGATGAGATTTGACATCGATGGCAAGAGTATTTTGACAAATTGTTCAATGGTGAGAATATGGACACAACCTTTCAGTTGGATGACTCTTTTGATGACACCAATAGGTGCTTTGTGTGGAGAATCCAAGAATCTGAGGTCAGAGAGGCGTTGAAAAGGATGAAAGGAGGTAAGACGATGGGACCAGATGGTATCCCAATTGAGGTGTGGAGATGCCTCGGGGACATAGCTATAGTATGGCTAACCAAGCTATTCAACCATATTTTTTGATCGAACAAGATGCCTGATGAGTGGAGGATAAGTATATTGGTACCGATCTACAAGAATAAAGGGGATATTCAAAGTTGTATGAATTACCAAGGAATTAAGTTGATGAGCCATACTATGAAGCTATGGGAGAGACTAATCGAGCATCGCTTGAGAGCAATAACGCGGGTCTCTATGAACCAATTTGGTTTCATGCCTAGAAGGTCAACCATGGAAGCCATTTTCTTAGTAAGACAAGTTATGGAGCGGTATAGGGAGAAGAAGGACCTACACATGGTTTTTATTGACTTGGAGAAGGCTTATGATAAAATACCAAGGAATGTTATGTGGTGGGCTTTGGACAAACATAAAGTCCCAACGAAGTACGTTGGGCTCATTAAGGACATGTACAACAATGTTGTGACTAGAGTTCAAACAAGTGATGGAGACATGGATGACTTCCTGATTAGTATAGGACTACATCAAGGGTCAGCTTTGAGCCCTTATTTGTTTGCTTTAGTGATGGATGAGGTCACAAGGGACATACAAGGGGACATCCCTTGGTGTATGCTTTTCGTGGATGATGTAGTGCTAGTTGATGAAAGCCGGACAGGAGTGAATCAGAAACTGGAGTTATGGCGGGAGACTTTGGAGTCCAAAGGTTTTAGACTCAGTAGAACTAAAACTGAGTATATGAGATGCGACTTCGGCACTACTACTCAGGAGGAGGAAGATGTTAGTTTGGAAGGTCAAGTAGTGCCTAGGAAGGATACCTTTCGATATTTAGGATCAATGCTACAGAGGGATAGGGATATTGATGAAGATGTTAGCCATAGAATCAAAGCAAGGTGGATGAAGGGGCAGCAAGCGTCTGGTGTCCTATGTGACAAAAGGGTACCACAGAAGCTAAAAAGCAAGTTTTATAGGATGGCAATTAGACCTGCTATGTTGTATGATGCAGAATGTTGGCCTATGAAAAGACGACATGTTCAACAGCTAAGTGTCATGGAAATGCGTATGTTGCGTTGGATTTGCGGTCATACAAGAAGGGATCGAGTTCGGAATGATGATATACGTGAGAGATTATGGGTAGCACCAATTGAAGAAAAGCTTGTCCAACACCGGTTGAGATGGTTTGGACATGTGCAACGGAGATCTCCAGATGCACCGGTGCATAGTGGAATCCTAAGTCAGGATAGTAACATGAAGAGAGGTAGAGGAAGACCGAAGTTGACTTGGGTAGAGGCAATAAAAGGAGACTTGAAAGGATGGAATATACCCAAAGACTTAGCCTTAGATAGGAGTGCTTGGAAGACAGCTATTCACGTGCCTGAACCTTGATTGCTTCTGATGGGTTTCAACTCTAGCCTACCCCAACTTGTTTGGGACTTAAAGGCTTTGTTGTTGTTGTTGTTGTTGGTCTGCTAGTGTGCTTGATGTTTTTAGGGCCATGCATCCTCATATTGAGCGAATTGTAGATGTAAGCATTTCACCTCCTAGTGACGATTTGGCCATCTTATATAAAGAGGAAGTGAAATGCTTACAAAACAATGCTCAAGCTACTAATGTCTTATTTAGCGCTTTGAGTGAAGATGTTTTTGATGCCATCATATTTGGAGATGATGAACCACTTGATGATGCTCATATCATTTGGACCACACTCAAAGAAAAATATGACAAGTCCAAATGTAATGAGAAGTTGCTCTCATTTGAGGAACCACTTGAGGAGTGCTCAACTTCACCGACAAATGAAGAGCCTCAAGTGATTCTCCCAAACGGTCCAAGTGATCATGCCACATTCACTTCCTCACCAACATATGACTTAGTGGAAGGTAATGAAATGGTTGGTGAGAACAATGCTTTTACATGTGGTACTTCTACTTCCTATAGTTCTTGTGAGACTAACATTTTGAAGGAAGAAGAAACATGTGATCGGTGGAGGCCAAATGATGAATCCACCTCACTAAGAAACTCAACTCTCTATGCCACTCCTCATTTGGGTCTCATGGCAAAGAAAGAGAAGAATGTGGCAAGTGAGTGAGAGCGAAGATGAAAGTGATGATGATGAGTTCATTCAATACTTGGCATGTCCAACCAAGAAAGACAAGTTGATGGTGCTCAAGCTCATAGAGAAAATTCAAGAGCAAGAAGAAACACTTCATGAGCAAGAAGAGTTTCTCATCAATAATATCAAATGCTTGGAGAAGTTGACCAAAAAGCATGAAAAGCTTAAGTGCTCTCATGCTAGTTTGGTCAAAAGGTATGAGAACTTGTCAATTGAGCAAACTCGTACTATTAACTCTCTATCTTGTGTCGCCAAATTAGAAGATGAGAATTATGTGCTCAAGGACAAGGTGGAAAGGCTCACTAGCAAGAATGAGACCTTATAAGAAGGTCATGGTAAGCTTTTGTGCTCTCATGAGAAGCTTATGGATTCTCATCTCATGCTAGAAATTGCTCATGAGGTTGTGGTAACAATGGTAAAATCATACCAACCTCACACTCACAAGTGCACATGTACACAAGTTCCATTTATTTTATCATGTGCTAACAATTGTTGCTATCAAGCAAGCCAACCCTCCGTTTAGCATGTACTTGTAGAAATTTGTGATGATTCCATTACAAAAGAAAATGAAGAGCTCAAGGAAGAAGTTGAGAGGCTAAGAAGGGACTTTATTCAATGGAAGGGCAAGTGCAATGCTCAACCTTCTCAAGATAACCATAAAGACATGGTGAAGAAGCTTGAGAAGGGATCAACTGAAGCATGCATCAAGCCACTTCAAGAAGGACACAAGTCCAACAATGCCAAAGTTAAGGGGAAATTTGATGAACCGTAATCTATCCAAAATGCAGCAGTTTAGCTAAAGGCTACAGAGGTTCTAGGATGCAATAGTGCTGCATCCCAGTGCGGTAGTGCTACACCTGGGCAGAACAGCAAAGCCACCAAGGCCACCAAGGTGCAACTTCAACCAAAGAAGACTCTCATCACTTGCTTCAGGTGCAAGAAAAAGGGTCACCATGTAAGAGATTGCTCCTTGAAGAAAGAAAACAAAGGCATGAGTAAGATTCAAGAGAAGAAGAAATGGCTCATGTCAAGTTCCTCAAGTGTTTCAACATGGGACACAATGCCTCTATGTGTTCCAACAAGGTTGATGACCAAGCCACACTTGCAAGGAAGAAGATAAGAAGAAACAAGAGGAAGTGTTATGGTTGCAACAAGAAGGGACATGAAATTGGCTCATGTTCTAACAAGAAAAGTGAAAGCCTTGTGTCATCAAGAAAAAGGCTCATTAGCAAGGTAGCAAACATGAAGCAAGATAAAAAGATGTCTTACAAGATCAAGCACCGCATTTGGTACACATGCCGAGGAAAGGGACATCTAAGTATGGATTGTTCCATGGGTAACACTCCTAAGCTCAACTCATCAATTGATTCAAATTTGCTTAGGAGGCCCAAAAATGGCACTCATGCTAGAAAGTTGATTTGTTCACCACGTGCTAGCACAAAGGCCATTTGGGTGCCTAAGTCTCTTGTGACTAACTTGGATGGACCCAACATAGTTTGGGTACCAAGTTGTGCTTGATAAGTGGTGTAGGTACTTGAAGGTGGTATGAAGCTTTGGGGTGCTTGATCAAGTTAATTGAAAATATCATCTCAAGCTTTCAATCTTATTCATATTATCTATTTTCTCAAGAAGAACCCAAGGACAACTTGATGGATATATTTCTAATTTCATACTCACCTCAGTAACTAGTACCTAACCCTTCCTAGCTAGCCACTTGACTTGTGTAGTCTCAAGTAGTTCACAAATATGTGTGTGTTTGTGAATTGTTAAGAGTGGCTAGAGTATTTCAAGTTTAATGAATCATTTGCCATATGATGCTTTTGATGGCTCTCTAGTAGAGCAAGATCTTGTTCATGGTGTAGGAAATGAGGAACCACCTTGCAAGGCAATCAAGCTAATGGCTATTGGTGATATTAGACCACAAGAAATCCAGGCCACTATGGAAGAGGATCCTCAAGTTGCTGCTGCACCTATTTCTGCTGACATACCTGATGCTACACTGCAACAAACACTTGCTGCAACTCCTACACATAGTAGTGCCACACTTGAGGGTGGTAGTGCCACACCTACACAGTCAGCAGGAGCTGATTCAATAGTCTAGTTCGAGGACAAAACCTACAGCCCATCTTTGAGCGAGAAGAAGATGAAACTCAAATGGAAGGTCAACTCAAGACCAATCTCTAGTGCCACAACCAAGAGCTCACCAAAACACTGAAAAGGAGTGGTAATATCTAAAATCACAAGTGCATGATATTTTCAAATTTTACTCCTTTGTGTCTTGTGTAGCCACTTAGGAAAATAAAGCACTTTAGTATATACATTGATTATTGGTCATTTTGGAAGAAAAGTATGATTGGAATTGAATTGATCATCCACACCAAGCAATATACATGACTTGGATTTCCTTTGTGGACTTCAAACCAAGAATATCAAGATGAAGCAAGTTTTATGTTCATACATACTATGAGTTGGTTTAAAGAATTTTAAAACTTGGCTCACATTGGAGGATGTAAATAAATTTCAAGAAAGCCAAGAATAAAGAATCAAGCTCAAATTAAAGTAGAGGTGCTTATCACTCACAATTCAAGAAACCTCTACTTGATGAAATCTTGTCATATGGTAGATTACCAAATTATCATTCTCATCTTATGGCATTCTAGATGCTCAAATGGTTGTAAGTATTTCTTGGCATACTTCAATTTGATTACACTATTGTTGCCATGACCTAGACATAGAGTGAAATCCCAAGTTCTTAAGTGAATAAAGTGCTATGTGAGCAATTCAAATACTTAGAGCACTTATCAAAAGGGAATTTACTCTATGACTAGTGTTGTGAGACTAATCTTTCTCTCTAAGTGATTTGTGTAGTCTCACTAAATGAGAATGTGTTTCTCAAATGGAGTGTGCTATCATAGGAAGATCATCAATCCAAAACTATGTGATGTGCTCTCTCTAGTTAATTTGGAATTGATTCATCTATTTTAGCCACTCACCATAATATGGCTTTAATCTACCCTTTTGGACTTAATGGACCAATCATTCACATTTACGTTTCCATTCCACTCAAAAGAATGTGCATGAGGGTTTAACGGAGATTTAGTCCATGTTATGAGGTTTCTCTATTTTAGTAACCCATTTGTCTTCCACACATAAAAGGTTACTATTAGGTTCATAAACCCAGGGTCCCTAATGGGTCCGCTTCCCAGCAAAAGCTTGGCCTAGCAGACGGCATTACAGACGACACGCAACTCTTGGGCCGGCCTAGATACCTAAATGATAGGCTAGAAGAGTGATCTAGTTTCTAAGCAGAAGGCCTCTGACTATGGCCCGCTTCTTTGACCAGGACCATGGCCAAGGAGGGGATGATGCTCGCTTCCGACTCTAACCCACTTCTATTACCGGGAGCCTGGCCAAGGAGGGGACGACGCTCGCTTCTGACTCTGACCCACGTCTCCGACTAGGAATACACCGAACCTCTGCTTGTGGCTCTTCTCCGACCAATGCTGTCAATGCCAACTGGGAACGACCGAACGGGGACACCCACTCAGTGAGGACCTAGGAAATCAGGCGGAGCAGATAAGGTAAGGCGCACAAGTCAACCGCAATACTGAGGACCTTACCTTGCACACCTATAGGATAGTACTATTAGGCCATGTCAAAAGGGTACTTTGCAGCCTTCCAGACATGTTAGAACACAAACAATGTTGAAGGTGTCGACATTTGTCCTATAGTATGGTAGGCGCCGACATTTGCCATTCCAGAAGAACACGATGGAGCCAACCACATGCATCTAGGCATCAATAGTATTGTGGGCATAGACAAACCATCTTGTACCCGACGGTGTGGGCAACAAGACTAGTAGCACACACACACTCTCTCTCTCACACTTGTAAGGTCGTCCTGTTCATCTATAAAAGGGGATGCACCTCTTCCAATAGGGGAGATTCAAAGACGAACAATAGACAACAGATGGAACATTCTGACTCACTCTCTGCTAGCTTTAGACATTCTAAAGCTATATAAAGCATACGTTTGAATACTTAGCGCACATAGGAGCTCCTGTCACTCTTGGCCCTTCAGTCCAGAGTCCGACTAGACCTCTTACACCCCCATCTTACTCCCACTCGTTTGTAACCCCACAGCAAACTTTGAGCACCTAGGCTCAGGAATAAAGTCATTGACCGACTCAAACTAGATGTAGGGCACATCGCCTGAACCAGCATAAACCCTATGTCATTGAGTGCTAGGCCACATCCGATCACAACGTACAGCAAAACGACAAATATTTACTAGTTGGTCACTTTTCGCACCAATAGTTGGCACCATTTGTGGGGAGAACACCATACATTCATGCTTTTGGTCATCAGATGGCCCACTTTTCCACCATCTTTGACATGGTAGGCTCAAGCAATATGACTCGCTTTGGCTCACTGGAGTTTCCCATGCTCCCACCTATTGGGATGTGGGTTCCTCTCATCTTTGAGCCATCCTAGACCTTCCTCTTCGGAAGCCTGGACTTCATCGCCGTCTAGCTCGGCGTGCTTTGCCTTCGCAATGAGGCACTTTTCTCGATGCCCATCCAAGGAGGAGCACCCTCTGTCGGCTCTAGGCCACCCGACGACCTCGATGATGAGGTGCGTTTGCTTGACTTCGAGCCCACACTAGGCTCAAACTCTGCTATGAGTAATGTACATATTGTTTTTACTCGCTATTTGATATCTTCCGCTGACTCTCTAGAGGGACCCCGTTGTCCCCACCACGACCGCCATGCAACTGGTTCCCCTATAGCCTCACGTCCCCCATGGACATGTATGCATGGGGGCTCCAAAAGATGCTGATGCCACCCCCTCTCACATCTGAATTTGTGGGGATGGCGGGCTATGCTCTCGCCTCTTTCCACGACCTCGTTAATGATGAGGTTGAAAGCGATGGCTCTAGCATCGATGACATCGTGGCACCTAGCCACCCTCTATCCTGGGAGTGCACTATGATGGATGCTCTAGGATAGCCACTAGTGGTAGCAGAGTCCCTACAGACTCACACCCCTCTAGACCCTCATGCGTGCATAGGAACACTATGAGGAGATATGACAAAGGCGACAGAGCCAGCGCCACTTGCACCTAGGTTCGTGCCCACCAGGTCTAGTGCAACATCATGGATGGGGGGAATGATCCCCCATAGTTCACTCAGGTTGGCTAGAACATTGCCGCTATGGTGATGCTTCTACGCGGCCTTGAAGAGCCTGTCGACCCCTAGGAGCAGGTAGTTCACCAGAACCTCCAGATGCTGGTGGAAACAACCACCATTCAATAAGCAGAGAACTCTGCGTCGTGACACCAACTCGTAGCCTCTCTCCCCACCAGAGGAATGGGGGTGCACCAGTCAAATGGCTTCATCCACTCACCACTACAGGAGGCCGTAGCTGCACCATAGCCTGACCCGGTGCCTGCTCCACACCAACCACCTATGCGTGAATGCCTTGGGCTAAACTAAGATGCTCATAGCATCATCAATAATCGGCGTCAAGCCCGGCATGATGATGACGTCTATCATGGGGCGGTGAGAGTAGGCGGCACAGGCCCGGCTGGACCATCAAACAGAATGGGGAAATGCACCCCAGGCATGGTCACCGACCGAACGACTGAAGTCCTAGCCTAGACAGCCCAGGACCACAAGCCTTTGGCCGTCGCATCAAGGAGGCACCGTTCCCACAATGCTTCTGATCGCCTACCAACGTCACCAAATATATCGAGGAGACGAATCCCAGTATATGGCTTGAAGACTTCTGGCTCGCCTATCGAGCCAGAGGAGTGGATGATGACCACTTCATCGTTCAATACCTCCCCATCTGCATGGGGGAACATGTTCAGGCATGGTTTGAATTCCTCCCGCATGACAGCATCCACGACTGGGCGGATCTCAAGAGGATCTTTATCGGGAATTTCTAGGGGACGTATGTCCGCCCTAGGAATTCCTAGGTCCTCAAGAGCTATGAACAGGAGCCCAATGAGTCCCTATAGGATTACATTTGTGGGTTCTCAAAATGATGCAACTCCCTTCCTGATGTTGTTGATGTGGACGTCATCAGCACATTCCACTCTAGGACAACCTACGAGCCCTTAATCCACAAGCTTGGCTGTCTGAAGCCTCATACCACCCGTGACCTACTCGACGTCACCATGAACCATGCCTTCGACGAGGAGGCGGTTGGAGCAGTCTTTAGCGGAGACCAGGACAAGGTCAAGGCCAAGCATGAGGACCAAGACAAGGGCCCCTCCACCCAAAGGGGCAAAAAGAACAAGAAGGATCAGCGCTAACCGGCCAACTCCACTTTGGTCGCCATGGCTGATCGTGCAGGCAGGCAGCCCTAGTAGGGCTAGCCTGACCACTTTTACAAGCTCATGGAGAGCCCATGCACCAACTATGCCTACCCCATCAAGCACCTCTACAAGGACTATGAACTCCTCAAGCACTTCCTGCGATAGGCCCGAGGACCAAAAGAAGGAAAGGGCAAGGAGGTAGCAGATAAGAAAGGAGGCGCGATGGGTAAGGATGGGGATGACTTTCCCAATCCTGAGGAATGCCTCATGATCTTCGGGGGATCTAATGCCATCTACTCCAAGCGCCAGCACAAAGTGCACTATAGGGAGGCATGCATCACCGAAACGGCAGTCCGCTCCTTCCTTAGCTGGTCAGAATCTCCGGTCACGTTTGATTAGAGGGACCATCCTTCCCACGTCGCCAGATCGGGTTGCTACCCACTCATTATCGACCCCATTGTCCACAGGAAGCGCCTCACCAAGGTGCTAATGGATGGAGGCAGCGACCTCAACATCCTCTACATCGACACCCTCGATGCCATGCGCATCCCCCGGTCGAAGCTCCTCCCAGTGAGCTCTCCCTTCCATGATGTGATCCCAAGGACATAGGCATACCCACTCAGATAGATTGACCTACCCGTCATGTTTGGCGACCGAGCCAACTTCCGCTTGGAGGTCCTCACCTTTGAGGTGGTGGACTTCCGAGGGTCCTACCACACCATCTTGGGGCGGCCATGCTATGCCAAGTTCATGGTGATCCCCAACTACACCTACCTCAAGTTGAAGATGTCGGGACCGAACGGCATCATCACTGTGGGTAGCACCTTTTCGCATGCCTACACGTGCGACCGCGAGCATTATGAGCTCGCCACTACCATCATCAACTTAGCCGAGCTCCCTCGGCTTGGAGAATTGTTGACCCCAGTAGTCTCAGACAGCAACAAGCCAACCTACTTGACTGCCTTCCACGCACTCGAGGAAACTAAGGCGGTGGGGATCGACCCCACCAACCCAACCAAGATGGAGTGGATTGGGACCCAACTCCTGGCCAAATAGGAATGCGAGCTCACTGACTTTCTATGCGCCAATCATGATGTCTTCACATGGAAACCTTTTGACATGCTAGGCATACCATGGGAGGTCGTCGAGCACTCACTACGCCTTGTCTTGGGCTCAAAGCTACCAAGCAATGCCTATGTCACTTTGACGATGAGAGGCATAGGGCCATAGGCGAGGAGGTCGCTAAACTCCTAGTAGACGGATTCATCAAGGAGGTATACCACTCCGACTGGCTTGCCAATCTTATTCTTGTAAAAAAGAAGACTGGGAAATGGAGAATGTGTGTTGATTATACTGGCCTCAACAATGCATGTCCAAAGGACCATTTTCCTTTGCCACGCATAGACCAGATAGTCGACTCCACCTTAGGATGCAAAATCCACTCCTTTTTGGATGCCTACTCAGGCTATCACCAGATCATGATGCAAGAGTTTGACCAGCTCACAACCTCATTCATCACCCCGTATGGTTCCTATTGTTATGTAACCATGCCTTTTGGTCTGAAGAACGCTGGCGCCACCTATCAATGGTGCATGCAGCAATGCTTCACCAATCAAATCGACCCACTCGACCAACCTAATCAAGTTGAGCAGCCAAAACCAACAATCGCCGTCTATGTTGATGACATAGTGGTCAAAATGGTTCAAGCTTGTGACCTGATCGCGAACTTAGCAGCAACACTCGTGAACCTCCAAAGGTTCAACATCAAATTGAATCCTAAAAAATATGTTTTTGGGGTTCCAAATGGGAAGCTTCTTGGATACATCGTGTCTGAATGTAGTATCGAGGCCAACCCCAAAAAAATCATGGCCATCTCCTGGCTAGACGAGCAGGGGATGCCTCTCTACAAGCTTCTCAAAAAGATGGATGTGTTTGTCTAGACTGAGGAAGCACAACAGGCTTTGGAGAGCCTCAAAGCATCACTAACATTGGCCCCAATCCTCGTCACTCCCGAACAGGGAGAACCCCTCCTCCTCGATGTTGTGGCAAGCAACCACATGGTGAGCGTTGCCCTAGTCGTCAAAAGGGAGGAGCTAGGACACCACCTTAAGGTCCAATGACCCATATACTTCATCGGGGAGGTACTCACCAACATGAAGGTTTGGTACCCCTAGGTGCAGAATCTTCTATACGCTGTGTTGATGGTGACCCGAAAGCTCCTACACTACTTCACCGAGCATGAAGTCATGGTTGTCACTTCTTTCCCACTAGGAGACATCATCCGCAACCACGATGCCACGGGGTAGATCTCCATGTGGGCACTCAAACTAATGGGCCATGACATTAGGTATATCCCATGCACCGCTATTAAGTCTTAGGCTCTCGCGGACTTTGTCGCTGAATGGATGGAGGTCTAGCTTTTGATCCCAGACGTCACCCATGAGTACTAGATGATGTACTTTGATGGGTTGGTGATGGTGCCCCTGCTCAGGGGCTAGAGTGGTTCTGATCTCCTCATATGGGAGTAGGCTCCGCTATGTGATCTGTCTCCACTTTTTGCCCTCAAACAACACTACAGAATACAAGGCCCTCATCAATGGACTATGCATCGCCATCAAGCTCGGCGCTACGTAGCTCTATGTCCGTGGTGACTCAGAGTTGGTCATTGACCAAGTCATGAAGGAGTCCTCTTGCAAAAGCCCCCTCATGACAGCATACTGCCAGGAGGTGCACAAGCTCGAGGGAAAATTCTTGGGGATCGAACTACATCATGTCCCCCAAAAGGACAATGATGCCGCTGATTTTCTTGCAAAATTAGCGGCCATGTGGGTTTCATCTCTGGATGGGGTCTTCATCAACGACCTTCATGAGCCATCCACCTGCATCATAGAAGGTCTAATCCAGACACACCTTGATGCTAACCTAGTGCTTAGGGGCTTTGACCTCGGTGCCTCCAGTGACAACACTACCCGTCGATGTCACTATGGTAGCACTCAATCAAGCCGACTAGCGAGTGTTGCTACTCGCCTACCTCCTCGAGGAGGTTCTCGCCCCTAAAAGGACTGAAGCATGATGGATCACTCGATGTGCCAAGACATTCGTCATATTTGGTAATGAACTTTACAATCAAAGTCCATCAGGAATACTCATGAAGTGCATCCCTACCAACCAAGGGAAACAGCTCCTCCTCGAGGTCCATGCTAGAATCTGTGGACATCACGTGGCCCCAAGGTTGCTGGTCAGAAAAGCCTTTCGCCAAGGCTTTTACTAGCCCACCACGCTACAAGATGTAGAGGAGGACATCTGTAGGTGCGAGGGATGCCAATTCTACGCTCGACAAACTCATTTGCTGGCACAGGAGCTTCAAACCAATCTCCATCACCTAGCCGTTCGTGGTCTAGAGCCTCAACATGGTAGGACCCCTCAAAAAGGGCCTAGGCGGCTTCACTCACCATTCGTGGTCTGGACAAATTCACCAAGTGGATAGAGGCGAAGCCCATCACCAACATTCATTCAGAAGAGGCAGTCAAGTTCTTCCTTGACATCATCTACCGTTTTGGTGTTCCTAACTATATCATCACTAACCACAGAACTAACTTCATCGGGAAGAAGTTCCTAGACTTCTATGATGGATACGACATCAGGATCGACTGGGCCTCAGTCTGACATCCACGTACTAATGGCTAGGTCAAGCAGGCCAATGGGATGGTCCTCCAAGGACTCAACCCTCGCATTTTCAACCGACTCAATAAGTACACTAGATGATGGGTTACAGAGGTCCTAGCGATCCTCTAGAGCCTAAGAATGACCCCAAACCAATCCATAGGGTTCACGCCTTTCCTCCTAGCCTACGGAGCTAAAGGAGTGTTGCCCTCCGACCTCAACCACGGTGCCCCAAGAGTGAAGGCCTTCGATCATGACCGAGCCATGGAGGCTCAGTAGGATGTGGTCGACTTGCTCGAGGAGGCCCACGAGATGACCATCATCTGCTCTGCTTGCTACCAGCAAACTCTCCACAGGTACCATGAAAGAAAAATTAGAGGAAGGATCCTCAAGGTCAGAGACCTCGTACTCCAAAGAACCTAATCAACTAAGGAGAAACACAAACTCTCTCCACCATGGGAAGGTCCCTATACGGTGACCGAGGTGATCCGATTAGGCATCTACCAACTGAGGGACGAACAGTGGCAATGTTCTCACCAACACATGGAACATCGAACAATTACATCATTTCTTCCCCTAAAACATTCGGTCTTACCGCTTTCTTTCATTCAACGTTTGCTCCTACAAGCACCCCAGCCCAAACACTTTTGGCCCTGGTCGCTCAGGGGCTCCATGAGGGTGTGATACCACCTCTCTTTTTTACTATCATATAGTAAATACTTTTTACCCAAATGAAAGGGTAGTCCATTCCTTTAATTATCCTATGTAACTTTGTTTTAAACTCCTGACCGATCAGACCCCACTATGACCTACAGTTACGAGCAGCTGAGCCTCGCGGGCCACGCCTAGGTTCTTAAGGTTGTAGCCTATAGGTCAAACAGGCAGGTGCAAAAAAGAAAGGATAAAAAACAGAGCTATGCTAGGATAAAAACAAAGAACGGATGGGACAAGCTTCCCCTTACAAAGTGATTCCATCACAAAATGAAACCGATGTATTCATGAATACAAACTGTTCACACAGGGGCTCCCCCATGAACTTAACTTTTACATTTGCTGACTACTTCTACTCTAAATTCTACTATGGCTGCCTAGCTAACGGCGCAATCGACGAAGATAAGGCTGCTCACTCTCCAACGGGGCGACGTGCGGTTCGGTCAGAGGTGGGATGACTCTTGCTTCCGACCCAACCTCCACTCCATCAGCCACTGGATGACATATTCTTGATGCACACCCTCAGCCATACTCACACGGTGAGCCTCCATCACCCACTACATGGAGACTTGCTCCAACCATCGGTGTACCCACTGTAGATGGCAGCAAAGTCCAGGTCTGGGTGGTGCGTCGCCACTGAGGTTAGCACCCCTAATGTCCCATAGAACATCCCATCAGAGATGAGTGCCTGAACCTCATTTGGGACCTCGGCCAGCTAGATAGCTGGTGTGCTGGTGGTCGGCGCCGACCCAAACACCTTTGAAACAATGACTTGGGTGATGTTGCAGATCCAGTCAAGGTCCCCCATGAGAGCACATCGCTCTTCTAGGGACTTGGCTAGTGCCTTCGGACTCTAACGAATCACCGCCTTGGCTATCTCTAGCTCCCACTCCAGAGATCCAATCCTTCCGCCCAGTTCTAGAAGAAGGATGACAAGATCAAAAGCAAAGGAAAGGAAAAACTAAGGCATCAACCAAAGGCGTAATAGGTACATACCAAGGTGGGTGTTCTCGAGGATGGAGAGTCCTTCCTCCTACTGGGTCACCTTCTCAAGTAGTTGAGCGTTCGACTCCTCTACCCCAAGCACTTGCCCCCAGAGCATGAGCACTTCCTGATCAACCTCCGACTGGGCCTTTTGCTCTGTCTCTAGGGTCTCCAAGGACTTCTGGAGCACCGGCTCAGTCTCCATTAGGTGGACCTTCACCATTGCAAGTCCCCGCTTACCAATGTTCGCTCGTTCCACCGTGAGCAGCTCCACCGCCCGCGCTCCCATCACCTCGACCACTCAGTCTTGGGACTCATGGTAGGTGGACTCTAGCTAGCGCTTGAGCTCATCGACCCACCATGACATCGTGGCTTCCTGCTCCATCCGATCGTGCTCCTCCCAAAGGAAACAAGACTTGTGGAGCGATGACGCCTCTAACTCTTGTGAAGCAAGAAGCAAGCACGCTAAGACCGCCTGATGGACAAACACTAAAAACACAGAAGGCTTACCTTGGTGACACATGGTAGGTCAGCTGAGACTACTTGATGGATGATCTCAACCCGCTCTAAGGACTCCTGGAGTTTTGCCTTGGTTTGGGCGATGTCAGATTCCATCGACAGCCCTCTGTCCTCTAGGAAGTGCCAGAGCACCACCTCCTCCGTGTCATGAAGGATGAATCGAGCTTTCCTCGGGTCACTGAGGCTGGGCCACACTAGCTCATGGGTCACCCCAAACCCACTGGAAGGCCCAGCCGATGACCGGACCATCACCAACTACTGTGATGTAGGGATGGCCACTGGCTCCACCCTGGTGCCTACCACACCGGAGCAGGGGATCTCCACTACCTCAACTCCATGGCCTACCAGGTGGATGTCTTGCCTCTGACCTAGCCGTGTCACCTCTCGACACCTCTAGCTCTAACCAGGAGGGCAAGCTTGTGCGTCCCTCCGCCGAGTGAGGTAGGTAGCCTAGTCTCCCTCTTCTCTTCCGCTATGACTATTGGGGGAGGAGTCAAGAGGGTCACCTCTGACCCAACCTGCACCATCACCACTAGGATCGCCACCATCACTGCCACCTGCCGTTGCCACCATACTCGTGACCGGCCAAGAGGGCATAACCCCTAGAAGGGAAGGCCGCACCGCTGCTAGTCTGCTCTCGCCGCTGCTCATTGTGACTCGCTACAGACTAGGGTCTCCACTCTTCCAGCATAGGAGGCGGGGTGATGTTTAGTCTCATCAGTCCCTGACCATTGTCAAATAAGTACAGGTCAGTCATGCTAAAAACTCAACTATGAGATCAAAAAGAGACATGGATGCAAACCTAGATGAAAGCGGTAGGATTCTGAAACCCTGACCCACTGGCAATAGCCCATCGGACGAGGACCACTCATGGGTCACGACCTGTGCCCCCTCACATCGACCAAGGGGGGAGTCGACCTAGCCGGTTCATGATCGGCCTGCAAGTTGTAGTGACCGCTGGCTCGTTGCGTGCCCACCAAAGCAAGCTGATGGGGTGTCTCCCCATTGTGGCATGTACACACACGCTGACCTCGAAGATGCGGGGGTACAAGCATGCTCCTATGACCGGCTAGCGCGCCCCACCATGCTCCGAGTAGGTGGGGGCGAATCCAACGATGCCTCCGAGTGGAGCAGCAACCGCACCCACACCCGCTTTGCCTCTCGCTCAACTACGGCGCCTGAGCTCGTGGTGCGCTTCCTTGATGCGGGAACATCACCACACCTCTCCGTGTCCTACCCACTGCTGATAGACATGGCCGTAGGTGCATGATGCTCCACTAAGGTTGCGATGATGTATCTATCTCTATTGTCCTTGGAGGTGCTCATGTCACCACCCATCTCCATGGGCTCCTCTGACTCGAGCTCCACCTCCACATCACTCTGGTTTTCATCAGCCTGCACCCACCGGGCGATCTCCTTCTCCTTCTTGAGCCTCCACCGAGCCTTCTCAGTTCTCTTCTTCTTCTTGGCATCCACTATCTCCTTCTAGGTAGCTTGCCGAGCCATGCCCTTCAACCCCCTCAAAAGATGCGGCCAGGATTTGTAGCTAGAAAGTCCCTATGAAATGGACGACTCGAAATCAAAATACAGGAGAGCAAAAGGAAAAAAGACATGGAATAAGGAGAGGGGAGCGTACTAGAGTGGATAGCTTCACGGCGTGGAGGGGTCTAGGCTTTCCTTCATGAGACTCTTGGGCCCTAAGCTGCAGCACCCGGTCGAGCCGACTCTAGACCTCATCCTTTGCCAACTCCTCTGGTGATGTGTGGTCAGGATCTATTGGCCCCAAGTAATTCCACATCATCCGCCTCCTCTCTGCCAGCGAGGTGACCCAATGATGGAAGAAGGTGTGGAACACCCGTAGCCCATCGAGGCCATGCTGCACCAGCTTCTAGAGCATCGCCTCGATGACCTCCAGCTTGTTCTGCCAACTGGAGGGCCCCCACGACTAGCTCTCCTGCCTCTTTGGCCTCCTTCTGGTGAATGGCGGGAACGGCACCTCCGCTGGGTTCCTGATATAGAACCACTCCCCATGCCACCCCTAATTGGAGTCATAGGGGGAGTATGCGGGGTAGGAGCCTGGCAGCCTAGGCTTCTTCTGCAGTGCGAAGCCCCCAACTGGCATGGTCCTAGGTGGCTTCCCCTCTAACAAGGCTCACCTAGTGAAGATCCACCGAAAGAAGTCCACATGTGGCTCCATCCCAAGGAAGGCCTCCCAATTGGATTGAGGTGTTGTAGCTCTAGGCCCCACACAAGAACCAGTGCATGGGATATCCAAGCCCGCACACATGAAAGGTGAGGAAAGGGACAACCTCATTAGCCTAAGGTCATGAAATGACTTCCCCCAACGTAGGAGCCCTCCAGTGTGCCACCTCCTTCGGCGGAAGCAGCCCCTTCTCGGTGAAAGTGGCCAGCACCGCCTCATCAATGTTGGACGGCCTCCAGTTTGACATTGTGCTCTAGATTCATGAACAGATCTACGAGTCCTCCTCTCCCTCGCTTTACCCTCTCTCACTTAGAAACCACCATGGTGCACGAACGCGCTTGGAAAAAAGGAAGAAGGAGGAGAGGCAGTGATTCCACTCTAGGACAACCTACGAGCCCTTAATCCACAAGCTTGGCTGTCTAAAGCCTCGTACCACCCGCGACCTACTCGACGTCGCCATGAACCATGCCTTCAACGAGGAGGCGGTTGGAGCAGTCTTTAGCGGAGACCAGGACAAGGTCAAGGCCAAGCATGAGGACCAAGACGAGGGCCCCTCCACCTAAAGGGGCAAAAAGAACAAGAAGGATCAGCGCCGACCGGCCAACTCCACTTTGGTCACCATGGCTGATCGTGTGGGCAGGCAGCCCTAGTAGGGCTAGCCTGACCACTTCGACAAGCTCATGGAGAGCCCATGCACCAACTATGACTACCCCATCAAGCACCTCTACAAGGACTATGAACTCCTCAAGTGCTTCCTGTGATAGGCCCGGGGACCGAAAGAAGGAAAGGGCAAGGAGGTAGCAGATAAGAAAGGAGGCATGATGGGTAAGGATGGGGATGACTTTCCCAATCCTGAGGAATGCCTCATGATCTTTGGGGGATCTAATGCCATCTACTCCAAGCGCCAGCACAAAGTGCACTATAGGGAGGCATGCATCACCGAAACGGCAGTCCGCTCCTTCCTTAGCTGGTCAGAATCTCCAGTCACGTTTGATCAGAGGGACCATCCTTCCCACATCGCCAGACCGGGTTGCTACCCACTCATTGTCGACCCCATTGTCCACAGGAAGTGCCTCACCAAGGTGCTAATGGATGGAGGCAGCGACCTCAACATCCTCTATATCGACACCCTCGACGCCATGCGCATCCCCCGGTCGAAGCTCCACCCAGTGAGCTCTCCCTTCCATGATGTGATCCTGAGGACATAGGCATACCCACTCAGATAGATTGACCTACCCATCATGTTTGGCGACCGAGCCAACTTCTGCTTGGAGGTCCTCACCTTTGAGGTGGTGGACTTCTGAGGGTCCTACCACACCATCTTGGGGCGGCCATGCTATGCCAAGTTCATGGTGATCCCCAACTACACCTACCTCAAGTTGAAGATGTCGGGACCGAACGGCGTCATCACTATGGGTAGCACCTTTTTGCATGCCTACACGTGCGATCGCGAGCATTATGAGCTCGCCACTACTGTCATCAACTTAGCCGAGCTCCCTCAGCTTGGAGAATCATTGACCCCAGCAGTCTCAGACAGCAACAAGCCAACCTACTTGACTGCCTTCCACGCACTCGAGGAAACTAAGGCGGTGGGGATTGACTCCACCAACCCAACCAAGATGGAGTGGATTGGGACCCAACTCCTGGCCAAATAGGAATGCGAGCTCACTGACTTTCTATGCGCCAATCATGATGTCTTCGCATGGAAACCTTTTGACATGCTAGGCATACCATGGGAGGTCGCCGAGCACGCACTACACCTTGTCTTGGGCTCAAAGCTACCAAGCAATGCCTGTGTCACTTTGACGATGAGAGGCATAGGGCCATAGGCGAGGAGGTCGCCAAACTCCTAGTAGACGGATTCATCAAGGAGGTATACCACTCCGACTGGCTTGCCAATCTTATTCTTGTAAAAAAGAAGACTGGGAAATGGAGAATGTGCGTTGATTATACTGGCCTCAATAATGCATGTCCAAAGGACCATTTTCCTTTGCCACGCATAGACCAGATAGTCGACTCCACCTTAGGATGCGAAATCCACTCCTTTCTGGATGCCTACTTAGGCTATCACTAGATCATGATGCAAGAGTTCGACCAGCTCACAACCTCATTCATCACCCCATATGGTTCCTATTGTTATGTAACCATGCCTTTTGGTCTGAAGAACACTGGCGCCACCTATCAATGGTGCATGCAGCAATGCTTCACCAATCAAATCGACCCGCTCGACCAACCTAATCAAGTTGAGCAGCCAAAACCAACAATCGCCGTCTATGTTGATGACATAGTGGTCAAAATGGTTCAAGCTTGTGACCTGATCGTGAACTTAGCAGCAACACTCATGAACCTCCAAAGGTTCAACATCAAATTGAATCCTAAAAAATATGTTTTTGGGGTTCCAAATGGGAAGCTTCTTGGATACATCATGTCTAAATGTAGTATCGAGGCCAACCCCAAAAAAATCATGGCCATCTCCTGGCTAGGCGAGCGGGGGATGCCTCTCTACAAGCTTCTCAAAAAGATGGATGTGTTTGTCTGGACTGAGGAAGCACAACAGGCTTTGGAGAGCCTCAAAGCATCACTGACATTGGCCCCAATCCTTGTCGCTCCCAAACAGGGAGAACCCCTCCTCCTCTATGTTGTGGCAAGCAACCACATGGTGAGCATTGCCCTAGTCGTCAAAAGGGAGGAGCCAGGACACCACCTTAAGGTCCAATGACCCATATACTTCATCGGGGAGGTACTCACCGACACAAAGGTTTGGTACCCCTAGGTGCAGAAACTTCTATACGCTGTGTTGATGGCGACCCGAAAGCTCCTACACTACTTCACCGAGCATGAAGTCATGGTCATCACTTCTTTCCCACTAGGAGACATCATCCGCAACCATGATGCCACGGGGTAGATCTCCATGTGGGCACTCAAACTAATGGGCCATGACATTAGGTATATCCCATGCACCGCTATTAAGTCTTAGGCTCTCGCAGACTTTGTCGCCGAATGGATGGAGGTCTAGCTTTTGATCCTAGACGTCACCCATGAGTACTAGATGATGTACTTTGATGGGTTGGTGATGGCACCCTACTCAGGGGCTAGAGTGGTTCTGATCTCCTCAGATGGGAGTAGGCTCCGCTACGTGATCTGTCTCCACTTTTTGCCCTCAAACAACACTACAGAATACGAGGCCCTCATCAACGGACTATGCATCGCCATCAAGCTCGGCGCTACGTGGCTCTACGTCCGTGGTGACTCAGAGTTGGTCATTGACCATGTCATGAAGGAGTCCTCTTGCAAAAGCCCCCTCATGATAGCATACTGCCAGGAGGTGCACAAGCTCGAGGGAAAATTCTTGGGGATCGAACTACATCATGTCCCCCAAAAGGACAATGATGCCGCTGATTTTCTCGCAAAATTAGCGGCCATGTGGGTTTCGTCTCCGGATGGGGTCTTCATCAACGACCTTCATGAGCCATCCACCCGCATCATAGAAGGTCTAATCCAGACACACCTTGATGCTAACCTAGTGCTTAGGGGCTCCGACCTCGGTGCCTCCATGACAACACTACCCGTCGACGTCGCCGTGGTAGCACTCAATCAAGCCAACTAGCGAGTGCTGCTACTCGCCTACCTCCTTGAGGAGGTTCTCCCCCCCAAAAGGACTGAAGCATGATGGATCACTCGACGTGCCAAGACATTCGTCATATTTGGTAATGAACTTTACAATCAAAGTCCATCAGGAATACTCATGAAGTGCATCCCTACCAACCAAGGGAAACAGCTCCTCCTCGAGGTCCATGCTGGAATCTGTGGACATCACGTGGCCCCAAGGTTGCTGGTCAGAAAAGCCTTTCGCTAAGGCTTTTACTAGCCCACCACGCTACAAGATGTAGAGGAGGACATCTGTAGGTGCGAGGGATGCCAATTCTACGCTCGACAAACTCATTTGCTGGCACAGGAGCTTCAAACCAACTCCATCACCTAGCCGTTCATGGTCTAGAGCCTCAACATGGTAGGACCCCTCAAAAAGGGCCCAGGCGGCTTCACTCACCATTCATGGTCTGGACAAATTCACCAAGTGGATAGAGGCGAAGCCCATCACCAACATTCATTCAGAAGAGGCGGTCAAGTTCTTCCTCGACATCATCTACCGTTTTGGTGTTCCTAACTATATCATCACTAACCACAGAACTAACTTCATCGGGAAGAAGTTCCTAGACTTCTATGATGGATACGACATCAGGATCGACTGGGCCTCAGTCTGACATCCACGTACTAATGGCTAGGTCAAGCAGGCCAATGGGATGGTCCTCCAAGGACTCAACCCTCGCATTTTCAACCGACTCAATAAGTACACCAGATGATGGGTTATAGAGGTCCTAGCGATCCTCTAGAGCCTAAGAACGACCCCAAACCAATCCATAGGGTTCACGCCTTTCCTCCTGGCCTACGGAGCTAAAGGAGTGTTGCCCTCTGACCTCAACCACGGCGCCCCAAGAGTGAAGGCCTTCGATCGTGACCGAGCCATGGAGGCTCAGTAGGATGTGGTCGACTTGCTCGAGGAGGCCCACGAGATGACCATCATCTGCTCTGCTTGCTACCAGCAAACTCTCCACAGGTACCATGAAAGAAAAATCAGAGGAAGGATCCTCAAGGTCAGAGACCTCGTACTCCAAAGAACCTAATCAACTAAGGAGAAACACAAACTCTCTCCACCATGGGAAGGTCCCTATACAGGTGACCGAGGTGATTCGATTAGGCATCTACCAACTGAGGGATGAACAGCGGCAATGTTCTCACCAACACATGGAACATCGAACAATTACATCATTTCTTCCCCTAAAACATTCGGTCTTACCGCTTTCTTTCATTCAACTTTTGCTCCTACAAGCACCCCAGCCCAAATACTTTTGGCCCTGGTCGCTCAAGGGCTCCATGAGGGTGCGATACCACCTCTCTTTTTTACTATCATATAGTAAATACTTTTTACCCAAATGAAAGGGTAGTCCATTCCTTTAATTATCCTATGTAACTTTGTTTTAAACTCCTGACCGATCAGACCCCACCGTGACCTACAGTTACGAGCAGCTGAGCCTCACGGGCCACGCCTAGGTTCTTAAGGTTGTAGCCTATAGGTCAAACAGGCAGGTGCAAAAAAGAAAGGATAAAAAATAGAGCTATGCTAGGATAAAAACAAAGAATGGATGGGACAAGCTTCCCCTTACAAAGTGATTCCATCACAAAATGAAACTGATGTATTCATGAATACAAACTGTTCACACAGGGGCTCCCCCATGAACTTAACTTTTACATTTGCTGACTACTTCTACTCTAAATTCTACTATGGCTGCCTGGCTAACGGTGCAATCTACGAAGATAAGGGCTGCTCACTCTCCAACGGGGCGACGTGCGGTTCGGTCAGAGGTGGGATGACTCTTGCTTCCAACCCAACCTCCACTCCATTAGCCACTGGATGACATATTCTTGATGCACACCCTCAGCCATACTCACACAGTGAGCCTCCATCACCCACTACGTGGAGACTTGCTCCAACCATCGGTGTACCCACTATAGATGGCAGCAAAGTCCAGGTCTGGGTGGTGCGTCACCACTGAGGTCAGCACCCCTGATGTTGCATAGAACATCCCATTAGAGATGAGTGCCTAAACCTCATTTGGGACCTCGGCCAGCTGGATAGCGGGCGTGCTGGTGGTCGGCGCCGACCCAAACACCTCTGAAACAATGACCTGGGTGACGTTGCAGATCCAGTCAAGGTCCCCCATGAGAGCACATCGCTCTTCTAGGGACTTGGCTAGTGCCTTCAAACTCTAACGAATCACCACCTTAGCTGTCTCTAGCTCCCACTCCAGAGATCCAATCCTTCCGCCCAGTTCTAGAAGAAGGACGACAAGATCGAAAGCAAAGGAAAGGAAAAACTAAGGCATCAACCAAAGGCGTAATAGGTACATACCAAGGCGGGTGTTCTCGAGGATGGAGAGTCCTTCCCCCTACTGGGTCACCTTCTCGAGTAGTTGAGCATTCGACTCCTCTACCCCAAGCACTTGCCCCCAGAGCATGAGCACTTCCTGATCAACCTCCGACTGGGCCTTTTGCTCCATCTCTAGGGTCTCCAAGGACTTCTGGAGCACCGGCTCAGTCTCCATTAGGTGGACCTTCGCCATCGCAAGTCCCCGCTTAGCAGTGTTTGCTCGTTCCACCATGAGCAACTCCACCGCCCGTGCTCCCGTCACCTTGACCACTCAGTCTTGGGACTCATGGCAGGTGGACTCTAGCTAGCGCTTGAGCTCATCGACCCACCACGACATCGTGGCTTCCTGCTCCATCCGATCGTACTCCTCCCAAAGGAAATAAGACTTGTGGAGCGATGACGCCTCTAACTCTTGTGAAGCAAGAAGCAAGCACGCTAAGACCTCCTGATGGACAAACACTAAAAACATAGAAGGCTTACCTCGGTGACACATGGTTGGTCAGCTGAGACCGCTTGATGGATGATCTCAACCTGCTCTAAGGCCTCCTAGAGTTTTGCCTTGGTTTGGGCGATGTCAGATTCCATCGACAGCCCTCTGTCCTCTAGGAAGTGCCAGAGCACCACCTCCTCCGTGTCATGAAGGATGAACCGAGCTTTCCTCGGGTCACTGAGGCTAGGCCACACTAGCTCATGGGTCACCCCAAACCCATTGGAAGGCCTAGCCGATGATCAGACCATCACCAACTACTGTGATGTAGGGATGGCCACTGGCTCCACCCTAGTGCCTACCACACTAGAGCAGGGGATCTCCACTACCTCAACTCCATGGCCTACCAATGGATGTCCTACCTCCGACCTAGCCGTGTCACCTCCTGACACCTCTAGCTCTGACCAGGAGGGCAAGTTGTGCGTCCCTCCGCCGAGTGAGGTAGGCAGCCTAGTCTCCCTCTTCTCTTCTGCTATGACTATTGGGGGAGGAGTCAAGAGGGTCACCTCTGACCCAACCTGCACCATCACCACTAGGATCGCCACCATCACTGCCACCGCCGTTGCCACCGTACTTGTGACCGGCCAAGAGGGCATAACCCCTAGAAGGGAAGGCCGCACCGCTGCCAGTCTGCTCTCGCCGCTGCTCATTGTGACTCGCTGCAGACTAGGTCTCCACTCTTCCGGCATAGGAGGCGGGGTGATGTTTAGTCTCATCAGTCCCCGACCATTGTCAAATAAGTATAGGTCAGTCATGCTAAAAACTCAACTATGAGATCAAAAAGAGACATGGATGCAAACCTAGATGAAAGCGGTAGGATTCTGAAACCCTGACCCACTGGCAACAAGCCCATCGGACAAGGACCACTCATGGGTCACGACCTATGCCCCCTCACATCAACCAAGGGGGGAGTCGACCCAGCCGGTTCATGATCGGCCTACAAGTTGTAGTGACCGCTGGCTCGTTGCATGCCCACCGAAGCAACTGATGGGGTGTCTCCCCATTGTGGCACGTACACGCACGCTGACCTCGAAGATGCGGGGGTACAAGCATGCTCCTATGATCGGCTAGCGCACCCCACCATGCTCCGAGTAGGTGGGGCGAATCCAATGATGCCTCCAAGTGGAGCAGCAACCACACCCACACCCGCTTTGCCTCTCGCTCAACTGCGGCGCCTGAGCTCGCGGTGCGCTTCCTTGATGTGGGAACATCACCACACCTCTCCATGTCCTACCCACTGCTGATGGACATGGCCATAGGCGCATGATGCTCCACTAAGGTTGCGATGATGTATCTATCTCTATTGTCCTCGGAGGTGCTCACGTCACCACCCATCTCCATGGGCTCCTCTGACTCGAGCTCCACCTCCACATCGCTCTGGTTTTCATCAGCCTACACCCACTGGGCGATCTCCTTCTCCTTCTCAAGTCTCCGCTGAGCCTTCTCAGTTCTCTTCTTCTTCTTGGCATCCACTACCTCCTTCTAGGCAGCTTGCTGAGCCATGCCCTTCAACCCCCTCAAAAGATGTGGCCAGGATTTGTAGCTAGAAAGTCCCTATGAAACGGACGACTCAAAATCAAAATACAGGAGAGCAAAAAGGAAAAAAGACATGGAATAAGGAGAGGGGAGCGTACTAGAGTGGATAGCTTCACGGCGTGGAGGGGTCTAGGCTTTCCTTCATGAGACTCTTGGGCCCTAAGCTGCAGCACCCGGTCGAGCCGACTCCAGACCTCGTCCTTCGCCAACTCCTCTGGTGATGTGCGGTCGGGATCTATTGGCCCCAAGTAGTTCCACATTATCCGCCTCCTCTCTGCCAGTGAGGTGACCCAATGATGGAAGAAGGTGTGGAACACCCACAGCCCATCGAGGCCATGCTGCACCAGCTTCTAGAGCATCGTCTCGATGACCTCCAGGTTGTTCTGCCAACTGGAGGGCCCCCACGACTAGCTCTCCCACCTCTTTGGCCTCCTTCTGGTGAATGGCGGGAATGGCACCTCCGCTGGGTTCCTGATATAGAACCACTCCCCATGCCACCCCTAATTGGAGTCATAGGGGGAGTATGCGGGGTAGGAGCCTAGTAGCCTTGGCTTCTTCTGTAGTGCGAAGCCCCCAACCGGCGTGGTCCTGGGCGGCTTCCCCTCCGACAAGGCTCACCTGGTGAAGATCCACTGAAAGAAGTCCACATGTGGCTCCATCCCAAGGAAGGCCTCCCAATCGGATTGAGGTGTTGTAGCTCTAGGCCCCACACAAGAACCAGTGCGTGGGATATCCAAGCCCGCACACATGGAAGGTGAGGAAAGGGACAACCTCATCAGCCTAAGGTCATGAAATGACTTTCCCCAATGTAGGAGCCCTCCAGTGTGCCACCTCCTTCGGCGGAAGCAGCCCCTTCTCGGTGAAAGTGGCCAGTACCGCCTCATCAATGTTGGACGGCCTCCAGTTCAACATTGTGCTCTAGATTCATGAACAGATCTATGAGTCCTCCTCTCCCTTGCTTTACCCTCTCTCACTTAGAAACCACCATGGTGCACGAACGCGCTTGGAAAAAAGGAAGAAGGAGGAGAGGCAGTGGTTGGAGAAAAGGATAAGGAATGGGATGAAAACCCTCTCCCTTCCCCTATTTAAGGACGAGACACAATAGTTGGAGAAAGGCGAAAGGTTAGGGCAAAAAACCCTCTCCCTTCCCCTATTCAATGCGGATAGGCATGCGGTGGGACGCGTCTTGACTGATGGGACGTGCCTTGCCCAAAAAAAATGATGCCAAGTTAGACAGGACATGGCCTGGGCATGGCCCACCACTACCACACGCCGGGCATAGGAAACAAGGCACAACCATGTGCAGATGGCCCTCTGCCTTCCCAAGTTAGACTTGGAAGGGCCCAACGATGGGATCCCCATCAAGGAGAGACCAATGGGCTTCCTGAGTCGATCAGATGGCTTAGGCAACTGTCGAGAGATAGGTAAGGAGCAGTGGGATGCCCCATGTGGGCCATGCTATCTCCATCACGAACGACAAACATAGATCCCATTAGGACATATCCGATAAGAACTCCTCAAACCTGTCACTCGAGTCATCAAGGTAAATTTACCAAACCCTCTTACTTTATTTTTCTGATGCATGATTATTCATTCATCCATTCTCATGCATGCATTCACACATTCATTCATACCATCATTCATTCATCCCAGACATCCAAAGCATCACATATGGAATTAATGCATCACAATGCTTTGTGTTGCGTAACGAAGCGGTAGTTGCCTCATTCAACATGAGCAACGACCGATCGGGGTTTGAAGGCTGGCCCACGAAGGGCTCGAGGCTACCTCACATCAAACAGAGCTAGGGGAGAAAATGCAGATGAGCCCTAGCGGCCCTCACCCGGTATGCTTAGAAGCAGATAGGGTCATCTCAACCTTCTTGTTCGATCCTAACCTCGATTCATGCCCACAGAATCTCCATCGAGGGTAGGCCAGCAGGCCACCTGAGTCGGTCTCTAGAATGACCTAGGCATCTACCGGGAGGTGGGTTAAGGAGCAGTGGAATGCCACAAGAGGGCTATGCCGACCCCATTATGAACGACGAACCTGGATTTTGCTCCAATGCGCCCGTTAGTGAGCTCACCGAGAGTGTCACTCGAGCCATTGAGGCAAGCAATGTTAGCTCATCCCCTTCGGTTGTGGAAACCATGGACGGGGTAGCGCACGGAACTAGACAAACCCCTACCAAACCCAATGGGGCTCAGGGGTTCAGGTTGCCCGACGTCGACTCGGGAAATCAACTGACTGCTTAGGTCGCGTGTGGGACAAACATGGGTGGACACCCCAAACAGCAGAAACATAGGAGTTTGCGACCCCAGGAAAGAGTACCAAGATGCTCAACCTCCAACTAACTCACCAGTTGGAGGCTACACCCACTGGCAAGTTGAAACCCCCTAGACGATTCTACGCAAATTGCACGGTGGCTCAGGGCTACACCCACCAGGTGCGCTCGCGCGCACTCGCTGACAAAACAAAAAAATCCCCTAGACAATTCTACTCGAATCACTCGGGGGCTCAGGGGCTCCTATTGGGTTCATAAACCTAGGGCCCCTAATGGGCCTGCTTCCCAGCAAAAGCTTAGCCCAGCAGATAGCATTACAAATGACGCACAACTCCTGGGCCGGCCTAGATACCTAAACAATAGGTCAGAAGAGTGATCTAGTCTCTAACTAGAAGGCCTCTGACTCCGACCGGCTTCTCTAGCCGAAAGGCCTGGCTAAGGAGGAGACGACGCTCATTTCTAACTCTGACCCGCTTCTCCAACCGAGAGCCTAGCTAAGGAGTGGACGATGCTCGCTTCTGACTCTAAACCGCTTCTCCGACCGGGAGCCTAGCCAAGGAGGGGACGATGCTCACTTCTGACTCTGACCCACATCTCCGACCGGGAATACACTAAACCTCTACTTGCAGCTCTTCTCCGACCGGTGCGGTTAGAGCTGACTGGAATGACCGAACAGGGATGCCCGCTCAGTGAGCACCCAAGAAATCAGGCGGAGCAGATAAGGTAAGGCGCACAAGTCAAACACAATATCGAGGACCGTACCCTACACACCCATAGGATAGTATTGTCAGGCCATGTCAGAAGGGTAGTTTGTAGCCTTCCAGGCATGTCAGAACATGAATAGTGTTATAGGCACCGACATTTGTCCTACAGTATGGTAGGCGCCGACATTTGCCATTCCAGAAGAATATGATGGAGCCAACCACATGCATCTGGGCGTCAACAATATTGTGGGCGCTAACAAACCATCTTGTACCTAATGGCATGGGCAACAAGACTAGTAGCACACACACACACACTCTCTCACACTTGTAAGGCCATCCCCTTCATCTATAAAAGGGGATGCGCCCTCTCCCAATAGGGGAGATTTAGAGATGAACAACAGACAATAGATGGACCATTTTGACTCACTCTCTGCTAGCTTTAGACATTCTAAAGCTACACAGAGCACACATTCGAATACTTAGCACATGTAGGAGCTCTCGTCACTCTTGGTCCATCAGTCTATAGTCAGACTGGACCTCTTATTCCCCCCATCTTGCTCCCACTCGTTTGTAACCCCACAACAAACTTCGAGCACCTGGGCTTAGGAATAAAGTCACCGACCGACTCAAACTAGACGTAGGGCACATTGCTTGAACCAGTATAAACCCTATGTCATTGAGTGCTAGGCCACATCCGATCACAACGTACGGCAAAATGACAAATATTTACTAGTTGGTCACTTTTCTCATCGACAGTTACTAAATGAGAAACTAGTGTACTAATGCCCTCTTCTATTGACCTTATTTATAGAAAATCAAGAAAAAGTGGTTGTGCTTGTTTAACTAAATAAATCACAAGCCAATGGTTACTCTTCACCTGAAGAAAGATGAGGTTGCTAGAGGCCAAAGAGACCAAAATTTTCAGTTTGGATAAAGTGAAGTTTGAGGTTGAGTTGGATAAGCTATATTGGAAGAATTCACAAGACTACAAGTATCAACAAGAGAACTGAATGGAAATAACATCTTGTGAGTATTCTCAACCAAATTCACCTCAAGATTGGACAAGAAGAAGAGAAGAATTGGGAATTATCAAATCTGTCTAGAAAATTGAAATTCTGAATTGGCGTCTTCAAGCATGGATTTGGAAGTTCCAATACTAATAAATTGGCCTAAAACTTTGTGAGCATGCTATACACACCTGGTACTTGTTGTTGTATAGTTGGCACGAAGATTGGTTTTGAAGAAAGTCAGTTTGGAGTTGAATTCTGTTAGCTTCAGCACCGCAGTTTTAGACCTTAGCAGTTTTGGTAGAAAATTGATTTGACTGAACAAATGGAGTCCAAATGAGCTGAAATTTTTATACAAGTTAGAGGATTCATGGGTGCACATCAATACCAAATTTCATGCATATTGTACTAGTGGTATGAGAGATATGAATTTTTCTCCAAGAGAGACAGAATCTGAAAACTCACTATATGGAATTGGATTGCATCAAAATAACAAGATTAAGGTGGCTCTCAAGATTGGTCATGCAGAATCAGTAAAAATAAAAAGCATCAGTTTGGTCTAAAGTAGGTGAAATGAAAGAGAGACTCACACAAGGGTCCAAAGAGTTGCAATGAAAATACAAGAAGAAGCAAGTAATTGCAACCGATTGGAACTAGAAGAAATTAGTTATAGGCTTTCAGAAACAGCAGCTGAAATAAATTGAATCTAGATGAAACTAGTTGACTTCTATAGTTACAAGTAGCAAAATGGACTACAATCAGTTGGAACTCCTTGAAATCAATTGGAAGCAACTGAAACTAGTTGAAACTAATTGGATTGCATGCAGCTTGAAGGAGTTTAAGATTAGTTGGAATATAGTGTAAACTTCTCCCTTGACCTCACAATTATTGATGTGCATGAGTGTACTTTGTGTACTCTTGTATGCACAAATTGAGGGGGAGTTAAGCCTATATCTTGTGGGACTAATGGTTTCTTTCAAAGTTAATATTGAGTAGTCTCACACACATTGGAAAAAGAAGAACATCAAAGGAGGATGGACCCACAACCTATCATGCTAGGATAACAAGGAAGGTAGAACCAAGCATGACATAAGTCTCACACGGTTTTAGGTATATTAACTTAACACCATCAAAGGCATGAGCCACACTTAGCAACACACAAAGCAAAGCAAGGTGAAGCAAACAAATTTTAGGTACAAACACAGATTCTGAACAGCAGCACCACATTCAATTATTTTAATCATACCCATAGTTCTTGGAATGAAAAAAGTGCGATTCAAGACTTTTTGGAAAGCTAATAAAATTATCTAAAACTTTGTTGTTAACGCCAAAAGCTGATTCAACAAATTACAAGGTCAAAATACATCATGAAGCAGAGCTTATACAACTAAGGACAGAAAACTGATATTAACTTCAAAAATGCATATCTCAAGTAATATTCATCCAACAAGCATGATCATTAACTTTATAGAAATCTTATTAAGTTATCTATAACTTTCTTATTATCATCTTAAGATGATTCTACAGCTAACAAGGTTAAATAACCCAAGGAAGACATCTCTGTCTAGATTTGGATAGAACCTATCATTCCACTTTGAACAGATATAACTTGAGTTCTAGACCACCAAAAGCAATGATCTTAGACATTTCAGAAATCTTAGGAAAAGAACTACAACTCTCCTATTATCACCAAGACATGATTTCATGTTTAAATAAGCCAAACAATACAATCATTCAGATTTGTTCAGAGCACATGCAAAAGCTGACAGCAAATTTGTAAAATCTATAACCCCTGAACCAGCAGGCCTAAAATCATAAAATTTTAGGACAAGAAATATAAGGAATTTATCTACAACTTTTGTATTCACCATATTTACAGAAAACATCATTTGATCAATGAAGTTATCATCACAACAGAAAATGCACATGCAGCTATTTCAGAATGTAACAATTTGATGTTTCACTTGTTTTGCTAACAAAGAGCATACACATATGATCCATTCAAGAACTTCAACCTTCACTAACATACTTAGCAACATTTTATCAAACACCAATCACTCAAAGCATCACCAAATACAATTACAAGCTTTATCTACAATTATGCTTTTATTAATCCTTTCTCCTAATAAACATATATATAAATTTTAGTGATGTATGAGAACAACTAGTTTGCGGCTAAGATTTTTATGAGTGGTAGATATTATCAAACATAGCTCCTCCATGAATTTCACATGCTCAGGTTTTATAATTTAATTACTATGAAAAAGACAAATTGCTATTGCAACAAAACATGTAAAAGCAAGATAAATCTAAAGATCACCATTTTCTATAAACACATAGCCATATTATGGTTTCTTAGGTTACAATATCACCATGCAAGTGCAAAGGAACCACATTTCACATTTTTGCATATATAAATTATTTATAAACCATTTCAAACCATTTATCAAGCATTAATCAAGTTAAATTCATAACTCAACTATAAATGCACCAAAAATTATGCAATTTTAACCAGAGCTCACACATGCAATAAGTATACTAGCATAAAAGGTTTAGGTCATTTGATGCAGTACAACAATAGATATGATGAAAGCAAGCAAAGCAAGCTAAACTTAACCATTAATCATGATTAAATCAAAACATCATAATAACAGTGATCAAACAACATGTTTAATATTTTTCTTAGCTAGCACATTCCAAAAAAAGACTCAAAAAACTAGAATCACATTTTTAGGACATTCCTACCTCGAGACATGCATCTGACAAACTTAAAAGGATTTCTAAAAGCACTTTATAAGAATAAATAAAAACATTAAACAAATTGTACTAACACATATCCTATTATGACTCTACTGCATAGATCCACTCACAAGGATTCCAAAAAGTCCTCATTTTCTATTTTACGATTTTTCTACAATTTATTATGATTTTCTAAAGTTTTAGCCATAAAAGAAAAACAAACTTGCACAGAGGACACTGAACTTTCTTCAAATGCCAATTCCAGCGAACAGGTCCCTATAGGCACTATTCATATGAGTCTAGGGTTCATAGTTAGGTCCCTCCCTTTTATCAAATTCTTGCGCGAAGTCCCTAACGCGAGTTGGAGCAGGGGATGAGCTTAGGAACAGCGGTTTCCAGCCGGCAAGGGTGGTCTCTAGCAGAAGTGAGTGGTAGGGGAGCATGGGGGCTATCCACCATGGCCAAGGGTGGCACCAGCTAGGCGAGGGACAGGCCTAGGTGGCTTGGCCACATGCGTGCATGGCGCACAGAGGCACAGCTCGCACGGCGGCCGTTCGTAGCGGGGAAAGCGGCCGGCAGACACGTGCTACAGATGTGGGGCTACTAGGACGTGCTTCCACATGGACGGAGGCGAGCGCGAGTGGTTGGACGCGACGCCGTATAACTGAGCTTGGGGCAGCCATGGCTGTGAGCGCTCTGCGTGCTCGATAGAGGCAAGGGATGGCGAGCAAGAGGCAAGAGCGAGCGCCTAGGAGGAGCGAGCGAGGCATGGAGGCATGGAGGAGCTCAGCATCCACTCTAGATGAGCAAGAGAGCATGGCAGCAATGGTGGGGTGCACTCCCCTACATGATGGACGCGTCGACAAATCATCGAACAGGTGGTGGGCATCGGTGTGGCCACTGCAAGACGTTGTTTTGGGCTAGCTACGGGACAAATTGGACCTTGGGCCCAAAAGCAAAGTTTAAGCCCACGAACTGCTCTACAATTTCTATTAAGGGTGCTTGGACATTAGAGCTTTCCATTAGCAGTTAATTAAGCTCCAAGTTGACGGCGTCAATGACTTCATGAAGGTTAAGCCTTGCTCTGCTTGAGCTCTAATTACTTGGTCCAAACATGGTCAAACCGAACCCAACCTTTTGTATGTCCTTATTCAAGATGTAAACTCCAACTTTTATATTTGGCTCAACATGAGTTGCTTAACAAAAATTCGAGAACGCGAGATGCCAATCATCATTGCCACTAAAATTCTAGACTTAGCCAAAATTTCGAGATCCAAAACAGCATTAGGTTCAGTTTTGAGTCCTTAGTTTGAATAAGTTAGGGACCAAACTAGCTCATGACCCTTGAACAAAGTTTGTTGTGCACCTCTTGCTCTGCAACTTTGGTTAAAGGATCATGGACTGGTTCAGCTTTGTTAGAGAGATACAAGGCTCCAAAGTAGGGTATACGAAACTAAAAACTGAGATTAAGTTAATTCCTAGAAACAGTTATTCTTTGCTGATTTTGAAACTAACTTCGAAGATCCAAATGAACTCCAAACTTGATGAGACTTGCTTAATTGTTTCCAACACAAAGTGTGCTTCAACTCATATTAAGGAATCTAGTTGAGTTACCATATAAATTTGGAAGATAAAAATGTTACAACATGTCAACTCGCTGTTGTCAATCAGGGACTTAGAAATAATTTAGAGGGGCCAAAACAGCACTGTATCCAAACTTGAGGCCACTATTTGAGATACTTAGAAGTTGAATCAGGTCTTGGTCCAAAAATAAAGTTTGTATCACTACACTAAAACTTCAACTTTTATTAAAGGTCAAACTTCATAACTTATTTCCACACTGTTATTTGACCTTGGTCAAAGCAGCATCACGATAAACTTTAAATTGGAGTTTTAGACCGATTAAGGCATTTTCTTGGCATTGGTTCAACACGATCCCTTCATGACTTTTGTTTTAGAATTCAATTAGAGTCATTTGGGCAAGGTAGCAAGGTTTGGTCGACATCCCATGTTCCCATTCACTTGATGAAGCAATTCAAGAAAGATTATAACTTATCATTTCATATGACTTCTTCATTCCAAACTTCTTGAAACTTTTTCACTAGTCAAGATGGATGCATGTTGATGTAATATACATGAACAAGCATGTTTAACATTACTCATGACAAACCTTAATCAGGGTCCACATGTAAGTAAAGGTGTGTTGTCCAAGTTTAGGTTGGGACTCAATTTCATAGATTGGACCTCAACACCTTCATCATCACTTCAAAATTATGAACTAGAGATCAAAATCATTGCTTGACATATCCTACTTAAGTCCAATTTCACTACGTAACTCATGACTAACACCCGGGGTGTTACAGTCACCAATCCAAGGGAAATTTTGGACATTCATGAAGAGTCAACCATGGAGCTTGAAAAGGAAGATTACATCAATGAGCATGGAAGCTACATCATAAACATCTCATCAAATCCATGCTCGTATAAGAAATCTCCTGAATCAATTGGTCTCTCCAACATTGCCACTAATGAGATCTTCAACCCCCTCATGCTTCTTATTCAGAAAAAAATTGAAAGGGTGGTTGTAGATGCATATATTTATCATAAATACTACAGATCTTGTTGTGTGAATCTTGAGATAGGTACACAAAGGTTGGTGTTGAAGGGGAAACCACTTCACCAACTTAAAAGCACAATTCGAAGGTTTCCCAAGGAAGAGCTTTTGTCCTAAACCAAGCACTTTCTAGAAATAACCTTTTGTAATGCCCTTGTGAAATGAGAATAGAAATATAATTGTGAAAATATTCCTTTGGGTATTTTCATCACTAACCATTCTAGGTTTGAAGTAAAAAGAATGAAGGATGATGACGCTAGGTATGTCCAACCAATTATCATGCAACATTTAATTACATCCATCCGAACTTGATTTTTTCTGCAAAATTCAAGCTGGGGATAGGCTTCTCTAAAACATCTCTTGCCATGTTGCTAAATTATTTTGGTTGTCCCTACGTTTAAGCCATGCTCAATTTGCTAAATAACATCATGCTCTTTCATCTCCATTTGAGTAAATCTCTATAATGCTTTCATGCTACCTTTGTTTGCTATAGTATGCTTAAGGTTTGGAGTATGTTCATACTGTTTACACCAAAATTTGGAAGAAGGGTCATAGGGACTCGAGAACTCCCAAGATCTTGTCAGCAGGGAATCAATTATGTACAGATCGGAATCAGCTAATTTGAATGCAGCACTGGAATCGACTTTCTTCAGGCAGCGCCAGCAGGTAATGACAAAGGCTACGATCGGCGCTAGGACGAGACATGATGGACTCTATAAAAGGGGAAAGATTAGAGTCCAAGTTATCTTAAATTAGAAATGTTTTATCTAGGGTCAAAATTGTGGTGAGTCGTGCTTAGACAGGAGTCATGCACAGGTCCTGGGTATAAATATCAAAGCTCGGCTATTGTAAAGGACACACAATCATTCCAATACAAGTTATTTACTTTTTTCAGCTCCGGCCACCTCTTAGGAGTAGGAGTAGAGTAGATCTCGGCGAGATCTTCAGCAAGTATAGCTACATCGATCCGGTTGACCTCCACTGCTTGTCTGTAAGTACCGTCATGGCTTATACCTCGGTTCATACGGCTGCATCGATTCGGTCGACCTCCACTACAACTCTGGTATGAGTTAGTTATCGACTGCTGCCTAGTTCAAGTATGGCTATATCAATCCAGTCGACCTCCACTGCTCAAACAAGATTAAGGTCAAGTTATCGGCTCTATCTATGGGTGGCGTTCCTTCGGATAGATTCATTAAGTTACCGATATTGCTTATTGCTTCCATTGTTTATTTAATTACAGCAATATCACTTCGCCCAATTGGGATTGATCTAGATCGGCCTTACATCTTTGTTAACCCATCATTTGTTAATCTAAATTGATTTGATCTGCACTTTAAACGATGAGTTATGTTTTATCGGCTATTTTATGTCAATCTTGATCGTGCATAGCATGAGGTTAAGGCGCGTTTGACCTTGAATAGATCTATTGGCTAGTGAAATCCATTCCATGGCCCGTTATCACGGCCTATGTGATTCTGCCTCACACCCCACTGTTAGCACCGTGGAGCAGGGATCGTTATTTGGTAGATCTATTCCTGAGAGAGCACGACCTTAATTGTGAGCTATGCCTGAATCGGCTATTTTAGCCGATATCGAGCGCTTTCACGAACGGTCCGCATCACAAGATCGTTGAAGTAGCGATAGGTTGAAAGATGTGTTAGCCCCATGATCTTATTATTGTATTATGGCCTGCATGATTCTACCTCATGCCCCACTGATATTAGTAATAAGTTAGGATCATTGAGTCTATTGTTGTTTCTACGGTCTGCATGATTCTGCCTCATGCCCCATCGGTCATAACGACAAATGTTTATTAGATTTATCTATATTAAATGGTTGAATGATGATGAATTGTTTCTTTCATAAAAAAGGGGTTCGGTTACTTGCAGTCATTGGCTTAGCATGAACTAATTACTGTTGATATATTTTTGCCAGTGACCAGTATTTGTTTAAACAATGATATTCATAATGATAACCGACTCTTCTTACACAACCCCATGAGCTTTAACCAATCTATTCTTACGAATATGCTAGAATCGGCTATTTAGTCGATCTCCTTTCATATCGGCTCTTAGAGCCGCACATTTGGGACTGTCTGGCAACACTGGCATGTTCCACCGTTAATTACTGATAAGCTTTCTCTTCTTGTCAATTACAGGGTCAAATTGACTGGCATGTCTTTGGGAGGTGTGCGTAGGATCGACCACCCTTGCGCTGAAGTTAGGCAGATCTCCAGCTCCATCTAGCAGACCCTTCCTGCTTGCTACATGTATCCTTAGCACGGGGCGAAATTCCATGTCGACACATACATCTCTTAAATTAAGCATGGATCTTAGTTTAGGGGTGTTGATCGTACTTCCAAAGGCTTTTAATTTAAGCATGATGCTTAGGTTCAAATGCCTTCCTAAATCAAATTAGATGTGGTGTCTACGTTGATTTTTGAGCTGATAGTATGCTTTAGTAGATGTTGGATATTTTGTTGGACTAACCCCTACTGGAAACTCTCAATTCAATTTGGGTAAGTCATGAGATGAATTCAATTTAGAGATGAAGCAAGGCACATGATGAACTCCAATAACATTGCGGAAAGAAGACATAGCTCATTCATCATGGATGGAAGAACTATATGTATCAAAGTTCATTCACTTTATCTTCTGCTACAAGATACCTCTGTCTTGAGCCATGCTTGTATAAAGCATGATAAACAAAATCTATGCTAAAGTAATCCTAAAACCATCTTTTCATTAGCATAGATGTAATTCATATAATTTATGGACAACAACCCATAGCTCAAATTTGTTATATTCCTTTGGGTATGTATTGTCCACTAATCCCTTGCAGGCATGAAACAATGAGTGGAGCAGAAGATCCAACAAAATGTAAAAAATCAAAGAGCAAAAAGATGGCATGACAAAAGGATGAGAAAGAAAGGGTACAATCTAGGAAACAAGAAGATCATGAACAGCTCAAGTTGTGAGGCTAGTTGAATGAGGAAAAACTTTGAGAAAAAGGAAGGACCATGATGAGTCATCTACTCTTTGTCACATGGTGTCATCACACTCCAAGGACAAAGGTAACATCCTAAGGTAAGTGGTCATCATTTAAAAAGTTTTCCCTTGATTCTAGTAGGCACACAAATAAGAAACAAATATGTTTGAGTTACAGTTCTACTTGATCTAACCTAATTAACTCAACATGTTTAGTTTGTTCCTAGCACCACTTCTTGATCACATAGTCTTAACCAAATGAGTTAAAAAGTGCACATCTTATCTCTAGAAGATGATAGTCATAATCATGTAAAGTTCGATACATCATGTAAAGATAGACAATCCTTCCATAGGTTAAGCAATTCAACCATTTTTGCCAAATATCTTCAAATGCTACATTCATGTTCAATCTTCTGATCTTATCACCCATGATATAAATGAACAAAGCACATAACATCAACTTTATCTTGTTTGATGTGCCTACGGTTAGAGAGGAATGAATAAAGTTTTGGTTCTGCTGGTGTTTTCCCACCAATTGAGCCCCTACACTTGATTTCTACCTTGTCTTTATGAGTAGGACACATTTCAAGCAAAGTGTGGGAAGATAGTCGATTCACCAGATTTTTACAAGTGAAAGTTTTGAACATGTCAAACCAGAATCAAACTCAAAACCAAGATGGGTTTGGCAGAAGAAGGTGAAATCACCACTAGAGGCGTCATCACAAGAATCCTCATTTTTAGAGCAAACCAAGGTGCTCAGTAATGAATTTTAGAAGGAGAAGTCCGGTTTGAAGAACTTACAACACTGAACCCTCACCAAAGAGGTAGCTTGGGGGAGAAGCACTCTCGTGTATCCAGGTAAGTATTCTTTCCCCTTTTGTTTTAGTTTTAGTTTCTTTTAATTAGTTAAAATATAATAAATGAAAAACAAAATAAAAATTTATCTTTGCTTTAGTCATAATGTGTGATCTAGTAAAATTGAAAACAAAATAAAAAGGTGTGTCTAGTTTGCTTTAATTTGTTTTTAAGAGCTGAATAAAATAAAGAGAACTCAGAATAATCTCTTAAATGGAAATGATGAATAGTTGCTCTTGTGTAATTCCTTTCAAGTACCTAGTTTTCAGCCTTAAATTCTCCCAAGTTTTGGATAAAATTATTTTGATATAAGGATTTACTCTGAAGTTGAAACTCGTGGGTAGCATATGCTTGATCTAAGTCTAGGTAATTGACGAATATGATATTAGAAGGTATGTGTTACTGTTTATCTTGTTCCAAGTGACACTAAAGTTTTGAAGATTTACTTTTTTGAAAACACAAAAATGCCACATGATGAGTTCCTGTATGACAAAGCTTGAATTCCCACTAGAGCCATACATGTTATTTAGGCTAGGAAAACTTTCTCATATTTGCTGCTTGTATTGCATTAAGTTTTGTCAAGCTTTGTTGACCCTTATGAGAGGTTTGTCATGCTCTTAAAATCAAGATCATGTACACAGCACCCAAATATGCACTACTCCTACACTGAGGGTAGGCGTAGAAACATGCCTTCCATCTAGATCCATCGAAAAATGTTTTACTCCTACACTAGGAGTGAACACAAAAACATGCTCGATAGGTTTTCCATCCACCAAATTAATGCTCCAAGTTCTTATTGCTATCTCTCAAAGTTTTGTTGTAGAAAAGAGGCATGGGCAATGCAAAAGTTATTCATAAAAAAAGAAAAAAAAGAGTTGAAAAAAATGGACAAGTGTCTGAGATATTTAAAACAATGGGTACTTAGATGCCCACCTAAAAAAAAGAAGAAAGATGAATAAGATAGCCCCTGTTCTCTAGCAAATATTTTCAAGTTTTCAAGAGAGAGAGATAAGATTTCAAGGAGCAAAGTAGAATTAGGTTTCCACCATATATATCCACACACATGCACATTTTGATTTGATTGTATGACTCAACTTTCTTTGGATCCATTGTTTGACTTTACAATATATGCATTGCAAGTATGCTCTGGCTTTCTCCCTACCTATGAACTCCACATAAGCTTTAGTTGTAGGAAGAGAAAAATGCATAACATCAGTATTGCCTTAGTAAGGATCCACAAATACCACATATATTGAGAGACTTAAGAGTGTCATACAATGGAATCTCTAAGTTTTATTTTGAAAATTTATAAAAACTCTGAAATAATGGTGGAACAAAGAACTTGAGACATAGTGCTTCACTTGATCGTTCTATCTTTCAATTGCTCAAGAGCCAAGTGAAGACTAAGAAGCCCCATGGTTGAAGGTAATATGGGTAAGTTTGAAAGTCAAATCAGTTTACTTTAATCCGGAGGAGAATTCTTGATTGAATGCCTGTGTAATTTTGAGGTGTGAAAGCATAGTAGCAACTCCTGATCCATTGCTGAGTTTAGCTTTGCTCATGTACTAGCAAAGGTTAAGCTTAGGGGAGCTTGTTGATGGTCACTAACACCAATTATAAACCATCAACATAACATGCATATATACTTAATTCCATCATCAAACATACATCTAGGGGTTTAAACTGACAAATTCCATGAGTTTTGGTGACTCTGTGTTTTTAGCAGGGTTTAATCAGAAAACTATCAAGGTGGACCTATATGTCAGAATTAATTGTGCTTATTTGCGGCGTAAACAACACTAGAAGGATCTAGAAGACACCAGAGGACACCACACTGAAGATGACCATGAGAGGCTTCTAGGTGGGGATGGCTAGGCCCACCTATAGGCCAGCCGGCCTACTAGGTCCATCGGTCAGCCTCTCCTTCGTATGACAGTTCTCCACCACCTTAAAGATCGCATCAATGCCATTTAATCAAGTCAGTTTGATCCGAGGGTCCAGAATTGATGCTACCCCTATATATACAGCCCTGTACCCCCTCTAGGAGAGCCATCCTGAAACCCTAATTCATATCCTCCTCATCAGGATCAGAGCCAGCTATCAAGATAAGATTAGTCTTCCATAGGATCTTGTCTTATAAATAGAAATAGTTAGATAGAGAGTGAGGGAAGAGTTTGGAGGAGGTGTCCACCTGTGGTGCTCTCTCTCTATAGCTTGTACCTTGGCAGATCCAAGTTTTACTTGACCTTACTTCTAAGATTTCTCTGGTAATCAACTTCTGATTCAAGTAAGCATCTTGTTTATATTGCTCATCAGGTTCTCAACTTGTTTGAGTGCTTTATTCTTTATCCAGGAAGAGTAAAGTAGTAATTGTAGTGTAAGTGTATTGCTTAGACTCTGGTTACTAAGTGTAATGCTTAGACTCTGGTTACTTATGGATGCACCCTACATTCTGAATCGGTGGTAGATCGCGATGGTGACTATATAGCTTGTTGAGTCCTTTGTAGTCCACCTCCCGTTTGTAGGCCATGTAGGACCTAGTTACAATGGAAAGCATCCACTGCTGGTGTCTTTCCCTAAGTAATGTTCCTAGTTGAATAGTAGAAGACATAGCTTACCAAAGTCAGAACAAGAGAACCTTAGTTATCCTCCCTACGCTCCTATTTATCCTAACCTTGTTGCTACCCTTAGTTAAGTTAGACTGTAGTTAGTCTCAAACATTTTCCTATGGATGCGATACTTGGAATACTTCTAGGTGAAAGCTATAGTGGTATCCATGCACTTGCGTACTTATCTGTGTGCATTAAATATACCAACACATAGCATGGTTGGCCCAAAATGGCATGGTAGGCGCTTGGAAGGTCCATTACCTCGAAGATGAGTGTTTCTGTGCGAAAGTTCATCCATCCTCCGAACATGATGGGTAGGTCAACCCGTCCAAGAGGAGAGGCTCGTATTCCAAGCGTGACCTCATAGATAGGGCGCTCGCTAGTCGTATCGCTGCTCTTGGCAAGACCATGGCATCGTACGTCTACACATAGAGGACGTTGAGTCTGGTCCCACCATCCATCAGCACTTCAGTCAGGCGCATATCGCTGATTATTGCCATAACGACAAGAGGGAACCACCCTAGCCACTGAATGTGGTTGGTGTGATTAGTCTTATCAAAGGTGATCGCTGCCTCTGACCATTTTAGGTAGGCTAGGGCGATTCTAGTTTGGGATGCAGTCATATTGACCTCTCTTGCCATGAGATCCTTCTTATGATTTGACTCGTCAGTAGGTGGCTTGTCGATGGCGATAGATGGGGCTAGCCATCATATGGTGATGGGCTCTTCGATGCTGCTAATGAGGGCCATTCCACGTCTATGGATCACGTGTGATGAGTAGTTGTGTCCTGATCTTCTCGAAGGATCCGTGAACTTGATAACTTGTCGCTGCGTGACTTGGTGAAGAGGCAATGCACCGCGAGGCTACCCACACGATGAACTACCGAGACAATCACCCTTCCACGTATCGACGAAACAGCCCACGCAATCACGCCGTATAGATGTGAAGGCACAAACTGGGTGAACCGCAGTTCGGCGTTCTACAACTCCCTCAGGAATCAAAAGAACAAGTTTGTAAGCCTCTCAAGACTAACGCTAGAATAAGAACTCAATGAGTTTGTATTTCTGAATTTGCAATCTTGAAGTTACTGTTCATGTCACCCATTACAGGGATATATAATACTAGTTGAGTTTCAGTTTGGAAGAAATAAATGAGAACATGTAGTGGAAAGTTGTAACACTACTTTCATTAATAGCCAGGCCTAGTGGGATGCATGGATGGTTGGCATTATTCTGCATGCATGCTAGAACGTGTGTGGATAGCAACCTAGTTGCTGGCTGCATGGATTCCTAACTTCTGAAATATTTGCTTGCACTCCAACGACTGTTATTCATGGTAGCTGAATGTTCTTTTCTCTCTCTCTTGCACGTCCAAGTTCCTTGCTTATATTTGGCGGGCAGAATCCATCATCATACCACACTTGTTCATGCACTCCACCATTCCTAAGAACATTGAAACAAGTACTCAAAAGCATAGGCCCATTCAACATAATCTGATTATTAAGCATAAGGTTAGCGTTCACCTGAGAATGAATTTTCTTCTCCAATTGTTTTGCTCTACTCCTTGTAATCGGACCAGCTATATCAAATGTAGTTTCATTTGGAGATGAGTGAATGCTAGGAATGTTCTCATTAGCCTCCCCCTCTTGAGAAGGAGTCGTCCTCGACTCAGGCTCACCAACAAATGGAAGCAAGTCTTTGACATTGAATGTTGTACTCACACTGGAATATTTAGGTGGCAGCTCAATTTTGTAAGCATTATCATTTATCTTGTGTAAAACCTTGAACGGACCATCACCCCTAGGAGATAACTTACCCTTGCGCTGTTGGGGAAATCGATCCTTGCGTAGGTGCAACCACACGAGGTCTCCGGGCTAGAATGTAACCTTCTTCTTACCTTTGTTCGCTTGCTTTGCATATTGTGCTGATTTCTTCTCGATATTCCTTCTTGTCTCATCATGTAGCTTCTTGAGAAAATCTGATCTCTTTGCTGCATCCAAGTTAATTTGTTCCTGTAATGGTAAAGGCAAAAGATCCATGGGAGTATGCAGCTTAAAACCATAAACAATTTTAAATGGACAAAAATTTGTTACGGAATGGACTGCCTGGTTATAAGCAAATTCAACATGTGGAAGGCAGTCTTCCCACAGCTTCAAATTCTTTTTCAGCATGGCACGCAGCATGGTGGATAGGGTACGGTTGACAACTTCAGTTTGCCATCTGCTTGTGGATGACAAGTGGTGGAAAATAACAACTTTGTGCCAAGTTTAGCCCATAAGGTCTTCCAAAAATAGCTTAGAAATTTTGTATCTCGGTCTGAAACACTAGTCTTTGGCACTCCATGTAGATGAATGATCTCCCTGGAAAAACAAATCAGCAACGTGTGAAGCATCATCGCTCTTATGACATAGAATAAAATATGCCATTTTAGAGAAGCGATCAACAACAACAAAGATAGAATCCCTCCCCCTCTAAGACCTAGGTAACCCTAGAATAAAATCCATGGATATATCTTCCCAAGGTATAGTTGGGATTGGTAATGGAGTATAAAGACCATGGGGATTAAGGCGGGACTTAGCTTTTAAGCAGATTATGCAGCGCTCAACATGTCGCTGGACATCATGACGCATATGTGGCCAAAAGAAATGATCAGAGAGCATGTCTAATGTCTTTTTGATGCCAAAATGACCAGCTAAGCCACCAGCATGTGCTTCCTACAAAAGAACTTGACGAATCGAACAGGCTAGAATACATAGTTTGTTAGTCCGAAATAAGAAACCATCATGCACATAATACTTGTGCCAGCCTTTTCCAGCAATGCAATGAGAGAAAGGTTCTTTAAAATCAAAGTCATCAGCATAAAGTGTTTTAATGGATTCCAAACCAAGCACTTTTGTATCTAATTGTGTAACCAAGCCACATCTCCGTGATAAAGCATCAGCAACAATGTTATCTTTCCCATGCTTATGTTTTACAACATAGGGAAATGTTTCAATGAACTCAATCCATTTAGCATGTCGACAGTTTAGCTTGCCTTGGCTTTTGAGATATTTTAAAGCTTCATGATCAGAGTGGATGGCAAATTCTTTAGGTAACAAATAATGTTGCCAAACTACCAAAACTCGAACTAAGGCATAAAGCTCTCTGTCATAGATAGAGTAATTCAGACGTGGACCATTTAACTTTTTGGAAAAGTAGGCAACAGGTTTATGTTCCTGAAGTAGCACACCTCCAATGCCAATACCACTTGCATCACATTCGATCTCTTCCACTTTGAACAGATATAACTTGAGTTCTAGACCACCAAAAGCAATGATCTTAGACATTTCAGAAATCTTAGGAAAAGAACTACAACTCTCCTATTATCACCAAGACATGATTTCATGTTTAAATAAGCCAAACAATACAATCATTCAGATTTGTTCAGAGCACATGCAAAAGCTGACAGCAAATTTGTAAAATCTATAACCCCTGAACCAGCAGGCCTAAAATCATAAAATTTTAGGACAAGAAATATAAGGAATTTATCTACAACTTTTGTATTCACCATATTTACAGAAAACATCATTTGATCAATGAAGTTATCATCACAACAGAAAATGCACATGCAGCTATTTCAGAATGTAACAATTTGATGTTTCACTTGTTTTGCTAACAAAGAGCATACACATATGATCCATTCAAGAACTTCAACCTTCACTAACATACTTAGCAACATTTTATCAAACACCAATCACTCAAAGCATCACCAAATACAATTACAAGCTTTATCTACAATTATGCTTTTATTAATCCTTTCTCCTAATAAACATATATATAAATTTTAGTGATGTATGAGAACAACTAGTTTGCGGCTAAGATTTTTATGAGTGGTAGATATTATCAAACATAGCTCCTCCATGAATTTCACATGCTCAGGTTTTATAATTTAATTACTATGAAAAAGACAAATTGCTATTGCAACAAAACATGTAAAAGCAAGATAAATCTAAAGATCACCATTTTCTATAAACACATAGCCATATTATGGTTTCTTAGGTTACAATATCACCATGCAAGTGCAAAGGAACCACATTTCACATTTTTGCATATATAAATTATTTATAAACCATTTCAAACCATTTATCAAGCATTAATCAAGTTAAATTCATAACTCAACTATAAATGCACCAAAAATTATGCAATTTTAACCAGAGCTCACACATGCAATAAGTATACTAGCATAAAAGGTTTAGGTCATTTGATGCAGTACAACAATAGATATGATGAAAGCAAGCAAAGCAAGCTAAACTTAACCATTAATCATGATTAAATCAAAACATCATAATAACAGTGATCAAACAACATGTTTAATATTTTTCTTAGCTAGCACATTCCAAAAAAAGACTCAAAAAACTAGAATCACATTTTTAGGACATTCCTACCTCGAGACATGCATCTGACAAACTTAAAAGGATTTCTAAAAGCACTTTATAAGAATAAATAAAAACATTAAACAAATTGTACTAACACATATCCTATTATGACTCTACTGCATAGATCCACTCACAAGGATTCCAAAAAGTCCTCATTTTCTATTTTACGATTTTTCTACAATTTATTATGATTTTCTAAAGTTTTAGCCATAAAAGAAAAACAAACTTGCACAGAGGACACTGAACTTTCTTCAAATGCCAATTCCAGCGAACAGGTCCCTATAGGCACTATTCATATGAGTCTAGGGTTCATAGTTAGGTCCCTCCCTTTTATCAAATTCTTGCGCGAAGTCCCTAACGCGAGTTGGAGCAGGGGATGAGCTTAGGAACAGCGGTTTCCAGCCGGCAAGGGTGGTCTCTAGCAGAAGTGAGTGGTAGGGGAGCATGGGGGCTATCCACCATGGCCAAGGGTGGCACCAGCTAGGCGAGGGACAGGCCTAGGTGGCTTGGCCACATGCGTGCATGGCGCACAGAGGCACAGCTCGCACGGCGGCCGTTCGTAGCGGGGAAAGCGGCCGGCAGACACGTGCTACAGATGTGGGGCTACTAGGACGTGCTTCCACATGGACGGAGGCGAGCGCGAGTGGTTGGACGCGACGCCGTATAACTGAGCTTGGGGCAGCCATGGCTGTGAGCGCTCTGCGTGCTCGATAGAGGCAAGGGATGGCGAGCAAGAGGCAAGAGCGAGCGCCTAGGAGGAGCGAGCGAGGCATGGAGGCATGGAGGAGCTCAGCATCCACTCTAGATGAGCAAGAGAGCATGGCAGCAATGGTGGGGTGCACTCCCCTACATGATGGACGCGTCGACAAATCATCGAACAGGTGGTGGGCATCGGTGTGGCCACTGCAAGACGTTGTTTTGGGCTAGCTACGGGACAAATTGGACCTTGGGCCCAAAAGCAAAGTTTAAGCCCACGAACTGCTCTACAATTTCTATTAAGGGTGCTTGGACATTAGAGCTTTCCATTAGCAGTTAATTAAGCTCCAAGTTGACGGCGTCAATGACTTCATGAAGGTTAAGCCTTGCTCTGCTTGAGCTCTAATTACTTGGTCCAAACATGGTCAAACCGAACCCAACCTTTTGTATGTCCTTATTCAAGATGTAAACTCCAACTTTTATATTTGGCTCAACATGAGTTGCTTAACAAAAATTCGAGAACGCGAGATGCCAATCATCATTGCCACTAAAATTCTAGACTTAGCCAAAATTTCGAGATCCAAAACAGCATTAGGTTCAGTTTTGAGTCCTTAGTTTGAATAAGTTAGGGACCAAACTAGCTCATGACCCTTGAACAAAGTTTGTTGTGCACCTCTTGCTCTGCAACTTTGGTTAAAGGATCATGGACTGGTTCAGCTTTGTTAGAGAGATACAAGGCTCCAAAGTAGGGTATACGAAACTAAAAACTGAGATTAAGTTAATTCCTAGAAACAGTTATTCTTTGCTGATTTTGAAACTAACTTCGAAGATCCAAATGAACTCCAAACTTGATGAGACTTGCTTAATTGTTTCCAACACAAAGTGTGCTTCAACTCATATTAAGGAATCTAGTTGAGTTACCATATAAATTTGGAAGATAAAAATGTTACAACATGTCAACTCGCTGTTGTCAATCAGGGACTTAGAAATAATTTAGAGGGGCCAAAACAGCACTGTATCCAAACTTGAGGCCACTATTTGAGATACTTAGAAGTTGAATCAGGTCTTGGTCCAAAAATAAAGTTTGTATCACTACACTAAAACTTCAACTTTTATTAAAGGTCAAACTTCATAACTTATTTCCACACTGTTATTTGACCTTGGTCAAAGCAGCATCACGATAAACTTTAAATTGGAGTTTTAGACCGATTAAGGCATTTTCTTGGCATTGGTTCAACACGATCCCTTCATGACTTTTGTTTTAGAATTCAATTAGAGTCATTTGGGCAAGGTAGCAAGGTTTGGTCGACATCCCATGTTCCCATTCACTTGATGAAGCAATTCAAGAAAGATTATAACTTATCATTTCATATGACTTCTTCATTCCAAACTTCTTGAAACTTTTTCACTAGTCAAGATGGATGCATGTTGATGTAATATACATGAACAAGCATGTTTAACATTACTCATGACAAACCTTAATCAGGGTCCACATGTAAGTAAAGGTGTGTTGTCCAAGTTTAGGTTGGGACTCAATTTCATAGATTGGACCTCAACACCTTCATCATCACTTCAAAATTATGAACTAGAGATCAAAATCATTGCTTGACATATCCTACTTAAGTCCAATTTCACTACGTAACTCATGACTAACACCCGGGGTGTTACAGTCACCAATCCAAGGGAAATTTTGGACATTCATGAAGAGTCAACCATGGAGCTTGAAAAGGAAGATTACATCAATGAGCATGGAAGCTACATCATAAACATCTCATCAAATCCATGCTCGTATAAGAAATCTCCTGAATCAATTGGTCTCTCCAACATTGCCACTAATGAGATCTTCAACCCCCTCATGCTTCTTATTCAGAAAAAAATTGAAAGGGTGGTTGTAGATGCATATATTTATCATAAATACTACAGATCTTGTTGTGTGAATCTTGAGATAGGTACACAAAGGTTGGTGTTGAAGGGGAAACCACTTCACCAACTTAAAAGCACAATTCGAAGGTTTCCCAAGGAAGAGCTTTTGTCCTAAACCAAGCACTTTCTAGAAATAACCTTTTGTAATGCCCTTGTGAAATGAGAATAGAAATATAATTGTGAAAATATTCCTTTGGGTATTTTCATCACTAACCATTCTAGGTTTGAAGTAAAAAGAATGAAGGATGATGACGCTAGGTATGTCCAACCAATTATCATGCAACATTTAATTACATCCATCCGAACTTGATTTTTTCTGCAAAATTCAAGCTGGGGATAGGCTTCTCTAAAACATCTCTTGCCATGTTGCTAAATTATTTTGGTTGTCCCTACGTTTAAGCCATGCTCAATTTGCTAAATAACATCATGCTCTTTCATCTCCATTTGAGTAAATCTCTATAATGCTTTCATGCTACCTTTGTTTGCTATAGTATGCTTAAGGTTTGGAGTATGTTCATACTGTTTACACCAAAATTTGGAAGAAGGGTCATAGGGACTCGAGAACTCCCAAGATCTTGTCAGCAGGGAATCAATTATGTACAGATCGGAATCAGCTAATTTGAATGCAGCACTGGAATCGACTTTCTTCAGGCAGCGCCAGCAGGTAATGACAAAGGCTACGATCGGCGCTAGGACGAGACATGATGGACTCTATAAAAGGGGAAAGATTAGAGTCCAAGTTATCTTAAATTAGAAATGTTTTATCTAGGGTCAAAATTGTGGTGAGTCGTGCTTAGACAGGAGTCATGCACAGGTCCTGGGTATAAATATCAAAGCTCGGCTATTGTAAAGGACACACAATCATTCCAATACAAGTTATTTACTTTTTTCAGCTCCGGCCACCTCTTAGGAGTAGGAGTAGAGTAGATCTCGGCGAGATCTTCAGCAAGTATAGCTACATCGATCCGGTTGACCTCCACTGCTTGTCTGTAAGTACCGTCATGGCTTATACCTCGGTTCATACGGCTGCATCGATTCGGTCGACCTCCACTACAACTCTGGTATGAGTTAGTTATCGACTGCTGCCTAGTTCAAGTATGGCTATATCAATCCAGTCGACCTCCACTGCTCAAACAAGATTAAGGTCAAGTTATCGGCTCTATCTATGGGTGGCGTTCCTTCGGATAGATTCATTAAGTTACCGATATTGCTTATTGCTTCCATTGTTTATTTAATTACAGCAATATCACTTCGCCCAATTGGGATTGATCTAGATCGGCCTTACATCTTTGTTAACCCATCATTTGTTAATCTAAATTGATTTGATCTGCACTTTAAACGATGAGTTATGTTTTATCGGCTATTTTATGTCAATCTTGATCGTGCATAGCATGAGGTTAAGGCGCGTTTGACCTTGAATAGATCTATTGGCTAGTGAAATCCATTCCATGGCCCGTTATCACGGCCTATGTGATTCTGCCTCACACCCCACTGTTAGCACCGTGGAGCAGGGATCGTTATTTGGTAGATCTATTCCTGAGAGAGCACGACCTTAATTGTGAGCTATGCCTGAATCGGCTATTTTAGCCGATATCGAGCGCTTTCACGAACGGTCCGCATCACAAGATCGTTGAAGTAGCGATAGGTTGAAAGATGTGTTAGCCCCATGATCTTATTATTGTATTATGGCCTGCATGATTCTACCTCATGCCCCACTGATATTAGTAATAAGTTAGGATCATTGAGTCTATTGTTGTTTCTACGGTCTGCATGATTCTGCCTCATGCCCCATCGGTCATAACGACAAATGTTTATTAGATTTATCTATATTAAATGGTTGAATGATGATGAATTGTTTCTTTCATAAAAAAGGGGTTCGGTTACTTGCAGTCATTGGCTTAGCATGAACTAATTACTGTTGATATATTTTTGCCAGTGACCAGTATTTGTTTAAACAATGATATTCATAATGATAACCGACTCTTCTTACACAACCCCATGAGCTTTAACCAATCTATTCTTACGAATATGCTAGAATCGGCTATTTAGTCGATCTCCTTTCATATCGGCTCTTAGAGCCGCACATTTGGGACTGTCTGGCAACACTGGCATGTTCCACCGTTAATTACTGATAAGCTTTCTCTTCTTGTCAATTACAGGGTCAAATTGACTGGCATGTCTTTGGGAGGTGTGCGTAGGATCGACCACCCTTGCGCTGAAGTTAGGCAGATCTCCAGCTCCATCTAGCAGACCCTTCCTGCTTGCTACATGTATCCTTAGCACGGGGCGAAATTCCATGTCGACACATACATCTCTTAAATTAAGCATGGATCTTAGTTTAGGGGTGTTGATCGTACTTCCAAAGGCTTTTAATTTAAGCATGATGCTTAGGTTCAAATGCCTTCCTAAATCAAATTAGATGTGGTGTCTACGTTGATTTTTGAGCTGATAGTATGCTTTAGTAGATGTTGGATATTTTGTTGGACTAACCCCTACTGGAAACTCTCAATTCAATTTGGGTAAGTCATGAGATGAATTCAATTTAGAGATGAAGCAAGGCACATGATGAACTCCAATAACATTGCGGAAAGAAGACATAGCTCATTCATCATGGATGGAAGAACTATATGTATCAAAGTTCATTCACTTTATCTTCTGCTACAAGATACCTCTGTCTTGAGCCATGCTTGTATAAAGCATGATAAACAAAATCTATGCTAAAGTAATCCTAAAACCATCTTTTCATTAGCATAGATGTAATTCATATAATTTATGGACAACAACCCATAGCTCAAATTTGTTATATTCCTTTGGGTATGTATTGTCCACTAATCCCTTGCAGGCATGAAACAATGAGTGGAGCAGAAGATCCAACAAAATGTAAAAAATCAAAGAGCAAAAAGATGGCATGACAAAAGGATGAGAAAGAAAGGGTACAATCTAGGAAACAAGAAGATCATGAACAGCTCAAGTTGTGAGGCTAGTTGAATGAGGAAAAACTTTGAGAAAAAGGAAGGACCATGATGAGTCATCTACTCTTTGTCACATGGTGTCATCACACTCCAAGGACAAAGGTAACATCCTAAGGTAAGTGGTCATCATTTAAAAAGTTTTCCCTTGATTCTAGTAGGCACACAAATAAGAAACAAATATGTTTGAGTTACAGTTCTACTTGATCTAACCTAATTAACTCAACATGTTTAGTTTGTTCCTAGCACCACTTCTTGATCACATAGTCTTAACCAAATGAGTTAAAAAGTGCACATCTTATCTCTAGAAGATGATAGTCATAATCATGTAAAGTTCGATACATCATGTAAAGATAGACAATCCTTCCATAGGTTAAGCAATTCAACCATTTTTGCCAAATATCTTCAAATGCTACATTCATGTTCAATCTTCTGATCTTATCACCCATGATATAAATGAACAAAGCACATAACATCAACTTTATCTTGTTTGATGTGCCTACGGTTAGAGAGGAATGAATAAAGTTTTGGTTCTGCTGGTGTTTTCCCACCAATTGAGCCCCTACACTTGATTTCTACCTTGTCTTTATGAGTAGGACACATTTCAAGCAAAGTGTGGGAAGATAGTCGATTCACCAGATTTTTACAAGTGAAAGTTTTGAACATGTCAAACCAGAATCAAACTCAAAACCAAGATGGGTTTGGCAGAAGAAGGTGAAATCACCACTAGAGGCGTCATCACAAGAATCCTCATTTTTAGAGCAAACCAAGGTGCTCAGTAATGAATTTTAGAAGGAGAAGTCCGGTTTGAAGAACTTACAACACTGAACCCTCACCAAAGAGGTAGCTTGGGGGAGAAGCACTCTCGTGTATCCAGGTAAGTATTCTTTCCCCTTTTGTTTTAGTTTTAGTTTCTTTTAATTAGTTAAAATATAATAAATGAAAAACAAAATAAAAATTTATCTTTGCTTTAGTCATAATGTGTGATCTAGTAAAATTGAAAACAAAATAAAAAGGTGTGTCTAGTTTGCTTTAATTTGTTTTTAAGAGCTGAATAAAATAAAGAGAACTCAGAATAATCTCTTAAATGGAAATGATGAATAGTTGCTCTTGTGTAATTCCTTTCAAGTACCTAGTTTTCAGCCTTAAATTCTCCCAAGTTTTGGATAAAATTATTTTGATATAAGGATTTACTCTGAAGTTGAAACTCGTGGGTAGCATATGCTTGATCTAAGTCTAGGTAATTGACGAATATGATATTAGAAGGTATGTGTTACTGTTTATCTTGTTCCAAGTGACACTAAAGTTTTGAAGATTTACTTTTTTGAAAACACAAAAATGCCACATGATGAGTTCCTGTATGACAAAGCTTGAATTCCCACTAGAGCCATACATGTTATTTAGGCTAGGAAAACTTTCTCATATTTGCTGCTTGTATTGCATTAAGTTTTGTCAAGCTTTGTTGACCCTTATGAGAGGTTTGTCATGCTCTTAAAATCAAGATCATGTACACAGCACCCAAATATGCACTACTCCTACACTGAGGGTAGGCGTAGAAACATGCCTTCCATCTAGATCCATCGAAAAATGTTTTACTCCTACACTAGGAGTGAACACAAAAACATGCTCGATAGGTTTTCCATCCACCAAATTAATGCTCCAAGTTCTTATTGCTATCTCTCAAAGTTTTGTTGTAGAAAAGAGGCATGGGCAATGCAAAAGTTATTCATAAAAAAAGAAAAAAAAGAGTTGAAAAAAATGGACAAGTGTCTGAGATATTTAAAACAATGGGTACTTAGATGCCCACCTAAAAAAAAGAAGAAAGATGAATAAGATAGCCCCTGTTCTCTAGCAAATATTTTCAAGTTTTCAAGAGAGAGAGATAAGATTTCAAGGAGCAAAGTAGAATTAGGTTTCCACCATATATATCCACACACATGCACATTTTGATTTGATTGTATGACTCAACTTTCTTTGGATCCATTGTTTGACTTTACAATATATGCATTGCAAGTATGCTCTGGCTTTCTCCCTACCTATGAACTCCACATAAGCTTTAGTTGTAGGAAGAGAAAAATGCATAACATCAGTATTGCCTTAGTAAGGATCCACAAATACCACATATATTGAGAGACTTAAGAGTGTCATACAATGGAATCTCTAAGTTTTATTTTGAAAATTTATAAAAACTCTGAAATAATGGTGGAACAAAGAACTTGAGACATAGTGCTTCACTTGATCGTTCTATCTTTCAATTGCTCAAGAGCCAAGTGAAGACTAAGAAGCCCCATGGTTGAAGGTAATATGGGTAAGTTTGAAAGTCAAATCAGTTTACTTTAATCCGGAGGAGAATTCTTGATTGAATGCCTGTGTAATTTTGAGGTGTGAAAGCATAGTAGCAACTCCTGATCCATTGCTGAGTTTAGCTTTGCTCATGTACTAGCAAAGGTTAAGCTTAGGGGAGCTTGTTGATGGTCACTAACACCAATTATAAACCATCAACATAACATGCATATATACTTAATTCCATCATCAAACATACATCTAGGGGTTTAAACTGACAAATTCCATGAGTTTTGGTGACTCTGTGTTTTTAGCAGGGTTTAATCAGAAAACTATCAAGGTGGACCTATATGTCAGAATTAATTGTGCTTATTTGCGGCGTAAACAACACTAGAAGGATCTAGAAGACACCAGAGGACACCACACTGAAGATGACCATGAGAGGCTTCTAGGTGGGGATGGCTAGGCCCACCTATAGGCCAGCCGGCCTACTAGGTCCATCGGTCAGCCTCTCCTTCGTATGACAGTTCTCCACCACCTTAAAGATCGCATCAATGCCATTTAATCAAGTCAGTTTGATCCGAGGGTCCAGAATTGATGCTACCCCTATATATACAGCCCTGTACCCCCTCTAGGAGAGCCATCCTGAAACCCTAATTCATATCCTCCTCATCAGGATCAGAGCCAGCTATCAAGATAAGATTAGTCTTCCATAGGATCTTGTCTTATAAATAGAAATAGTTAGATAGAGAGTGAGGGAAGAGTTTGGAGGAGGTGTCCACCTGTGGTGCTCTCTCTCTATAGCTTGTACCTTGGCAGATCCAAGTTTTACTTGACCTTACTTCTAAGATTTCTCTGGTAATCAACTTCTGATTCAAGTAAGCATCTTGTTTATATTGCTCATCAGGTTCTCAACTTGTTTGAGTGCTTTATTCTTTATCCAGGAAGAGTAAAGTAGTAATTGTAGTGTAAGTGTATTGCTTAGACTCTGGTTACTAAGTGTAATGCTTAGACTCTGGTTACTTATGGATGCACCCTACATTCTGAATCGGTGGTAGATCGCGATGGTGACTATATAGCTTGTTGAGTCCTTTGTAGTCCACCTCCCGTTTGTAGGCCATGTAGGACCTAGTTACAATGGAAAGCATCCACTGCTGGTGTCTTTCCCTAAGTAATGTTCCTAGTTGAATAGTAGAAGACATAGCTTACCAAAGTCAGAACAAGAGAACCTTAGTTATCCTCCCTACGCTCCTATTTATCCTAACCTTGTTGCTACCCTTAGTTAAGTTAGACTGTAGTTAGTCTCAAACATTTTCCTATGGATGCGATACTTGGAATACTTCTAGGTGAAAGCTATAGTGGTATCCATGCACTTGCGTACTTATCTGTGTGCATTAAATATACCAACACATAGCATGGTTGGCCCAAAATGGCATGGTAGGCGCTTGGAAGGTCCATTACCTCGAAGATGAGTGTTTCTGTGCGAAAGTTCATCCATCCTCCGAACATGATGGGTAGGTCAACCCGTCCAAGAGGAGAGGCTCGTATTCCAAGCGTGACCTCATAGATAGGGCGCTCGCTAGTCGTATCGCTGCTCTTGGCAAGACCATGGCATCGTACGTCTACACATAGAGGACGTTGAGTCTGGTCCCACCATCCATCAGCACTTCAGTCAGGCGCATATCGCTGATTATTGCCATAACGACAAGAGGGAACCACCCTAGCCACTGAATGTGGTTGGTGTGATTAGTCTTATCAAAGGTGATCGCTGCCTCTGACCATTTTAGGTAGGCTAGGGCGATTCTAGTTTGGGATGCAGTCATATTGACCTCTCTTGCCATGAGATCCTTCTTATGATTTGACTCGTCAGTAGGTGGCTTGTCGATGGCGATAGATGGGGCTAGCCATCATATGGTGATGGGCTCTTCGATGCTGCTAATGAGGGCCATTCCACGTCTATGGATCACGTGTGATGAGTAGTTGTGTCCTGATCTTCTCGAAGGATCCGTGAACTTGATAACTTGTCGCTGCGTGACTTGGTGAAGAGGCAATGCACCGCGAGGCTACCCACACGATGAACTACCGAGACAATCACCCTTCCACGTATCGACGAAACAGCCCACGCAATCACGCCGTATAGATGTGAAGGCACAAACTGGGTGAACCGCAGTTCGGCGTTCTACAACTCCCTCAGGAATCAAAAGAACAAGTTTGTAAGCCTCTCAAGACTAACGCTAGAATAAGAACTCAATGAGTTTGTATTTCTGAATTTGCAATCTTGAAGTTACTGTTCATGTCACCCATTACAGGGATATATAATACTAGTTGAGTTTCAGTTTGGAAGAAATAAATGAGAACATGTAGTGGAAAGTTGTAACACTACTTTCATTAATAGCCAGGCCTAGTGGGATGCATGGATGGTTGGCATTATTCTGCATGCATGCTAGAACGTGTGTGGATAGCAACCTAGTTGCTGGCTGCATGGATTCCTAACTTCTGAAATATTTGCTTGCACTCCAACGACTGTTATTCATGGTAGCTGAATGTTCTTTTCTCTCTCTCTTGCACGTCCAAGTTCCTTGCTTATATTTGGCGGGCAGAATCCATCATCATACCACACTTGTTCATGCACTCCACCATTCCTAAGAACATTGAAACAAGTACTCAAAAGCATAGGCCCATTCAACATAATCTGATTATTAAGCATAAGGTTAGCGTTCACCTGAGAATGAATTTTCTTCTCCAATTGTTTTGCTCTACTCCTTGTAATCGGACCAGCTATATCAAATGTAGTTTCATTTGGAGATGAGTGAATGCTAGGAATGTTCTCATTAGCCTCCCCCTCTTGAGAAGGAGTCGTCCTCGACTCAGGCTCACCAACAAATGGAAGCAAGTCTTTGACATTGAATGTTGTACTCACACTGGAATATTTAGGTGGCAGCTCAATTTTGTAAGCATTATCATTTATCTTGTGTAAAACCTTGAACGGACCATCACCCCTAGGAGATAACTTACCCTTGCGCTGTTGGGGAAATCGATCCTTGCGTAGGTGCAACCACACGAGGTCTCCGGGCTAGAATGTAACCTTCTTCTTACCTTTGTTCGCTTGCTTTGCATATTGTGCTGATTTCTTCTCGATATTCCTTCTTGTCTCATCATGTAGCTTCTTGAGAAAATCTGATCTCTTTGCTGCATCCAAGTTAATTTGTTCCTGTAATGGTAAAGGCAAAAGATCCATGGGAGTATGCAGCTTAAAACCATAAACAATTTTAAATGGACAAAAATTTGTTACGGAATGGACTGCCTGGTTATAAGCAAATTCAACATGTGGAAGGCAGTCTTCCCACAGCTTCAAATTCTTTTTCAGCATGGCACGCAGCATGGTGGATAGGGTACGGTTGACAACTTCAGTTTGCCATCTGCTTGTGGATGACAAGTGGTGGAAAATAACAACTTTGTGCCAAGTTTAGCCCATAAGGTCTTCCAAAAATAGCTTAGAAATTTTGTATCTCGGTCTGAAACACTAGTCTTTGGCACTCCATGTAGATGAATGATCTCCCTGGAAAAACAAATCAGCAACGTGTGAAGCATCATCGCTCTTATGACATAGAATAAAATATGCCATTTTAGAGAAGCGATCAACAACAACAAAGATAGAATCCCTCCCCCTCTAAGACCTAGGTAACCCTAGAATAAAATCCATGGATATATCTTCCCAAGGTATAGTTGGGATTGGTAATGGAGTATAAAGACCATGGGGATTAAGGCGGGACTTAGCTTTTAAGCAGATTATGCAGCGCTCAACATGTCGCTGGACATCATGACGCATATGTGGCCAAAAGAAATGATCAGAGAGCATGTCTAATGTCTTTTTGATGCCAAAATGACCAGCTAAGCCACCAGCATGTGCTTCCTACAAAAGAACTTGACGAATCGAACAGGCTAGAATACATAGTTTGTTAGTCCGAAATAAGAAACCATCATGCACATAATACTTGTGCCAGCCTTTTCCAGCAATGCAATGAGAGAAAGGTTCTTTAAAATCAAAGTCATCAGCATAAAGTGTTTTAATGGATTCCAAACCAAGCACTTTTGTATCTAATTGTGTAACCAAGCCACATCTCCGTGATAAAGCATCAGCAACAATGTTATCTTTCCCATGCTTATGTTTTACAACATAGGGAAATGTTTCAATGAACTCAATCCATTTAGCATGTCGACAGTTTAGCTTGCCTTGGCTTTTGAGATATTTTAAAGCTTCATGATCAGAGTGGATGGCAAATTCTTTAGGTAACAAATAATGTTGCCAAACTACCAAAACTCGAACTAAGGCATAAAGCTCTCTGTCATAGATAGAGTAATTCAGACGTGGACCATTTAACTTTTTGGAAAAGTAGGCAACAGGTTTATGTTCCTGAAGTAGCACACCTCCAATGCCAATACCACTTGCATCACATTCGATCTCAAAGGTCTTACCAAAGTCTGGTAGTTGTAGCAGTGGTGCCTCACAAAGCTTTCTTTTCAACTCTTCGAAGGCTTGGTCCTGTTCATCTCCCCACTTGAATGGAACATCCTTCTTTGTCAAATTGTTAAGGGGTGCAGCGATTGCACTGAAATCTTTAACAAAGCGCCTGTAGAAACCTGCAAGACCATGGAAACTTCGAACTTGGCTCACATTTTTAGGAGTAGGCCAATCCTTTATCGCTTTAATCTTCTCTTCATCAACATGGATGCCATCTGCATTCACAACAAAACCAAGGAAAACAACATGATCTATGCAAAAGGTGCACTTAGAAATATTTCCATACAATTTCCCTACTCTCAAAACAGCAAGGACTGCACGGATATGATCAAGATGCTCATCAAATGATTTACTATAGATCAAGATATCATCAAAATATACAACCACAAATTTGCCAATGAAAGCTCTTAAAACATGATTCATTAAACGCATAAAAGTTGAAGGAGCATTCGTCAAACCAAAGGGCATCACAAGCCATTCATATAAGCCAAATTTGGTCTTAAATGCTATCTTCCATTCATCACCAATTTTCATGCGAATTTGGTGATAGTCGCTGCGTAAATCAATCTTGGTGAAAATAGTTGAGCCACTCAATTCATCTAACATGTCATCAAGCCATGGAATGGGATGGCAATATCTAACAGTTGTAGCATTGATAGCACGACAATCAACACACATGCGCCAAGAGCCATCTTTCTTCAGGACTAAAAGAACAGGAACAGCACATGGTGATAAGGATTCACGAACATACCCTTTGTCCAAAAGCTCTTTTACCTGTCGCTAAATTTCCTTTGTCTCTTCAGGATTGGTGCGGTAGGCTGGATGATTTGGAAGAGAAGCACCTGGTACCAAATCAATTTGATGCTCAATTCCACGGAGTGGAGGAAGTCCAGCTAGCACATCATTGGGAAAAACATCTTCAAAGTCCTGTAAGAGATCAAGAACAACACTAGGCAGCGATGAAGGTAAATCGGTAGTTGAAAGTAGGACCTCCTTGTGCAAGAGCACAAAGAATGGGGCTGTGTTGTTCTTCACTTCTCTCAAATCACTCCTGCTCACAAATAAGCACTCATTTTGGCGTAGCTGTTTTGAAGTGGAATGAGGCTTTATGTTGCTGGATGGGTTAGGAGTCTCTCCCTTACTAGTGTTGGGGGCCTCACTCAATTTTCTTTTCTCAGATTCTTCTCTTTTCATGCGAGCCACATCTGAAGCATAGATCTCTTCTGGAGATAATGGAACAAGAACCACCTTCTTGTCTTTGTGAATGAAAGTATATTTGTTAGACCATCCAAAGTGCACCGAATCCACATCAAATTGCCATGGACAACCCAGCAGTAAATGGCATGCTTGCATGGGTATAATATCACAATCAACCTCTCCATGATAGTCACCAATGGAGAATGACAAGCGGACCATAGCTTAAACCTTCACTGTCCTAGAATTATTCAGCCATTGCATGTGATACGGATGTGGATGGCGACGTGTCTGCAAACCAAGCTTCTCAACAAGCAAAGCACTGACAATATTGTTGCAGCTCCCACCATCAATGATGAAGCGGCACACCTGTCCTGTCACTTTGCATCGTGATTGAAACAAATTGTGGCACTGGCCTTGCTCAGCAGCAACAAATTGTGTTGAAAGAACCTACCAAACCACCAAAGAAGGAGCTGGTGTATTTAGAGTAGAAGGCGCCAAATCAGGAAAATCAGCAAGCAACTTATTAAAATCAGCACAAGTAATCTCGGTGGATGCTGAAGAACATCATCTTGGGATAAGTTATCTTGAGCAAAATCTAGAAGAGATTGAATGGCTAAACAATTCAAACCTAGCTCAAAAGTACCATCCTCTGCCGAATACTCACTAGTGTCAAGAGAAAGGTCAGCTAGTGCTTGGGTAATAGGCTCATCCTCCTCTTCACTTTGAGAATCATAAGAACCATCTACAAGTGCAATAATAGTGCGTCTATTGGGACATTCAGCTTGCTTATGTCCATGACCACCACACTTAAAACACTCAATCTTGATTGTCTTCCATTGGGCTGCTGTAACAGAGGAGCTGGACTGATTGGAATTTATAGCTTTGTCTCTTGAATCAAAATGTTTGGCAGACGTTGAAATTGAGCGAGAAGTTGCACGAGATGGTGTGTGCACCCCTGACCCATGCTGCTGTGAATGGCGCCATGGAGTAGAACTATGAGGAGCTAAAAATGAAGCACGATTCTTATAAGATTCAGCAAGCTGCTGTTCTGCCCTTTTTGCAAAATGTAGCAATTCATCCATAGTGTTGTAATTAGTCATGTCCACCTTGTCTACAATTGGTCTATTAAGACCAACCAGAAATCGAGCCATCGTTGATTCCTCATCTTCAGTGATACCGATATGAAGTAGACACATTTCCATTTCCTAAAAATATTCATCCACACTACGATGACCTTGGACAAGACATTTCAGCCTCAAATGTAGCTCACGAGAATAATGGGTAGGAACAAATCTCCACCTCATTTCTCGTTTCATGTCATCCCAAGTAATATGATCATGTCCAACACGGTGGAAATCAGCACACACTTGATTCCACCAAGTGATTGCATAACCTATGAACTCAATTGCAGCAAGCTTTGCTTTCTTGATAGGAGGATAAGTATAGAAATCAAAGATCTGATCAACCTTGGTCTCCCACTCAAAATAATCATCAGTACTTTCCTTTCCATTAAATTTTGGAATAGACACTTTCACTTTGCTTAAACCATCATCATCGCGACGACGACGGCGGTCACAATAACCATGATGGACACCATGCCGATGATCATCCATGTCGGACAACATATCATCATCACCATCATAATCTCCACCTCCAACTAGAACGCGCCGAGCACAACCAAAACCATGGCAAACCCACCATGTCCATGTCCATGACCAGCGGCATGACGTGGTGCCTCGTTATCCTCATTGTCATCATCCTCATTTGGTGGTGGTTCTCTATGAGGCATGTTCAATTGGAGAGTTTGTAGTTGTTGCATCAAATCATTCATTTGTGTACGCAGCTCCTGGAATTCCTCCACTGAAACAGCGGCACCATCTCCATGTCCTGCCATATTAGTAGAGGGGAAAAAATAGGACAATATATATGTGGAATATATGTGGAATCACTCCCTCACCACTTGCTGAACAAGTTCTTTCTCTTCCTGGAAAGGGCAAGAACCGGGGCTGCAATCTGTAGTGGAAGAGTGATTGTACCAGAGACTACGGTGCAACATCTCATGGTGCTTTTTAGTGGAGCTTGGTGGGGATAAAATGTACAAGTAGTGCGCTGAAATGTAGTGATGCAAAACCGAATAATAATCCAAAAGAGAAATAACACAAGTCTAAGTTGCTAAATAGAAAGAAAAAGATGTAAAAGAAAGGAACAATATGGAAGAAGTGGAAACAACTCGCACCAACCAAAGTGCTGCTCAATCCCCTTTTGGCGTGCTGATCACAAGTCACTTTTGTTTCTTCTTTTTTTTATATATACTCTCACTTTTTTTCTTTTTTTGATATCTTTTGAGACAAACGCAGCACAACTTTCAACTAAGGGGGCGTAACAAAGACAACATAGAGGGGTGGCACATCCCAAAGAACAAGAAAACTTGGGTGCAAAGGGTGGGAATTTGTGGCGGTTAAAAAGCAATCAAGGGTGAGACGGGTCTGGGTTTTTTTAATATATATATTCAGCTGATCAAGGATGAAAGTTAGAACGATGTGGAAAAGAAAAATTTCAGCAACCAGACAAGTCTCAAAGGATTGAAAACTCAATAATGCAAACTACAAATCAGGCACAAATGAGAGGCTGTAGGTTTTCTATTTGTCTATGTGTGGACTGTAGGTATATAAAGAAACTATCCTACCAAAATAATAATGATCCTAACGAGTAAACGGAGGCTCTGGTACCAGATGATGGGCACACGTCTATGGATCACATGTGATGAGTAGTTGTGTCCCGATCTTCTCAAAGGATCCACGAACTTGATAACTTGTCACTGCGTGACCTGGTGAAGAGGCAATGCACCGCAAGGCTGCCCACATGACGAACTACCGAGACAATCACCCTTCCATGTACTGACAAAACAGCCCATGCAATCACGCCGTATAGATGTGAAGGCATAAACTGGGTGAACCATAGTTTGGCGTTCTACAACTCCCTCAGGAATCGAAAGAACAAGTTTGCAAGCCTCTCAAGACTCACGCTGGAACAAGAACTCAAAGAGTTTGTATTTCTGAATTTGCAATCTCAAAGTTACTGTTCATGTCACCCATTACAGGGATATATAAAACTAGTTGAGTTTGAGTTTGGAAGAAATAAATGAGAACATGTAGTGGAAAGTTGTAACACTACTTTCATTAATAGCCAGGCCTAGTGGGACGCATGGATGGTTGGCATTCTTCTGCATGCATGCTGGAACGTGTGTGGATAGCAACCCGGTTGCTGGCTGCATGGATTCCTAACTTCTAAAATATTTGCTTGCAGTCCAATGGCTGTTATTCATGGTAGCTGAATGTTCTTTTCTCTCTCTCTTGCACGTCCAAGTTCCTTGCTTATATTTGGCGGGCAGAATCCATCATCATCCCATGCTTGTTCGTGCACTCCATCATTCCTAAGAACATTGAAACAAGTACTCAAAAGCATAGGCCCATTCAACATAATATGATTATTAAGCATAAGGTTAGCGTTCACCTAAGAATGAATTTCGTTCTCCAATTGTTTTGCTCTACTCCTTGTAATCGGACTAGCTATATCAAAGTAGTTTCATTTGGAGATGAGTGAATGCTAGGAATGTCCTCATTAGCGAGCGTGCCCATCACGGGTCATAGGGTATGGGTCTCTAGGACAGAGGACTCAGTTGTGATCTGTGATGAGGGAGGGTGCTCCTATCATGGGGGCTCTTAGATGCAGCTATTGGAGGCCATTCTATGAGCATGCCCATCGCTGGTCATGGGATCCAGGTCTCTGGAGTGGAGGACTCAGCTGTGACCAATGATGAGGGAGGTTGCTGGGCCTCCTATCATTGGGAGCTCTTGGATGAGACCGCTAGAGGCCATTTCACGAGGATGCCCATCATGGGTCATGGGATTTGGGTCTCTAGAGCAGAGGACTCAGCCTGACCAATGATGAGGGAGGGCACTGGCCCTCCTATAGTGGGGAGCTCTTGGATGCGGCCACTAGAGGCCATTCTACGAGCATGCTCATCGTGAGTCATAGGATCCGAGTCCCCGGAGCAGATGACTCGGCCGTGACCAATGATGAGGGAGGGTGTTGGTCCTCCTATAGTGGGGAGCTCTTGGATGCAGCCACTGGAGGCCATTCTACAAGCACGCCCATCGTGGGTTATGGGATATGGGTCTCAAGCGTAGAGGACTCAGCTGTGGCCAATGACAAGGGAGGGTGCTGGTCCTCCTATCATGGGGAGCTCTTGGATGTGGTCGCTAGAGGCTGTTCCACAAGCATGCCCATCACGGGTCATAGGATCTAGATCTTTAGAGCATAGGACTCGACCGTGACCAATGACGAGGGAGGGTGCTGGCCCTCGTGTCATGTGGAGCTCTTGGATGTGGCCACTAGAGGTCATTCCACAAGCATGCCCGTCATAGGTCATGGGATTCAGATCTCTAGAGTGGAAGACTCGGCCATGACCAATAGGAGGGCGCTGCACCGTCGATGGTGGTGAACTAGGGGTTCCCATAGTGGGAGTGGCTGCTAGGGGCTGTTCTGCTACAAGATTCCCCACCAGTATGAGGAGCCATTGCTTCCTTCTTGACAACAAGAGTATGCGACTATCCCCTACCTAGTGCTCCAATTGTTAGTGTTTCATAGACCAACTAGTGAATTTATATGAATGTCATGCTGCTCTAGGAAGATGATGGTAGCATCCAAAGAACACAAGAAGTTATACTGGTTCAAGATGGAGCCCTACGTCTAGTCTCAAAGATGATCAAGTGCGTGTTCCTCAATTGAATGCTCTGAAGTTCTTACAATGGGGGTGCAAAAATGTTGGAAGAGCTAGGAGAGCATGAGCTAGGAGATGGACTACCCAAATGAGAGCTTTGGGAGTCTGATCCCCTTGGAAGGGTGCCTTGGCTAGCATTATATAGAGTCTAGGGCTAGGTCACATACAAAGAAGAAAGTTCTCTTGATCGAGGGGTCATGAGCAAAAGGGAGGGAGCCTAGCTGACTTGGCTTACAAGTAATGCCATCTTGGGATGCATGTCCGAGCATGGTTGTCGTCATGGTCTTGTGCCCATGTCGTGGTATGGTGTGGCATAGCGCTACTATGCCGGTCGTGGCGGCACTGTAGGCATGATGGTGTTTTGCCAGTCATCCTACGCAACATGGTCTCGCTGTGCCATTCGTGATCGCCTCCTAATCACTCAGGGGCATCGTACAGGAGTTAGTAGCCACCCCTAGGTCATTGGTCATCTTGCTGCTTGTGGAGCCGACAGCCACGATCGTGAGCTCTGAGGTCATGGCCTTCGTTGGCTTAGTTGGCCTCAAAAGTTAAGGCTGCCATCATGGCCCCATCCTATCATGGGCAGAGTCATACGTCTGTCTTGTCGGGCTATGTTTGGACGGTGGGATGTCGTACTGGTCATCACCGCTCGGCGGTGTTATCTTATCTATGCTGCATGGCGCAGGGATGGTGTCTAACTGGGCTGAGGTGACTGTTGTCCCCTTAGTCCTTATGGGTTTAGTGCGGCGTGCATGCTCTTGTCAGAGTAGGCACACTTGGCATGGCTCGATCTCTTGCCATTCCTTGGGATGGAGGAGAGCTTGTGAGGAGTTGCGCAGCACGCAACGTAGGCTGAGGGAAGAGGTCATGGCCAACCATTGCCTTAGTGTTTGGCCCAAGTCCACATAGCTTAGCTGGGCCTTGATCATTTTGGCTTATACTAGCTAGTGTACCGTGGTCTACCTAATCAGCTAGCTAATCGGTGTCTTGAGATACCCGAGGTAAAATAACCCTGACACGAAATTTTCTCTGAATTTATTGTTATAGCTTACACATAAAAAATTTGTGCATGTAGAAGAAGTCAATGAAGACCTATATGCATTAGCATGTCAACTAGATCTTAGAGTTTGTTTATTTTTAAGATGTCTTATTAATGGTGTTCGCTATCACACCTTGGACCATAAGAGAAGTAGAAAAACATAGAACATTGGTGTCATGGTTGAGGGCTCACATAATGGAGAAGATATAGACTTTTATGGTCAGCTAAAAGAAATAATTGTCATACCATGCTGATTAGCAAGAAAATATTAGTTTTTAGGTTGTGGTTCTTGAGAGACCTTTGGTCAATGAACTACCTAGCAATGATGAAGATGGTATTAGTGTTCAGGCTTCCTTGATTGATCAGATCCGGAGAGAAAGGGAATTGGAAGTTGAAGACAATGGCTATGAAGATGATGTTGATGAACTCTAGGACACTATGACAGTGAAAATGAAGGGCCAATGACAATCCATGTTGATGATGGTGATTATAGTGATTTTGAGTCAAATAATTGTAGTATTGTTGGCGGTGTTTAACTCATATTTGTACTGCCAACATTTAAACAAAATAAAACAAATATGAATACCTAAACTTAGAATTAGGGTATATAACTCACATTTTCCATGAGTTTTGGTATAAACATGTTTTGTAGGGCAACACGTGAAAATGTACCAAAAAGGCGTAACCGAGAAGGCGCATTCAAGCAAAATAGAAGCAAGCCAATCCAAACTCCACACTTGGGTTAGAACACCAGCATGGTAACCATCCAGGCCCAGCCAGCAACCCACCAAAGCAAGGTGGTGGCGAGTGGGCAAGCCTAGGGTGCGAGCACACCCATGGTGTAGGCGCATCGCCCCCAGCTCCTCTTGGCCCCACCTTGCTTAGTCGGTGCATTCAATGCTGGGGGAGGTAGTTGCATGCGGTGCTTTCCTAAAATACATGAGCAAACCGTCATACTCAATCTATAAAAGGAGACCCCATCTTCACATTTGAGAAGAAGGATACACATTGAAGAAGAAGAAGGGTTGCACACATTCCATTAGCTTCTAGCTAGACTAGAGTAGGGAGTGAGAGAGGAAAGAGTTAGAGGAATAGCGGTGCCCTCTACTTCTTGTACTTAGCAAGCCTTGTATATTGGGTGGACGGAGTGCTGGACTTGTCGGCCCCCTCTACACTTATACCTCTATGTTCATCTTAGTACTTGGAGTAAGAAGTTTGTGTTCATCTTTTGGTTTGATCCCTTAAGTCAAAGTTATCATTGTTACTAATTACTTGCGGGTTTGTCATCTGTCCTCATGACAGGTGCTCTAGTAGAGGACTCCTGATAAAGACAGAAGTTCTTGGCCAATGCTAGAGTAGTGACCAATAGCGTAGACATGGTGTCTAAGCTAAAAGTCACCTTCGTTTGCCTCGTATCCTCCAGTTGAGGGCTATGCGGCAAGTGGTGACAGCCATGTCTGTCCTTTGTAATCCCCCATGTTTAGATGGGGCGTAGAGCTATAGATCAGAATCAACTGGTAGGCTAGTTGTAATCCAAAGCTCGAAGTGTGTCTGTAGTAGCAAAGTTATCTTCGCTTAAGGTTTCTACCCTTAGAAGAACCTCACTACCCTACTTACCCTTTTTCCAATTGTTCTTAGGTAAACTAGCAAAGAGATTACTTACATCTCCGTTCCTCGTGGAAATACAATACCCTGAATACCACCAGGGTGAAGTGCTACAATGGTACTTCCGTGTGCTTGTAGACTATTCTACTTACGCTAAAAAGCACCAACAAGCATTTCTGGCACCGTTGCCAGGGAATGATTGTCGTTTTAGCCTCTGAACCTAGTTCACCCGTGTATCCTTTGTTGTTACCTTTGTTTTCCTTTTACTCTTCGCCAATGGATCAACCTACCATTCAAAACCTTTTAATTATAGCTTCTAGTTATGAACTCCGCCCTGGCTTTATAGCCATGGTTTGGGAACAAGCCTTCTCGGGGTTGGATTATGAAAACCCCTACCATCACCTAAGGGAGTTTGAGCAGCTCTGTGCTTGCCTGACCATTTCAGGCATGTCACAAGAAACTCTTCGATGGAAGTTGTTTCCTTTCTCACTTGATGAGAGGGCGAAACAATGGTACACCCACAATGTAGGGAAGGTAGCTAGCGACTAGGAAGAACTAAGGAACAGATTCTATCTTGCATTCTTCCCTATATCCTAAATTGTTGCCCAACGGCAAGAGATACTCAACCTCCAGCAAAAAGAGAAGGAAACTGTAACGTCCCGCCTCTCCGAGGCCAGGCCCGCTTACATCTGGCAGCTTCTCTAGGATATAGACTGTCCTCACAGACCAACACAGGTCTTTTCTGCGCACTTTGTCCTCACTCGTGCGCACCCGGGAAGAACTTCCCGGTCGGTCACCCATCGCTCTAAGCCAAGCACGCTTAACCTCAGAGTTATTTGCAGATGGGCTTCCGGAAAAGAAGTTGCAACTTATTAGTATGAGTATCCTATTAATCCTGTTAAGCCCTGGGCCAGGATGTTACATCCTCACCCCCTTAAGAGATCGACATCCTCGTCGATCAATCCCAAGCTAGGAGCGTCCTCCCTTGGCCACGTCCGTGTGTCCAGAGCCAGCGCATGTGCCATGCTGTGTGACCACACCGGATCCACACTAGCCATGCGCACCATGCCTACGCAACTGTGACACACGCGCCCGTAAAACCACGAGAGTCGGCTCTGATACCAGCTGTAACAGAACCGACCAATTTATAAGAGCACAAGTACAAAAGCAATCACCGGAGTGATCAAACCGTCATACTTGAACCCATATAAACCCGGTAGTCAACTAAAACCACGAAGGATTTCAAACCAACTTGCATACAACCAAGATCACAGTAATTCAACATAACAAGCCACATGTTACATCCATTTCACAAGTAGTTCATAAGTACCACATACATCAGAGTACATATAGTTATTACAAAACGAGTTCACAAATAGCGGAAGCAAAGTAGTTTAACACCATCACACACACTTAGTTCAAATACAAGCCAGTACCATAGTCATATCCAGCAAAAGCAGTAAGATAAGATAACATAGATGATCATGCCCATGATCTAGTCTTCATAGTTACCAAAAGTTGTTACCTAGCTAGAGATTAACCTTCCTACGGGTAACTAATCAGTTGTCTCTGAACACCCAAAAAGGTTCCAAATCTTCACTCTTGACAATAGGAATTGTGGTCGAATTATAAACAAATGGTCGCCATTGAAGTCAGCAGAAAGGGGTCACACCAAAGAAGGTCGGTCGATCACCTTGCACATAAAGGTCAAGACTTGGACAGGAAGCTCATGAGCACTAGGTGACCTACTACAGCACATAATATCCTAGTCCATTTATCTTCCGACTGATAACTTGTCCAACTTTAAGTGTGGTGCACTTTCTGATCCAACAGTGATGACATAAGTTGTTCACTAGATAACTGACATCATTACAGGGACAACCAAGTGGAGTCACTTGTCTACCACCTCTTGTAGTCTGTTAATGTTTATGTCGGTGACCGGTTCTACAAAGGTTATCCTTTTTGTGACTTCAAAAGGAAGCTCTACTACTTTCGGTCTGATATATGTATCTTCGATAAGATATGGAGAGATAACCAAGGAAGGGTTCACATGAAAATAACACCTCGGTGCAGTTCTGTAATGGATCATGACTAGAAACCCCGATACCAGCGCGTGCCGAGCAGCACAGCCTTGTGTGTGCACCCACAGGAAGCTCTCGGTTTCGTCACAGCACCGTAGATCGCTAATCGTGGCACCATTACTGAACATACAACCCAAAATAATTTTCACGTGGCACAATTTTGGTTGCACAGGAGCAAGCACCATGAAAAGGAGGGATAGCAAACAATGGTAGTCACAAGGTTAGGAGTCAACAAGGAGGTGATCCAAAGATTAAAATATAGCGCAAGAGAACATAGCTTAATTGCCGAAGACAATTGAGCAAGGGACTCCGGCCTAATTTCCATATACGCCTCGTGTCCACAAAAGTGATTACCAGATAAAGATTAACATGAGATTTGGTCTTGTCGAGCAGCAACATGAGATCAAGACTGATAAACATCCAGGGACTTGAAAGGGTTGGAGGCAAAATAAATGAGATTCAAGGGACATAGCCAATGCACTGACTAGGGATTGAGTTGATAAAGCAATGATAGGATCTATGAGGAAAAAGTTCCAAAGCCAGGGTAGATAGAGATTAACGTTGCACCAGATCATCTGTAGGAGAAGGAGCAATGAAGTCCGACAAGAATTTTTTGAGCAAGGTCCTCCCACATAGGAGCGGGACAACCACGACACATGCAAGCATTCAAGGGAACTAAGCTTGGGCCTAAGGTCAAGCAAAGGCATAGATAACGTCTTCGTAGCGCAACGTTCAAGGCTAGCAATCACATGTATAGGCTTAGGTTCCTAAGAGAGAACTTAATTGTAGACGACAACCCAGAGATTATCAAAACTTGGACGCTGCTCCAGGATAGCGCTCTTCAACACTCGTATGCTTACCGAGGACAAAAGGGTGACAACTACGGCACTACCTAGATAACGAGCATCCACACCTAACAAGTAGTCACCTACAACAACACCACTACACACAAACATGCGAACATGGTAGTAAGGTACTGTTATCTTTTATTTCCCTTTTTACTGAGTAGGTGGATATCTCTACAAAACAGGTCCTACATTTAGCAATTTAATCTTCCAAGGGGTGAAGTTTTTGCTAATTAATAACCTGTCATCTATTCCCTTTGGAAGCAAACATACAAGACGAGCTAATCACACACTATCGTCAAGCATAGCTATTCAAGCAGCATGGGACAAGACATTTTGGCTAGCTTCACACAGGGAAAATATTAACATCACATTGATCACAAGTCACTTAGCATTAGAACAAGGTGAGGGAAGCATATTGATGCACAACCACAATCATGATGCATGCTCATCCTATTCGTCCTCACGAAATTGCCAGCCTAAGGTGGCAATCACGTTCTATGTCGGTGGCATAACATGTACTCTCTCGATATATAGCTAGTCGTCAGCTATATTCAATCTACGCATTCATGGTTAGCGTACCTGCAGGCAAATTCATTGCAGCCCATTCCCACAAGAGATAAATAAGCACACAATGAAAACAGTAAACTAAGATACTCTCCATATATACATCCCTAGATGTATATACTTCAATATCCATAGCTACCCGACAGATATACCCGTAATTAAGTACCTTCATATATACATGTGTGTAACATGTAAATATTCCAGTAACCACAGCTAACTCTCCCCTAGACCGACAGTGGGACGGTCATGCTCTCATAACTCACACTTACCTGGGCGTAGAGACAATTGATCCATACATTACCATTCAAGCGAATGGCATCCATACAATAGCACGCCGTATGGATGACGAAAGTAAAAACCCCATGTTAGTACTTAGATAGCCACCTAATAGTCCTTAACTGGGCATAAAGGAGGATGTCGCTAGCATAGTTTTGCAAATTAGTTTTGACAAACTGCCTGTAGCTAAAGTTTTAGTAAAAATAGGCTTTTTAAAACCAAAACTTTGTTTTTAAAACAATGTATATGACAGTATTAACAGTACCTTACTACCATGTTCGCATGTTTGTGTGTAGTGGTGTTGTTGTAGGTGACTACTTGTTAGGTGTGGATGCTCGTTATCTAGGTAGTGCCGTAGTTGTCACCCTTTTGTCCTCGGTAAGCATACGAGTGTTGAAGAGCGCTATCCTGGAGCAGCGTCCAAGTTTTGATAATCTCTGGGTTGTCGTCTACAATTAAGTTCTCTCTTAGGAACCTGAGCCTATACATGTGATTGCTAGCCTTGAACGTTGCGCTACGAAGACGTTATCTATGCCTTTGCTTGACCTTAGGCCCAAGCTTAGTTCCCTTGAATGCTTGCATGTGTCGTGGTAGTCCCGCTCCTATGTGGGAGGACCTTGCTCAAAAAATTCTTGTCGGACTTCATTGCTCCTTCTCCTACAGATGATCTGGTGCAACGTTAATCTCTATCTACCCTGGCTTTGGAACTTTTTCCTCATAGATCCTATCATTGCTTTATCAACTCAATCCCTAGTCAGTGCATTGGCTATGTCCCTTGAATCTCATTTATTTTGCCTCCAACCCTTTCAAGTCCCTGGATGTTTATCAGTCTTGATCTCATGTTGCTGCTCGACAAGACCAAATCTCATGTTAATCTTTATCTGGTAATCACTTTTGTGGACACGAGGCGTATATGGAAATTAGGCCGGAGTCCCTTGCTCAATTGTCTTCGGCAATTAAGCTATGTTCTCTTGCGCTATATTTTGATCTTTGGATCACCTCCTTGTTGACTCCTAACCTTATGACTACCATTGTTTGCTATCCCTCCTTTTCATGGTGCTTGCTCCTGTGCAACCAAAATTGTGCCACGTGAAAATTATTTTGGGTTGTATGTTCAGTAATGGTGCCACGATTAGCGATCTACGGTGCCGTGACGAAACCGAGAGCTTCCTGTGGGTGCACACACAAGGCTGTGCTGCTCGGCACGCGCTGGTATCGGGGTTTCTAGTCATGATCCATTACAGAACTGCACCGAGGTGTTATTTTCATGTGAACCCTTCCTTGGTTATCTCTCCATATCTTATCGAAGATACATATATCAGACCGAAAGTAGTAGAGCTTCCTTTTGAAGTCACAAAAAGGATAACCTTTGTAGAACCGGTCACCGACATAAACATTAACAGACTACAAGAGGTGGTAGACAAGTGACTCCACTTGGTTGTCCCTATAATGATGTCAGTTATCTAGTGAACAACTTATGTCATCACTGTTGGATCAGAAAGTGCACCACACTTAAAGTTGGACAAGTTATCAGTCGGAAGATAAATGGACTAGGATATTATGTGCTGTAGTAGGTCACCTAGTGCTCATGAGCTTCCTGTCCAAGTCTTGACCTTTATGTGCAAGGTGATCGACCGACCTTCTTTGGTGTGACCCCTTTCTGCTGACTTCAATGGCGACCATTTGTTTATAATTCGACCACAATTCCTATTGTCAAGAGTGAAGATTTGGAACCTTTTTGGGTGTTCAGAGACAACTGATTAGTTACCCGTAGGAAGGTTAATCTCTAGCTAGGTAACAACTTTTGGTAACTATGAAGACTAGACCATGGGCATGATCATCTATGTTATCTTATCTTACTGCTTTTGCTGGATATGACTATGGTACTGGCTTGTATTTGAACTAAGTGTGTGTGATGGTGTTAAACTACTTTGCTTCCGCTATTTGTGAACTCGTTTTGTAATAACTATATGTACTCTGATGTATGTGGTACTTATGAACTACCTGTGAAATGGATGTAACATGTGGCTTGTTATGTTGAATTACTGTGATCTTGGTTGTATGCAAGTTGGTTTGAAATCCTTCGTGGTTTCAGTTGACTACTGGGTTTATATGGGTTCAAGTATGACGGTTTGATCACTCCGGTGATTGCTTTTGTACTTGTGCTCTTATAAATTGGTCGGTTCTGTTATAGAAACCATAGGTGCAGCTTGGGACAAATTCTCAATTTTGACAAGATCTGGCCCAGACTTATCTATACCCAACCATGTGCTTTTGCAGCATATTTGGTTAGGGATTAGCAAGGAATCTTCCCTACAGCTCGATATAGCTGCCGAAGGTTCATTTACCCATAAAACCATGGTGGAAGGAGAAGCTCGCCTAGACCGCATTCTAGAGAACACTCGTCTGTTAGAACCCCTCTATGTAGAACTTGAGCTGAGCCACGAGGAAGTCTCTTTGGCTAAGGTTGAACCCATAACATCCTTAGAGAGACCCTCACTCGAACCAGACTCGAAGGAAGGTTTCAAAACTTCGAACCTTTCGTATTTTGAGGATGAACTTTTAGAAGAATTCAGAAACACCTCGAAGTACTCATGCCAAAAGAAGCAACCAGTTCTAGTCACTCCTCTTGAACCATTAGACAAAGAATCCCTTAAAGAGTCTATCAAGGAGTTGATCGCTACCATGACCAGTGAATGGGTGGACGAGGGAGAGCGTTCTTCTGAAGAAATTCAGTTACGCACCCACTCTTCAACCATTCATTATAAAATTCGAGGAACTTGGGTGGATGTGCTTTATAACCCATCTGTTGGAGCAATGCTAATGTCTGTAGCCTTCGCATCTGTTTATCTAGGTGAAAAATTCATGGTTCCAATAGTTAAGTCCCTTAGGACTAGTCCAAGAACTAGCCTAAAAGGGCTTGGGATTCTCCACGATACAACTTTACATCACAGGGATATAGAAGTGGCCCTTGATTTCCATGTCTTCAAAATCTAGGATTTCAACATCATGATAGGGAATCCCTTAGAAAAATTTATCATGGAGCCTCCTTCATTAGGGGCATTGGACGTAAAGTTGGGGAGCGACACCATTACCATTCCTATCACTCGAGCTAAAAACTCGGTGGCAGAATCTCTCTTCCATCTTTACCTACCCAAGGAAGTCATGTTAGTTTTACCCTTTGATTCCACTGAGTCATCCTTAGAAAAAGATGCAAAACTTTTCATAGAAGAAGAGGACAACTTAGGAGAAACTAGATCTTCCTCAAGAGGAAGCACTAGCATGACCTCTGGTTGAGCTAAAACCCCTACCTACTGGCTTACGCTATGCTTTTCTAAATGGTGACAAAGAAACTCCTATAATCATTAGCGATAAGCTTTCTAATGAGGAGACATCCAAACTCATCGCCATCTTAGAAAAACATAGGTTGGTCTTTAGGTATTCTTTGCGAGATCTTAAGGGGATTAGTCCAACTCTTTGTACCCATCACATTTTGATTGATCCTTCTAGTACACCTTCTCGAGAGCCTCAGTGTAGGCTCAATAATGCGATGTGAGAAGTCATGAAGAAGGAAGTCCTCAAACTTCTTCACATCAGGGTAATTTTTCCTATGCCACATAGCGACTAGGTTAGTCCTGTCCAGTGGTTCCAAAGAAAGGAGGCATGACGGTTGTTGAAAACAATAAAAATGAGTTAATTCCCCAACGTACTATCACGGGGTGGAGAATGTGTATTGATTACTAGAAATTCAACGCGGCAACAAAGAAAGGCCACTTCCCACTACCTTTCATTGATGAAATGTTAGAGAGGCTGGCGAAGCATTCTTTCTTCTATTTCCTTGATGGGTATTCAGGGTATCATTAGATTCCTATCCACCTCGATGATCAGAGTAAGACGACATTTACATGCCCGTATGGAACATATGCTTATCGCAGAATGTCATTCGGGTTGTGTAATGCACCTGCGTCATTTCAACGGTGCATGATGTCTATTTTCTCAGACATGACAGAAGAAATCATGGAGGTTTTCATGGACAATTTTTTGGTCTATGGCAAAACCTTTGATCACTGTCTGCAAAATCTAGATAAAGTCTTGTAGAGATGCCAAGAAAAGGACCTAGTTCTTAACTGAGAAAAGTGTCACTTCATGATCTGTGAAGGCATCGTTCTTGGGCACCTTATGTCCGAGAGGGTCATTGACGTAGTCAAGGCCAAGATAGAGGTAATTGAGCAACTACCATCCCCTTTGAACATAAAAGGGATCCGTAGCTTCCTAGGTCATGCAGGATTCTATAGGCCGTTTATCAAGGATTTTCATAAATTGCTAGACACCTCATGAATCTGTTAGCTAAGGATGCACCTTTTGAGTTCATGGATGAGTGCTCAAATGCTTTCCACACTCATAAGAAAGCACTCATCTCAGCACCAATCATCCAACCCCCCAATTGGTTGCTACCATTCGAGATCATGTGTGATGCTAGTGACTATGCTGTTGGTGCGGTCCTTGGCCAAACCAAAGATAAGAAGCATCACGCAATCGCATACGCTAGCAAAACACTGATGGGAGCACAACTTAACTACGCTACCATAGAAAAAGAGCTCTTAACGGTCGTTTTTGCTATTGACAAGTTTAGATCTTACTTAGCGGGTGCAAAAGTTATCATTTATATCGATCATGCTGCACTTAAATATTGCTCACTAAGAAAGATGCTAAACCTAGATTAATAAGATGGGTTCTCTTACTCCAAGAATTTGACCATGAGATAAAAGACAAAAAGGGAGTAGAGAACATTGTCGCCGATCATCTATCATGTTTGCAAGTCACTAACATGCAGAAACTTCCAATAAATGACTTCCTACGTGATGACATGCTACTAAAGGTGACAAACACAAACCCGTGGTACACAAACATCATGAACTTCATGGTTTCAAGATATGTACCACCAGGCGAAAACAATAGAAAGCTGCAAGCAAAAGGTAGACATCACCTTTGGGATGACCCATACTTATACAGGGTATGCTCTGCTGGCCTATTGAGGAGATGTGTACCAATGGCAGAAGGTCACTACAAAAGGTTTGCAAATCATTGAGAAATGCCACGTAGCACCAAATGAGGCCATTACGGAGTATTCCGCATGCAAGCCAAAATTTGGCAGTGTAGGTTCTTCTAGCCAATAATGTTTGAAGATACCAAGGAGTTCATCCGAAGGTGACAAAAATGCCAGCTGCAAGTTGGCATCATAGCTCACAATGCAATGACCCTCCACTACAACCTACAAGTGGAGATCTTCGATGTCTGGGGCATTGACTTCATGTGCCATTCCGAAACTCCCATGACAGCGAGTACATCCTCATCACCATTGACTACGTGTCAAAATGGGTGGAAGCTTTACCCTACTGAGCTACTGATGCTAGGCATGCAAGGAAGATGTTCCATAAAGTAATATTCCCTCGCTTGGGAACACCATGAATGGTGATAAGCGACAGAGGATCCCACTTCATTGACAAAACCTTTAGAGCCTTCCTGAAACAAGTTGGCACCAAGCACAACATTGCAACCCCATACCATCCTCAAACAAGCAGTCAGGCAGAAACCTCAAATAAATAGATCAAGAATGTCCTGCAGGAAATGGTGAATGCAATGGGAAAAGCATGGAAAGATAAGCTACTTGATGCACTTTGGGCACACCGAACAGCTTATAAAACTCCTAATGGCATGTGACCATTCCAGCTCGTCTATGGAAAAAGCTGCCATCTACCAGTTGAGCTTGAACACCATGCTCACTAGGCCATAAAGAGCTGGCACATGGATCATTGAATCTAATACAAAGAATTCAAGGAGGGAGACAAGGTTCTACTATTCAACTCTTGAGTCAAACTCTTCGGTGAAGGAAAACTAAGAAGTAAATGGCAAGGACCGTACACCGTCATAAACACTTCACCACACGGTGTGATCACCATTTAGGATGATGATGGTTACATTTTCAAAGTTAATGGTCAATGTTTAAAAGTTTTCCTATAGCCTTCTTATGACTCTAACTTTGAAATAGATAGAATAGATTTAATTGCTTTTGATAAATTCATTAAAAGCTTATAAAAATTTAAAAATAATCATGCTAACATATTCTTTCATTTACTTAAAATATAAGAATTTGCTTTATCTTCTTAAGCAAGTCATCATGGTAAAATGACCTTTATGCCCTCACTAGACAACCTAAGATTCTTGCTCAATCTTGCTTGATATATGTTGATCACATGGTATTCCACTCTTAATTACAAGATCATGTGAATATTGCAACTTGAATATGCTTGATTCAACATGATTACAAATGTATCCTACTCTATCACATTGTGATTCTAGAGAATAAAAATCTAACACTAGCATCCCTATAATCCCCATGCACGCAAGTGCACTTCGATGAAAAATCACGCCAAAGGGAGGAGTTGGGGGGGCGAGCGCACCCTAGGTGTGGCCACACCACCCTCTGCTCTGCTAGCCCCCAATCTTCACGTGCATCTCTTTGATCTCCTATGTATCATAGCCAAGATGGTGCTTGGTTTGTTTCCTTCATGGTAGAGACCGAGTCACCTATATAAACCACCCCCATGGCCTCTCCTCTTGTCACACCAAACTACAAGCTCTCTTCTCTCCCTCGACTTAGCACACAAAGCTTTAAGCTCAGCAATGGCTAGCCATGCTCTCGCTTTGTACAAGGGCTCTTGCTCCACTTACAACCTTGATGGCATCCCGGCATCCATTGATCTTGTACCCGAGAGCTCATTCATGAGGGAAGAAGCAACGCTCATACCGAAGTGCCACTTGCTATCATGGCACCACCTAGCTATGCCATGAGTGGCGGTTCTAGCCTCAAGACCACAGCGCGTTCCAAGGTGCCCCAAGGTGGCACCAAGGAGAAGAAGGTGGTGCCAACACACCCAACCATCGGCCTCAAGTGGAAGGTACCCAAAGCTAGTGCACCTAGCAAGCACCCTGTTGTAACGTCTACGGGAAATTTGGTCTCTCGTGCTAGTTCATCCCTACCCTCCGCTAGGCCTAGTCCTTACACCGTGGTAGTCATGCGCAAACCCAACAGAGGTTATGGGAAGGAACTCATGCACAAACTAGCTAAAAAGCCAGTGAGCAAGCTGACAACGTCAGGAAAGGAGTCGGAATCCTTAGGCGCACCCCTTAGGATCCAAAGGTTTAGAAAGGTTCCGCCGATCAAAAGACCCGCATGGCAATATGAGAGTAGTGACAAGGAGGACGCACCTTCTAGGGGTCTTTCCATCGCCTCTCTTAGCTCCGAGAACGCTAGCCTATGGGATCTCCTTTGGAACCTTAATGATAGCTTAGCCATGAACCTCCTCAAGATTAGAGATCTAGTCGATGACATCAACAGCTTGCGCTTCAAGCTTGACCAGAAATTAGCAAAAGTGGCTAAGGCAGTAGGAGCGGTAGATGCTCTAGATGAACCTCTCTAGGCAACTCCCGCTGCAAGAATAAATTAGGCACATTTCTTTATATTTCAAGTTTTCATTCCCATCATATTTGATTTCCAATCATGTAATGCGCCTATACCTTTATAATTGAATAAAGCTTTATTATTAGAAATATTTTGTTGCACTTGTTTTCTCTGTCTTTTGTGGCATAATAAAAATAGGTAAGAAAACAAGTGTGGGGGAGGAACTACACTCACCTCCGACTCAGTTGCACAAAAGGTGGTCAAATTTAAATTCGGTTTGTGCAACTCTCATTCCCTTACTCCATATTTAATAGAAGCTTTGAAAATAAATAAACTAAAAAGAAAATGCTCCATCTCCATGTCTTCCTGTAATTAAAAAGTTTGCATACTTTTTATTCCTTGCTAATATTTCTAAAAACTTATGAACACTTATTATAAGGAACTCATTTTATCTAAGTAATTGACGAATGAGATATAGTAGGATGACATGACACTTGCTCATTTCTTGCAAAGTACATGGGATTTATTTTATAGAACGAAATTCAAATAGCATGTTCCTTGACTGACTTTCAAATACCTACCAAGGCCATATATGATCAAGACAAAACCTTCCATATATGCCTCTTACTTTGTGTTGAGTTTGGTCAAGTTTTGTGACCCTATTGAGAGATGTTTCATGCTTCGAAGATCAAAACTCACGTACACACCACAAATAAACAACTAATCCTACACTGGGAATACGCTACATCATGTTTCCATCACCAACAAATAAATACTCCATGGTTTAAAATATGATCTTCATAGCATATTTTTAGAAAGAGACAGTAAGGCTATGCAAAAAAAGTTTTGAAAAAGAAAGAATGGGACACATGAAGGTCCCAAAGTATAGAAAAAAGGGACACATGAAGGCCTGAAAAGCATTTAAAAAAAGAAAATGTTGAGCACATGAAGGATCATAGAGAAATTAAGATAGCCATGTCTCAAAACAAAAGCTAGAGGAAGAGATCATATCAAATAGAGGAGTATAATTCCAACAAAAAATTCCACACACTTGCACTGTTTTGATCTAAGGGTATGACGCTTCCCTCCGGTGAGGTTCGGGATTTGACATTACAATAAATGCAAGGTAAGTGTGCCTCACAAATTTTCATCCCTACCCAAAGCTCCATATAAGCTTTTTAGAAGTTGGATGATCAAAAGAGAAGGCCAAATTTCAAAATATGCCTTGGTGAGGAACCACTTAGAAACTTGAGTGACCTGAGAGAATCATTCAAGGAACAAAAGTTATCTTTATGTTTTCAAAAACATACAAAAACCCAAGTTTCTGAGCATGAATAGAGTGAGAAGAATCAAATCCAAGCTATTCCGTTTTTCAATTACCCAAGATATTTTGGTAGATACTTCGAAGTTCACAGGTTCAGGTGAAGCCTAGAATAACTTGTATGCAGATTTTAAATCAAGGGGATGAACCCGCTTAGTCCTTAAAATTTTACTCAAGGATGAGCAAAGGACTAAGTGTGGGGGACTTTTTTGGCGGTGTTTAACTCATATTTCTACCACCGACATTTAAACAAAATAAAACAAATATGAATACCAAAACTTAGAATTAGGGTTTATAATTCACATTTTCCATGAGTTTTGGTATAAACATGTTTTGCAGGGCAACACGTGAAAATATACCAAAAAGGCGCAACAGAGAAGGTGCATTCAAGCAAAACAGAAGCAAGCCAATCCAAACTCCACACTTGGGCCAGAACACAGCGTGGGAGCCATCTAGGCCTAGCCATCAACCCACCAGAGCAAGGTGGTGGTGAGTGGGCTGGCGCAGGGTGCGGGCACAACCATGGTGTGAGCGCACCACCCCTAGCTCCACTCAGCCCCACCTTGCTCTGGTGGTGCATTCAATGCTAGGGGAGGTAGTTGCATGTGGTGCTTTCCTAAAATACATGAGCAAACCATCATACTCAATCTATAAAAGGAGACCCCCACTTCACATTTGAGAAGGAGACACATTGAAGAAGAAGGATTACACACATTCCATTAGCTTCTAGCTAGACTAGAGTAGGGAGTGAGAGAGGAAAGAGTTAGAGGAATAGCAAACTAGTGGTGCCCTCTACTTGTACTCGACAAGCCTTGTATATCAGGTGGATGGAGTGCTAGACTTGTCGTCCCCCTCTACACTTATACCTCTACGTTCGTCTTACTACTTGGAGTAAGAAGTTCATGGTCATCTTTTGGTTTGATCCCTTAAGTAAAAGTTATCATTGTCACTACTTACTTGCGGGTTTGTCATCTATCCTCGTGATGGGTGCTCTAGTAGAGGACTCCTGATAAAGATGGAAGTTCTTGGCCAATGCTAGAGTAGTGACCAATAGCATAGACATGGTGTCTAAGCTAAAAGTCACCTTCATTTGCCTCATATCCTCTGATTGAGGGGTAGGCGGTAGGTGGTGACAGCCCTATCCGTCCTTTGTAATCCCCCACGTTCGGATATGGCGTAGAGCTGTAGACTAGCATCAATTAGAAGGCCAGTTGCAATCCGGTGCCTGAAGTGTGTCTGTAGTAGCAAAGTTATCTTCGCTTAAGGTTTCTACCCTTAGAAGAACCTCACTACCCAAGTTACCCTTTTTCCAATTCTTGTAAGGTAAACTAGCCAAGAGACTACTTACACCTCCGTTCCTCATGGAAATAAGATAAACTAAATACCACTGAGTGAAGTGCTACAACGGTACTTCCGTGTACTTCTAGATTATTCTGCTTACGCTGAGAAGCACCAACAGGTATGTGATGTCATTTGTGTTCAAAATGTTGTGGTCTGAGGACTTGAAAATTTTATGTTTTTAGTTGTGATGTTGTTAGAACATGGCTATGTTAGTTTAAATTTTGATATGAGGACTTGATGTATTTTTTTTAAAAAAAATCTATGCTATCAGTGCAATATTTGTGGGTTGTATTTCTTGTGGTGTGAGCCAGTGCTCGCTAGGTGTATGGCTATATGCTGAGCTGTTAATGCAATATGTTGGCTATGTGTGTTGTATTCTCTAAATATTTGTTATCTGTCAATGCTGGCTATGTCACTTTAAATTGTATGTTGTAATTTGTGTTGAAAATATATGTTGTTAGTGCAATAGGTGGGCAGGTGCAAGGCAAACATTCCAGAACAATCAGTAAAAATATATGCTCTCAGAGCAACCATTCATACATATATATTAACATACAAGTTTAGCTTGACGTACATGTTGTGTCAGATCAGTGAAAATATATGTCCAGCCTATCATACACGTTGTGACAGATCAATATATGTCCAACCTCTGTGAACAAATGTCATGACACAACTAGCAAAACAATTGAACAAATGAACTTGAGATCATACATGTGTTGCCAAGTCATACATATATTATAGATGCAATGCATCAGCATTCAAAACACCAAGTACTACAACTAGCCATTTGGGACAAATTTGCATATACATATATAGTAAGGTAGACTAAAAAGACAAGTCTTAGCATAATCGACTATCATGGGGTCAGAACTGTGGCAAGTATTGTTGTTCGAGGTGGCTCGGGTGGACTCTAGAACACAAGAATCACCGAGGGGACGCAATGGTTTATCCTGGTTCGGGTCGATCGATGCCCTACGTCCAGTAGTTGATGATCCTTATACTCAAGAGCACCCAAAATTGGGGGGTTACAACAGAGTGTAAAGGAGAAAGAGAGAGATTTGATAGGCGATCGCTCGGTGCTGATCCTAGGGTCACCTCGCCGCTAGTGGAACCTTCCCCCTCATCGGAGAAGAGGAAGATGGCGGATGAGGTGGAGCAGCTCTTGGTGCCCCTCTCTAGGTTGCTCTACTCTTAGTGCAGATCTCGAGCAAAATGGTGAGAATGCTAATGATCTATCTTGGATCATCCTCCCCCCTCATTGGATTTGACCTATCCCTTATATGCCGAGATAGGTCAGGTACATGGTGGTTTGGGGGAGTTGTGCCTATGGTCTACATGCTTTAGAGTTCAGAAGGGTCTTGCAGCGGTGCTCTGCGGACCATGGCGATGTCATGGAGCCAAAGAAAGCCTAGGAGTCGTCTGGCTGCTCTATTCTGACACGCTAAGTGTTAGGTTATGTCGGCTTGGACCGTCATTCCCAGGCACACCTTCTAGAGGCTTCTTAGTGGCAAAGGAGGCTGGCTCCAGGGGCTGACGTGCGCGCCTAGGAACCCCCGAGCCCACTGTTAGTGCTCGAGTGGGTGAGGGCGTCTCCACCGCATCCCCTGGGTGCACAACCTTTGGCCAAGGAGCCATCGAGGATGGTTTGGCCAGCTGGTCCCCTTCGCTCTCTAGGGGACTTGATGCCGCCGGGTTGACCCCCCGCCTGACGGACCTTTTTGCCCTTTTGGGGCTAGATCGGGTGGAGTTTGCCAGCCCCTAGTCCCCTCCCATGTCGCGACGCGAGGAGGCTGGTTCTTCTTCCATGGCGATGCCTGCTCCTATAGAACCGCAGATCGAGGGGCCACCTGTGTTGGACGATGGCCCCAAGGTGGATGCTTGGTTGGGGCTAATAGAGCGGCGCGGCACCATCGATGAGCTAGTTGCCTTCGTCTATGACTCCCTTTCTGGCATGATGAGTCAAGCGAAGGAGTTCTTTCACCTCCAGCATGGGATGTATGACTCATGCGAGGTAAGGATTGGTAAAGCGATAGCAAAATTGTGGACAGTGTGAAGGATTGCCTAAACTCCCTTCGCTGTTGTTGCAGCCATTGCTCTAGCTCTCCCGGAAGAAGTTGGATCTCATTTGAGAGTGGACAAAGTTACCTCGTTGGTGTCCTCTGGCCCTTCCAGAGGGAGCGAGAGATCCTTGCCCTCCCTACTGCCCCACCATCCTCCACATAGCCAGATAGCAACACTGACGGAGACGCTCATCAAGGAGCATGATGGGGCACACAATAATGTTGTGCTATTGGGGACTGAGCTGGTGGCAGAACAAGAGGCTAGGTGTACCATGGAAGCAAGGGCCGAAGTGCTGTGGGAGAAGGTGGTAGAGGTGGAGGAAGCTCATGGGGTAGCCGACGACATGGTTATGGAGCTGAGGACTTCGTTGGGACTCCTGGAGACCATGAGGGATGCTTCCAATTCCAAGCTCCATAGTGCCCAACATCTCATCATAGGTGTGTCCTCTCTCTTCCTTCTTTCCCTTGCTTTCAGGGTGGGGTCCATTGTCCCCAGCCACCATGAACTCATTTTTCTCCCATCACTCAGTGCAGGGCAGTGAGTGGAGCTCATGGACGAGCGTGGCAAGGTTCTCATCCTAGAGTGGGAGGGGAAGAAGGCTTGTATGGAGCTTGACTGCCTATGGAGGGAGTTGCAGGTGGAGGTGAAGGTGTCGAAGGATGGCCGGACTACACTGGCGGAGCATGGGCAAGAGTTGGATGTAGTGTAGGCAGAGTTGCAGTGTGCGGGAGGTGTGCGACGCCCTGCTCCTTCGACCTCCACGAAGGATCCTCATGACCTCGTTGTGCGAGTGTGCTCCCTCACAGCGCACATCCCTCAAGTCATTAGGTGCACAATCCACCAGGGCACCACCGCCACTTTGACCCTGGCGAAGCTCCAGCTCCCCCACGTCAACTTGGGAGCCATGGCATTAGGCATCCCCAAAGATACCTCTGATAAGGCATTGGAAAAGGTGGAGGATACTGTGGCACCCCTGATTAGCACTGCCATGAACAACGTCTATGACATGTCACTGCTAGTCGATGAGAACCCAGATGAGGCAGATGCTCCCACCGATCCTCCAGCGTCCCCATGACCTATGTAGGAATTTAGCTACAAAACTTTATTGCAATAACTTTAGGGGTTTCCCCTCGAATGATGGTGTGCCGGGAGTGCACCCACCCACCAAATTTCATGCTTTCATTATCGCTTTTCGCTTCATCACCCATTCGTCTCGGTGGGTGTTGATGGTCACAAACACCCATTTTGACCATCAACATTCCACCCAAAAGTATGGAAAATCATCATCACATGCGAAGAATTATGTTTAAATTTCACCTAGTTCTACTTGTACTTGGAGAATTATTTGTATGCAGGAAATATGGCAAATTTTAACCAAAATGGGGACAAACATGGACCATAGGAGCAAGTGGATGTGGTAGGGCCACCAAGGCCCATAGGTAGGCGCTGCTCGGCCCCACAAGGGTGTAGCTCAGCCCCACCTATGCCATGCCATGTTAGTGATCTGTGGGAGCCACTCCTCAGCCAATGGGAAGCCTCCATTCAAGTCGGTTTGATCAAGGGCCAAGATTAACTCATGGTGGATTGATGGGCACATTGTCATACACTTGGAATTCTCCACTGACTTACCATCCGACGTACCTGCCAAGTTTCACCACTTGCTGGCTTCACAACCACCATTGGGAGCCAACCAGCACCGTTGGATGCTAAGGCGGTGCATCCAAGGGCCAGCCAGCGCCCCTATACCACCGCCCAGCACCCCCCGGTAGCCACCGACCTCCCTACTGCCTACAAATACCCCTTCCCTCACTCTACACTATAAATAGGGGGGGGTGTAATACCCTCGGTGTTACACCATAAATCATTTACTAAAACATGTCATGAGCATCATGTTTATGTGTTAATTTATGTGATAAAGTATGTAGATCAATTTCTATAACTCAAAACGATCAACTAAAATTGTGAACCGAGAGTTGATTCAATAGTCATGTAATATCACATAAGATCGAAAACCAATTTTTATTAAGCAAAAGTGCTATAGAACATATATGGGTCACCTTAATAAAGTTTGAAGAACAAACTTTGTAGATGACAGTGAAATACTTGCGGTAGAAAAATAATGTTACTAGCTGGTATTTCTAATAGTCTAGAAATAGAACTTGAAATGAAATTCAGCTCAAAAACTGAGAAATTTTCAAGTCTGCCAACAATTAGACACTGCTATGTTTAGCAATTTATTCCGAGAGATTGGATTAAGGAGTGGTGTTGTGTTATAGCTCGATTTAGTAGTCTCATGTGCCATCTTGAGCATGGTGAAGACAGTTTAGGCTTAGGAGCAACCGTTTGGTCGTGTTGAGCACTTTAAAATTCATGCGCATTACCGGTTTCGGGCTGGTTGGTCGAGTGGCCGTGATCACCGCACTCGGGTGCTCGGCGTCGCTGCGTTGGTCATGTGTGTGCATGAGTGCGTTGCCGCGCATGGCCGTCCATGGCCACCTATGGCCTGACCAGGTCTCGGCTGCCGCTGCCCCGCCACGTGGAGCTACCGTTGCTGCTGCCGACTGCCCCGCACATGGAGCGACGGAGCTGCTGCCGGTGCCATCAACTTGCTATCACATCCGCACTACTGACCCACCTCGTGTTGTGATTCTACCGCTACCGACACCACTGCGATATTGTGTTGCTGTCGCTTTCCTTGTCCTACCATCCCACCTTAATGGTGCTATGGCCGTGCCTACCGCGGCCCACCTACCTCTTCGTGCGTGCACATGGTTTGGCCACATTGCCATGTAGTGGGTGCATAGATGCTGCCTTAAGTCTAGTCAGACGTGTCCCTCCATGGCGTCGACGAGATGAACCCACTGTCGTGCCCATCTCTCTCTCCCTCTGTTTCCCACCGATGTTGGATCGCATCATAGTGAGCTAGAGAGCGAGCACCTCTCATCAATTTCTCATGCTCGTGTCACCACCCTCATGTCTCCTCTCTAGCCAACCCCACCCTACGTTGACTCGTGTCACGCTAAGCTCTAATTTTGGAGCTTTGCCACCACCGTGCCGTTAAGGCCCGTCGTCGCCCGCGTCGTGGCCAGTCTCCACCACTTCATCCCATGCCAATTCCTCCACACCACTAGCTCACCTTGGCTCCCTCTTCATCATGCACATGCTAGTCATAGCTCTAGTGCCACCTCCTCACCACTAACATGGCCGTGCCTTTGCGGTCTGCCATTCACCTTGCTGTGCGCATGTGGCTAGCCTTGCTCAGGTCATCTCTGGCCAAGCCAACTTCATGGTAGGGTCACTAGTGAGTTGTCATTGCTCACCCATTACCCCTACTGCCTTGTTGTTGCTGTGGCCCACTTGAACGCCGTGGTCATTGTCTCAGGGTATCCATCATCATGGAGAGGTTCTTCTATGACATGCCGGTTCATGCAATCGCCGCCCATCATCTCGCGTCGAACCCTAGGTGAGCGCCAATCTCGTAGATAGGTTAGCGTGGGTCCAGTGTGGCCGACGTGAGCACTAGTGCCACCGCTCGCCACACCGGCGCATGTGGGGATGGTCGAGGGCCTTGCCGTTGTAAAGAGGAGAAGATCTGAGGGTTTCATTGCAAAGTCGCTGACTATAGAAATAGTAACATGGACTTTGGGTTGTTTCGCTAGTAAGCCAGTGCGCGTAGGCTTCCTCACCGTGGGCCGCCTCACATGTGTGGACCGGTGCCATGTGGGCCGCACCGTAGGCCGCCGTGTGCCCGAGCGCGCGCTGCACGCGTGTGGGCCGCGTTGGGCCGAAATCAGTTTAGCTTTTTCGTGGAGCATAGAAATAGCTTTTCATTTGTATTTCTGAGCTAACTTTGGTAATTAATATAAAATCATGTAGGTATCCAAAAATTGTGAAACCAATTTTGTTAAGTTCCTAAAATTGTGCTATGTCTGTTAGTTTATTTAATTCATATATATACATGTTGATACCAGGATCTACTAAATCATTTGAGAGTGCTCAATATTATTAAGTTAATTATTGTAGGAATTTTGTGGCAAATTGGTGATAGCTTTAGCTTTGAAAATTTTATAGTAGCTTTATGGTATTATTATGTTCTCCTTGTAATTTTTGTAGCCTTAGACTATGCTAAGTACTAGCATAGTTAGGTGCTCCTTGTTGTAATATAAGTTAAATCGCTAATAAGAGTAAGATTACATTTTAGTTGCTAAGTTAATATCAGTTAGATGAATCCATACTTGTTTTTGGTGGAAATGATAAGTAGTTAGTGTATTAACCATTAGAGCTAGCTTAGTGGTTTAGTAGATGTATTCTTATTTTAAGAATTGCTATTGCCTTAATATTAACGTGTTGTATCATCATCGCATGCATGTAGAGAATGAATTGGTGGAGATCGTCACCATCGGAGATCATGAGTTTGAGGAGGTGATCGAGGAGTATGATGAGGAGATCCTCGTGCAGGAGGAGGTCTAGGAGCCACCACTGACTGACTAAGCTGACATCATGCCGGCCCAAGGCAAGCCCCAGAGCATAACCCTTATTTTGAATACTCACTGAATATATATATATATGTGATGTGCATTTATGTTATAGGCTTATTGTGGAAACTACATGCATAGATATACCTACCTATGAGTCCTACTAGCTTAGGTCAAGTAGCTTCTATGCTTAGGTTTTTCAGTAGCATGAGTAACCTGCTGTTACTCACAATAGGTGATTATTATTATCACTCTCATGATAAAATGGTGAAAAGAAATGGAGACCGAGCAGGGATATGGTACGGGTATTGGTAGGTGTAAGAGGTTGTGTCCCATGGCCAATGGGGTATAGCTAGGTTGCACTGTTTTCCCTATTCGTGTCGGTTAAGGACCGGCCATTGCATTGGATTCTGGTTAGGTCATAGACTTATTATCCTGAGAACATACTTGTTTATGGGAGCAGGGAAGGCTCATTGCTCTCTTGTCATGGATTCTGGTTAGGTCATAGACTGATTGGAGGCAGGGATGGTGGAGGTCTAAGTACCACACTAAGTCTAGGACTCAAGTGTGGGGGCTTGGAGTCCAAGTTTGGATAGGGACCTAGACCCCTTGACAGGAGAGTGGTGGGTTGGTCCTGCTTGTGCCTAGGGTATAAGCCGGGCATGTGTTTTGGGGTACCTAGCTGGGCTACATTGATTCGTGAATCGCCGTGTAATATGGTATGACTTGTCTTTGATCTAGCACCATAGTAAGAACTGGAAGATGAAGGATGGTGAATTGGATCTGATTGCTCAACTCTTGCTTGAAAGTAGAACAGGTGCTTACATAGAATGGTTAGATAATGAACTAATCATGACTGCTAATAAGAAACATACATAAGGATGCACAACTAGTAAGGCTTTTTGCAAAAAGGAAACCTAGCAAACCATAAAGCTTATCATATCATTTGGAGTCAAAAATTTATTCCCACTAGTCGGGTAAGTCTTGCTAGTACATTGTGTACTTAGGGTTTGTTACACCTATTGTAGGTGTAGCTTGAGGAATGGTTGTTGTTTGGAGGATTCTTCTGGTGGGCATAGATGGATCCTTGTATCTCACCATTAGATGTTTATTTTAATTCCACTGTTTAAATTTCGCACTCTGAACTTGGTATTGTAATAATGTATTTCTGAGAACTTTTGTTGTATGAAATGGGCTAAGTAATGTAAACTCGTTCTCATTATTGGATCCTAGAGGAAAAAGGTGGATTGTTCGAGTTCTACCTTAGGGTGTGCTCAACGGAACCGTCCGATGTTGCTAGCTTTCAAGGTGCTTAGTGTCTGGTGGAAGACGAGCGCCTCCGGAAGCATGCTATTTCGGGCGGTTCTACCACAAGTGGTATTGGAGCCAGGTTAATGAGTCTACGAGTTTCATAGCTCTTTTTAAAATCTAAAATTTGACCAACAAAAGTTTTGCAAAAAGTAGGATACGATAAAATTATGTAAATAAGTATAAGCTCTAGCAATATGGTCTATCTAGGATAGTGGCACTGGTTTTATCTAATCAATCTTTTGCAGGTACACTAACTTATGCTACATGAGAATTGTTTAGCGTACAGAAAGTGAGTGTGTGATGTGCTGAAATTTTTTGCGAATGCCGCTATATTCTGGCTTGAGTGAACGGGTAGGCCGATGCATGCATCATGAAAATAGAATCTTGCTTAAACTAAACTCCCCCACATGTAGAATTTGGATTAGTGAGTTGATAGGATAACCTAAAAGAATGCTTTAATAAAAGTCTTATCATTTCTCTAAGTCTCTTGTTCCTAATCTAGAGGGTTGATCTTAATGGTTGGTTCCTATCTGTTTACAGATGAACCTGAGGTCTGGTCGTGGGAGCACCAATGCCGGGGTGGGTCGTGGCCTTAGCGAAGGCCAAGGTGAAAGTGGTTGTGGCAATGAGAACAGCAACGGGGAGAGCCATGAGGTCCCACTTTTGGCTCCTCCTGCTCTACCACCACCACCTCTGATGACCCATGCAGAGATGATGGCGAAGATGCTGGCTACTCGATGCGAGTCAGCCCATGCCTTGGAGATGCTAGCGTAGGCGATTGGTGGCTTCACCCATGGGGGCCACAGAGGTAATGGTGGGAATGAGGGTGGTGCCCGCGGTCCCTAGGGGGCCTGTTCTTACCAGGATTTCATGAAGATGCACCCACACACATTCACGCTGACTGTTGAGCCTCTGGATGCGCAGCATTGGCTTCGTATTCTGGAGCAAAAGTTTCAGCTGCTCACTATAACTGAGGAGCATAAGGTGCGCTTTGCAGCATAGTAGCTATTGGGTTCTGCTAGTGCATGGTGGGACACATTCAATGCCATGTAGCTAGTGGACCACCATGTGACTTGGTAGGAGTTTACCGCTGCTTTTAGAGAGTACTACATCTCTGCTGGTGTGCTGAACAAGAAGTTGACTGATTTCTTGGACCTAAAGCAAGAGACCATGTCTGTGATGGATTATGTGAACAAGTTCAACCATCTGGCATAGTATGCGGGGACCCACGTTGATACTGATGAGAAGAAGAGGGACCGTTTCTATCGCGGCATCTCTTGTAGTCTATAGAAGGAGCTATACAGGGAACTACCAGACTTTTGGTGCTATGATGATGCTGCTATTGTGATGGAAGGACTTTAGCGTGACTCTTAGGCTGAGTGGAAGTGCAAGCAAGTGATTACTGGGTCTTCTAGTCACCCTCAGGCTCAAAAGGTATAGGTTGTTAGGCGGGTGACCTATCAGTCTTTGGGTGGGCAGTCATTCCGATAGCCTCAGCAAATCTACTAGGCACCTCCCACCTAGTATTGTGTGCCTACTCAGCATGTGCAACAATAGCCTCAGGGACAGCAGGTTTGCCTCATCTAGGACAGGGGAACAAGCCCGACGCTTGTTTCAAGTGTGGCAAGGAAGGTCACTATGCTCGGGAGTGTCCACAGAACTAGCCTGCACAATCTTCCCAGCCTTCAGCCAACTCCCATCTGGTCAAGAGGAGAATTATCAAGAAGAAGGTACCCGTAAGCCGCTCTAGACAAGTCAACTTCACTGAGGCTGAGGAGATCTTGCAAAATGAACCTATGATGGCTAGTATGTTTATCATTAATTGTCACCCAGCCTATGTGTTGTTTGATTCTAGTGCATCACATTCATTCATGAGCATGGGGTTTGCATAGAGGCACAATATATCTCTTATGGCTATTCCTATTGCCTATAGAATCAATACTCCGAGTGCGTAGTTGTGCGTTAACACTCAGACAGACATAGTCGGATTAGTGCTAGCCACTCACACTTACTGCCTCTAGTTCATGGTGCTGCCTGGGCAAGTCATAGATGCAATTCTAGACATCAACTAGTTGCGAGTTTATGGGGTAGTCTTGGACCTTAAGCAGAGAGTTGTGGAGTTACAGCTTCCTTCTTCCGAGGATATGATGTCTCTTCTTATACCCTTAGATCTAGCCTTACCAGTTGTTGCTCATGTTGAAGCTTCTACTGATCTTGCCTCTATTCCTATGGTCCGTGAGATCTACCTAGGTTGCCACCGAATAGAGATGCTGAATTTTCTGTCGTAGAACCGACCAATTTATAAGAATACAAGTACAATGGCAATCCGCAAGCGGTTGCACTGTTATACTTGAACCCATATAAACCCGGTAGTCCGTCGAGTACCACGACGGGTCTCGATAAACGATTTACAACAACCAAGATCGTACAGGATTCAACATACATGCCACATATTACATAAAGTTCACAGATACTTTTCATCATCAGAGTACGAATAAAAAGTTATTACAAACCGAGTTTGATAAATAAAGCGGAAGCAAATAAGTTCGAAGATAAAGTTTCCAACATAGTTTGATACAGTGCCAAACCAGATCACGGTCCACAAAAGCAAAGATAGGAATTACTAAGGAAGCCTGCCCAAGGCTTACTCCTCATCCACAGCGGGATAGAAGCAACTCTTGCAATAACCATGATACACAGTGCCATCTGCAACAATGGGAAAATAAACCCTGAGTACGAGAAGGTACTCAGCTAGACTTACCCGTCATGAACCAGAAATAAAATGACTCCAAGGATTATGCAAGGCTGTATAAGTGGACATAACTTGACAACATTTTGCGAAAAAGGCAATTACCCGTTGTACAATTATGATTCCTTTATCAAGTTAGTTATAACTATCCATTTCTAGATTAGCGACTATCCTATGCCAAACATGTGGTATATCATTTATAAGCATACAATAGTAACCATAGCAGGTATTGAAATTCCAATTTCATCCGAACCAGCATGTTTCATAACACAGTTACTACGATGTTGGAGCTAGCCAAGTTTCTCACTATTCGGGAGAGACGGCGATTCGAATCGATTTCAACCAGCTGGGAATTTATTCCTAACACAAACCCAGATCTACCAGCCACGATAGTCTTAGGTCACCTTTGGTACAACTCAGGTACACATTTCGCAGGTCTGTACCGCGCCGCACAATCTGGAACACCAGATGCCAGGATGCTCAGGCCAAGCCTGCCCTTGGGCTCAGTCTGATCGTTCCCCGGAAGGAGCGCACAACAGAACGGTTCCCGGCCTGAGTTGAATTACTCGGCTTCGTGGTCGGAACGAATTATCCGGCCAGCTAAGTGAGAGGCATGCGTTCAATCTTGTCGGAAGTTCCAACAACGGTACGGTCCTTAATCGACACGGACGGGGATAAGTCCACACCCAAGACCTCCATGCCCTGTTGCTTCCCTATCGACCTCCCGTCCGGTCTCAATTTACTTTTACCTCATGGTTCTGTTCCACGATAGCAGATATAGCCAACCGTGCTCCGGTATCCACCTATATCTCGCAGGTGACAGGACATCACCCGACTTCTACCGGTCTAAGCATGGCTAAGCATATATATTCGATCCTGGACCTATACCGGTTAAAGGGATAATATCTGGACAAGGATTGTACATGCATCAAGTGGTTTCATTCAACTCTTATAACCTAATGCATCAATCATAAGTACGTAAGTAAACATTTGTAAATTACTAGGAGACTTATAATGCTCCGAGGCTTGCCTCGCAGAAAAGAAGTAGGACGGTGGTCAGGGCACTCCGGAAGCTCTTCAGGGTTCTGCTCCACGCCTTCGGGAGCTGCGGCTTGTGGATCCTCCTGCGGGTTCCCTTCCTCTGCTTCTTCGAATTCCAGCAACGTGATCTCTTCCTCCGATCCTAGATGCATGAGTAGGGTATAAGTATTACGAATGCATATATGTTAACAAGTGCATCATGTTGTTTGAGTAGGTGCATATCTCTTCTCGATTACTACTTAACTACTTCTACAATGCATCGACTAGGCCACAAATAGTAGCTACTTGTTTCACTCATAACAGGAGTTCTACAAATCCAAAAGCAGTGATCCTAGACTTTCTGGAAAGCTTATCAAATTCTCTACAACTTTGTTATTAACCATTTTTACAGTCTACATCAGTTTCAACAAGTAACTCCTCACACTCTAGAATCAGTCCGGAAATGATTTACCATGCAATATAAAGTAAGAATACTTCTACTTTATGTAATCATTCACAATTTGACAACCTAGAACCTACCAACAGTTTAAGCATACCAAATATAGTTAAGATAATATAATGGTGAAGCCCAAACTATTTATTAAATTGCCTTTATTATTTTATTTAGATATCTAGGTTAAATAATAAATATATATCAGATGTGCTTAATAAATTCTCAAAAATTTACAGAGCCTTACTAATGCTATCAAAGGACTACTATAAAAATTTCATGTCATTTTACTAAGTAGAACATCCTATACAAAAATGATAAGGAAGCAATGCTTGAAATAGCATAAATGGAAAATCCTATTGAAAAGTGTCAAGCAACAGATTTCTTATTTTTCCTAACATCCATATGGTACTAGTATTACCTCCAACAAATTTCATGAATTTTGGACTCATAAATAATTTATAAAAATTCATGCAAGGATTGACTAGCCATAAAAGAAAAATCAATAACTATAATTCTACATATGCACTGGTCTTCAAATTTTTACCCAAGCTCATACATGCTAAGACTAGCTTACCACAAAAATTTCATAATTTTTTGAGCACAGGAACTCTAGATATAAAATAAACAAATTTAAATGCATTCAAAAGCACATTTCAAATCCTGATTTAAATCTCCAGAAATTTCTACTGTTGAAACCAAGAACATATTTTTCTTAAATACTACACCTCTTAAGGAACACTACAAAATTTATTTCACATTTTTAAGAGCTACCAAACTAAAGATACAAAAATAACAAATCACACTTGAATCTGAAATTTTTGAACTAGCCTACTCTACTGCTGTCGCTGACCGGTGGGACCCGTCGGTCAGAGGACCCCACATGTCATCGACACCGAAGCAGAGTGGCGGCGCTGTACGCTGCGGGCGCGGCCAGAGCTCGCCGTCGGCGAACTCACCGGCGGTGACATCATCACCATACGACCTACATGACCTAGCGCGTTGATTGGTATACTTGGCCGGCCCTATTGCCGACTCTAGAGACGACGGCGGCGGCAATGGCGGAACGGCGGGGCTGGATCACGGCGATACGCCAGTGGAGGCCACGGTGAAGTGAAAGAGGGCGCGGACGAGTATCCCGGGGCTCAGGCAAACCTAACGCGCATGGTTACGCGGTCTATGGTGGCGGGACGCGCCCCAGCCACGGTGACGGGCGCGGCGGGGAAACTCCGGCGAGCTTGCATGCGCGGCGATGGCTTACCAAACGCTGTCAGCGGTCATGGGAAGAAGAAATGGGGTGCTGGGGAGCTAGTGGGGCTACTGCGGTGAAGAATGGACGGCTCGTCGCGAGCCTACGCAGGCTATGGCGACGGCGGAGCGAGGAGGCTCTCGGCTGCTGCTGCGGCGAGGGAAAAGGGCCGAGGTGAGGCGACTGGTGAGCTCGGCTGAGTGCGGGCGAGCGCTGGGAGGGTAAAGGCGTGAGCTGGCCTGCCCTGGCCGCGGTGGGCAGGGTGCTGGTGACGCGCGGCCGCCGCTGGCTCCATGCGGCGCGCACGCCCTGACGGTGTCGGCCACCGAAGCCAACGTGCCGGACTTGATTCAGTTCGTCAGAACGCGATCGTTCATGCCTGACAGCGCGGTTTGATGACGTTCGTTCACTTAAACCGTGCAGCAAGATCGAAATCCGTCAACAGCAAACTTGTAGATCTATGTACCATCTCCAACTCTTGTTAAGGCAGCATACTCTAATTCGCAACCTAAACCGAGTAAAATCATGCTCAAAGTCGGCTTGTCATGCTGACAGTGTTCACGACTTAGCGAAAATTTGCTAAGTGTAGAAATTGTGATTTCTCAGATTTTTGAAACTCAAATTCACACATGTTAGGAGCAGAATCAGTCAAAGACCCAAAAATCAAAGTTGTTCCTTATGTCAAACACTACAACTTTGCTTTAGTGAACTCCTCCATGCAAGGTCCCTAACACCTAGTTCAACATTAGTCAAACATGCCACTTTGAAATCACGATACACATTCAAACCTTGACTAAATGACCAAACTAGCCCTAGCACTAAATACCAAAGTTGTTCATGAAGATATCCTAAGCATGTTTAAACAATTTGCAAGGTCATTTAAGCATTTCATGTAGTAGTCACTCATATAGCTATTGAAAGGAATTACATGAAAAAACACTTAAGTGCTTGGTCATGAAATGTGGCCTTCATGAACAAGGTTCCTTTTGTTAACCTAAGTATAGCTAAGGTGTTTTGGTGACTAGCACTAACCACTTGCATTTATTTGCACATGATCATATGCATATGTTCTAAGAAACACAAGATAACAAGCAATGTTTCACATGTTTCGAGCGAATGTTTCAATTGTAAATGATGATTTATGAATGCTTGATGCTCATGCTCATGTTATGCAAGTCAAGTTATGCAAGGCTAACACCCGAGGTGTTACAGCCCCTCCCCCTTATAAAAATCTCGTCCCGAGATTTGCAAGGCCTACCATTCCTGGAAAAAGGCGGGATAAACTTCTTGCAGATAATCTTCTCTTTCCCACGTAGCATCTTGTTCACTATGATTGTTCCACACCACCTTATAGAACTTAATAATATTACTCCTTGTTACTCTCTCCATCTCCTCTAATACTCGAATTGGCTTTTCTTCATAGGTCAAATCCGATTGAAGCTGCACGTTGGTGGGTGCAATAGCTTCTTCCGGTACTCGAAGACATTTCTTTAGTTGAGAAACATGGAACACATCAAAGATTGCACTCATCTCTATTGGTAGTTGTAGCTTATACGCAACATTTCCCTTTCGTTCCAAAATTTTGTATGGCCCTACATATCTTGGTGAAAGCTTCTTTTTCATCCCAAATCTCTTTACACCTTTCATGGGTGATACTCTCAAGTACACATAGTCACCTACTTCAAAAGTTAGTGGTCTTCTTCTTCTATCGGCATAACTCTTCTGTCTTGATTGAGCTGCCTTCATGTGTTGTTGGATGATACGTACTTGTTCTTCGGCTTCATTGACAAAATCAATACCAAAGTATCTCCTTTCACCGGGCTCAATCCAATTCAATGGAGTTCTGCACTTTCTACCATACAAGGCTTCAAATGGAGCCATTTTGATACTAGCTTGATAACTGTTGTTATAGGAGAATTCAGCTAAAGGTAACCATTTCTCCCATGAACCTTTTGAAGATATAACACAAGCCCTAAGTAAATCTTCTAGGATTTGGTTCACTCGCTCTGTCTGTCCTGAAGTTTGCGGATGATATGCTGAACTTCTGATTAGCTTGGTTCCCAAAGCTTGGTGTAAGTGCTCCCAGAAACGAGCTATGAACTGTGGTCCTCTATCTGAGATTATGGTCCTGGGTATTCCATGCAATTTCACGATCTGGGAAACGTATAACTCAGAGTATTTACCCGCGTGATATGTTGTGTGTACTGGTACAAAATGTGCTGATTTGGTGAGACGATCAACAATGACCCAGATTGAATCGTGACCTTGGGGCGTTGTTGGAAGGCCTGTGATAAAGTCCATACTGGTCTCCTCCCATTTCCATCCTGGAATAGGCAGTGGCTGAAGTAATCCAGCGGTTTTCATATGGACGGCTTTCACTCTACTGCAGTTATCACACCTTGCAACATAGGCTGCGATCTCTTTCTTCATCTTAGTCCACCAAAAACGGTTTCTTAGATCCTGATACATTTTACTACTACCCGGGTGGATAGACAATTTGGACGAGTGAGCTTCTTCTAAAATTTGATTCCTTAGCTCACGGTCTTTCGGCACCACTAGTCGGTCCTCAAACCATAATACACCTCTTTCGTCCAATCTAAAATGTTTGGTTTCTTGCTCTTGCATTTTTCTTTTGATGTGACTTATTCCAACATCTGTCTGCTGTAGCTCTATGATTCTGCCCTCAAGCGAACAACTGATTGTGATATTGTGTAGCACAGCAGGATGTAGCAAGTTGAGTCCATCTTCCAATAGTGCTTCCATAGTGTTGAAATGGGACTTTCGACTAAGTGCATCGGCTACTACATTAGCTTTACCTGGATGGTAATGCACTTCCAAATTATAGTCCTTAATCAATTCCAACCATCTACGTTGTCTCATGTTCAGTTCTGGCTGGGTAAAGATATACTTGAGGCTTTTGTGGTCAGTATAGATATGGCATACATTGCCCAACAAGTAATGTCTCCATATCTTCAACGCATGGACAATGGCTGCAAGTTCCAAATCATGTGTAGGGTAGTTGACTTCATGTTTTCTCAGTTGCCGAGAGGCATATGCAATTACTCTCCCTTCTTGCATAAGTACACATCCCAAACCTATTCCTGATGCATCACAAAATACATCAAAAGGCTTTCCAATGTCTGGTTGTGCTAGCACTGGCGCTGTAGTCAACAAAGTTCTAAGAGTGTGAAAAGCTGTTTCACATTCTGGTGTCCACTTGTATTTCTCATCTTTCTGAAGTAGCCTGGTCATAGGCTTAGCTATCTTTGAGAAGTCTAGAATAAACCGACGATAGTATCCTGCTAACCCTAGAAAACTCCGAACTTCATGCACCGAAGTTGGGGCTTTCCAATCCATGACCTCCTGTACTTTTGATGGGTCTACTGAGATTCCATCTCTAGATAAAATGTGACCTAAGAAAGGTACTTTGCTCATCCAAAATTCACATTTGCTAAACTTGGCATAAAGTTTATGTTCCCTCAGTCTGGATAGGACAATCCTCAGATGCTCTTCATGATCTGACTCATTTTCTGAATAAATCAATATGTCATCGATAAACACGACTACGAACTTATCAAGTTCGGGCATGAATACCGAGTTCATTAGGTACATGAAATAGGCTAGAGCATTTGTTAGTCCGAAAGACATAACCAAATACTCGTATAAGCCGTACCTAGTAGAGAAAGCAGTTTTAGGTATATCCTCCGGTCTGATCTTTATCTGATGGTAACCTGATCTTAAGTCAATTTTGGAGAATACCTTTGCCTTCGCTAGCTGATCGAACAAGATGTCGATGCGGGGTAATGGATATTTGTTCTTGATGGTCACAGCATTGAGTGGTCTGTAATCTACACACATCCTCAGTGACTTATCCTTCTTTTTCACAAACAATGCTGGACATCCCCACGGAGATGAGCTAGGTTGGATAAGACCTTTGTCCAATAGATCTTGCAATTGAACCTTAAGTTCTGCTAACTCATTGGGTGGCATTCTATAGGGCCTTCTGGATATGGGTGCGGTACCTGGCACTAATTCAATCTTGAATTCCACGTCCCTATCCGGTGGTAGACCTGGTAATTCCTCTGGAAATACATCCGGAAACTCACAAACCACGGGAATATCACATATGGTGGTGGCTTGGATAGCACAGGCTAAATGTTGGGGTTCAAAATTGCGGGAGAGTGGAACTAGAAAAGCATTCCCTCCCATGGGTTCTCTCAACATGATAGTACGGGTGCTAGTGTCAATAAGAGCACCATGATACTTCATCCAATTCATGCCTAAGATTACACTTATCGACAATCCCGGCAATATTATCAAATCTGTGGTGTACTCCCTCCCTTGTATCAAGATGAGTACATTTTTGACTATCTTTTTGGTAGTAACAGTTCCCCCTGCTGAACTTATGTTAAAACCCCCTTTACTTACTTCTATTATTTCTTGATCATGTCTAGATGCAAATGCTTGACTCATAAATGAATGAGAAGCTCCCGAATCAAATAAAACAACAGCGGGATGCTTGTTGACAAGAAACATACCAGCCATGACAACTTCCCCAGCGGGCACTTCCTCCACAGCGGTATAATGTACTTGTCCCTGACGTGCCCTGGCATTCACCTGCCTCTGATTGTTCTGATTTGGGTTGCTATTCCTCTTGGGGTGGGGGCACTCCTTGGACCAATGACCCAGTTGGTTGCAGTTGAAACAAGGTTGATTACTTCTAAATCCGGTGGAGCTGTCCTGATTGCCATTTCCTTTTGGTAAGGCAATAGTGAACGCCTTACGAAAGGGTTTCTGTGGCCTATTATTCTGAGCTTTCGGTGGTGGAGGCCTGAATTTGGGTGCAGGCGGACGGAATTGTGGCCTAGCTGCGATAGGCGCTTTTGGCTGGAAAGACCCGGATGCACCGGCCTCATAGGCCCTCTTGCGACCTTTAGCAACTGCATGCAGGTTGTTGTGGTTTTCTTGGGTCAAGGCATCACTAATAAACTCATTGTACGTGGCACATCGAGAGTTTGCCATAGTCTTCATTAATTTGGTACCCAGACCTCGCTTGAAACTCTCAATCTTTTTCTCTTCAGTATCCACAAAACTTGGAGCATATCTTGACAAGTTGTTGAATGCGTGCATATATTCTGTGAGTGACTTGGTTCCCTGAGTGAGCCTCATAAATTCTGCTGCTTTCATGCGCATCAGGCCCGAGGGAATATGGTGTCCCCTAAAAGCCAGCTTGAATTGATCCCAGGTCACTCTCGCATTAGCAGGTAGAGACGACAGAAAGTGCGTCCACCAGATTCCTGCTGGTCCTTGCAATTGATGAGAAGCATATTCTGCTTTAAGGTGCTCTGTGACCCTTAGCAGACGAAATTTCTGCTCGATGGTATTCAGCCACTCATCGGCCTGCAGTGGTTCCTCAGCCACCTTGAAAATCGGAGGCTTCGTGTCCAGAAACTCCTTGAATGAACTGTGCTGATTTGGCTCGGCCCCTGGTTGCTGTGGGTGGCCACGAGCAGTGTTTTGCGCGATGAGGCGCAAGGCTTCTTCCATTGTCCTCTAGCTACCCAGGAACTGGGCAAAGAATTCCTGAGCAGACGACGGCGGTGGGGGTGGCAAGTCATCATGGTTGCCATCCTGGCTGCTACTAGCTCCTGCACGGGTGCGCGTCATCTGCGAAGTTGCAACAATAAGTGATTATTGGTTGATGCCAAGAGATTGCAGATGAATTAGGTACTCATGCCAAACTGAAATTACTGGAGAAATTCTCAAAATCACAATAAAAACAGAGGCATAATAATTCTTTCTCGCAACATGACATCACCAATTTGACCACTTATCGTGCTCATAACGCATGCAATTTTAAAGCGTGATTACCGACAAGGAACTGGAATTGCATTGACGTTCGTCCAAACATGCGATTAACATTACATGATAGTCTGGTTACTAATGCCAACTTCAAACTACATGTCCATTACATAAATAGAGGTGATACATTAGTCCTTCCACTACATGCGAGGCGATCTAATCCTCCTCATGATCACTATCGAGGTCAGACGCAGAATCATCTCCGTCCTCAGGTTCTACTTCTTCTTCAGGTGCCACTTCTTCTTCTTCCTCGTACCCCTCTAGATCCATTTCCGCGGCTCCAGGTGGTACATAAGGGTGGAGCTGATTGTGCAGTAAATGAACCTCTTCATGCAGATTATCATTGTATTCTTCCGCATTGGCCAGCTGCTGTCCTAGCTCAAACTGTCGAGCTCTCAGGACATCTTCCCTGGACCAAGCTGCATTTCGCTGGTGAGTTAACCGAGTCATCTCTTCAGTGAGCCTCTCAATCTCGGCGTCGTGATCCCTCTGAAGCTGACGTCGGTCCTCACGGGCATGACCAAGTGCACCAGACACACGTCTGAGGCTACCCTCAACTCCATCCAACACTCTCATCACTGCGAACATGGCGCTCATGGAAGGGTTATCACTGTTCTGCCTTTCTGCTGCACCAATTTCTAAGGGTCTTCCTCTTGCCTGCTGCCATGAGACAGTGGAGGGATTACCTCTTGGAAAGACTCCAACCAAAGCGGCTGCCAGTTCCTGAGGAAAACGATCCATGATATTCCTCAAGATCCCAAAGGCTGCCCTGCCAGCTGCTTCTTCAGCAGTCCTGCCAGTTGACTCATAACACCATCCTGTCCACTCAGAATCGTCACCTCGGGGACGAACAACGGCCTCCACAGTAACTAAGAGACCTTCTCCCAACCGCTCATTCGTCCAAAAGTAGCGGGGTTCCATTCCATCAGGATAGCCTACATAGCTGAGCACTCTCCACAAGAGTGTAGGCATCCCAAACTCTCCAAGGAACGTGTGACGTTGATGGGTACGTGGAGCAAGCTGATGGCTAGGAGCTCTGCCTCCGGTGGACTTGCGAGCAGTCTGCTTGGTGCGTGCCATCTGCACCATTAACATGTACCCCTTGGTGAGACAATGCCATAATGGATAAGAGTTACATAACCGAGTAAGAATCTTTATAAGGGGAGGAACAATGTAATTATGTGAATGGTAATTTAACATGATGCATGCTCGTGCCGTACGTCCTTACAAACTTAGGAAAAATTTGTTTCTAACGGTAGACACGGTGGCATACATACGTTCTCTCATAATTAGCGTAACTAGTCGAGCTACACGTTTCGTTGTTAGTGTACCTGCATAAAACTTCATTTCAGCCCTAAACCCATAATGAAATATGCAGAATGTAATTGTAAATACTTTCATATATGTATACCCATACATATACTTCCGTATCAATCTACCCGATAAGAATTTAAACCCACAATTAAATACGTACCATATACACATGCAAGCATGCATACATAGCCATACCAAAGCTAACTCTTCCCAACCGCACGCTCACATCTTGCGGTCATACACTCATCTTACCTTGGCGTAGAGGCATTTGATCCATACATTACCACTCAAGTGAATGGCATCCATACTATAGCACGCCGTATGGACGACGAAGTAAAAACCCCCATGTTAGCACTTAAATAGCCACCTAATAGTCCTTAATTTGGGCATAAGGAAAGTGATCATTGGCACACTTTAGATTTCAAATACCTATTATATAACTAATAGTTGCTAGAGAAGGGTTTTTGGAAAACAAAAACTTTTGTTTTTAAATACACTTGTGACAATTAACGTTGAATCTTGCTCTGATGCCAGCTGTCGCAGAACCGACCAATTTATAAGAATACAAGTACAATGGCAATCCACAAGCGGTTGCACTGTTATACTTGAACCCATATAAACCCGGTAGTCCGTCGAGTACCACGACGGGTCTCGATAAACGATTTACAACAACCAAGATCGTACAGGATTCAACATACATGCCACATATTACATAAAGTTCACAGATACTTTTCATCATCAGAGTACGAATAAAAAGTTATTACAAACCGAGTTTGATAAATAAAGCGGAAGCAAATAAGTTCGAAGATAAAGTTTCCAACATAGTTTGATACAGTGCCAAACCAGATCACGGTCCACAAAAGCAAAGATAGGAATTACTAAGGAAGCCTGCCCAAGGCTTACTCCTCATCCACAGCGGGATAGAAGCAACTCTTGCAATAACCATGATACACAGTGCCATCTGCAACAATGGGAAAATAAACCCTGAGTACGAGAAGGTACTCAGCTAGACTTACCCGTCATGAACCAGAAATAAAATGACTCCAAGGATTATGCAAGGCTGTATAAGTGGACGTAACTTGACAACATTTTGCGAAAAAGGCAATTACCCGTTGTACAATTATGATTCCTTTATCAAGTTAGTTATAACTATCCATTTCTAGATTAGCGACTATCCTATGCCAAACATGTGGTATATCATTTATAAGCATACAATAGTAACCATAGCAGGTATTGAAATTCCAATTTCATCCGAACCAGCATGTTTCATAACACAGTTACTACGATGTTGGAGCTAGCCAAGTTTCTCACTATCCGGGAGAGATGGCGATTCGAATCGATTTCAACCAGCTGGGAATTTATTCCTAACACAAACCCAGATCTACCAGCCACGATAGTCTTAGGTCACCTTTGGTACAACTCAGGTACACATTTCGCGGGTCCGTACCGCGCCGCACAATCACTACAAACTTCTAACCCTTGCACAACGACGAGATAACGTTGCAATAGGCCCAATTTTGTTGCAAAAGGTAGTTCATACCACGAAATCGCGTTTGTTGGCAATGGTTGCAAAAAGTCACGTTGCAATAAGAACTTGCAACCGTTGCTAGTTTGGTGTTGCAAGAGTTAGCTTTTCTTGCAACGTTGCTAAGCATTGCAATAGGACGTTATCGCAACATTCATTGGCGTGGCAATACGAGCACTTGCAATGTTCGTCTTCGTAGCAAGAGGTGGTAAATACAACGAGCGATAGTGTGGCAATAGATTTTTGTTGCCACGCTATAATTTTGTTGTTTAAGGTGTTGTTGCCACGACCGTTGTGCCATGGCAAGTAAATCATTTGCCACGCAAATGTAATCGTTGCGAGAGAGTATACATTATTGCCACGCTTGTCTTGGCGTGGCAATAGTATCATTTGCCACGCAAATTTATCCGTTGCGAGATACCATTCATTATTGCCACAGCCGCGTTGCTGTTGCAACAGTATCATTTGCCACACAATTTTATTCATTGCGATATACCGTTCATTATTGCCATGACCTCGGTGCCGTTGCAACAGTAGAATTTGCCACACAATTTTATTTGTTGTGGAAGATTAATTGTACTGCAACAATAGTCATGTCATGGCAATAGTATTATTTGCAACGTAAATAAGTCTGTTGCCATACAGCATATTGCCACGCATCACGGCTCGTAGGTATAGCTTTTATTGCAACGCTAGTAACATTTAATTTTGGTTTAATAAATCATCATTGCAAATCAATAAACCATATCAAAAGCAATTGCACCCACATATATTAATTATTATTAATTATTCAATATGTTGCCAAACCCATGAAATAGTAGCTAAAATCATAAACGAGTGTACAATTAACTCATTATTTGACAACTTTTTACAAACTTCCAAACATCTATGCAGCACTTGAGAAATTCCTAGCAGCCCAACATGTCATCTCCTCGGCTATGTCCTCGCTTGATTATGAGCCTCCCACTGAAACCTTGTCCACCTACTGCCAAAAGAATATGATTGGGATATTAGAACAATATTAAGTTTACTAATTTTTGCACAAATGTAAAGGGATGAAGATTTGGATAGAATATGGTTGTAATTAAGCAAAAGTAGAATTAAGAAAATGGAATGAGTGTTGTCAATTTAATTAAGCAAAAGTAGAACTAAAAATTACAAACCCTAGTACTACAGCAAGTACTCAATGAACAGCACCTCCTGCTGGGAGCCGCATACAAATCATTAATGATGAAAAACAGCGCAAAAAGACATTTTGACATTATAAGAACTGTGCACAAGGTTGTCTGATAACATATTGTAGTTATTACCATCTTCTTTTTCTAATTTCTTGTTTTATTCATCAGCTGCTATGAACCAATCCAACCCATGAATTTCTAACTAAACATATTATGTTGATGGCACACCAATCCATTTCAGTTCTTGCAAAGGATTATGTGACAGAATATATATACACACACATTGGAAAAGGTATAAAAAGGTCGAATGCATGCGGACAGAAAGATCAACAAGAATTTTCTTTTACCTTTTTCAGCTCCTCAAAGTTTGCTATTGTAGACTGCTACAAGTTTCCTTTATGCCTGGTGTGTCCGAAGAAGCGACTGTGTGAAAAACAAATACAAGTAGGGGAGGTAGCATAGAGCATCTATCTGTACAAGCACAAAAGGACAAGCATTTGAGTAGTTAGTTTTGACATTTTAAATCGAGCTGTTTCTATATCTGAGTAACAAAAAATTGTGCTTCATCTAAGCCCTTGTTTAGTTTCACCTTAACTTCCAAAAAGTTGCTACAGTACTTGTCACATCGAATGTTTGCGGCCCGTGCATAGAGCATTAAATGTAGACGAAAAGAAAAACTAATAGCACAGTTTGGTGGGAAATTGTGAGACGAACGTTTTGAGCCTAATTAGTCCATGTTTGAACACTATTTGCCAAATAAAAACGAACGTGCTACAGTAACCCCAAAATCCAAATTCTTACAACTAAACACAGCCTAATTCAATAAGTTCAAACATTGCAGTTTGAGCTCTTTGATATATCTATGTATCCAATAAAGTAGAGGACCAGCATGCATTGAGTTGCAACTACTAATTAGAGAACAATCAAAGTCATTTTAAACTCTGAATAACGAGTACTGGCTATTAGCCATGCTTGCTTCATGAATAGTCGGACAACCGCCCCCAGCCTCTGCATGAGAGGGTGCTTATTGGCATACTACATTCAAGTAACACACAAATATGATAAATGATAATAACAACTTAAACCTATCTTATTTTATTACCTCAAAGTTTCAGAACCAATATAATCCTATTCACTTCGCTGAAAAGACAAACTGAAAAGTATTGTTCGCTGATTTGTTGTGAGAGAAAAACATTGTTCCTTCACTGAAAAAGTATGGCTAACAAGACAAGCGGGCAAGATAAAAGCATGAACTCTCCTATTTTTAGTTGATGGAAGAAGCTATTTTCATATATATGAAAGAGGCTAGCTAATTTTAATTTTAAGACTGCACACAAACTTAAGGACATAATCGTCTAAAATAAGATTAAAATTTTGAAACTAAACTTTTACTTCAAGGTAAAAGAAAAAATTACTAGCTGAAGCAACACTATGACCCAAGAGTAAAGCAAGTTCATAGCATACAGCGATGATGACTCACGAGAAGGTTCATCTGACCAAATCCACCACAATCAGGCACTGACAATTGATTTGATTCAATCTGTATTCCTATGAATTAAATGATCTGTGTTCAAATCAAGGATCAGGGGAAAGCTTGATGCCCTGTCCAAATGGGTTATGCTGCCACTGTGACCTGTCCTGATGAGAAGTTCCTTGGCTCAGACAGCCTTTTCAAGTTACTGGCTGCATAAAACTGTCAGCGCATTAATATGTCATATGAAATAATTTGATAAACGACGGTGAGGCCAAAATGATAGTACTTAAGCAAAGACCAAATGAAAAATAATTTTGTTCCATAGAACAAAAGATTAAACTCACATAAATTTGACGCTTACAACATCGACGTATACAAATAGAAAATAAAAATTTGTGATATGGTCCAGTACTGGAATATGCATCAACCACGATAAATAACAATGCTGTTAAGAGCAACATCATGTAGAGAATCTTTATAAATTGAAATAATCTAGAACAATGGAAGGAGATTGGGGCAAACCTACGAATCTGAGATCTGCAGCCTGCAGACCATCCTCAACCACGCCGAACTGGAGATCGGTGGCAAACCTGAGAAGCAGAGGGTCTGCGCGAGCTAGTGGCAGTGTGGAGGAGTCCAAGGCCGACCTGGCGCGAAGTTCGTGGGGAGGAGGCATGGGGGGAGCCTAAGTCGCCGGCCGGGGAGGCGAGCTAGGGTCGCCTCTCGAACGGAGGAGTCTGGGGGCTTGCCAGGCGCTGTGGTTGAGGGGAGGAGGACGGGAGGAGCTCGGGGCGCCTGCCGAGCGGAGGCCGCAGTGGGGGCGACCGGTGGCCGAGCAACGGGCAGTGGCAGGCACGAGGCTCGATCCGCGCGTGCTTAGTCCGCCGGTGGCGGGGCGCCTTCCGCGCAGACGCGGTCGGGGCGGCCGGCGGCCGGGCGACGAGCGGCGGGCAGGCGCGAGGCTCCGCGAGTGCGCAGGCGGTGGCCGAGCAGGCGGCGACCAACCCGCGGCACTCAAGGGGAGGTGGTTGCTGGAGACAATGCGGATGGTGGATGACGGACTGGGCGAGCCGCCGCCAGGAGCGGGGGAGCGCAGGGCGAGAAAGTGAATCGGTTGGAGGTATTTTAGGGTTATTATAAGGTGGTGGTATGACATGGACCTGACACGTGGGAATCGTAACTTTGGGCTCATTTGGCGCGGGTTCTCGATGTATTTTGATTGGAATTTTGTAATCCCATATAATTTTTTATTGTGGATGTTGAGAATTATTTTTTTCCTTCTTCAAGCAACTAGTTAAGTAACCCTATTCTGTTTGGAGTTTAAATATTTTGAAATTCAATCTTTTAAATTGTTCGAACGAACTCCGATAAAGAAATTACCAAAACCAAAGTTGTAGATCGCGATGACATGCTTTTATTTGGGCCATCTTCTGGTGCTTGATGTGCCCGCGCGTTGTGGTTTTGGGCCACCGCGCCTGGCTCGTTGAATTTTTTAAGTTTGGGCGTTTGAATTTTCTGTGAGTTTGCTCCACACTGACACATATAAAAATAATACAGACCATATAATCTAGGTCTTTTAGGCATTGCCTTTTTAGATTTTTGCTGCTTTTTCGTGAGTTTTCGGCGGGCCAGTGCTTTTGCATATACACAATTCGTTTTTCGAATTACGGGGTACATAGTTCATGTGAGCCCAAATATATTTTTATGTAAGATTTTCAATTTTATTAGGGGTACACATAGTTTAATTTACAATTTATTTCAATTGACACGTAAAAATTCATTGAAATTATAGAAAATAGTGGACTATTTCCAAAATTTCCGGAACCTCTTATTTCCGTAACTTGTGATAAACATAAGGTTTTGTCAAAATTTGAGGTACATATGAGTTCAAGTTTCATGTGAGATGTGCAAACTTCAAAGTATGACTTGAGTTACAGTGACTTATGTTTGAGGTGTATTTATTTTGTGAATGATTTATAGGCTCCTTTTATTAAAGTTATTTGCAATTTTTATGGCAAGCATATACAACCAAAATATGATTCCATGTAAATTTTTAGATTTCTTATACCAGTATTACAACTCCTAAAAAAATATTGGAAGGAATAAAGAATGCCATCTCCAAGAGTTTCTAATAATCCACTCCTAAAATAGAGAAAATAATTTCAGGAATCATATACTATTTCTAAATTATCCTAACCACTTTTATATATTTTTTTCTCTTATATATTTGCATCAGGAACCATTTTCTACTCTTTATTCTTTCTACGCCCTTCCACCTTTAAATTGGCCGACAAACAAGTGCGGGGAGAGAAGATACGCGTGACTCGGAAGCGCGTAAGTTTACGCGGAACACGGTGACTTTTCCCAAGTTCTAAAAGATTAGGAGGATGGATTAGGAGTTGTTGGAGAGGGGACCAAGGATTAGAAAGGGATTTAGGGAACTCTTGGAGATTCTCTTAGGTATTATTAAATTTTGTGGTAATCCAAAGATAAAAAGGTTGAATTATCCATGCACATCAATTGATTTCTTTCATCTATCTCCACCACAAACGATTGAATGGACCATATAAACCCAATATATTTTTTATGTGATTTATTCAATGTAACTAGGGAAACACACACTTCGATTTAGAATTTGTTTCATTTGGCATGGAGAAATTCATTCAAACTATAGAAAATAGTGAACTATTTCCCAAATTTTTGAAACCTTGAAAGAATATGTGAATGGCTAGACGGGAGGTGAATAGTGCAACCACTACGATGTGGGCGCTGGAGTGAAACCGGTGGATCACCAAGAACCTTTTCATGATTCAATTAAAGTTACTCTTCGTGAGCCTCCCGTGGGATGAGCACAAGAGCCCCTCACAACCCTTCGATCAAAGTCACCACACAACCACTAGAGTTTGTCTCTTGCTTCGTCACCATGTCCTCCATGTCATAGGTGGCTCTTAGTCCTCCATGTCATAGGTGGCTCTTAGTCTCTTGCTTCACGGGCAGGGAATGTAACTTAAACATTTATGTGACACATGTATCTCGGTCCTAGTAATAATTTTAAGTATCATGTATGTTTAAGTTAACCTTTCTAGTTTAAGTGTCATATATGAAGTCAATATAATACATAGGTTCAAGCATCATTTATGTTTAGGTGGGCTTAACAAATATCATGTATATTTTTAAGTGAATTTACAAGTTCAAGTGTCATATATATGTACGTGAATTTACCAAAATAGATAAGACTTATAAGACATATAATATGCTTAAGTGATATATAAATGCATTTAACTATTTAAGTGTTATACATGTATGTGAATTTACCAAAATAGATAAGCACTTAATATTATAAATTCTTAGATAAAGCATGTATAAAATTAGATTAATTTCATGAAAAATGTTGTGTCTACTAGTGACGTGCGAAGCGCAAGGATTTGGCCTCTCGCGAGCGCGGCAACATTTGGCGGCAAAAATCTGGCCGTGGGAAAAAAAAGGGCGCGTGCGGGATGGGAGCACCAGCGCGAAGCAAAGCCAAATCGCAGCAAGAATACAAGGGTCGGTCCTCCATCGCGCCGCCGGCTCGTTGCCATTGCTCTCGATCGCGCCGCAGCTGCAGCAATCGCGAGGGGAATCAACCCTGTTCAACACCCCGCGAGGCGACGACGAGCGCTCATGCTCCAAGGCGCTCTCGCCGGTAAGTGTTAGCGTTGTACGGGGCCGGCGATTCGAGTCAACGAGCGGGCGGATCCGGTACAGGCGTGCGCTCGGCGGCGGCCCTTTTCCTCGGTAGCAGCGGATCCGGCCTGGCGGCGCCTCTTTCCCATTGGCGACGGCAACGGCCCGGCGTCAGCATCGGCTTGTTCCATGGCTGCGGGCTAGAAGGGGGCCACGGTGCACAGGTGAGAGTGGTCGTGCTTGAGCTTGTGGTCTCTGATCGCAGGTCTGCGGGCTAGAAGGGGGCATCGCCGTGTCCTGCGGCGGGGACCAATGGCATCAGTGGCGCCGCCGCCGTGTCTTGGCCGTTGGTGCGGTACTTGTAGCTCCAGTGGCAGGTGAGCGCCTCTCCCCTTTCTTGGCCCTTTGTTTTCTTCGTGCGTGTATGGATTTGTTTCGTAGCAGTTAACTTCCTCATGGTGAAGGATTTCTTTATTATTTTATTATGAGCGTTTAGTGACTCGAACACCCAGCTGTGGCCTATGGGATGGGATTAATCCTGAATCGTATGACTTAAGTTGCCTCCTACACGGTCCATTGACAAAACTAATTGTCTCTGAGTGTGATTTAACTAAGGAAGCTGCAAGAGTTTTAGAAAAAAGTAGAAAAATAACCTCACACATTTTATCTTGGACGTTTGTTGAATTGCAGACCATGACAACTATTATTAGCATTTAGATTTATATTAAAAAAAGATACAAGAAATTGCCAACATGTGTCCAAAATATTAATTCTTTAACTACAAGAAACTGCCAAAGATTGGACCGACAGGTCTGAGGAGCAATTTAAGAACAAGGTTATTATGCAATGTGCAAAGCTACAGTCAAGTCAACTAGTTTTTCACTGTGTGCGTCTCATCTTACTGAACATTAACCACTCCTGTTTCAGGTATCTGTTCTGTCCAGAGTGAACCATAAGAACCTGATGAACTTGCTTGGTTAATACTTCATACTCTGCTTATGCTCGTTGAACAGTATAAAAATGCCTATTACATGTGTTGCCTGTAAATGAATTTAGATCAGTAACACTTAGCTAAGAATTTTAGTTTCTCATACCCATGTCGATGATATTGAGTTGGAGCTGTCCAGTTTCTGCAAAATAAAGCCACATTATCATCTCAATGTATTTGCTTTGTACTGAGGTTTGCTCTGATATCTGTTCTCTGTTTCTGTACTTCTAGGATCAGAGTTAGTGCTTCTGATGCTTCTGTTAACAGAAGGTTTGCTCTATAGCCTTTTCTTTGTGTTGTAGTTCCCTTCTTAATCTTTTGCTTTTTGTTTGTGCTGTAGTTTGAGATGAGGGAAAATTGTTTAGCTTATTTGTGCTGTAGTCAGAAAAACATTTAACATGTAAGGTGAAATTACAGCTTGTGTAGCTCTGGTTTGGATAATAAATCCGTGTATTAAATGGCCTTTCTTTTGAAACATGTATTAAATTGGTACATCATTCTCATGTTGTGTATTAAATTCGTGTATTAAGTGGCCTTTCCTTTGGAACATGTCTAAATTCATGTATTACAGATTGTGTAGTCAGAAAAATGTAATATTTTGTTTGTATATATGGAGGTTGATTATTAGTACATCATTCTCACCTATATTGCTTAAATTTGTATGCCCAGCTCTACATCGACCTGATAGATTTGTTAGCTTTAAATGACTTGATAGACCTTGTGCTTTATGTTTTCTGGCAGTATTAGTGGGTTTGTACTAATTATCTGCCAACATGTTTAACAGAACTGACAGTGGTTTCAGCTTTGGATGTTTTTTCCTTTGTTATACCTGGTGATTTCTAGATCAAGGCATAACTTCTGCATTCTTGACATTGAAATCCTATGACCAGATCTAATTACTTTGTGTATCTTTGGTTCTACACCGCTCCACATCGGCTTTTTCATATTTGCTGCCATTGCTCCTCCAATTGTATTATGCCAAAAATCATTAATGTAAGCTTCCTTACAGATTGAATAAAGAATTTTCATCAACCATCATACTTCTTAAGTTCTTACAGGCCAAAATTGTTATCTTTGTTGTTTCTTTGGTTGTAGGTGCTGGTCGTGAGGAATGATCTGAAGATTGGTAAGGGGAAGATTGCTGCACAACTGCAGGTGAGACCTTTGCTTCACTAAGCCATGTTTTAAGATTAGTATATACTAGGAGATGTCTGTGATAAACTTTTTTCACATAGTGGTATATCAGGTATTAAGTAATCCGCAAGTGCACAGATAATATACCACTATAGCATTTCACCCGGGAGTATACCAGGTATCGTTATTTATATTTTATCCACAGGGAGGAGCTATGGGGTTGGCATAGAGATATTGTCAAATATGTATACTTATGACAAGATCATTAACTCTCATGCTATAGCAGGGGTAAGTCAAATGATAAATAAATGATAAGTGTAAGGCATTGATAGTAATCTAGAGATAGAAATAGATACTCATAAATGTAGTATGGCTAGGCAGGAGATTAGTTAAGAGCAAAAGATTCTTAAGTCATTCCTTATTTACTATGTCTTTTGTACACCCAAGTATATACACTCTCATCTATAGCATAAATTAACTTTGGATCTATGCATAAGGAACATTACTAAGGAAGATCAAGAATGGAGCTTGACTAAGTCTTCTGTAGCATGTTTTAAGATTAGTATATACTGGGAGATGTCTGTGATAAACTTTGTTGGCGGATGATGCATCATCTGGTGGGCCTACATTCAGATCCCTATCATCATTCAAAAATATGCCAGTGTTACCTTTCTCTTTGACAAAGTTCTTATCAAACCCTTTAGTTAGCAAGTCCATTTGAACCTCGGATTTTCTTTTGTACACGACTCCACAACACCTTGAACATGGACATGGTGCAGTTTCTGATGCATAGGTGCCTTCGAAAATAGTATCAATAAATTTGTCCAGACTTGCTTGCCACTCAACTGATGACCGAGGCAACAGCATCCAACTCCGATCATCATCATGTGCCATTAATTATATCTTTGAAATATCACAATGATTTCCTGTAGCACGTTAAAATGAAGGGATCATGACATTATTATAAACTTTATTTATCAGAGATAAAAAAAATTAAAAATCTGTCAATTTTCTGAGCCAAGCTTAAAAAAGGGCCCTTTACTTTAACTATAATTTAATAAACTTTAATGCATCCAAAGAGCATTTTTTATCAAACTTTATATACTAGTATGTCTAGAGCAATATTCAGAAGCTTAGCACTGTCCATTGTGACAAACGCTACCCAGCGTGTTTTGCTGTTTTCTCCATCCATGCTCAGAACAGTAGTTAATGGAAACAAATGATTATCTCCTTAAAATAAATGTGATGAACCGAAACTCAGATTGGAGTATTACACATTAAGTCACAATAACTAATCAACACTGCTAGACCAAGCCAAAAACGAAACAGCTAGACCTCAGTATAAATAGAGTACCATTGGCTAAGAATGGAATGTTTTTGCACTGAACTAGACAAATTAAAAAAATGTGTGGATTAGCCAATGCATCTGAATAAGAATCTTGCAAAAATTTGTCTGGATTATCAACACCAGTGAGTAATTTGATCTAGTCAAGTACCAAACTTAACAGTAATATGTAGAAAAAAAACTGAGCAATAATGCAAGCATATGTGATTCTCTTTTTCACGTCGATGATCGCTGGCCGGTCGCTGATCGTCTCTCTCGTGGATGATGAAGGGTGCGAGGTGAAACCGGTTCAATGCTCCGTCCCCTCTCGCATGTCGAGGAAGGACTGGACGGTGCTCGCTCTCCTTATCTCGTCGATGATCAGGAAGGAACTAGGGCACCAATATGTCGTAGTCGCTGTAGGGAATTCAAGGGCCGTGACGACTACGGCCGTAGGGAAGGGGCGCCGCGACGACAAAGGCTTCAGGGAGGCCTTGACCATGCTAGTTGCTGGTGCTGGCTGTAGGGATCAGGGGGGGCCTCCACCACGTTCTTCGCAAGGAGACAGCGCATGGGGGAAGAAGAGAGGCCGCGGGAGAGAAGGAGTCGCGACAGGAGCTACAGGCCGCGACCTCTATGTGATATGTAAAATTAGATTAGATCCTTTTTCCAATATAACTGGTCAACATTAATTAATATAGGGTACTTTCGCTATTACTAACACAAACATGGACGTAGCCTAGTGGTAGGAGCTTACTTTCAAGACCAAGAGGTCTCAGGTTCAAAACCCATATTGTTGTCATTTTTTTTAAAAAAAATTATGCAACCATTAAAGCGGAAAGGCTTAGGTATTGCAACAATGTAATTTTTCGTTGCTATATTATAACCTTTTTGCAATGAACGAAGCTGCTACATACAACGAAACCATAATCGTTGCAACCTTAGTGATTGCAACGAACTATTTTTTTCGTTGCTATATGTACCAATTTTTGCAACACAAGCGACTATTATATACAACGGAACATATTCGTGGCGATATAGATGGGCTATTACAACCATAAAATAAAGAGTTGCAATATCACCTTAGTATTGCAACGAAAATAAACTTGCCTGCAACGCAAATCAAATCGTGGCAACATTAATCACTTATTGCAACCGATCAATAATTTGTTGCGATAACACTTACTTTTTGCAACAATCTCCACACTTATGGCCACAAAACAATCTTCATGGCAAAAAACCAATCTATCGCAACCAAAAGTGAAAATCATTGTGATAACAACGCTTGTTGCAACGAAATCATGTCGTTGCGACAAAAAAGCGTGGTATAAGGGTTAGAAGTTAGTAGTGAATCTGGAACACCAGATGCCAGGATGCTCAGGCCAAGCCTGCCCTTGGGCTCAGTCTGATCGTTCCCCGGAAGGAGCGCACAACAGAACGGTTCCCGGCCTAAGTTGAATTACTCGGCTTCGCGGTCGGAACGAATTATCCGGCCAGCTAAGTGAGAGGCATGCGTTCAATCTTGTCAGAAGTTCCAACAACGGTACGGTCCTTAATCGACACGGACGGGGATAAGTCCACACCCAAGACCTCCATGCCCTGTTGCTTCCCTATCGACCTCCTGTCCGGTCTCAATTTACTTTTACCTCATGGTTCTGTTCCACGATAGCAGATATAGCCAACCGTGCTCCGGTATCCACCTATATCTCGCAGGTGACAGGACATCACCCGACTTCTACCGGTCTAAGCATGGCTAAGCATATATATTCGATCCTGGACCTATACCGGTTAAAGGGATAATATCTGGACAAGGATTGTACATGCATCAAGTGGTTTCATTCAACTCTTATAACCTAATGCATCAATCATAAGTACGTAAGTAAACATTTGTAAATTACTGGGAGACTTATAATGCTCCGGGGCTTGCCTCGCAGAAAAGAAGTAGGACGGTGGTCAGGGCACTCCGGAAGCTCTTCAGGGTTCTGCTCCACGCCTTCGGGAGCTGCGGCTTGCGGATCCTCCTGCGGGTTCCCTTCCTCTGCTTCTTCGAATTCCAGCAACGTGATCTCTTCCTCCGATCCTAGATGCATGAGTAGGGTATAAGTATTACGAATGCATATATGTTAACAAGTGCATCATGTTGTTTGAGTAGGTGCATATCTCTTCTCGATTACTACTTAACTACTTCTACAATGCATCGACTAGGCCACAAATAGTAGCTACTTGTTTCACTCATAACAGGAGTTCTACAAATCCAAAAGCAGTGATCCTGGACTTTCTGGAAAGCTTATCAAATTCTCTACAACTTTGTTATTAACCATTTTTACAGTCTACATCAGTTTCAACATGTAACTCCTCACACTCTAGAATCAGTCCGGAAATGATTTACCATGCAATATAAAGTAAGAATACTTCTACTTTATGTAATCATTCACAATTTGACAACCTAGAACCTACCAACAGTTTAAGCATACCAAATATAGTTAAGATAATATAATGGTGAAGCCCAAACTATTTATTAAATTGCCTTTATTATTTTATTTAGATATCTAGGTTAAATAATAAATATATATCAGATGTGCTTAATAAATTCTCAAAAATTTACAGAGCCTTACTAATGCTATCAAAGGACTACTATAAAAATTTCATGTCATTTTAGTAAGTAGAACATCCTATACAAAAATGATAAGGAAGCAAGGCTTGAAATAGCATAAATGGAAAATCCTATTGAAAAGTGTCAAGCAACAGATTTCTTATTTTTCCTAACATCCATATGGTACTAGTATTACCTCCAACAAATTTCATGAATTTTGGACTCATAAATAATTTATAAAAATTCATGCAAGGATTGACTAGCCATAAAAGAAAAATCAATAACTATAATTCTACATAAGCACTGGTCTTCAAATTTTTACCCAAGCTCATACATGCTAAGACTAGCTTACCACAAAAATTTCATAATTTTTGGAGCACAGGAACTCTAGATATAAAATAAACAAATTTAAATGCATTCAAAAGCACATTTCAAATCCTGATTTAAATCTCTAGAAATTTCTACTGTTGAAACCAAGAACATATTTTTCTTAAATACTACACCTCTTAAGGAACACTACAAAATTTATTTCACATTTTTAGGAGCTACCAAACTAAAGATACAAAAATAACAAATCACACTTGAATCTGAAATTTTTGAACTAGCCTACTCTACTGCTGTCGCTGACCGGTGGGACCCGTCGGTCAGAGGACCCCACATGTCATCGACACCGAAGCAGAGTGGCGGCGCTGTACGCTGCGGGCGCGGCCAGAGCTCGTCGTCGGCGAACTCACCGGCGGTGACATCATCACCATACGACCTACATGACCTAGCGCGTTGATTGGTATACTTGGCCGACCCTATTGCCGACTCTAGAGACGACGGCGGCGGCAATGGCGGAACGGCGGGGCTGGATCACGGCGGTACGCCAGTGGAGGCCACGGCGAAGCGAAAGAGGGCGCGGACGAGTATCCCGGGGCTCAGGCAAACCTAACGCGCACGGTTACGCGGTCTATGGTGGCGGGACGCGCCCCAGCCACGGTGACGGGCGCGGCGGGGAAACTCCGGCGAGCTTGCATGCGCGGCGATGGCTTACCAAACGCTGTCAGCGGTCACGGGAAGAAGAAATGGGGTGCTGGGGAGCTAGTGGGGCTACTGCGGTGAAGAATGGATGGCTCGTCGCGAGCCTACGCAGGCTATGGCGACGGCGGAGCGAGGAGGCTCTCGGCTGCTGCTGCGGCGAGGGAAAAGGGCCGAGGTGAGGCGACTGGTGAGCTCGGCTGAGTGCGGGCGAGCGCTGGGAGGGTAAAGGCGCGAGCTGGCCTGCCCTGGCCGCGGTGGGCAGGGTGCTGGTGACGCGCGGCCGCCGCTGGCTCCACGCGGCGCGCACGCCCTGACGGTGTCGGCCACCGAAGCCAACATGCCGGACTTGATTCAGTTCGTCAGAACGCGATCGTTCATGCCTGACAGCGCGGTTTGATGACGTTCGTTCACTTAAACCGTGCAGCAAGATCGAAATCCGTCAACAGCAAACTTGTAGATCTATGTACCATCTCCAACTCTTGTTAAGGCAGCATACTCTAATTCGCAACCTAAACCGAGTAAAATCATGCTCAAAGTCGGCTTGTCAGGCTGACAGTGTTCACGACTTAGCGAAAATTTGCTAAGTGTAGAAATTGTGATTTCTCAGATTTTTGAAACTCAAATTCACACATGTTAGGAGCAGAATCAGTCAAAGACCCAAAAATCAAAGTTGTTCCTTATGTCAAACAATACAACTTTGCTTTAGTGAACTCCTCCATGCAAGGTCCCTAACACCTAGTTCAACATTAGTCAAACATGCCACTTTGAAATCACGATACACATTCAAACCTTGACTAAATGACCAAACTAGCCCTAGCACTAAATACCAAAGTTGTTCATGAAGATATCCTAAGCATGTTTACACAATTTGCAAGGTCATTTAAGCATTTCATGTAGTAGTCACTCATATAGCTATTGAAAGGAATTACATGAAAAATCACTTAAGTGCTTGGTCATGAAATGTGGCCTTCATGAACAAGGTTCCTTTTGTTAACCTAAGTATAGCTAAGGTGTTTTGGTGACTAGCACTAACCACTTGCATTTATTTGCACATGATCATATGCATATGTTCTAAGAAACACAAGATAACAAGCAATGTTTCACATGTTTCGAGCGAATGTTTCAATTGTAAATGATGATTTATGAATGCTTGATGCTCATGCTCATGTTATGCAAGTCAAGTTATGCAAGGCTAACACCCGAGGTGTTACATTTTCCATTGAGTTAAAACCTAGCACTGCTCCTATTTCACGGCATCCTTACCGTATGGCTCCTAAAGAACTAGCAGAAATGATGAAACAGTTAGAGGAATCATTAGAGAAGGGCTTTATCCATTCTAGTTCTTCACCATGGGGTTGTCTAGCTATTTTTGTGAAGAAGGATGGTACTCTATGGATATGTGTGGATTACCGCCCTCTCCATGCGGTAGCCATTAAGAACAAGTATCCTTTACCTCGTATTGATACTTTGTTCGATCAGTTGGCTAGTGCTAAGGTGTTTTCAAAGATTGATCTTCGTTCGGGTTATCATCAAATTAAGATTGGGCCACAAGATATACCAAAGACAGCTTTCTCTACTAGGTATGGGCTGTATGAATACCTAGTCATGTCTTTTGGTCTCACCAATGCTCGTGCATTCTTTATGTATCTCATGAATTCAATCTTCATGCTAGAGCTTGATAAGTTTGTAGTGGTGTTCATTGATGATATTTTGATATACTCCAAGAACAATGAAGAGCATGCACAACATCTTCAGATAGTACTAACTCAGTTAAGGGAATACAAGCTGTATGCCAAATTCAGCAAGTGTGAGTTTTGGTTAGATCGAGTGCAGTTTTTGGGACATGTTCTGACACCTAAATGTATCTCTGTACATCCAAGCAAGGTGCAAGATGTTCTAAATTAGAAATCTCCCAAGTTAGTGCATTAGATCTGTCAGTTCCTTGCTCTTGCTGGTTATTATCGATGCTTCATTCCTGACTTCTCCAAAATAGCCCAACCAATGACCAAGCTGCTCTAGAAGGATGTCAAGTTTGTATGGAGTCCGGCTTGTTAAGAAGCTTTCCAAGCCCTGAAGAAATTTATTGCCTCTGCTCCTATTCTTGCCCAACCTGATATTGACAAGCCATTTGATGTGTATTATGATGCCTCAAGGACTGGATTGGGATGTGTGCTTATGCAGGATGGGCGTGTGATAGCTTATGCTTCACGCAAGCTAAAAAAGCACGAGGTGAATTATCCCACCCATGATTTAGAGCTAGCTGTTATAGTGCATGCTCTAAAAATTTGGAGGGATTATTTGTTGAGAAATAAAGTGCATATTTATATAGATCACAAGAGCCTCAAATATATTTTCACTCAGTCCAAGCTAAACATGACGCAACAGAGATGGTTGGAGCTAATCAAGGATTATAATTTGGAGGTTCATTACCATCCTAGAAAAGCTAATGTGGTAGCTGATGCTTTGAGCCAGAAGTCATACCAAGTTGAAGAAGAACCTTTGTATCTCAACCATGCTGAGGTGCTTGCCCATATTGCTCTAGTCTTGGATTTACTTGAGCAAATTATTATAGAGCAAAGGCAAGATGTTTTGGAAATCCTACATATCAAGGAGTTAATTGCCAAAGGGCGTGGTCCTCATTTCAGTGTTGATGACTAAGGTGTAGTGAGGTTCAAGAACAGATTGGTTGTTCCATCAAGAGAGAAGCTTAGAAGAAACATTTTGGATGAAGCCCATCATTCCAAGTTGTCCATCCATCTAGGAAGTAACAAGATGTATCATGATTTGTGTCACTTGTATTGGTGGCCAAATATGAAATAGGATATTACCAAATACATCTATGAATGTGACATTTGTGGAAGGGTTAAGGCAGACCACATGCGTACACCTAGATTTTTGTAGCCCTTGCCTATCCCTATTTGGAAATGGGAGGATATTTCCATGGACTTTGTTGTGGGTTTGCCCTGCACAGCAAAAGGGTATGACTCTATTTAGGTCATTGTGGACCGCCTTACGAAGTCCGCTCATTTCCTCCTAGTGGATACAAGGTATTCAGTCAAGAAGTATGCCAAGTTGTATTTTGACCAGATTGTGACCCTGCATGGAGTTCCCCTTTCTATTATCTCTGATAGAGGGTCAGTCTTTATCTCTCATTTCTAGGAGCAACTCCAGAAATGTCTTGGTACTAGTCTCCTCAGAAGTTTAGCTTATCATCCACAAACTGATGGCTAAACAGAAAGGGTAAATCAGGTACTTGAGGATATGTTGAGAGCTTATGCCATTTCTTTTCCTAAAAAGTTGGATGAATGCTTGACTCTAGTTGAGTTTTCTTATAACAATAGTTATCAAGAAAGCATTCGAATGGCACCATTTGAGGCCCTTTATGGCAAGAAATGTAGAACATCACTTAATTGGGTTGAGGTGGGAGACCATGGTTATTTCAAACCTGATTTTATCAAAGAAGCTCAAGAGCAAGTTAGTGTTATTCAGAGGCATTTGAATGTAGCTTAGAATCATCAGAAAACTTATGCGGACAAGCGAAGAAGGCCCTTGCAATTTGAAGTTGGTGATCATGTGTATCTCAAAGTGTCACCCATGAGAGGGGTGCATCACTTTGGTGTCCGTGGAAAGGTAGCCCTCTCTATGTTGGACCTTACAAGATTTTGGCCCGGTGTGGTTCTGCTGCCTATCGTATCTAGCTCCTGGATATTTTGTCAGCAGTGCATAATATCTTCCATGTTTCCTAGTTAAAGAAATGTGTGCGGATCCCCAATGAAGCTATGGAAATTGAAGGACTTCCCCTCTAGCCAGACTTGTCATATATTGAGCATCCTGTTAAGATCTTGGACGAAAAAGAGTGACTAGAAATAGTGTGGTCAAGTTTTATAAAGTTCAGTGGCAAAATCACTCGGAGGACGAAGCAACGTGGGAGGAAGAAAGTTATATCTTGAAGCATTATCACCACCTTTTTCTAGTTCACCAAGGTAATTGTTTAAATTAGAATTTATTTCCTATCTCTTTTCCTACACTAGGCACATGAAATCTCGGGACGCGATTTTGTTTAAGAGGGGTAGATTTGTAACACCCTCGGTGTTACACCATAAATCATTTACTAAAACATGTCATGAGCATCATGTTTATGTGTTAATGCATGTGATAAAGTGTGTAGATTAATTTCTGTAACTCAAAATGATCAACTAAAATTGTGAAACAAAAGTTGATTCGATAGTCATGTTATATCACTTAAGGTTGAAAACCAATTTTTATTAAGCAAAAATGCTATAGAACGTATATGGGTCACCTTAATAAAGTTTGAAGTACAAACTTTGTAGATGATAGTGAAATACTTGTGGTTGAAAAAAAATGTTACTAGCTGGTATTTCTAATAGTCTAGAAACAGAACTTGAAATCAAATTCAGATCAAAACATAGAAATTTTCAAGTCTGCCAGCAGTTAGACACTGCTATGTTTAGCAATTTATTGTGAGAGATTGGGTTAAGGAGTGGTGTAGTGTTATAGCTCGATTTGGTAGTCTCATGTGCCATCTTCAGCATGGTGAAGACAATTTAGGTTTAGGAGCAACCATTTGGTCATGTTGAGCGCTTTAAAATTCGTGCATGTTATCAGTTTTGGGCTGGTTGGTCGCGTGGCCATGATCACCACGTTCGGGTGCTCGGCGTCACCATGTTGGTCGTGCGTGCGCGTGTGCACATTGCCACGCGTGGTTGGCCGTGGCCGCCTCTGGCCTAGCTAGGTCTTGGCTGCCGCTGGGCCCACCACACGGAGCCGCTACCGGTGCCATCAACTCGCCATCATGTCCACACTGCCAACCTACCTCATGTTGTGACACTGTCGCTACCGATGCCACTGTGTCGCTATGCTGCTGTCGCTTGCCTTGTCCTAGTTCGCACATGGGCTGCCTTGGGCCGTCCTCCCGCCTTAATGGCGTTGCGGCCGCGCCTACCATGCCCCACCTGCCTCCATGCATGCGCATGTGATTTGGCCTCATTGTCATGTAGCGGGTGCATAGACGCCGCCTTATGTTCAGTCGGCCGTGTCCTGCCAAGGCGTGGATGAGCCAAACCCACTATCGTGCCCTGTCTCTCTCTCCCTCTATTTTCCGCCGTCATCGGGTCATGTCATGGTGAGCCAGAGAGCGAGCACCTCTCATCAATTTCTCATGGTCGCATCTCCACCCTCATGTCTCCTCTCTAGCTGACCCCACCCTACCATAACTTGCGTCATGCTGAGCTCCAATTTTGGAGCTTTGCCGCTGCCGTGCCATTAAGGCCCATTGTCGTGGCTAGTCTCCACCACTTCGCCCTACGCCAATTCCTCTATACCACTAGCTCACCTTGGCTCCCTCTTTGTCATGCGCACACTAGTCATAGCGCTAGTGCCGCCTCCTCGCCGCTGACATGATCATGCCTTTATGGTCCGAGATTCACCTCGCCGCGTACACATGGCCAGCCTCGCTTGGGTCGTCTTTGGCCGAGCCAGCTTCTCGATAGGGTCACTGATGAGTTGTTGTTGCTCACCCATTACCCCTACCACCTTGTTGTTGCTACAGCTCACCTGAACACCATCGCCATTGCCATAGGGTGCCCACCATCATGGAGAGGTCCTTCTACAGCGTCTGGGCTCGTGCAACCGCTACCCATCATCTCACGTCGAACCCTAGGTGAGCGTCGGTCTTGTAGATTGGTCAGTGTGGGTCTAGTGTGGTCGGCGTGAGCACTAGTGCCACCGCTCGCTACGCTGGCACATGTGGGGATGGTTGAGGGCCTTGTCATTGTAAAGAGAAGAAGATCCGAGGGTTTTGTTGCAAAGTGGCTGACTATAGAAATAGTAACGTGGACTTCGGGTTCTTTTGCTCATAGTCTAGGGGTGTTTTCACTAATGTGCCAGCGTGCATAGGCTTCCTTGCCGTGGGCCGCCTTGCGTGCATGGACCGGTGCCATGTGGGCCGCACCGCGCCGAAATCAGTTTAGCTTTTTTATGGAGAATAGAAATAGCTTTTCATTTGTATTTCTGAGCTGAACTTTGGTAATTAATATAAAATCATGTAGGTATTCAAAAAATGTGAAGCCAATTTTATTAAGTTCCTAAAATTATGCTCTATCTATTAGTGTATTTAGTTCATATATATACTTGTTGATACCAGGATCTATTAAATCATTTGAGAGTGCTCAATATTATTAAGTTAATTATTGTAGTAATTTTTGTGGTAAATTGGTGATAGCTTTAGCTTTGAAAATTTTACAGTAGCTTCATGGTATTATTATGTTCTCCCTATAATTTTTGTAGCCTTAGACTAGGCTAAGTACTAGCGTAGTTAGGTGCTCCTTCTTGTAATATAAGTTAAATCGCTAATAAGAGTAAGATTACATTTTAGTTGCTAAGTTAATATCCATTAGATGAATCCATACCTGTTTTTGGTGGAAATGATAAGTAGTTAGTATCTTAACCATTAGAGCTAGCTTAGTGGCTTAGTAGATGTATTCTTATTTTAAGAATTATTGTTGCCTTAATATTGACGTGTTGCATCATCATCGCATGCATGTAGAGAATGAATTGGCGGAGATCGTGACCATCGAAGATCAGTAGTTTGAGGAGGTGATCAAAGAGTATGAGGAGGAGATCCTCATGCAGGAGGAGGTCCTAGAGCCACCACTGACTGACTGAGCTGACACCGCGCCTGCCCAAGGCAAGCCTCGGTATATAACCCTTATTTTGAGTAATCACTGAATATATATATGTGATGTGCATTTACGTTACAGGCTTATTGTGGAAACTACATGCATAGATATACCTACCTATGAGTCCTACTAGCTTAGGTCAAGTAGCTGCTATGCTTAGTTTTTTTGGTAGCGTGAGTAACCTGCTGTTACTCACAATAGGTGATTATTATTATCACTCTCATGATAAAATGGTGAAAAGAAATAGAGACCGGGCATGGATATGGTACGGGTATTGGTGGGTGTAAGAGGTTGTGTCATTTGGCCAATGGGGAATAGCTTGGTTAGACTATTTTCCCTGTTCGTGTCGATTAAGAACTGATTGTTGCATTGGATTCTAGTTAGGTCATAGACTTATTATCCTAAGCACATAATTGTTTATGGGAGCAGGGAAGGCTTGTTGCTCTCTTGTCATGGGTTTTAGCTCTTTTCACACCAAATGATTGGAGGTAGGGATGGTGGAGGTCTAAGCACCACACTGAGTCTAGGACTTAGGTGTGGGGGCTTAGAGTCCAAGTTTGGATGGGGACCTAGACCTCTTGACCAAAGAGTGGTGGGTTGGTCCTGCTTGTGCCTAGGGTACAAGCGGGGCATGTGTTTTAGGGTACCCAGCTGGGCTACATTGATTCGTGAATCACCGTGTAATACGGTATGACTTTTCTATGATCTAGCACCATAGTAAGAATTGGAAGATGAAAGATGGTGAATTGGATCTGATTGCTCAACTCTTGCTTGAAAGTAGAACAGGTGCTTACATAGAAAGATTAGATAATGAACTAATCATGACCGCTAATAAGAAACATACATAAGGATGCACAACTAGTAAGGCTTTTTGCAAAAAGGAAACCTAGCAAACCATAAAGCTTATCATATCATTTGGAGTCGGGAAATTATTTCCATGAGTTAGGTAAGTCTTGCGAGTACATTGTGTACTCAGGGTTTGTTACCCCTGTTGCAGGTGCAACTTGAGGAATGACTGTTGTGTGGATGATTCTTCTAGTGGACGCAGATGGATCCTTGTATCTCACCGTTAGATGTTTATTTTAATTCCGCTGTTTAAATTCCGCACTCTGAACTTGGTATTGTAATAATGTATTTCTAAGAACTTTTATTGTATGAAATTGACTAATAATGTAAACTCGTTCTCATTATTGGATCTTAGAGGAAAAATATTGATTGTTCGAGTTCTCCCTTAGGTTGTGCTCGATGGAACCATCCGATGTAGCTAGCTTTCGGGGTGCTTAGTGTCTGGTGGAAGGCGAGCGTCTCCGAAAGAGTGCTATTTCGGGCAGTTCTGCCATAGTGTGGAGCTTGGTGGAAGACGTCCCATTTAGTTCTAGTCATTTCCAAGCTCTCCAAGCTTCTCTAGCTTAGCTTTAGCTATAGAGTAGTAGTCTAGTAGTGGAGTAGAGCAAGAGCGGAGCTTCTCGGAGTCCAAAAGAGTCTTCTGGGTCTAATATAGCTCCTTTGTAATTCTTTAATTTCTGCATTACTTTATTTAGTATTTATTTCAGTACTTTATTCTAGTATTGCTTGCTTTACTTTAAGTACTTAGTCATTAGTGTTCATTATTAGTGAGCTTAGGTGCTTATTGTTTGGCATTAGTAGCATAGGTTACCTTATCATTAGTAGTCTTTCGTTAGTACCAGTTCCACCATCTAGTTAGGGTGCTTTGATCTCATTTCATTGGAGTTCGGATCGAAGTAGTAAGCCTATAGATTAAGCGTGGTGCTTAGGATATAGATTACCTGTGGATACGGCTAGGCCTCCGGATAGATTGGGGTAGGTGGCAAGTGGTGACAGTCTTACCCATCCTCTGTATTCCCCCACGTTGGGTCTAGTTATTAAATCGTATGGCTCGTGATAGACCTTATCTATTTAACTCTCCTAGTTGGTAGGCGGACTGTGCCCCGAAGTACTATCCTATTTCTCCTTATTATTTGTTTATCCTTAGTTACTAGAAAGATAAATCGCTCGCTCTCCAACCTAGCTATCTCTGGTTAGCTTGTTAATAGTAGTTAGTTTAGGTAATTTACCCTCATCCTTCACTATCGTCCACCTACCTAGGATCAACTTAGAACCTACCTTTAGCAAATCCTAGTCCTGTATAGATTCTAGCCTTCCACCTTCCTGTGGGATAAATTATAAATTCGACACTCGGTACTCACTGAGCGAAGTGCTATGCGATAGTTCTGTGCGCTTGTGGAATCCTCCAATAGTTGTTAAGAAATATCAATAGTGGGGAGCGTCCTCGGCACCTGTTTCCCCTCATGAGCCCATGGGATGTCGGCCGTTAGCTCCGTTAGCCTAGGTCGTGCTCATTTGGCATTAGGGCGTTAGCTTATCCCGTCCGGTGGTCATGGGAGAAAGAACAGGGAGGCTCTACTCTTCGACCATGAGGCCGGGCTGAGAAGGTCCATGCCATGAAAGCGGGCCAATTTGAGCGAGGCGAGCGAGCCTCTTCCTTAGCAGTGAGGACTTAGCTATTCACCAGGCTCACGTGTCGACCTCCTTGCTGGTAACAGCCCGGTGCGGCGGGGTGCGGACCTGGACCATGTTGGGGCTACGAGGCAGGGACTTCGAGATCTGCTCTCAGGAGTCCTGGCGGAGTAGGCGGCGTCAGGGACTCGTTGTCCACTGACCGAGCCTCGTTGAGCAGGAGGAGCTTGCGAAGCAGTCAGCGACGTAGGCCAGTCTCCCAAAGTTGATTACCCAGCATGGAGCAAAGGCGTCGCCCATGACGAAGAACTCGCTAGGGAAGCAGATGCCGCTGTTTGGGGCAGCGCCGTTGCTCCAACGATGAGGCAGTGGCTCCGGGCACTGTAGAGCCTAAATCACACTTGACGCGTTCCCCTACCTAGCATGCCCGCTGTCGCGGGGTTGAAACCATGGCAAGCATTGTTGTTCGAGGTGGTGTCAGAGTGTGTGTATCCGGTGGCTTGGGTGGACGCAAGAACACAAGAAACACATAAAGGATGCAACGGTTTATCCTGGTTTGGGCCGATCAATGCCCTATGTCCAGTAGCTGGTGATCCTTATACTCAAGAGCACCCAAAATCGGAGGGTTACAATAGAGTGTAAAGGAGAAAGAGAGAATTTGGTAGGGGATGGCTCGGTGCTGATCCTAGGGTCGCCTCGCTGTTGGTGGAGCCTTCCCCCTTGTTGGAGAGTTAGAAGACAGCGGATGTGGTGGAGGAGCTCTCGGTGCCCCTCTCTGGGTTGCTCTGCTCTTGGTGCAGAGCTCGAGCGAGACGGTGAGGATGAGAATGATCTATCTCGGGTCATCCTCCCCTCTCTTAGGATCCGACCTATACCTTATATACCGAGATAGGTCGGGTATATGGAAGTTTGGGGAGTTGTGCCTATGTTCTACATGCTCCGGAGTCCAAAAGGGTCTTGCAGCGGCGCTCTGTGGACCATGGCGATGTTGTGGAGCCGAAGAAACCCTGGGCATCGTCCGGCTGCTCTATTCTGACAAGCTAAGTGTCAGGCTGTGTCGGCTTGGTCCGGTCTCCCCCGGGTGCTCCTTCTGGAGGCTTCTTGGTGGTGAAGGAGGCCAGCTCGAGGGGCTGACGTGTGGGCCCGGAAGCCCCCGAGCCCCTGGAGGCCGCGGAGGAGTTTGGCTTCTTGCGTCACGCCCCGTGCGTGACCTTGTCGGAGGAGTGGTTGACAGCGCCGCGCCTATGTGGCAGTGCTAGGGAGCCCCCGAGCCTTGGTGGCCCGAGGCGTACCTTCTTGCGCTCGTGCATTGGCTGGTGCCGAAGGCCGTGAGGAGGTGAAGGATTAGGTCCAAGCTCCCGTCGATTGGGAGCCTAAGGCTCAGTCGAGCCCCCGAGCCCCGAGCGAAGGAGGTCGCGCTTGGGCTCGGCCAGATTCCTCGGTCAGAGGGTACGCGCGAGCGTACCCGATGGGTATAGCCCCGAGCCCCTGGGCGATCCTGAAAGGGTCGGTCGGGGTGTTTCTTCGGTCGGGAACCCTTGATCCCGAGGCTTAACATACCCATATGTTAGGATCTCGTCACTAGCCATTAAGGTCCAAAAGAGTAAGTCCTAACACAACCTGGGTCATTCACACATATGAGCATGTGCAGACCCAAATGGACAATACATATATTTCTATATATAGGATGCAATTCCACATATTTCTCTAAAGCAGCATCAAGGTGTCTTCTCCATCTCCTGCACCTTCCCAGCTAGGTAATCCAACTTTTGACCAAATTCCCGCTAGTCCTTCTTGAGCTGCTTGATCTTTGAGTCCTCCTCTAAGCTTTTCTTGAGCTCACAGATTCTGATGCCATTGATAAAGACCTTCTCGCCCAACCAAAGCAGTTTCTTCTCCAGCTTCTTCACCTTCGTCCTCATGCCATCCTATAAGTATAATGCACCAAAGCAATAATCATTACCGAGCCAGTGGAAAAAACACAGCAAATTTCGAAATGCATATGAAAGAGCATATGAGCATACATAACTCGTACATAAGTGCCATTGGCTATGAGCTTTACAAATACAGAATAAATTAAACCGTTTGAAACCGAAAAAAAATAATGCCTTTGCATCCAAATCAAAACTGTTGAACTGTTTTTTGGTGGCTGAAATTTTTGTGCATGATGTATGTGTCTGGTTGAACAGGAATTTGGTGGCTGAACTTGGAATTTGAAGGCCAGTGTTAGTGTTGTTGAACTTAGACGCTATGATCACCTTTGGTACTTGGAACTTGGCGTATGTGGCTGCTGGTGTATGGTATATGTGGCTGCTGGTACTGGAACTTGGCGCTAGCTGCTGGTTGCTGGCTGGAATTTTTGGCGCTGGTTGCTACTTGCTAGCAGGCTGGAATTTTTGGCGCTGCTGGTTGTTGGTAGGCTGCTGGCTGGAATTTTTTGCGCTAGTTGCTGGTTGCTGGAAGGCTAGAATTTTTGGCACTGGTTGCTTGCTGCTGGCTGCTGGCTGGAACATGGTGCTGGTTGCTGGCATGAACTTGGCGCTAGCTGCTGAAACTTTTTTTAATTGGCTGGAACTTGTTTAGTTGGCTGGAACTTGTATAGTTGGCTGGATCATTTTGTATTCATATTTGTGTTGTGCTTTTGTATAGAAACATGGCTGGAAAATGTAATCTAGAACATGTGTGTTTGTATGGGCCAGAACACTATTTATGGCTAGAACATTACTTATATATTCTATTGCATGGGCAGGTAATTATAATATAATTATATAATTGGTTGTGGTTTATAACTATGATTATTTTTTATTGGGCTGGCCGACAATTTGGGCCCAAACTGTAACGTTGGGCTGCAATGAAAAAAAGGGCACTCCAATTTGTAGCTGGGCTAAAAAATATTTGGGCTAATTGGGCAGATTGTAAATGAAAATGATAATGGAAAAGGCCCATGCTATATGGGCTGAATTTTAATTGCCACGTCACATGTGCCATGTCACCATACACGTGGCGGTATTATGTTCAATATGTTGTGACGAGTTTAGTGCTGTCACTAGTGTTGTCACCATACACGCCTTCTGGAGGTCATAGAAGCTGGTTTGTGACCCACCTTTTGTAACGACAGTCACTGCATCACTGCAGGCAGCCTATGACAGAAAATAGGCTGTTATCGTCATAATCTAACGGTCACAAAGCCCATATTTTTTGCAGTGAATATACATATATATATATATATATATATATATATATATATATATATATATATATATATATATTCCAAAACAACAGAACAGCTTTGTTTTTTCTTACTATAGATAGTTAGAGAAAGGTTGCGACATGAGTCCTTTTTCATTTCTTTTTTTCTTTTTTAAAATGAAGCCAACAAAACAACCAGTAACATATCTGGTAGGAAAAGACACCAACTCATACAAAAGTATCATTTTGATAATAAAGACGAAAGAAAATATGGACGGAAGATATTTCATAACTTTATTTTTTTTCCTCAAAATGATTTACAATAGAAAACTAGCGGACAAAGTCACATTTTCCACACCATGTGGATGTGAACAAACTGCATATATTTGTGACTGAAGAGAGTACGTACTCATTTGAGATACTTCATAATAAGTCGTTTTTTCAAGATTTATTGGGGCTTATAATTGCACCCCAAAAAATACCTTATCTAATATAACGAATGACTCCGAAAAGCAGCAAATAAAAGCACAGTCCCAAGACGCAAGCGCGATTGAAAGACGAGAGACGCAGAAAATTAAGAAGTACTGGAGCCACTATCTCATGCACTTTTCAACAGCTGGCTGGTTCTACTGCATTTGAGCCCACTTTTATATGCGTACTATAGAAGAGTATAAAACGCAACCGATCGAGATGCTTATGGCCGGCCAAAAAGTCTTCCTCTTTGCCCTCGATCACTTTGCAGCAGCATATGCCATAACTAGCTAGGTGCAACAACACATACACATGCATGCCATAAGATTCTCCCAATGGTGCAAACGCTAGCTAGCTAACGTAACAACTTAACTCCTCTAGTACACGCCCGCCGGCAACGGGCAGTGACCATCGATCCCAACGCGTCAAACCTTCGCCGCCGTTGCGGGTGACGCAGCAAATTAAAAGCGAACAACTGGTTGCGTGTGTGCACACACTGCTAGTGTGCTCGGCGTCCGTTCCTTTCTTTAGGCTCCAGTAGTCAGTGCATGCGTGCGCTTTAGAATTAGAATCTAGAGCTGACAGTAGCTAGGCCGGTTGTTCCATTTCATGACAGGGAAAGGGGAAAACAAGTGATCGTCAGCCTCAAAGGGTCTGCTGCTAGATTATGAAAATGGATTTTGTTAGAGAAACAAATATTGCGCAATAACTGTGTCCGCCAAGACAAACAGACACTCCTTCTCTGGGGTTTGACGATCTTACCGGTCTCTCCCTAGGAATAGGAACTTACATTATTTAGAGTCGTTTTGTACAGCTTAGCTTCACCAATGAAGTAGCTTTTTTTCTTCAATTCCATGAGCAGCTTCACCACTAAAGGCTTGTTTGCAACTCAGGAATTTCACAGGAATCACGCATTACAGGAATCAATTCAATTTCACATGAAAAATGCAAGAATAGGATTTTTTTTCTGGCAATCCAAACAAGCCCTAGAACTGAAGTTGTTTTTAAAAATATTTGGTAAAACAACTTCCCATTGAAGATAACAGAGATGGAGTTAGGAGAAGCTAAAATTTTCAACTTCATCAGCGTTTATAGACCTGTGAGGGTACATTTTGAGGACTTATAGGGAGAAGATGTTTCAAAATAATTGTTTGGTAGAAGCAGCTGAAAAAACAACTTTTTGAAACTGGACTATAATTCCCATCAAACATGCTCTTAATTTGTTGACATGCCGTTATGGTTGACAGAAACAACATCGTTTCTGTCATTTAATTTATGATGAAGAGCTTGGGTTGAAGAGCTCGACAAAACTCTAGTGTATACTGCTAACAGAATTTGGAGTCCTAGCTTATCTACATATCTTTGACACCCATTTCAACACATGTATACATTGTTGGTCACCAGACGACGGTTTACGCCGGCGGCGAGCTGCTGTGTGGCGAGGTGGATGAACAAGAAGAAAATGAACTGGACACAGGGAATTTGTGTTGCAAAGCGCAACGTTTTCTGATGCATATATTTGATATATAAAGGAATGCAAACTGATCATGCCGCCCATGGCGCACACGACGCGAGAGAGGTGCGTGTCCATCCCCACGCACGCACGACGTCCGGCCATGGCTGCATGTCTAACTACTCGAAAACATGCTGCCTATCTATAGCACATAGGAGTATCCAACAATTCTCCTCCTACTCCTAGTGTGCATGCTTTACATGAAGAACACCAAGTTTGGAGCGCAGTTCACAGAAGCGTTCACGCCCCAGTGCCTTGGTGCAGATGTCCGCCAGCTGCTCCACCGTCCCAATGGACTGAATTTGAACCCTGTTCTCCTCGACACACTCACGAATGTAATGATATTTTACATCAATATGCTTACTTCGGTCGTGGAACACGGGATTCTTGCTGAGCGCGACGGCGGACTGGTTGTCAATCTTCAGTAAGAAGGTGCCCGCCTCTTCTCCCTTGAGCTCGGCCAGAAGACGGGCGAGCCAGACACCTTGGCACGCGGCTGTGGCCCCGGCAATGTACTCTGCCTCGCAGGATGACAAGGCCACGACGCGCTGCTTCTGTGACTGCCAGGTGATCACGTTCCCGCCGAGGAAGAAGACGACTCCGGTGGTGCTCTTGCGGGTGTCGATGTCACCGGCCAAGTCGCTGTCGCTGTAGCCGACGAGCTGAGCCTCTTGCTTCCTCCTGTAGCAGCAACCAAACTGCAATGTGCCGGCCACATACCTGAGCACCCTTTTGACGACGACCAGATGCTCAGCGGTGGGCGCCTCCATGAATCGACTGACGTACCCCACCGAGTACGCAAGGTCAGGCCTGGAGTTCACCAGGTAGCGGAGTGAGCCCACGATGCTGCGGTACATGGTTGGATCGACCTGTGGAGCCGCACTCTGTTTGCTGAGCTTCAGGCGAGGCTCCATGGGCGTGTGGCTGGGGTTGCACCCAGCCAGGCCTGCAGACTCCAGGATCTTCGCCGCGTATGCACTTTGGCACACTGTGATGCCGGTCTCTCTCTGAGTGACCTCCAGCCCCAGATAGTAATGGAGGAGACCGAGATCACTCATCTGAAAGTTGGACTTCATCTCCTCCTTGAACGCGTTGATGTCGTTGTTGTTGCCGCCCGTGATCACCAGGTCATCGACATAGACCCCGACGACCAGGCGACGATTCCCGGAGCCGCGCAGGTACACGGCGTGCTCGGAGGTGCTCCTCTGGAAGCCCAGCTCGATCAGAGAGGAATCAAGCTTGGCATACCAGGCACGGGGGGCTTGACGCAGTCCGTAGAGTGCCTTCACCAGATGCAGCACCTTGTTCTCATGGCCGCGCAGCACGAACCCAGGAGGTTGCTCAACGTAGACCTGTTCCTGGAGCACGCCGTTTAGGAACGCGGACTTGACGTCCATGTGGTGCACTGCCCAGCCTTGTGATGCGGCATGGGCCAGCAGCAACCGCACGGACTCAAGCCGCGCCACCGACGCGAACACTTCGTCGAAGTCGATGCCCTGCTGCTGCACGTAGCCTTTGGCGACGAGTCGAGCCTTGTGCTTCGTGATCACGCCCGTGGCGTCCTTCTTGGTCTTGTAGACCCACTTCAGGCCGATCGGCTTGACGCGCGGGGGAGGGTCGACGAGCTCCCACGTGCCACTCGCCTCGATGGATGTCATCTCGTCCAGCATAGCGTGGCGCCAGTGGTCGTGCTTGAGTGCTTCTCCAAGCGTCGTCGGCTCGGCGTCGCTTGCCAGCAAGAGATGCTCCTCCAGGTTCCGGTCAACGAAGCCGGGTGGAGTGGACTGGCCGAGGATGTTGTCGACGCGCTGGAACCGGATTGGCGCCTCGTCGTCGTGGTCTGCGTCCAGCTGCTCGCTGAGGCCAGACCCAGGAGGCGTGGCGTACTCGACGCCAGAAGGTGGATGAGCACTCGCCGATCCTGGTGCTGAGCCTGGTGCAGGTGTGTGCACAGGCGTGAACGGCGATGTGGGTGCGCTCGGTGAGGCTGGTGAGGCGGAGCGCGACGTAGCGGGAGCAGAGGTAGCGCCGAGCTCTCTCGTGCTGCTGGTGGTGATCACGGCTGGCTCCTCCGCCATGGACTCTTCGATGATGAAGTCGCCGGGGTCGACGTCGTGGTCGGGAGTCCATGTCCACTGCGCCGCCTCGTCGAAGATGATGTCGCGGCTGACGTGGACGCGCCGTGTCAGGGGATCATACGCACGGTACGCCTTGGAGCCGGGCTCGTATCCGACGAAGATCATGCGCCGGCTCCGGTCGGCCAGCTTCTTCTGGTTGGGCGCAGTCACCTTGACGTGGGCGATGCACCCGAACGTGCGGAGATGGTGCACCGCCGGCGTACTCCCCGTCCAGAGCTCGTACGGCGTCTTTCCATCAATCCCCTTGCATGAGGACCGGTTCTGGAGGTAGACGGCTGTCACCACGGCCTCCCCCCAGAACACGCCCGGGAGCGCCTTGGCCTTCATGATGCTGCGCGCCGTGCCCACGACGGACTGGTTGCGCCGCTCCACAACGCCGTTCTGTTGGGGAGTGAACGGCGCCGTGAGCTCGCGGCGGACCCCCAGTTGAGCGTAGTAGTTGGTGAAGTCCGTTGCCGCGAATTCGCCCCCGTGATCGGTACGCAGGGCGAGCAGCTTCTTGCCGGACTTGCGTTCCGCCGCGGCCTGAATGTTCTTGATGGCGGCGGCAGCAGCGTCCTTGCTCGGCAACAGGGCGATCCACATATAACGTGAGTAATCATCAACTAGCAGTAGAAAGTACCGGTTGCCACTCGGCGTTGGAGGTGTGATGGGGCCGCAGAGATCGCCGTGAAGAATCTGCAAGGCCTCGGTGGAACGCCGGAGCGCCTTCTGTGGAAAGGGCGCCCGGCGCTGCTTGCCGGCGAGGCAGGCCTCGCAGACCTGCTCCACCTGCTTGAGCAGGGGAAGGCCGCGCACCAGCCCGTCGCGCCCCATCTTCCGGAGCGCGGTGAAGTTGATGTGGCCGAATCGGGTGTGCCAGGTCCACGCTTCCTCGTCGGCGCGCGCCGCCAGGCACACCGGACGCGCGATGGTGACCTCCAGCACGTACAGGCGCCCGGGTCTCCGAGGAATCCTCGCTAGTAGGCGGCGGTCCTCGTCACGCACGTGCATCACGCCGTCTTCGATGAGCACCTGGTATCCTCCTTCGTCAAGTTGGCCGACGGAGACGATGTTGGCGGTGAGGCGCGGCAGGTAGTAGACGTTAGGGAGCGAGTGATGCTCCCCGTTCTTGCAGGTGAAGAGGACGGTGCCGCTTCCCTCGATCTGTGCGATGGAGCCGTCGCCGAACCTGACGGAGCCGTGGACGGTGGTGTCGAGGTAGGCGAAGGCGAATCTGGACCCGGACATGTGGTTGGAGGCGCCGGTGTCCATGATCCATCGCTTCGGGTCCGGATCGGGCTCCCCGTCGAGCGCGGCGAAGACCTTGTGCTCGGTGAAGTGGATCTCGACGGTCGATGACAATGAAGGTGACGGCGGCGGCGTCTGGTCGGAGAAGACCGGAGGCGGAGGTGACTGCTTCTGCTCCTCCTGGGCTGAGCCGATGGCCATCATGAGCGTGCCCTGCTCTTCTTCTTGGGCCACATGGGCCCGGTGGGCCGGCTCCTCCTTTTTCTTGTTGCGGCAGTCGCTAGCCCAGTGGCCTTTCTTGCCGTAGCGTGGGCAGGGAGAGTCCGGCGGCGGACGTGACTCGCCGGAGCCGCGCCTCCGTCCTCTACCCCGGCCTCTGCCGCGACCGCCAGAGCTGGAGCCGCCGCGGGAGGACTCCTTCTTGTTCTTGTACTTCTCGATCCACTGCTCCTCCGTTAGGAGCAGCTGATCGCTTGCGTTCCGCGGCGGCGTCGGTTCAACGTCGTCGGCCGCCTTGAGCCGGCCGGTGATCTCTTCAATCGACAGCTGGGAAAAATCAAGAAGAGTCTCGATTGATATTACCAGTTGCTTGTACCGCGAGCGTGCGACGCGCAGGTACTTGGCCACCATACGAGGCTCTGGCTCCGGATCGCCAAGGGCCGCCATCCTCTGCGTGATGTTGGTGAGGCGGAGGGCGAACTCTTCGATGGCCTCGCCGGCGCGGAGTGTGATGCCCTCGTACTCCGCCCGAAGGGTTTGGGTGGTGGACCTCCGCACACGGTCGTCGCCGATGCGGAGTGTCTTGATGGCCTCCCAGGCGTCGTGGGCAGTGTCCTTGGTGGCGAGCACGGGCACCATGTCCTCCGGCACCGCGCTGCAGATGGCGTCGAGGGCACTCCGGTCTTCGTCGTACTCCACGATGTCGGGGTACTCGACGGCTTCCCAGAGGTGACGGGCCTGCAGCTTCAGCTTCATGCGCAGCGACCATTGGTGGTAGTTGCTGCGCGTCAGCTGCGGCCAGGTCCCGGAACCGCCACCTTCACGGACGATGCGCTCGATGACGATCTCGCGAGGCTGTCGGCCGCGTGACCGGCGTGGTGCCCGGGAGCGACGTGGGGAGCGGCGCGGTGAGCGACGCGGTGGTGAGCGTGACGGAGAGCGTGACAGAGAGCGGCGCGGCGTCTTGCTGCCGGAGCCCTCCGGCTTCTCCTTCTTCTCCGGGGTGCGGCCACGGCGCGGCGGCGAACCCATGTCGGCGCTGCGGGTCCTCACAACCTTCAGGCTCTGATGCCACTTGTTGGTCACCAGACGACGGTTTACGCCGGCGGCGAGCTGCTGTGTGGCGAGGTGGATGAACAAGAAGAAAATGAACTGGACACAGGGAATTTGTGTTGCAAAGCGCAACGTTTTCTGATGCATATATTTAATATATAAAGGAATGCAAACTGATCATGCCGCCCATGGCGCACACGACGCGAGAGAGGTGCGTGTCCATCCCCACGCACGCACGACGTCCGGCCATGGCTGCATGTCTAACTACTCGAAAACATGCTGCCTATCTATAGCACATAGGAGTATCCAACATACATTTCAATTACTTCATCCAGTCATAAATATTTTGAATATATTTAGTATTAAGACTTGGTAATTAACTCGCGTAGGCTCGTCCGCAATCTTATATATCCTTATTAAATTAAAATAGAACTGAAAGTTATATATATTGAATCTAACTCATAAATGATCCAGTTTGCTGTGATACATGTGAGCCACAGACGTAGTGGCATGCACCTCAAAATGGGCATATGGCATCAGCATCGAACAGCACACAAACCGAAAACATTGAGGCGCATCCATGCTTTGGTTACTACTACTATTATTCGACATGCATCGTGGACAATGTATACATATATATAAATCCGACCTGCTTTTGTGCTTTATGCGGCCTTGCATTGTGTCGTTTTCATGTTTGTGATCATGGTAAGAGAAGGCGACTGATGCCTGACCACACAGGTCAAGCGAGTGCCCCCTAAGTCATGAAAGAAACAATTAATATACGTACGAGAACATAGGCCATTATACCGTAAGAGATTTATTTATATTATTAGTGAGCCTATCAAATTCATGAATGCCTGCCATGGACTTTGAGACCTCAAGTGGTGCTCCTTTAGGATATAGTACTAGCTATGCATGTGATCTGTAACATTCGATATATGTTCTCTCTTTGTGGCTTAGAGTTAGAGAACATGCATAAAAGTAGGACATGGCTAGAAGAAAACCACAAAATTGTTAACACGATATATGCATAGATATATTTATTTGCATCTTAGGAGAAAATTTCAATATTTAATCTTCAATCCGCATGTCTCACATCTTTTAATACTTAATTCGCGTGCCTCTCGAGATATAATCCTGTGGCCATGAATTCTTTTAATTTGGGAGTATTCAACTCCATTATCCAATTTTTCTTTTTCTCTCTTCCATTTTCCTTTCTGGACCTGATGAAGTGACCAAAATACCCTGTCTTTCGTCTTGGCCGTTCGGACTGTGCCTCCGCCTAGGCCCGCGCCCCTGCCTGCTATCGTACCCTGCCCTCACCAACTCCGTGGCCGCACTACACCTCCATGCAGCGCTTGCTCACCCGCACTGCCTACAGGTCCTGAAGTCCCATGCAACGCTGCTTGCCAGCCCCTTGGCTCACAGCGTCGCTCTCTACACCTAACACCGGCGTGCGGTCATGTCAGTCGTGCTGCCCCATCGTGCCGCCATTGGAGGGCGATTTGCTTGGGAGGAGCGGGCTGCAAAGGCGTGGACGCTAGCGGGTAGCTGCGCGATAGCGGGTCCAACAGCATTGTCGTGATTTGGATGTGGAAGTGGCGCCGGCGATATGCGCACCACTACCTCAGATCTTGACATCACTGTCGGTTCAAAAGCCCTCTTCACTATTGGATTTTGAACCAACAGTGGCATAACGGTAGTGATAGGTGGTTGACATCACTGTTGGTTCCTAAAAACCGACACTGATCTACATGCAATAGTGTCGGGTCCTGGCTCTACCCGACAGTGTCCAGTTGAACAACACTGCCGGTTTATAGACCCAACCGACAGCCTACACTGTCGACTTGTATCTCAAGCCAATAATGTTGAGCAAGCCATCACTATCGATTCATGACTCAAGACGGCTGTGTTGGTCAAGCCATCACTGCCGGCTGGTAGGTCAAACCGACAGTGTTGTCTTCAGCACCACTGCTGGTTTGGATTTTAAGCCGACAGTGATGGCTCAACCAACACTACCGGCTCGTGCCATGAACCGGTAGTGCCCTCTTTACCATCACTGCCAGTTTTGTGATAACAAGCAGTGATCTTATTTTCGCATTTTACTGTTTTATAATTTATTTTATTTTATTTTATTTTTTGGTGAAATCAGGTTTCGCTTTATATTCGCCACATAAAAGAAAGGTTCTTCAACATTAAACATTATAAATGTTACGGTTACAGTTCAAATGTACTTATGAACCTCTCGATCCCTTAAAATAAAAAAGAAATTACAATAGTCTAGTGAGTTGCTCTGGCCCGTACTGCGCCTTGTACTTCACGGACTGTGCAATGGAGAATGTTCCTTTTTTTCCAAGCACTCCGATACGATGAAGGCTAGTAGCTCCGATGACAGTGCTATGACCTCCATTTCTAACAGCCTATTATGTTTAAATTTCTTGCGCTGTCATTAAAAAAATGGTTTCGAAAGGCAGAAATGTTAGAGAAATAAGTAGATCATTTTGTTGAATTAACAGATATAAATGAAATGGGGATTATACACACGAAAGTATCTGCTGGCTCCGTTTTTATGCTGAGGTAGCGAAGCATTGCCCACATTACATAGAACCCGCATTCATTGTTTCCCGCCGGCTGATCTAGGGTCTCCAATTGTATTGGTGTAGCCTAGAATGGGACCTTCGTCCCACCGACCATTCTTGCCTCGACACTATACCACATTATAAAAGTGTGAAAAAGGGGCAACATTAGCATATGCTATGTGCCATTAGAAAATAATATGTTATTAGGTTCGCTTACGCATTAAGCACTTCCACGAGGGGATCGAGCAAAGAAAGTGGCTTTTTCTTCGAGTCCCACACCTTGATACGATTTCTTTTCATATCGACAACAATAAAGACGAAATGGTTGCTGCAATCACAAAACCCTAGTCAACGAATAATCATAACTACAAAAAACAAGAATAAAAATAAGAGCAGAGAACACATACTCACAGTTGTAGGCTAGAAGTATTTCGGTTTTATTACTCATCTTGAAATTTTTGAAAATGGCAGTCAGTGTCTTTGTCAGATCTTCCACTTTATTTCCATGCATGTCTCCGCATGTTTTCTTATTGACTAGCTCGGGGTCCAGGAAAGACATATGAGTGTATTTTGTTTTGAAGCAATGTTTTGCTACACACCTACATAATTCATGGGGAATGTGTAGTTGTTAACTATTTGTGTATCGAGAGTAGTTAATTATAATATCATGCGAGTAGGGTACTTGCCTAGTCCATAGCGTCAACATTTGTGTATCGAGATTGCATCTCTGGAATAGCTGAAACAAGTGATCCCAACCGACAAAGTGCTTCTCTTCATTAGGATAATGGAAAACATGCGGTGGACGGATAATATATTCGAAGCCCGCCTACCCCATCTCAAGTTCTTGGGCCATGTAATAATCATGCAAGTCACGCATATATGTTGTCAAATTTTTATACTCCTTGTCCACCAAGAAATTGCCTCTTTGAAACTGCATTGCTAGTCTTGCCGTCTCATATAGTGAATCATAATAGATGTTTGCGGCATCATCCCTAGTTAATCCGAGGTTGTCTTTGACAATATTGTTTATCTTTCTTTGATCTTCATGGTATATTTCTGCGACTCTTAATTGATTGTTCTTACTCTCTCTTTGCCTATTGAATTCGGGCTGCACCCTCCACTTAGGCAGTGAGGCAAATAGATTCCAGAATCTAACTTTGTCTTCTTTGGAGGCTACTTCTGGCTTTTATTGGTTCATCATGTTTGTAATGCTACCACTCATCGTCCTTTTCTTTTTTTGTTGGTCCACTTTGGGAGCATTAGCAACCGAATCTGAGGACCTTTTCTACGTCTACAAGGATGCCTTGGATCTTGTTTTGGGCTGTTGTGGAGGAGGAGGAGGACAAGAATTATGTTTTCTCGGGGATGATGAAGAGGGAGGAGGAGGAGTATTCTCTTTTGTTGGGCTGATGAAGATGGAGGACGAGGAGGAAGAGAAGGAGACTTCTGTCTTCTCGGGGGTAATGGCAAGGAAGTAGGGAAGGTAGTGTGATCTCATCTGTTGGGAGATGGTGAGTGATCATCTTTGGGCGGCGAAGATTCGCCGTCGTTCTCATCATCATCCGAAGACAACTGGTGATCAAGCTTAATGAAGCACTTATGCCAGGCCACATGAGCGCCCTTGTTCTGAACAAGGCATTGCCTGTTTACCAGTGCAGGGTAGTCAATGTGCATCTTGTTATACTTCTTATCAAGTATAGTACCAATACTAACGTGGGCATGCCCTGTTGGAATTGGGTGGCCATTAATCGTCCCATCTCTCGTAGGCCCGGCCTGGCCGACCACCACCTTGTCAGTTGTCCATTGCTAATGGATGTACAGCCTGATATTGATGGGTTCGGTGATGCTGTCCACCGGATGAGGCGCATTCGCCTCTTCATTGTTGGGCGGGGTTGATCCGCAGCTGCTGCGACCCCGAAATTGTGGGCTAAAGCTAGTCAAAACAGGTTCTTGTGGTACTACTCTAGATCCCATGGATGCCATAAGTGTAACAGAACCGTCCAATTTATAAGAGCACAAGTACAATGGTAGCCCGCAAGCGGTCAAACTATCATACTTGAGCCCATATAACCCCAGTAGTCCATCGAGTACCACGAAGGGACTCAATTCATCACCAACATGCAACCAAGATCGTACATCATTCAACATACATGCCACATATTACATAGAGTTCACAAATACATTACCATCCATCGGAGTACAATTAACAGTTATTACAACCCAAGTTCAAATAAAGTAGTAGTGGAAGCAAAGGTAGTTTTGAAACTAACATATCACACCATTGTTCAAATACTTGCCAGTTTGTGATCACATCCCAAAAAAGCATCATAGATTAGATATATAGAAGCGCCTTGCCCATGACCTACTCCTCGTCCACGGCGGGACAAAAGCAGTTCTTACAATATCCATGATATACTGTGTTTATCTACAACAAGTGGGAAATAAACCCTGAGTACGAGAAGGTACTCAGCTAGACTGACCCGCCATAAACCAAAAATAAAGTGACTCCAAGGATCATGCAAGGCTTTATAAGTGGAGCTAGCTTGACAACATTTTGCATAAAAACTACTAGTTCAACTATACATTTTATAATTAGGTTACCAAGTTAATTATAGCTATTCATCTCTAGATTAGCAACTAACCTATGCCAAACATGCGGTATATCATTTATTAGCATAACAATGGTAACCATAGCCGGAGTAATAATTCCATGTTCATCATAACCATCATATTCCATAGTTCAATTACTAAGATGTTGCAGCTAGTCAAGTTTCTCACTATCCGGGAGAGATGACGATTCGAATCGGTTGCAACCAGCTAGGTAGTATTCCTAACGCAAACCCAGGTCTACCAGCCATGGTAGCCTTAGGTCACTTTTGGTACAACTTAGGTCCACATTTCGTGGGTTCGATCAGCGCCGCACAATTAGGGACAACCAGCTACCAGGATGTTCAGGCACAACCTACCCTTGGACTCACGTCTGGCTCCCCGCACATCCTTACTACCTCCAGTGTGCGCACTCTTACAAAATGAAGCCTGGCCTGAGTTGAGCTAGTCGGCTTTGTGGTCGGAACGAGTTATCCGGCCAGCTAAGTGAGAGGCATGCGTTCAATCTCGACAGAAGTGCCAACAACGGTACGGTCCTTAATTGACACGAACGGGACCAACATAGCCAAACCAACACCATTGCATATAAGTTCCCGCCCTGTCTCCACTTAATAACACCCCATGGTTATTTTTCACAATAGCAACATACAGCCAACCGTGCTTCGGTATCCACCTATATCTCGCAGGTGACAGGAAATTACCCGACTTCTATCGGTCTAAGCATGGCTAAGCATATGTTCGATCCTAGACCAACATAGGGTTCAAGGTATATTTCTAGACAAGGTAGTTCTATGCATCAAGTGTTTTCAACCAACTCTGATAACCCAATGCGTCAAACATAAAGGACTCATGTGATATTTGTAAAAATATAGGAGGCTTAGAATGCTCTAAGACTTGCCTTTCAGAAAAGAGGTAGGCCTATGATCGGGGCACTCCTATAATTCCTTAGGAGCTTGCTCCTTGCCTTCAAGAGCTACCTGTTGTGGTGCCTCCGGATTCTCCTCCTCCTCTGCCTTAAACTCCAAGAGTGTGATTCCTTCTGGCGATCCTATATGCATGAGCACAAAATAAGATACAAAATGCACATGTAATGATATGGATGATATGATATGATGCATAAATATAAATGTCCTTAACAACAAGGTATTAGGGTGATAACAATATTAACTTTTTTTTACTGAGTATGTGCATATCTCCTCTCTAGTAACTAAACAAACATCCATTTAAAGCGTTTTCTGGACTCCAAGACAGCAACTACTTATTTTGACCATAACCGGAGTTTCATACACCCAAATAACATGATCTTGGACTTTATGGAAAGATTATAAAATTTCCTACAACTTTCTTGTAATAATATTATGGTGATTCAATAGTTAACCAGGTCAAACAATTACACCTTTCAGATTTTTCCAGAGGATAATCAAATCTGACAGCAGACTTCTAGAAACTATAACTCTCAAACCATTAGGCCTACAACCATGAAATTTTAGGACGAGACAAATGAGTAAGTTATCTACAACTTTGTTATTAACAAGATTCACAGCAAACTTCATCTTCATTATGAAAACACCATGACAGTAGAAACTATACATGAAGTCATCCAATTGAATTATGGAGCCATAATTAACTAGCTGCCGATGACCCACCAAATCTAGACAGCAAAGTCATCCAATTGAATTATGGAGCCATAATTAACTAGCTGCCGATAACCCACCAAATCTAGACAGCACCACTAATATCAACAGATCATATGCATCACAAACACCATAGAAAAAATCATGGTTAAGCTCAAATAAATTGTTTACATGCATTTATTAATTTCCTTATATAGCAAGGTGAATTAGAGGATTATTACTTCTAGTGCACAGTAAATTCTTAGAAAATTACAGCAGCCTACACATGCATCCAGTAGTCTACTGCAAAATTTTCATGCCATTTGGATAAGTATAGCAACCTCTACAAAAATGACAAGTTTCATAGGCTTATTTTAGCAAAAATAGTTTAGCCTAGTGAAAAGTGTCCAACAACAGATTTCCTATTTTTATTACTTTCACCATAGCACAAGAACACTCTGTAAATAATTTCATGCTCATAGGTTACATATATTTACCCCAATTAATTTCACCAGAAACTAGCATTTAATCAAATTTAAATGGCAAGATCATATTCCAAGCATGCTTACTGTAGGTTCAACATTTTTCCTAGCTATAGCATGACAACACAAGACCAACAAAATTGGAATCACATTTTCAACACAAGATCAACGGACCCCACTCGTCAGCGACACAGCGCAGAGCGTGGCCTTTGACTAGCAAGAACTCGCCATCGGCGAGGTCACTGGTGACGAGGTCTTCACCGTCGTATTCCCCACCGCCACACGCACTCACTGGCACCCTTGGTTGGCCCGGTGGATCACCAGAACTGCCTTGTCAGCGAGCATGGTGGCTCGGCGGCAACGCGCAATGGCGAACTCGCTGTCTTCGATGATGGCATGGCCAGGCGAGCGTGGCTACAACATCAGGAGGTCCTAGCGGAGATCTAGGGTTGGATCACGGCCATGGTGGAGTGGCAATGAGCTCCAACCACATGAATGGCGGCACGGCAGCACACCGTGCACGGCGGCAGGCTCGCCATTCCGATAAGACGGCGGTTCGTGATGGATCTCCATCTTTGGTGATGGTGCTAGGGTTAATGGAGATGCAAAAACACACGCTAGACAACTTGGATGAATGAGCTTCATCTAAAATTTGATTTCTATGTTCACGGTGTTTTGGTACCACAAGTCAGTCGTTGAACCATAGCACACCTCTTTCATCTAACCTAAAATGTTTGGTTTCCTGTTCCTTCATCTTTCTCTCGATGTGAAACACACCTATATCTGTCTTCTGTAGTTCGATGATCTTGCTCTCAAGTGAGCAACTGATAGTGATGTTGTGTAGCACAACATGATGCAACAGATTAAACCCATCTTCCCACAGCGCTTCTAAAGCATTACAATGAGATTTCCGACTAAGTGCATTTACCACAACATTGGCTTTTTCTAGATGGTAGTGTACTTTCAAATTATAGTCCTTGATCAGCTCTTACCACCTTCTCTGTCTCATGTTCAGTTCAGGTTGAGTGAAAATATATTTGCGACTTTTGTGATCAGTGTATATGTGACATACATTCCCCAACAAACAATGTCTCCATATCTTCAATGCATGGACAACTAGTGGAGTTTTAGCCTTAGTGGGTCAGGCCTTGGCTTTGAAGAAGATAGTGGAAGATAAAATTGCAAAAGGTGATGTAAAAATAGAACCTGCCAGCAATATGAATATAGCACCTACTACCTATGTATCTAGTTCTAGAACAACAATATACACTTGTGCTCATCCCAGTTCTTTGTTTGCGGTACTAAGTATCTAGGTTTTTTATGAGTTGTATTCACATCCCAGTTCTTTGTTTGTTGCACTCCTGCAACTATAACGAAGTCTGAGGTTAGAACATTCCTTGCTCATTGCTCTGAACCTGTAATAGCTTATTGCACTGACTTTGTATAACTGAATTTTTTTTTTGTTTCCAGTCGCTCTCTAATGTGCGTCTTAACAATTACTATGTTCTGCACCAGATTATCATAGGCGTGGCGATGCAAGACGCATTGAGCTAATAATGTTATGTACTTACGTTCCAAGTATTCTTCCTTCCTATGTGTATATGTTCTAGTATTATTTCTTCCTAGATAGTGTTGCACACTACAGTCTGTTCTATTGTTGTTAGATTAGAACATTAGAGTAGAAATTTATGTTGGTGGATTGATAATTGATGGATAACATTACATACTCTGTTTTCTGATTTTGTGATGCAAATGTCAGTGAGTTTACCTGATTCATTACTTGAACATTCTGGTTCTTATTTTTTCATTTTTGTTCCCCTAGTGTTATTTTCTCTTGACAAATATCTCATTTTGTAAAGATATTATTATTTATGCGTATTCTATGCATGCATGAACCCCGTCCATTAAAGAATCTGCCTCCTTTTTCTCATCCTTTTTCCTGTCTAAGAAATGAAAATGGAAGGATGCAATTACACAATGGCTATGGACTCACGTTTCAAAGCACTTAAAGTTTTGCTACTAAAGATACATCTGCAAACAAGGTTCCTATATTAAATTAAATCATTTTGTATCTGTTTATAAAATGTAGGGCAGCTTGGACAACCATAAGAATTAGATAAAGGATTATGCCTGCGTGCTGGTGGTGGTGGTTCATCAAGAGATAAATGAGTGAATCAAGATATAATTTTTTTTTGTTATGGCAAACATAGTTTCAGACTTTGTAGTTTGAGAGGATGGTTATGCCTGCGTGCGTGGTGGTGACTTTGTAGTTTACTTTAACATTATTCTTGTTGTATAATTATTCTGGTTGAGACATAAGATTACAATTAATGAAGGTTTGAGTTCTTATATGTGACGATGAAATCTATACTTATGACACAATTATTTTGTAACAACAATTAAATTTCTAGCTATGAAAAGAAATTAAAAAGATGCTGGCCAAAATGCCCTTGTTGCAACAAACTACTATGTGTCCACTTTTTGTTGTTGCAAGATACATTATTGCCACAAACTTTGTGTTGCTGTATGACATGTCTACCACCAACAATGATTAGTTGCCTTTCCATCTACTGCCACCAAAAATGATTCGTTGCATTTTTCATATATTACCACCAACAATGATTCATTGCATTTTTCATCTAGTACCACCAACAATGAGTCATTGCATTTTCCATCTATTAGCCTAAACAATGATTCGTTGCATTACCTTTTATTGCCACAATCAAATGAACGTGGCAATTGTGACTCTAGCTACTAAATTTGTTATGTTGCAAAATTTCTTTGATGCAATGGAGCACATCGCATGGCAATATGGCCATATTCTCACGTAACTATGGAGTGGCAATAAAGCTATTTTGCGACAAGTTCATTCATGGCAATACTATCATAATGCATCCACGTGTTTCGTTGCAACAGTAACTGCTAGTTGCAATATTTGTGCTTGCAACCAGAACCCGGTTGCGTTAGTTTTTTATGTTCATTGCAAAAACACCATATTGCAACACCACATCCAAAACGATGCAAGAACCTATTGCACCGTTCTAAATGCAACCACCTATCAACAACCATATATAGATGCAACTGATCTGTATTACAACCAAAATAGTCATATTGCAACCCAATATAGGCGTCACGACAGGGCTGGATCCTAGTAGTGAAAGTGGTACTAGAAAAGCATTACCTTCCTTTGTTCTCTCAATATAATTATACGAGTGCTAGTGTCAATGAGAACTCCATGATCGCTCATCCATTTCATGCCTAAGATCACATGTATGGATAATCTAGGCAATACTATTAGATCCATCATGTACTCCCTCTCTTGTATAGAGATGAGCACATCTCTTACTATCTTATTTGTAGAGATAGTAGCCCTAGCCAAACTTATACTATAACCACCCTTGTTTACTACAATTACTTTCTCATCATTCCTAGATGCAAATGCTTGGCTCATAAATGAATGAGAAGCTCCAGAATCAAATAAAACAATGGCGGGAAGTTTGTTAACAAGAAACATACCAGCGGTGACAACCTCTCCCGCAGTAACCTCTTCAATAGCAGTATAATGCACATATCTTGGATGTGCTTTAGGATTTGCCTGCCTCTGATTTCCCTAGTTTTGATTGTTGTTCTTCTTAGAATGGGGCACTCTTTGGATGAATGGCCCAACTGATTATAGTTGAAGCATGGCTAATTGCTCTTGGGTCCTGCTGAGCTTCCTTGCCCTCCGTTCCCCTTTGGTAAGGCAATGGTGAACGCCTTACGAAACACCTTCTAAGGTCGGTTAGCCTTGGCTTTTGGTGGAGGAGGCCTGAACTTGGGCGCTGGAGGTCGAAATTGTGGCCTAGCTGCCACTGGAGCTCTGGACTATGAAGACCCTAAGACGCCTGCCTCAGCTGCCCTCTTGCAGCCCTTTGCTACTACATGCAGATTGTTCTGGTTCTCCTAAGCCAGGCATCACTGATGAACTTATTGTATGTGGTGCACCTCGAGTTGGCCATAGTTTTCATCAGCTTAGTGCTAAGACCTCTCTTGAAGCTTTCAATCTTCTTTTCTTCTATATCGACAAAACCTGGGGCATAACGGGACAAATTGTTGAAAGCATGCATGTACTCAGTAAGAGTCTTGGTCCCTTGTGTGAGTCACATAAACTCGGCTGCCTTCATGTGCATTAGCCCTTGGGGAATGTGATGTCCCCTAAAGGCTAACTTGAATTGCTCACATGTGACCTATGCGTTGTTAGGTAAAGAGGATAGGAAATGGGTCCACCATATCCTGGCCAGTCCCTACAGCTGATGGGATGCATATTTTGCCTTCTGATGTTCTATGACCCTCAATAGATGGAACTTTTTGCTCAATGGTGTTAAGCCATTTATCTGCCTAGAGTGGTTCTTTGGCCACCTTGAAGATAGGAGGCTTGGTGTATA